>NC_083685.1:25212857-26529642 GCF_033118175.1 Dama dama | reverse complement strand
AGCTTGAAGCAGAGGAAGCTCCAGAATATCCAATTATGTGAACAAGCTACACAGATGCAGCCTTCAGGCCATTAACTCGTTTATCTGGACAGACTCCATTTGGTCCATTACTCTTCGTGATGAAGTCTCGTCCAAGAATGGCTGTCAAGCTGGAGGAATGGGCTCGGGGAGATGACAGGGCAGCATCGGAGTGGTGTCCCCGCCCCGTGGACTACAACTCCCCTCAACCCTCCCTCCCTCAGCACCAAGCAAGATGTACACAGGGCCCTTCCTGCTGCTTGGGGACATGGAGGGGGGCCCAGCTGTGGCTGGTGTTGCAGGATGCAGACTCTGCATCCTGGATTCTTTGGTCTAAGGTCTCTGAGTCTGCAGGGAGGCAATAAAGAGGTCAGGGGGTTGGAGGAGAGACAGCATCTTCACCACAGCCAATGTGCACTTGGTTAAGTGACAGAAAAAAAACATGGCAGCCAGAAAACAAGGAGTCATAGCTCACTCCCATCATATTATCAACAACTACCCTACTTTTCACAGGAAGTGCTTTATCAAAGCCTTTTTCCGTCTAGGGGGGAAGAGCATTCCTGACTTCCCAGCCCCCTCTGGGCTTCCTATCTCCCCAGAGAGGGAAGAAACGCTCTATCACTAGAGAAACAGTTGTGAGAGTCACCTCCCTAGACATAGACGCTCTAAAAGATGGAGATTTATCATAATGTTAGGGAACATGTTTCCTACCTCATGTATTAAAATCACAGCAAAAAAGAGCCAGTATATTAATACGTTAGATTGAAAGTGCCCTAAGATGCAGGCTCTACGAGGAGTACTGTCCATAGGGAAAGTTCAAAGTCAAGAGTAAAGAAGGAATTGAAGCTCAGGCACCTAAGCTATATTGAACATTCAACACAGCTCAGCTTCTAGTCAGATTAACATAAATCTTTACACTAAAGACCTATTTACCTCAGTTTCTAATACCCAGTGCAAAGATGTTTAGCTTTCAATAACAAGAAAAAAATTGTAAGGCAAGTAAAACAACAAAAGAAGCATCAGAACTAGACCACATATTATTACACAGTTGTTGACAGGAAATGTAAACTAACCATTGTTAATGTTATGAGGGCTTCTCTGGTGGCTCAGAAGGTAAAGAATCTACCCACAATGCAGGACACCCAGGTTTGAGCCCAGGGTTGGGAATATCCCCTAGAAAAGGAAATGGCTACTCACTCACACCACTTCCTGATTTGAAGACTTCCTAAAAAGCTGTAAAACGCTGTAGTAATAAAGACAGTGTAGTATTGGTAGGAAAAAAGCAGACACATGGACAATGGAACAGACAAGAGATCCCAGGATAAAAACCACACACATACAGTCAACTGATCTTTGACAAAGGAGCAAAGACAATTCAAAGGTAAAAGGAAAGAGCCTCATATGAAGGAGACTGGCCCCACTGGATGTCCACAAGAATATTGATGGGCAAAAGAATGAGTCTTGACTCAAACTTCAAACCTTATACAAAATTTAATCTTTAAGGGACTGTATACTTAAATTTTCAACTAAAACTATAACATGTCTGCTTTCTCCAAAGGAGACATACAAATGGTTGATAGGCACATGAAAAATGCTCAACGTCACTAATTACTAGTGAAATGTAAATCAATGAGGTATCCATCACCTCATACCAGTCAGAACGACCGTCATCAAACAGTCTACAAATAACAAATGCTGAAGAGGGCATGGAGAAAAGGGCACTCTCCTACGCTGTTGGTGGGAATGTAAATTGGTGCAGCCACTATGGAGAACAGTACGGAGGTACTTTAAAAAACTAAAAATAGAGCTACCATATGATCCACCAATCCCACTTCTGGGTAAATATCCAGATAAAACTGTAATCTGAAAAGAAACATTCACCCCTATGTTCATAGCAGCACTATTCACAATAGCCAACACAAGGAAGCAACCTAGATGTCCATTGACAGATGAATGCATAAAGAATATGTGGTACATATATACAATGGAATATTACTCAGCCATAAAAAAGAAAACCGATTAAAATGAATAGACTACATTTAACACCCTGTGACAAATCATAATGGAAAAGAATATGTTTATGTATATGTATATATATGTATAATTCAGTCACTTTACTGTACAGAAGAAATCAATACAAAACTGTAAATCAAATACACTTCAATAAAATAAAAAAATCTATAGCATGCCTAGAAGAAAATATACTAGGAAATCTTTTCAAACTAAGATTTGTTAAATATTTCTTAGACATAACACCAAAAGCATAATTGACAAAGATAAAATTAACATATTTCACTTTATCAAAATAAAGCATTTGCTCTGGAGAGACATCATCATGGCAGACAAAGAGTTTTCTACCATCTTCCCTCCAAAGATCATCAATTTAGACAACCACCGACAGATGAGAAAGCCTTGTGGAAATCCAGAAGTCCAGTGGAGAGGTTCCAGGTACTGTCAGAGGAAAACAATGTGAAGTTGGATGCTCTGAAAATGTAGAAAAGCAGTTTCACTTTACCCACATTACTCATTCCCTGCACAACTTGGGGCCAAGAGAGATCTTCCTGGACTCTGATTTCTCCCACAGGGTAAAATGAGAGAGTATGAGTGAGCACCTGGCTTCCCTAACTGTTGATGCTGCCAAAGACTCACATCTCTTTCATCCCATGCAAAATGCTGGGATGTGCTGCCTTACCAGGGGGCAGGGAGCAGGCTGGGAGAACAGCAGACAGGGCTCTTGCATGAAAAAGACACAGACCCCAACACATTATAGACTCCATCAGGAGGCTGGACCTTAATCCCCAAGCTGGCCCACAGGAACCCTCAGTGCTCCATGAATGTCTCTCTCTCTCTCTCTCTCTCTCTCTCTCACACACACACACACACACACAGAACCACCACCATGTGGCAGGCGCCTCTGTACACTACCAGCTGCCCCAAGAGTAGGCTTTTGAAAGATGGCTGTGAGCATATGCAGAAATTTGGCCTGACTAAGTGAGCCTGGGAGAAACTCCACAAATCTGAGCAATCAGCACCACCCTTGGGACAGCAAAAGGAAGCTCAGTACTCAGCCCAGAGCTTTGCAGGATGGAGAGAAGGTCTGTGAGCTTAAGAATTCTATCACAAGAGGGAATAAGATGTATGGAGTAGGTGTGTCCATAGAACAGGCCTGAGAAAGCCTCAGAACATTTACAGCTGAGAGATGGTATCACACACACAAAAAAAAAACAGAGGGCTCAAACAAAACTGGAAATTAAAGAGGGCACATTACAACTAATACCACATAAATACTACAGAACACCACAGACTTGTAAGAGTGTATTATAAACAATTATATGTCAACAAATTGGAAAACCTAGAATAATGAATAAATTCCCAGAAAGATAAAATCTACCAACACAGAATCATGAAAGTACAAAAAATCCAACTAATATTAAGTAATGAGGTTGAATCAATAATCAAAAACCTTCCAAAAAAGAAAAGCCCAAGACCAGATGGTTCACTGGTGAATTCTACCAAGAATATAAAGAAAAACTAACACCATCCTTCTCAAACTCTTCTAACAAATTGAAAAGGAGGGAACACTTTCAAACTCATTGTACAAGGCCAGTATTACTAAGATATCAAAGCCAGACAAGGACACTACAAGAAAAGAAAACCACAGGCCAATATCTCTGATAAATACAGATGGAAAAATTTTCAACAAAATACTAGCAAACTGAATTCAACAGATCTTAAAAAATAATAATAATACACCATGATTTATCCCTGGGATGCAAGGATAGTTCCACATATTCAATCAGTAGTAGGATAAACCATATTAATAAGATAAAAGATAAAATCATATTACCATCTCAATAGATGCAGAAAACTCTTTGTCAAAATACAATATTCAATCATGATTAAAAACTTAACATAATAAAGGCCATACTTGACAAGCCCACAAATAACATACTCAATAATGAAAGGTTGAAATCTTTTCCTCTAAGACGAGAAATAAGACAAGGATGCCCACTCCTACCACTCTTATTCAACACAGGAGTTAAATAACACTGGAAATCCCAGCCAGAAAATTAAGGCAAAAAATAAATAAATAAAAATCATCCAAATCATAAAGGAAAAAATGAAATTAGGATTTTTAGAAAACCCTAAATATTCCACCAAAAACTGTTGGAACTAGCAAATGAATTCAATTAAGTTGCAGAATACAGAATCAATGTCAAGGAATGAATGGATAAATAAATGTGGCATATAGACAGATAGATACATGTGAATATATGTTACACACAATGAATATTACTCAGCTGCCTAAAGAAGGAAGTCCTGCAGTTTGAGACCACATGAATGTCCCCAGAGGGCATTTTTCCATGTGAAGTAAGTCAGGCAGAGAAAGATAAGAATTGTATGATCTCACTTACCAGAAGAATCTAAAAAAGCCAAACTCATTGAAACAGGGAGTATATTGATAGTGCCGGAGACAGGGATGGGGGTGGTAGGGTAGGGTGTTGGGAGGAGGTGAAATGGATGAAGGGGATTAAAAAGGTACAAAGTTCCAGTTATAAAATAAGCAAGTCCTAGGAAAATAACATACAACATGGTAACTGTAGTTAATAATGTTCTATTAGAATATTTGAAAGTTTTTGAGAATAGATCTTAAAAGTTCTCATCACAAGAAAAGAAATTCTGTAGCTACATATGATGATAGATATTAATCAGACTTGTGGTGGTGATCTTGCAATGTATACAAATATCAAGTCATTATGTTGTACACCTAACAATATTATAATGTTGTATGTCAACTGTACCTCAATTAAAAATAATAATAAAATTAGAAAAAAAGACCGGAAGCAGGAAACTAGCCAATAATGAGAACAGAGCACCACCTCTACCCACCGCGCCCCCCACCCACGCCCTACAGCCCAGGACTCACACCCAAACTCCCCAAACATGGTGAAAACAGAGTTGAAAGGCCAATCGCAGCCCAGAAAAACAGTCCTCTGTGTCTGGACTCCAAGTTCTGAGGAATCTCTGCAGGAAAGGCGGCCTGAGAACACTGCTGTGAAAGGCAGGTCTGTGGGCTCTGGCGGAAGGGACGCGGGGACCCGGAGGGCATCAGAACCCCTCCAGGCCTGCGATGGGGCTCCACCTCGAGGCATCCTTTCTGGGGGCGCTCTGCCCCACCCACTACACTCAGGCCTTGTGACTGATGGAGGAGGAACATCTGCGACAGGAGAGGCAGCCACGGCACCCCACCCGGCCTGCACCCGCCTGCTCCAACACCCCAAGAGAGCTGGAATGGCGCCCCGCGCGCTGACCGGTCTCCAAGATGGACCTAAACCGCGAGCGGGGGGCTCCGGCTCACGCTGGCGCAGTACAGCTGCTGCGGGGGCATCATCGGACTCCGACCCTCAACAAGCCCCCTTCACCTCAGCCGTCGGAGCACCTTTACTGAGATGCTCTCAGAGCACAGCGAGGAAGAACCACAAAGAAGGGAAACCTTTCCCCTGTAGAGTCAGTGCGTTCATCCCCCGCTTCTAGGAGAAAGAGGAAAAAGCCAGCCCACCTGTGCCAGATACCTCAGCCCCGGAAGTGAGCAGAGAAATGCAAATCATGACATTTCACACACACTAAGTTGGTGATAAAAACACTGATAATGCTCTTTGCTGGTAAAAACATTTGGGAAATGAGAATATTAATAAGCTCTCATTGGCAGTGAGAAATGACTCTCAATATTTTGGCAAAATGTTTCAAGAGTGATGGAATTATTTACTCTTTTTGAAGCAAAAACCCAATCTTGAAATTTTAACCTGGATAGTGATGAATATAAGAAAAAAGTCATAAGCAGAAAGACCTCAAAGACACTAATACCCATCAATCTGTAGATAAAATAGATATAAAATAGATATAAAATACATTAAATGCATGTATAATATGAATATAACTAAATACTTATTATATATCTTGTACATAATATAGAGGGGTCCTTGGTGGCTCAGCTGGTAAAGAATCCATCTGCAATGTAGGACACCTGGGTTTGATCCCTCTGTTGGGAAGATCCCCTGGAGAAGAGAATAGCTACCCACTCCAGTATTTTTGCCTGGAGAATTCCATGAGGAGCCTGGAGGGCTATAGAAGCATAGCAATCATTGCATTGCAAAATAGTGCAAAGTTTTCGTAAAATATAGTATGCAATTAAATGTTTATGTATATACATTATAATTATGAATAATACCTAGTAATATGGAAAACAGTTTGAGAGTACATCAACTTAATTTTTGTTATGTTATTTATTTATTTGGCTGTGTTTGGTCTTAGCTGCAGCACATGGGATCTTCCGTTGCGGCACATGGACTCTCTAGCTGTGGCACACAGGCTCCAGAGTGCACAGGCTCAGTAGTTGCATCACGAGGGCTTGGCTGCTCCACAGCATGTGAGATCTTAGTTCCCCAGCCAGGGATCAAACCCACTTCCCCTGCATTGCAGGGTGAATTCTTAAGCACTGGACCACCAGGGAAGTCCCTACAGTACATCAAGTTTAAAAGCAGATGTCTGCACAGCAGACAGGATGTAGGACCGAGTAGATCACGTGTAAGAAGAACCAAGAGCAACATAACAAAGCAAATGAATAACTATAGCTGGGAGGATCTCTGAACCTCCCATGAAGAAGCACCAGTATATATGTGTGTGTGTGTATGTGTGTGTGTGTGATCTACACAACAAACTATGCCGTACGTGCATGCTCAGTCATGTCCAATTCTATGCGATCCCATGGACTGAGCCCGCCAGGCTCCTCTGTCCATGGGATTTTCAGACAAGAATACTGGAGTGGGTTGCCATGCCCTTCTCCAGGGGATCTTCCCAACCCAGGGATCAAACCCAGGTCTCCTGCATTGCAGGCAGATTGTTTACTGTCTGAGCCACTAGGGGTTCACAACAAACTAGTGATTATAACAAAAAAGCAGCAGACTCACAGATACAGAGAACAAACTAGTGGTCACCAGTGGAGGTGGGGCAGTATAGGGGTGGGGGAGTGGGAGGTACAAACTGTTGGGTGTAAGATCAACTACAAAGTTGTACTGTACAACATGGGGAATATAGCCAATATTTTTTAATAACTGTAAATGGAGTATTAACTTTAAAAACTGTATAAAAATCTTTAATAAAAAATAATAAACCATGTTTAAAGACTTGGTATATAAGAACATAAAATAGCTCGATAATTCTTCAATATTGTGTTGAAATATTTTTGATATATTAGCTAAAATAAAACATGTTGGTAAGTTAAAAAAAAAAAAGCAGCACCAATATTCTGCACAGTACATTAACCTGAGGAACACAGGGCTGCAAAAATTCCACTGTCTGTCGTTCTTCCCTACCCGGGAGGCTGCTGGATAGGCTGGGGCATCGTCCAAGGCAGAGTCCCCAGAGCCAGACTGTGCTGAGGACATAGAAAGCACTGAATGGAAGTCTGTCGAGTGAATCCCAGGATAGAATTTTATCCACGTGTGTTTCCCGATAGATTTTTGTCAAGAGATACACAGTCTTGCTTGCCTTCCACCAGCAAAAGATGTTACGGACCACATTTTACTTAAAGGACATTAAGAGTTTATTTCATAAAAGTCACAACATATATTCACTATAAAGTGGCATTCATCACCTTTCCTGTGCTATAAACTACTTTAAACACACAATTCTTCCCAATTGCTTATCTTTGGCCAAATTATGTGTAGATAATAGAGTACCGCAGAAGCCAAAATATATAGCCTATAAATAAAGTGTGCTGCTCTCATTCTTTAGAGATAAAAAGTTGTTCATTACTTCTCCTGATATATTAGCTATGTAGGGTGAATATGCAGATTTTTTAGAAAAACAAAGAATTCTATGTAAAATAAAGACAGTTCCTTATTTGATTTGCTTCACCAGAAACTAAATAAGAAAAAAAAAATTCCAAGTGTAAATCTTAAGAATACAGTGTTCTCACTTCTAGGTGTTCTTGGGCACAAGGATATAACGCCAAGTTACAGGTGACCTGGCTTCTGGAATCACAAGACACTTAGAGCGGGGGCCAGCCATACTTTTCACCAAACACCGGGGTCTTTGCCGGCATCAGCCAGGTTCACCCCCCAAGGCACATCCATGGCACCACACAGGGTGCTGTCAGAGGTGGCGAGGCTGGTACATCTGGGGACCCCTCCTTCCTGTGGAAGGAAAGAGGTTAACCCCACCCTCAACACAGCAGGAGATGCTTGAAGATGACTGTTAACACTCATTGTCATCAGGGCATCAGGGCAGGAGTTCCTTTATGAAGGTGCAGAGGAAGATGGGAAAAGGTCTACAAAACCACATTGAAACTCACCAGGAGACACAGCAGAGGTGAGGAGACAGGGTGGGACGGTCGTCGGGGGGCAGGGGCTTTAATGCTATCGCCCTCACAGTTTTCAAGGAAGATTTTCCAGTATCAAAAACAGGTTGGAATTTCTTACCCATACATTTCACAAGCACTCACAGTGCAACCTTTCGTAGTCTGTTTCCCAACAATTCCATGGCGTTTCGGTTCACATCTAGGATCGCAAACCCTAGCGTTCCACGGGATCTCGCCCAAACATGGGGTCATAAGGATCACTGCGTCCCCTAGGGGGCTGAGTCCAGGTCTAGGTCTATAAATAAACATCAACTCAGAAGACACAGCCAATGCCACCCCCTCCCTCCCTAGGTCGGTCAGGACGGGGGTTCTTGATTCTCCCCTGCACTCAAGAGCAGCCTGCCACATGGCTCTGTCAAGGCGTCTTTGCAGCAACGTGCAGTCACGTACCGTACCATGCTACTCTCCACTCTGATCCACTCTTTGGAAAACCAGAAAAGCATTTGCAAGTGATGAGGAAGAAATCCTAGGGATGGTACGCCTTGGAAAACGGTGGCTCTTCTGGCCTACCAGAGAAGGCTGAACACAGAGAAGGCTCAGGTGCCAGGAAAGGAGGAGGGGCGTGGATTTTAAGGCTGACTTTGAATCTGAAGAGCCAACACTCACGAGGAAGGGGCCGAGATGCTTTCGGAGCAGAAGGCCCCACCCTCTGTGGAGCTCTTTGCCTTGGCGAGATCCCCGTGCACAGACAGGGGCTGGGCGGCCAGCGTCTCCACCCCCACAGCCCTGGGCATCAGCAGAGGCCCAGTGCGGCCACGTGAGCAGACGTGGGGCTGGCCCAGGCTGGCACCACCCTGAAGAAAGAGTCACTCTTCAGCAGATGCCTGGCACTGGGGACCCTGTTGTTGGGTGGAGTCGGCAGGTGGAAAACATGCTCATGGGCAGCAGCCTCCGCCAGACCCTCCCCTGCAGACACCAGCACTTTGGTCCAAAGTCCCCATCACCAGGCAGAGGTTAAACTTCTCACCCGGTGCTACGGCCGCTGTGCGCCCAGTGTGGAGGGCCCTGTGCTGTGTGTGCTGGCAGGAATAAAGGGGAAGTCTGTGCCCCCGGGTCCCACCCCCCGCCTGTGTATCAGGCTGCAGGCAGGGTGGTGGACTCTGTCACGTGGGCAGGTCACAGGTGAGGACAGCTCTCTCGGGGCTGTGACCCCCGGGTCCAGACGGTAATGAGGAGAGGGGCCCAGAGGCAAAGGCAGAGCGTTGCTTGTGTTCTGTTTGCAGCAGGTGGAGGGGTTCTGAGCAGCAGGCCGGCCGGGTCTTCAGCCTCTCTGCTCACACGGCAGACAGGTCCACGCGGTGTCCGGAGTGGCTGCTCTTGTCCCAAGGGCTGAGCCTGGTGGAGCCTGTAGCAGGCCGGGTCCCGTTCATCTGCAAACCACGAAGGAGCAAGGAGTGAAGACTCTGCTCTGAGACAAGAAACCCATGGCGTCCCGGGAGTGCGGACAGCAAAGCCTTGGGCCAGAAAGCTGCTTGAGAATCCTCCCTAGTGAGAGGAAGCGGCACTGCTCCCCAGAAAAAAGAGCACTTTTCTCCACCTTCTTGGCAAGCATTTGCCTGCCTCGTAGCTCCCAGCTTCTGGGGTGCACTCAACCCTGCAGTCATTCACTCATCAATCGGTCCTTTCTTCATTCATTCATTCATTCGCACACGTATTCATTCATTCACAAATGTATTCATCCATTCGCACACGTATTCATCCATCCACTTATTTGCTCATTCCCTCTGTGTTGACTTATGGAGCAGGCCATGCACCAGGGACTGAGGGAGGCTCTGAGGTCGCTCCAGTGAGCCAAGTTGACCAGACTGTTGCTCTCATGGAGCTTACATTCTGATGGGGGAGGCAGACAATGGCCATCAAGCAAATGAATAAACTGAACAACTCCCGGGACTGGCAGGCAGGCAAAGGATGCTGGAATAGGGAGGGAGCACCTTTGTTCAGTGCTGTCTAGGAAGGACTTCCTGAGACGGGATCCCTGAACAAGGACCTGACAGGTAGGAAGCTGCACTGCAGTGAGAATGCAGGACACCACCTGCTCCAGGCTGCCTGGGGGCCATGCCCGGGGGGTCTGCAGGGCAGAGGACGAGGAACCACACATCCAAGCCCAGCACTGAAAAGTGCATGGCTTGTTCAGACCACTGATCATTCAAGCTCAATTTTTTAGGCATCTGTAGGGGGAGGAGCCCTGATGTAAAGGCCAGGCTGTGCCAGGGGACTTCTGTGCCTCTGTGGGACACCAGAGTGTCCAGTGTCTGCTTCTTGGTCAATTGACCTTCCATCTCCCTGAATCAACATAAGAAGTACTGGTCCTGGAAAGTGCAGGACAGAGGTTCAGGTGATTTCACGAGGATGGGACCTTGTTGGGGTGTGACATCAGCTTGTGCCACCTTCAGGCCTATGTCGGGTGTGAAAGGGTCGACCAACAAGCACCAGCACCTGAGCCAAGCCTCCGTCACCTTGACCTGCCATTTGCCCAACGCAGACGGTGCAGACAATGGAGCTTAGGGAAGGAGGAAGCAGAGGGGCTGGGGCTCAGGACTCGAAAGACGCAGGCTCAGGACCCCTTGGTTCTCAGCAAGGTGGGAGCTGTGTGCAGCTCAGTGAAGCTGGAGCAAGTCCCTGGCCAGCGTGGACTGGCTTTCCAGGCAATGAGGACAAGGAACAAGAGCCCTGGGTCAAGGCGGGCTGAGGATGGAAGGCACTCGGAGAAGGATGGGCCGGCGCAGGAGGGGTGTAGACAAGACACCACATGCACTCACAATGTCCGAGCTGAAGGGCTTCACGTTGGCTTGGCGGCTGGAGCTGCTTGTGAGGGACCAGACCTTGGTTTTATGCTTGAAAGCGGCTCTCACCTTCAAAGGCAGAATGGAAGGCTCAATGGAAGCAATTTCAGAAGTGGCAAAAGCAACAATAAGAGGTCATTCTAAAAGGTCCTGAGGAATTTGTGCTGATGCCAGGCCCAGAACACCACATGTGGGGCGAGACAGGATTTGGAGGTATCAGGTCCAAACCGTTAGAGGTTCCACAGCTGCGCTGTATGTCACTGATTTCTTTGGCAGATAGACTGTGCCCCCCTCCCCACCAACCCCCACCATACCCAACCCCGCACGGGGAGAAAGCTGGATCTCCTGGTCTTTGCTGACTTCACAGCTCTGGGTGAAGAGACAGGACATGCTCAACAATGAACAGAAAGGGATCCCGGCATATGACTGGCACAGACTTCACCCAGAGCAGTAAATGAACAAATGCAGGCGTGGAACAGGCTGTGTGTGGTTCTGAGGCTGCTCTCCTTCCTGCCCCCTCTGCCACGTGGATCAGTCAGCCTCTGCTGCTGACTTGGTCAGCAGACCAGGGGCTGCTCCTTGGTCTTTGCAATCATGTGACCTTCCTCCTCCATTGGCTGCCATCATCCTGGGCAACTCATCCTGTGTGCCCCGCCCCACATCTCCTTCCTCTCTGCCTGACCTCTCCCATGCAAATGGACAGAGTCTCCTGAAAGAGCAGGACATGTTCCCACCCTGTTCTCAATCATCATTCCAGAGGCATTTCCCCATAATCCCAGCCTGTTGTCTGTGTTTGTGTGCGCGCGCGCTGAGTCACTTCAATGATGACCAACTCTTTGCGACCCCATGGACTGTAGCCCACCAGGTTCCTCTGTCCATGGGATTCTCCAGGCAAGAATGCTGGACTGGGTTGCCATACCCTCCTCCAGGGGATCTTCCCAACCTTGGGATCGAATCCACGTCTCATGTCTCTTGCAGTGGCAAGTGGGCTCTTTACCACTAGTGCCACCTGGCTCAAATGCCGAGAACATGGCAGCAAACCCACAATGTAAGGGGAAAACTTTTCCTATGGATTACTGGTCCTGAGAGACGGGCTCCAGAGCAGCCTGCACCATCCCCGTGGCCAAGTACCTGGCAGGTGCAATGGCCCAAACTGCACCAAGAGGAATGAGTCCACTCCAGGTGCCCCAGTGCCCTTGGAAGCTGCATGACAAAAGCCCCCTCTCCAATCCCTGTAGTCAAGAGTCTTCCTTACACCCCAGGCCAGGTTCCTGTATGCCTTGGAGGAGGGTTTGCTGGGAGCCCATCTTCATCTCACTCTCCCTAATATACCAGATGCCAAACAAGGTCCTGAATCTCCAACTCAGTTACTCCACACTGTCTCCATCTCTCCTGGTCCTCCATGCAGCCAGCAGTCCCTGGGTGACATCAGTGAGGGAGGATATGTGTATGTGCTTAGCAACCAGGATGAGGGAGGAAGGACTGAAGGAAAGCAGCCCCCTGCACACAACCTGTTACAGACACCAAGGCTCATTAGGGGTTACGGTCCCAGGAAACAGCCAGATGAGGCCACACCTTTCCTGCTCTCTGTGCCTTTCAGAAATGAAAAACCCGCTTCATGTTGGCAGGAAGTGGAGCAGACATACCTCTGAATTCAGGAGACAGTGAAAGAGGAAGATGAAAAATCCCTGGGAAGGAAAGGGAAGAAAACACAGAATTAGAGCCACTTGCATTTTTGTTACAAACACTTTCTGAGGGTTCTTTCCAATGTCACCCATGGACTCTGAGAGGGCATCGGCATGGCTTGGTGTTGGAGAGGATGGGAGTGAGCTGTGATGCTTCACCATGAAACCATGAGGATGGAAGAGTGTCCTGTAATCTAACCTAGATGCAGACAGACACCATGACCAAGATACAGACACAGGTACATGCCCAGATTGGCTGAACCTGGAAGAGGAGCAAACTTGCTGGGGAGGACAAGCAGGAGGGCACAAGCCTACCAGCTAAACAGCCCTTATGTTCTCACTGGCAGACCAAGGATGATGATGACAATGAAAACAGATGCAAGAAGACGATGTCCCCAAACATCTAGAGACTGCTCCTCTGTGTCAGCACGAGGCAAATACTTCATCTCATTGAGCGCTAAAAGCAGCCCCATGAAGTGGGTCCTATTACTGTTCCCATTTTATGGAAGAGGAGACCGGGACACAGAGGATAAATGAGGAACCCAGGACCTGTGGTGTGTAAGGGCTGCTGCAACGACAACCTATCCCGTCACCATGACAACCAAAAGGAAGCTGTGTATAGGGGCTTATTACAGACTAAAAGTGCAACACAGCTGCTGGTTGTGAAGACCCAGGGGCAGCAAAGGACATCACGGTGAGGGCTGGGCTGGGCCGCAGTGACATTTGCCAGGATTCAGCCTGCAGCTCGGCTGTGTAGGCTATGGATGGCAATGAGCATCCGCCTCCATCCTTCCACCAGGGGCTTGTGGGTCTGGGGACTCTGACTCTGGGCATCTCAGATCTCCAGTTTCCAGGCTGTTACCTTTTCTGTCCCTCTATGCAGAAGGCGGATGAGAACTCAGAACCTGAGGTAACTCCCTCTTCACCACCCCTCCATGCCCAGCTCCCTTTCAGGAGCCACCCACATGCTGACCATCTTCCATTCAGGCTAGATGTATCTCCCACAGGTACTGCCCTGAAAAATGAGGCAACCCTGTCGTAAATGGGGTCCTCCAGGCCCTGTTTGCTCAGAGACCCTGGTGTGTGCCCCATCCCATGCCTCTGTCCTCGGGGATGCTCACCATGCTCACAAGGTGAATGCATGTGGAGGAAACAGATCAGAGTGTCTGCCTCCTGCTGCCATGGCAACCTGCACCCAGCATCTATTCACAAAGCTGACAGCTCCCAGGCTGACAGTCCCATTGGGCCCTCACCTGTAAGGAGTTGAGTATGGCAAACATGTACTGGAAGACCATGGCCTGGTTGTTGACAGCAAGCACGCCAAAGACCCATGAGGTTCCCAGGATGGGCAGCAGCACGGCCACAGCTTTGGCGGTCAACCTGCCAGAGAAACAGGGATGGGCACTCCGGGTGATGGGCAGGCAGCGGGGTCGAGATGCACGGCTTCCAGATAGGAGCAGACAGAGCCGCTGCTGGGAGTGAGACCTGGCTCCCCCCTTCAGGAGACCCTGGGTGAGGAACTGACCACCACAAATGTATAAGACAAGGTCAGCACCAGGCCAGCCCTGGGCCAAGCTGACAGCTCGGCTCTGGTCGGACTGCAGCCTGCTCGGGGCATTTGGGAGTCAGCACATCCACCGGGCAAACTCAGGATGACCACCCTGACCCAGCCGGTGGTGATGCTGACGGAAATGCTGATTCCAGGTGCCACAGAGGGAAGCAGAGCTGTGGGGCTGGGTAAGGTGGGAGACACACCCAGTGCTGGGGCACCTGCAGCATCAGCTCTGAGGCTCCCCCCTCGGAATGTGAGTTCCTCAAGAAGACGGATCTCAGTCCCCCAGGGTCTGGAGAGCCCAGAACAGAGCTGGTGTTGAGGCAGTGCCCATTAGGTTGTCCAAGTCCTGGTTGTCTCCGATATGCCCTGCAAATCATATGCTAACTGAAGCCCAGTCTACCTGACTCATGAAGCAGCTCATCTTTCCATGGGGATGGGGATGGAGGGAGGCTCTGTATGTGAGCTTTAGAGAAAAGTCTGGAGGCTGATGGGAGCCGTGCTGCCCAGGTCAGCAACCCGCACACCCTTCATCCTTCAGCACAGTGGCTGACACGGTCTCGCTCACTGAAGGGTGAGTTGTCTGGAGGCTGGACTTTGTCTGCATCTCCGCAGCCCCAAAGCGCAGCAAGGCGCCAGGACCTGCGAGCTCTCACGAAGTGGTCACTGAACAGATGAAGGAAGAGCACATAGATGAGCCTGCAGACGTGGGGCACATGGATCCAGCCCCTTCCGGAAGGCGGTGTAACAGCCCCAAGGCACTTCCGGGTCAGAAGGCCGAGCTCCCGGCACTGACAGCTCCTGGCGGCAAATCCCTGAGAAACCAAAGGCTGTTGCCGCATGTCAGCTCTCAGGGAAGCTGCTGCTGTGTGTTTTCATAATGTTAATACAGTTAAAACACCTGAATCTGGGAAATAAAATATCATGAATGATTTAGGTTCAACCTTTAGATCCTGAAAAATCTGTAATTGAAAGGAGCAGCCGCCGACAAATCGGTATCAAATGTGCTACTTTCAAAGAGATGGTTCATTTTTACTTTAAAAAATAGAGCAATAAATGATGAAACCTTGGGAGAAACTCCTCTAGTAGGGGCTCTCTGAGGACTCGTTAACCAAGCTGCCAGGCCTCCTCGTCAAAGGCGGAAGGAGCGGGGTCCCTGCAGAGTTGAAGGCCTGGGCAAGGGGACGCTGTCTATACGCACACACCAGGCACGCACGCATGCAAGCAAGCAAGCAAGCACGTGACTCCTTGAGGCACCCCCTTCCCCCCCCCCCCCCACCTCCACAACTGGCTTCCCCCCTGGGGGGCGGGGCCTGCATGAGGCTCCACCTCCCGCATCCTCTACCCACCCAAGTCTCCACGTGGTTCACACCTCCCTCCACACTACCAGTCCCTGATCTCACTGGGAAAACTGAATGTTCTCTGCTGCTTTCTGGGGAGTCTGAAATCATGATTAATAAATAGAGATGAGAAAGCAGGTGGAAGGCAGCCCATTAGGGCTCCCGAGGAAGCATCTGATCCCATTAGGCACTGAGCATTGAGCTGATGGGCAGGAAGGAGAGGCTTAGATTGAATCCAAGAGACGGAGCCGGAAGTGTCCTGAGGAGGCTGTGTTGCATCTTCCCGCCCAGCTTCCGGGGCTCCTGCTTCACCAGCCCAGGGACAGGACGGTCACTCTAATGACACTAAGAAGGGAGTGAGGGAGCTAATCAAGGTCCAGCTGCACCACGTGAAGAGGAGTCAGTGCTGAGTGACATCAGAGTTAGGGGTCTGTCCAGAGAGACCAGCTGGACTCTCTCCAGGAGGTTGGACCAGGGCCCTTGTGTCACCTGAAGCTCACAGGACACGGGAGGGCACAGTGGCATTGCCCCAGTCATGGTTCCTCAGAGAGGCAGAAACACCCTCCTCATCACGGCCCCATCTCCCATGTGTCAGCCTCCACTCTGAGACCAGGTCTCCACGGAGAGCAGCCGGGTCATGGACTCAGCTGCCTCCTGGGCCACGGTGCATGAAGAGGGGGGGACAGGGGCCAGAGAGGAGAGGTGGGTGTGAGCTGAGACCTAGGCTGCTCTGGGCACAGCTAGGCCAGTGGTCCCCTGGGTACCGAGTCAGAGGGGTAGCAAGAGCCCGTGCTGGAGACAGACCAGGGCCCTGTCCATGGAGGGGAGGGCCTAGGGACTGAGGTTGGGGTGAGGGAGGGTCAGGCTCCTCCCTGGCCAGGCCCCTTGGCTGGGGACAGACCGCCTCACAGAGCAGTGCTGCCTGTTCTCGCTGACGGAAGAGGAGTAGAAGTGACCCTGACCCAGGAGCATCTCCAAGGTTTCCAGGGGCTGAAAAAGTCCAAGAAGCCAGAACCACTTGTCAGGTTAATTTACAGTGTTTAGAATTCATTACAGAATAATTGTCTTATCGATTTGCTGCAGATATATTTACTCTTTTCCCTTTCAGATCAGAAGAGATGTAGTGTAGCTAAAGTAACTTACAGAATGCCAGCTGCCTGGTAACTGTGTCCTGTTTATAAGTCACTTCAGTCATTTCCGACTCTTTGTGACCCTATGGACTATAGCCTGCCAGGCTCTTCTGTCCATGGGATTCTTAGGCAAGAACACTGGAGTGAGTTGCCATCTCCTCCTCCAGAGGATCTTCCTGACCAGGGGATCACACTCACATCTCTTACTTCTCCTGTATTGACAGACCGGTTCTTTACCACTAGTACCACCTGGGAATCCTGCCCTATTTGTATAACAGCCCCTAAATTCCCTGCAAGGAGCCACCTCTCCCACTTCCTGGCCCTGTGGTTTAGAGGTGCTGCCTGCACCCCAGAACCAGGATGGACCATGTGACTCAGGCCTGGGTTAACTGCTGACTTCCATCCACTGTAACTGATTCATGGATGGGCATATGGCCTGGTCTGAGTCTGCCTGCAGGCTCAGGACCTCTGTCTGATTTTGAGGGATAGAGATACACTTTCCCATGGACTTGAAACTTCTTTGGCAGCCATTTTGTCACCAGGAGGCACAGTTCATCTCAGAGTGAAACCAACAGGTGATGTGGGGCAGAGAAATGCAGGCAGACTGGGTCCTGGACTAAGCCATTCTAGACTCTCTCCTGGACTCATGGTTACCTGTGTTGATAGATATGCCCTTTGCTTGAGTCAGCTTGTCTTGGGTTTTCTGACACTTGCAAGCAGCAGATCCCCAATAATGGGGTGAAGGAAACCCCAGAAGGCAGCAAATGTGAGTGTGGAGACACGTATTCCTTCTATGGATGGATCAGCCCCAGCCCAGGTCAGGACAACCTCTGAGATGGCCGCTATCACCCCCACCACACAGATCAGCAAAGCAGGGTGCTATGGGGTTCAACAGCTCACAAGGTCTGAGCAGATGGTAAGGCCTGAGCCACGACCAACGCAGCAGGACAGTCAGGCTTGAGAACCCTCCTCTGTATCCCACCACAAGCTCCTCTAACTTTAGGGGTGAAGCTGTCTCTGGAGGATCATCTAATAAACCCCCTCTTTCACAGATGGGGCAGCGAGCTGGGAAAGGGGGCTGCTCCTGGTTGAGATGAATGACGGCTTGAGTTCTGTGCTCCCTGTGACATCAAGTGGACACAGAGTGAGCCCAAGAGTGTGACCTGTCCTCCTGCCACCCCCGGAGCAGCAGTGGGCGGGGGGGGGGGGGGGGGCGGCCACGGCTGACAGCCCTAGGTCCAGCTTACTTGAGGGCGCTGGGATCTCCATGTATCTTGTAGTTCTCGGCGCTGATCTGTGAGATGACCCTGGTCACTGCGATGAGGATGCCAATGTTGACCTGCACGAGGAGCACAGGAGACAAGGTAAGCACCGGAGCGCACCTGCAGGATGTCTGAGTCCACCTGGTGGCACCCACTCCCCAGCCAGGCTTCTCAAGCAAACAGATGGCATCTTTGGGAGAAATCTAACAGTGTCCTTGAACTTTCAGCTACACAGATCCCCTGCAAGACTGCTTCTGGGAGCACACATCTATGCTACTGAGAAAAGACAGCCCAACATCCCAGGGCTAGTCCTCAGAAGCACATCAAAGAAAGCACTTCTCAGGCTTCCCTGATGACCCAATGGTTGGGAATCCACCTTGCAATTCGGGGGACATGAGTTTGATCCCTGGTCCAGGAGGATCCCACATGCCGTGGGGCAACGAAGCCCGTGGACCACAACTAATGAGACTACACTCTGGAGCCTGCGAGCCTACTCAGCCCACGCACCTGCACACCCTGGAGCCCGTGCTCCACAACAAGAGAGGTCACTGCAGGGAGAAGACCACGCATCGCAACAAAGAGTAGCCACCTGCTCGCTGCAACTGGAGAAAGCCTGCGTGCAGTGATGAAGACCCAGTGCAGCCAAAAATTAATAAATAAATATTAAAAGAAAGAAAGAAAGCACTGCTCCACTCAGCACTGAGGCAAGGAGGTTGTGAACTTCAGAATCAGACAGAACTGGTTCCAACTTCCTTTCACCATGTATTCCCTGGAGGTGACACTGAAGTCCTCTGAACCTCAGTTTTTCCACTTAATAAGTATTAACACCCACAGTGCAGTCTGAGTGTTGGAAAGATAGGAAATCACACCTCCAAAGCCCCAGGACAGCCTGACTCTCACCTCCTGGCCCCACTCCAGGCTCCCAGCTGTGGGATCCACAGAGGCCATGGTAGAAGATTCTTCATCTTCTGATGAAGCCCTCCTTGCTAGACAAGGTCCCCTTGGGGTCTGGGGGGCTGGGAGGCTCCCCTTGGGGGCTGAGGGCTGGGGGGCTGCAAGGGTCGGTGGCAGTGGTTCCATCACAACCTGTCCTCTCCCATGGGCAGCTCTCCAGGGTCCTGAACAGGAGTCTGACCAGGCAGGCGACAGCAGAAGTGACCCCTCCCTCTAGATTTCTTTCCGCTACAGGACCCACGCCAGCTGGAATCCAGGGCTGTGCTGTGGCCGGGGACTTCTTTGTATTTGAAAAGTTCAGAGGTCATTTACAGAATCACTGAGAAGTCAGGCTCCTGGCCATGTGTGAACTTCCAGGCCCGACCACAGGCAAGAACAAAGACTTACCCTGGCGAGCCTCATAGGGAAAGTGGCCCTCCCCATCCCAGACCTGGGGCATAGCAGAGCATCCTAAGGTCTGAAGGAAGTTGCAGGCAGGGATTCAGGCCCCTCCCACTCTGACCGACCATGCCACACATATATCTGCATTCCTGGACTGAATACCTGCATTCAGTGCCTTCTTAGGGGGTCCAGCCTGGGGCCTTTCCAAAGCACCTCTACTGATACCCCTTATCTCAGGAGTCTTGCAGACATGTCTCCCCACTCTGCCTCAGTGACCCACACCTTCTCCACTCCCAGCCCTCCTCCTACCTCCTCCTCCCTGGCTCCCTGGTCCAGGACTCAGCAGCAGCCTCTCCATCAGTGAGCATCCCTGCCTGCACTGTTCTTTGAGACGGAGCACCAGGAAGCTGGCCCTTCTGCCCATTCAGCCCCTTGCTCACATCATCGCAGTAAGTGAATAAGGGTTTATTAGCCTTTATGCATGTGTGTGTGACTATCGTACATTTGTGTCTGACTCTTTGCGACCCCATGGACTGTAGCCCGCCAAGCTCCTCTGTCCATGGGAGTCTCCAGGCAAGAATACTAGAGTGGGTTGCCATTTCCTCCTCCAGGGGATATTCCCCACCCAGGGATCAAACCCTCATCTATGTCTCCCGGATTGGCAGGCAATTTCTTTACCACTGAACCACCTGAGAAGCCCATTAGCCTTTATAGCAAATAACAGATGCTGTCAGTGGGACCCCTGTCTTCACTGACTACCTCCACACCTGGCAGCTTGGCTCCAGATGGTCAGGCCCCCTCATTCACTCCCATTCTCTCACCTGTAAAGTGAGGTTAAAGGTGGACATCTCCCGAGGTCAGGGAAGATGGAAGAAGCTGGCAAACAGGAATATCCACAATGCCAGTGCCCTCCCCACTCCACACTGGCTAACCAGGCAACACCCACAGGAAAGCGACACTCAGCAGACAAGAGAGAGGTGGGACAGCATGGATGTGAAAAACGTGGGGGCAACCCATTCAAGTGAGACAGTGACTAGAGAGTGAGGGAACTAACTGGCAGTCACTTTAAGAATGGGAATTTTAGGGACTTCCCTGGTGGGCCAGTGGTTAAGAATCTACTTGCCCAGGCAGGGGGCATGAGTTTGATCCCTGGTTGGGGAACTATGATCCCACATCACAGGCAACGGAGCAACTAAGCCTGTGCACCTCAACTAGAGAGAAGCCCACGGGCGGCAACAAAGACCAATGCAGCCAAAAATAACCATTAAAAAACAGGAAGGAATGTGAAGTTTAATTCTAGACTGAGGTTCAGGGAAGTCTGCAAACAGCCTCTTCTGAGGTCAGGTGGATACTGCACAGTCATCTCCGGAGGTGACAAGCTGTGTCACGGAGTTGAGACTATCAGCCGGAGTGGTGAATCGAAAGCACAGAGCCTGCTTCTCTCATCAAGACGCCTGATTTTCATGATCAAACGCTTTTCAGTCTCTATGCCTTTGGTTGATTTCTAGAGTTCTGATACGTTTGGGTTTCTCCCACCTATACTTCCTCCAGTAAATTCCTTGCATTCCGGGGGAAGAATGCTTAGCGTGGTCCTCTGTCTGCCATCCAGCAAGTCCTGCCTCTCTCACTTTGGGAGTTTATATCCTGGGTTCCTCACACACTGGCCAAAGCTGAAGCCTTGTTTGTAACAAGGAAAGATTGGAAACAACCTGAATTGTTTCCGACAAGGAGCAGGCTGGGGGGCTACCATAGGCAGCCTGCTCCCTGGATGCATTATGGACCAAGGCAGCACTTTCCATGCAGAAAATGCACAGAACAAGGTGAATGTATATTTATATTCATCTATATGGAAACAGATGGGGAGACAGTGGAAACAGTGTCAGACTTTATTTTTTGGGGCTCCAAAATCACTACAGATGGTGATTGCAACCATGAAATTAAAAGACGCTTACTCCTTGGAAGGAAAGTTATGACCAACCTAGATAGCATATTAAAAAGCAGAGACATTACTTTGCCAACGAAGGTCTGTCTAATCAAGGCTATGGTTTTTCCAGTGGCCATGTATGGATGTGAGAGTTGGACTGTGAGGAAAGCTGAGCGCCGAAAAATTGATGCTTTTGAACTGTGGTGTTGGAGAAGACCCTGAGAGTCCCTTGGACTGCAAGGAGATCCAACAAGTCCATCCTAAAGGAGATCAGTCCTGGGTGTTCATTGGAAGGACTGATGCTGAAGCTGAAACTCCAATACTTTGACCATCTCATGCGAAGAGTTGACTCATTGGAAAAGACCCTGATGCTGGGAGTGATTGGGGGCAGGAGGAGAAGGGGACGACAGAGGATGAGATGGCTGGATGGCATCACCGACTCGATGGGCATGAGTTTGAGTAAACTACGAGAGTTGGTGATGGACAAGGAGGCCTGGCGTGCTGCAATTCATGGGGTTGCAAAGAGTCGGACACGACTGAGTGACTGAACTGAACTGAACTGATATCTGTGTAGCACTCCTAGAATACACAAGAAGTTAGCACCAGGGGCATCTCTTTGGGGAGGTGGGTGGAAATCAGAGAGCTGAAAGAGAGATGTGGGCAGAGACTATTCACATGTATTATTGAGCTTTGCTTTCAAATTTTTAGCCATGTGTGTTAATGTTCAAAAATCAAATTACTTAAATTATAAAAGGGGACTAACATAAATCCTTTTTCCTGTGAATGTCTCAGTGATGTCTTTGGTCTCAGGAGGAAGTGTCCCAATAATTTGGGGGAGAGGATGGAGAAGCCACAAAACCCAGAACCTGGGAGAAGGACGCCAAGGGAGGAGCCTGAACAACCCACGTAGCCCCAGAGATCACATCACACCCACCCCCTCCCTCTGCTGGCTTGGAGGCTGAACTGGGACCCTGCCCCAGACTTCTCAGGTGTGAAGCCAGACAATTCAGGCTATGGTTCACAGACTCCTTGATGTGGTCGCTAAACGGATGATCAGATTACTGCAAATCATTTCACAGACATAGAAACGCTACAAGTGACTGATCTAATTTCAGATCTTGTGTTATTTCCTGGTCTCTGTATTTAAGACCCGGAAGGAAGCATTTCAATAATGGTTAAGCTGCCGCATGATTGGCTGTTATAATTCATCTTCGTGCCCATCTCTCCAAAGCTTCTGCTGGGGTTTATTTATTTCCCCTCTCTCTCTTTCAGCATAGGCCTGTCTGATTTCATCTGGCGTGCATGCTTCCTCTGAGTTGGTAAGACAGTCACGTCCGCCACGGCAATATGAGAGAAGGCGCAGTGAACCTCTGATCCCGCATCAACGCATTTAAGTGGGAGACGGCAGCTGGGGGCGAAACAAATCTTCGTATTTTCTTGAAAATACAAAGCAGAAGCAGGCCCGGTCCCCCACTGCATTTCACTCGCCCTGGCTTGTGCCTGGCTGCAAACTGGGAAAGGCCCTGGAGTGAGGTGTCTGTAACATGAATATCATGTATCTCATCAACTAAGTGTCTCTGCGTTAGAACAGCCAACAAGCTACTTATGACAGAACGTCAAACCAATAATTCACAAGCTGCATTTCGGCAGAAAAAAAGGCAGGGGGAGGATATACACTCAAGACCACGGGGACCTCTGCTGGGAGGAGGGAACGATGGGGCAGGGCTTCTGGGGTTCAGACCATACTGTGTTTCTTGACCTGACTCTGGGCTACTCAGGTATTCATGAAAACTCACTGGTATGCGGCCACGATCTCCCAATGAAAGTATAGAGACACGTATAGACATAATAAACAGTACGGTTTGTATCTCTACTTGTTTCTATGTCCCTATAGGCATTTATGACTCTGTATTTATATGCCTATAACTAATTGTACCCATTTCTGTATCTGTATTTAGGAATTGGTAACTGTATACATGGGGCTTCCCTGGTGGCTCAGTGGTATAGAATCCGCCTGCCAGCGCAGGAGACGTGGGTTCAATCCCTGGGTTGGGAAGATCCCCTGGAGAAGGAAATGGCAACCCACTCCAGTATTCTTGCCTGGAAATCCAATGGGCAGAGGAACCTGGTGGGCTAGAGTTCACAGGGTCACAAAGAGTCGGATATGACTTAGTGACTAAACAACAACTGTATCTGTATCTATGTATCTTTACACACCTGTATTTGTAGAGTCACACAACCACTCTGGCTTCTTCCTAGGTGAGAGGTGGTTGTTGTTCAGTTGCTCAGTTGTGTCCAACTCTTTTCAACCCCATGGACTGCAGCATGCCAGGCTTCCCTGTCCTTTTCCCAGAGTTGCCTCAAACTCATGTCCATTGAGTCAGTGACGCCATCCAACCATCTCATCCTCTATCACCCTCTTCTCTTGCCCTCAATCTTTCCCAGCATCAGGGTCTTTTCCAGTGAGTCAGTTCTTCACATCAGGTGCCCAAAGTACTGGAACTTCAGCTTCAGCATCAGCCCTTCTAATGAATATTCAGTGTTGATTTCTTTTAGGATTGACTGGTTTGATCTGCAGTCCAGGGGACTCTCAAGAGTCTTCTCCAACACCACAGTTTGAAAGCATCAATTCTTTGGCACTCAGCCTTCTTTATGGGCCAACTCTCACATCCACACATGACTACTGGAAAAACCACAGCTTTGACTATACAAAACTTTGTCAGCAAAGTGATGTCTGCTTTTTAATACATTGTCTAGGTTCGTCATAGCTTTTCTTCCAAGGAGCAAGTGTCTTTTAATTTCATGGCTACAGTCACTGTCCACAATGATTTTTGGAGCCCAATAAGATATTATCTGCCACTGTTTCCACTTTTTCCCCATCTATTTGCCATGAAGTGCCAGGACCAGATGCCATGACCTTAGTTTTTTGAATGTTGATTTTTAAGCCAGCTTTTTCACTCTCTTCTTTCACCTTCATCAAGAGGCTTTTTAGTTCTTCCTCACTTTCTGCCATAAGGATGGTATCATCTGTATATCTGAGGTTATTGATTCCAGCATGTGCCTCATGCAACCTGACATTTCACCTAATGTACTCTGCATATAATTTAAATAAGCAGGGTGACAATATACAGCCTTGACGTACTCCTTTCCCAGTTTTGAACCAGGCCATTGTTTCATGTGAGAGAAGGACTTTAAAGCTCCAGACTTTTCTCTTCCCTGGCTTGGAGGCTCTCTCCCCAGTGGGGCTGGCATGGAACAAGCCCTTTAGGAGGCTTAGGTTGTGTCCCTGCTTCTGTAAGTCCTGCTGGCCCCATAGGTATATCTGTACTTAGGCTCACTGAAGGACATCCATGCAATGACATCCATGTCCCCTCATAATCAGGTAGGATGGTTTGTGAAGGGACAGTTGGGAGGGGGGGGGTCAGTATCTGCCAGTGGGGTGAAGGGTGAGCTGTTCCCGGAAGGGGCTTGGATCTGCCCTTCCCCGGCCCCCGCCATGGGTCCCACAGGCATCACGATGATAATCTCTGTCCCCCAGGTTCCTGCCCCTCCAAGACCAACCTCACCAGGACACACAGAAACCACATGCCCCAACATGAACCTGCACCTTGTCAAAGTGTTTTAGTTTAAAATTGCCGGGTGTTTTTCATATGCATGGGATATGCAAGCAGATAGCCCCCAGACACGAATCCCTCTGGAGGGAACCCTATCCCATTGCATCTGTCCAGACATTTCTTTCCCACAGATGTACTCATGTGAACCTGCACCCAGACAGAGCTGTGTACACTTTACACAATGAGGCCAGGCCCTACTTGTGACCCTGAAAACTGCTGTCTTCAGGGGGCCCCTGAGAACAATGAGGAACAACTCAACACGCACAACCCCAGGTCCTCAGAGGAGACAAGGAACATGAGACACACCCAACCCCGGCCAGCGTGAGCCCTGAGAGTCAGAGAGGCTGGGTCTCTGGACCCCTCCACTGCGTCCCCCAGCCCAGGGTCTGCATGATTTTTCTCTCAAGGTCCAAGTAGCAAATAGTTTTGCCTTTCTAGGCCTCACAGTCTCTACTGAAACAACTCAACTCAATGGCTTCAGTGTGACAGCTGCTGCAGATGACATGTAAGTAATCGCCTGTGCTCCTACACAGGACTTACCACGTGGGCCACCGCCGGCAGACCCTGCACTCGACTGTGAAGTTGCTGAACAGTTCTAGGCCTACACTGCCCTCCTCATCATCCAGGGCTCCCTGACTTCCCCTGGTCCTCCTCAGACCTCAAGCTGGCTCCATGGTGGAATCCCCTGGAGCTCTGAAAAGTCCTGGAGCCCACATCCAGTAAATCTAGAACCTCTAAGGTGGGAACTGCTCCCAAGCTCCCCAGTAATTTCCTTGCTAACAAGTTTGAGAACTGCAGTCCTCAGGTGTTGATGGTTGATGTCGAGGAGAGGGGCTGGGGTGGGGCTGGAGGTAATACCCCCCAAGATGGACAGTGGGGCTCCAGTGATCCTGGAGGACCTGGGGTGCGGGGATCCTGCTGCAGCCAGACCCCACACTGCGGTGGGTGGGGGGAAGGATCCAGGCAGGGAAGCCTTGGATCCCCCACTGTCACTGACTGAAGTCAGATGAAACACCCAGATCACCCAGGGAGACTGGGAGGGGGTGATGCTGCCGGGCCTTCCAGAACTGAGGGGTGAGGTCAGCACTCAGAGAGAGAACACAGATGGGGGACTCAAACATTCAACTACTTCCCTTCCACCCTCAACCACCATCCATGCTCTGACCAGGAGGCTTTAATTGTCAGGGGGACTGGAGTCAGTCAGCCTGTGTCTCCATTTGGGTGATAAAGTGAAGCGTCTTCCCTGACCCCAGGAGCAGGAGACGAGAGTGCCTGCTGGGTCGCTCACGGGGACCTCTGTCATCCTGTGAAAGGCCGGGTGTAACATGACTGTAGACAGTCTTCACACAGCCCTGGGACAGGGGACAGCCTGGACTGAAAGCTCAGGGACCCATCACCACAATAACGTGCCACCTCCCACAGCTGAAAGCAATTAACTGAAGAACGCTGGTCTGTGCTCGGAGCTCTGAGTTCCCGCAGAGGATGGACACCTGAGACGACAGTCCCATCCCTTCCCCAACCTGGTGGCCCTTCCTGGAAGGAGACCACCTTCACAAAGCAGGTGTGCATCGCCCTGGCCTTGCAGAGACAGCTGTGCCCCCTTCCCTCATGGAGGTGACCCAGCTACATGATTCTGACCATCCGTGATGGATAAAGAAAGAAAACACCCAAGCACCACAGGGAGCCAGCAATCAGAGATGGGGTGTGTGGGACCCTGGCTCCTGCGAGACAGAGGAGCTGAGGGCAGAGGGACAGCGTCGGGACCCAGGAAGTCTGTGGCCAGGGCAGCACGGGCACTGCAGACAGGAGTGTGGTCTGTGGGGGATGGAGCAGCCCCTGCCCCCCACTGTCCTACTTGAGGGAATTGGGGATGCACTCCTGGGCCCTCCCCTTCTGAGTCTGGTCCACATCCATACAGATCACCCCCCACCCCGGGCAGGAGGGGCACAGTATCAGGAGGGGCACTTGGTTGATGCCCACTTCTCCCACCAGGGCTCCACGTGGATCCTACAGAGAGCCCAGGGGCCCTGAAGCCCCACAGAGCTGGGAGCGCAGCCCCGCCTCTCCTCTGGCACAGACGCCTGAGCGCTGGGACCACTGGAGATCCAGGAGGCTTGCAGCACCCGCCTACTCCCCATCTCCCGCTTGTACCTGTGGATGCCCCAGAGCCCACATCACCTGGAAGGAGATGGGCATGGAGGGGAGCGAGTCAGTGCAGCCAGAACGAGGGGATCGTGTTCAGGGCTGGCACCACCTGCCCTCCCTCGGGTCCCAAACAGACAAGGACACCACAGTGAGGTCCCCGCTCTGCCCTTCCGGAAACCCTTTACCAAGAAGATGCTGCTGCACCTCATGTGGCATGAGGATGCCTGAATGGAATTTTAATTAAGAAGCAGGAAGCCACATCTTCAGGAATCTTCCCTTGGACACATTTCTAATTAACCACCAGGGCCCACGGCTTCAGTCATGCCAGTGAATATGCAACAAAGTCAAAAGAAGATTTCAACTCAGCAGCTGGGGAAGGGAGCAGGGGGTGAGAGAAAGGGGGGCTGGCTTCACAATATTTAGGAAATATCCCCGTGGGGGAGGGGAGCAGGGTGGTGGTCTTCAGTGCCGTCCACAGACCCTCTCTAAGTCTGTTCTCTCACCGCCATCACTGGTGACATGGGAAGCTGGGTTTGTCATCAGGATTGGGAGGCAATGAATGAGGACACCAAACGCACAATTGTCTCCAGCTGGAGTCCCCTCCCACGCCTTCAGTATCAGGGCCGCCCAGGGTGCCTCAAAGACAGCACCCTTTGGAGAGGTAATAAACACAGCCTGGACCCCACCCTGGGGGTGTGTGGAGAGCATGCTCTGGAGTCTCAGCCCAGAGTGTGAAGAGTGTTTTGTGGATGCTCAGGGTGGGCAGGAGGGTTGTGGGGGAGGTTTCCTGGTGTCAGCCCCCAACACCTGTGGGGAGAGATGCTCAGACTGGGACAGCATGGGGATGCCTCACCCCTGACCAAACCCCAAATACTGAGCAGGGTGCAAGGATGCTGTTCCCCTCTCCCCAAAGCCCCCTCCTCACAGGGCTTCCTGAGAACCCCCACCTCCAGGCCCTGGAGTTCAGGGGGGTGACCCCTGGGCAGCCATGTGGTTCAGGCCCGAACAATCATCTGTCTCCATCTCAGTCTCCGTGATTGGCTCTGGGACAGGCACCTGACCCACAGGAGCCAATCAGAATCTGCCTTGGGACTTCTGCGGGGACTGCTGGGAGCAGTGCCTCCCTCCCCACCTTGAGCTGAAGAGTGTTGTCAGGGTGCCAGCTCCATCAGGAGCTGTCCTCCCCAGGAAAGCCTGCCTGATCCAGATGGAGACAGCAAGGAGGCAGCGGGGCCATGCGCTGAGTAGGAGATACCAGCTGACATCACTGAGTGCCCAGAACCAGCCATGTCTGATTCCCCCATGCTTCCCAGGACTGAGCCTTTTCTGCTCAAGAGAGCTCAAGCTGGTTTACTAGCACCTGGGGAGAAGGCGGAGGAGAATACCAAGAGGAAGACGGCCAGGAGAAGGGGAGGAGGAGAGGGAAGGGAACACCTAAAGCAATATAGCTGCAATCAGGGCCAGGAGTTTATCATTCAATCTGCTCCTCTATAAAACAGAAATCACTGTCTCTTCAAGTAGCTATTTCAAGGGCAAGGAAAAGAGACATTTAATGTAAAAACATCTTTCTTAAAAGATCTCTATAAATTTAAGCCTTTATCATTAATGTTAAATAACTTCACCAGAAACCAAGTACAAGGACCCAGGGTTAAAACTGTGACCTAGGTCTAGCCAATCAGAGCATTTCAGAACTTTGGCCAATCAAAGCATTTCATTCCTCTGGCCACAGGGAGGGCTGATCAATCAGAACAGTCTGTTCCTCAGGCCAGTCAGAACATTCTGCTTCCCAATCAGAACATTCCATTCCTCTGGTCAATCAGAGCATGTTGCTCCTCTGACTTCAGTGAGAGAGGGGGTCAATGGTGGGCAGAGTTCCAAGTCAAGCCCATTAGAAATGATGAGAATCAATCATAGGATTTTGTGGGACATGTCAGCAGAACAATAGCAGGAAGAGCAAAGGAGTTTTCTCCCCCCAAGATGAATACTGAAATTTTGTGTGGTCCTAAGAGTTTCTTACCAGCAGCTGGGGCAGCCTAAGAATGGAGCCGACTTACAGGAAAATAGAGCTGATATGTGAGAAGCCAGAAACACGTGGAGATGGCCATGTCTGAATCCTGAACCCAGCAGCCATGGTAAGCATTCCTGACTATGAGTTTATAAATCCCAATTTCTGTCAACCTCTCTGAGTAGGTCCTTCATAATCACAGGAGTTCTGTTACCTGTGGTTCCTAGGGAGCTTTGACTAAAACTTCCTAACGCAGCCTTGGATCCTGCATCTCCTTGACCATGGAGATGTGCATGTGAGGAAATTACGAAAGAACAGCGAGAGGGAAAAGAACCAGCTGGGTCTGCACTGCCCCACCTGGGTGCACACCCATACTGGTTGCTTTGGTGGGAAAAGCACCAAGGGCCTTAATCTGGTCTGCATTACATCTGAAAACATGGCCGACCTTGCCAAGTATCTTTTGGAGTAATGAGGCTCTGGGTCACGGGCCACAAGAGGGGCTGTAATAGGACTGGTGCTGCCACAGCCTCGGACATTACTCCCGGGGATCCCAGCCCCATCTCCACATAGCCCAGTGCTTCCTCTACTCCACTACCCCCAGCCCCACCCAGCTCCACACCCGCAAGACAGAGAACATACCACGATGATGAACAGGGCAGGGGCCACGAAGGCCCAGATGGCACCATTCCCGAGCGACAGCCAGCAACTGTGGAGGGACACAGAAGGTTACATCAATGCATCGCCCCACCCACTCCAGCGCGGGGGCTCTGCATCCACAAGAGGACAGGGACAATGTGGGCATGGTGACCATAATACCGTCAATCCCAACAGACATGCCCATATCCTGCTCATGATCTCAAGAGCATTCCACTCTTGGGAAGAACGTTCTGGGTCTGCAGACTGGCTCAGGGAAAAGAAGGCTTTTACAGGTCACCTAGTTAGTGAAAAACTTCACCATCTCTGCAGAGTCTAGCCAAAATCCAACAGAGGCTTTCACTTTATTATGATAAATAAATAGGCCTTTGCCTATTGGAGGAGTGAGGAGGCATCATGTGACACAGGATTGACCATCTTCATCGGCTATCTGTGAGTTCCCCTCCTGGCAGTGCCCCCTCAACTGAGAGTCCCAGTGGATCCCAGCCACAGCTCTGATTTCCAGAGAAGCCTTGTCTGGGATGTAGGGTCCAGTTTTAAGGTTGTGAAATTCCTCCTGGCTTCCGAGATGTGATTCCAGGGGCTCAGGCAGGACCGCCAGGCCCTCTACTACCTCATTTCTCTCCAGAGCTTCAGAACTGCCAACAGCCCAGGTGTCCCTTAGACACATCCCTCCCTGGATCTGGGGGCAGCCCCAGGGGCCTGGCACACCCGCTGGGATCTGGTCAGGCCCACGACACATCCTCCCTGACTCAGGACGTGGATGTCACCTGGTCACTCACTCACACCTACTCAAGGAGCATGGCCCCTGCCCCCAGCTCTGCAAACCCAGAGACACATCATTCCCTGTGACTCCATAGCACCCTCCGAGGCAGGCGCTGTGATGATGCTCGCCCTGCAGAGGAGGAGGCTGAGGCCCAGGGAGGTTAGGGCACCCAAGCCCATGCTCCTGCACCTGCCTTTCTGACGCCAGTCCTCCCCCCGAGACCTCCTGGGTCAAGAGACATGAAGTGTCCCAGACATGAGACAGGGCCTGTAAGAGACTCGTTCCTGTCTGGAATCCAGACCCGGGAGAGAAGAGCCTCCTGTCTGATGATGCGGCATCTCTCATGGAAACACACGGTGAGTACAGTGGTCCCTCTGCAGAGGGGCAGCTCCGACCCAGGCTCCCTGAGAGGGTGATGACTCTGCAAGAGGAAGCCCGTGCTTTCCACCGTTGTCATGCAGAGTGTTAAGTGGACACGCATCTTCAGATCCCCCATCCCCACCAGACACTCAGTGACCCTCCGGACATTTGCCAAGGCTGCCTCGCTCTCAGGCACGTGTGTGGGTGAGAGGCTTCTATCAGACTCAGACCCTGGAGCTGAGCCACGCGCTGTGGGCGGCCAGCATCTGCACTCCCAGATGGAAAGAAACTGAACAAATGCCAACGAGATGTGTCTGAGATGAAGTTTCTTCTTTTAATTTGCGCCTTGACTTCAGATACCACGCAGGCTTACAAGGGATGGGCCAGAACAATGGTTGTTTAATCATTCTTCTTTCAGTATGCACTCAGACAGCACTTTCTTTAAAAGCCTCATCTCCAGGAAATTGTTGCCCTAAAGTGGAATAAGCCAAATTCCTCCCAGTTTAGCAACTCAGTTGAGAAATTATCTCAGGCTGAAGTCATGACCAAGTTTAACTCCCTCCCTCTTCTTAAACTCTTTCCATGGTGTCTTCTTTTGGTGACTCCTCAGCTTTGTTGAGGAGAGGGGGCAGCCTCCTAAAGACAGTTGAGCTAAAGCCTTTTTCTCTTTGGGAGGAAAGGAAATCAACTTTCTAGAACCTGAACACCTGGCCTGGCTGCCCAGCACCACCCCAGCCTCTTCTTGATTCAACTCTGGACCCACCAGCTGAAGTTTCAAAACAGTGGCATGAGGTCTAGAACATAGAGGGTCCCATCTGCTGCCGCCCCCACAAGAACCTTGGGGCCCCCTGCAGGCGCACACCGGTCTACACGCACACAGTCTTGTGTTCACTCGGCTGTAACTCAATGAGACTTCTTATGAACTAGGCACTTGCTGACCAACACAAAACTGGGCTCCACAGGTGACCAGACAGCAAGTCTAGGAAAACTGCAGGGATGGAAAGTTCCCATTAGAAACTTGTACCAGCCACGCAGTCCTGGAGGCACGGGGACCCCCTCGTTGCTAGTTTCAAGGTGGGAGAAAGCCCAAAACACTTTTTTTTAAGAAACTGTCAAGGCTGGAAGATGCCAGCCTTGGACAGACCCCTCCCCCAGAAGAACACAGGAAGCCAATGAGCCGGGGCCATAGGAACCCTCCCCACGGGAGTCCTGCCAACACAGGAATCGCCCTTTCACTTACTTCTTACTTGTTCCATAACTGTCCATGGCAAAGACGATTGAAATGATACAGATCACAAGAGGAAAACCTGCAGAAAATGAGAGCAGAGTACCATATTAGCGCCAGTCTCTTTTGATGCATTTATTCATTTTATACCTGATGGATACAAAAAACTGTGTGCTGAGTGCTGAGGGCACAGAACAGCCTCTAGGCTCCAAGGACTTAAGAGTCTAAACAAAGAGATAACACACATGTGCATTTTAGGGCAGATCCGTTATGAATCTATTCTATATCTGAAAACTGCTTCTGGCTGCTCAGAAAGCGGCCGTGCATACCCAGGGCCTCTGACTGATCAGTGCCGTGAGCACAGGGTCTCCCTCTGCTTCCCTGCCAAGAGGGGACGGGGGAGAGACAGCAAGGGGTCCCTTCCACCCACTGACCCTCCCCTCCAGGAGAAAGGGCTCCTGACCAGGAAACTGCACTTGGCAGATTCCGAGGAAAAAAGGGTGGGGGAATACAAGTGGCTCTCTGTCGGCCGCCCCCGAGCTGAGTCTGTCCCACCCATGGGAGACCTGTTCCAGGACCCAGAGGGAAACCTGCTCCTCTCCCCCCCACCTCCACTCACTCCAGGCCTGGGCACCTCAAGGCCACAGCCCTCCTGGGATGTCTGGTGGCTCGGTCAGTCCCACGCCTGCCCTTCTGAGGATCAATTTTAAATTATCTTGAAAAGGGGTTTCTGGAGAATCATCCCATCTCTGAAACACTTTGTCTTGATGTCAAAATAGTCTGCATCACAGGACGTCTGCACAAGACAGTCGTCAGGCTCTCACAGGAGAAAAGCAGCCTCTGGGGAGAGGTGTTGGGGCCAGGAGGAGATGTGCCTCTCACCTCTGACCTGCTACCACACTGGGTTCCCCACCTGTATGCACGACCTCCTAGAAGCCAAAGCCTTTCCAGATATTGGAGCCACTGGCTGCAGGCCTCCTGCCTTGATGGACCCAGAGTTACAGGAGACAAGCGGGGACCTGGGACCAGGCCCCCACCCTGCTGCCCACTCACTGAGAGCCTCAGTTTCCTCAGATGTCACAGGGAACCCCCACTGTCTGGCTCACTTGGGGTGGGAGGAATACACGGGACCTGAGATGGTAATGGACCTTGGCATGACACACCAAGGTCCCCCCGCTCCCATCTTCCCAAGGAAGCCCAAGCCTCGGGGTGCAGGAGAAGTAGGCCCTGCAGGAACACTGGGTCCACAGGACAGCCTGGCAGGTGCACATGGGGCCCTGCAGAGGCCCCAGGGCCCCGTTTGGGTGGGTTCTGAAAGGCAGGAAGAACTGGAGGGGCCAGAGAGGATGGATTTTCAAAGTCAGTGGTTGAGGCTTCACCTGGAGCCGCCACACCTCTCTCCGCTGATCCTGGCCATGGCAGGGGCCCAAGTCAGAGGCTGTCATCTCTTTACTGCCCAAATTTAAATGGAAGAGTCAAAGCTTCTTTTTCTGCCTTCACAACTGCATTGTGATGTGTTTCTCCCACGATCCCCAAAGCAACACTGACAGTCCTTGGTCATGGCTTCCCCAGCACCATCCTCTGTGTCCTGCAGAGGACAGGCCACGAAAGGTGACCAGAAAGGTCTGAAAAGAGGGCAAGCTCCACTCTCTGCTTTCTCTGAAACATGCTGCAGAAGCCACAGGGATCAGGTGAGGGTGTTGTTAAGAAGGAAAATTCACAGGCAGCAGGAAGAGAAGCGTGGGAGCAGGATGCAGACATCAGCCAGCAGGAACAGCTTGGGCTTTGGAGCCAAATGACACATGGTTCTATCCCCAGGGCCACCCTGGACCAGCTGAGCAGCCTCAAGGGCTCAGCTGAACCTCTCTGGGTCGCCAGGTTCTCACTCTGGAAATGGAGGCGACATCAGGCTACTGTGAGGACCACACGAGCTGAGGCCATGGACGTGATCAAGGAGGCACTGATGTACAAAGCCCATCTCTGTACAATAATCTCCACTATTACTAACAAACTCAGATGTCTTTTCCACTGTTGCCATCATCTGAAATTCACACCTCAGTAACCCATGCAGACACGTGACCTGCTTCTGCAAACAACTTGAAGTCCCTCTGGCCCTGTCCTCTGGATGTTAATTAACCATATGGAGCTCAAGAAGTGCTTACTTTGGACTTCCCTGGTGGCTCAGTGGTAAAGAATCCACCTGCCAATGCAGGAGACATGGGTTCAATCCCTGGTCCAGGAAGAGCCCACATGCCATGGCGCAACTAAGCCCGTCCACCACAACTATTGAGCCTGTGCTCTGGAACTTGGGAGCCGCAGCTACTGAGCCCATGTGCCCTATAGCTTGTGCTCTGAAACAGGAGAAGCCGCTGCAATGAGAAGCCCATGCACCAGAACTAGAGAGTAGTCCCCACTCTCTGCAACTAGAGAAAAGCCCACACAGCAAAAAAAGACCCAGGAAAGCCAAAAATAAGTAAATAAATAAATCTTTTAAAGAAAGAAGTGTTCTCTTTGGAATGTGGTGACCTTTCAGAGTAACCACATTGGCTGTTGCCTCCTAAGATCCAGGGAAGTGGGGAGGGGTGATGTAAGGAGTGACCATAAGGAGCATTGCTATGAAATATTAACTTGGACACACATAGCAACACATGGAGAGGATGGATAATATGAAATCCAACACAGGGGCAGGGATGTCTCAGCAGAAAGGGGCAGAGAGATAACAATGCCAGGAGACAAGTGGTCCACCCTCTGGTAGAAGTCACTGAGGCGGTATTCTGGATGCCTCGCTCTGGGCACGTGAGAGGTTTGCACTTCCATATCCAAAGCTGTTGGATCATCGACTCCTTCTGGGCAGTGAGTTGTGAACAGAAGGGACACATGTCTCTATCAGTTAAGTGTTTAATTTCCAGGGTGATATCCACCCGGACCATCTTCTCTCTCACAGCAACCAGCTATGGCTCAAGGCAGCAACTTCCCCATCACCCTGGGCTGCTGAGGGACTACCCTGAGCAGAGACCCTCTGCGGCCACCAGCCCACTGAGGACACACAGTGTACACAGGAGATAAATGTTGCTGTTTTCAACCGATGTGAGTTGGAAGCAGCTTGTTATGGCAGCATGATCTAGCCTGTCCTGACTCACACACCTCCCAAGATCTTGGTACTATGTTACTTCCCTGGGACACCAGCATGATTTCAGAGAAAGGCAGGGTCTAAAATGAACTACAATGAAGTTTTCAACCCTAGATGAGTGAAAGTTAAAGTCTTAGTTACTCAATCATGTCCGACTTTTTGCCACCCTATGGACTATAGCATACCAGGCTCCTCTGTCCATGGGATTCTCCAGGCAAGAATACTGGAGTGGGTTGCCATGCCCTCCTCCAGGAGATCTTCCCAACCCAGGGATCAAACCTGGGATCTCCTGCACTGCAGGCAGATTCTTTACCATCTGAATCACCAGGGAAGCCTAGATGAGTGGACACTCACAAAAGAAATGAAGTCATAACAGAGAAAAATGAAGCAAGCCGCATTTCTTTCGCTTCCGAGTTTATGATCGTTTCTCTGACCACTTCTGAATTTGTGGTCAGAGATTCATGTCTCCTGCACCAACACGTAAACAAACACTCAATTGTTTATCACTCACCTCCTCTCCCAGTTCCCAGGTGGACTCCTTGAGGACAGAGATTACATTTCACCCACTTTACAAGTTCAAGCATAGGGCCTGACATATGGCAAAACCTCGGGTAGGTTGCTCATGGGACACCTCCAATTCCAAGTCAGCTAAAACCACAATCCTTGAGTTTCAAAAAATGATACCGTTTGAAGGTCGCTGTAAGAGCAGGCTGAAAATTGCTAGGGAAGTGGCCTCTCTCTGGGGGATCCTTCCTATAGTGTGACCTCCCAGGGCCCTGGGTCAGCCTCTGGCTCCCTCCTAGTTAATAACTGCAGGTAGAGAAAGTCCAGCCACCGGCAGACTGTATGTACTCAGGCCCAGAGCTAAGTCTAACCAATCTGAAGGAAGGATGCAGTTCTGAGCCCTGATGAAATCAGTTAAGGGGATGCAGAATGGAGACAGAGGTGCAGGCCTGCTGGAACCCATCCCAGCCCTCTATTTGCAAGGAGTCTCTGATGGAGGCTGTGCAGGCCTAAGAACACCCACAGGGAAGACACTGGGACCAGAAACCACACAGTCACAGCCACTGCTGTCAAGTAGGAATGGAAACTCAGGGTTTCCAGATCTCCTCATTTCTCAAAAGAACCCCATAATTTTATGTAAAACTTCTCCATTTTTATATATCAGCAAATATTTCATTGTTTTCCTCTAATACATTGCAGGCTAAAGAAACCATCCTTCATGGCTGGATTGGATTGTGACCCCCACCTCTACCCTGAACCAGCATAGATGGCTCCTGTCACTGCAGAGACAAATTCCAGACTTAATTCATTTCAACCGTCCTTGTGTGGCTATGGGGTGTGTATGTGTGCACGTGCACGTGCGTGCATGCACACGTACACACAAATCTAAACTGTATGGCCATTTCCATAAAAAAACTAGTCATCACAGGTGGTTGATCACACATCATCCTGTAAATACTTACTAAATGAAGACAGAAGTCAGAGGCAGGAGCAACCCGCCTCTTTCAGGGAGTCACAGCAGGATGGAAGGAGACGGTCATGCTTGAGTGAGGCCCATGAGTCTCCTCTCTCCCCATTTCATTAGCCAGCTCAAAGCACAAAATAAAATGTTTGTCTGCTCCCTGCACCACGAGAACTGTGAAAATTAAATCTATTGCAAGAAAACTAGAAAGGAGTAGCAGGTCCCTGATGATGGACTAATGCTTTATAGCAAACGCAAGAATGCCAGGTGTCCATTACTCTGACAGGAAGCAGGGTCTCCTATGTTCTGGGGCTCCACCTCGAGATGGGCAAGGAAGAAGTTCAACAAAGGAGTCACGTCGATGGGAAGGTAACTCCCAGGATAAAGGACCACCATAACTGATGAAAGTTAGCTTTTCAAAAAACACAAGCATGTATAAAGTCTCTGTAAATGTTCCTAAGGGATTGCTGCAAATTAAGAAGAATTTATTCAAGAAAACCTACTAAAAATAGACAGTAAAACAGAGAGACTAGGACACCTGGGCTACAATCTGCTCCACTCCAGGCAGGCATGGCTAACAAGACAGACTCCCTCCCCCGGGGCCCAATCCAAAGCCACAATACCTCCCTGGGGCAGACTGCCTGCATATCTCATTCTCCTTAACGCCACGGTGCAAAAACTCTATTCCAGGTAACAGCAACCCAGAGATGGGGGAATTCCTTTCTGCCTCCAATGACAACCCGACAACCCGCAGTCTACAGAGTCTACTCAGGGTGTGACTGGCTGGGAACACAGGGACCCGACCGCCCTACCCCCAGGGCACCCATACACTGTGGCATTAGAGGCTGCCTCCCCTGCGCAGCGCCCCATACTAAAGCTGGGTGTCAATCCAAGAGAAGCAGGCCACTGTTCCCGCACTGGCTCAGGAGCATGCCTCTGAGACCTTTCCTAGACAGAAGGGAAGCCGACCATTAGAATAGAACACTCCAAAGCACTCCCCATGGGAACTGACTTTTTTGAAAAAGAGTGTGGGGAAGTTCAAGACTAAGAGCACCTGGCTTCCTCAAGGTGTTTCACGTGAAGATGAAATTGCAACCCACCTCTGCCCCCGGCCCCATTCCATCCCCACCTCCCCATCCCATCCCCACCTACCCCATCCTATCCCATAGTAGTAGCGGTGCTTGCTATCTTCTGAGCCAAAGACCTTGATCACCATGCTGTAGAGATGCAACCCTTCTACCAGCATCCACGCAAAGGCGCTCAGGAAGAAGTAGTGCAGGAGCATGGCCATCACCTGGCACGGGGCCTAGGAGCAAAGCGACGCATAGAAAATAAGTTCTCTCAGGGTGTGCGCAGCGGGTGTTTGCTGTTGTCTCAACCTCCCTCCACAGATTTTCTGGGGCGTGCCCTATGGTCACGTGGCTTCATTTCTTTCTGGAGAGTCTCATTTTGCTTTTCCGGGGGCGGGGAGGGGGGGGGGTGTGATTTGAGTGGAGCACGTGACTCAAGCAGTAGCCAATCAGAACCCTTCCCAGGCACAGTGATTGGTTCATGAGAGGGCAGGGGATTGGCCCAGCCAATCAGCATAACTTATCCCCATCCCTGCCACAGGATTGGTTCAGGGCTGGCATGTGACTGGCCAGGTAGATGGCCAGCGCTCCACAGTGGGCGGAGCCATCAGCAAGTGGGTTTCCCTCATAGCTCCGGACCTAAGGCCCCTAGCCTGGAGCTTATGAAGTAACCTTGGCTCTGGAGCGGGGAGGTGCTGCAGAGCAGTGTATGAGGGGAATGGAGTTGAGGGGAAGAGAGAAATCAGCATGTGACGTGTCTGTTTTAGTTCTCCACTTCAAGATGTTGGTTACCTACCTGGAGCTGAACGGCCTGAGTGACACAGCCGCTTCCCTGGAGTTTACTCTCAAACAGGTGTGTAACACACAGACATGTACAAACTACCTGTCATGCCTGCTTTTCTTGGCTCTTCGGGGCACTGACATCCAGAAGGCCCACCTGCCTTCTCTCTGACTAGCCGGCCAGGGCAGGTGTGCTCCTCTCCTCTGTTCAGAGCATCATGGGGCACCTGGTCCCTCCTGCTCCTGGTGTCATGGCCACAGCTTCAGGCTCAGCCATGTGGCCTCAGATTCTCCCCAGGACCTTGATCAGAAATTTCGCACACCGCCCCCCGCCCCCCAGCCCCTATGCTCTCTGTAAATTCACAGCCACCCATCCCTAAGCTCAGATCAAAGGGCCAGGGAACCAGGAGTCGGGGAGGAAAACAAAGATGAAAACAAGAACAACCATCTCTGTGGGGGCTCTATGTCCTGTCCTCCCAAGGCCCCTGGACAGTTACTTCTTAGGGGAAGAAAAAGGAACAAGTTGCTAAAATGCTGTGTTTCTTGTCATCAGGCTCTGTCAAAGTTAGATATAAATATGGGACATATCTATTATTTTTGTGGTCCCAGTACTCATGGCTCTGTGTCTTTTAGGACCAGCTTCCCCTTTCGTCTGGGGACCACCTTTGCCCCCTATACACACACAGAGGCTCTGATGAGACCAGCCACCACAGTCACCTTTCCTGTCTGTCTCAGAGGTCATCCAGTGGGTGGACCACTCAAGCAGATCCACCCATTGGAGCCCTGCCTGGGATTTCAGATACATGGGCTCTGAGAGGGAGAAGGCTCCCAGCCCCTAAGATCACCATCTGGACCATGAATGCCTGGACCACTTCCCCTCCTACTGCCATCACACCATGGGAGTTCACTCCTCTCAGTGTGACTTGGGCCAACAGCATCAGCATCACCCAGATGCAGGATGGAAACAGGAACTCTAGATCCTGCTGAACCCGAATCTACATTTTAAGAAAATCCCATGTGATGATCCACAGTGGAGTTTGAAAGGCATTCAGTAGGAGAGAATGAGGCTGGTGCAGGCTCATCTGTCCATGGCACAGCCAAGAACTTCTTAGATGCTTGGATGAACCCCTAAACCTGTGAGCAGAGGAGAGTGGATCTCTCCTTAGGCAGAAGCTCCAGGACAGGCAGGTGGACTGAGAACCCTGCTGGGTATGAGGATAAGAGGCTCTGCTAACCCTCACTTAGGGGGATAAAGAGTTCATCTTCCTTTAGCCAAGTGTGATTGTATCCCAGGACCACTGATTCATACTGCTCAGTTCTCCTTCTGTCCTAGTGTACAGCAAGCCCATCTCTGCTTCTTCTTCCCATCAACCAGGCTTATAACCCACATCACCGAAGCTTGGGTCATTCTGATCTCAGGATTTGACTTTCTGTGAGATCTAAGACCTCCTAGTTCCCCGGAGAATTCCCTACCTGATTCAAAGGGTACAGAAATGTGGATCTAGGTCTTCACAGTCCCTTTGTGGATAGCACCTGCCCTGGGCAGGCAGAGGAGGGGTGTGGCTGTGTGCGGTCAGAGCAGAAATGGAGAGCAGTGTCTGCAGCAAGACTGAACAAGGTCAGACTTTGGTCGGCACTTACCTGGGCGAGTCACTGTAACCCTCTGTGCCTCAATCCTGCCTCTGTGGCATCACTTCCTGGGCTTGTTATGAGGATTAACTGAGTGGATCTATGTAAGCCCTCAGCACAGCACCCAGCACGGAGTCAGGGCTGTACCTGTCTTCATTACCAAGACTGATGTGAGCAGGAAGGCCAGTTCACGCCAGTCATCTTCCCTGTCTCTCCCAGAGGAGCCACAGCCTGGCTATCTGATGGTCTGAATTCCGAGTTGAAACCAGCAGGTGCCACCCCTGCTGATGTCCCCCTGGTGGAAGGAGGAGGGGATGGGAGGGAGGCCCACTGTGGACACATCAGGACCCAGGGGACCCACTCACCGTGCCGGGCTCGAAGCGGAAGCTGATGAGCAGCAGAACCTGGGCCACCAGGACGGCGCAGGACAGGTTGGCGTGGATGTGGTAACGCTGGTTCCGGATAGTGCTGACCGAGCTGGGGGCAGAGAGGCACCAGCTCAGCTGTGGCTGCCCCCTACTGCTCCTCCAAGGACCACCAAGGAGGTCTTAATAAGCCTGCCTGGGTGCTGCCATTTCTGGTTATGAACCCTCAATGGCTCCCTATTACTCTTGGAAATGACCCAGCTCATTCCACAGGCCCTGCAGGACCTGACCCTTGCCCATCACTCAGACTCAGCTCTTTCCTTCCTCTGATCACAGACCCTCTTTTCTGGTTCTCCAAGATCCCCAGCCCGCTCCATCCTCGGGGTCTTTGTACCAGCTATTACTCTGCAGTAAAGTCCCTCCCCAGGTCTCCCCTCGGAGAGAACTTCCTGAGCCTGAGGGAGCCCCACTTCCTCTCTGAACTGTCCTCAGGGCTCAGACGGCTGTGGAGGTGTGTGTTCAGACCTTCGCATCCTCACTTGTCATCTGCTTCCCCACCCCCACCCCCAATCAGGCACGCTTTTACCATCTTGGGTGCAACTGAGTCCTCAGAGGTGACTATAGGCCTGAGTGGGTTGGAGTGGGGGGGTGATGGGTTTGGACTTGCTGAGCAAATAGTTGAGGAACAAGAGAATCAAAGCAGGAATATCCTGAGCGTAACACTGGGGCCCCTCCAAACCCACCTCCATCTCCTCTCACCTGGCTCAGATCCCACCAGAAGTTCCTGTGTACAGTGGGAACCCCTGCTCCGCCCCCCAGAGTGCCCAGGTCCCTGGTGGGCTGCAGCAGGGGCCTGGGAAGCTAACAGCCTCCCCTGCCATTGTGGCTGCAGCCCCCAGACCAACCAAACCAGGGACGCCCCTAGACAGAGTCACCCAGGTGACCGGTGTCCTCAGGGAACAGGGCAGGTGAGGAGGGGTGCCAACTTCCAGGAGGAACCCCGTGAGCCGAGGAAGCACCTGAGCACCCCTCGAGACTGAGGCCCATCCAGGTGTGAGTAACACGCCGTCCTCGGAGGTCCAACAGCCCTGAGGGGAGCGTGCAAACCCATCTTCCCGGCTGACTGCCCAGACTCTCGGCTCTAATCTTATTTTTCTGTCCCAGTCCTTGGGCAAACTTAGCTGCCAGTATACCCTCGGTGGTGGGGATTGGAGGGATCCCCTCAAGTTCTGACCAGACTGATGTGACTTCAGCCAGAAGGGGCCCTCCAGGGTTCTTACCCCTGGGGCTTCCCGAAGCCCAGCCCCACAAGGATCTGGCTGCTTTGATAATATTTTGGGTCGGGGGAGGGGGGTGGTCCTCTTCTGGCTCTTTCCTGGTCAAAGGTCAGAAAGCCCTTTGGGCTGGGGAACTTTCCAGAACTTTCCAGCTTAGCTCAAGCCAGGTGCCTTCCAATTCGACAGCCCCTCCTCTCTCCTCTGTCTTTTCCAGCACCCCACAGGCCCCCCACACCCCAGATTTCAAGACAAAAGGTACTTGAGGAACAACCACCCCCCTGTCACACACCTTGTGCAGAATCTAAACAGAGGCCCGCATTTGCCGCCCCAGCCCCCGACTCCAGTACAAGTGCCAGAAGGGAAATCGAGGTAGGCAGGGGTGGCACTGACATTCGCACGAAGCTGCCCAACCTCGGAGGCCCCGGGGCAGGGCAGAAGATGACTCACGAGAGCACGGCGAAGGTGACCAGCGTGATGGCCAGGCAGAGCACGGACAGCGAGCAACCGATGTAGCTGATGGACGAGAGCGCCACCTGGTGTCCGCGCGTGAGCTGTGCGGGAAGCAGAGCGGAGGTGGTCAGCCATCTAGTCTAGGTCCTACAGGGGGACTGGCCGAGCCCAGTCTGTGCCGCCCGAGCCTGATTGGGGGCGGGGGGTGGTGCGGGGGCCGGAGGGTTCCGGCTGGAAAGGGTCCCGGGCTAATGCACAGTTGAGCACCAGGTAGTCATCAGGCCGTTCTGAGTTGGTGATGACCGCCAGTCCCTGCCTCTGCCAGATGCCCCGCTGTTGCCATCAAGAGGGCGAGTCCTTTGATGTTGGCCCTTGGTTCTGTACATTTCAGATGCGCCAAAGGGCTCCACCAATCACTCAGATTCCTCCACCATCAGTCTCTGTGCCTCTACTGCCTACCCCTCTCCCACCCATTCCCATTCAGCCTGCCTGCTCCGTGCCTCCCTGTCTAGAACGTGACATCCACAGCTGCCCAGGAGATGTAGTGTTTGCTTAAGAGCCTGACCCATAAGCCCTGGTTCAAGTCGCAACGTGCCCTTGTCCCCAGCCAATGACCTAGGAATGAATTTACACATGTCAAATGCTCAGTTTGCTATTATCCCTGATGTCAAATAGAGCATAAACAAACTCAGTGGATTAAGTGGATGCAAAGTCACAAAGGATGGTGATAGAAACCACAGCTCACATAAGAGACCAATCCAAGACTCCAGGAGCTAGCATCTCAAGGTCACACACATTTGAACCTGGGATCCAAGAAACTCCGTGCTCCCTAAGCCACACAACTGGAAGACCAGCTTCCCACAGAAGTCGCTGCAGTGCACTTCCTCCTGGGGCTCATGTCTCCTCCACCAGCATCAGAGACCCAGCCTGGTCTTTGGAGTTCGTTCTGCATCTGTGTCCAGCCTTGGACATCAAGGACAGCCAGAACCTTGACCTCCAGCTAAACCACCTTCTTCCCTATTCTTTGGGACCTGAGCATACATGCTAAGTCACTTCAGTCACGTGACTCTTTGTGACCCCATGAACAGTAGCCAACCAGGCTCTCTGTCCATGGGGATTCTCCAGGCAAGAATACTGGAGTGGGTTGCCATGCCCTCCTCCAGAGAATCTTTCCAACCCAGGGAATGAACCTGCATCTCCTGCATTGGCAGGCAGATTCTTTACCACTGAGCCACCTGGGACCTAACCAGGAACAAAAGGAGGAAAAACTTGAGATCTGTAAAAGGGCTGTTGGCCAGGATGAGGGAAATGCTACAGGCACAGGAGGCCCCACCAGGAAACGTAAGTGGATCACAAGGAACAATTTGGGAGCCAGCAGGTCTGTGCCTGAGGACTCATCACTTAATGGGGTCTACTTCCTTCAGATCTGAGTCACTCAATCATCCCCAGGGGTCAGGAAACATTTCAGATCTCTGGCTGAAGGGAGGCGGGGGAGGCCGAAGCCTGGACCCAGCAGCCCTAGATGTCAAGGCAGGGCCCTTGTGAGTAACTCCTATCTTTGCAGCACAGCAAGCTTCCTAGGCGGGTGGGGCCACTAGTGGGTTCCTCCAGCAGCCTTCCTTCTCAGCAACATCCCAAGATCTTGGATCCTAAACTTCCCCATCTGCAGATGGAACACACAGTGCTCCGAGTCATCAGATCCCCTAGGAAGGCAAACGGAAATATATTCCTGGAGCCACGCTCCCACACGGTATCACTCAACACTCTAATTCCTGTGAGATGTTGTCACTGGTCTTCTGTGAAATGACGCTTCTGGTTTTAGATAAGTTTCAGAAAAGTTGCACTCTCTATCTGCCTTTAAAGATTTTTTGGTGAATATAAGCAATCTAAGGCTTCTGAGAAATCCTACAGGTGAATATATATATTGAGAGAGAGAGAGCTGTGTCAAACTTGGCATTTCTCAAACTCTTTGGGGGAGGGTAAGAGAGTACGTCTTTGGAAGTGCCGTTACTTCAAGTGATGCTTTTGAGAAACAGAAATGAAAACCCAAAGAGGAATCACTAACATTATACTGCATATATCATCTTTCCTTGATGTCTCATAAGACATTAAAAGTGTCTTGTCACCGTTACAATGATCCTTGCCTAGAGAAGGTGTGAAGTGTTGGTTACCAGAGTTTATAGACATCAGCAGGCCATCAGCTGTTCTTGGAAACTAAGGTCGACCTCGGCAGCACTCACTAAATTGAAATTAACTTAAATGACCAGTGGAAATGCCAGCAAATGAAACATAGCCGCATGTTTGTATCAACAAGGTAGGCTGGCTCTGGTGACATGCTCACTCCATTGCCACTGGGAAGTCCCCTCCTTGGTCTGGCCCCGGAGCACAACTTGTGCGCGTGGATTCCTCTGCATCCTGAGGTCTCAGCTCGTCTCCCTCTCTGTTCATCACTCTACTACCCAAACATCTCCCATCCCCACAGTGCGAGCATCCCACTCTCTGACACCGGTCACATTTCATGGGGGGAGTCTTCTCTCTCCCAGAGAGATGGGGGGCTCTTTGAGGACAGAGATCACGTTCCTGAAACTTCCGCTGCCTGATCACCCACAGCTCTGAGAACAGCAGGTACTGCTGAGAATGAGGGTTCATTTGCTGAAGGTTTCAGGGTAGAAAGAATCCTCGAGTCTCTTCCCCTGACTCCCCCACTGATTCACCATAAAAGATGTATTTAATGTACATCATTGTGTGTATACCTCTTAGAGAAATAATGAAACTTTACCTCCTCGATTCACAGAGCTCTAGTGAGCTTCCTGTGGGCTCATGTGAGGTTCACTGCACAGCATAAAAGCTTCCAGATGTGAGGGCTATACCTGGCCAGCCACACTCACTGAAATCTTTACCTGCCTTCTGCACACAGGCACTGCCTAGTGCTTCTGACAAATGGGCGTCCAGCCCTCGCCTCATACCCACAGCTACCCAGTCCTGTGCCGTATGCCCAGTGGCCTCACCGTCAACCAGCCCTGTGAAAAAGCTCAAGTGTTACTTGCTCACTCTGATTCTTTACAACCCCATGCAAAGAATTCCTTGCAACCAGGCTCTTCTGTCCATGGAATTCTCCAGGCAATAATCATGAAGTGGGTAGCCATTCCCTTCTCCAGGGGATCTTCCTGACCCAGGGATCGAACCTGGGTCTCCTGCATTGCAGTAAAATTTTTTACCATCTGAGTTGCCACAGAAGCCCTCAACCAACCCTATTATCAACCAATTCAACCATCAACCCACCCCACCATCAGCCAACCTCACTATCAATCAACCTCACCATCAACAACTTTATTATCAACCAATCCTACACCATCAACCAACCCCACATCATCTGTCAATCTCACCAGCAACCAACCCCACCATCAACTAATCTCACCATCAACCAATCCCACTGTCAATCAACCCCACCATCAGCCAACTCTATTATCAACCAATTCAACCCATCAACCAACCTTATCATTAATCAAAACTCACCGTCAACCAACTCTTCATCACAACTTTTACCAAACCAACCAAAGCCAGCTTTAAGCCAACCACAATAGGGAACACTTTAAAAATGAGATAAAGCCCCTCCCTTGAGCAGAGCTATCATCCTGGTTAGCCAGTCTCAAAATGCTCATACAAAGCATAAGGCAAGCTATTAATATATCAGAAGGTCATACTTTACATGGCACTTGCATGATAAAGCAAGCCTATGAGGGGAAAATGAGAGGTGATCAGAAGGACCTTTGAAAACCTCTCAGGTTCCCTACAAACCATGGTCTGTGCAGGTAACCTCATCATTCTTCAGCACAGTGGTCTGAGTAACACTGAGGCAGACCACAGGAGGGACCTGCCCGCAGAAGCTGGGGTCTTCAGATTTTTCTGGTTTAAAACAGCTGTCAAATCCACAGAGCAGAGTGGTGTGTGTGTTGGTGTTGGGATAATCTGAGAGATTCTGCTTGCCTGAAGGGTTTACTCCCCCTCTCTTATATAAGAGCTTGATAACTTTAACACATGTTCAGTGCACTGGTTTGCCAGTGTGTTAAGTGAACTTGTGTTAAACATGGCTCCACTGTAAGCTGCCAACAGCTTGTGCCTTGTGAAGTTGGATAGGAGGGAAAGTGGGCTTCACACTGGCCCCAACATGCAACTGGAAGCAGAAAGAGAGGACAGGAGAGGACCTCCTGGGTCGGAAGCAGGGTGCACTCTAATGGTGAGGTCCATGGAGACAAGGGTTGTCTGTCTTGCTCCTGTCCAGATCCCCAGCATCTGACAAGGACTGGCAAACTCTAGATGTTCGAGAGATGAACCAAAGATCAGATTCACCTGGGGCCGTGAAGCATTCACAGCAGACTGGATGGTTAAGATGGGGAGAACAGAAGTGCCTTTATTGGCATCTACTGTATACAGGCACCAAACCAGCAAAGGAGGCTGAGTGGGCATCCTGGTTCTCATGTTGAATAAATGTGACTGCCCATCACTGCACAGCTGGTGAGGCAGTACTGGACTGCCCCCAGATGGCCTGGACCCCTATCGGCAGAAAGCAAACATGTATTAAGTGGCACCCGCTGAGTGCCAAGCCTGGGGCTTAACCTGCAGTAGGGAAAGCAGATAATGAACAAAGGCACAAACAGATACTGATAAATGCATGAGTGAATAAATAAGTTCTGAGCTTGATCAGGCTTTGATGGAAATAATCAGAGGCCTCGCTAGAGGTGATTGTGGGGGACAGGAGGGGGGACCTAGACGTGAGAGTCATTCCGGGTCCTCCCTCTCCCCTCAGAGCTCATCCCCACCCAGTCCTGTTGGCTCCTCTGCTAACACGTAGGCATATATCTCTCCTTATCCTCAGTTTCCAGAGCCTCTGTCTTAACCTGCTCTACTTCTTGGACTGCCTCGCTGCTCCCCCACTGCACCCCATCTTCAGCCAAGTCTCCACTCAGCAGATGTGGGTCTGAGCTCACCCACGTCCTGGGCACCCTTGCACCCAGAATGAAATCCTCGTTCCTGCCCGGGTCTGCAAAGCCCCCAGTGCTCCATCCCGCCAGCATCTCTGCCTCACCACCTACTCACTCACTCTTTCAGGAGGGTCCACACAGGAAAGAAAGGCCTTCCCAGGAATTCAAAGGAGGGGACTGAACATAGGAAGTGGGTGACAAAGTATGGGAACCCCTGGAAAAGGAGATGATGGTGAGGGTCCCCAGAGAACAGCCACAGCAAGAACCCTACCCTTGTAGGGTGGGAAGGACAATGGGAGGGGGTGATGTGAGCAGAGCCAGGGCCACTGGCAGAGCTGGAAACACCACAGGTCTGCCCCCTGAGCTGGGGTCAAGGGGGGAGAGTGGTACAGCGGGAGCAGGGACCACGGAGGGGCCATGGGCGGCATAGGAGCATCTGAACAGAGAGCAGCCGGGTTTAACTCCATGCCTGCCTCTCACTGGCTGGGCTCGGCAGGAAGCCAGTTGTCAAGGGAACCTGTGGCCGAGCAGAGTGAAGGACAAGTGGGGACAATCGGAGAGTGTGCAGCCCACTCGCTGGGTCAGCCTGAATGCAGATGCTCTCAGCCCCTCACTCTCCTGGACCCTGTGTTCTGTCAGTTTCCCCTGCCTCCACCACCCCACCCCCAGCTTTTTGCAAGGCCACCTCCATCCTGCCTTCTGGTCTCCCTTCTGCTGGGACCCAGGCTCTGCTGGAGCCTACCCTTCCCCTGGTCTGCTCTGACCCTGGCTAAAGCGCGTGCCTTCCTTCAGCCCTGGCAGGAGGGGCATGTGGCTCACTGGGCAGCGGAGATTTGACAACAGTCCCTGGGCTTAACCAGCTGTGGGTTTCACTAAAAACACCCTCTGCGCGGAGTCCAGACTGCAGGTGGCTTGACTTTCACTACGTTCCAGTGGTGGAGATGAGACCAGAGCCCCAAGTTTCTTGGCTGCTTGAGGGGTACCATCGTGGCCTAGAGGGGTGCATCGGTGGGGTTTCTCCCCACCGGATGCATGAAGACTTGGGTCCTATGTCTTTAAAAAGATGTAAACGACCTGCCTTCCTTAGGCTAGTCACCTCATCAGAAGAGTACCCAGACCAGGCCCCTGGGGCTGTCTTAACCATCTCCACTCAGTCATACCACTATGTACCAGTCTGAGGCTGACTGGGAAGATAATAACTACTTTAGCCTTTCAAAAAAAAAGAGAGAAATTTAATTCAGGGCAATGTTTGCAAAGGGGAACAGAGATGCCACAGGAATGATGGTGTGACCCAGGTATTAATTAATCACAGCCGGAAGCCACCTGCCCTGGTCAAAGGTCACCTGGGGAAGCCAGGGCCACGGGCCAGAGGAGCTGCCAGCAGGAGGCTGCAGAGACAAGGCCATTGCCAGGAAAGCTGCCTGAGGCTCCGGGAGAAAGGATGGCACTTGGCCTCACCCCTCCCATCTCCTACCAGAGCCCCAAGAGGCAGCCAGCACTGGTCAGCCCTAGGATATTGAGTCCAGCAGGGGAAGGGGTGGGTCTGAGAGCAAAGGCCCAGGATCCAGACATGCCTAGGGTCCTGGGGATTGGATCTCTCCTGCATCCAGCCCTGGGCAGCTGGGCCGTGGGAGTCAGGGAGCCCATGCCTCTGCCCCTGAGCCTGCCAGCATGGCTGGGAGGCTGCCAGCTCCCAAGATGCTAACTGGAAGCGGTGTGAGCTCCAGCTTTACACGTGGGGGTGGGGATGGGGGGGAACTCAAGACGGAAATTGCAAAGCGCACAGAGCAACTGTTGCCGGAGGCATGTGGACGATGGGGTGACATGAAGCCCACACACCAGCCACCCCGACGCGCTCTGCACAGAGGCGGGGCTGGAGCAGGCCTCCCCATAAATGGTGGCTTCAAGCACCAACAGGAAGTTCAAACCTTGGGCTGCTCTACCCAGCAAGTCTACTGCGGTGATTTGTCCTACAGACGCACTTGCAGTGACGGGAAGGGTGTCTGCTCACAGATATTTATTGTTTGCAGCAGCCAAAGACTGTTGTCACCTGACGTGGGTCCACAGAGGCCTAGAGAAATCCCGGGGTTGGGGGCAGGGGAAGGGGGGTACCCAGTGGTGAAAATGAATGAGGCAGGTCCGCATAGACAGAGATGAAGCAGTCACCAGGATGTACTGATATGTCTCTCAAAAGCACAAAATGGCTTTTACAGCACACAATCCTGTGTTTAAGGAACAGAGGGTGACACGGGGACTGTCTCTGAGGTGACAGAGTCAGCCCTGCTCTGGGTAGGGGGCTGGGAGACACGAGAGGGGATAGGGCCCACGTGTTCACCTCCACTTTCTGTGCTATTTATAGCATTTTCCCAAGTAGCGTAGCATCTTTCCACCAACCATAGCCTGAGAAATTGGCCCTGGCTTCGTCTCAGTCCTGCAAGGAACCCTCGAACTCCTTCAGGGCCCCTCACCCCTGACATGGGGGGAGGTAATTTCTCCAAGAGGGTCTCCTTTCCCATCACCACGCGGAGATCCATCATGTTTATGACAAAAAATGCACAGTGCACCCGATCTGGGTCAGAACGCACTTCAGTCCCCAGCTCAGCCCTCCAGCCCAGAGCTGACCAACGTGAACGGCTGCAGAGCCCGGGGCCTCTCCGCCCTGCCTTCTGTGTCTCTCCCTCCCCCACCTCCATCTGGCAGGTGGGCGGCAGAGCAGTCGTTGTACCTCGAGATGGAGATGCCCCCGGCTCCACCCTGACTCAACCCCTGCATCCTCACTCCTCGCCACTACCCTCACCACCCCTTCCCCCCAGGGAGCGAGCTCTCTCTCCTGAGGGGGGTTCGGAGACAGGAGCCCTCGGGATCCCACTGTCAGCTTCCCCTGCAGCTCCAGAGCAGAGGTTTCTCAGAAGAGTCTAGGATAAATAAAGCAAGGGTTGCTTTTCCTCTAAGGTAGTAGCCTGGGTCTGGTTGAAGGACAGCAGGATAATTAAATTTTCCAGGAGGGGATGCTGACCCCACAGTGAGGCACTGTCCCCAGGATGGCAGGGTCAGGCTCACGGACAAGCTGAGCTCCCTGAATGTCTGATTCCTCCTCCTGCAACTCTTCCCTAGGTGGGCCCAGTGCCTGCATACCTGGGGTTCTCGGGGGGAGAGAGGTGTGACAGGCAGTGGCCCAGCCCCAGAGCTCAGCCAGCATGCCCACCCCAGGGGCAGCAAGGTGAGGACTCAAGGAAAGGGCCCCGGGAGCCCTGGAGGGAGGGAGGAGGGAGAGAGATGGGAGTGGGTAGGGGAGGAGGGAGGGAGAGAGATGGGAGGGGCGGGGAGTGGGGAGGGGAGGAGGGAGAGAGATGGGAGAGGCAGGGGAGGGGAGGATGGAGAGAGATGGGAGTGGGTAGGGGAGGGGAGGAGGGAGGAGGGGGAGAGATGGGAGTGGGAGGGAGGAGGGAGAGATGGGAGAGGCAGGGGAGGGGAGCAGGGAGAAGGGAGGCACTCTCCGCAGGTCCCCAGTGCCCAGCTCAGCACCATCCCAGGCTCTCGGGCTCCATGGAGGGTGCAGGGTCAGAAGAGGAAGTTGCTGGTCCACACACAGCCTGGAAGGGCTTGGCTGGTGAGTTAACAAAAAGGAGAGAGCAGGCGGGCTTCCCTGGTGGTTCAGATGGTCAAGAATCTGCCTGCAATGCAGGACACCTGGGTTCGATCCCCGGTTTGGAAGATGTCCTGGAGAAGAGAATGGCTACCCACTCCAGTATTCTTGCCCGGAGAATCCCAAGGACAGAGGAGCCTGATGGGCTGCAGTTCATGGGGTCGCAAAGAGTCGGACACGACTGAGCGACTGACACACACGCACAGAGAGCAGGCGTGCAAATCAGAGCCCAGAGGATGAGCCAGGACCCAGTGGGAGCCTGTCAGCTCCCCCTTTGGCTACATAACTAAACAGACCAGGGAACTGAGGAGTGATGTAGGGGGACTTTCTGGATCCATAAGAGAAAGGCGTTTAGGACAGCCCCCTTCTGTGGAAACCCACAGGGTGAGGCATTACACCCTGGGAGAGAAAAGGGCAAAACAGGAGACTTTGCAGCTCCCTCCTCCCATAGGACCCCCACTAACAGGGAAACAGTAGTCCCAACTCTGTGCCCAGAGCACAGGACCCTGCTGTCCTTTCAAAGAATGAAAGGAGAAGGGTGATGCTGGGACACATGCTCCGACACTGCCATATAGGGAGGTCTGGGGTCCCCAGGCTCAGGGGACCCCAGTCCCCTGCCTACTCCTCTCTGACATGGCTCCACCGGCCACATCCCAGGTGGGTGCCTGCTGACATCACTGCAGCCTCAGTCAGCCTGAGTGCCTGGGGCTGGGTGCTCAGAGCTCAGTACTCATGACTCAGTGCTTGGAGCTCAGTACTTGGGCTGGGTGCTCGGAACTCAGTTCTCACAACTGGGTGCTTGGAGTTCAGTTCTCAGGGCTGAGATGCATCTGACTCCCAACTACAACTCCACAAGGAGAGGGTCCCCACTCATGTCACAGGCAGGTAAGCTGAGGTTCAGAGAAGGCGCTTGCCCAAAGCCATGCAGAGTGTTGGATGGACCAAGTGTTCTGCTGACCAAGAGACAGAATGGGGCCACTGCTTAGAGACAGTGCTGTATACAGTAGGTACTCATCAGAGTAAGTGATGTGCACACTTGGAGACATCACTTCCTGATGGTGAACTGAGCCCTCTGTCAGCACCAACTAAATCTTGGCCCAGCCTGTCTCTGATACACCCACCAGGACCACAAATACAGCTCAGAGAGGGGACAGTTCACCAGCCCCAGGGCTGCCTTGTAATTAGGTTCCACCCCACACCCACTCTGTGCCCTCCCTGGCAGCCAGAGCAGGGGGCGTGGCCTCAGGTGACTGCAGCCCAGGCAATCCTCTAACCATTGGCCCAGAGTGGACATGGGCCCTGAGAGACGGGGAGGGGCTCCGGTGAAAGCAGGTGCCCCCCCGCCCCCCCTGCAGCTCCAGTCTCAGGAAGGCGTGGCGTGCCCTAGCTATGCCCTTCCTTCCCCACCAGTGGCTAGATTTAGAAATGCCCAGAAAAACCTGGAGTTTGCTTCAGGACATGGACTCCTCTGAGTCAGAGACCACAAACACCATTGCCCTCAGAGAGGCAGCTTATATAAATTCATGAGACCATCTGGGAGCTTGCATACATAATAAACAAGCGAGACTATTCTTCCAAAAAGAAACATCTTTATCTTCATTTCTTTTCCGAAAGTCCCTCTTAGTGGATATGTCATTCTCCTACCCTAGAAAAGAACAAGCAGCATTTTACTGCCTTCCTAAAAACACAAGGCAAACATGAGGATGAATGACCCCTAGTGTGAGGCGATAGGGAGTGGTGGGGGCTGTGGAGAACTGCGGTGCAGACCCCTGTCTGCAGGGGCCACGGCTGCTTGCTCAGGAGTGGAAGCTCTTTGTGGTCAGATCTTCTTTCCCCCTTTTTTTTTTAAAAAAGAAAACCAGAAATCCAAAATTTTAGATAATAACTGAATTCTGAAGTATCGACAAATGACAAAAAGGCCATCATTAAAAAGTCTACAAATAACAAATGCTGGAGAGGATGTGGAGAAAAAGGAACCCTCCTACACTGTTGTTGGGAATGTAAATTGGTAGAGCCATTATGGAGAACAGTATGAAGATTCCTCAAAACACTAAAAATAGAGCTACCATATGAACTAGCAATCCCATTCTCGGGCATATATCTAGAGAAAACTATAATTCAAAAAGGTACATGCACCCCTAAGTTCACTACAGCACGACTTCCAATAGCCAAGACAAATCAGACAAAGGCAAATATCATGTGATATCACTTATATGAGGAACCTAAAATATGATACAAAAGAACTTATCTATGAAACAGAAACAGACTCACAGACATAGAGAATAGACTTGTGGCTGCCAAGGGGGAAGGGAGGTGGGGGAGGGAAGGACTGCGAGTTTGGGGTTAGCAGGTCAAACAATTATATATGGGATGGATAAACAGCAAGGCCCACTGTATAACACAGGGAAATATATTCAATATTCTGTGATAAACCATAATGAAAATGAATATGTATATATGCATAATTGAGAAGGGGACGACAGAGGATGAGATGGCTGGATGGCATCACCGACTTGATGGGCATGAGTTTGAGTAAACTCCGGGAGTTTGTGATGGACAGGGAGGCCTGGCGTGCTGTGATTCATGGGGTTGCAAAGAGTCAGACACAACTGAGCGACTGAACTGAACTGAACTGAACTGAACTGAACTGAGTCACTTTGCTGTACAGTAGAAATTAATACAATATTATAAATCAACTATACTTCAATGAAATAATTTTTTAAAAAAAGAAATATTGACAAATGGGGGGGCTTCCCTGATGGCTCAGACAGTAAAGAATCTGCCTGCAATGCGAGAGACCTGGGTTTGATCCCTGAGTCGGGAAGATCCCCTAGAGAAGGGAATGGCAACCCATTCTAGTACTTTTGCTTGGAAAACCCCATGGACAGAGGAGCTTGGCAGGCTACATTCCATGGGATCGCAAAGAGTTGGATATGACTGAGTGACTAAACTTTACCTGTCATGGACAAAAGGGCTAACCAAAACAGGTCTACGGGCCAAAGTCAGCCTGCAGACTACGGGCTGTGACCCTGTCTTAGGGAACTGCTCCTTCCCCAGGCTTCCTGGCTGATGGGAAGGTGAGGGGGCCCCTGGGGTCCAGCTCTTCCATGGGCACTTGTCCTGGCACAGAGCTCCTGCCCCCACCCAGGATAGATGCCCACACTCAGGCTGCTCTGAAAGAGCCCACGAGGGAGCCAGGGGCCAGCGCCCTGGAGAAAGCCTGAGCTGTGCTGCATGGGCCGCCAGTGCTCCTGCCGGTTCTGGGCTGTGCCCACCACCACCTCACCTTGGGCATCACCATGACTGTCCTAGCACAGCTTTCCCACATTAGACAGCAAGCCTGTGCTCTGAAACGCAAACCTCGGATGGGAATCCCAGACACAGGAAGGACTGAATTCCCCCTAAGGCAAGAGATACCTTCAGCCTAGGTTCCAGAGACTCCCTGTTCTCACCTCCTCCAAATCCTGCCTGTTCTGATTTCCCTGCCTATAAATTCCTTTCATAAGTCTGACACTGAGGTTACTGTCGCTTCAACAAGAAACCCACCTGCCCGCATCCCCAGATCCTGCCTGGACCAGCCCATATGAGCAGCCAGACAGTGGGAGCCTCTGTTCCTCGGTCCCCGGCGCCCCCTGCTGGTCAGTCCTTGGAGATGAGGGAGGTTCTAGCATCTGTGCTTGTCCACCTGCGGCCCCTGTGCCTGGGAATCAGGGTTCCAGACTAAACCCACATGCGCTCAGCATTCCAGCGTCCAGGGAGAACACTCTGTGTTTCCCTAAGCTCCTCTCCTGTGTGGAACTGACTCCCTCATCCACGCACTTGTTCAGCCACATGGCACTGGGAGTCAGGAAGGAGCCCTCAATGACACGCTGCCAGTCTTTAGCAACTGCTTCGCCAAGCTGTGAGTTGTTACTCACTCATTTGGGATCATTCCGCACAAGTGCATCAGTGGGAGTGTATCACACAGGCCGTGGTTCAGCCCCGTCTCTCTTGACTCTTATTTGACTCACTCAGGGAGGATAGGTCTTCCAAGAGCTGACCACCAAGGAGGAAGCTGGGTGAGAGAGGAGCCAAGAGAGACGGACAGAGAGAAGGGCTGACAGGTGGATGTAAGCTCGGAGTAGAGAACCTGTCCAAGAGTCCGAGACCAGGGCCAGGAAGCAAAGCTTAGGAAGATTCAGCCTCAACATCAGGAAAATAAAAGCATCTGTGCTTTTTTTACTAATTCTCCAAAAGCACCACGGATCTGGCATCTACTTGTGATAACTGCCTTGTTTTTTTTTAAATGTTCATGAAAATGTTCATTTTTAGCATGGATAATTTTAAACCATTTTCAAATCGACCTTTCCTGGCAATGAGTAGATATGATTTGCTTCCACGAAGACACCCACAGGCTGTCTAAATCTGGCATCACTGCTGAGTAGGGATGGATCTGTAATCACAGATGCTCTGTGACCCCAGTTTCTTAGTTTCCTGGACCGAGCTCCTCCCTTCCATCCTCTCCCACCCACAGGCACAAACACAACTTCCTGCTGAGCATTGGGAGCCCCTGCCCACTCCCACTGCTCTGCAGACCCACCCACATCACACAGGGAATCAGATTTAGTCCTTGGTATGTAAAGGATCGGGGCTTCCCAGGTGGCGCTAGTGGTAAAGAATCTGCCTGCCAATGCAGGAGACATAAGAGATGTGGGTTTGATCCCGGCTAGGGAAGATCCCCTGGAGGAGGGCATGGCAACCCACTCCAGTATTCTTGCCTGGAGAATCCCATGGACAGAGGAGCCTGGTGGGCTACAGTCCATGGGATCACATAGTCCGACATGACAAGTGACTTAGCACGCACACACGCATATAAAGGATGCAGAGGAGGAAGTTCTGCTTGTGGGCCATCTATGGGCATGGCCACCAGCCTAAGCTTTGGAATCGGAGACCAGAGCTCAGTTCCAGACTCTGTCCCCAGGTGACCTCGGGCAAGTCCCCAAGCCCTCATCTGTGATGGTGATGGTGACAGTCCCCCGCCCCCCACCCACATGGTGAGGCCCGAAGGAGGCAACAGACCCCAAAGCGGTGCGTGTCCTGTCCTTACTGTCATCAGCAGGCACCCAGCTGTGTGACCCACCGCTGGACCACAGCTGCCTCCAATGACTCCAGAACTGCCCTTGTCAGGGGAGCACCCTGAAGACCCCCTGTGGGCAGAACAATAGCCCTGCTGACTCTGGGTCTGTACCGCCCTCAGCTCACTGTCTTGTTTGTTTCCTGTGTCCCTGGAACTCCTCTCCCCAAACGGCAGTCTCTCTAACTTCCTCTGCATCTTACTTCCTGGCGGGGATCTGTCCGACTCCCTCCTTTCAGACCCCAACCAAGATCACGTCTCCACCCTCTAGTGAGCACACACTTGGAATCAGACTAACCCTAGCCTGCCCTTTATATCTGTCATGATCAGCCTGACCATTTTCACAGGACGTGAGCACAAGCTTGACCTGACCTTTACAGACGAGAAGGCTGCACCCAGGATCTATTCAGAGAGCTGTCTGGAGCCAGGAGAACCTGAGCACTACTCAGGCCCGACCCGGACCTGCAGAGCCTAGGTCAGCATCTTCACAAGACCGAGTGGTCCCTGAGCACATGCAGTCCAGGCTGCTGGTCTGTGGGCATCGGCCTGGGCCAGGCCACGGATACACCTCTGACACGTGGCCTGGAAAGGATAATTAATGACACATCTAAATTATCAAGAGATTTTGCACAAAACCAATCTCCGGTTTTTCTCAATCGAAGAGGGGGCAGCATGGGTTTGCATCCACAGTGGCTGCCCAGTCAGCTGGGTGAGGGGTCTCAATTCACCTCACCCCCACCCTTCACGAAGGCCCCCACTTGCACCACTCTCAGCCCCCCGGACATTCAGGTCTGAAGCCCCTGGCACCTTTCCTGGGAGCCGCGCCAGCCCCTTGCCGCGCCTGCTCAGGCCTTTGCATCCGCTGCTCTTCCACCTGGAGTCCCTTCTCTCACATCTGCATGGTTCTCCCCTCACCCCCCGGAGTCTCTACCCATCACCCCCGGCTCAGGAGGCCCGGCGGGCACACCTCTGTCTTCCCACCTTACCCTACCATGACTGCCTTCACATGCTGTGTCTCCATCCCCACTCAAGATCTCGAGCACTGAATTTTCCAGAATAAGGCCTACAAAGCCTGGGGTCACCTGGAACTCAGCAATTCACTGATGAGTGGATGAATAACAGGCCCGGCCACCCTGCCCTCTGGGCCTCCACTTGTCAAGGAAGGGGGCTTGGCCACAGGACCACATAGGTTCTGCGTGGAGGCAGCATGATGCCTCTTCCAGGGGCTAAAGGGAGTGGCTGGACTTTCCCCGTGACACCAGAGGGACGCTGAGTGAGCCATGAGGGCCAAGGCCCTGGCAGGAAGAAGGACAAAGGGGCCAGTGTGGAGGACAGAGGGGGAGGAGTGAGCCTCATGGAGGCCGTGCTCATTTTCTGGGGCTTGACACGCTAAGAGACACGAGTGGTAGCAGAACCCGGGGACCAGGACAAGCAAGGGAGGCAGAGAAAGGAACTGAGGGGATGGACCACTAGATTGGGTCCATCTATTGCAGTCAGGGTAGTTGATGCTTGGGTCCTGCAAATAGGGACCTCTCACTTCCAGCACTCTTTTGTCGTCTTATTTCTTTAAATCACTAGCAATTGCCCTTGGCTGGTCTCCCCAGCTCCCATTGGTTCCCCAACCCAGCATGCTCCGTGATTTAGGATCAAATAACTGCAGGTCAACAAGAGAAAGGGTTTTGACTGAGCACGTGGGAAGGATGGAAACAGAAAGGAAGGAGTACCAATCAACTCATCCCTAAATGTCACACCTTTAAAAAACATTCCCACTGGGACTGTTTGGGGCTCGTACCTGCCTGGACAAAGACTCACCACGAAGGGTGCTGGGCGGAGAGGTAGGCTCATGCCCCTCAGGCCTATGATAGAACCGCCTGCTCTGAACCTCTGAAAGCTCACCACCCAAAAGACCCAGATACATCAGACCTGGGTTTCATTTCATGTGTTGTCAGGATTCCCAGGCAAAACCCAGAGACTCTTGGCAACTGTCTGATGGGGTTGCTGAAAAGTCTGCTTACCCAACTCTCGCTTGATGCTTCATCACAAGAACAAAGGGGGTCATCTGTCCAGATAGACAGTGTCGGGCATGTACACACGTGGACTGTGCAGGGGGTGTCGGGCCCCCTGCCACGTCCTCCGAGGAATCACCTGGAAGTCCTCTCTGGAGTCTCCATAAGTAATTCACAGTCTGCTTGGAAAATCCATGATGTGCTTTGCAAACAGAAAGATCCCCATGCTCACTGCCCTCCCTCCATGATTCACCAACCTCATCTATTCCTGCCTCCTGTCCTCTGCACTTGCTGGTTCTTAACCTGGAATATTCCTCTCCCAGTCCTTGTAGAGATGAGCCTCTTCTGGTCACGCAATTGTCACTTCCTCAGAGACACCTGCCTCCTCCCCACCACCTCCCTCCTCCCCACCTGCCATCTCTTCCATCCTTCTCCCCAAGGGTCTTCCTAAACTTATTGCTCTTTGAAATTACCTATTTAGTTGCTAATTTGTTTATGAGCTGTCTTTCCCATTAGAATATAAACTACTCCAAACCAGAAATGCACGGTTTTTCTTGTTTACAAATGAAACTCCAGGCCTGACACCTTAGGTCCCTGATGGGTATTTGTCGAATGATGGTGGAGGAGAATTCGATCCTTAGGTAAACACCGCTTGCAGCCTGAGTGTTGCTATAGAAATCTCTCCTTCCCTAACAAAACTGATACAATCGTGGGCTTATCAAATATTTACTGACACCCAACATACACAGCAACTGGACTACAAACCCTCAGGAGAATAGAGTCTGTGCATAAACAGACAGACCCAAGAATGGATGTGCCCCCAAGAGAGTGGGTCTCTGTTACTGGAGGTGGATTTGCTGGAGTGTGTACCAGGGCAGGTCATACGGCCTAAGAGACCCCCCCTGTGCTGGCATCTCACTTCCCAGCAGGGTTCAGCTCTGCCGACGAAGGAGGAAGAAGGAGGAAGAAGAGGTCCCTACCCAGCTCTAGCCTCACTATTCTGAGAACTCTGTCCCAGCATCACCCAAAATCTTCAAAAATTCAGTCATAAATAAAATTTTTCAATTTCCAAAACACAGTATGGATGAAACCAAACTTGTCTCTAGGTGCCTGCTCTGCTTCTTAGGAGATCCCAGGAGGTGTCCCATCACCTCACTGCTCTCCCGCCCCCACCAGGAAAACTCAATTTCCTTTGGGGCCCTAAGAAGCCAGGGAAGCCATCACACACAGGGACCCATCATGGTTCAGAGAATCCCACCCCAGGGCATCTGCTTTTTTTTTTTTTTTTTTGCCTTATAAACAGCAGAAATTTATTTCTCACAGTTCTGGAGGCTGGAAGTCTGAGATCAGAGTGCCAACACAGTCAGGTTCTGGTGAGGGCCCACAGACTGTGGACTGCCAAATTCTCTCTGTGTTCTCACGTGGTGGAAGGGGGCAAAAGAGCTTTCTTGGGTTTCTTTCATAAGGGGACTAATCCTGTCCATGACCATCACATTACGTGTTAGGATTCCAATGTGTGAATTTTAGGGGGACACAAAGTTCATGCCATATCATTATCAATGTTGTAATTATTCCATCTATGACTATACAAGATTTTATCTAGCATAGAGTTGGTGGACATTTGGGCGATTTCCAGATCTGAGTTATAAGTAAAGATGTGACAAACACTTCTGCACATAACTCTTGTCATGTCTTCATTCCTATCTGTAGAATTGCTCTGTCACAGGGCAAGATATACTTTTAGTAAATCTCAGATTTGGCCCACCTAACATCTGTCTTGTTCTTATATAAACACAAGTGTGGGGGATGGAAATAGGGGGGAGGGTAGGTAGGAAAAGGCAGTTTGAGATAATATTCTTTTTTATTAATGAATTAATTTTATTCTTTTTGGCTGCAGTGGGTCTTGGGTGCTGCCCGAGTGCTTTCTCTAGTTGCGGCAAGTGGGCTTCTCGTTGTGGTGGCTTCCCTTGTTACGGACCATGGGATCGAGAGCACGCCTGCTTCAGGAGTTGCAGCATGCCGGCTCAGTATTTGTGGCTCCCTGGCCCTAGAGTGCAGGCTCAGTAGTCATGGCCCGCAGGCTTAGCTGCTCTGCAGCGTCTAGAATCTTCCCAGGGATCAGACATATGGACCAGGGATCAAACCTGTGCCTCCTGCATTGGCAAGCAGGTTCTTATCCACAGTACCACCAGGGAAGTCCTGAGATAGTAGATTTTAAGCTCTGACATACAAATAGACAGATGGTTCTTTAAGGTATCTGGAAGGACAGGTTGAAGATTCCTGTTTTTGCAAAACTATCCTTGATTATCAAGACCTTTTGTTTTTACTTCAAAATCTCTGTATCTTCTTAACAGTCTTTCAAAAAGGAGAAGTCTTTCAAAAAGGCATTTAATTATGCCAAGGTCTAATTCACCAATTCTTTCTTTTTTGGTATTAAATCTAAGAACTCTTCACCCAGGTTTAGGTTCTAAAGATGTCTCCTATTTTTTTTTTTTCTAAAAGTTCTATAGTTTCACATTTTATATTTGTCCATGATCTCGTTCAAATTAACGTTTGTATGAACTGGAAGGTTTTGGTTGAGGTTCATTCTTTTGTGTAGGAACATGCATCTTTTTGCCTATGGATGCTCCCACAACATTTGTTGAAAAGACTATTCTTTCTCAGAGAAAGTAAATTGCTTTTGCCCCTTTGTTAATGTAATGTATACAGAAGTAGAAAATAATGTTGCCCATGAAAGATATAATGTTATAAACCAGTGTTACCTCAAATAAAAAAGGCCAGCAGCAAAAAGGATAGCAACAATAACAAAAAATTAGTTGGGGAGAAAATACTTGCAAATCACTTATTCAACAAAGGACTTGTAGTTGGACTGAATAAAAAACTATCAATATGGTAACAACAACAAAAAAAAACTGTCCACATTAACAGAATTAAGGGGCGAAAAACCACATGCTTTCAGCTGATGCTGGAAAAGTATGTGACAAAATTTAGTGCCCTTTCATGACAAAGAGCAGTCAACAAACTAGGTGAATGGTTAAACAAACTGTGGTACATTTATACCACGGAAAACTACTCAGCAATTTTGAAAAATGAACTACTGATACAACTGGAATGGATTCCAAGGGTATTATGCAGAGTAAAGAAGTCAATCTGTAGAGGTTATATATTGTCTTATTCCATTTATATAGCATTCTTGAAGTAACATAATTAGAGACAGAGAATAGATTAGTGGTTGCCAGGGGTTTGGGACGGAAGATGGGGAAATTAGAGGGGTAGCCCAAGGGAGCCTGTGATGATGGAACAATTCTTGGTTGGACATGTACACGAAATGTACTTGGTTGGACATGTACACGAAACTACACATGATAAAACTGCCATGTAGAGAACTAGAGAAGTCTGAATAAACTCTATGGGTTGTACCAATGTCAATTTCCAATTTTGTTACTGGGCTATACTTAGGGCATCTGCATTTTTAAAGGCCATTTTTCTCTCCTCTTAAAAGCTATGCTTGCCTTGAATCAAAGAAATTAATCTCCAGTCCTTAGTGCTGACCAAACCAAATAGGTAATAAAGATGAAATATTCTGAAGCAGAGAAACCCAGCCAGGAGGGGCCTCTCCCATCCTTAACGTGAGGGTAGACATCTTGGCCCCCTTTGGGGGGAGGACCCAGGAGTCAGCTGGGAATCTCCTCCCCCACCTCGGGATTCACTCCTGCTGGAGCTGGAAGTCAAGTCCCTTAGAAACAGGTCCGAAGCCCAGGGTTTCCTATGTCATGGCAGAAATGCTCAGAGAACATGGTGTGGCCACCCTGGACATAGATGCTCCTGCATGTCACCACTGGCAACACCTTCTCTGGACATCCAGGCACACTGCTTATAGCCGAGGACCACGTTCTGCTGGATACACCCTTGGCACAGGAAGGGTTTCAAAACCCAGTGATCCAAAGGCAGAAAATGCTGCAATGACCACCTCCCAGGCTACACGTGAATCCTCGAGAGGGACCCAGGGTTTGCACAGATGCTGCCCAAGGAAACCTAGAGCAAACGGGGTTTCACCAAAGAAGTGGAGCTTCGCAGATGTCTCCACCCACTGGGCTTCCCTTCCCATCTGCCCCGCTGCAACCAAAACCCCGAGGCGCTGACGACGAAGACCTGCACCCAGCCTCCGCTGTGGGCTGATGGAGAAAGGGCGCCTCCTCGCAGCCCAGGAGCCCCTCCCTGCCTGGCGCTTACCTCCAGCGGGACCACCTGCATCAGGATAGCAAAGTTGGTGAGGTGTGTGCAGCGGCAGACGGAGAAGCTGAGGTTCCCTTCCGTGAGCGCACAGCCCTGGTTCGACCAGATGCCTTCTCCGGAGCTGAGACACAGAAGGAGTGGTCAGCGGGAAGCAACCGCCCAGCCTTGCCCCGGGGGCTGAGAAACTGTTCCCACTCATCAGGCTGATGACTCAGATGGGTCTTGTTGATTGGGCCACAAGGAAAGGAGGGGAAAGCTGTGTAGCCGTGTTGACACAATCACTTTGGAAAACACCTGGTCTGACATCTAATAAACATGAAGTGTCTCTCGGCCACCTGAAGGTCTTCTTTGGAGAAATGTCTACGCTGGTCTTGTGCCATTTTTCGATTGTGTTGTATTTGTCTGTTTCTGTTACTGAGTTGTATGAATGGTCTGTATATTTTGGATATTAACCCCTGTCAGTCACATCATTGGCAAAAATGTTCTCCCATTCTGTGGTTGTCTTTTCTTGTTGCTTATAGTTTCCTTTGTTGGGCATGTTACTCAAACAAAACTCTAATTTGAAAAGATACATGCACCCCAATGTTCACGGCAGCACTATTTACAATAACTAAGACATGGGAACAACCTAAATGTCTGCTGACAGATAAATGGATAAAGAAGATGTGGTGCATGTACACTGTGGGATATTACTCAGCCATTGAAAAGAATGAAATAATGCCATTTGCAGCAACGTGGATGAGCCTAGTGATGATCACACTAAAGAAGTCAGAAAGAGAAAGACAAATACCATATGTCACTTACCTGTGGAATCTAAAATATGATACAAATGAACGTCTCTGAGAAACAGAAAGGACTCACAGACACAAAGCAAAATGGATAGGCAAGGTCCTACCATATAGCACAGGGAGCTATATTCAATATCCTGTGATGAACCATAATGGAAAAGAATGTGAAAAAGAATGTATATGTACATGTAACTGAGTCACTTTGCTGTACAGAATAAATTAAAGCAACATTGCAAATCAACTCTACTTCAGTAAAAATTTCATAAAAATGGAGTGTGCGGGTCCTGCAACCCAGCAACCCCACCTAGAGAATTCTGAGCCATGAGCACAGGGACACATCTGGGGTATTTACTGAATGATGGGTGATACTAGAGGACACTTTAAAGTTACCTAAGGTCCACCGCCCTGGTGTTCAGACAGTAAAGAATCTGCCTGCAATGCAAGAGACTCAGGTTTGATCCCTGGGTCAGGAAGATCCCCTGGAGAAGGGAATGGCTACCCAATCCAGTAATCTTGCCTGGAGAATCCCATGGACAGAGGAGCCTGGCAGGCTACAGTCCATGGGGTTGCAAAGAGTTGGACACAATTGAGCAACTAACACTTTCACACTAATGTCCCCCTCAGGGACCTGGATAAGGCATAAACATTAGTAAAAAGCAACATGTATTCATATGGATAAAACACACAAACATAACATCCAGTGTTGAATGCATAATAATGAAGCAAGGGCATGACACAAAAGAAGATCAAATATTTTCTATGAATATAACTACACACTATTCATAAGTTATTCAGAAAACTCCCCACAGAGAGGGCAAAAGACTAGGATAAGATGTAAACATCTTTTACATGTTTGTTTTTCTTTATAATGTTCTAATTCTTTAAACAATAACATTTTGACATGTTACTTGCATCATTTCTTCAAGTACAAACCAAGACAAAAATTACTTGAAGCAAGGGTGCTCAAATGTTAACTGTGGTTCATTCTTGCGGTGAGAATATTAGCAATTACAATTTTCTTCTCTGTACCACTCTATATTTTCAAATCCCAAAAAAAGAGAGAGAGAGATGCTTAAATGGTTCTTCCCAGAAACTGCAACTCTGAGTGATCAGCAAAGACAAATCTTTGCTTTGGCCAAAGGCAGGGGCCCTTGGGGAAAGCTTTTATAAAGCTGAAGCAGCTTAAAGACTCTAGTTTCACTTTGCTTTATGTCCAGTTTTCATGACAACATCAGCCGTGGATGAGGAATGCGGCCGTCCCAGAGGGTGATGGATAAAGACAGTCCTGCCTGCTCCTGCTCATGCCCAGTGAACGAAACACACACGGACAGCATCTTATTTTCAACCCTGAAGCAGACGGTGTCCCCAGGAGGATGCTGTGATCGTAACTCTGGGTGAACCTTGGGCAGCACGCAACCTGAGGGTGGGTGGGGTTGAAAGGGTCATCCGGCAGGGACTCGGGGTGGTGCTGAGCCTGATGACATGGGGACAGGGGCTTTGGGGGTGAGGTTCCTGACAAGCGAGGTGGGGGCATTTAGCAGAGACCAGACAGCACAGCCAGAACCAATGGAATCTATCAGTTTAGAGCCGCCACCCCCCGATAAGGTCAGAATAAAAGGGCCTTAGAGATGGGCAGGCCCTCCCCTACCATGCCACCTGTTAGGGCTAACTGGCTCCCGTTCCTTGAGGAAAGCCGCTGCCGGGCTGTATGTGACCTTTGTCTACTGAATATATGAATGCCATACTTGAATTAGAGGGTGACCAGAAAACTAGCAGGCACAGAATTTGGGGAGCGTGATCACAGGGGTGCAAAGTGCACCTTGCACTGACGCCAAGAGTGACAATGAATTAAAAACCAACCATAAAAGTCACATTTTCTTAAATAGAGCCATGAAGGCGTGACGATGTCTTCATTAGCCAGGGGACGTGAGCCCCGTGTAGTCTCACCTCTGCCTGCGTGTAAAGAGCTGCATCCCAGGGAGCCCGTGGGAACAGGAAGCCTCGCTCCCCATCTTGTGCGTCAATAAATCTGCCACGGAAGCCAGGCCAAGTGATGTCAAATAACAGGAAAATATGTGTCTCTCCCTGTGACCGAGGAAGTTGGCATCTGAGCAGAAAACCATTCACCCACATGCATAAATGGAATGTGTAAATATAAATATGAAAATGCTACATATTATGTGTATTCTGGAGATGTGGGCAGAACACACACAAGAAAGGATGGTGGAATAATGCAAGAAACATGGAACTAAACAACCATATATTTCCTGGGAACATAAATATAAAACATGCATAAGTTACTGAAAAATACACACAAAAATCTCCCCACTGTGTTACTGCAGGCTCTAGGAAAGGAAATCAGGATAAGATCTGAAGGTCCAACAGGACATGTGCTTTTTAAAATAATGTTTTATTTTTTAAAAGAATAATGCTTTAATATATTGCTGCTATCATTTGTAAAGTGTAAGTCTAGGGAAAAAAACGACCTAGAATTCTAAGCTCAATGAGACCATCTTTCAAAAATAAAAGTGCATGTTCTCAGAAAAATAAGAACAGGACTTGCTGTCAGTAGACTCACACTACAAGAAGAGTTACAGGAACATACCAGACAGAAAGTGTGTTCTACACAAAGAAATAAAATAGCTGGAGATTGAAAACATGAAGGGAAGTTATTATGTTTTCAATATTTATTTTTATTTATTTATTTGACTGCTCTGGGTCTTAGTTGCAGCATGTGGGATCTAGTCCTCTGACTGGGGATTGAACCTGTAGCCCCTGCATTGGGAGCTCAGAGTCTTAGCTCTTAGATCACCAGGGAAGTCCCCACAATTATTATTTTCTTAATTTAAATTGCTTTAGAAGACAACTAATTGCCTAGAGCAACAATACTCCCAACATACTGTGCATTTATGACATCTGTAAAGATAAAATGTATAATAAGAATAGTACTAATTATGGGCAAGAAGAGTTATGAAATGATTTTTGTATTGTCTCTGAGTACATGTGAGGTGGTATAATATTATTGGCGGGTAGACACAGATGAATTAAAGATATATGTCCTAAGCTCTCTAGGGCAACCACTACAAAAAAATTAAAAGGAAGTAGACACCAGGAGTCAATAGCAGAGAAAAAAAATGGCATCGAAAATACACAGAAAAATCCAAATGGAGTAAGAAAAGGAGAATATAAGAAGCAAAAAACAATAAAAGTAGATCATAATCTGGTCGGGTGTGTGACCAAGCACGGACATCCTGGCCACCTCCCTCCCTATTCTCCCCACTCCCTCCGTCCCCTCCTCTGCCCCCTCCTCGCCTGGGGACCCTCCCACGCAGACAGTACCTGAAGTCCAGGAAGGCGCAATATAGGAAGATTCGGTTGCTCTCGTTGGTGGCCTCAATGTACTGCCTTTGAGTCTGAAATGAGAGAGGATGGACACAGCTCATGATACAGCCAAGAAGACAAGCTGCCAACACTGATGCGAGAGCCAAACCCTCGCGCCCCCCAAGACCCCAGGTTATGGACACACAAACCCCGGTGGGCAGAGAAGGTAGGTCACCCAGCCCCATCTCTCACACGGCGCTCCTCTGCCCACAAACCAGGGCTCCTGCCTCAGGTCCTCTGCACTTGCTGGGCCCTTCTGCTAGAAAGCTCTTCCCCCAAGACAACCCTCCCTGCCTTCAGGTCTCTCCTCAGGAGACCCGCCTGCCCATTCAAATCAATTTCAACCTACCCCTTCCTCTTACTGCATTTTTCATAGTACTGATCTCCACGCAGCATGTTACGTATTTACTTGCTTCCTTGTTTGCTGGCTTCCTCTCTAGAACATGCCCACAGGGAACCTGTGTTTGTCTCGTTTCCTCATACCCCCTGTGCCTACCCTAGTGTCTGGCACACAGCAGGTGCTTGCTAAATACTTACTGAACCAAAGGACAAGTGGACAGATCCATCAACAACCCTGTTCCTAGGATTCTCACTCCCCCAGGCTACTCCTGGGTGCCAGCTCGGGGTATCTAGTATCAGCTGCTCCGCCCTCAGCAACACACAGAGGCTTCTCCAAGAATCTTGCCAGGGAGCTCAGGAAGCCAGCAGCTTCATAGGAAACCAGAATAAATGGTATCTAATCAATTCCCAGTCGATAAATCAAGAACCAGAGGCCAAATAGCCAACATCTGTTGGACTGTAGAAAAAACAAGAGAATCCCAGAAGAACATCCACTTCTGCTTCATTGACTATGCTAAAGGCTTTGACTGTGTGGGTCACAACAAACTGTGAAAAATTCTTCAAGAGATGGGAATACCAGACAACCTTACCTGCCTCCTGAGAAACCTGTATGCAGGTCAAGAAGCGACAGTCAGAACCAGACATGAAACAACAGACTGGTTCAAAATTTTGAAAACAGTACATCATGGCTGTATATTGTCACCCTGTTTATTTAACTTATATGCAGAGTACATCATGCGAAATACTGGGCTGGATGAAGCACAAGCTGGAATCAAGATTGCAGGAAGATATATTAACAACCTCAGATATGCAGATGACACCACTCTTATGGCAGAAAGTGAAGAGGAACTAAAGAACCACTTGATGAAAGTGAAAGAGGAGAATGAAAAAGCTGATTTAAAACTCAACATTCAAAAAACGAAGATCATGACATCTGGTCCCATCACTTCATGGCAAATAGATCGGGAAACAATGGAAACAGTGAGAGGCTTTATTTTCTTGGGCTCCAAAATCGCTGCAGATGGTGACTGCAGCCATGAAATTAAAAGACACTTGCTTCTTAGAAGAAAAGCTATGACAAACCTAGACAACATATTAAAAAGCAGAGACATTACTTTGCTAACAATGGTCCATATAATCAAAGCTATGGTTTTTCCAGTAGTCATGTATGGATGTGACAGTTAGACCATAAAGAAGGCTGAGCGCCGAAGAACTGATGTTTTTGAACTGTGATGTTGGAGAAGACTCTTGAGAGCCTCTTGGACTGCAAGGAGATCAAACCAGTCAATTCTAAAGGAAATAAATCCTGAATATTCACTGGAAGGACTGATGCTGAAGCTCTAAAGCTTTGGCCACCTGATGAAAAGAGCTGACTCATTAGAAAAGACTCTGATGCTGGGAAAGATTGACAGCAAGAGGAGAAAGGGACAAAGAGGACAAGATGGTTGGATGGCATCACTGACTCAATAGCCATGAGTTTGAGCAACCTCTCGGAGATAGTAAAGGACAGGGAAGCCTGGAATGCTGCAGTCCATGGGGTTGCAAAGAGTTGGACATGACTGAGTGACTGAATAACAACAACAAAGTGAATATAACAAAAAAGAGACAGACTCACAGATAAAGAGAACAAGTTCAGTGGTTACCACTGGGTAAAGGAAAGGGAGGAGGGGCAATTGGCTTAAAACTGAACATTCGAAAAATAAGATCATGGCATCCGGTCCCATCACTTCATGGCAAACAGAAGGAGAAAAAGTGGAAACAGTGACAGATTTTATTTTCTAGGGTTCCAAAATCAGTGTGGACGATGACAATGACTGCAGCCATGAAATTAAAAGACACTTACTCCTTAGAAGGAAAGCTATGACAAACCTAGACAACGTATTAAAAAGCAAAGATATCACTTTGCTAACAAAGGTTCATATAGTGAAAGCCATAGTTTTTCCAGTAGTCATGTACAGATATGAGAGTTGGACTTTAAAGTAGGCCAAGCACCAAAGAATAAATGCCTTCAAACTGTGGTGCTGAAGAAGACTCTCAAGAGTCCCTTGGACAGCAAGGAGATCAAACCAGGCAATCTTAAAGGAAATCAACTCTGAATATTCATTGGAAGGACTGATGCTGAAGCTGAGGCTCCAATACTTTGGCCACCTGTGGCAAAGAGCTGACTCATTGGAAAAGAGCCTGATGATGGGAAAGTCTGCAGGCAAAAGGAGAAGAGGGCAGTAGAGGATGAAATGGTTAGAGTAACACTTACTTAATGGACATGAATTTGAGCAAACTCTGGGAGACGGTGAAGGACAGGGAAGCCTGGCGTGCTGCAGTCCATGAGGTGGCAGAGAGTTGAACATGACTTAGTGACTGAACAACAACTTAACGTGAATAAAATAAGCTACAAGGAGAAAAAAAATTTTTTAAGACAAAAAAATAAAATAAAATAATAAATAAAAATGAAATAAGCTACAAGGATGGGCTTTCCAGGTGGCATTAGTGGTAAAGAATCTGCCTGCTAATGCAGGAGACACAAGAGATGCAGGTTTGATCCCTGGGTCAGGAAGACCCCTGGAGCAGAAAATGGCAACCCGCTCCAGTATTCTTGCCTGGAAAATTCCATGGACAGAGAAGCCGGGTGGGCTACAGTCCATGAGGTCACAAAGAGTCGGACATGACTGAGCAACTAACACACAAACACAATCTACAAGGATAAACTGTACAACACAGGGAATATAGCCAATATTTTATAATAACTGTAAATGGAGTATAACCTTTAAAAAAAAAAAAAAGAGTGTGATCCCCACAGCAGCCTCAGCATCCCAGGGCCCCATCACAGAATAGAAAACTCTGGGGGTGGGAACAGCCTCTGGGTTTTCACAAGTTCTTCAGGTTCTCACACGAACTTGAGAACCACTAAAAGCTAGCAAGAGGCTTCCTCTTCTGTCCCCTCCTCCTGTCTCAGTCTGCCGTGGCCTTTGTGCTCAGACACAGACAGCCCTGTGGCTGCAACCATTCAGAACCACAGAAGGTGGGGAAATGGCAACATGTGAAGTCGATATACAAATAAAGTCGAAAATAAAGTCGAAAATACAAATAAGAACCTGGTGGTGAGCCCCACTCAGTATCAGCAAAGCTTCCCTGACCCTGAGTAACATCAGACCTCCTCAGGACACCACTAAGTACTCTTCCCCGCTTCCCTCTCCCCGCTGGCGATCACTAGTTTGTTCTCTATATCTGTGAGTCTGCTTCTCTTTTGTTATATTCACTAGTTTGTTGTATTCTCTTAGGTTCCACCTGTAAGTGATATCACACAGTATTTGTCTTCCTCTGTCTGACTTATTCCACTAGCATCGTGCCCTCCATCCATGCTGCTGCAGATGGCAAAATTTCATTCTTTTTTATGGCTGAGTAAGTATTCCAAAGATCTTCACGACCCAGATAATCACGATGGTGTGATCACTCACCTACAGCCAGACATCCTGGGATGTGAAGTCAAGTGGGCCTTAGGAAGCATCACTACGAACAAAGCTAGTGGAGGTGATGGAATTCCAGTTGAGCTATTTCAAATCCTAAAAGATGATGCTGTGAAAGTGCTGCGCTCAATATGTCAGCAGATTTGGAAAACTCAGCAGTGGCCACAGGACTGGAAAAGGTCAGTTTTCATTTCAATCCCAAAGAAAGGGAATGCCAAAGAATGCTCAAACTACTGCACAATTGCACTCATCTCACACACTAATAAAGTAATGCTCAAAATTCTCCAAGCCAGGCTTCAGCAATACGTGAACCGTGAACTTCCAGATGTTCAAGCTGGTTTTAGAAAAGGCAGAGGAACCAGACACCAAATTGCCAACATCCGTTGGATCATCAAAAAGGCAAAAGAGTTCCAGAAAAACACCCATTTCTGCTTTATTGACTATGCCAAAGCCTTTGACTGTGTGGATCACAATAAACTGTGGAAAATTCTGAAAGAGATGGGCATACCGGACCACCTGATCTGCCTCTTGAGAAACCTGTATGCAGGTCAGGAAGCAACAGTTAGAACTGGACATGGAACAACAGACTGGTTCCAAATAGGAAAAGGAGTACGTCAAGGCTATATATTGTCACGCTGCTTATTTAACTTATATGCAGAGTACATCATGCAAAATGCCAGGCTGGATGAAGCACAAGCTGGCATCAAGATTGCCGGGAGAAATATCAATAACCTCAGATATGCAGATGACACCACCCTTATGGCAGAAAGTGAAGAAGAACTAAAGAGCCTCTTGATGAAAGTCAAAGAGGAGAGTGAAAAAGTTGGCTTAAAGCTCAACATTCAGAAAACTAAGATCATGGCATCAGATCCCATCACTTCATGGCAAATAGATGGAGAAACAGTGGAAACAGCGGCTGACTTTATTTTGGGGGGCTCCAAAATCACTGCAGATGGTGACTGCAGCCATGAAATTAAAAGACGCTTACTCCTTGGAAGGAAAGTTATGACCAACCTCGACAGCATATTAAAAAGCAGAGACATTACTTTGTCAACAAAGGTCCATCTAGTCAAGGCTATGGTTTTTCCAGTGGTCGTGTATGGATGTGAGAGTTGGACTACAAAGAAAGCTGAGCACTGAAGAATTGATGCTTTTGAACTGTGGTGTTGGAGAAGACTCCTGAGAGTCCCTTGGACTGCAAGGAGATCCAACCAGTCCATCCTAAAGGAAATCAGTATTGGGCGTTCATTGGAAGGACTGATGTTGAAGCTGAAACTCCAATTTTTGGCCACCTGATGCGAAGAGCTGACTCATTTGAAAAGACTGTGATGCTGGGAAAGATTGAGGGCAGGAGGAGAAAGGGACGACAGAGGATGAGGTGGTTAGATGGCATTACCAACTCAATGGACGAGTTTGGGTAAACTCCAGGAGTTGGTGATGGACAGGGAGGCCTGGTGTGCTGTGGTTCATGGGGTCGAAAAGAGTCGGAAACGACTCAGCGACTGAACTGAACACGTTCCATTGTGTATATATACCACATTTCCTTTATCCATTCGTTAATAAACACTTCCATACCCTGGAGATTGTAAATGCTGCTGTGAACATTGGGGTGTGTGTATCTTTTCAAATTAGTGCTCTGAGGGTTCTTTTTCAGACATCACCCAGGAGTGGAATTTCTGGGTCATATATATGGCAGTTCTCACTTTCAGTTTTTTAAGGAATCTCTGTACTATTTTCTGATTCAATGAACATGAACTTGGGTGAACTCTGGGAGATGGTGAGAGACAGGAAGGCCTGGTGTGCTGCAGTCCATGGGGTTGCAAAGAGTCAGACACAACTTAGTGACTGAACAACAACATACTATTTTCCCCAGTGACTGCACCAATTCTCACCAACAGTGTATTCCCTTTCCTCCACATGCTCATTGGGTATTTGTGATATTTTTTGATGATGGCCATTTTCTGACAGGTGTGACGTGACAGATCCTCAAGGTTTGGATCTACATTTCTCTGCTGACTTGAGATGTTAGGCATCTTTTCACATGCCTGTTGACCATCTGCATTTCCTCTTTGGAAAAACATCTATTCAGTTCTTCTGCCTATTTTTAAATCAGTTGTTTTTTTTAATGTCAAATTGTGTGAGCTGTTTGGATACATTGGATATTAACCCCCTATCAGCCACATCATTTGCAAATACCTCTTCTCCTTCAGTAGGTGGTCTTTCCATTTGGTCATGGCTTCCTTGGCCGTGCAAAAGCTTTTAAGTTTAATTAGGTCCCATTTGTTTACTATGTGCCATTTTTAAACAAGGAATGCATTTGTGTGATGCTTGTGTAATGGAATAAATGTTAGGGCAGCCAGGACTAGAAGGAGCAAGCCAGCAATGTTGTCCGAGGCCCTGAGGGCTTCCCCAGGAAGAGGAGCCACCCCTTCCCTCATCGCCAGCCCCGCTCTGAGCGCAAGGAAGTATCTCCACGTGGGAGCGGCACAGAGACTGGAGCCCTGACCCTCTGACTCTGGACCTAAATCACTCTTCAAGGGGAATTTAAAAATCAGGCGCAACCCAGAAGCCAAGCTCCTGTGTGGTCGGCAGGGTGGAGAGCAGACGACGGCGCTCCCCGGGATCCGGGGCCAGGATCACACCCGAAACAGGAAACCCCGTCTGGGTTCCTCCCGGCTGGGCTCCTGCGATGGGAAAAGCAGATCCCCTCCTTCTGTTTGGAATCTGCAGCCAAAATGGAACAAAGGCTCTCAGCACGCCTCCAGGAAAGACTAGACAGTTCCCAGGAGCACGATAGGAAGGAAGGGTGTGTGTGCTGCCTGAGAAAGGAGGGCAGGTCGGCCAGGTCATGGCTCACTTTCCCAGAGAGATGTGGGAGATGCTGTCCGGCCATCATGAAAACCATCCCCACCAGTCATCCCAGGACCCAGGAAACGGGGGTCCCCATCGGGAGTGGGGAGAAGCAGCAGCCACCTTGACCTCCTCCTCTCTGGGCCCTGAGGCCGAGGACCTTGCAGAGCCCTGTGGTCCACAGGGAAAGCCTGATTCTTCACCAGACATCTCTTCCTAAGCACTTAAGTCCCATGGGGAAAGGCTACACAGGCCCCGGGGAACGTCTCCTATGAGATCTGATACTCCCGCAAACAACCATAAGGGTTTCCCATTTGGGGAGAAGCAAGTGGGATTAATCAGATGTTCACCATCTGCTGCAGGTCCGGCAAGAGGTCTCCATCTGAGAGACACACCTTAGAAGAGAGAAAATCTACCCCACAGCAGTCTATGAATGTTCCTCATTTAGAAACTTGCTTGCTTTTCATTCAAGGACAGTTGCCCCTGTGTATTCATGGGGGACTTGTTCTAGGACCCCTGAGGACACCCAAATCCATGGACGCGCAAGTGCCTTATACAAAATGGTATGGCTTTTGCATATAACCTACACACATCCTCCTGTATACTTTTTTTTTTAAATCTTAGATTGGCTTTATTGAAAACCATTGAAAATTTTAACCACAGAATAATCAGTATAGAGTCTATTCACTGAGTGCCTATTATGGATTGAACATGGTAGATGAGTACTTACAACTTTTAATTCACAACACGCTCTGAAGTAGGAATCATTACTCCCACTTTATATATTAGAAAAGATCATTTGCTTAAAATCTCAGGAGAGCATCTGAAAATGTCAGTGATTCAGCCAGGGCTTCACGCTATTGATACCTGTCTGTAAGACACATTATCCCACCAGCACCCTCATGAAATTCTTAATAATTAAGAGATGAACTATAAAACAATAAAATTCAAAAGCTACATCATATCCATGTCACTTTCTATATCGTTTTGGGCTTTTGCCCTGTGCCACTGGGCATCTGTTTCTTTGGGGGCTGTTTTGGTTTTTTGTTTGTGGTCAGATAGAGGATTTTTTGTTTGTTTGTGGTCAGATAGAGGCATGCTGCAGTCCATGGGGTTGCAAAGGGTCAGACACGACTGAGCAACTAAACAACAGAGGCCCTTCAAATGAGATGAGAGCATCACTTGCCGGACTGCCCTCTAACCAGGAGGCAGGATCTGCTCATTCCTATCCCAGTTGCTGTGGAACTGGTCACAAGCAAGGTCAGGGCCTTCCTTTATCATCTCCTAGGCAGAGAGGACAGTATACTTGGAGGGGGTGGGGAGCAGGTAGAGTTGCTTTACGATGCTGTGTTACTTTCTGCTATATAATAACGTGAGTTGCCTATATGTATACATATATCCCCTCCCCTCATGGACCTCCCTCCCAACCCCCATCCCACCCTCTAGGTCATCACAGAGCACCAAGCTGAGCTCCCTCTGTTATGCAGCAGCTTCCCTCTAGCTGTCTGTTTCACACGTGGTGGTGAACAAATGTCAATGCTACTCTCTCCGTTTGTCCCACCCTCTCCATCCCCCCCTATGTCCACATGTCAGTTCTGTATGTGCGCGTCTCTATTTCTACCCTGCAAGAAGTGGTTCATCTGTACCATTTTTCTAGATGCCACATGTATGTGTTAATATACGAGATTTGTTTTTCTCTTTCTGCTTTACTTCACTCTTCATGACAGACCCTAGGTTCATTCATCTTTCAACAAATGACCCGGTTTTGTTTCTTTTATGGCTGAGTAATATTCCACTGTATATATGTACCACATCTTCTTTATTCATTCATCTGCTGATAGACATTTATATTCTTTCCGTGTCTTGGCTATTGAGAATAGTGCTGCAGTGAACACCGGGATGCAAGCGTCTTTTTGAATTATGGGTCCTCTCAGGTTTATGCCCAGCAGTGGGACTGCTGAGTCACATGGTAGTTCTATTTTTATGTTTTTAAGGAACCTCCATAGTGTTCTCCACAGTGGCTGTATCAGCTTACATTCCCATTAACTGAACAAGAGGGCTCCCTTTTCTTCATACCCTCTCCAGCATTTATTGTTTGTAGATACTTTTGATGATGGCCATTCTGACCAGTGTGAGGTGACACCTCATTGTAGTTTTGATCTGCATTTCTCTAGTAATTAGTGAGAAATGGGCTGTTTCCCACCTTATCAATAAACAAGGATGTTACCACTATCAGCAATTCCGGCCCTCCAAATGTGAGCTTCTGAGCCCAGAGGGGGCCCAGGAAGAATGAGGCTTGTGATTTGGCAGCCATCAAGCTGCAGCCACTCCCTACTGTGAGCCGAGGAGCTTGGGGCTACAAAAAAACCAGGATGCTGGCCCCGGAGAGCTGAGATGCATACAAAAGGAACGATTTCAGTAAGCCCAGACTCTTACATCTTCCCATACATAGAAAAGTGCTAAATTCCTTAACTTGAGATATCTGGTTTTCCTCAATATCTGTTCTTCAACCTACCTGTCCCTTGTTGCCAACGTCTATATAACCTGACTCCTTCCCACCACCTCCTCAGAACAGTTCTCTTGGGGTCACTTGAGATGCTGTCTCCCAGGCTTGGAAGTCCTAAAATTTCCCACCAGATAAAACATAACTCTCAACTTTTAGGTTGTGACTATTTTTTCTAGTCGACATTAGTGATGTTGAGCATCTAATCAAATAATACATTAAAAAAAAGACAACAAAGACACAACAACCCAAAACCTATGGGGTGCAGCAAAAACAGTTTTAAGAGAGAAGTTTATAACAATTCAATCCTACCTCAAGAAATAAGTCTCAAATAAACAACCTAACTTTATACCTAAAGCAACTAGAGAAAGAAGAACAAACCAAACCCAAAGTTAGTAGAAGGAAAGAAATCATAAAAGTCAGCACAAAAATGAAACAGAAATGAAGAAAACATTGGCAAAAATTAATGAAACTAGGACTTCCCTGGTGGCCATGTGGTTAAGAATCTACCTTCCATTGCAGGGGACATGAGTCTGGGCCCCAGTCAGAGAGCTAAGATTTCACATGCCTCGGGGCCAAAAAACAAAAACATAAAACAGAAGCAATATTGTAACAAATTCAATAAAGACTGTAAAAATGGTCTATATGAAAAAAAAAATTCTTTAAAAAAAAAATCAATGAAACTAAAAGCTGATTCTTTGAGAAGATAAACAAAATTGATAAACCTTTAGCCAGACCCATCAAGAAAAGAGAGAGTTCAAATCAATAAAGTTAAGAGATGAAAAAGAAGAAATTGCAACTGACACCACAAAAATACAAAGGATCATAAAAGACTACTACAAGCATGCATAGGCCAATAAAATGGACAACCTGGAAGAAATGGACAAATTCTTAGAAAGGTACAAATTTCCAAGACTGAACCAAAAAGAAATAGGAGATACAAACAGACAAATCACATGTAATGAAACTGTAATTAAAAATCTTCCAACAAAGTCCAGAACCAGTTGACTTCACAGGCAAATTCCATCAAACATTTAAAGAGATAACGCCTACCCTTCTCAAACTCTTCCAAAAACTGCAGAGAAAAGAACACTCTCAAGTTCAGTCTATGAGGTCACCATCATCCTGATACCAAAACCAGACAAAGATATCACACACAAAAAAAGAAAATTACTGACCAATATCACTGACAAACATAGACACGAAAATCCTCAACAAAACACTGGCAAACAGAATCCCACATTAAACAGAACACATAAAAAGGATCATACACTATGATCAAGTGGGATTTATCCCCTGGATGCACGGATTCCTCAAAATATGCAACTCCCATATACTTTAAATCATCTGTAGATTATGTATAACCCTAATACAATGTAAAGGAGAAGACAATGGCAACCCACTCCAGAACTCTTGCCTGGAAAATCCCATGGACGGAGGAGCCTGGTGGGCTGCAGCCCATGGGGTTGCTGGGAGTCGGACACAACTGAGCGACTTCACTTTCACTTTTCACTTTCATGCGTTGGAGAAGGAAATGGCAACCCACTCCAGTATTCTTGCCTGGAGAATCCCAGGGACGGGGGAGCCTGGTGGGCTGCCGTCTATGGGGTCGCATAGAGTTGGACACGACTGAAGTGACTTAGCAGCAGCAATACAATGTAAATGCTATGTAAATAGTTGTCAGTGCATGGAAAATTGATATTCTTTTTTGGAACTTTCTGAAATTTTTTTCCAATATTTCCCATCTGAGTTTGGCTGTTTCTATGGATGTGGAACTGGCAGATATGGAGGGCTGACTGTATATAGTTTAACTTATGCATTAGTTGGAAGAACACTTGTTTATCGCTCTGCCAAGCAACCCACATGGAGCACTATGTCCCTTAATTTGACGCTTAGTAAAGCAATGGTGGACCAGAAAGGAGTCTGAGCACCAAAGAATTGATGCTTTTGAACTGTGGTGCTAGAGAAGACTCTTGAGAGTCCCTCGCACAGCAAGGAGATCAAACCAGTCAATCCTAAAGGAAATCAACCCTGAATACTCATTGTAAGGACTGAGGCTGAAGCTGAAGCTCCAAGACTTTGGCCACCTGATGCAAAGAGCTGACTCATTGGAAAAGACTCTGATGCTGGAAAAGATTGAAGGCAGGAGGAGAAGGGGATGACAGAGGATGAGATGGTTAGATGGTATCACCAATTCAATGGATGTGAACTTGAGCAAATTCCGGTAGACGGTGAAGGACAGGGAAGCCTGGCATGCTGCAGTCCATGGGATCTCAAAGAGTTGGACATGACTGAGCCACTGGACAATAGAAGCAATGGCAGGGGTCTTAGGGCACCCCCGCCCCCCACCCAGAGCTGCAGGCCTGTGTGCACGGCTGTTAGTTAGTAGGAGGCCTGGAGCAGCCCCCTATGCTGTTCACCCTCCTCTCTGACCAGGCTCATCTCATGAGCCACAGGCCAGACCTCTGCATGGCTGAAATGTATCCCCACTTTATGGAAACAAGAATGACAGAGGTAATGTTGAGTGGGGGATGACAGGGGACACCCTTCATCCAGCCTCAGCCTTCTGGAATTTTCAGGTATTTCTTTCACTCACAGAATCACAGGCAGCACAGCACAGCAGAGGCAGCCCCTCCTGAAGATGGTAAGACAGATTCCAGCACTGGCAGGATCAGGGCAAGGCAGGGCCCCACGAAAGAGACCCCTGAGATTCACCTCTGGACGGGAAGACCAAGGCAGCCTGGTGGGTTGAGTTGCACAAAGGCTGAGGGTGAAAGTTCAGGTGGGATGAGAAACTGAGACCTTTGACCGCATGGAGCAGGGCATCAGGGAGGCTCTTCGGCTCCAGCACCCGACTCCAGCACCATCTGCACTGGGCTCTGCCCTTTCTGGCTCCCAGGAGGAGTGGGCTGTGCCTGGGGCACTGAGGACCCACAGGCACTGCACTCAGACCCTCCCAAGATCCCTCAGTGTGTGATCAGCTCATCAGGGGCCCTTAACCACGGCCCCCAGGCTCTCTCCATTCAAATGCTGCCTGAATCCCCATCTCCACTAACCCTTCCAGGCGCACCAGCCAATAGAAGCTCCTGTGGGCTTAAGTTTGTCTGTCCTGTCTGTGGACAGACACATCCTGACCACATCCTGATGCACGGATGGCCCCGGAGGCACTAACACACACTTGTTCTCATCCTCAGAGGACGGCTGGGCCTCAGTTCAGATGGACCCCAGCCTCAGGACCTGCCTCTTCCCTCCATGTGCAGCTGAGCACAGCTGCAGACACTGGGAGGGGGCTTGTGCGGGACACACCAGCACACCCACAGCCATCAGGCGCGGGTCAGGGATGCCCACCAAGGACCCCATCCAGAGGCCTGGGGAAGGCAGAGTCCCACACCTGCAGGAAACGAGTTTTTCCGGCTTCACTGCCCCCATGGAGTTCTGGGCCCAGGGGCAGGTTTGGTGACAGAAGGGAATTAAATTCTAAATGTGATCCTCTGTGATCTCCAGACCCAAGTCCTCTCTCCTCTGTTAAACCTCACAGGTCCAGTATGAGGCCCCTGGCCTCCTGATTCTCACATTCACGGTTTATATTCAGTGTGTAAACCTGCAAGGCAGGTGAGGGAAACATGCAGAGAGAAAATTGCTTTGCTGCTTCCAGCAAAAAAAAAAAAAAAAAAAGGAAAAATCCCACGAACTTACACGGGAATCTGGAATTAGAACAGCCTGCTTCAAATTGAACAGAAAATGTTCTCACATCATCCCCATGGCCCAGGTAACACGAATCAGGAAGGTCTCAGTGGACAATGTGCTGACATGAGCTATACACATCCCCAGGCCTGTTCCTGCATATGGCATTTACCACTGTGATGTCTCAGAGAGCACAGAGATGGGTCCCAGGGAAGGCAGAGTGCAGGGCGGAAAACAGAAGTAGGAAGAGGCAGGAATGTGTAGGGATGAGGGCAGCTGTGAGCTCTTGTCAGCCTGGAGGTTGGAGTTCTTTCTAAAAGTCCCCATCCCTATTTCACATGAATGGGCTGCAAAGATTCTTGTTCTTTGTTGTTGTTGGGATGAGCAGGAGTTACTCTCTAGCTGCAGTCCCCAGGCTTCTGATTATGGTGGGTTCTCTTGTTGCGGAGCATGAGCTCCAGGGCATGCAGGCTCAGTAGTTGAGGTGTTTGGGCTTAGCTGCCCCGTGGCCTGTGGGATCTTCCCGGACCGGGGATGGAACTCGAGTCCCCTGCATTGGGAGGCGGATTCTTAACCACTGGGCCACCAGGGAAGTCCAGATTCTTGCCTTTAAAACACAAGGAAAACCTTATGTTGAGCCACACACTCAGGACTATTTGATGCTAGACGTCTTGTTTATTTGTGGCTCTCAAGAGTCTGGGGTCACTACATAGGTTTGCTTACAGTTTGATTCAAATATAAAAGAACCAAGGCAACTGTCTCAGATCCCTAATGTTTATTCCCACCTCCCTCCTCACCCGCTTATTCCCCCCTCAAGTTAACCACAAAGACAGCAAGTGTCCCCAGAAAACCCCCAGGGAACGGTGCCTCACAGACCTCAGAGCCAGGCCAGCTATACCTAAAGGGGGCACCTTGACCCTGAAGGGTTTAAATCCCAAAGGAAAAAAAAAAAAAGGAAAAAATAAATAAATAAATCCCAAAGGAGACCCTTTTTTCCCTCTCCTTTCTAATCCAGGAGGGGAGAGTGGAAGACACCTAAGGAATTGTTTGAATTAGGACAAGTTCACTCAAGTAGCAAAAATGTCTTTTCAATGGAAAACATGAAATCCTTGTTTTTCTGGGATCATCTCTACCCATGAGAAAATATATGCTTTAAAAAAAAAGAGATAAATGCCATTATTTTTCTTACAGTGCCTCAAAATACATTCTGTATGTGCCCACGAGCCTGAGCTAACGACATCGTTGTAATATACAGGGTGGATTTTCAGAAAGAAAATGAGTTATAAAGACACAGCCTGACAGTCAGCAAGTAGATGAATAGGAGAGAGCAGAGATCCAGAGGCAGCTCCACACAAGTCCAGTGAACTGGCGTTTGACAAAAGAGCAAAAGTAATTAAATGAAGGAAGACAAGTTATTTCACTAAATAATGCCAAAGCAACGGGACATCCATAGGACAATAAGTTGATCAATAACCCAACCTAAATCCTAACCTTACTCAAAAATTAACAGAAAATAGATCCTACATTAAATGGATTTTTTAAGGTAATTTTTATTTATCTATTTATTTTTGGCTGTGCTGAGTCTTCACGGTTGTGCAGGTTTTTCTCTAGTTGTGGCAAAGAGGGTTACTCCCAAGTTGCGGTGTGCCGGCTTCTCCTTGCAGTGGCCTCCCTTGTTGCAGAGCACGGTCCCTAGGACAAGTGGGCTTCAGTAGTTGCCGCACATGGGCTCAGTAGTCATACTTCCCTGGCCTCTAGAGTGCAGGCTGAGTAGCTGGGGCACAGGGGCTTAGCTGCTCCGTGGCATGTGGGGTCTTCCCGGACCAGGGGTAGAACCCATGTCCCCCTGCATGGGCAGGTGGATTCTTTACCACTGAGCCACCAGAGAAGCCCTTCATTAAATGTAAAACATAAAACTATAAAACACTTAGAAGATAACAGGAGAAAATCTTCAGTTCCTAGAGTTCATTAAAGAGTACTGAGCTATGACACCAAAAATACATTCCATAAAATTGAAAAATAAATACATCGGGTTTCATAAAAACTTAAAACTTCACACTCTGTGGAAGACCCTGTTAAGAGGATAAAAAGATGAACTACAGCCTAGGAGAAAATATTTACAAACCACACATCTGACAGAGGAGTCATATCAAGCATACATAGAGGATTCTCAAAATTCAATTGTTAAAAAAAAAAAAAACAAAGAATCCAGTTAGAAAAGGGAGGAAAGGCATGAACAGACATTTCACTGAAGAGGATACACAGACGGCAAATAATCAGAAGACAAGATTTTCAGCATCACTAACCCTCAGGGAAATTCAAATTCAGACTACAATGAGAACAACTAAAATAAAAGACTGAACCAAACACTGGCAAAGATGCAGAGAAACTAAATCGCTCATACATTGCTGGTGGGAATGTGAGATGGCACAGCCACTCTAAAAAAGAGTTTGGAAGTTTTAAGAAATATTGAAAATACTTATCCTATGATCCTGCAATTGTACTCCTGGGAATCTACCCCAGAGAAATAGAAACTACTTCCACGCAAGAACCCATACACGATTCTTCACAATGGCTTTACTTGTAATAATCAAAAACAGGTAACAACTAAAACATCCCTCAGTGGGTGACTGGCTAAATACACCACTGTTTATCTAGACCCCAGATGACTATTCGGCCAAAAAGGTTTAAGCTAGTGATACATGTGACAGTTTGCATGGATCTCATGGGCATTAGCTTGAGTGAAGAAAGCCAGTTTCAAAAGGCGACATCTGTATGCTACCCTTTTCAAAATGACAAAACCACAAAGATGGAAAACAGATCATTGGTTGCCAGGAGTGAGGAATGGTGAGGGGAAGGAAGTACAACCAAAGGAGATGTTTTGGTTGGTGAGATGGTTCTGCACCTTGATTTCAGTGATGTTCTGGTGAATCAAGCATTATTCCAAAACAAATGGTTTTAAAAACCTATTTTCAGGGCAGGAATAGAGATGCAGATGTAGAAAACAGATGTGTGGACCCAGTGTTGTGGAGGAAAGTGGGGGGATGGATTGGGAGGTTGAGACCGACATATATACATGGCCATCTCTATAAATAGACATGAATAGATAGCAGTGGGATAGTCCAGTACAGTCTGATGTATAGCAGGGAGCTCAGCTCCACAGCTCTGTGATGACCTAGATGGGTGGGATGGGGCGGCTGTAGAGAGGGTCAAGAGGGAGGGGTTACATGTATACATAGAACTGATTCACTTTGTTAAACAGCAGAAACTAACATCACATTGCAAAACAACTCTACCCCAATTAAAAAAAAAAAAAAGTTAAACTAGCATCAGATCAGCGATCACCCAGCCAAACTTTCTAGCTGGAATAAACACAACTCAAGCAGGAGATAAAATGTCCCCAACCATTAAGCCGGGGATTTTAATATTTAAGCCTCATTTTGATTAGCTGAAATCTGCAGAGGAACACAGAAGTTTTTCAGTAAGGCAGCCAAGGGGATCAAGGGTGATAGACTGTTACTCTCCTTGTTGGGGACAATACTACCAGATTGGTAATTATCCTCCCTTCCTCCCAGCACCTTGGATCTCAACTATTTGTCACCACGTCCCAGGCAAGCCCAGCACAGACAGATGCAGGCAGACCCAGGCGTAGGCTGCGTAGGCTCCCTCACTTCCTCCCTGGGGCCTCCTTCCATCTCCCGGGGCCCTGGTTGCTACATTAACGCCCCTCTTTGCATCCTGAGATGTGTGTGTTCTTCCCACTTTGAAGCACAAGTATCTCTTGTGTGGTCTGGGCCAGAACAAAGGGAAGCGATGGCCCCGCAGAGGGTCGATCCACAGGCTTCCGTGCCCCGCTCCTCCACGTCAGAGTCCATCCACACCCACATCAAAGTGGTCAGCTTTTGCCCCCAGGTCTCCTTCTGGAAAATTTTTCTTCCCACATGCCTCTTGCTCATAGAATATTTGTGTTATAAATTTTTTCCCTGGATACCTGGGTTGAATTTTTCAAAGATATTTCACAAACTTTAATGTTATTTGAACTGTGATACAAGAAGGGAAAAAAGAAGCTAGACTTAAAATACAGCTTCAACACTGATCTGTTTGATCTTCCTCAAATGAACTTACTGCCCTTCCCTCCTGCCCTGACAACGTTCTCGAAGGGAAAAGGAAGGGCGGTGGTCCCTAAATCAATCGACCACATCAGTTCTTGCTCTCACCCCGTGGAATGTTTTCCTACAGCCTGAAAAGCTTCCAGAACTATAAACTCAACTATAACCTCGAATGTAACTCTGAAAAGAGTTTTCAATCAAAACAGATAAACGGTGCCTCATGTATATGCATCCTCAGATGGGAGGGAGAAATATAATTTTCATATTACGAACTACAAAGCAGAACTCTCAACATAAAAACTTTTAGGATTTGCACATAATCAGGAAATTTCAATTACAGGTATGCCCCTGGGGGTCACATGGGAGGGTCCCAGGGAGTGTAATACTTTAATTTCTATGCAAATAACAAGATGGGTTTAAAGGTTATAAAAATCTGATCTGTTTTACAGCCTGGTTCTGTGGCTGTTAATAATAATAAATCAGGTTTGCAGCCTTGAACCCTCTAATAAACCACATTAAAATGATGTTATTTTTCATGAATGAAGAGCAATTTTACTTAGAAAAGAAAGTAGGAGTTTAGAAGCCAGCAATTTGCATTCTTGAACAGCCTAAGAACTCTCTTCCGTGTGCCCTGTGAGACATTCCTGTTAATCATCTTTGCTTCCCACTTTCCTGTTTGCTATTCTATTTTGTTAGTTCATATATTATATATGAAAGTGACAGTGAAAGTCACTCAGTTGTGTCCGACTCTTTGTGATCCCATGGATTATACAGTCCGTGAAATTCTCCAGGCCAGAATACTGGAGTGGGTAGCTTTTCCCTTCTCTAAGGGATCTTCCCAACCCAGGGATTGAACCCAGGTCTCCCACACTGAAGGCAGATTCTTTACCAGTTGAGCCACAAAGGAAACCCAGAATACTGGAGTGGGTAGCCTATCCCTTCTCCAGGGAATCTTCCTGACCCAGGAATCGAACCAGGATCTCCTGCATTGCAGGCAGATTCTTTACCAACTGAGCTATCAAGGAAGCCATACAGTTTAACCCAAATTTCCCCAGGCCTTAAGCTCACACATGCAAAAAAATCCTTTTCTTAAGGCAAGAGAGAATGCGTAAAACCTTTCCCTTGAAGTTCTCTTCCCACGTATTAAAAGACTACCTTTGAAAAGGGTAAAACCATGACTCTCAAACAGATAAATTGGGTTGGCCAAAAAGTTCATTTGAGTTTTTCCATATGATGTTGTGGAATTAAAATGAACTGTTGTTGTTGTTTAGTGGCTAAGTCATGTCCAACTCTGCAACCCCATGGACTATAGCCCACCAGGCTCCTCTGTCCATGGGATTTCCCAGGCAAGAATGCTGGAGTGGGTTGCCATTTCCTCCTAAAGGGATCTTCCAGACCCAGGGATCCAACCCAAGTCTCTTGCATGGTCAGGCGTATTCTTTACCATCTGAGCCAGCAGGGAAGCCATATAAAATGAATATCTATAAACTATATTGTCTAATTCATTAATGAATGAAGCAATCATTAAATGTTAGTATCACTTCAAAGGAAAATTCAAAGAATCATGCATCTATGAGACCATCAGGAACACTGAAATAAATTTGCTTAATAGATACAAAACTGACAAAATGGTGTCACAATCCACAGGGATATTAATCATCTCGCTGACACTCTGTCTCTGCCAGACAACATTTGCATTTCAATGGAAAGAATTAAAGATTTCTATGTGAACAGTTCACAGAAAATGATTTTGTAAGCCAGATCCCAAAGGTCCTAAAATATGAACATGACCAATTACTTGTGAAATGAACACCTGTCATTCTCACGGTATAAAAGTCATTTGAGACTTTCTTTCCCAAACCACCATGTTTGCTTCTACACAAGGCTCTTAAAGATAAACATCTACCTGATCTGGCATAGTACTTTGCTAGAATTTAGCAGAACCAAGAAGCCTTTCCAAGGGGGGAAAAAAAAACAAAACAAAACACTTCTCATTTGTCATGACATAAATATGACAAAAAGGAAGATGCAAATGTGAGTGCACAGGACAACGAAAGAAAGAGCCAGCAGTCGGCAGTGAGGAAGGGATCCGGTCAGTGAACACTCTTGGTTCTGCCGTGACAGCGGCGGTGCCATGCAGAATGTCAGAAAGGCAAATGCAAGAAAGACTGGAAACGATGCTCTAGAAAACCTACACCCAACAGGGGAGGTCTCAGTGCCTGAATCGGAGAGAGAACAGGCCCAGGCTCTGCATATGAGGGGGCCATGTGGCTGGTGGAGTGTCCCCCAGGTGAGTTCTGTGCTTCGAACAAGGGCTGAGATGCCTGGGGCTTGGCTCCTGAATGCACCTCGCAGGGAGCCCTCAGTCCACGACAGATTAGCCGGACCATCAGCCGGTCCAGTGGGTGATGTCACACTGTCCTTCACCCCTCCAGAGGCTCCTATGATCCCTAAAGAGTTCCTGAACCATCTTCCTGGCTCAATTCCATAAAGCCACCAAGAAAGGATAGTGCCCTCGATTCCCATTATTTTGGATGCTCGGAATCTGTCCTCACACCTCTCCGTTTCCCCCGACTTCACTCTAGTGGGTCTCTCCTCGCTCTCCCTCTTTCTCCGCAGCTCCATGTGAGCTGGGTCTAAGCTAATCCGTGTACCTTCACCTCCTGACCATTCACTGAAAGAGAAGTCCGTCGGCCCCCAGAGGAGGAAAGCCCTGGAAGTGCCGCTGGCTCTTCTGTGATGGCCAACAGGAGCCGTCACTCTGCCTCCACAAAGACCAGTGCTCCTGCCCCAAGCTGAAGGTGTGCTGAGTCCAGGCACAGATGAGAGAGATGAATGAGTGACTACAGCGGTCGGTGGAGTGCCAGGAGGCTAGGCAGGAGCACCCCCAGAACAGCTCAGGACCCCAGGCCTTCCAGAGCTGAACTCAGCGCAGGCTCTCGGGCCCTCCTGCAGCTGCAGCCCTACCTGTCTCCTCCAGCCCTTGAGCTGGCTTCTGGGATGAGACTCAGAGCGGCCAGACATGGAATGTGAGCATCTGGGCAGAGGTGGCCACCTCCAGAGGGCGTCACTTACAGGCAAAGCTTTTCCAGCATATGTTGTGGGCAGTGACCTCCCTCAGCTCTGCTCCTGGGACCCCCTCCCCTCCTGACACCTTGTCTTTCTTGGCCATACCAACAGACACCAGGAGTCATCTGGAAATTCTCAGATCAGCACTCACCAGGTCGGGCTACGAAAGATGAGATTTCTGCAGAGATGTTAGGAGGAGGAGACCTCAATGTGAACCGTTGAATTAAAAACTGTGGGGTGAGATATGGGTTTGGAAACATCCTTTGAAACAAGCCTGAGTCCCTTCTCAGGTGAGTATCATTTCATTGTCCCAGGCAGCCTGGAAAAGAGAAGCCCCTCTCTTCCCTTACATGTTATTTACTCACTAAGTCGTGTCCAACTCTTTTGTGAACCCAAGGACCATAGCCCGCCAGGCTTTTCTGTCCATGGGATTTCCCAGGCAAGAATACTGGAGTGGGTTGTCATTTCTTTCTCCAGAGGATCTTCCTGACCCAATGATCAAACCCATGTCTCCTGCATTGGCAGGTGGATTCTTTCCCACTGAGCCACCAGGGAAGTGCCTTCCTTTAAATAGCTCCTTATTAGTGAAGAAATGTTAAGAAGCTTTAGAAATTCAGACATTTACTGCTGTCCCAAAGATCTTACACTTCAGACAAGTCTATGTTGTTACTCAGATTTCCCAGTCTTTCAACAGAGGACTCTCGATGGAAATTTATCATTTAAATACAAATACCCAAGTTCTGTGTCAAATCAAATCATAGAAGAGACAGTGAAGTATGCCAGCAGGCTTTGTTGGAATCTATTGAAAGAGACAATGAATTCTCATTTCCTGGGGTGTATTGGCAGAATCCTCAATGTTACACTGGTACAGCCTCACCAAGAAGACCGCATCCCTATTCCTCCAGCTAAACACAGATGGCGAATATCAGAAGGGGAGGACCATGGGAGTGGTTCACGGCCTCCAGAAATCTGGACTAGAAAACCCAAGTCAAACTGTAGCTGGAGCAACCCCAGAACACCTGGCCCTCGAGTTCACAGCACTTCCTGCCACGAATGCAGCCAGTGAGTCTTGAGAGCTGCATTGATGATGAGGATGATGTGGTGATGGTGGTGATGATGGTGATAATTCTTGTGGGAAAGACAAGAGGTCTGTTGTTCTATTGCGTAACGGGCCACCAACAGCCACAAGTGCAGTGCTGTTCCAGACGTTGTTGTTTAGTAGCTAAGTCTTGTCTATTTTGTGACTCCATGCAGTGGAGCACACCAGACTCCTCTGTCCATGGAATTTCCCAGGCTCAGAGCACCGGAGTGGGTTGCCATTTCCTGCTCCAGGGGATCTTCCTGACCCAGGGATCCAACCCGCATCTCCTGCACTGGCAGGCGGACTCTTTACTAGTGAGGCCACTGGAACTTGCTAAACTCCCAGCTTTCTGCACAAATTCTTAGAACCTCATGGATCCAATACATGCTCCAAATACCTTGCAAATGAAGCATCTTTGCCTAGTTTCACAGGGATGAGACAGAGCTGAAGCAGTGGGTGGATGCCTTCCTGCACCACCCGGGGTAACTTCATAATCCCTGACTGTCTTACTTCAGGCTTCAAGGGCTGGCTCTGGTCTCCTCCTGGTGCACCTCCCACTGCGCAACCTCCCCCTGCTCCACCTCCCCAGACACCTCTCCTTCGGGTGACAGACTTTCGGTCTCACCACCAGCCCCAAGTAGAGATGCAGCCAGTCCTTGGTGAGAGGCTCACATCTTGCTCTCATCCAAAAGAGCTGGGTACCAGACTCACCTTCACTCACAGATGTCCTCAGGGGTGACCCTGGCATCACACCCAACCCACAGGCCATGTGTCCACCACATGCTATGCCATCTGATCAGCCTCAGAGTTATGCCACATGGTCAGCAGGAAGGGTAAACATCCCTACCCAGCTGCCAGCTGACCCCTCCAGGAGCACCTGATCCTTTTGGAGGGGGTGCGTGGATGAATGCTATGTCTTGGTTACATTCGCATCTAACACAGAAAATACTATGACGAGCGTTTCATTCCCGGCATTTCGGACCACGATGAGAGTGAAAGAGCAGATGTGCAGGTTAAAGAAAAGCTTATGAAGGCAGACAAGTGTCTGCAGACATGCAAAGCCACAAGGGTGGACCGGAAGTGAACAAGTGATGCTGAGAGCCGGCATCAGGGCTGAACCTGGCCGCTGCTCCCTCCTGAGAGCCACTGACTCAGCAGCCAGCCCTGTTGCACCTGCTTCACATCTGGGGCTCACGTAGCCCTCACGCCTGTCTGCAGACAGCATCACGCGCTCCACTAGACACAGGGGGAAGCTGAGAACAGAGACCTCCAGCAACCAGCTCAAGGTTACAAAGTAACCCATGACAGAGCCGGGACTTCAACATGGGGGTTAGCTTCAGAGCCTGCACTCAGCCTGTGGGGAAAGCAGTGGCCTGGCTTAGCCCCATGGAGGATCTGGAGGAGGACAAGACAGCTGGCTTCCCACTGCACTCTGAGCACCAGGATGAAGCAGGAGGATGTAAGCGCAGGAGAGGGGGCAGGTGGAAGAAAAGGTCTGGGTCCCTTCACAGTCTCGGGGAGGAGAGAAGGCAGGTTCTGCTGCCCAGGCCCAGGACTATAGACCTGGTTCTGGATGCTGGGGCCCCTTGAATTCGGGTTTGTCCCATGCTGTGCAGGAGGGCCATACCGACATCTGAAAGTGATTTCATCCTGCCCACAAACGAGGACAGGAACCTTTGATGTGAGCTACAAAAAGTTCCTGGATCAGCAACCTATTATCATTGTGGAGTGAGTCACTGATCTGAGCGTCAGCTGAGATGCCTGGAATGCTCCACCCTACAAGTTCAAGGAGCCCAAAGCACCAGCATCTCTCTCCAGGGCTGCGCCCTAAGCACTCTCCCAGCCCATCGCTTCCTGGAATTCTGGGGCTCAAACCCGGGCGGGGCGGGTAAGACCTGGGCACATCTGGGCTGCACCAGAACTACAGCTGGACTCCAAGCCCAGGGGATGGGTGCCTGTGCCCTCCCGGCCAGCTGCAGGACAGCTGAGGGAAACGCCCTCCCCGAGGAGGGGAGACTCCCAGATGACCGGGACTCCCCACCCGGGGTCGTCTCTGCTCCCATGCAGTCTCAGAAAGGTCACTGATCTTGGACTGACCCTGCGTTCACTGACTCCCCCTCAGCAAACAGGATGCACAATCCTGAGCGCCAGGTGGGGAGCAAGACAGAGGTCTGTGACAGACAGACATCTGTTCTCCACTGTGCAGGGGAAGGATCTCTGACTGACCACCATCAGTGCCCACACGTCCCTCCTGTGAAGCTGAAGTCGCCCCGTGACTAAATGCTGATGGGTGGACACGCTGCGTGGAGGTGTCAGGAGCCTCCTGCAGAGGAGCTGACGGAGCCCCCAGCCCCACCATCTCCCCCCACCCCGATGTGTGATGTGGGGATGACAAGTGGAGCACCACCCCCCGAGAGAGAAACAGCCCGCTGTTCAAGCCACTGTTATGGGAGGTGGTGAGGACTGAAGAGGACGTCATGTTACAGGAAGCCAAAACCTTGCACTGATTCATCACCTGCCATGAAGCACAGAAGTGGGGCAGGCACAGCATCACCCAGAACGTGGTGGGAATACCCCTCCTGTTGACGCCAGCCTCTGTCCTCAAAGACGAGAATTCCCACCCCGACTCAGCAGAAGGATGCAGTTGGTGATGAAGGCAGTGCTGGCCATTTCCACATCTCACAGCTGAAATCCCCTCTGCCTCTGCCCCTTCTCTTATCAGGGCTGCTGACCAGACCCCGTCATCTCAGCTTCCATCCCAGCAGCCGACCAGGGCTGGCAGCACTGGAGAGGGTCCCCGGAAGACCCTTCACCCAACGAACAAGGTGTGAGTTCGAGGGCTGGCAAGTGGCGAGGGGGCTCACGGGAACCACCAGCGCCTCCTGTCTGTGGGTCTCTTGCCTTTCACCCCCCAGGGAGCAAATGGGAGCAGAAGCTGGTGGCACCCAGGGCTGTGGTGTCATCAAACCAGCCAGTCCCATCCTCATCCTCCCACAGAACCAAGTGGACCACATCCCTTTTCCCCACACGTGGCCCCTGGTCGTTTACTCCGCTCCCAAGTACAGTCACCTCCCGGGCATGAGAGCACGTGGCTGATACCCACATGGGTCTCCTCCAGGAGCGTCACCTGTAACCCTAGTGTTACCCACACACTTGGCTGCAGAAAGCGACACGCCTGTCCTGAGGTGACCATGCACGGACATACCCATGGCTGTGTCGTGTCCTCACAGGCTGCGGGGCAGCAACAGGACCAGCGCTGGGCTCATTCGGCCATCATTCCTCCAGAGGGTCCAAACACTAGTCCCCCGCCTGTTCTGAGAGACGGGTCCTGACCCACCCAGCTCAGCACATCTGCTCCATCATCTCCTTCCCAGAGTCGTGGAAGTGAATGAAAACAGACGGGAGTGGTTTATATAACAGCAAAGAACTCAGATGGTGAAGAATCTGCCTGTAGCGCAGGAGACGCAGGTTTGATCCCTGGATCAGGAAGATCCCCTGGAGGAGGGCATGGCAACCCACTCCAGTATTCTTGCCTGGAGAATCTCCTGGACAGAGGAGCCTGGCGGGCTATATTCCATGGGATCTCAAGAGTCAGACACGACTTAATGACTGAACAGCAACAACAAAGAATTAATACCATCCTGGCTGCTTCTGGGGATGCTAAGGCCTCAGTTGACCCCTGTGCGCCTCTGTCCCCACCCCAGGCCGCCCCCAACTCCACCCTTTGCTTGGCTTTGGGTAGACTCGGGAGACCTGGAGGCCCCCAGCTGAGAGCAAGAATAACAAAACCACCTTCCCAGGGAGACAGGAAGTGACAGGCAAGAGAGCCGAAGTGAAGGTAGGCCAATGGGAGGAGACACCTCCACCACCAACCCCAACTCTCCCTAACCCATCCCCTCCATGTAAGGAGCCAGAGGCCACTCAGCTCAGACAATCGTCACCACCAAGGGAGGCGCCCCCATCCACCGACCTCTGAGTTTTCCCCAACAGGGCCCATGATGACTGGAACTTACATGAAACTGACCAGTTTTTAAATGTCCCCAGCTAAACCAAATTATCCATCTGACCGGAAGCCATCATGTCAAACCGTGGCCTGAATCCTGCCCCCAACTCTCTTGGAAGAAACGCAAACTCCAGAGTTTGTGCTGCAGAACCGAACATGTGCTCAGAACATTGTTCACCCACATTCCGTCCTCCTGCTCACTTAGGTCAGCCCATAAACAAGGAGCTGTCCCCCCAGGGGCCCCGCAGACAGCACGAGGTGGGGGGGACACCCCTGATACATGGCAGGTATTTCCTTCAAAAACAAAACATCTTCTGTTTGGAAAGTGATTAAAGGGAACTTTTTTTTTCCAAATGGAAAACATATGAAGTCAAAAACTACGATGGATTTTTTTTTTCTTCAACCTACACATCCATCATTCATTCAACAAACACTTATTAGATGTCTGCTATGAGAGAGACACAGCAGTGAACAAAATATCTATTTCCCACCTCCACGGAATTGCTTTTCTAGTGCAGGGAGACAAGACAAACGTATGAAATATGTAATATTTAGACTCTGTTATGTGCAACGGAGAAAAGTAAAACAGAACATGGGAATTGGAAGGGTGGGAAGGCGAGGGTTAGCTGCCAATGTTTGAAAATAAGGCAATTCCACACAAGCCTCTGGCCTTGCAGCAGTGATGGGCCGTGTCCTCTGAGTCACCTCCCCGTTGTCTCCCCATTTGTCATCCCGTGCCTGTTAGGGGTTCTGGCCCCTGACACTGACCTGGAAACCCTCTGTCTGCTGGGCTGCCCTTTGCTGGGCACACACTCCCACCCCCAACAGCTTCCTCAGACTCCCGCCCTAGCTGATATGTCCTCTCCTCCCCTTCCATCCTTGACTTCATCACTCAGTTCATAGCCCGGGGCTCAGGACTCCCACCAGCCCCAAGGAGAAGAACTGTTTCCAGAATCCAGGTTGATGAGCCAAGGGGGCAACCTGTCTGCCTCCTGCCCCGCCCTGGTCTGGTCCCCCCTGAGCAAGATGGAAGAGGCGGAGGGGCCAAGGGCCAGAAAGAAGACTTGTGGGACACTTCAGGCTACCCTGGGGCCTCGGAGGTGGGGTGCGGTGTGCACAGCCCGCTCTCTAGGATGTCTGGGCCCTGGGGGCTCTCACATGAGGGAGAACAGACAGGACCTTAAGTCATCCCAAGGCTGCTTTCTCAAACTCACCCCCCACAGGGACCAGCGCCCCCGACTTCCTATGCTCCATGAAGTCCCTGCTCCCCGCTCCCCCTCCCAGTAACAGCACATGGAACATCCACCCAGAACACAGGAGGGTGGTCCCAGGAACGGCCACCCTGCTGACCGAGGTCCTAACTCAGGTGTCTACAGGGGAGGCCAGTGGGACAATGCGGCCACCACTGAGCCATCACTCAGCCCCACCATCCCGCCAGGCAGCAGAACCTGCTCAGGTTTCTGGAGAGAAACTGGAAGTTAAGATGTTAAGGTTAAAAATCCCCTGATTTTGATACTGGCAATGGTTTCAAAACTGTTTGAAACAGGGCCAGGGTCATCTGTGGGCTGACAGTGGTCCGAGGGCCACCACTGTGCAAGCTCAGAGCCAAGTGTGAACACAACTTCGCAGGTTCGTGGCGACATTCACCTGTGATGGGTCCTGCCAACTGCCCCACATGGCTGGAGCAGACATTACTACTGTGGTCCTGCAGTGTGGACAAGAAACTCCCACAGCTGTGCGATTTACCCCAAATCACACAGTTTACCCAAAATCAGGGGTACATCGGGAATTGTCCAGAGCTGCCCGAGCCCGCAGTCAGCCCACAGCTTCCCGAAGGGCCAGCCATCTACCACGGGCACTGCAAGGTGATGTCAGGTCCACACAAGGAAGAGAAATGTCAGCGTTTTCTATTTAATAGTGATGTATCGCCAGGTATATTTGAAAAATGTGTGCCAAGCACAAGATGTCATGGACGTTACTGCTTAAGACTTTACCCTCCTCTTAAGAAATAATATAAACCTACTAAGTAACTGAAATATACATAACCACACATCAAATCCATGATTCACAAGCAGGTTCTTTTTAATGAGTGAGTATCAGCTCCTTCTGAATGAGGGGGCGGAAGCAGAGAAGAAGGCGGAGGTAGGAGGAAGGGGAAGGAGGGAGAGGACCATGGGGAGGGGGAGAGGAGAGACAGGATGTTGGGGGGAGAAGGAGGGGGAGGGGAAGAAGAGGAGAAGATAAGGGAGGAAGGGGGAGGAGGGGGATAAGAAGGAAGGAGAGGAGGGAGAGAGGCAGGAGGAGAAGGTGGGGAACAGGAGGGAGGGGGAGGAGGAAGGAAGGGGAGGGTGGGAAGGAAGGAGGGGGAGGGGAGAACTAGGAGGCAGCGACAAAGCCCTTCTCCACTCCGGCTGCGCACGTCTCTCGATGTGTGTGCTCAGCCTCTAGCTCAGTCGTGTCCGACTACTTTGCGACCCCGTGGGCTAGGGCCCGCCAGGCTCCTCGGTCCACGGGATTGTCCAGGCAAGAGTACTGGAGCAGGTTGCTATGCCCTCCTCCAAGGGATCTTCCCGACCCTGGGATCGACCCCAGGTCTCCTGCACTGCACGTGGATTCTTGACTGTCTGAGCCACCAGGGAAGACCCACGTCTAATGATCAACACTTCCGAATCCTGTTAGAGGGACGACAAACCCCATCCATCTCTTCCAGAGCCTGGGAAACCCATGGAGCCACAACAGACCCTCCCCCCGGCGGAGGAAGAGTCACTTCAGGGGTCTCACATGGGTTTCTGCAGGACCAGGGGTGATGCCCAGAGCAGTCCAGTCCCTCTGCAGGGGTGGGCCTCTGCAGGGACCCGGAGCCCAGGGGACAGTGGCTCAGAAGTGAGTTTGGGCCACCATCTCCGATCCTTTATATTCCAAGGGAGAAAATGGACAGAAACCCAGATTTTTCACGAGAAATCTCCCAATCTTAAAGGGTTTGCAACGAATTCACTATTTTAAAGCAGGAAGCCCTCTCCAGACTCCAGGCAGAGCTGACCTTCGCCAGGTGGATGCTCTTCCTCATGCTAAGATGTCACCGCCTTGCTGTCAGTGGGGATATGCTTGGGGACCGCTCCCTCCTGATAAACACAAAGCCAGCCCCTCCAGTCTCACGTGCCCAGGTCTCTCTCCAGGCATCTCTGCAGGGGTGATGCTTGTTTCCCTGTTTCATTGCTTTTCCACTGTCTCTGAATGGCTTCCATGGGCCCTGAGCAACAGGTGATGCCCATGCAGTCCCAACCAGGGAACCTGTGTGTATGGCTCCCACCCCACCCCCATGTCCCTGGTCCTGCAGACCAGAGCAGTTGTGTTTGTTGTGAGGATCCTGCTGGGATGGGAGCTGAGATGAGGCCCTGGAAGAGCTGAGTCTTCCATTGACCAGCCCCCGCCTCCGCCCACTGTCCTTGTGGAGGAGAAGGCAGGGGATCCCCGGGTCAGCCAGCAGCCTCTCTCTGGGGCCCCCCTAGGGGAACCTGTTCTGTCCAGCCCCAGACATAGGCCTCTCCCTCATGCATGCATCCTTGTGAATTTTGTCTCAAGGTCCCTGACAAGAGGTTAGAGGCTCCTCCACCCCCTCTAAGGACTGGGGTGCTCCCTGCCCCTCCCCTATGTGAGGGCCCAGAGGTGCATCCACCCCCTCTTGCATGCTTAGCCTGCACCTGTTCTTCTTCTTCTTTGAGTGCTGTACAGAGTGAAGGGGAAGATCCCCTGGAGAGGAAATGGCAACCCACTCCAACATTCTTGCCTGGAGAATCCCACGGACAGAGGAGCCTGGTGGGCTACAGTCCATAGGGTCGCAAAGAGTCAAACACGACTGAAGCGACTTAGCACGCACGTGTGCACGTAGTGAAAAATCAGGTTTTATGCAAAAGCAGCTTCTCTGGGAAAATCTGCAGGACAAGGAGACAGGATGTGTGTCCCCACTGCTGCTGCCCCATCAGTGTGGTGGGGGGTCCCTAGTCACGCCCAGTTTTCTCTTGACCCCAAGATCAAGGGTCAGTCCCAGGCACAGTTGCCAGGGCCACCGCTCTTGTCACAGAGTTAGAGAAAGGTGGCCCCTCCATCACCTCTGACTCTGACCAGGCAGGGGCAGGTCTCACAGGGCAGGGGGAGGGGTTGAGCGTCCGCGTGTCTCACCACTGGACCATTCTGGAGCTGGCCCCCTGGAGCGTTAGTTCATTACATTTGCCCAGGATCCCAGTACCAGTCCCCTGGCTGTCTGGCCTCAGTAGGGTAGGAGATGGGGTGTGCCTTCTGGAGGAAGTGGGGTGGGCTCATCCCTCTGGGAGGAACTCCAGCCAGCCCCCGGTGCACGGGAGTGCTCAGGAGCCGCTACTGCTGTTGGCGTCATGATCACGGTGGAGAGTGGCAGGCAGACAGGGGCTACACAGGGGTGATGTCCATCCTCCTCGGAAACCAGGCACACCCCTGGAGGAAGCTGAGCTGACCAGCTCCCCTTCCACCTCCATCTGACTTGGTGTCATCAGAGCATCCTTAATCCCCTCAGGACAGGAAGGAGTCACCACCCTGGCAGAGCCCCACCCCTCCTCGCCTGTTCTGGAATTCCTTGTCCATGCCCCACCAAGGTCCGAGCCCACTGAGGCCCTTCCCCTCATCTTCCCCAGAGAGCCCCTCTCCTGGTTGTGTTTCCACCATTCCAGAGCAAACTGTCTGTGAGCAACACGAGGGAACCGCAGTCCTGCAGCTGACCCACCCCTGCCTCCAGGAGTATTTTCCATGGCCTGTATAGTGTTCCAAAATTGTGGGAAATTTCTCATTAAAAATTCCCAATTCGCTTGAAAAACTAGATTTGTCAAGTCTAGTTTGGAAAATACATACACTCTCCAATAAACATAACCCTCACTCTGAGATAAAACAGCAAAGATGCTGCCTGGGCTGAGCTGGGGACCCACTCAGTTGGCAGGGAGGCAGGGTTGGCCCAGGTACTGGGTCACTGAGCCCCCGGCAGCGGTGGGAACATGTGTACAGATGGTGCAAACAAGCACCCACGTGGGCAGGCTGGAGACAAGAGCAGCTTCATGCTTCCCTGACACGGATTTGTTTTCAAAGCTTTGCTTGTTTTTGGTTTTTTTTTTTTTTTTTAGAGTAGATAAACAAGAAGGAGATTAAGAGCACTTAATAGTGTCATAATTTTTCTCTCTGTTGGTTTTGATGTGAATGAATCTCCAAGCAATCATCTTGCCTTTTATAAATATAATGGAAATAATTAACTGAGAGCACAAAATCTTCTCCACATTGTAATTCCCACAATATAAAATGCATGCGTGTGTGTAAGGTATTAATAGGTCCATATCTAGGAAAATTTTTCTTCCTTTATTTTGACTTCCAATAACATTACTATAATATGAGTTCCTTTAGAACACAATAACAACAGTGTCACACCAATTAAGTGATGGACCATTGCAGTGTTTCTATTTTCAGATCTTTAAACAACCAAACATCATGTTTTGGGTCCAGCTGTTAACGTCACAGCAACAACTTCATGTAGAAAAGCTAAGTCTTGAGTGGCGTATTTGTCTTGTTCACGGCATAAAACATGGACCAAGGTCAAAGATGTTGACTGAGGTTTGCATTTATTCCACAGAGAATCCAGGCTGCGTTTTAAGGCAGAGTTTGGGTGGCTACGGACCTGGATTCAATACCCGTAGCCAGCACTTCCCAGCTGGGTCACCAGGAGAAGGTCATCCCACTTTTCCAAGCTCAGTGTCCTTGTCATCAAAAGATCCGACTGCACCACGTGCAGCACACAGCATGACAAGTAAAAATGCACAAGAGTACAATTTAGGGGGAAAGACGAGCATTCATCAAATGACTGCATGATATAAGTACCACCCGGGAACGAACCACAGCAGTGACTCCCACCTGGTCCAGGTGGATCAGGGAAAGAAGGCCTCTCAGAGCATGACAACACAGCTGATCTAAGCTGTGGGCAGATGTAGCATGTGCAAAGGCCCTGTGGCCAAGGCAGAGAGGGGGCAGGAGGCTGGCACAGAATGAGGCTGAGAGAAAAGACAAGAATTTGCAGACTTAGATCTTATTCAAAATGCAAAGAAGGTGGGAAAGGGTTTTAAGCACAGAAGTCACATAATGTGATGGACACCTCAAAGACAGTCGTCCCTCAGTATCGGCAGGGGACTGGCTCATGGACGCCCTTCAAACACCAAAATCTGCTTGAGTCACTTATTTAAAATGGTGTAATATTTGCATGTAAGCTATACACGCACCCCAACACACTTCAGATCATCTCCAGAATATTTAAAACATCTGTTGCTATTGTTGTTTAGTTGCCAAGTCATAACCAACTCTTTTGTGACTCCACGGGCTGTAACTGACCAGGTTCCTCTGTCCATGGGATTTCCCAGGCAAGATTACTGGAGTGGGTAGCTATGCCCTTCTCCAGGGGAGCTTCCCAACCCAGGGACTGAACCTGCATCTCCTGCATTGCCAGGTGTGTTCTTTACCACTGAGACACCAGGGAAGCCCATTATAACACCTAATACAATGTAAGTACTGCATAATTCATTGCAAATTCAATGTAAATGGTATGCAAACAGTTGCCAGCACACAATATGCTCAAGTTTTGCCTTTTGGAACTTTCTGGAATTTTCTTTTCTAATATTCTTGATCCAAGATTGGTTGAACCCACGGGTACGGAGGACTGAGTGTATTCCTCTGGATGCTGGGTGTAGAGGGGACAAGTCTGGCAGTGGGTAGACAGTCATGCAGTTGAAGGGGAAATGACAGTCTTGGGCAAGGACTGTGGAGACCGGACAGGAATGGATTTGGGACACAAGCTGGGGACCCAGCCAGCAGGCTGGTCTTGTTTGCTCCTGTTCAGAGCTGTCCCTGGGGTGGGGCCAGCAGAGGGCAGGCTCTGTCCTGGCAAGTACACACTGTGTCCCTCATGTCTGACTCTCTGTGACCCCACGGACCATAGCCCACCAGGCTCCTCTGTCCATGAGATTCTCCAGGCAAGAATAGCAGAGCGGGTTGCCATGTCCTCCTCCAGGGGATCTTCCCAACCCAGAGATGGAACTTGTGTCTCCTGCATCTCCTACATTGCAGGCGGGGATGCCCCAGGTCATCAACACACCCAGAACTTTCTTCAGCACTGGGTGACTCCGTGTGTCTCCCCAGCCCTCACCCACTTCACTGAGGCCCCAACCTGACTCAGCTGTCACACCCCCCCCCCCCCGCCCCACCAACACCCCTGTCCAAACAGATGCAGGAACCATGGAAAAACCACCCGGCATCACGCAGCTGGGCCAGCCCCTGGCTAGGTTCACGTCCCTTCCCCTTCTGTGGTCACCCCCACCCACAGTCTGTCCTCCCCATGGCAGGCAGAGCGGCAGCCCAAGCCCCCATCACCCCAACTCCTGATAGCTAGAGAAGAGGAGTGCGCACTCCCTTTCCTATCAAAGAAGTGCCTGTCTAGAGCTCTCATCAGGGCGCACACTTCTGGCTCAGCCCAGCCACACATAAGAATTCCATGTATCCAGGCTAACCTCGAAAGAGAAAAGACCAATAATCCAATACCACACACCCCACCTCCCAGTGGGGAAGAGGACACCACATGCAGGCAAGTCTGTGCTGTTCATCTGTGCCCCCCAGAGCCCACAGAGGCGCGGAGCACAGAAGTGGCTCTAAATCAATGTTCGCTGAATGAACGAATGAGTGTCTGCATTGCCAGTTTGCAGGATTCCCACCCGACAGGAAGGCAGCTGAGGACACGGCCAGCTCTGGAAACCTCTGCTTCCTCAGACTCCTCCCCACCACCACCACCCCCAACCCCTGCCACTGCTGCTCCAAACCACATCCCAACCCCAACTGGATGAGCTCAGAGGGGACCCACCCAAACGCCGGCTCTCGAACAAAACAGAAAATAGCATCACCAGCTCGGCTCCTGAGTGGCTGAGTGATAAATGCAGGCAAATCTCACCATGTTTCTCTGCACAAACTACAGGCAGTGGCTTAGTCGCTAAGTCCCGTCTGACTCTTTCAGCCTCATGGACTGTAGCCCACTAGGTTCTTCTGTCCACGGAATTACCCAGGCAAGAATACTGAAGTGGGTTGTCATTTCCTTCTCCAGGGGATCTTCCGAACCCAGGGATTGAACCCTCATCTCCTGCATTGCCAGCAGCCTCTTTACCACTGAGCCACCAGGGGAGGAACCACAGACTCATCAAGAATTTCAGAAACAAGTGTTAATGACAGTTTTATTTAATTGGGGAGGAGAGTGATTAGACTAATGAAGTGGCCCTGGGGACAGTCTCGGTGTTTCTCCAACAAACATAACCGCCTTGGGATGGGGAGGGGAGGAAGGAGAGAGATCACTGGTGAAAACCCATCAATCTTTACCAGAGCTGCAGGGTCAGTGCTGCCTCCCTGGAGGAAAGCAGGGAGATTCGTAGCTGGAACCTCCACATGTACCTCATAAGCCACCTGGCTGCCATTGCTCATAATAAAGGTCACAGGATGATGGCTGGAAGCTTCAATCGAGGCATCAGATATATTTCCAAGAAAACAAATTGAGTTGTGGAACCTACCACAAAGCTGAACTTCCAGTGTCAGAATCCATTAGATGACTCCTCCATGGGGAGGGTCTAAATGGAATTACAAAAGTGTTAGTCACTCAGTTGTATCCGACCATTTGTGACCCCATGGCCTGTAGCCTGCCAGGCTCCTCTGTCCCAAGTTGAACAATAAAGGGTGGATTTATGAGACTGTCTTTCAAGAGAAGAACTCATGAATTCGATCAGGACCCCAGGCAGGAGGGCTGCTCCAGCCAGCCCGAGAGCAGCAGCCCAGTGCCAGAGGGCAGGGCTGGAGCTGACAAGAACCCTGCAGGTGACAGCTTGTGAGCTGGTGCTGATTCCTTGGGCTAAGCTCTCGTGGCTGTGTCTGAAGGGCTCAGGGCTGCATCTGGACGGAAACATCACCTCTTCTCTCTGAAGGTCAAGGGGGTGTGAATCATGGGGCTTCCCTGGTGGTCCAGTGCTTAAGACTCCATCCACACTGCCAATGCACCAGGCACAGGTTTGATCCCTGGTCAGGGAACCAAGATCCCATATGCCATGGCATAGCCCTAAAAGGGCAGTGGGGTTGGGGTTGTTGGAATCTGCACCAGGGAAGAGACCAGTCCAGGTTATCTCAAAGGCATCCTGCCCATGTGGCCTTTCACAGAGGAGTCACTTGAACAGCAGGTCAACACGCCAGATGTGGGAGGTGGGAGGATGACAATATCTTGTAGATTTTTGAGCAAAAGCAAAAGCCATGGGGCTTCCCAGGTAGTACCATTGGTAAAGAACCCACCTGCCAATGCAGGAGAGATATAAGAGATCTGGGTTTGATCCCTGGGTCTGGAAGATCCCCTGGAGGAAGTCATGGCAACCCACTCCAGTATTCTTGCCTGGAGAATCCCATGGACAGAGAAGCCTGGCGGGCTACAGTCCATGGGGTCGCACAGAGTCGGACACGACTGAAGCGACTTAGCACACATGCACAAAAGCAAGCCCACTGTTTGGCACACAGACCTGGCCCCTGGAGGGAAGGTAGGTCACTGTGCCTAAGGAGCCTGAGGTCTCTGGGGACACAGGGAGTGGGCACCCCCGTTGTGAGCTGCAAAGCCTCAGAGCTCTGTGTGGTAGACCTTGGTGGTCCAGTCAAGGTCAGTGGCAGAGAGAGGAAATGTGGCCTAGAAGCATCTCTGCTTGACGGAGGGGATGTCTAGGCTGAAGCGAATGACCTAATAGAAGACAAGGACTGAATTAAGGGTGGAGGGCTGGTGTTTGCTAAGACCCAACCTTTTGCGAAAGAGCATGAGAATGAATGAGAAATAACAGGAGAATAAACCTGGGCGTTGGGAACATGGAAGCTGAAGTCAGGTAAAGGGGTGATCAATTGAAAAGAACATATGTATGATGTGACTGCATGGTGTCTTGGGTTGTGAACAAGTCATGCCAATAACAGGCCAACATGTAGATGCATCCAGCCAAGTCCCAGAGTTTCCATCAATCCCACAAAATCCACCAGGACCCATGGACTCGGATCCTGGAAGACAGTAAGCCAGGCCTGAAGGGAGGGAATAAGATGATAACCCAGGGTTTTAGCTGAGCTGGGCAAACACCTGCCACTCACTCCTCCCCCACCAAAGCTGGCTCTGCTCTAAAAGGCCTCAGCCCAGTGATCTGTAGGGAGGGAAGTGCGCAGGCCCAGGAGAAAGAACTGGAAAGACACAAACCAGCTGGAGGCACTGAGTCTCAGCAGTTTTCTCAGGAAAAGCTGTAAAACTAAACACAGGGAGTTCAAACAGGCCTTTCCATCCATGTTTAACTAGAACTGCAAGCAGTGAGGACCAAAGCTTTGCCGAGTCCTTGTTCCCAGGGTGTCTGTGTAGTGATTTCAAAAACACAGAATGAGAAGCAGTATCTCCTCTGCCCAGGTGTAGCCGGAATGCCCTACAGGAAGATGCTACGTGGTTAAGACTCATTGAGAGATGAGAGGAGCCTGGTACCCATGGTCACTCCAGGACCACACTGACAGCACACAAGAGATGTTCTGTGTTTGGCAAACTGGCTAGTTAAGTGATGGGCTTCTACACAAAAGCAGGATTACTGGTCTTCTGTTTCTTTTCAGTGTGATTGGGACACAAGGCAGGTGATACATGCTAAATTATCCAGCATTCACGTTTGGCCACAAAAGAAGGGGGCGAGCACTGTTCCATGGAAGTGGGAGGACCACGGTTCCTAGGGATGCAGACTGACATCCTGCATCCGAGCCCTGAGGCACAGCTGAGCAGGCTCCTCTGTGGAGGAGGGACAAGGTGTGGTGAGCACGTATCTGCCTCTGTGACCCATTACACTAATCAGAATGAAAGGTCTGGGCACAGAAATCTCACGGCTGAGAGAAGTCTGCCCACCCCCGAAGGATGGATGTCAACTCAGCCACCTGGTCACCCTCCCTGAGTGTTTCAGTAGCCCTACTGACTTACTAGACCCATAAACTACCCTTTGTGGTAGACAAGACAATGCCCCCTCCCCCAAAGAGATCATATTCCAATCCCCAGAGACTGGGAATGTTATTTTACAGGGGAAGGGGCTTTGCAGGTGGTGTGTGCTCTGTCACTCAGTCGTGTCTGACACTTTGTGACTGCATGGACTGCAGCCCATCCAGCTCCTCTGTCCATGGGATTCTCCAGGCATGAATACTGGAGTGGGTTGCCATTTCCTCCTCCAGGGGATCTTCCCAACCCAGGGGTCGAACCCAGGTCTCCTGCATTGTAGGCAGGCTCTTTACCACCTGAGCTACCAGGAAAGCCCTTTGCAAGTGGGGTTAAGTTAAAATTCTTGAGATGGGGAGGTTATCCTAGATGTTCTGTAAAGACCTGGTATGATCCACAGGGTCCTTATAAGAGGTAAGGAGGAGGGGCAGAGACAGAGGAGACGTGACGATGGAAGCCGAGGTCAAAGAGAGGTTTGAACATGCCGTGCTGCTAGTTCTGGAGGCAGAAGGGAGAGATGAGCCAAAGAATGCCTGGGTCTCTAGAAGCTGCATGGAAACAGAGCTCCCCTGGAGCCTCCAGAAGGAATGCAGACCTGTTGGCATCTTGATTCCATTCCAAGGGGATCGATATCAGAGCTGTAAGATGATGAAGTGTGTGTGTGTCTATATTTCATTTGTCTGTTTTTTTAATTGAAGAATGATTGCTTTACAATGTTGTGTTATTAAACAGTTTCTGCCTTACAACAGAGTGGATCAACTATATGTACACATATATCCCCTCCCTCTTGGACCTCCCTCCCACCCCTCTATCTCACCCTTCTATGTCATCACAGAGCAACAGGCTGAGCTCTGCGTGCTATGCAGCAGGTTCCCACTAGCTGTCTATTTCACACACAGCAGTGTAAATATGTCAGCGCTACTCTCTCAATTTGCCCCACCCTGTCCTCCCCGCCCCACTGTGTCCCTACATCTGTGTCCCAATTCTCGCCCTGCAAGGAGGTTCATCTGCATAGATAAAGCAGATGTGGTACATAAATACAATGGAATACTAACTCAGACATAAAAAGAAACAAAACGGAGTCATTCGTAGAGCTGTGGATGGACCTAGCATCTGTTATACAGAGTGAAGTAAGTCAGAAAGAGAAAAACAAATACTGTACATTAGGTTGTGCAGTTTTAAACCACTAGTTTTGCGGTGTTTTGTTACATCAGCAGTAGGAAACTAAACACATCCTTCTCCTGGAGAAAACGGTGGATACATTTGAGGATTTAAAAATGTGTAACCTGCAAGTTTAAAATGTTTAACTTGGCCAAAATAGTCAAAATGAAACATAACAGACAATGAGTTAACACTGAGAGGCAGACAGCCTTTAGAAGTCAATAAGGAAACAAAGGATATAAGCAATAAAAATGCAAATCGCTGATTCAATAGGAAAAGGTGTCTAGCCTCACTCATAATCAAAGAATTGCAAATAAAAATACAACCAGAACAGCAGGAGACTTCTTGCCATGAGAATTTGCAATCATGCAGGGAAATAGATGCCTCTTTGGGACAATATAAATTGTTACAAGCTTTCTGAAGGGTGTTTTTGTGTATCAAATGTGTGTGTTAATGTGTGTCAAATGTTAAAATGTGTATCGCACCAAAAGTTGTCAATGCAGCCTTAGAAGAACCAAGCTGGGGGCCCTGAGCCCATCTCAGGATCTATCAGAAATCTGCAGCAGTTAGGAGAGCGAGGTATTGGCACAGAATACAGACTGAAGTAGGGGCAGAGTCCGGAAACAGAACTGCATGTAAACAGTGAACTGATTTATGACGAAGGTGACACCGCAGTGTAAAAAGGGGCGGGGGGTGGGGGTGGGCGTATCTTTTCAACAACCAGAGCGAGGTAAATTAGATAGCCACCCGGGAAAAATAAATAAATCTTGACCTCTCTTTCATAGCACACAGAAACCATTACAGAAGGACTAGATCTAAAGGTGAGAGAGAAAACAATAAAACTTTCATGTAGCTCAGAGGACTATCTTCATGACCTTGGGTGAGGCAACATTCCTTGACCAGGACACAAAAAACGTGAAGCATAAAAGGAGAGCTTGATGAAGTCAACCACACTAAAACTTAAAACTCCAGTTCACCAGGAGACAGCTTAAGAGTAAAAAGGCAAGATCCAGTCAGAAAAGATATTTGCAATTCATATATTCAATGAATATCTCATACTCAAAATACATAAAGAAGGCCTAAAAGAATCATAAGGGGGACAAAGCAGACATCCAATAGAAAAATAGGCAAAAGACTTGAATAATATGGACAAAAAAGCATATCACGATGGTCAGTAAGTGTTTAAAAAGGTGATTGACTGCATTAGTCATTGTGCATGTGTGCGTGTGTGTGTACGTGTGTACGTGTGTGTGCGCGCACGCACTGTCAGTCACATGACACTGTGCGACCCCATGGACTGTAGCCTGTCAGGCTCCTCTGTCCATGGGGATTCTCTGGGCAAGAATACTGGAGTGGGTTGCCATTTCCTTCTCTAGGGGATCTTCCCAACCCAGGAATTAGTCATTAGGGGACAGCAAATAAAAACCAAAATGAGACCCTGTTAACCAACAGAATAGTTAACCTGGGAACAGCAGACAACGCCAAGTGCTGGCAGCTGGAATTCTCACTACTGGGAGAGTGGAAACCAGCAATCCACTTTGGGGAACTGGTTTGGCACTTGCCTATTCAAGGAATACACGCATACCCTATGACCTAGCAGTTCCTCTCCTAAGCTTGTGCCAGGCAGAAATGTCTGTATACAGTCACCAAATGGCCCAGACATGTGCAAGCAGCACTATTTGTAATATCCCAAATGGTCTGATGGGGGAATCCCAGAGGGGTGCTCTGGGATACTGGTCACACTCAGTTTTTTGATGGGAGGAGATGATTTCATGAGAGTGTTTGCTCTGCAAAAGTGTCACACTGCACACATCTGTGTGTGCTTTTCTGTAAGTCCATTATTACTTGAATAATACATCTGCTTTTCAAACTGGGAGGCAATGAGAAGTCTGCTCTGAATAAATCTGAACTCCCAGCTTTCACATTTGGATTCCTTGATTCTATTTGCTCCTTTGGGAAGGAAATGGAGATCTAGCTCAAACATCCCAAAAGAAATTTTCAAAGAACAACAGTAATGAGTAGACATTGAGCAGGGCAATCTTACTTCTTAAGAACTTATCCTAAAGCGATAATTGAACTAGAGCACAGAAGATCCATTATAGAGTTGTTTATGATAATGAACACATGCAATGAACTAAATAGACAACAATGGAAGAATGATAAGTAAACAGGCCATCATGCAACCATGAAAATGATTACTGTATAGCTATTCGCATGAAAACAAACATTAAAAAGTGGACACAAGACAAGCAGGGCCCCATGACAGAAAGCTGTGTGCAGAGCAAAAACGTTTACCCAGAAACTCCTGCAGGAAGCTCATTCATATTGGCGTTCGTACTGGGAGACTTTCAAATGATACTGAGCTATGTGTGGGTGTGTGCATGTATCTGTATGTGTGTGCACATGTGTGTCTACATGTTTGTATGCGTGTATGCACACATGTGTGGGCACATGTGTGTTTTTTAATAGCCATATGTAGGCACCACGGTATGCAAGGCAGTCTGCAGACGAGGAATAGCTTAGGTCCCTAGTGCACCAAAGAATGACCCTAGGAAGAAAATAAAACTTTTGTTTCACTCAAAATAAAACTATTTTCTCCTCCACAACAAACCCTAGAGAAATAACAGCTGCATGCCATGACCCCGGCCAGGAGAGTTCATTCCTCTTACAATAATATCACCCCACTTCTGTGTCTCTCTCTTCAATCTGGTTCTGAATATTAAAATTTAAGAACCTTAGAAAAGTGACTATTTTTAATAGTACAAAGTGGGAAATGACCAAATCCACTCATCATGGAGAAATGAACTGGGTGGACTATTACACGGCACTGAGAACAGCCTGGCCATTGCTGCTGCTGCAACAACACACCTGGGGGTCCCGGGGGTCTCTGGCACCATCTGGAGATGCAGTTGGCTGTCACAACTTGGGGGAGGCAGCTACCGGCACTGCACGGGTAGAGGCCAGGGAAGCTGCTCAAGTGCACGTGAGGCCCCACTTCAATAGTTCAGCACACAAGAACACCTGTCTGACATGCATCTCATCAAAGTGATGCTGACCATCTCAAGTGCCCACACCCATCTGAGCCACAGTTCTGTGCGGTGGGGACGTTAACGCCAGAGCTCGGTGTCACTCGGGACCCACCTGGAGTCCATCCCCAGAGGTTCTCTATTCAAATGCCCTGGCTGATGAGACACACATGCCGACCCAGGGATCAAGGTGCCCCAGAGACTCTTCAGGGAGGAAGTCTGTCCTGTTCAGACCGGAAAGCTTAGTAAAACCGGGGGACATGGGGACAGGCTGAGGTGGTGGCTGAGTCCTCTCTCCTCTCACAGTGCCCAGGGTCAAAGGCCAAGCTGGGCTCACGAATGCCCCGATGCAACTTGCCCTCTGCAGCCTGACCATTCAGACTAACTGACGGTACCTGATGAACCTAGAAGTGGACTGAAAGGCATGGTTACGTGTCCCAGAAACACAGACCTGGGCCCTCTGGTGGGTCACCCTCTTGCAAGCCTGGGCTTAACTAAGTGTCCTCTACAAGACCCCCAGGACAGGCCTGTGGCCACTGTCCCTTGGAGACCCCATGGAGCCCCTGCTCTGTGCCAGAAAAAGCAGCCTTGTCCCCGCTGCTGGGATAAAGTGCAGCAGCTCCAAGCCACGTGTCTCTCAGTGATGATGGGGACAGTCCCCCAGCCCCCACATTTCCACTGAGCCCCGCTCACCCCAACTCTGCCCGCTGGCACGGGCCTCCACAAAAAACATTTCCCATCGGACAAATCAGTTTAACTTAAAAAAGCATGCCTCCAAAAACATCCTCAGAAATGTAAAAGCAACCTTCAAAAGAAAAACCTCCAAAACCCTGGAGAACGCTTGGCTGAGACAAGCCTCAATTATCGTCCTCGGTTGGTTTGATAAAAATTCCTCTCCGCCTTGCCTCTGGATGACAGTCTTCACTCAGAAAACTTTCTTTTTTAAAAATAACTACAGTAACCCACCATTAAAATGGGGACTGCATTTTAATCCACCCTTTCTTTTTCTCTGGTTTCCAAACTGGCACCTTCCTGATTTCAGAGAAGAAAAAAAAAATGTAAACCTCTACAAAATGTCCAGCAGCTGCAGCAAGTCCAGCAGAAGCTGGAATTCAAGCTCCACCAAGAAAGAGAACATGTATTTTTGGAGGATTGGGTCCCCCACCACCTCACTCCCTTAGTGCACACCACTACCTTCTGAACCACTCCGGCTACAAGAAGGTGTCAAGAACCAGGGAGAGACAATGTCACCGGGATCCCCTGCCCAGAGCCTTCTAGAATAAAGGGATGCTTATCCAAACATCTCTCCTTAGCTGCTGGAGTCTGGAAGGGTGGTGTTCTTAAAGGAAAAAAAAAAAATGTTTTCAAAAAGCACAGCAACACTCAGTTGTATCTGGTGTTGCTTCTCCAGCCACACCTGAAGGCCAGTGGTTTTTTGTTGGTTTTTTAATTAGAGGATAATTACTTTACAATATTGTGATGGGTTTGGCCATACATCTACATGAATCAGCATTAGGTATATATATGTCCCCTCCCTCTCAAACCTCACTCCCACCTCCTTCTCCATCCCACCCCTCTAGGTTGCCACAAAGCCCTGGCTTTGGGTTCCCTGCATCATACATAGAACACCCCTTGAAGCCAACCCTCGTCTCCCTCCAGCCAGGCCCCGGGTCACACAGCACAGGCAGAGCCGTCTGCACCTGCTTCCCACCCACACCTTCCGGAGCCTCTGTGCTGGAGGGCAGGAACGCTCTGTCTCTATGGGGCGGCTAGCTCTAGGCTCTGCTGCCCCCCACACTGCTATTCATCTGGGTCATGTGGATGATAACCGGAGTGAGATATTTAATCTGTGAGACCTATTCTATATCACCTGTGGTTGACAGCTCATAATGCTGCGTTTTTAGAAATTAATTAAACACAGACATGCAGCTCACAAGAGCAGCTGGGGAGAAGGAATCTGGCTGGCAGCATCCATTCTCAAAGTGACTTCATGTGTAGAGACTGAGCTCTTCCCATTGTCTCTGTTATTTATCACTCCACTGCCCCTGAACAGCCAGAGGCCACGACAGGGGAGGGAGGGAGCAGCCTGGGGTCTATTTGCAAGTAGACACACACTTTCCCAAGAGCCTAGAATAGAGGCGATACCTCTCACAACAGGAAAATGCACAAGGCCTTTCACTCTGACAAACCGCTTACAAAATACTGGAAGCAACTCAAATGCCCATATGCAAGACAGGAGTTGATAACCACACGATGGTTGAATGAAGCCACACAACAGAGTACTACGCAGCTGAAAGGAAAAAAAAAAAAAAAAAGATGTGGACAATCTCCATGAACTGGTTTTAGAGTTATTTCCAGGGTAAACTGTGAAGTGAAAAAGCGATCCTAGTGGTTAAGAATCTGCCTGCCAATGCAGGGAACACAGGTTCAATCCCTGGCCCGGGAACTAAGATTCCACATGCCACAGAGCAACTAAGCCCTCGTGTTACAACTACTGAAGCCAGCATGTCCTAGAGCCTGTGCTCTGCAATAAAAGAAGCCACCGCAATGAGAAGCCCAAACACATCAATGAAGGGTAGCCCCTACTCGTCACAACTAGAGAAAGCCCACACACAGCAAGGAAGACCCTATGCAGCCAAAAATAAACAAACAAATCTTTTGTAAAAATTGTAAAGTTCAATAGAGTTTTTATATTAGGAGGTTGAGATTAACATATACACACTACTATATATAAAATAATCAACAAGGACCTACTGTATAGCACAAGAAACTATACCTAATATAAGTATTCTTGCCTGGAAAATTCCATGGGCAGAGAAACCTTGTGGGCTACAGTCCATGGGGTCATAAAGAGTCAGACACGACTGAGCAACTAACAGATTAACAGACAGATATGGGGGAAAAAATCTGAAAAAGAATATGCATGTGCATATATATATATATATATATATATATATATATACACATATATCAGTTCAGTCACTCAGTCGTGTCCAACTTTTTGCAACCCCATGGACTGCAGCATGCCAAGCTTCTCTGTTCATCACCAACTCCTGGAGCATATATATATATCACTTTGCTGCTTACCTGAAGCTAACACAACGTTGTAAATCAGTATACTCCAATACAAAATAATTTTTTTTAAAAAAGAGTTTTTATGGAATGCTATCCTTCATGAAATGAAGAAGGAGATATGAGAAAACATACATGTACCTGTTTGATCAGCACAAATGGAACACAGGAAGGATAAACCAGAAGCTAAGAGAACTGCTTACCTAGAGGGTGTGGGTGGGAATGGAGTGGAAGGAACAGAGGAGGAGAAGGACAGAGTAGGATGCCACTCCTCTGAGTGCACCTGCTTGTGTAGATCTTAGGACTTACCTTAGGACTGTGGTAACATTCCACATACTTCCCAAATAAATCAATAGCTAACATCAGCCAGAACGGGGCACAGCCATCACAGAATACAACCACAGATGAATCTAACTGTATCACAAATGATTAAATCACTTGAAGGGAACAGGCAAGAAAGAAACCAACCTAGGTAACTTTATAAAAGAGAATTTCAACTGTATAGTGTAAGCAAATGACAGAGAGAATAGAAACAAATACTGTCCTCTAGTTGGTACATCTGTTTCCCACAGGGGGTGGGTTAGCAATCCCAGAACTACTGTGTATGTGTGAGGGGCTTACACAAATCAGTAAAAACACTGAGAATCATGACAGCCAGTTTTGGAGAAAGACAGAAGTGAGAAAAAGCTCAATATGGAATCTAGAAAAACATACAGATGGATTAATATAAATACATAATATGATGCATGTGTTTGCTTGTTTAAGTACATACATACATTTCCAAATTCTGTTCAGAGGATCAAGAAGCAATAACACCCCAGCATAAACATATGCAAAGCACATCATGCAAAATGCCAAGCTGGATGAATCACAAGCTGGAATCTAGATTGCCAGGAGAAATATCAACAATCTCAGATATGCAGATGATACCACTCTAATGGTAGAAAGTGAAGAGGAACTAAACAGCCTCTTGATGAGGGTGAAAGAGGAGAGTGAAAAAGCTGGCTTAAAAGTCAACATTCAAAAACCTAAGTTCATAGCATCCAGACCCATCAGTTCATGGCAAACAGATGGATAAAAAGTAGAAACAGTGGCAGATATTATTTTCTTGGGCTCTAAAATCACTGCAGACAGTGACTGCAGCCACGAAATTAAAAGACACTTGCTCCTTGGAAGAAATGCTATGACAAACCTAGAGAGCATATTAAAAAACAAAAACACCACTTTGCTGACAAAGGTTATGGATTTTCCAGTAGTCATGTATGGATATGAGAGTTGGACCATAAAGAAGAAGCATCAAAGAATTGATGCCTTTGAATTGTGGTGTTGGAGAAGACTCTTGAGAGTTCCTTGGACAGAAAGGAGTTCAAACCAGTCAGTCAATCCTAAAAGAAATCAACCCTGAATATTCACTGGAAGAAGGACTGATCCAATCTTTCAGGCACCTGATGTGAAGAAGAGCCAGCTCAGTGGAAAAGATCCTGATGCTGAGAAAGATTGAAAGCAAAAGGAGGAGGGGCTGGCAGAGGATTAAATGGTTAGATAGTATCACTGACTCAATGTACAGGAATCTGAGCAAACACTGGGAGAAAGTGAAGGACAGGAAAGCCTGGTGTGTTCCAGTCCATGAGACTGCAAAGAGTTGGACATGACTTAGTAACTGAACAACAACAGAAATGAGCACACTTGGCACCCAGATCCTGGTTTCTAAACACTACTCTCCAATAAAGTGAACCAGGGCTCCATGGAGAAATGGTGGGTTCCATGAGCCTAGAAGATCTCTAGTGCTAGAAAGTTAGGAAAGACTCAAAAATGATGAGGACATATCCAAAGGGCACAGAAGCCAACTGGAAAAGGCCCCCAAAGGTCAAAGCTGGGACAATTTAAACAACAAAATAAGTAATGATAGTATTGGATTATAGCTTATTGAGCAAAAATAAGTCTCTAAAATAAATTTATATGAATAAATAATTGAATGAGTTGCCCTTGTATTAAAATTCCAATTAATAAATGTAGAAAGAATGATGGACATAGAAAATCAACCTTTGGCAAACACTACTGTAATAACTTTGGCAGGTAATAACCATCACTGGATGCTAAAATTCATGGAGAAAGTAGCATGAGATAACAGACAACTGTGTAGTTTCATGGTACCCCTCTGACAAGAGATTATGATTTGCAAAGGGAAAATGATAACTTTAAAGTGGATAAACTAGGAAAACACCCCCCTCAACCAAGCAATCAAAGCGAGCATCACTGGTGATAATGAATACCATCTTTAATGTCTATGTTTGAGCTGAATTGTGCCCCCAAAATCCCTGTGTTGGACACCTAGGCCCGAGGACCACAGGATGTGGCTGTGTGTAGAGATGAGGCCTTAAAGAGGTAATAAAGGTAAATGAGATCATTAGGGTGGGCTGAATTCCCATATGACTGGTGTCCTTATAAGAAGAGGCAATCAGGTTACCAACAGGAAAAGGAGATCACATGAAGACCCAGAGAGAAGAGAGTCATCGACAAGCCAAGATAAGAGACGTTAGGAGGAACCAACCCTGCTGACACGTTGATCTCCAACTTCCAGCCTCCAAGATGTGAGACCATAAATGTCTGCTGTCTAACCTAACTGCTCCCTGCCCCACCCCTAAGCTGGACTATTTTGTTATGGCAGCCGCAGGAAACTCACACAGGCTGACGTGACGCAACAAGGAAGGCACAACTTCACTTGTATGGTGCTCTTGTCCAAGACACCTAAAAGCAACCCCATTGTGAGAAACATCAGATAATCCCAAACTGAGGGATGCTCTTCAAAGTGACCACCCTGGACTCTTCAAGTGTCCAGGTGTTGAAAAACCAAGAAGCTAAGGAACCCAGACAGGCTGGAAGGTGAGGGGACAGGTGAGGTCCTAAGCGGAAAAACTGACAAGATCCAAAGCACAACTGTAAACTAGCTAATATCACTGCTAATTTCCTGGTTTCAAGAATTGTACTTTAGAACTGCCCAGGTGGTACAGTGAATAGGAATCCACTTGCCTGTGTTGGGGATACAGGTTTGATTCCTGGTCCGGGAATATTCCACAAGCCCTGGAGCAACTAAGTCCCTGAACTGCAACTACTGAGCCCGTGCTCTAGAACCTTCCAGCCACAACTACTGAGCCTGAGTGCTGACACTACTGAAGCCCGGGCGCCTAGAGCCTGTGCTCTGCACCAAGAGAAGCCACCACCACAATGAGAAGCCCTGGCACGCTACAGAGAGTAGCCCCCACTCGCCACATCTAAAGAAAGCCCAAGTGCAGCAATGAAGACCTAACTAATGCAGCCAAAAATAAAATGTATATTTTTTAAAAAAAGAATTGTACTTTAAAATATTAACATTAGGATGAGCTAGGTATGTGGGAACTCTGTCTTATTTTGCAACTTTTCCTTTTTTTAAGTCTAAAATCATTTCAAATAAAAATCTAAAAAAAAAAATCATAGAGGTTGTTAACTGGTGATCAGCTGACCCAATTCAACACACAGATGTATGTATTTTGGTTGAAAATGTTAAAAGCAAATTTGAATGAGCTGCCGACGATACATGGAGAAGGAAATGGCAACCCACTCCACTATTGCCTGGAAAATCCCGTGGACGGAGGAGCCTGGTAGGCTGCAGTCCATGGGGTCGTGAAGAGTCGGACACAACTGAGCGACTTCACTTTCACTTTTCACTTTCATGCATTGGAGAAAGAAATGGCAACCCACTCCAGTGTTCTTGCCTAGAGAATCCCAGGGACAGGGAAGCCTGGTGGGCTGACGTCTATGGGGTCGCACAGAGTCGGACACAACTGAAGCGACTTAGCAGCGGCAGCAGCAGCCAACAATACAAATCCAGAGATGCAATTTTAAATCCAGATGTACGGCTTCCTTTCAAAACATCAGAAGTTGTGGCATTACCCCCGAGGAAGCCACATCCTCAGGTCCATCCTCAGGACCAGAGGCCCCGGTGTCCCAGCGCCGTGTTCACACACTGCACAGCTCAGCCCAGGCAGTCAGATGGCTTGAGAAGGTACGGAATCCTGAGGGCACAAGGGTCCCAGCCCCCACAGGGCAGAGTCCAGGGCTTCCTTCAGAGCCCTAGTCCACAAGCACCTGGGCATCCTGAGACTCAGATAGAAGTCCAGGTGCTAGAATTCATCAGGGCTTCTGCTCTCACGGTCCACAGCTTGGGAAGCTGCACTCCATCATTTAGATGCTATAGCGGTCAAGGTGCACGACCCCCCACAGGTGATCCTCGGGGAACTGCACCCACTTGCCTGCCACCCTCTGGCCCAGGACGGGCTCACGGTCCAGGCAGACCGACTTGTATACCCTTCCTCTGGCTCTCTCCTGGGGCCTCCCATGGTGACGAGGGGACATGCACAGAGAGGCAATCCTCACTCAGCACGAACATGGGGTCCCTACCCAGCCCAGACCACCCTTGGGCGGAGCTCCTCCAGTCCTGCGAGCTGCAAGGTGCCCTTCTGGAAAACTCTCTCTTTGATACAGTCAGCCGAAGCTGGAGTCTGTTCCTGCATTGAAGACTATGAAATGAACACGCACTACCTCCTAGGTGGGTGTCATTATTCCAGCTTACTAAGGATGAAACAGAGGTAGGGAGGCTAGCACCCCACTGGGGAGCACACAGCTGTATTTGTTGAGTCAGTGTATGAACCAATGAATAAATATCATCTTGGAGGACAAATTATACCTGTGGTAGTTTTGTGATGCAGATTTTCTTACTACCTCCTAGATTACTCACCTCTCTTACCCTGAAATAACTTCGGGTGGGCAATACCAGCCCCTTCCACATGAGGCTCACACTGTGAATTGCGATGGCAGCCACACTTTCCCCAGTATCTGAGCTGTTCACCGTGGTCCCCATCCTGCCTGGGCCTCCTCTCCTGGGGTGGCTGCAGCAGCTCCCACTGGGAGGCACACAGCAGCCTCGGGTCAGAGCCTGGCAGACCCAGCACAGTCTGGCTCTGGCCACAGCCCTGTCGCTGGTCCTCCGGGAGATGGTATCAGATATACAGAGGGACCTCCATTTTGACCACTTCCCAGAGTCCTGCTACTGGAACATCACCAATATCGGACTCAATCCCTTCCAAACTTTATGACAAGCCTGATGAATGGACAGCCTATCTTTGGGACTGACAGTCAGATGGAGTGAAGGCCAACTGATGAGTGAATTTCAGACAACAGCCATTGAAACTGACAGCGCTTAGTGCTTCAAGATACTGACTTTTGGTTTTCTAATTCTCAAAGTTCGCAAAGAATCTGCTTCTCTCAGTCTTTGCTTCTTTCTGAGGGTAACAAAGGTCTCATCTTCACTGGAGATGCAAGAGATGCGGGTTCGATCCCTGAGTTGGGAAGATTCCCTGGAAATGGTAACTCATTCCGGTATTCTTGCCTGGGAGATCCCATGGACAGAGGAGCCTGGTGGGCCACGATCCATGGGGTCACAGAGTTGGATGTGACTAAGTGACTGAGTGTGCACGCACACATCTGCTTTGACCAGGGAAAGGTGACCGTTCCATCTCGATTCACAAATAAAGGTTCTGATTAGCAGCTAAGAGCATTTCTAACTGGCCAGAGCCCTGCATTTCTGAAGCATCTTTTAGTCAGGGGACTCTGGCACTTGCCCCAGGGACAAATTGGCTACAGCAAGGAGGTGCCCTCAGTAACTTCTCGAGGGTGGTGTCCATCTGCTCCCCATTTCCATCCCCCTCCACTGGACTGTCCATCACAACAGTCTGTACCCCGCTGTCAGCTGCCTGGCCACATGCTCTGAGCTGTGAAGGGTCACAGCCCTGCAGGCTCCCCACCTCAGACAGGACACTCAGAGGAGCTGCAGGAACCTGTCAGCAGAGACCTGCAAATCAGCACAACTGGCATCAGCCAAAGGATGGGTCAGAATGTTTGATGGTTTGATGACTGTTTGATGGTTCGGGGAGTAAGGAATGTGAAGTAAGAAGACACTGTGATGGTTTGAGCATGGGCCCTGATGATACACACTCTAGGTGCCAGGCATGCCCGACACATCGACTCTGAACAAGGTGTGGAGCAGGAGCCCAGGCCACACTGGCCATCATGGTCTACCTGACCCGGGTCCCCACCCACAGGCAACACAGAACACTTAATGAGCACTGGGGTCTCCAAGCAAGGCCCCTTGATATCAGGGCAGTGGATTCTGGTTTATTTCACTGTACCCACAACTGACTTGAGTTGGTTTCCTAAAAAAAGAAGAAAATAGTGAGAACATTGTTTTAATGTAAAGAATCAAGTGGCATGACATTAAAGAGAATGAAATAATGCCATTTGTAGCAACACGGATGGACCTAGAGATTCTCATACTGTGTGAAGTAAGTCAGACAGAGAAGGAGAAGTATTGCATAAAAGCCCCTATATGGGAAAGCTAACAAGAAACTGTACAATGAACTCATTTACAAACCAGAAACAGACGCACAGACTTGGAGAATGAACTTATGGTTGCTGGGGGCAAGGGGGTGGAGAAGGATGGGAGAAAGGGATAGTTAGGGAGTTTGGGATCGACATGCACACACCACTGTATTTAAAATGGATAACCAACAAGGACCTACTGTATAGCACAGGGAACTCTGCTCACTGTGATGTGGCAGCCTGGGTGGGAGGGGAGTTTGGGGGACAGTGGATACATGTGTATGTATGGCTGAGTCCCTTTGCTGCCCATCTGAAGCTGTCACATTGTTAATCAGCTGTATTCCAATATAAAATAAAATTTTTAAAAGTACTGTGTAGCTTGAAATAAATTAATGGCAAAACATCACAAAAGATATTGGCTGAGCAGGACACCAGTCGACAGGGACAGCTGACTCTGGAAACATGTGAGTTTTCATCCCATTGGTTGACAAGTCTCTCTGGGAAAACTCTAGAATGAAACTCGCTCTAAAAGTAGTTTGGGTCAGGCAGCATCACGGGGGTGTTATGGGATGCGGCCCCAGAACCAGAGCCCCTCAGATGCACAGGCATCAGGGAATGTCAAGGGCATCCCCAGAACTTGACGATGGGTGGGGGTCCGTTTATGGCCTTGCTGACTTGCTGGGAGCTAATAAGGAGAGGGTTCTGGGGATCGGAACATGGGGCAGCCCGTTTTGAAGGAGAGGAAAAGTGAGAGAGGGGAAGGATGTGAGGTCCTGAGGGTGCCCAAGGGTCTTGGACACCATCCTACTCAGGGACTGGGAGGGAACCGAGATAAATAAACAAAATCCCTTCTACTCTTCAAATCCAGGTTCACACCAGCCTGATCTAACAAGGATGGTGGGTGTGAGAGCTGTGGGTATGTGTGTGTGTGTGTGTGTGTGTGCGCGCGCGCACATGTGTGTGTCTATTTATATGCTGGGTCTGCACTTGTGTGTCTATTTGTATGTGAGTGTGTGTACTGGGGGGTGTGTGTATGCATGTGTGTCTGTATGCGTGCTACATCAGAGTGTGTGCATATATGTGTGTGTAAGTGTGTGTACTGTGTATGTGTGTCTGTGTGTCTGTGTCTGCATGTGTGCTGGATCTGGTTGTGCACATATTATTTGTGTGGCAGTGTGTGTCCTGGGGATGTGTGTGTGTGCACATGGACATCCATGCCCTGTGAACTCACTGGGGGTCTGGACACCAAGAAGCCTTGCATTCAGTCCTCTGTTCCCATCTCCCCTGCCCGCTCAGCCTCCTGTCTCAGCTTCAGGACCTTGTCCCCAAGCCCCCAACTCCCCAGCACCTGCAGCCCCGGCTCAGCCCGCCCCCCAACATCCACCAAGACTCACAGCCCCCTTTCCTAGGGCCACTTCAACCTCAAACCCACATCGCTTCCAGAATCATTCAGAGCAAGCCTTCTCTGCTTTTATGCACTTGGATTACTGACTTGCAATACCTCCATGCCAGATCATAAAAGCCCCAACACTGGGAGCACTAAAAATACCTCTGTTTCACACTACAACCAAATCTCCAACACAGGCTGAGCCTGCCGAGCTCATTCTGCCTCGTTAGCTGCCTCCTCTGGATGGCAGCCGGCGAACAGCCTCTGGTCTGAGTGAGCATCCTCTCCATAGAAAGAGGAGCCACACAAATACACACAAATAACACAAATCAGGACAGAGCTACTTATATGGTGCTGCTGCCTCTGAGCTCAGCACTCGTTCAGCAAATATTTTCTGAGCCAAAGCTCAATGCCAGGCATCAAGAGGAAGGAATAGATGGTTCCAAATGGGGTCCAGGGCAGCTTCCCCGCATAGGCACAGGCTGGTTTAAGAGATGGTCAGTTTGAAAGCTTATTTTGATCCCCACTCCTCTCTAGCAACCCTGTCCTTTTACATATACTTTTTGTACACCCACAACTGCTGTGAGTTCAGCTACTGAGAGTCCTCAACTGCCAGAATTGCTTTTAGTAAGTAAGAGCTTCCTGTCCAAGGTCACTCCCTTCCCATATGGCCCTCAGTCATGTACTGGACTAAAGGCGAGAACCCCTAACTTTCAAAGGGACCATTCTGAAGGGTCATCCCAGCTTCAGAGCTCACCACAGGGTCACCTTCAGTTTCTGTTGAGACTGCATCACAGGCCGCCTTCTCCTTCTACTCAGCCTTCCTTCCTTTCCCATATAAGTCAAGCTTGCAATCCCTCTTGAATAAACTTCTTGCACACAAATGTCAAAAAAGAAGAGATAGTCAGTTTGCATAAATAGTAAGATGCTATCCTCGGAGGCAGCTCTAGTGCAGAGCAAAGACATTAAAGAGGGAGAAGTGGTTCTTCCCTGGGGAGATCAGAGAGGGCTTTGTGGAAGAAGTAGTACGGATTCCAGTGACCTTGACATGGGTGGGACTAGACCCCAGAGATGTGGAAGGCCTTCCAGATAACAGGAGAGGCACACACAAAGCCAGAAGCCCACCAGGCCCAGACTTCATGGGAGAGCGAGTGTTTCTGCTCCTCTGGACAGAGGTTCAAGCAGAAAGTCACATTGGAAAGGTCCAGTCAAGACTGACCATGCGGCCCGAATTTGAAATGCATCTTCAGGGAAACCTGAGTCACTGAAAGATTTTAAATAGTTGAGTAAGAACACCTGGCATGTGTTTCTGGAAGATAAGCCTGGGAACTCGGAGGGAATAAAGCGGGGAGAACAGTCAGGAAGCTTCTAGCTCAGGCAGAACCAAACCAGCAGTGAGACTCCGAACCAGGGGTAGGGCAGCAGGAGGGAGGATGTGAGGGATGCTCGGAAAACAGGGTCACAGCTGGTCCCACCCAGAGACCAGGAGCCAGGAGGGCACCAGGGCGCCAGACTCTGAGCAGAGAGAAGGCGATACAGGAGGTCAGACACAGAGGACGTGCGGGCTTGGGGGTAACGTGCTCACCCGCACACCTGGGGTGGAGAAACCTGCCAGGGAACAGGAGTGAGGCCATGGGGAGAGGTGGGTTTTGTGTCACCAGAAACATCAGTCCAGAGGTGGTGGCTGAAATCAAGGCAACCCCACGAATTCAGAGAGGTAAAGGTTCCTGCAGACGGGCTGAAGGAGCGCCTGTGTTCAGGGAATTGAAGCAGGTGGCGCAGCGGCGGAGGGGCTGATACCAGAGAAGGGGCACCTCCTGCAGGGAGACATGTCCTGCAGACCCGGTGGTGGGAGCCTCGGGGGCTGCAGGGGGTGGGGTGGGCTTTGACCGAGCCCAGGCGAGCAGAGGACTCTGGAGATGTGCTGCATGCAGGCTAAGTCATTTCAGTCGTGTCTGACTCTCTGTTACCCCATGGACTATAGCCCACCAGGCTCCTCTGTCCATGGGGATTCTCCAGGCAAGAATACTGGAGGAATCTTCCCAACCCAGGGATGGAACCCGAGTCTCCTATGTCTCCTGTATTGGCAGGCGGGTTCTTTACCAATAGCACCACCTGGGAAGCTCCTCTGGAGACATGTGAGACCATCTCTGCAGTGTGAAAATTTGTATAGAAAGTGGAAATGGTAAAAATCAACCTAGTTTGAAGAAGAGAAGGGGGAGGTGGATGTTCAATAAGATCTCTGAAACATGGGATCCAGTGATGCCATTTCTGCAAGTACATACCCAAAAGGACTGAAAGTAGGATCTGGGAGAAATGCTTGCATAAAAACATGTTCATGGCAGCATTACACACAACAGCCTAATGGTGGGAGCAACCCAAGTGCTCACTGATGGATGTATGGATGAACAAATCATGGTCCATCTACACCATAGACTAGGATTCAGCCTTAAAAAGGACATTCTGGGGCTTCCCTGGCAGTCCAGTGGTTAAATTTCTGCACTTCTACTGCAGGGGGGCGCAGGTTTGAACCCTGGTCTGAGAACTAGGATTCCAAATGTTTCACAGCGAGGCCATAAAAGAAAAAAAAAAAAAAAGAACAGAGGACATTCTGTTCTTTCTGTTCTGACTTTTGGTATCACACAGATGAACCTTGAGGACTTGATGCTCAGTGAAATAAGCCAGACACGAAGAGACAAATCCTCTCTGATTCTACTTACACAAAGGCCCCAGAGTAGTCAAAGCCATAGAGATGGAAAGGAGAAGGTTGTGTGCCAGGGACTGAGGATGAGGAGGGGGAATTTGTGTTTAATGACAGAGTTTTGGTTTTTTGAAATCAGGAGAGTTCTGGGGAGGGATGGTGGTGAAGGATGCGCACCAGTGTGAAACATACTTAACACCACTGAACTGTGCACTTAAAAATGGTCAAGACGGTAACTTTTACGTTATGTGTATTTTACGACAATTTAAAATTTTTTTAATGTTCTCTGATTTTCAAAAAGAGAGAGGAGTGAGACAGGGCGGGGGAACATTCTCAGGTGAAGATTGCTTGCAGGTGGATGAAGAGGACAAGAGAAGGGGGAAGGGCCAGGTGGCAGCGGGGGTGGTGGGGAATGGAGGGAAGGTTCCTGAAGAAAGGTTGGCTGTGGAGTAGAGGAGGAAGGAGTGATGAGAGAGGTAGTGAGGAACCAGTGAGATCAGTCAGTTTAGTTCAGTCGCTCAGTGGTGTCTGACTCTTTGAGATGCCACAGACTGTAGCACACCAGGCTTCTCTGTCCTTCACTAGCTCCCAGAATTCGCTCAAACTCATGTTCATCGAGTTGGTGATGTCATCTAACCATCTCATCCTCTGTTGTTTCTTTCTCCTCCTGCCTTCAATCTTTCCCAGCATCACAGGCTTTTCCAATGAGTCAGTTCTTCACATCAGATGGCCAAAGTATTCGAGCTCCAGCTTCAGCATCAGTTCTTCCAATGAATATTCAGGACTGATTTCCTTTAGGAGGGACTGGTTGGATCTCCTTGCAGTCCAAGGAACTCTCAAGAGTCTTCTCCAACACCACAGTTCAAAAGCATCAATTCTTCAGTGCTCAGCTTTCTTTATGGTCCAGCTCTCACATCCATACATGACTACTGGAAAAACCATAGCTTTGACTAGACAGACCTTTGTTGGCAAAATAATGTCTCTGCTTTTTAATATGCTGTCTAGGTTGGTCATAGCTTTTTTTCCAAGGAGCAAGTGTCTTTTGATTTCATGGCTGCAGTCACCATCTGCAGTGATTTTGGAGCCCAAGAAAATAAAGTCTGTCACTGTTTCCATTGTTTACCACCTATTTGCCATGAAGGGATGAGACCGGATGCCTTGATCTTAATTTTTTGAATGTTGAGTTTTAAACCAGCTTTTTCACTTTCCTCCTTCACTTTCATCAAGAAGCTCTTTAGTTCCTCTTCACTTTCTGCATATCTGAGATTATTGATATTTCTACCAGCAATCCTGATTCCAACTTGTGCTTCATCCAGCCTGCATTTCACATGATGTAGTCTGCATATAAGTTAAATAAGCAGGGTGACAATATACAATCTTGACGTACTCCTTTCGCAATTTGGACTCAGTCTGTTGTTCCATGTCCAGTTCTAACTGTTGCTTCTTGACCTGCGTACAGATTTCTCAGGAGGCAGGTAAGACGGTCTGGTATTCTCATCTCTAAGAATTTTCCACAGTTTGTTGTGACCCACACAGTTAAAGGCTTTAGCGTAGTCAATGAAGCAGAAGTAGATGTTTTTCTGGAATTCTCTTGCTTTTTCTATGATCTAACAGATGTTGGCAATTTGGTCTCTGGTTCCTCTGCCTTTTCTAAATCCAACTTGAACATCTGGAAGTTCTTGGTTCATGTACTGCTGAAGCCTAGCTTGGAGAATTTTGAGCATTACTTTGAGCTAGCATGTGAGATGAGTGCAACTGTGCAGTAATTTGAACATTCTTTGGCAACAAGAGAATGGGAAAGACTAGAGATAGCTTCAAGAAAATTAGAGATACCAAGAGAACATTTCATGCAAAGATGGGCACAATAAAAGACAGAAACAGTATGGACCTAACAGAAGCAGAAGATATTAAGAAGAGGTGGCAAGAATACACAGAAAAGCTATTCAAAAAAGATCTTAGTGACCCAGATAACCATGATGGTGTGATCACTCACCTAGAGTCAGACATGCTGGAGTGCTAGGTCAAGTGGGCCTTAGGAAGCATCACTATGAAAAAAGCTAGTGGAGGTGCTTGAATTCCAGCTGAGCTATTTCAAATCCTAAAAGATGATGCTGTGAAAGTGCTGCACTCAATATGCCAGCAAATTTGGAAAACTCAGCAGTGGCCACAGGACTGGAAAAGGTCAGTTTTCATTCCAATCCCAATCAGCAAGATGGTCAGGATGAAAGCGGGAATGGAGCAACAGCTGTCTGGTGGTGGCTATCTGCCTGGGGAAGCACAACTGCAGACAGACACTGGCCACATATGTGGACAACTGGGCAGAGCTGGGTTCTGAGGGAACCAAGAAGGGGCCTGACCTTCGTAGGGAGCCAGGGTTGGGGAGTGGCAGGGTGAGACAGGAGCTGCAGTGAGAGCAACTTGTCCTGACTCATCAGCTCCCCTCAATGCTGTCTCATTGAGGAGGTGATAAAAACACAGGTAGACAGACACAGGGGTTGGCACATAGTAGGTCTTCAGATAATGTTGGCGGAATGGGATGGAACAGTATAAAATGGAACAAAATAGAAGATTCTGACGGGAATGGTCTTTGTAGGACTTGAAAGGATCAAAAGTGGACTGAGTTTTTATTACACATAGAATGGATAAACAAGGTCCTACTGTATAGGGCAGGGAACTCTGTTCAACATCTATCATAAACCATCATGGAAGAGAATATGGAAAATAATGTATATCGAATCACTTTGCTATACAGCAGAAATGAATACAAAATTGTAAATCAACTAAACTTCAATACAAATTTAATATATATATCGCATTCTTTAATAAATTCCTTCAAAATGGCACACTTCGACCATAGTGCATGATCCTGGGACCGGGAAAGTCACACTTTTTAAAGGACAGGTGCACATCTGTGTCCCTGATGCACCTGTCATTCTTATCACAGACAAAGATAAAGTGAAGGCAGAGATAATCACAGTTACAATGGGGCAAAACAAATCGCTCAAAACTGAAAGCATAGAAACTTCTCTTCGAAATGCTAAAGTGTTTCCCAGAAAGAACCAAGCTCTCTGTCTCGCTAATAGCTATCATCTAAGACAAGTGAGAATTAGCCAAGGTATCCCCTCCTCCAAAGACAACATTTATTGTAAATCAGAAATAACCACAGTTGCTGTGCACACATCTACGAAAGCAATGTCTGGGCTCAGAGGCCTTTTTACACAAAATTAATACTGTGTGTCCAACCCCAGAGCTATCCAGGGGACTTTCCACTGCTGTTCAAAAATAATCACAAGAATGGATGCCAAAATCCTAATTCTGGCCAGCACCAATCCATCCAAGATTCTTTCTACAATTATACAAACGATCGAATAGTCCTTGCTGCAAAAGGAAATCAAAGAGCAGAAATGAGGACAAATTCACTCTAACTCACCAAATGGTGCCGGAGGTGGACAGTGATAAGAGGGGAGCCCGATAAATTCTGGGAGAGCTTCGGCGTCGGGGAGACCTCCAGGGAGATCAGATAGCTGGTCGCAGAGAGCAAGCAGTTTTTGTAATTTGCTGCTTCAGCAATCCTTGGGAACAAATGAAAAATCATTACAAAACAGAAGTTTAAAAAAAAAAAAACCTTGAGTTTAAAATTTCATGTTAATCCTGAGACTTTTGAAGCTGAAATCTTTTGGGGGTGGAGTTTTGATTTCTATCAAACAGCACATTCTGCTCTAAGACTCAGTGTTGGTACCAAAAGGTGAGATGGAGCCCTTGACCTCAGAGAGTCTATAGTCTAGTAGAAGGAGGGGGTAACCCAGGAAGTGAGGAAGAACAGGAAGATCAAAACAATGAGATTAAATCTCAGCCATACATTCTCTTGACCCTGGACAAGTGACTTACCTATTGGAATTTTCCATGCCCAGATTATAAACCGCTGTGGCAGACAGTAATATGCTAGAACCTCTTGTCTTGTCACCCAATAGCCCTGCATCCCTCTCCTGATAAAGGCACCTCAGCTTCCCCCCAAGTGACCACCCCTTCCTGACTTGTAGCCCATATGCTTTGGAGGGACCTCCATCCTTAACTCAAGAGTAAAACCTGCTCTCACAATTTGAGTGAATCAGTGCACTGCATTCCTCAGACCATACTGATTGTTCAGATGCAAGCACATGTTTCATTAAGATCCGAAGAGAAGTAACAAGATTCAGATGGAAATGCTGGGTCAGAGATCCTCACTTCTATCTGCTAGATGTCAGTCCAGAACCATGAGGTTCCAGCAGTGGCTTATAATCATGAGCAGACAGACTGACTGAGAAGGAGGTCCATGCCCCGGAAAAGCTGAGAGATGGAGTTGGGTGACAGCAACTGGATGCTGGATTAAGCTGCTCCTGAAGCCAGCTGTCCATGCACCTTTCAGCTTACGTGATCCAACAAACTCCCCTTTTGTTTAAAACAGCTTATGCCTGGGTTTCTGTTGCTTATGCCCAAACAAGAGAATCTTGGCTGATATACATAGTACTTGCCTCATGGAGTTATGAAGCTGAAATGACATTTAGGGCCAGGACTAGGATGAGGGAAGCAAGGAACTTGGGGTGCAAGACCTAAGAAGGTGTTCACATTCAGGGTTTGCCACTTGCAGCACATGAATGACTCCAAGAATGAACACCGCTCCGAACGCTGTCTTCTTGGTGACTGCTTATCTAGCTCTCACCCTCACACTGCCTGGTATACGGTCAGTAATCAGCAAATGTCTGTTGCCTTACTCTGAATTTCAGACATTTCACTAGGATGCCTGCAACATGGAGTCATTCAGCCCCGACTCAGGTCACCCAGTCATCTGCTGGTTTCTTTCCTAATCTGGACTTTTGCATGGGGATTCTGTCCCTTCCCTGTGTTTATGCTCACAGAACCATCTTCATAACATCAAGCAGATCCCTGGGAGCTGGGTGCACAATTTACTTCCTTCCTCAACTAGTTTTACCTGTTAACTAGACTCAAAGCTGGTGACCCTAACTAGAGCCAGTGGGACCCATGGGTCTCCCCCCCAACACCACCATCATCACCATGGGACCCAGCTTTTTAAACAAGTCCCTAACATGAGTCCCTAAAAAAGAGCAGATCCCCAGAAGCACACAGAACTATTCCTGGAATTTTCAATGTGAGATGTTTTTTAAAAATATCACTGTAAAGATTTAAAACCCCTGGGACTTCCCTAGTGGTCCAGTGGTTAAGAATCTGCAACTACTGAGCCCACACACCACAACTAAAGAAGTCCACGTGCCTCCACAAACAGCCTGCATGCTGCAAAGCAGACCAAGCATAGTCCAAATTAAAAAAAAAAAGATTTAAAACCCTAGCCCTGCCTTCATGGAAATACCCTGCTTAAGGGTATTTCCAACAGAAAATATCCCCTGTAGCAAAACAGAGGCAAGGATTCCTCGTGTTTGTGAATATCACCAAGGTTGGAAAGCTGAGGAGCTGCTGGAAACTCAGAGAACACGGCTGATTTTGCTATCTGATTATTATTCTCAGGAAAGGCATCACTGTGCAAGCCCCAAGCTACAAGACACATATGGAATAAGTCACACAGGTTTAAAAAAGTGAAAGGCACTGAAAAGCATGTCCCACTCTAGCTCGTGGTTCTCAGCCATTGTTTTTCATTATGGCCCCCTAAAGAGTCCTATTAGACCCATTTTTCCTAACACCCCACCATTACTCCATCAACACCTGCCCATCCCGTGAAATCATAGTACCACAGAAATAGAGTAAATCTGCTTATGTACTTCAATATGCTTTAGGTAATTTTGCAGAGCCACAGCCACTGTAATATCTCAGACTCCTTGCCCTCAAAACCAATTTTCACCTTCTGGAGGTGATACCTTCCCCACCCAAAAGGCAGGGAGTTCAGCCACTGCTGTGGAAAGTTAAGACTGGCTGGATGTCACCAGGGACCAGTTGAGACCCAAAGATAGAAAGATGTGGTCCTCGGTGACACAGAGGCCTGCTCTCTTGCAGAACAATGAGGCTGCCCAGGTGGACCACCTCTCTGCTTGTGATTTCAGGGAGCTGAGATATTTTGAGCTCAGCGCAGTATCCGCTGAGATACAGTGAAATGCTTGCCAACAGCTCACAGTCCGTGCTTCTCTCTGTGGAGTCAGCATGTATGTAATTCCACCAAACATAATAGAAATCATTTGTCTAGCAAAAATTAGGACTATATATTAGCCAACAATAAAATCACAACCATGAGCATAAGACCCTACAAACACATCGTTATTTGTCACATCTCCCCTCTCCCTATCCACCTCCATTTTCTAACAGTTCGTCAGGTCAGCTGTCATCTCCCACTAGGATGTAAGCTCCATCGGGGGCTGGCTTCTTGCCCATTCTGTTCACAGCTCTCTAAGCCCTGAGAACCAAGCCTGACACACAGTAGGTTCTCAACTAATATGTGTTCAGTGAATTAATCTTCTCACAGACAGACCATGATGACTTAGATCAAAATCTTAAGAAAAACATGTGAAAAATGGAACATTTATGGAGAATATTCTCTCCACAAACACAGTGCAAATCCAGAGTGGATTCCTGGATTTGGCCCTGGGAACACATGGATTCAGCCAAATGCAGCCTAGTAAACATTGCCTTTGAGGGCAGGAACTGATACCAGACTCAACAGTCTACACTGCGCCTTTAGGAGCATTTTTAATGTGGAAAAGTACAATTTCCCAATACGGATGGGTTTATACTGATGGTCTCCAGTGACTCACTTCTCTCACTTCTCATGCAGCCAGGGCGGCCTTTCCTTCTGGCTGGGTTTGCCCTGCAGAGAGGCCCAGGTCGGGGTCCACAGTGGCTGATCCAGGAGGAGCCCACCATCCCAACACCACCACCCAAGTTGACAATGACAAGACATCAGATGGTCTAAGAAATTGCTGTTTACTTTTTAGACGGGATAATGGCATGGAGTTTATTCTGTATTTTTAAAAGTCTTTGTCTTTTAAAAATAGAGACTAAATATTTACAGATGAAACTACATGATGTCAGAGATTTGCCTCAAAATAATTGGTGGGGCCAGGGTGAGGGAGCGGGGTGGGCAGAGGAAGCTCAAATGGCTGTGGGTGGTCCCGGTTGTAACCCGGTGATGACCGTCTCTCTTGTTTTTACAGATGTTCGATTTTTTTCATAATAAAAACAGGGCTGTTTTATGACTTCATTTAATCTCTCTGGTACCTCCAGTTTTAATAAGGGTTTTCCTTTGTCTTCATAAATCTGATCCAGGCTTGATTATTTTTATTTTAACCTGTTATCTGGGGAGCAGTAACACTTGGAGACTGGATTATCTATCACTTTGGAATTGACTGTACCAGGGCTTGGGGGCCTTTCTGGATAAGAAAACAGGCTCATTCTAGATGCCAGGGCAGAAATGGCAAAGAAGACAGTCCCGGGAGTAGGGGCCACAAGGGTGCGCCCCCCTGTACCGGCCCTGCCCCCTGCTTTGGGGCGTCCAGCCAACGGCAGCACCCACAGGAAATCAGAGCCAGTGGGAGAGGAGAGTGAGACCCAGATAGCACTGCTTTTGCAGAGTCACAACCACCAAAGGGCATGGTGCCCATCCCCACACCCCTGCACTTTGCCCCAGGAACCGTGTTCTCCAGATACCATCGGCCCAGAGGGGCAGCATCATGCCCTACTCCCTCCTTCTGAGAACACTTCCTATTATTATGTTGTCGTTTAGTCATCAAGTCGTGTGGACTCTTTTGTGACCCCATGGACTGTAGCCTGCCAGGCTCCTGTGTCCATGGGATTCTCTGGGCAAGAATACTGGAGTGGGTTGCCATGCCCTCCCCCAGAGGATCTTCCCGACCCAAGGACCAAACCTGAGTCTCCTGCATTGGCAGGCAGATTCTGTACCCCCCTTTACTGAGCCGCCTGGGAAGCCCTCCTGTTATTACTCTATCCTTTATAGTAGGGAGCACACCCTGAGCACAGCCTGGCATGTGGCCTCTCCATCTAACTTCCCCCAAATTACCCACCTGGTCCCCCTGGGGACCTGACTGACACAGGACAAAGTCCAGCCCTGCAGCCTCACATGTTTCAGCACATTTGAGCCACAACCTCTCTGCAGGTCATCTGTGCCTTCGATTATACATGGAGAGGTCCATTTATTTATTTTTGTTTTATTTCCATGACTCTAGGAGGTGGGTCAGGGGAAGGAAATGGCAACCCACTCCAGTGCCCTTGCCTGGAGAATCCCAGGGACAGAGGAGCCTAGTGGGCTGCCGTCTATGGGGTTGCACAGGGTCAGACATGACTGAAGCGACTTAGCAGCAGCAGCAGCAGGAGGTGGGTCAAGGAGGAATCTTTTGCACAACAAAGAAACCATAAACAAGGATCAGACAACCCTCAGAATGGGAGAAACTGACTCCAAAAGAAACAACTGACAAAGGATTGATCTCCAGAATGTATATAAGCAGCTCACACAGCTCAATATCAGAAAAGAAGAAAGTCCAATCAAAAGATGGGCAGAAGACCTAAACAGACATTTCTCTAAAGAAGACAGACAGGTGGCCAATAAACACATGAAAAGACTGTCAACATCCCTGATTATCAGAGACATGCAAATTAAAACTACAATAAGGTATCATCTCACCCCAGTCAGAATGGCCATCATTGGAAAATCTACAAAAAATAAATGCTGGAGAGGATGTGGAGAAAAAGGAACTCTCGTACACTATTGCTGGAAATGTAAATGGATTCAGCCATTATGGAGAACACTATGGAGATTCCTTAAAAAACTAGGAATAAATCCATCATACAGCCCAGGAATCCCACTACTGGCATATATCCTGAGGAAACCACAATTCCAAAAGACGCATGTACCCCAGTGTTCATTGCACACCATTTACAATAGCCAGGACATGGAAACAACCTAGATGTCCATTAACAGATGAATGGATAAAGAAGATGTGGTACGTATATACAGTGGAATATTACTCAGCCATAAAAAAGAATGAATTTGAGTTAGTTCTAGTGAGGTGGATGAACTAGAACCTGTTATACAGAGCAAAGTAAGTCAGAAAGAGAGAAACAAATATCATGTATTAACGCATATATGTGGAATCTAGAAAAATGGTATTGAAGAGCCTATTTGCAGGAAGGAATGGAGACACAGATGTAGAGAATGGATTTGTGGGCATGGACACCATGGGGGAGGGAGAGAGTGGGAAGAATGGAAAAAGTAGTGTCAACATATATACACTGTCACGTGTAAGATGGATAACTGGTGAGAAGGTGCTATATAACACAGGGAGCCCAGGCTGGTACTCTGTGGGATGGGATGGGGGAGGGGAGGGAGACTCAACAGGGAGGGGCTGTATGTATGACTGACTCAAGTTGTGGTACAGCAGAAACCAACATAACATTGCAAAAATTTTTGAATTAAAAAAAGAAAGAAAGCGTAGAGAGGATGGAAGATTTCAGGATCTCTAGGGAAGATCTGGGAACTCTGAAATCTGCAAGCAGGACACCCAAGCACATGGAGAGATGAGTTCAGTCCTCAAGCAAGAGAAATCAGCATGCGTGGAACAAGAAAAGGCGGTCTCATTAACAGATCACTCCAAGTATGAGGCCCCACAGGTGAACCAGAAGGCTGAGCGGCAAAGAACTGATGCTTCTGGATTGTGGTGCTGGAGAAGACTCTTGAGAGTCCCATGGACAGCAAGGAGATCAAACCAGTCCATCCTAAAGGAGATCAACTCTGAATATTCATAGGAAGGACTGGTGCTGAAGCAGAAGCTCCAATACTTTGGCTACCTGATGCTAAGAGCCAACTCACTGGAAAAGATTTTGATGCTGGGAAAGATCGAGGACAGGAGGAGAAGGGGGTAACAGAGGATGAGATGGTTGGATGGCATCACCGAATCAATGGACACGAGTTTGAGCAAATTCCGCGAGATGGTGAAGGACAGGGAAGCTTGGCATGCTGCAGCCCATGGGGTCAGAAAGAGTCGGACACAACTGAGTGATTGAACAACAACAGGTAAACCAAGTTGTACAAGGAGATTTGAAACAAAAAATAAAACTGGAAATATCCCCTAGTAAATGAACTCCTTTGCTAGCAAGTTCCTGCTCAAACATGGTGCCCTGCTCACTCTGGAGTCTATCTCCATCCTTTCTATCAGAGCTGCATTCTCACTGATGCTTGAGGGAGCAGAGAGGGGACAGGAAATGCTAAGCAAAGGAAACTTAAACCTCCTGAAAGATCTGAAAGATGCTGCACATGGAAACGTGAGTGAGAGCCTTGGAGAGACTCGGGAGAATTCTCAAGTGGTATGAGAAGCCTCTGACTGATGGAAAGAAAGGAAGAGAGCACCCACCAGAATGGTGGATGTGACCTCCATGGCCCAGGCGGCTTAGTCGCTGAGTTCTCGGTATCAAGAAGTAGTTCCCTGGTGGTTCAGTGATAAAGAATCTGCCTGCCAACCCAGAAGACACAAGTTCAATCCCTGATCCAGGAGGATCCCACATGCTGCAAGCAATGATTGCGCTCCCGTGGCCTTGAGCCCATGCTCCCCAACAAGAGAAGCCACCGCCACAAGAAGCCCATGTGCTACAACTACAGAAAAAGTCCACACAGCAACGAAAACTCAGCACACCCAATAAATAATAAAGTAGTTCAGTGGGGTCTCTCAAGAGAAGACGGCAAGAACCAGAATCTCTGCCCCAAGCAGGACCCTCCTCTCCAAACCTTGCACTGCAAGAGTCACGCCAACAGAAAATGTGCTAGAAACAGTGCACCTAGATTCCCAGCTCCTACCATTCTGCCATTTTTGCTTTGTCTGGCATCTCTCTCTCTCTCACACACACACACACACACACACACACACACACACACACACCCTCTTCTTTTTGCTGAATCATCAGAAACTACATCATGACACTCCACCTCTAAATACTTTGAGTGTATCTTCTAAAAATAAAGACTGCCTCCTACATAACCACCCTAACCATCAACACACTCAGAAATCTGACCCAGCTTCAACCCGTGAGCTGGTGTCTGGTCCACAGTCCAGCGTCCTCAGTGTCCCCAGGGTGTCTGTCAGAGCTCTGCTTTTCTGTCAAGGAAGTGGCAGCATCCATTTAGTCACCACATCCCGCAAGTCCCCTCTGATCTGGAGCAGCCCCTACTCCTGTTACTGCTTCCACTGCATGGACGTGTGACAGTCCAAACCAAGGTTTTACAAAACAGCCCTTGACTGTTCCCTCGTGGGGAGTGTCAGGCTGAGCATCTGGGGGCAGGATGACTCTTGCCACTGCTTCCCATTGTAGGACGCAGGACGTCAGCCTGCCCCAGTGTCCGTGAGACTGAGCATGACCCCTTGACTGAAGTGGTCTCTGCTCTCCAAGACCTTCTCACATAGTGATTAACAGGCACCCTGTGGGGCAACAGGGAAGAACCCTGTGCCCACACAACCCTTCGCCCAGGGGTGTCAGCATTGAGGATGACTGCCCGAATCAGTGGCTACACCACGGGCTGCTACACGATGATTCTGACCCTGTCATTCCTTCTGCCTGGATGGCTTGGCTTTACAAAGACGTGAAGACAGAGGAATTCCCTGGAGGATCAGCAGTTAAGACTCGATGCTTCCAATGCAGGGTGAGAGGGTTCAATTCCTGGCCAGGGAGCTCCCACATGCCTCACAGCATGGCCAAAAATAAATGAAAACATACAGCATTAAAAATAAAAAGAGATGCAGACATTAAAGTTAAGTCAAACCCCTGGAACATACCCTTCTGAAGCACAAGTGAGTCCATCACTGAGAGGTTGACATGCAGAGGCCCGAGTCCCACACCTGCAATCAAGGAGTCCCACCCTTTCTGAGTCCCAGACCCATCTATGGAGGAGGAGCAGGTGACTCTGCGCCCTGTCCAGCTCACATCACTGGTTTGAAGGAACAGCTATCCCAGCTGCCCACATGGCAGATGAGAATCAGTAAGAACTGAACAAGGAACAGCTGTCCCAGCTGCCTACATGGCAGATGAGAATCAGTAAGAACTGAACATTTCTCATCACTATGGGGCCAGGGACAGGGACCTTAGAGGATCCTTTGTGTCCAGGCCCATGAAGGGACAAAGGATGCCCCCATCCAGGACCTGTGCATGGTCAGTCATTGCCCCAGGGCAGACATCACTAGGGCCCAGGGTGGTCAACAGAGGATGAGTGCGGGGAGGAGCCCATCCACCCCTGACCCCCTCCTATCCCATTAATTTCATGTGCTGACTCCACACCCCAGGGAGGTTTAAAGGATGTCACGATTCCACTGCATCCTTTCAACCTCACACCGAAAAAACATAAATGTGTGAGGGTGATAACACACAAAACTAAAGTGGAATGATGTCAGCTGTGCAAGCAAGCAGGAACACCAGAACACTATCAAGGTGACTGCACTAATCTGCTTCTAATTGTGCGTGGAATTTGATAATTATCTTAAAGGCAGAGAATGGGAGAACAGCCAAGCATCTTATGAAATGACAAAGGAAGAGCTTAAATATCATGTTCAAGGGTACCAAGCTTTACTAAACCATTAAGTCAGAGCTCACAGAAATCCTCAGAAATCAGGACAGCCATCCTATCTTAGAAAGAAGCAAGCGGGCAGAGAGACCGCCAGGCTCGTGCCAAGTTCACCAGCTGGGCAGGGTGGCCGACTGGGAGTAAAAAGCCGGGAGCCTGGCTCCAAGTCTGCATATGAACCACAGCTGGTGTCACCCCTGTGCCACCTCGTGCTACAGCAGCTAAGACAACAAATACAGGGACCACACTTGATGAGCCCATGGGGTGATTCTTTCCGAGGTTAATGTTGACAACAAGACATCTTTGCATCATGTGGTTGACCTTAGAACTGAAGACCCAACACCTGAAAAATAAGTGGTCATCATCGCAAAATCATTCTGTTTTGACTTTGGAAAAATAACTGAACACTTGCATTCGCTGCCTGCAGAGTTCAGAGGTCCATGGTATTAATGTCAGTGGGTAGAGGGCTGTGAGTTGGGGGGTTCTTTGCCTGTGTGAGTCTCTCGGCCCACAACTTGCAGAGAACGTGAGAGCAGATCATGGCGCTCTGGGTCCTGAGGCTCCGGGGAGTCCTGCCTGGAGACCCCTGGGCAACGAGAGCAGGAGAGGGATGGGAGGGTTGGAGCCCGTAGGATCAGTGGTCCCCAATATTTTTGGCACCAGGGAACAGTTTTGTGAAAGACAATTTTTCCATGAACAAGGGGTGGAGTTGAGGGACAGTCTTGGAATAATTCAAGTGCATTAGATTTATTGTGCACTTTATATTATTATTACATCAGCTCCACCTCAGATCATCAGGCATTAGATCCTGGAGACAGGGATCTGCTTAGGATGGAGGATAGTCACACCTGGAGGTCAAGCTTTAAGCACTGAGTTTGACTCCCCACAGCAGGGCAGACTTAGCCTTGTCCCTGTCCACTGCTGCCAGCACGGGTATAACAATGCCCACCAAGGTTTTGCAAACCATAGGCACTGCCTGGCCTTATAAATAAAGATTTATTGGCACTCAGTCACCCCTGTTTCTTTATGTATTGTCCAGGGCTGCCTTCACACAGCAGATGTGACAGAAACAGTATAGCAGGTAAAGCCAAGAGTATTAACCATCTGGACCTTTATGCAAAACTTTGCCAACACCCAGAAAGAGTGTGGTTCTGGTCACTGTGAATCAAAGTACCCACTGCCATCTGTAACCCTCAGTCCTGCCTTTGTCCCCTTTCCCAAGGATGAGGGGCGCTGCAGACGTGGTATAAACACCATCCTCCCCACACCCTTACTCCAACCCACAGAAGGATTTGGCCATCCCCAGAAGTACACATTTTTATGGATTTCACTGAAAAGTCTGTTTCAGTCTGAACTTCCAGCAGTGAGAGAGGTAAATACATAAATTAGGGCTAAGGCTGGGTCCACTATTCATTCATAATCTTGAGTTTGGAGAAATTTCCCCCAAGTAGTCTAGAGGGCATATTTCCAAGGAAAGCAGGTTGCTTCCTTTGTGACTTTTCTGAAGAATTCTGGAAAACACACCCAGGGTGCCAGGTTATAAGTGAACCTGACAACGTGCAGGCTCTCCCCGGCAATCACGCCCAGAACAGGGCTTCCCTCCAAGTCGGCTAAACTACGACTGCATGCTTCCCCCAGGCCCAGCGCAGGGTTTTGTACCAAGAGCTGGTCCCTGGTATCAGGTGGGAGAAGAGACTTCCTCTGAGAGCGCATATGATAACAGGATTATTTGCATCATTAGAAAGTATATTTATCATTTCTCGTTCATCTGTAGGCGGTTAAAAATAGCTGCCTGCTTTCCATCACACAGGACTCCAAATACCCAGCGGCGGCACCAGCGTCCGAAACCCGCCCCCGCAGCGCCTTCCCATCAGCAGAGATAGTGAGCTTGCAGGAACACCCTTTCTCATACTATCAGCTTTCCCAGGCTTGGTCCTGGCACGGGAGGGAAGCGGGGCCTCATCGGGGCCAGGGGTGGAGGCGCTGTGCGGCTCCCTCTGAGATGCACAGCTCTGTCTCCAGGCACCTTTTCAGAGCCTCCACTCTGGGCCGGGCGCTGTGCCAGACTCCCGGGAAGAGAGATGGACCAGAGCCTGCCTGCTGCCCTCTGCAGGGCCCCTGTCTAAGGCGGGTCTGCAGCCAACAGAAATGGCTTTGCCTTCCAAACACTAACTGTAGACGTGGACCCCTTGGGCTCTTGGTCTTATATCTCATTGGCAATTTCTCTGCCCCGGCCCTGGGTTCTGCCTCCCTGTCCCCTCCAAGGGACCCCTTGAAAGGGAGGAACAGGTCCCATGCCTAATCTTTCCTGGGGGAACCAGCCGCTCCCTGTAGTCTGAGTACAGCTGATCCACCCGGAAATCCAAGAAGGTCATGTGAACAGACCTGGCCAATGAGAGAGCAGGATCCTCTCCCACCATGACTGGGGGGGGGTGGGGGCAGGGCACGTGACCCAAGCTGGCCAATCACAGTCTTCCGTAGATTTTGAATGAAACTGACTTTTCACTCATGAAAGACAATGACTTTCCTGCTTGAGATCTCAGGACCCAAACCCATGTGGGTCTGAATCTACAGGAGCCAGCAATGCCTCTAGGAAGGGGCTTGCCAGGAAATGAGTTGACATGGAGGAGAGACCAGGTCAAAGCAGTATCTTCTGGGTCCCTGGATCCAGCCATGCCTGAAGCTGACTGCTCCTATCCTTCCTAGTCCCATGAGCCCTCAGTTCCCTTCTGCCTAAGCTGATCTATTCAACGCAGTCTTGACTGATGTAGGCATGTGCTGCTCATTTCCCATTCTACAGAAGTGGAAACTGAGGCTCAGAGGGGCCAACTGACTTGTCCAAGGTCACACAGTTCCAGGTGATGGTCACTCAGCCGGTGCTCCTGACCACTGCACCATCAGCCCATGCCCCAGGGCTTGCTGAACCCCCCGGGTAGGCATCCCTGCGTCTTCTTTGGCTCTTAACAGTGAAGCACAAGTTCTCTGAGACAAGACTGCATGAGCCTCTGGTGGCAGGGAGGTGGGGGTGTCACAGTGGTCTGCTACCCAGCAAACAGGCACCCCCTCCCCACTCCATGCTCTGTGGCCCCCAGAAACTCACTTGGTGTTGGCCGGCTGGATGTTGCTCAAGTAATAGTGCACCGAATGGTAGAGAAGCCCCACGATGGTGGTCCAGGCTGGGGAAAGAGCAGACGACCAGACAGCTCTCAGCATCCCCAGTGATAAACCAGAGAAACACAAAACCCCCACCAAAAGTGCTTGCCCAGCAACACACAGTGAAGACCTCACACCCAGGAACCCAGCAGCTCCTCAAGGGCAAGGAGGGGGACATTCAGGGCAGAACTGACCATGAGGACAGAGTTTGAGTACAGATTCCGCTCCACCCTTCAACTGTGAATGCAACCATGGCAACCACTCCCTGCTCTGCCCCTGAGCCAGCTCTGGACACATAGATGCTACAGCTCTTGGCAGAGGGTGAGTGGGTGGGCGGGCAGACGTTCCAGGAACACCACGCACCTCTGAAGGCAGAGCCCAGTTGAGCTGTGGATGGCAGTGCCAGGCAATAGCGCTGCAGCCATGAGCGAATCTCAGTGGCTATCTGTGTTTGCAGTATTTACAGCAATCTCAGCACCCCAGTGAGGCAGCGGATGCAGGATTTACAAGTCACCCAGACACCTGCCACTCCTTCTGCTGGGTTCCACCTCTCTGTGCTGTTCCAACTTGGAAACAGGAATCATCCATTCTGTTACCTCCCTCCGCTAACTTAATAGGAGGTTGGGAGGAGCAAGTCTCACAATGCTTCCTGAGTTCTTCAGGATATCTGTTGAGTGTGTTGAAATTTCAGGAATGTATATAACAATTCACATCACATTTACTATGGGCTGGGCACTGGTGTAAGAGCAGTCTCTTCTAATTCTCACCACAAAATATTGGGGCAGATACTAAGGCTGTCCCCTAAGTCACAGATGAGGAAACGAAGGCCACGCAGGTTCAGTAACTTGCCCATTGAGTGGCTGAACCGGGATTCGAACCCAGGGATTTCAGCCACGGAGTCAGTGCTTGTGACCAGTTAGTTCTACTGCCAAGTGTGAGAAGTTTCCATGTGGGAAGATCACATGAGGCTGTGATCTTGCTGATTCTGAAAAATTGGGGATTTCTAACAGCCATGCAGCCACATGAGATAAAACCCCATGTGCAGTGGTATGCATTAGGTCAACCTTGGCATTGCCCCTGGATCTCTCCCTTCTATAGTTCACTCTGAGTGTGGGAGGACAGTCCCCTGAGAGCAGGACACCCCGACATCCCTGAGCACCCTTCACAAAGCAAACTAGAGGGTGCAAGGAGCAGAGGTCAGCTTCCAAGGGCTGGGGAGTGAGGGCCCCGAGCTGGAGACAGGACCACTGTCCTCCCACCCAGACTGGTCCTCAGTCTTGAAGGCAGAATGGGAAGAGTGTGACCTCTGGCCAGATGGTCGGGTGCCGAGAATCCACAACTCCCTTGACTGCCCAAGGTCCCTGGGACAGTGACATAGCTGCAGAGGCAGTCGTCTTTCAAGGGGCAGGGGGATAGTCACGACAACAAAAATGGCCAGAGCCACCCAGGCCCCCTAGAGAGTAATTGAGATCACCTCGGCTGCTGTCCCATCACTATCCTTGACTTCAACCTGCCCAGGAGGAGAACCCCGGGCTCCTGAGCAGACAAAATCCCTTACCCAGCCACCCAGCTTGAGGCCACCCCAGCAGGGAGGGGAGGTGGCCACATCAGTTCATGGTCCGCTAAGAATCCTCCAGTGAGCAAGTGTAGAATGCAGATTGCCAGCCTGCCTCCCCAGCCCCAGTGCACAAGGTCGGCATTATGAAGATATCTCAGGAGCATCAAAGACGCACGGTGTTCCCATCATGGAAACTTGGCCCCATCAGATGGGGGCCCCATCAGGGAGGAGGGCTGGGGCAGCCCCTCTGCCTGGTCACAGCTCACAGGCTGAGTCCCTCTGCAAGGGTCCCAAGCTGCACTCACCTTGGCTGTGGAAAGCCTCGTGGGGGATCTCGATGTAGTTCTGCCCCCGGGCTGGGAAGCGGTAGTGGGAGGAATTCATGGTCTTGGGGAGCACTTTGGCCACTGAAAAGTCTAAAACGAGCCAGAGAGAGGAAGCTGTAGTCAGTCAACTCCAGGGCAGGAAACTGGACTGTAAAACCCCATCTGCCTTTGCTTTTTTTTGACAGAATGAGCTCTCCTGGGGAGAGTAATTACCTTTAGGAAACAAGAACCTAAAAAATGAGTGTCCAGAGCAGTCACTGTGACCATGTGGCAGACCTGTCTGACTGCCACCCGCTGCATGGGGGGGCGGGTGGGGCTCCTGGCCTGAGGTGACCCCTCTGCCCTCAGGGCAGCCCCTCAGCTTAAGATGCCTCAGCACTGGCTGCATCCAATCTGGCAGGGAGACCCCCATGCTGAGGGGCTCCTCCTCTACACCAGGGACCCCACAAGACACAAGAAAATGAAATGCCCAACACTTATCTTCTAAGTGAGGCAAAGCATCACTGCATGAAGGGACCTGCCTTGGCCAACAAACTCCCAGTAAAACCAACCCAAGTGAGTGAATGAAGCTTCCTTTCCAGAAGTGTGGCTCTAATGATAAAGTATCAGGGTACCAGGCTTCCCAGGTGGCGCTAGTGGTAAAGAACCCTCCTGCCAACACAGGAGATGCAGGTCAGATCCCTGGGTCAGGAAGATCCCCTGGAGGAATAAATGGCAACCCACTCCAATATTCTTGCCTGGCAACTCCCATGGACAGTGGGAAACCTGTAGCTCATCCTAGGAAACCTGGGACCCACAGGCCCTCCAGGGGCTTCTGCTGCTCATCTCCTGTCCTGCACTGAGATAGTTGTCACCCGAGATGAATCTGGCCCCTAAGTCAGTCTCAAAGGCTCCCGTGGTCCTGTGTGAACATCCCAGCTGAGCACGGTTGTTCCAACCTAACTCTGTTTTCCTCCAAAATGTCACTGCTCATCAGGCAACATAATGTAGGAAAATGAAGAGGTGCATCTCCACTGATGGCATGTGAGGTTTGTGTGTACCTCTGCGCACACAAGAAAATGCAGGAGTGCAGCGAAATTCAACAAGCAGGTGGCATTGCCTGCACCCCCCCTTCCACCCGCCCCCGCCTGCCGCACAGCCAGCCTCACCCACACCCACACTGCTGAGCTACCTGCCATGGACGAGGAACCCACGATGGCGACCTGGGGCTTGCTGGCCTGCAGGTTGTAAGTTATGTGGCTCATGACGGTGTCAATGGTGTCTATCAAGCCCGGCACCACAGCGCTGTCCTGAAACAACACCATGACAGGAAGGAGACATGAAGATGGAGCTCGCTCAGCACATGCATGAGTCGGAGGCATCAAACGCACAAACGCACAAGATCAAGCTTCAAGTTCACTGTCAACATTCCTGCAAAGGAGGACACCCAGCATCGGCTGAGTGACGTTTCCGGCCAAGCTCTGTCCTCACTATGACCAGATGAGAGGAGAAACAGTCACACTGCTGACCCATTTCACAGGCGCGGACGTGACCACGGAGGTCACCCAGCCCAGCGGAGCTCATACAACATGGATACTGGCTGAGGTTGACCCCAGTCACCAGAGCATCAGCTCCAAGGCTTCCACACTCAGACACAGAGTGACCAGACCTGGTCCTGGGTCCACTCTGAACTCACTGGGGACCTTGGCATCTCTCTGATCTGCGCCCCCGACTCCATCCTCTTCTGCTTCATGAGGAGGGGGCTCGTTGCTCCCAACACCCTCCAGGATGAAGACAGTAGTTCTGTTCTAATCTCCATGAAGGGGAGGGTAACTTTGGAGGTGCCAGCACCCCAAGTCACCCCTGGCCTCCCTGACAAGCCTGGTGTGTCTCTTCCTTTTTCCAAGGGCCTCTCCACTCTGAGTCCCCAAAGCAGAGATGATCCTATTGGGTGCTGCTCCCAAGGAGGCAGGGAGTCCCTCCAGGACACCCTGTATTTCTGCAGCCAACTCAGACTGGGCTGATTGCCCCTCATCCTCAGACACACGTCTAGCAGGGAGGGGGCATCTCAGTTCCCCTGAGGGTGTGGTGTGTGAATCTCTGCCATCACACCCCTTCTCTCCTTCCCGCCCTTCTGAAAAAAGCATCCATCTGTTGCTAAGTGTCCCAGGCGTTCTCTCACAAACATATGCTGCATGAGAGTCTAATGAGCTGGAAATAGAATATGGAGGCCAATTTTAGACATTTTCTTTCAGGCCCATGGCCTGACTTCAATCAGCCAAGCACAGTTAAGCACATGAAAATCTGTGTTTCTGGCATGCAGTTCTGTTGGGTAGTGGCTGATTCATACCTTCCTTTTAACGCACAGTAGAGCCTGCCTGAGTCTGAATAGTTTCATGATTATTCATATTTTGTGGCAGAGTATTCAGAAAAAGTTCATGTAAAATGATGCTGAAAGGATATTTGCTCAGGTCCTCCTTGGTCATCTTCTGGGGGCTTGCTGGGTGGCAGTTCCATCCCCCCGGAAATCATCAACTTTGGAGGACTATGTCTTTTAAAACAGAATTTGTTTCTAAGGAATATTATATTGATCTTAAGTTCATGACTGTTTTTCTCTTCCTTTGCCACTGTGAAGTCCCATCCCATTCTATTTGAAACTGTTCAAATAAAAAGTTCAGGTGTAAATCTTGGAGCAATCTCACTCATAATGAGAAGGAGAGGTCATTCTGCCACAAACTGGCAGATATGTTTTAAGCATTATAGGAGTTCAGGAGAAGGAGTGCTTTAAATAATGGTGTGCTTGCAGCCCTTCCAGGCAAGATAGTCAAGACTTCTCCTCTTCCCCGCTTCTCCACCCATGCTGGGCAACTGAGGAAGTCACATGTTGAAACAGTAGCCTCAGTCAGGAATCAGGTCACTGGGCAGAGAAGAGGCTTCCCAGACTCACATCATATTTGGCATGGGTGAGAACTAAATGTCCACTGCATGGAGCCACTGGGATGGATGGTCTATTTGTTACTGCGACATAGCCTAACCTAGCCTGACTGATACAGCATTGCTGAAAAATACTTAATATCATTAGGAAAGATTCTAATTAAAGAAAAACTGGTAAATTCAGATAGCATATTTATAGAATATACATGCATATAAGAATTATATATAATTATATATAATTCCCTGGCAGTCCAGTGGTTAAGACTCTGTGCTCTCACTACCGAGGGTGCAGGTTCAATCTCTGGTCAGGGAACTAAAATCCCACAAACCACATGCTGTGGCCAAAAAAGAGAGAAAGAGAGAGAGAAATTTCTATTATATGCATATAAGAGAACTGAGAACTAGACTGTAAGAAATACATATATATACAGGACTTCCCTGGTGGCTCAGACGGTAAAAGCATCTGCCTACAATGCAGGAGACCCAGGTTCGATCCCTGGGTCGGGAAGATCCCCTGGAGAAAGAACTGGCAACCCACTCCAGTATTCTTGCCTGGAAAAATCCCATGGATGGAGAGCCTGGTAGGCTACAGTCCATGGGGTCACAAAGAATCCGACACAACTGAGCGACTTCACTTTCACTTTCACATATATATAAGAATATGAACAATCACTCAGTCTGAGAATTTCAGGTGATTTTTATTTTATATGTATTTATTATCTGCATTTTCTAACTAGTCCACAACATATTGACTTGTTTTATTTCTTAAACAAGTAAAATCAAGAATGTTATTTTTAAAAAGAAAAGAAAAAGCATTTCATTCTCCTAACTCTTCAGAGTACAGAGAAAAGGAGAAGCTGCTGTGATTTCTACACTCATAATCATGAAGTGTATATTGTCACACATTGGACTTTGTCCATTTAATACAGTGATCTTTAATCAAATATGTTTTATTATCATTCAAGGACAATGTGCTGGTAAAAAGAAAAAACTACTAAAATGATAAACAAGCCTACATTCCTCATGAAGAAATCCAACCATTTCCCTGCTCTGTGTTGAGGACAGCACCATGTACTGATGTTTGCAGAGCTCTGATCCGTAGAGAAAACACAGCATTGAAAATTAATCACATATCCTGTCGAAATGAGCTCTAATATCCCAGATCTCATGACTGAAAGATGCATCATTTCTCTTACAGATGTGAACTGGGCCATATTTATGCCACTTCAAGGAAGACAAAATGGTTCCCAAGGTACTTCTGAAAACCAAAATGTTCTTTTCTCTTACCTCTGACACAGCAGTCCAGCTGGGCAAACGAAGAACCTCTCCCACGGTGTTTAAGAAAGTCTAAAGGCAGACAAGATGACACTGCTTAGCATGTATTCTTAAGCCTCAAAATCATAAGACCTTCCATTTCCTCATCTCCATCAACCACAGGCTGGGTTTTGCATATATACAGCAGTAAACGAAAATAGCTCTCATCAGTGCATCAGGTTATATTTACAAAGCCCCCTTTGATAGATGGTATCTTATTTGCTCCAGGTGACACTCATTAGTCAGTGGCAAGTATTTAGGTCGCTGACTCCTGATCTAGAGCAGTTCATCTGAATAGAAATATAATGCAAGCCAAATTTTTGTTTTAGATTTTCTAGTGACTGCCTTTTTAAAAGTTAAAAGAAAATAGGTGAAATTACTTTTTAATAATATATTTTACTTAGCCAAATATAGCTAAACTATCACTTCAACATTCAATCAATATAAATATCATCAATTTTATATTTTACATTCTTCTGTTACACTAAATTTTAGAGCTCCAGTGTGTATTTTACACCTTGATTTGAACTGGCCAAGTTCAAGTGTTTAAGAGCCACCTGTGGCTAATGGCCACCTTATTACCCAGCACAAGAAATTCCTTTTCTCTTTCTTGTTCAACTATTGGTGGTGAGGAGCCAGGACATCGTGGAACATTGGATAATGGATGCCAAAGATTTTTATTTCTCATCCAATCCAAACTGGTGGGGTTTGAGGTAAATCCACATGATTCCTCTACAGGACACTCAGAGTCAAGTATCCATTCCCACACGGCCCCCACCAGAGGTTTCAAACTGATGACCCACAGGCTGCATCTGATTCATAAATGTCTTTTATTTGGTTTGTACACACTGCTTTTAAATTTGTTAGCTGCCCACTTTTTTTTTTTTTATGGGTGCGATTCCATTTTAAAATTCTGGGTTTTTGCTTTGCTTGCAAAATCAGAAGAAGTAAAGGTAATGGTTAAAATCAGGAGGCTCTTAAGTAGCTCACTGCCACTCCCCGTGGGTGGGTACTTCCCGGTGAGCCACAGTCTCTACTCCTCCTTATTGTCTGACCTAATCATCCATTTACTTTGTTCATCTGGCTCCTGAATGCATTTGATTTTGCTACTTCTGATACTGTCCAATGTATCTGAGAGGAAACAGGGGAGTTAAAAGGAAAGAGTAAATCACCCAGCTTTAACAGTTTCCTGTGTAGACTTGCATGGAATTTTATGTTCCCATATAGACATCCCTCTGGGTACCCTCACTCCCACCCACTGTGCTCAACTGAAGAACCCGGAAGTGTTTCCTGCAAGGAGCCTGGAAGTACTTATACAAGGCTGTCTTGGCCCCGCCCATTTCTCCATATGATTGGCTGAGCCACCAAGCCAGTTCCGTTCCCTTGGCCAGTGATTGGTCTAGGCGTGGTCATGTCAGGGGACCTGCAAGGGGGACCACGGGAAAGAATTTCCTGCCCTGTAAAGACAGAAGTGCCCCCTGCCTTTCCTTTCCTTCCTGGTCTTTGTCAATGAGGTGTGGTGTTTGGAGCCATTTCAGTCACTTGGAAACAGAGTAGAATGCCAAGAAAACAGCAATTCTGCCCCCTAGATCCTTGCTGTGAATGAAAGACTGAAGTAATCAAACCTGGAGTGAAGCAATTAAATGCCCCTATTTTAACAATACTTGGTCATATTACTGTTTACTTGCAACCAAAACCATTCTAACAGAGACAGACTTGGGTCATCAAAGTATCCCTATGTCACAGACTGGGAAACTGAGGTTTGAAAAGAGCACAGAGCTGAGGGTTAAACCCGGGCTTGCCTGACTCCAGAGTCACTGAGCGCCTGCAGCTCAGGACACTTGTCAGACTCCATGGTCCATCTTCACCCTCTCAGTCCTGAGCCTCTTGGAAGCAGGAAGCAGTTCTTGGTCATCCTGGATCCCCAGAACTTACCACATTCTATGAATGAATGAACAAAATCTGACAAGTCTTACTCTTGCTTCTATCACCTAGGCAGGAGAGCTATTGGCACAAATACCTCCTAGCATATCAAGACGTCTTGTTTACTAAACACATGCTTTCCCATGCTTCTTTGGCTGCTTCTTTGGGTTTGTCTTCAGCAAGGAAACCAGGAAGGATTGAGAACTCTTAAAAAGCACTCACCAAGTGCCAGAGTCATACTATGCACATAGAAACCTGCTTGCTACTGCTAAGTCACTTCAGTCGTGTCCGACTCTGTGCGACCCCATAGACAGCATCCCACCAGGCTCCCCCGTCCCTGGGATTCTCCAGGCAAGAATACTGGAGTGGGGTGCCATTGCCTTCTCCGAGGAACCTTCTTAGAACTCAATAAAGTAAGTACTACTATTACCTCCCAATATCTCAGATGAGCAAAGTGAGGCAGAGATATAAAGTAACGTGACCAAGGGTGCACAGTAAGTAACCAGCAGAGAGATGTTCAGCCCAGCAATCAGACCCTATACTTCCTGCTCTTAACCCTTATCTACACTTTTGAGGTGTAACAGTCTCACATTCCTTTTCTCTGAATATCAGCAGCCAAGAGCCCTGTGCTGAGATTTAAGTTATCGGGCCCTTACAAGCCCAGCATCCTCCTCTACCTTGACCTGGAAAGATCTTAAGGAGAATGTAAAGAGAAAGTACCTTGGTTCTAGTGCCATACATGGTACATTCACTAAGTGTTTTCAATAACTTTGGGAATTCCCATTGAGATACGTCACAGCATTGGGGTCACACTACGACCCCATGGCTAAATCTGCCAAAGACCCAACTCTGCATTCTAGCTGTTGCCAAGGGAGGTAGCAGAGCTTAGAGCCAGATTTGCAAATTCAAATGCGTACAGGGGTCAAGTGGGGCTTTCCTGGTGGCTCAAACAGTAAAGAATTTTCCTGCAATGCGGGAGACCCGGGTTCAATCCCTGGGTCAGGAAGATCCCCTGGAGGAGGGCATGGCAACCCACTCCAGTATTCTTGCCTGGAGAATCCCAGGGACAGAGGAACCTGGTGGGTTGCAGTCCATAGAGTCACAGAATTGGACATGACTGAAGCAACTAGGTATGTGAAGGGGCCAGGTAGATGGAGAGACAGGCCAGCTTAGCTGGACACTGGGAAAAGGAGATGAAGAGTCAAGTCTCATCTGAAGGAAATTCCACCGAGCTGTGTAGAGCTGACTATACAGTGTGTGGTCCACGCCATCTGGCTGTTCATGAGAATTCTGAAATCCAGACTTCTATATAAAAGTTTCTGATTTTTTCAGCTCCGTGTAGGTCAAACAAGACACACTTGTCGGTCATGGTCTGGCAGTTTGCCATCCTGATCCACTGGGCACAGAAATCACATAGCCTTTACCTTGGTGAGGTTGAATGCTGTCTCCTCTGAGAGGGATTTATTGGGTAAGCTGAGGGACATATTTTGAAGGTAACTCAGAACAATTCCAGGACTCCGGAAGTTTTTCCTCTCCTCTGTCAAGTTGGTTATGATGGGATGGTAGGCATCGGTGGGCATCTGAAAGAAATCAGTGACACGAGTTCCTGTTAAGAGCTAAAGCCAAGATTTCTACAGAAGTTCAGTCTGTCCTTTGGGCCTCATGCTTCGCACACCATAATAATCATGACAATAGCACTTCCTATATGCTCTTGTGACCATTTAACATATATTAACATTTCATCCTTACAACAACCTCATGAAATACACACGTGATTGACAGATGAAACTAAGCATGAAGAGGCTTATGCAGAAATAAATGAGAGAACTGGGATTTGAACCCCAACAGGTGGTGCTAGAGTCGTTCCCTCACTATTTCATTAAAGTTCTCATGGAAGGAAAGTTGATTGATTACAAATGCTCATATCAGAAGGGAACACTTTCTAAAGGAATGGATCCTTTCCTCGAACATCAGAAGAAGATGGTGCAGAGAGAAGCTAAGTGTCCAGGCCACCTCCTTCTCACTCTCCAGTCATGGCGCCAAGTGCAGCAAGAAACAGCCTCATGTTGGGTGGTCCCTGGTAAGTTTTGTTGTTCCACGTGGGCACCTGAGGCTACAGGTCATGGGGAGCCGAGGGTCTTCCCTTCAGTCACACTGAGCATCAAGGATTAGTGCTAACACTGGCTACCAAGACACAGCCAGTCGGGCTAATGGGATTCCCACTCTCCTGGCACATAGTCCAAGCAAAAAGACATCACCAAGATGGGGGGCAAAACTAAATGCATCTGCTCACCATGGTGTTCGCTGTGGGCGTCACAGAGAAGCTGGGTGATATTGAAGACAGCGAAAGCTGCTCTCCTAAAAAAAAAAAAAAAAACAATAATACTTAATTAAGGACTGAAACGTGGTCACTTCGTTCACCCTCAGGAAGGCCTGTTTTTTTTTTTTTTTTTTACAAAAATCTACCAGTTTCAGGCACAAACTAAGAAAGCCTGAGACCGCTGTGAGTAGGAATGTTTCTGGAAAGATAAAGGTCTAATAAATCAGCCAAATGGGGAGATTGTATGGATTTTCACAGATCAAATTATTTTTCCATTTATAGTCTAAATTGCTTGGAAACACCCTTCAGGCAAAACATCATATAAAAAGATGATTTCATACAAGCTTGCACCAATTTCAAATAAATAAAGAAGCAAAAGAAATGGATTTCCATCGCACTGTGGACTAGTTAGACATAAAATACAGAGGGTTGTGAATCACTGGGCTGGGACAGACAGGAAACCTGGCCCCTTCCCTTCCAGCAAGATGACACTGGAACCCAGTCAAGTGGTGGGGAGACCATCTTCTTGAGCCCCTCCCATCCCAAGGATTCTATTCAAGACCCCATGTGGTCAGTTATGAATGACCACAATCAGAAAGACATCCAAAACCAAAGATGTAGCCATGGGACTTCCCTGGTGGTCCGGTGGTTAAGCATCCATCTTGCAATGCAAGTGACACAGGTTCAATCCCTGGTCTGGGAAGATCCCCCATGCCCCAGGGCAACTAAGCGCTCGAGCTGCAACTCCTGAAGCCCTCTCGCCTAGAGCGAGAGAAACCACCGCAACAAGAAGCCTGCACGCTGCAAGGAAGAGTAGCCTCCACTCGCCACAACCAGAGAGAGTCCGTGCACAGCAATGAAGACCCAGCACAGTCAAAAAGAAACAGAACAGAACATGTGCCATGATTTACTGTTTTCTGCCTGTTTATCTGGAGAAGGCAATGGCACCCCACTCCAGTACTCTTGCCTGGAAAATCCCATGGACAGAGGAGCCTGGTAGGCTGCAGTCCATGGGGTCATGAAGAGTCAGACATGACTAAGCGACTTCACTCTCACTTTTCACTTTCATGCATTGGAGAAGGAAATGGCAACCCACTCCAGTATTCTTGCCTGGAGAATCCCAGGGACGGGGGAGCCTGGTGGGCTGCCCTCTATGGGGTCGCACAGGGTCGGACACGACTGATGCAACTTAGCAGCAGCAGTAGCAGCAGCCTGTTTGTCACCAGCTAAGGGATTAGGAGAAGGGCCCCCTCCAGACAGGTCACCCAAATGCTCCCCCTTTGGGCACCTGCAGCCTAGATCACTCACAGCTTCATGTGCAGACAGATCTTTATGCAAAGAACAGGCTCTACTCTGTCCTTGGGCACAGCACCACAGCAGCTGGATTTTAGCCCCAGCTGTCTGTCTGATTACAGCTGCCCTGAACCCAGCTGGGCTAGACTAAGCGATGGCCCAGGAGCCCCACACCAGGTCTTCAGGGGTCTTTGAGGGACAGTTTTCAATACAGGCTTTACATCATGGCCTCTGTCTTCAGAACCAAATCCCCAAGTGATGTGGGATTAGGAGTCCAGTTCTGGTTGAGTAAAGGTAAGGCCTGCAGTCCCCAGGACACACAAGCATTAAGAGAACACTTCTCCAGTCTCCCAAAGTCGCACAGAGCCCTCCCCAAATGTGAAGACTGAGGGTGAACACACACACGTGATTCAGTGGCAGGGACTTCCAGACACACTGCACTATGGCAGCAGGCATGTGGAGGGGTGGGGTGGAGGTGGGAATGGGGAGACTGACAGGCCACACCCCTGAGCCCAGAGATGTGCTGGTGACAGGTTTTGCTGTGACAGCTAAAAGGGCCAGGAACATTAATGTCTCTTTCTGGTGATGCTAAAACAGTAAGCTCCTGGGGAGGCAGGAGTCATTTGAGACTCTCAACAATGCAAGTACAGATGCTATCTTGGTCTCTAGGTGACAAAAATCTCGGAATCTTAGGCAATAAACTGCCGTCGATTGATATCCTTTTTCCTCCTAAAGGACGGTATATTTTGTCTTGTGTCACTTCTGTGAAAGAGAATGAATTCTGCTTTCTCAGTGAAAGATGGAGACATCAGAGGCTGCTATGGATATAGGCTGGTTTTGCTGGCTCTGAGACCAGCGTCCCTGACTGTGCTCTGGAGGGGGCTGGTGGGGGGCAGCCCTGACCTCACTGCCATTTCAGTGGGGTGGACTGTGACCTGGGCTTAAGCCAATCAGAATATTCCACATCCCCACCCACAGTAATTGGTTCATGGTCAATGTGGGCCAACAACAATGATGGCCAGCCCGGTTGTAGTAGATGACAGAAAAAAGAAGCTCCTTGTTTCCAGCTTGGGCGGGGCGGGGGGGGGGGGGTGGAGGAGGGGAGGAATGTGCTCCTGGAGGGGATGGCAGTCATATCCTGGCACCACAACAAAACAAAAGAAGGCAAAGTCCAAAACAGAGATTCTCTAGCGACATCACTTGAGCCACGAAAGGTCACATATTATATGATTCCATTTATATGGAATATCCAGGATAGGTAAATCCACAGAGAAAGAAAGTTAGTGATTGCCAGGGGCAGGGGAGGAGGAAATGGTGAGGACTTCTCCTCCGGGATGGGTTCCTCTGGGGAGGATGGTTGCACAACATGTGGACATAGGAAGTACCACTGAATCGTGTACTGTAAGACGGTGACATTCACATTACATGAGTTTTACCTCAATTTTTTAACAAAGTGACTTCCCAAGTCCCATGGCTCGTCATGGTTTAGTGAGACTTTGAAACCAGGTCTGCCGGTCCACCAGGCCCCTGATCTGATCCACCACTCTGCTGAGCAGGAAGGGAGGTGGGCAGGGGGGCTCTTTGAGGGTCCATGGGTGAGTCTGACACGCGGAAGGCATGCGGCAAACATTTGTGGATCAAATGGACCGGGAACACTTGCTTCCCAAAGCTTTCCATAACCATCCATCACAAACTTCAAAAACTCCCTGGTGACCAGCATGAGAATATTCGCCTCAGTGTGTTTCAGGTAAATTATGAATTCCTCCATCTTAGGGAGAAGGAGTTCTAGGAAAAAACTGATCAGGATGCATTCAGCCTGCAGTACCAACAGCCCCAGCAGGAGAGAGCAGAGAACAGAGAGCAGAGAACTATTTGCCGCCGGTAAAGGGGCGGCAGATAGGAAGGTCCCCGCCCCCCAGAGCTGACGTCACTCCCGGCCCGCGGCCCCGCCCCTCTCACTGACCAATGGCAGCTGTGAAGTACATGGCGATCTCATCCGGGGTCAGAGCCCGTTCCCAGATGATGAACTCGTCAAAAGCTCTGTTCTCGTAGCTCTTGGCCTGGTCCTGCTTAGACTCCAGCACAAGGTTGTCATTGGACTCCCCGTAGGCGGGAGACGCTTTTCCACTTGGGTCTGAGGTCCTCAGGGTCCCATTGACGTAGACTTTCAGGCCCTCCTCGGACTTCCATGTAAACAGGACGTGAGTCCAGTAGTGGCCTGGGAAAGAGCAGACACACCCTTCTGAAGACGTGAGTTCTAGCTCCACACTCCTAATTTTACACACATTTCTCTCCCTTATAATAGTAGATCATTGGTTGAGTCCTAAGTCATAATATGGGCTTCCCCGGTGGCCCAGATGGTAAAGAATCTGCCTGCATTTCAGGAGACCTGGGTTTGATCCCTGGGTTGGGAATATCCTCTGGAGAAGGGAATGGTAACCCACTCCAGTATTCTTGACAGGAGAATTCCATGGACAGAGAAGCCTGTTGGCCTACAGTCCATGGGGTCACAAAGAGTCGGACACCACAGAGCAACTAAAACACACACATATGTCATAATACACATCTGACTTCCCTCAGTCTTAGGAACTCAGAAAAAAAGTTACCCTCACTCCCGAAAGCCCAGAAGCCTGTTCAAAGATATCCTCTGTCATTTTAAGTTAAATGAAATAATAACTAATGGTCCAGTGTGCACATGTCAAAAAAAAATAATTAAAAAAAGTAAACTTTTAAAAAAGAGCTTATTAAAAAAAATAACTTGTTCAAAAATACTTTTTAATTCATCCTAGGCCACCCCCAGGTAGGTCAGCGAGACCTACCTGAAAGCCTGATTCAGCCCTCAGGCCACCAGTACCCACCTCCGCCCTGACCTTGAGTGTGTGATGGCAGCGTAGGGGAGGACAGACCACTCCTGGCTCCGCCAGAGCCTCCATCAGGAGCCTTGGTGGTGACTCACGGCTCTGGCATGAGAACCACATTCACCCACAAGGAGAAATTTCACCAGACTTTGACAGCAGCTGGCCCCACAGAGTCTCACTTCATTGTGTAGTGGGTGTTCAGATGCACCCAGTGACCTGCTGCTGAGCAGTTCTCAGAATTGGGCAACTTTCTAACCTTCAGTCTCCAGAGAGCATGGATCCCAGACAGGTCCAAAGTATCACTGTCAGGACTTCCCTGGTGGTCCAGTGGTTAAAGAACCCGCCTGCCAATGCAGAGGACATGGGTTCCATCTCTGGTCTGGGAAAATACTACATGGCATGGGGCAGCTGAGCCCATGCTCCACAACTATTAAGCCTGCATTCTAGAGCTCTTGGGTCAAAACTACTGAACCCACATGCTGCAACTATTGAAGTCCACGAGCCCTAGAGTCTGTGCTCTGCAACAAGAGAAGCCACCGCAATGAGAAGCTCACACACTGTAACTAGAGAGTAGCCCCTGTTGCAGTGAAAAGGAAAAAAGAGGAATGAGTTTTTGTCTTTCTCTTTCTTGAGAACAAGGAAGATAAAGAGAACAGTGAGCAGGCCTGAATATTCCTAGTTTTTTTACTTCAGTTGCTCTTAACTCTGCATGTCTGTATCAAAGTTCGCTTTTCTGCCTCCTAACTCTGCAGAAGCTACAATTCACATTTTTTCCTTTGACTCTATGCTAAATACATCCCTTATCTGGTGTTTATCCTTACAACACCCTTCCCCTTGTAGTTACATATCATAAAGAAGGCCACAGAGCCACCCAACTGCCAGACTCAATGACTGGGTTACTGAAGCCAGTTTATGACTGTCTTGGAAACAATGCAAGAGGAAGAAGTCAAGATCCTAGCACCTTTGTTCCTCATCACTGACTCCTGACTGTGAGCCCTTGCCTTATATAACCCCTAGACTCTTGGAGTGGGGGGCCACAATTCTTGAGGTATAAGCCTACTGTGTTACCTTCTCTGCTGGCTGAGAATTAAAGCCACCTTTCTATTTCTTTGAAACTCTACTTTCATATTGTTTTTGCATTCAACTTTGGTGGGTAGAGAAGTCCAAGCTTTTGGCCAGCAACATCCCTGCTCACCGCAACTAGAGAAAGGCCCACACGCAGCAACAAAGATCCAGCATAGACAAAAGTAAATAGATACATAAAATCTTTTTAAATAATAAAAATAAAAATGTTTCTCTTCATTTCATAATTTTTAGAAAAGTATTGTCCTTGGATGTGAAAATACCTTCAAGGAACAAATGAGAGCACAATGTCAGGCAGAAATATTTACAATTCTCCCCATTTCTCTGGGTAGATGAACAATCAGGGTTCAACAGATTTGACCTTAAAACATACTCAAGAAACCTACAAGGTACCTGATACTGTGTCAGCCCCAAAGGGGCAGGGAGATCAGACTGTTACCTAAGAGACTGACAGCAGTTAGAACGTGATAAGAGCTATGAACAAGGTACAGGGCCTGCAAGTCTAAGGAGAGGGGAAACAGAGATGATTTCTGGCCCTGAGGATTGAGGAGGGCAGACATGCAAAGTTCTCGCCAAGTCTCTGCATGCTGAATTCACCGCTTTTCCAGAGGTACAAGCCTGACCCCAGCTTATAGTACCCGCAGAATCAGGCAAATGCATTCGGTATTCCCCGGGCACCGCTCTCTTCTAGGTTCCTTGCGTGTTAACTCACTTCACTCTCAGTCGCCCTTTGACCTAATACTGTCACTGTGCTGACGATACAGATGAGGATGCTGAGACACAGGGTGGGTGAGTAAGGCAGTTGGGTCCACACAGCTGGCAGAGAGCGAGACCTGACCCAGGCTGCTTGGCTCCATGTTTAAAAAAAAAAAAAAAAAAATCGAGACACACAGCCTTCCTTGAAGTGGTCCAGAAAATGAATTTTCCTTAACTAGGTCAAGAATGTCACTTCCTCCTAGAGGAGACCATTCTAGACTCTCAGTTTGCCTTCCACCTGCGAGATTCCCTTCTTAGTCTCCAGTCTGGACTGGATGCCCCTTCCATGCTACCTTAAGATGCTCTGAGTCCCTGGTCACCTCTCCCCATCTTTAGTTCACAGACCTCCAGCCTCCCCCAGCTGCCTGCCCCACACCTCTGCCCTCCTGGCCAGTCAGCTAGGATCACACTGTGCCCGGAGAAAACAGGAATCTGTGGAACAGAACCGTGTGGCCTCCCAACACCCACCTAGGGTCTCAGGCACATCTGCACACACCCAGCTCCCCGCCCCCCAACCTTTCCCCGGTCCTGGAGCATTCTTCTTGCATCCCAGGGCCCCTCCCTGCCTGGTGCCCTAGCCTCTCCTCCAGCATCCTTTCTTTCCCTCAATCAGCAGCCCCTCTTTTCCAAAGGCTTTTTCACATCAAAGTCAAAACATTTACAGGTTTGCACCACTAAAAAGAAGGAAGAGGGCCAGAGAAGGAGGAAAGGAAAGGAGCAGGAGAGGAGGAGGAGAAGGCAGATGGAAGATGCAGGAGAAAGGGGGAAGCCAGGAAAAGGAGAAACAATAAGCACTGGGCCAAGAGCTATACTCCAGCCTGTGAGCGAAGTATCGCTATTATCTTCACTGCGCGGAAACTGAGGCTCCAGTGTGCTAAGTAACATGACGCAGTAACACTGTCTGCAGTCAGAGGGAATCCAAGCGCCTGGCTGCAGAATCCTGCCCCTTAACTAACCAGGCAGACATCTAAGCAAAGGATGCTATCTCACCCTTTCCAGTAAGTCTTCCCAAGCAGCCCCTTGGACTAGGAAGAGGCTTGCGTGCCCTGAGGACAGCGGGCTCCAGAGCTCGACATCCTTTTGGTTCATCCACTTCCTATCAGGAGGTGGAGGCGGTGGGGGACCGGGCCTCCCCGCCTTCCCCCCGCCCCCACCTCCCAGAGCATCTCTCAGGCCAGTGGTGCCCTTACCTGGGGGGCTGAAGCTGGCCTCCCACGTCACGGATTTGTTATGCGTGTATAGCTCCACGGAGCCCTTGCCGCCGCTGGAGCAGACTTTGAACCCGTTGGAAATGACCTGTCCTCCGTAGGCAGAAGGGATTGATGTGGACTGTTCTCCTTGTGTCTTCCAGAAAAAAGAGAAGGAGACCCCTGAGGACAGGAAAGACGTGCGGTTATTATTAATGAAAAGTGAATGGGACTTAACCTCATAGAGACAGGTCGGTCTCCCTGCTTTTTGATTTTCATTCAAAAGGTAATTTTTTTCTCATTCTAGAGACAATGTATGTTCAATGCGGAAAATACAAACAATAATAACAGGTAATATTTATTAAGAGTTCACTGGGTACCAGACACTTTTCTAAGGGTTTTAAACAAATGCTCTCTGCTTAAATATGGAGACAGAAATGGCAACTCACTCCAGTATTCTTGCCTGGAAAATCCCATGGATGGAGGAGCCTGGTGGGCTACAGCCCACGGGTTTGCAAAGAGTCAGACATGACTAAACACTGAGCATATACCTCTTAAAAATTTAATATTACAAAATGAGGTTATCACCCCCATTGTGCAGATGAAAAAAACTGAGGCTGGTTTGCCCAAAGGTCCCTAAACTAGAGACTGACTCTGATTAGATTCAAAAAATCTGATGCACAGACATCATCTATTAAGGTAGGTCCTTCCAAAACCTCTTCCATAAACATTTTACAAAGAAAGGAACCAATCATACATATTGGTTTATAAGCCACATTGTTTAAACTTGTGGTATCATAGACTCCTTCCAATGTTCATAAATATGCCTTGACGTCATCTTTGTTTTTAACTGCACAACATGACATTCTAACCAGTTACTGTAGGGAATTCCCTGGAGACCTAGTGCTTAGGACTCTCTGCTCTCACTGCGGAGGGCACAGGTTCAATCCCTGACTGGGGAACTAGGAGCCTGCAAACTGCTTGGTGCACCAATAAGTAAAGCAACAAATAAGTAAGCAAGAACTGTAAATTCTTTGTATATTTATTTTATTTTTAGTTGCACTGGGTCTTCACTGCTGTGCGAGGGCTTCTCTAATTGGGGCAAGTGGGGGCTAGTCTTCGTTGTGGTGTGCAGGCTTCTCATTTCAGTGGCTTCTCTTATTGCAGCCACCAGCTCTAAGCTCACAGGCTCCAGAAGCTGCAGCTCACAGGCTTAGTTGCCCCTCGGCATGTGGAATCTTCCCAGACCAGGGATTGAACCCATGGGCCCTGCATTGACAGGAGGCGTCTCATCCACTGTACCACCAGGGAAGTCCCGTAGATTTTTTTTAAACAGCAACTTCCCCATAACTAAGTCTTAAAGTTTTCTCCAACTTTTAATTTCCCAAACCAAACTGGAAACTAAACCTCTCCACACATCTCAGATTATATGCCTTTACAATAGATTCCCAGTAGAGCATTTTTAGTCAAAGAGGAAGCCCACTTTGAAAGGTTATGAAACTTATAATTGTTCATTTCCAACAAAGCAGGGCCCACGGAGGCCCTGGCATCCAAGACAGCCACATCCAGCTCTTAATGGTGAAGACCTGACGCAGGATCGCCTTGCAGACAAGGGAGGAGCGAGGAGAAGGGGAGGGGGGCAGGCTCCCTAGGGAGGTCCGACAAAGGCCAGACCAGCTAGAGGCTCCTGTCATTGCCCTTTGGAGCCTGATCACCCCCACTCTGCTTCCCCAACTCCAGAAACATTTACCCTTTCTTTGCATGTGAGTAAACTGTGTGAGTGTGAGAGAGAGAGAATGCATGCAACCTGCCGGCCACAGCTTGTAATAGCTGGAAATAAATTAGGCAGCCTCACCCCCCTCAACCTAGTCCAGGCTTCAGGGATGCTGAGAGAGGAGGTACTCAGGGTTGATCAAAACAGGCCCAAGATTGGAACTCCCTGGTGGTTCAGTGGTTAAGACTCCGCCTACCAATGCAGGGGACACAGGTTCAACCCCTGGTCCAGGAAGACACCACATACCACGGAGCAACTAAGCTCACACGGCAAGTACTAAAGCCCATGCACCCTATAGCCTGAGGTCCGCAACAAGAGAAGCCACCTCAATGAGAAGCCCGTGCATCGCAACTAGAGAGTTGCCCCCACTTTGCCACAACTAAAGAAAGCCCACATGCGGCAACGAAGACCCAGTACAGCCAAAAATAAATAAATAAATATGTTTTAAAAGCTAATAAAGTAATATGTACAGCATAATACCATGCGTCTCTAAAAAATTCATAAAACATTATCGTATTTTTTTTTTTAAAAAACATGAAACTTGAAATAATGGATGAGGCTCAGAGAGACTGCAGAGCAGAGATTCAAGTCGGCAGGAGTACGTTCTCAGTGCTATTGAGGAAAGAAAAAAGTCCTCAAAAGTGCCCTGGGACACGGGTCACTGCAATTAAATGACAGGACTTTGGTAGGTTGTCCAGAGAGCGGCTGGGCTGTCCCAGACACTGCTCCTCTTTGCCTTTGCAAAGGCACCAGGTGGAGGGGAGTCCCGGGCCCGAGGTCTCCCAGGTCTTCCGTCTGCTGTCCACTGCAGGGGCACAGAGTCCGGAAAAGAAACTCCAAGCCTCCTTGCTTTGCCTCTCCACTCAGAAACAACCAGTTTCATAGGGACACGAACACAGTGCATTGTGAAACTTCTATTATGAAACGATGTCCCAGTGGGATTCACAAAAGTCCATTTCTTCCCAAACACTTTGCTGCATTGAAAAATTCCTTTCGCTCAATCCTGTTTTGGCGGAATGTCTTTCTGTCCAGGAAGAAAAATTAAACATAAAACATTCAATTTGGCCTTAGGTAAGGGAAGATCGAAGCAGATGATGGTTCCTATAAGCCAAGCTTTTCATTTTGGTTCATTCGGCCGACAAAATAATCATTTCTCTCTGAGGAACAGCTTGTATTTAAATATCAATTTACGTCTTCATTGAGTCTTCAGAGATTCACAATGAGTCCTCTAATATTAGTACTTTCAGGAACTTTGCTTCTTGCACTTGGAATTGTCAATACAAAGAAGAAAAAGTCTAAAGGAAAAAGAAGTGCAGTATTGACAAATTGATTCAACACTTTTCTTCTTCTTATAAGCATTAAATCCTCATCCATCCCAAAAGTTAAGAGAGGAAAGTTCTTTCTTGATAAGACAAAAAAAAAAAAAAAATTCCAGCTGTCCCAAGAAAAGATGGATACATTTGAGTGCATAAATATTATAAAATTCTGCAAGCCAAAAAACTTAAAGCCATGACAAAGTCAAAAGAAAAATGACAACCCAGGAAAAAAAATATTTGTAAAACATTTAACAGGCAAGAAATAAATGTCCTTACTATATAAAGAACTCTTTAGAAAAGTAAGTTCTACTGTTTAAGAACTTACTTTGTGCAAGATCAAATGTCCCAAGAATTTTACATGAGTTAATTCTTTTAATCCTCCCAACAGCCCTGTGAAGTAGGGGTTAATATGGTCCCCATTTTACAAGTGAGAAAACTGAAGCCCAGAGAGGTAAAGTAACTTGTCTAAGGCCACACAGCCAGTGATGGAGTCAGCATTGGAACCAGGCAGTCTGGCTCTGGAATCTGCGCCTGTCATCTCTCTATCCTCTCTTGGAGATGACATTCTTTGGGAGAGGGCTCACTCACTGAATTAGACAACAAAGATTCTCAGGAATTCCATGGAGGAGAAAAATGCCTACAGATGTGGAAGTTTTGCTGTGCATTATCACCTCTGTGTCTGTGGTGAGTGCGGCAGAAGCAGCAGATAGGAATGGGTAGGGAATCTCTCCAGGTAGAGGACCAGACCCACAGACTCGGCACCATGTCTTGCTCACGTAACATGTTTGTAACTCAAGGTGGACCAGAGAGGTGGCCAGCGGGGAGGGCAAGGAGACCCGCAGGTGATGTAGCAGCCTGGACATCCATCCTTCCTCACCCAGCACAGCATTCTTGGGGAGAATCGCTCCCCACCCCTCCAACCTCTGTGTCCTCTAGGTCAAGTGGGACTGATTACACAGCCCCAGGCTCACATGGGCTGGAGCAGTCAGAATCACAGTGACTGGTTCAGGGATGGCCATGCATCAGCTGATAAAAGGGACTCCTGGAGGCTCTGAGCCGACATTGCTATCACACCTGGAAAGCCCTCCTGAGAACAGAGCCAAAGTGATGGAGACACGAGCTTCCAGTGACGTCATCTAAGCACCTGGACCCAGGGAGATTCACCCTGAATCTCCCAAAGAAGCCACACCATCTCCCAGCCCATCTGCTTTCATGCCGTGTGATGTTCCCATTATCCACCAAGACTTAGGCCAGTGCCTCCACCTGCCCTCTGGCTGATCTGACCAAGAGGAGATGACAGAAGTGGCCTTGGCCAGGTTCCAGGGACAGCCATTAATTGTCCGGAAGCTTCAGCTTTTGGCTTCTTGGAGCACAGAACAATTCCAGGCTCCATTGGTAGAGAAAGAAACCACAGAGAGGAGCCGGAGGTGCCAGAGATATGAGTGAAGAAATTGGTCTTGAGAAACCAGCTCAGGGGCACCTTCTGAGGACCCAGCCCTGGCTGCCACAGCTATAGCCATGAGAGATCCCTGCCAAGCCCCAGAACTGTGAGAGGTGATGCTAAATTGTGTTTCACTTGTTAAGTTTGGGAGTGCTTGTTATGCAGCAGTCGATAACCAGAACACAGTCTTACTTGGAGCCTCTCAATAAATCTCCCAAGCCTAGCTGTGTTGAATTCCCACTGCTTACAAACTTTCAGTTGACTATGACTGTCCACAGAGGATGAGTCCCCTTCCTGTCCCTGAAGTCCACCAAAGGCCACCAAAAGCCACCAAAAGGATGTATACACATGGCTTCCTCCGTCCTTCCTTGACCACCACTTCAGGTGACAGGTTCAGGGGGAGGGTGCTGGGGAAGCTGCTGCAGGGTGAGCAGAGGGAGCAAAGTGAGTGTTAGTCACTCAGTCATGTCCAGCTCTTTGTAACCCCATGGACTGTAGCCCACCAGGCTCCTCTGTCCATGGGGATTCTCCAGGCAGGAATAGCCATGCTCTTCTCCAGGGGATCTTCCTGACCCAGGGATTGAACCTGGGTCTCCCACATTACAGGCAGATTCTTTATCATCTGAGCCACGAGGGAAGAGGGAGCAAGGAGATGCTCTATTCTTTTCTGTTTCTAAGAGGACTTGGCTCAAAACAGAGCGTGTGAGATACACATCCACCTACAATGTGATGGCATGAAATGAGCTCATCCACACCTGTCAGCTATGACAGCCGCCTGAAAGCAGGTTTCCATGAGAACCACCCAGAGCCAGCAGAGCAGGCTCAAGAACGTTCTGGAGTGGGGAGTTCCAGGCATCAAAACCAAGGCCATCCCAACAGGCACAAGAAAAGATGCCCAACCTTGCTGATTATCAGAGAAATGCAAATCAAAACTACAATGAGGCACCATCTCACACCAATCAGAATGGCCACCACTAAAAAGTCTACAAATAACAAATGCTGGAGAGGGTGTGAAAAAAGGGAACCCTCCTCCACTGTTGGTGGGAATGTAAACTGGTACAGCCACTATGGAGAACAGTATGGAGGTTCCTCAAAAAACTAAAACTCGAGTTGCCATGGGATCCAACAATTCTACTCCTGGGTCTATATCTGGACAAGTCTATAATTGAAAAGGATACATGTACCCCCAGGTTCATTGCAGCACTATTCCCAATAGATAGGACATAGAAACGACCTAAAAGTCCATCAACAGATGAATGGGTAAAGAAGATAGCTCCTCCCCCATCTTTAAACCGTCTCCACATCTCTGACTCTACCCCTCTGCCCTCTGTCTTTATAAGGACTCCTGTGATGTCTCTGGCCCCACACAGACAATCAGGACAGTCCCCATCTCAAGTTCCTCAACTTAACCACTCAACTTCATCAAAATGGGTAAAGAGTACATGGGATCACTGTGCATTATTTTTTACAACTGCCTGTTCATCTACAATTATCTCAAAATAAAAAGGATCTCATAAAAGACAATAAAAGAGATTTTGCTCGGTCGGGAAGGCCTTTAATCTGATCTGGCTGGTTCAACGTCCAATTTTATTACAGCGTATCTCAGGCATGGGAGTTGGATGTTCTCCCAGTTTTTGGTCAAGAGAGTCTCCAGAACTGGGGCCTTGGTTTCTTTATTTGTAGAAAGAATAGAAGACATCAAGGGAATCTACCAACTGTAGGATTCTAAGCGGGTTTTCCGTGTTGTGTGGCCACTGCAGGAGGAGCGGAATGTACAGGGTTCTGATAACAGAGCATCTCTATGGAGTGGCCGCCTACTGAGTGCTTCTAAAAGAGTACAGGCTGGGAGACAGTGATGGGGAGGTTTGGGTTTTCTGGCTAAGCTGGGAAGAGACCCAGACACCTTGTGGCAATCAACTAGCAAGCTTCTGCCATCGAATCAGATTCCTAACTGATTTTTCTTAAGACCCTAAAGTGTAATCTGTACCTCCCCATTTCAGCAGAGTACAGGTCAATACGATGATTTCTTCCTACTCTTCTTCTTTCTAAGAGTTGATAGTTTCAGTCACTCTGGTCTTGGACAGATTCTCCAAGAGAATTTTAGCATATCAACATGCCCTTATATGGGCTTCCCGAGTGGCTCAGACAGTAAAGAATCTGCCTGCAATGCAGGAGGCCTGAGTTTGATCCCTGGGTGGGAAAGATCCTCTGGAGAAGGGCATGGCAATCCACTCCAGTATTCTTGCCTGGAGAATTCCATGGGCAGAAGAGCCTGCTGGGCTACAGTCCATGGGGTCGCAAAGAATCAGACATGATTGAGCAGCTAACCCTTTCACTTTCATGCCTTTATACAACAGGAATCACAGTATGCGACGCTAATCCCTTCTCAGTCATCTTTCAGTTCTGATTGTGATGAGAAGAAAGTCCGTTTGTATGTAAGTAACAATTGCTAATCCTTGTTTTAACAAAGAAATGCCACATCTCGAATTCAGAGCCTCTGGTGGGCAATGGTACCCACATGGAATTCAACAATGCAGGAATCTTCTACTTAAGAAAATGATGATTGGGTTTCAGTTCTTGGGGATGATAAGTTTCCTTTTCAATTGAATCTAGTGAGTGAGTGAAAGTCGCTCAGTCGTGTCCGACTCTTTGCGACTCCATGGACTACACAGTCCATGGAATTCTCCATGAACCCACGCTAGAGTACTAGAGTGGGTAGCTGTTCCTTTGTCCAGGGGATCTCCAGGGGATCTTCCAACCCAGGGATCGAACCCAGATCTCCCACATGGCAGGTAGATTCTTTACCAGATGAGCCACCAAGGAAGCCCAAGTTTTATAGTTCAGGTGCTACGTGTATATGGTTAAAAAAAAAAAAAAAAGAACCAAAAACATCATACAAGCAATTTAAAAGTGAGAAAAATTTAATAATCTTAAAAACTGTCTTAAAAACATCCTAGCTTGACTGGAAATTTAGATAATTGCATCATTCAACCTCAACCAATTAAAGTAAATAACCCACCCTTGGACTTCCTTGGCATAAATACATCCTGCCTTGCTGCCTTCATAGTCTATATTATATAAGCTGAATTAAGGGGATGACATGCCATTTTTATTTTATTTAATTTTCTTTGTCCACTTCAGGACCATAAGGATAGAATTATGTCTGGCTATGTAAATTTCCTCGGTAAAACTTTCAAGTGATCTATTCTTACCTGTTCTCAAGAGTGCAGAGACCCAGGTGCTAAAAAACACAGAGAATGGCTCCTAAGACTTTCTTATTCATCCCAGAAATCACAGAACAATTGAGGAGCAAAGTGTGAGGCTACATATACATGGTTCAGTTCAGTTCAGTACATGGTTAAGTAAATGCAAGAGACCTTACTCTTAAAGTAGAAATGTTACAAGGTATCAAGTCTATGACCCAAAATTCATTGTCTTTCCTAACTTAATTCTCACTTGACATAGAGAAGTGGTAAAGATGCTGAAGCTTCTACACTATATCCTTAGATATTTTTTTTTCCCCTCAGCTCCATGATTACAAGGAAGTAATAACCAAAATAGGGTGGGAGAAATGGTATAACGAAGAACAAAATTTGGAGAGAAAAAAAAGCTAAATGTCATAGTGGTGGAGAACCTGGTTAACAGAAGAGACACTAGGTGAAAGATGAGGAATTGCATTTTCAGTCATAGTTGAGTTTGCAATGGTAGGAGAAGTGATCAATGAAATGCAGAGAAAAAGATGATCGAGACCCAGAGGGATAGTGTTTCTCTGACTTTAATATACACAACGGAGGCCATAAACTCCAAAGCCTGTCTTTCCAGGGGCACTGACTCCATAAGAGAGCTGGCATGTTTCCTGTAGGCAGCTCAGGCCGTATTTTTCAACTTGCAGACACACTCTTTGTCAGATCAAGCCCTGCATATGAAATGCTACTCATGCGTATGCTTCCTGCCTCCCCAGAAGGCTCTCTCATTTCTTCTAGAAATATCTGGTGCTGTAGGACTCTCTTTCACTCTCGCCATTTCTCTCCTCAATATTATTTTAAGAAAGCCACAGGTGAGTGGACACTTCCCTTCAGTCTCATCAATCAGGGCGCTGAGTCCAAAGTGAAAGTGAAAGTCGCTCAGTCGTGTCTGACTCTTTGCGATCCCATGGACTATACAGTCCGTGGAATTCTCCAGGCCAGAATACTGGAGTGGGTAGCCATTCCCTTCTCTAGGAGATCTTCCCAACCCAGGGATTGAACCCAGGTTTCCCGCATCAGAGGTGGATTCTTTACCAGCTGAGCCACCAGGGAAACCCAAGAATACTGGAGTCGGTAGCCTATCCCTTCTCCAGGGGATCTCTTCCTGACCCAGGAATCATGAACCAGGGTCTCCTGCATTGCAGGCAGATTCTTTACCAGCTGAGCTACCAGGAAAGCTGCGAGAGTCCAAGGGACTCAAGAAACCTGGAAACCACTGGACAGTCACCTTAGCTCTAACCAACTGATGGCAGGTGGGCAGGTAACACTGTAGGATTTTCTGATTTTTTTAAGAGAAGGCAGAAGTAGAGATTTTTTTAATGAAATTTTATCTTTCAGGGGAGTTGAGTATTAATTTAAAAAAACATTTAAAGCACCGTGAGAGAGGCTTTGTTTCTGCAGTTAGGCAGTCTTTTTGAACCCACCCATTCTGCCGAAAGCTTCCCAGGTGGTGCTAGTGGTAAAGAACTTGCCTGCCAATGTAGGAGATGTGAAGAGATGTGGGTTCGATCCCTGGGTTGGAAAGATTCCCTGAAGGAGGGCATGACAACCCACTCCAGTATTCTTGCCTGGAGAATCCCACGGACAGAAGAACCTAGCAGGCTATAGTTCACAGAGTTGCAAAGAGTTGGACATGACTGAAACAACTTAGTATGCACACACATTCTGCCAAAAAACAATTTAGAAAACTTGTTAAAATAGAAGATTTGTGAGAACCGACGTAATGCCAGCAAATAAAACACATTTGTGGACTAGAGTCAGCCTTGAGTAGTTCTGAGATTTAGTCCATGAAAATCACCCAGAGGGCCTGGGTTAAAATTCAGATCTCCTGTCCACAGAGATTTGGATTCAGTGGGTCCTGGACTGGAGACCGAGAAGTTCCATTTTTAACAGTCTCTGCAATGGACTCGTCTGCTGATGGTCTGGAAACAATACTTCAAGAAACTCGGCACTAAATCACCCTGTGGCTCTAGGCTATCTTGTGCCTTCTCTGGACCTCAGTCTGCCCATCTGTGAAATGGACATGGTGAATGAATACTCTCTGAAGCTCCATCAGGCTTTCAAACATCCCTAAAACCCCCAATCATCTAAGGAAGACAGAAGTTGAATCTGTGCTGAACTGTCAGGCCCTTCTGGAAATTTTTTTCCTGAAACACCATTCAGAATATTTTACCATTTTGTTGATGGCATTGAAGTTAGTGACTTAATGCAAAGTTGAAGTTAGTAACCTAATGCAAAGGGTCTAAAAAGTCCTGTCGATGCTGAGAAGAGAATGTAGATGCTGAGATATTCCAGCTGCTGCTATGGAGCTGTAGCAGGTTTCTTGGTGTTTATAAGCAGAGGAAGCTCTAATGCACAAGAGGGAAAAAAGAAGGGTACATTTCCAGAGGGAGGAAAAATTAACAAGTAAAACAGGAAGAAGTTCTTTCTGGCAGGCATCCAAGGTGATTGGGAGTTGAGGTGGAATTAGAGGTAATTACTCAAAATGGAATTTAGTACAATATCAGAAAGAAGTATCTAAAAGTCAGAGGGGTGCAAAAACGGGACTGGCCCATTCAGGATGGAGAAGGACACATCACAAGTGATACACAAATGACAGCCCATCAAGTATGTGCTGGGGAAGCATTCAAAGGCATTTAAGCATCAGAAAGACAGACTCGATGTATCTGTTCAATTGATAGGGATCAAGCATCTATCGTGCTGATATTCATCCCTGAAAACACAACAGTGACCAAGACAGACAGAGTCCCTGCCCTTGCAGAGCTAAATGTCCAAGAAGGAGGACACATAATGAGCAGGTCATCACCAAAGATGCAAGGGACAGAGGGGGACATTCAGGGACCTGTGAGAGCAAAGAGGAATGCAACTGGTGTGGGACTCATCTCTGTAAGAGCCACACTGGAGCTGAGCCCTCAAGGTCTATAGGGAGGACTTCCCTTGTGGTCCAGTGGTTAAGAATCCACTTTCCAACTGGTTAAGAATTTACCTTCCAATGCAAGGGATGTGCTTGGTTCAATCCCTGGTCAGGGAACTAAGATCCCACATGCTGAGGGGTAACTAAGCCTGCACAAAGCAACTGAAGAAAGCCCACGTGCCTCAACAAAGACCCAGCAAAGCCAATAAAACAATAAAATTAAAATAAGGTTTACAGGGGAGTGAAACAAGGTGCTGGAACAGTCCAGGAGGACTCCCTCCTCATGTGGATTTCTGCCTTGTGTGCCTGCTGGCCGTGGGAGTTGGAGGAGAGTTGCCTCAGTATTGAAGGAACACAGACTGTGCTTCCTCTGGTTAATGTTCAAATAGACTTTCTCAAAGGATGCTCCAGAGCCTCTCTCCCATTTGCACCCAATGCCCATGAGGAAATTTCCCAGGAGGCACAATTTGCCAAAAGGCAGGTCACACAGTCAGCTCAGAGAAACAAGAGAAACTGGCCAAGTGGGTGGAGAAAAGCCCTAAGACAAGCAGGTCATGGGTTCGAAATCTCAGAGTGAGAAGCTGTCAGAGAAGGAAGATCCCACGTTCTAGCTGAGAACTCGGAGAGGGAACAGCTAAATTGCTCAGATGTTTTATCCTTTTTTGAAAAGTTCAAACCTCAACCCTGTCTTCTATAACTGTCTTAAAAAAAAATAAAATCAGCCAAAAATATGAACAGAGACCACAAGAGAATTGGGAAATCACAAATATGAAAACAATTGACCTGCTCGACTGGGTGTGGGAAGTGTTTCTCTCTTTAAGTGTTGAGGGAATTCCCTGGTGGTCCAGTGGTTAGGACTCTGTGCATTCATTGCCAGGGCCTGGGTTCAATCTCTGGTCAGGAAACTAAGGTCCCACACATCACACAGCACAGCCAAACATACACACATATATATATATAATCCCAGCTCTGCAACTACCGAGTAACCCCAGCTCTCTGCAACTAGAGAAAGACTTCAAGCAACAGCAAAGACCCAGCAAAGCAAAAAAAAAAAAAAAAAAATTGTTTAATTACTAAAAGTGCACTTGAAATCATCTCACCTACTTCAAAAGCTATGTGGAGTTTGATTTGAAAAATGTTGGATGGACTTTTCCTGTTCAAATCCTGTTCTCCTTAAACATAGAAATGCAAACTCATTGAGGCTCCAGGGAAACCCCCCCAGAGCAAAGGATATGGTCAATAAAATGGAGAAATGCTTACAGTGATCCTTAGGATGACACCCATGTTCGGTGGTCCTGTCTGAAGTCCAAACTGAGGGAGGTATATGGAGCAAGAAATACCCAACTTCCCTCAGCATCTGCCACATTAAGACGCCTGCTAGCATGGTCTCAGGGGGCCAAAGTTGACTTGAGGTTTCCTGGCTTCACCGCATATCTGGCCATACTCTAGAAAAGTGGCCACCCAAAAAAATACCTTCAAAGGCTTCGGTTAACCAGGACACATAAGAAGGTATCAACAGGGTGGAAACATGAAGCCAAAGTTTACAGCTCTCTATACCACGTGAGCTCTTGTCTGTCTCATTTTTTTGGAGGATGAAATTAGTACATGTAATGGGATTAGAACACTCAGTTTAGTTCAGTTCAGTCACTCAGTTGTGTCCAACTCTTTGTGATTCCATGGACTGCAGCATGCCAGGCTTCCCTGTCTATCACCAACTCCCGGAGCTTGCTCAAACTCATGTCCATCGAGTCGGTGATGCCATCCAACCACCTCATCCTCTGTTGTCCCCTTCTTCTCCTGCCTTCAATCTTTCCCAGCATCAGGGTCTTTTCCAATGGGTCAGCTCTTGGCATCAGGTGGCCAAAGTACTGGAGTTTCAGCTTCAGCATCAGTCCTTCCAGTGAATATTCAGGACCGATTTCCTTTAGGATGGAGTGGTTTGATCTCTTTGCAGTCCAAGAACACTGGCACCAACTAAACGATGCATGATTGTGGGTGATTATGACAACTGGTCCAGCCATGTCGGCCCCTGCCATAGGGTCACATCCGAGCAGGCAGGCAGAGTGAGGACCAAGATCCTGGGGACAGGAAGTGCCTTGGGAGGCACCCATGCAGGATAAGACCCCAACAGGCTGGTCAAGTGTTGGACCAGCCACATGCCAGTCTTCAGAACAACCCCATGAGCAGGGAACTAAAATCTGGCTTTGATTGACCCATGTTACAGGTAAGGAATTTGGACTCAGAAGTTAAGTGGTTGCCCAAGGTCACCACAGAAAGGATTAGAACACCACTGAAACCCAGGCTGCCTGGCCCTGGAGCCCAACCCATTAACATGCTCTATGTCCAGCAGGTCCAATGATCAAAGGGTCAGAAGTCAGTGATGAGCTGAAGGGCAACGTCCAACACAAGAGAGGGCCCCTCCATTCAGCCCCACAAGATCGGAATAAGGGAGGGAGATTTCTCAAGAGAAACTGGGAATTTGTATTTTTATGTGAAATTGTCCTATTTTTCAACGTTGGCAACTAATCAAAAAATTTTAACTCCATGCCTGCAAAACCAGGCCCAACCACAGGGCAGGGTGAGTGAGCTTAGAGGCCTCTAGTTTATGACCTCAGAATTCAGGTAAAGTTTTCCAATAGTTCTGATTTCCAGTAGCTGGTCACTATCAGAGTCACCACTAGTCCCATCATCGTCATCACTCAAAGGCTGGTTATCTGTGACAGTGCCCAGCTACTGGAATTCGTGGGGCCTTCCCCTCCCACCTGAGTCAATTCCAGTTTTGGTAGCTAGGGCTGTAGAGATACCTTTCTTCCAAAGAGAGGCTGTTCCCTCTCAGACCCAGAGACAAACTGGACAGAAACACACCCCCACCCTGCTCCTCCTCCCCCGCCCTCCTGACCAAGACAGGGGAAGGGTGAGGCAGGCACCCGCTGCCCTCTTGTTTCTCTTCCTCCTTGTAGCTGAGGCGGGGCTGTTTTAAATTTAGAGAAATAAACAACTCTGCTGTGTTTATAGGGCTGTTTGAATTCAGGAACAGCTTGAACTGTGGATTTGTAAACCTGGCTGTGGTTTTAGACCTCAAATCCCTTTCTCAAAACTCTGGGTTCTGCAAAGTCCAAAATGTATCCTCCCACACGTTATCACCTTGTTAGCTCTGTTTACTTTTACTGGAATGTAACCCATAGGGCCCAGCCAGGTGGAAAACAATGAATTCATCACAGGGCAGTTTTGATAAGCCCATTGGATGTCCAAAAAGACTTAGGGCTTTCAGACCCGCTTGCATTAAACATTTTTTTTTTTCCTAGAAAGAAAAATTTTCGGTTGTTTAGGATAAGGGAACTTGGAGGCTTGAAACTGATTTGGATGGCAGAGAACAGTTTCCCAGAATGTTTTGAAATGTGGCTCAAATCTTCATTTTCTGAAGCTCAGATCCTAGAGAGCCGGTTACTTTCCATAGGGAAAAAAAAAAAAGGAAGAAGAAGAAGTAACAGATTCTTAACTTCTCTTTTGTACCTATGTGTTTCACCCATGGTATTATTTTAACCACAGGCCTACAACCTTTCTTGGGACAGCTCTCACCACTGCCCCCTCCAATCTCCATGGATATAAAAGAAGCGAACCCATGGCACGAGTCTGAAAAGGCATGCCCCTCCCAGACCCATGGCCAACATCCTGGAGCCAGAAATAACGTCCCGTGAGCCACACCATCAATTTCCTGCCCACAAACGCCACGGTCCCATCCAAACTCCACTGCAACATCACCGTGTCTGCTTTTTATGGACGGTTCTTTTTTGTCTGTTTCTTGGGGGGTTTGGTTGTTGTTGTTTGTTTCTTTTTGCTTTACAATATTAAATACTTTGCTCTCATGCCTCTGTGAAATGGTGTTTTAATTCCATCTCCAGGACCAGTCTCTGCATCCCCATCCTCACCCCTCCCCTCAAGTCCGTATGCATGCATGGTGCAGCGGAACTTTGTCTTCACATCTGCCACAGCCCAGAGGAACAGATGCCACCTGGCAACAAAATGAACTTAAAAGAAAGAAAGAAAAGAATGGAGCGCATCACTCACCCTCAGGGCCACACTGTGCCGGATTACTGATGCAGGAAGTTTTGTTCTTTCTGTAATAGAGAAAGGTGACTCCTTTTCCCTCCTTGAGGTAAATGCCTTTGTTGACCTTTCCTTCTACAATATCTAAGTAAGAAGAATGGCAAACATTGTAGATTAATAATTGCAGGAGATGAAAAGTCTGGAGACGCGTCAGGCTTACAAACAACTTTGATCTAAATATGCTGTATTATTTCTATTTATAATTAAATATTTCTTTTGACATTACAGATATTATTTAATATTAATGGTATTTAACATTTCATAATTCATATAGAAGTAATATATTAGTGTCAATATTAAATAATATTCTATATTATTAATATTGTATCCTAGTAATTAATATCACACCAGTGTATAATATGCACTGTAATATGACCACATTATAAGTACTGTATTTGTCAACAGTTGAGATACCAGGAGCCATATGATTAGAATCTCCTACTGTCCTAAACTTTCATGCCATCCACCTCTTCATGAGTCCTTCTCACTGTCATCTTCACATGAGACCTTCCAGGTGAAACCCTGAAATTCAAGTTCAAATGTAAAACTACACCTGCACTCTTTCTCCTTCTGAATTCTCTCATTGAAAGCCCATGATCTGACACATGGGAACCCATGATTTTAAGAGAATTCGTTTTCAGGCTCTAGGAGGGAAACTCAGAGCCACACCTCAAGTCATCCCAGCAGAGCCTGCCAATGACCTGACCACAGGGCCAGTCGTCCTGGCGGGGACGCCAGCTCCGCCATCATTCTGTTTGTCCCATCCTGATAGCAGACCTTTCTGATGGTGTCATTGTGATGTAAATGGTTTACAGAATAGATAAGGGAAGACTATAAAAGCCAAGGCTGAGGAGTCACACATTGTTGACTGGGATCAAAGCCACCCAGAGGCCTCCTCTGCCCTGTGGCAGCTGCATCCCGCCCTCGGAGCTGGTGGTCCAGCTGAAGATGGACAGAATCACCAGGAGCCCTTTGACTCGACCACTACCCCAGGTTAGATTCTCTAACAACCATTGGCGTGTGGATACCAACCTGAAGGACTTCAGCGTCTTTCCTTACTGTTTTAAATTCTTTTTTTTTTAAATCTATCTCGTTTATTGCTAGGGGTGGGGAATCTATATATTACATAGTTAAAATGGGCAACTTGAAGTTGCAGGATTGAATGAGGCTGTATAAACCCCTGAACCAGACTATTTGCTTGGCAAAATTAATTTCGGAAGTGAATCATCCCATAGTAGAAAAAACGATCGGTTATATATTGCAAAAAAAAGGTCAGGAGCAAGACCTAAATTATCTGAGCCAACTTTCCATACTGACCAGAAAGTTGCCCAATTGCTACTATCTGTCCTGTTCTGTGCTGCCTAAGAAAAATCTGAAACATGTGGGCCTTGGAGGTTATTAAATAAGATAATCATTTAACCATGACTCTTGTGGGTGTGTCTTTTAGAAAACAGCTTCTAATGATTTAAAAAAAAAAATTCCAGCTACAGAAGAAATGCTGATTTTAGCGTTTGCAAGATATCACATTTTTGATGAGGTATTTTAACATTGACTTTAATTTTCCATTTCAAGGGCATGTTTTTCCTTCCCCAAAGAAGATAATCCATTTAAAAATCCAAACAAGGTTTATTTTTTGGAAACTATCTCATCTTATGTCTGTATTGTTCTGAAAATAAGCAGCTGGTTTGGAAGACCCTGGTTGCTTGAAAGTGCACAGCCACCCTCTACTATCCTTCAGTCTGTGATATTTCCTTTAGAATTAAGTCATGGTCTTAGGTGCTTACCATCAAATACCCTGAATCTTTGGCTCTTGGGGGGATAGTCACTCATTTGCTAGTCAAGACATAGTGAATTCATATAGAACCAGATCGGACTGGCCTTTCAATTCATTGCAGATCCAAACTTAACACAGAAGGAACACATGCTCACCTACGGTTGCAGAGAAATTTGAGTAGGCAGAATCATTGGTATAAACAAAGGTAGAATTATGAGAAGGGAGCACAGTGAGGTTGTGGGTTCGTGATGCTGGGTGAAACAACAAAAGAAAAAAGCACAATGAATGAGTGACACAAAAAACAAACGGAACTGACATATCTCTCAACATAACACACATCCATAAGTGTGCTGTCGTCCCACAAACATCTCGGGTCCTCTCTCCTGGCCCCACCTCCCTCCTACTTACTCAGCCAACATTATGGCACCTCCAGCAGCCCCATGCTGTCCCAAAGCCAGGGTGCTGTGGTGGTTGTATTTGGTTCCAATGTGCTGGCCCCAACTCCCATCCAGATACTTAGTTGAGAGATATGAAATTGAACTCGGCCACAAAGTAGCCTTAACAAAAAGGATTAACGGTTGTGATGTCGCGAGAACTGATGAAACAGAAGCACAGCATGAAAACAACTACACATTATTACGACAAATGGACGAAACAACAGAGATTTAACTCAGCGACAAATAACAAAGCAGTGCATCCACGCGATGATTTCCAGCACCATTCAACTGTCCCCAGCAGTAAAACGCGCTGATGGATTCTATTCCTTTCTCTTTTTGCCCTAAGAAACCTGTAATCAAATTGAAATATGCCAGCAGAGCACTATAACATAAAGAATAGACCCAGTGGAAAAGGGCAGTGAACCCTTCATTATTCGAGTGTTTCAGGACAAACACCCATATAGTTTGAGTTTTATGGGAAATTAATATTTTGGGTGAACAAAATCCAATCACAATGTACTTTTTCTGATAACCTATGACAATGAGATGAGTTGACAGGGTGAGGAGAGAACTATAAGGATCATTATTTGAACACTTGTTTAAAGTAATTACAGAAATGTTAGCACCCAGCTCCTAAACATGGAGCTATTTTGACAATGCATTTTCCACTTGGAATGATCTCCTTTCAAAGGCTTTAAAATAAAAGCCCTGAGAAGAGAAAATTAGATTATGACAAGGGGACCATTTCTTTTGACCCGAGAGAGTCATAAAATGAACTGCCACAGGAACGGTTCATCCCTATAGCACAGACTATTTGGAGAATATATGAAGCCACAATGGTTCAATGTAAGTTTCATCATGGCTGCCATTGCTGCCCAACACACAGGCAAGTAAGAGGTAATGCCGGATGAAGGCAGGGCTTTGGTTAGCCCTGCATAGGAGGACAGCATCCTTCTGGAGGGCCCTGCTCTTTGAGTGCCTCTAAGGATGCCAGCAGTAGAGACATCCACTGTAATACTTCCTGATTTGCAAAGTTTAAGAAAGACATTTTAGACTCTGTGGTGACAATTTATGACAGCACATGAAGTCCTGGGAATAAGGAACAAATCAGTGTGCTGGTGTGAGACACTTAATAAGCAGCAATGTGGGTTTTTTTTTTTTTAATCCATTACAAAGAACCAATACAGACAATCTGAGCATATGCTAGGATTGTACATAAACCTCCTGCTGTAATCAGTCATTGGACATAATCAAGAGGAATAAAAATTAAAATGTCAGAGCATCCCGAATCACTCAAAACTTACACTTTAAAAAATCTTCTTATTGGAATGGAAAAAGTACTCAGGGCTGTCTGGAGTTTCTCCTTCAGGTCAAAGTCTGAACTGAGTCAGATAGAAACTTTATTTTCCATGGCATTGCAGACCACTGGAAGCATCTTAGGTGGTGTTTGATCTCCTCAAGGAATGGGGGTGGGGGGTGGGGGGCTGTCAGTGAAGTGTGGAAGAGCTGATGGGTAAGCGAATCTGAACCTTTGCTAAGTCAGATTGTGACCCCACAAACAGGGCACTAGTCTTCACTGGCACAACCTTTGGCGCTAGGTTCAAATGGGTCCCTGCTTTGGCAGGCATGCAGATTATGCCATTTGTGTCTACCTAGAAAACACGCATCCTGACTCATGCAGAGGTTGATCCATCAGATACAGGTTAAAGCTGAAAACTTTTGTTTTAAGGTTGTTGGAGAAAATGCACATCTTAATATTTCGAAACATAAATGCTGTCTTTTAATCATTAAAACATATAAAAGTTCTAGTGAAAATACTTTGCAATAACAATTATTAAGGGGAAGCAACACAAATGTCTATTCATCTCTGTCATCCTGGCTTCACAGCTGATGCTGTTTGTTGTTCCCTGTCTCTCTGGACTGCCCCTGATTCCTGAGAGATGCACATTTCTGGGGCCCCAGTTTCTGCTCCCACCCCTGTCTACCTCCAGTTGTCTCCTGAAGTTCGTGGATCCCATCCACATTTTCCAATGGCCAGTAATGGGAAGCAGAAGCCAGGACCTCAAACCCTTGAGGGAAAAAAGAATAAAAATGTTACATCACTATTAGCAAAGAGAGAGCTGGACATAAGGAACTACTTACTACCTATATCAGGAATTGGGGGAAGAGTTAATTATCAGAGTGATTGTGGAGGTACTCAAAAGGTATTTGAATATATTCAATACACACTCCAAGGTTTCAAAAACTCAATAAATTAAAAATAAATGAATATTTTTACAGAATAAAACATACTAAATAGGAATAGATACCTTTTAACCAAAAGAAAATAAAAGTCATTCTGCCTAATGGCACAACACACAAAGCATGCCCACACATTTCAGAGAAAAAGATAAGAATGTCCATTATCCCACCGTTAGTTCCTATGCTTTAAGAGAAATAGCTGATGCAATCAGACAAGAGAGAAAAAATAAGGTTGAAAAAGAGGAGGAAGCCAGCAGCTATATTGTGCAGACATCATGTGAGGTTCTTTACAAATACGCCCTCATTTCAGTCTAACAATAATCTATAAAATAATTGTACTTCTAGCCATCTGTTAAGACATGGAATACAATGCCACCTCAGCAGTCACCCAGCCAACTGGTTTTAGATACAGTCCTCCATACACATCTCCTGAATTGGTCTTGATCTTTCTATTATTGCTCTGCTTCCTCCATACTAAAAATCAATCCTTTAAAAGTCTCCTTTAGGGTCCTTGTGCTTTGAGTAGACATCATTTTGTGCAGATATGTTCTTTTTTATTCTGCTCTTCTCACTTAATATCATACGAATTATTTCATTTATTTTTTTTCTCTCTAACTCTCATAATGGAGTTTGGGTAACAGTCCCTGGAGAGGCTGCACCATCACACACTCAACTGTTCTCCTAACTTGAATCTTCTTTTGGATTAATTCTCTGTGAACAGTTCCCAGAAATGGAAATAAAGATCCAGATGACTAAATAATAATCAACTGCCTTCAATGTCTGCCAGGTCCCAGAAAAGTTAAAATTACCAAAGTAATCTTTGTGTTGTTTATTGTAAAAAATATTTTTTAAGAAGAGATAATATGATCATTATTTTCAAATGATGTATGCCTGATAATGAAAATGAAAACTATTACAAATAAGAAAAGAATTTAGTAAGTGAAAAACTGTTACAAATGGTAAAAGAATTTAGTAAGGAGGCTGGTACAAATTAAATATGCAAATGTGAATAACTCTCTTGTATTCATATAATCTAAAAAATAGAAGAAAGGTTTTAATTTATAAATGCAATCAATAAAGAGAAGACATTTAAGAACAAAAGAATAAGAACTACACAACATTCTCATGAAGAAAACAATCAATTCATACTGAAGGATATAAAAGAAACCTTGAATAAATGACGGGCTTCCTTGGTAGCTCAGCTGGTAAAGAATCTGCCTGAAATGCAGGAGACACCGGTTGACTTGACCTATTCTTAATAAAGAAAACTCAAAAATCAAAAAATATCTACTAAATATGCTCAACATCTCTAATTATCAAAAATACAACATTAATTATCAAAAATTAAAAATACAGTGAGGTACCACTTCACACCAACCAGAGTGGCCATCATAAAAAAGTCTACACACAATAAATGCTGGAAAGTGTGGAGAAAATGGAACCCTCCCACACTGTTGGTGGGAATATAAATTGGTGCAGTCACTATGGAAAACAGTATGGAAGTTCTTTAAAAAACTGAAAATAGAACCACTGTATGACCTAGCAATCCCATTCCTGGGCATACATCCAAAGAAAACTCTAATTCAAAAAGATGCATGCACCCCCAGTGTTCATTTCAGCACTATTTAGAACAGTCTAGACATGGAAGCAACTTAAGTGTCCATCACCAGGTGAATGGATAAAGAAGATGTGGTACATATATCCAATGGAGTACCATTCAGCCATAAAAAACAATGAGATAATGCCATTTGCACCAACATGGATGGACCTTAGAGATTATCTTACTAAGTGAAGTAAACAAGGCAGAGAAAGACAAATGCTAAATGATATCACTTATATGTGGAATTAAAAAAAACAATGATACAAATTAATTTATTTACAAAACAGAAATAGACTCACAAACATGGAGAATTAATGCATGGTTACCAAAGGGAAAGTAGGGGAAGGGATAAATTACAAATTTGGGATTAAATATATATATACTACTATACACAGAATAGATATAGACAGCTCAAGGAAAAAGAAATGCAAATTACTTTTAGAAATATAAGAAGTTCAATTTTAAAAAGCATGTTAAAACTATAGCAAGCTAGCCTATTCACTTATCAGACTGGCAAATGAAAAGTTACACTTATTAGAAGACTTAAGTATCCCTTGGACTGCAAGGAGGTAAAACCATTCAATCCTAAAGGAAATAAACCCTGAATATTCATTAGGAAGGACTGCTACTGAAGCTGAAGCTCCAACACTTTGGCCACCTGATGCAAAGAGCCAACTCATTGGAACAGACCCTGATGCTGAGAAGACTGAAGGCAAAAGGAGAAGGGGGTGGCAGAGGATGAGTTGGTTAAATAGCATCACTGACTCAATGGACATGAATCTGAGCAAATTCCAGGAGACAATGGAGGACAGAGGAGCCTGGTATGCTACAGTCCATGAGGTCGCAAAGAGTCAGACAGGACTTACTGACTGAACAACAACATACTTAAGTAGGCAAGTTCTACAGCCTTTTCTGGTGTGAGTTCACCTTTCTGGAGGGCAATATCTATCAAAATCTTAAGCTCACATGATGTTTGACCTAGCAATTTAATTCCTAGAAATTTATTCTAAAGATCTATCATATTCTCATGCATATGATCAAAGACCTATGTACAAGGGTATTTGTTGCAGAATTTTTAAAATAGTAACAAAAACCTGCAAACAGTCTACATGTTCATTTACAGAGGGCTGGCTAAATAAATATGGAACATCTATATAATGATCTAGGGTGTAGCTAGGATAAATAATGAGGCTGATTTACATGTACTGACATAGAATATTCTTTAGTCATACTGTTAAGCTAAAAAAAATCAAGGTGAGAAAAATATGTATATTGTGAACTATTTTGTGTAAAATACAGTGTTTCAGAGGGCAGAGAAAAGAGAAGGGGTGCTTGGCTATGTACTCTAGATACTGAGAAGATTAGTTTGGGGTGACAAAATTGAGAAATGGGGTGTAAGATGCGAGATTTACATTTCTGTTTTATTGAATGTTAGGACCTGTATTCCTTCAACAACCATTTAAGTCTTGCTTTCATAATTAAAATGACTGTAGATAACGTCCATATGAAATTTTCAGAGAAAACTGAAGCACTCCATCTAACATTTGAATTTCCATCAGGATGCCAAACATGTGCCCAGGTCCAGATCATTGAGTTCTTTTTTCAGTTTGCATCTGTGAGGCTGTCCCTTCAGGGTTACGTACATGCATCAAAAATGATGACCAAGAACCTAGCTAGTTCTACAATAGGGGCCAAAGAGAGGCAGCTGTGTGCACACCTAACTCTCTTATACATGTTAGGGACCTGATGTCCTCTGGGAATGAGTGGTTCTATTCCAGGACCTCCACAGTAAGAATATGAAATGCAAAAATAAAAAATATTCATCTTCATTTATACCATGATTTTTTTTTTTCTAAAATGTGGGATATTCATTTTGAAGAGGAGAAGACATTATTGACTTGATATTCAACTCATCTGGGGGAAAAAAATATAGGAAAAGGAAATAACATCTGTTGAGCGAAGAACAGATGTTATATCTTCAGAATCTTCGTTCTCATAAAGTAAAGCCTGTGGGTAATAACACTGACAAATGGCCATGTCCATCCTGGGCAGGAAGGCTCATAGAATCAAGGGATCGTGTCTTGTTCACATATAAAGATGCCACCCATCCGCCTGCCAGCCAGTGCCCAGGGATGGGAAGTATCACTGGTTGCAGGGGGCGGGGGAGGCTTCTGTGATCAGGAGAAGGCCTGCCATGCTACCCACCAAATGGCCCAGATGTAACTATTAACACTGAGTTTGTCCAGGAAGTCATGAAGGGGGTGCAAACTGAAATATCCATGAGGGCCAGGGGCATGAGGAATTACCTGCAGGGAGGCCAGGGATGATGTTTACTGTGGCTTCCAACTTGGAAGGCACAGGTGATCAGAAAAGGTGCCGGGAACAAGCACCTGGACCACCTCCGAGTTCCTCACTGCCAGGTCTCAGGGCGGGGGAGGCTGGGCGGGGAGGAAAATGAGTGTCCTGTCCAAAGAAAGTGACTTCTTCCCAAGCCAATCATCCCACCTCTGTAGGAAGATATGCCCAGAATTGCCAGGTCTCCCACTTTCAAAAAGAAGTCAGAGGGACTTCCCTGGTGGTCCAGTGGCTAAGACTCCACACTCCAAATGCAGAGGGTCCACGTTCAATTCCTGGTTGGGGAACTAGATCTCACAGGCCACAACAAAGGGTTTGCATGCCATAGCTAATGATCCCACATGCCACAACTAAGACACAGAACAGCCAAATATATAAAGACTAAATAAACTTTTTTTTAAGTCAGAAATCCATATTTTTTTAAATTGAAATCTCCCTACATGCTAATGTCAACAATTTAGGTTTTTTTCTTAATTAAAACATTGTGTGGTATTAATAAGACGTATCAAGGAACTGAACTGAACACATAGATTCCCTTTTACAACCTAAAGAGTAAACAATCTATGACCCTAAAAGTGTCAGAAGAGAAGGGTCTCATTCTTTTGTGAATTAGACAGTTCAGCTATTTTCCCAAAAAGAAGGTGATATGGAATCTTCGGGGTGTACAGTCACCCTGGTTTTCACCAAATAAACAGATTAAATGTCTACAAGACAACAGCTGAGGGGCAACACGGTTCACACAGGGTCTTCAAAACATCCCCCGGCCCTAAAAAATAAACTAAGAGAGACAGAAGTCCAGCCTATGTCACCACAGCTATAACGCAGTTCTTCAGACATACAGATGGCAAACAGGCACAGGGAAAGATACTAAACATCAGAGAAATGCAAATCACAACTGCAATAAGGTATCGCCTCACACCAGTCAGAATGGCCATCATCAAAATGTCTACAACTAAATAAATACTGGCGAGGGCATGGAGAAAAAGGAATCCTCTTACACTGTTGGTGGGAAGGTAAGTTGGTGCAGCCACTATGGAGAATAGCATGAGGTTCCTCCAATAACTAAAAACAGAGTTACCATACCATCCTGAAATACCACTCCTGGATATATATGCAGAGAAACTCTAATTCAAAAAGATGAATGCACCCTTATTTCACAGCAGCACTATTTACAATAGTGCCAAGACATGGAAATAACCTAAATGTCTATTGACAGATGAATGGATAAAGAAGATGTGGTATATATAAACAGTGGGATATTATTCAGCCATGAAAAAGACTGAAAGACTGCCATTTGCAGCAACATGGATGCAGCAGGAGACTCTCATACTAAATGAAGCAAGTCAGACAGAAAGACAAATACCATATGATATCACCTACATGTGGAATCTAAAATATGACACAAATGAACTTACCTGTGAAACAGAAACAGACTCACAAACATGGAGAACAGACTTGTGATTGTCAAGGAAGGAGGGTAGTGAGGGAAGGGATGGATTGGGAGTTTGGGGTTAGCAAATGCAAACTATTACACATAGAAAGGATAAACAACAAGATCCTACTGTGTAGCACAGGGAACTATATTCAATATTCTGTGGTAAACCATAATGGAAAAGAATATGATGAAGAATATATATATATACACATATATGTATGTATAACTGAATCACTTTGCAGTACAGCAAAAATTAACACGACACTGCAAATCAACTATACTTCAATAAAACACATTTTTTAAAAATCAGTTCTTCAGGAATAATTTATCATCCATATTTAATGTTTCATTGATCCAGTTTGGTGAGATGGGGAGGGAGGGAGGGCTATCAATATTCAGAAAGAAAGTTAATAAAAGCTTTCATTTTTCCTTTTCAGGTTTTCTTCCAGATTTTTCTATTCCATCCTTTCCCTGTTACTTACTCTCTGTGTCAGTAGAGAGAAGCCCTCACCCCTTGAATGTGTGGAGGAAAATATGTCTCCAGGGTTCCCCTGACTTCACTGGACAGAAATCTACACCACCCAGAGGAAAACTGGTCCCTGCCAATCCCGTGCCAACCGTAGTCCCCTCCTGCTGGCCCATGACACGCTGGGTCCATTCCACAGTAGGACTCCCTATAGTCACCCCGCCCAGAAGTCTCCTTGCTCTCTTGCTGCCTATAACCAGTTCAGCTTTCAAGCCTCGGTCCACGGGACCCACCCTCTGAGAGGCCTGCCCTGATCACCTTTTATCACCCAACATCCACTCTTTCTACCAACCCCCTTGTTTGTCTTCCCATGGCACTTACACTATAATTTGAAAGTTTTTGTTTGTTAGTATATTTGTTGCCTGTCTCCTCTATCAGACTCTTGGCAACTTGAGTGCGAAGACTGTTCTGTTTGTACCATATCCCGGTTATTTAAAACAAGGCCTGGTATGTGTGTGTGTGTGTGTGTGTGTGTGTGTGTGTGTGTACATGTATGTGTCAGAAATCTGGGTTTTTGAACTTAAACTCTCCCCACCCAGGTTCCAATGTCTATTGCTTCTTTTTAGTAACATGTCTGTGATTGTCAGTATTAGTATGATTTCTCTAAGGAAGGTAGTTGACCAACAGAAAAACATCTACACTAAATTAGGATGTGAGAGGAACAGTCTCTATGAAACCAAGGCTGGGTTCAAGCCGCTCATTGAAGCTGAGAGCCGAGGATGCGAGTGGATGTGGGTGGATGTGGCCAAAGGCACAATGTGGGAACCCCCCTGCAGCTCTCTTTCCTCCCTGACGGTCCCAGGACCGCTTTGTTCGTTCTGCCTGATGTTCCTGGCCAGACCCCTCCCCTCATCTCCCGGGAAATCAGCGTGAGCTCTGAGGTGTGGGTTAGTGGTAGGACTCACACAGCCTCCCTCTAGTGTGATGCTAGATGATTTATTTATCCCCAGATTGTTCAGCATTTTGGCCAAGGAAAGGGGAGCCGGCGAAAATTTACCACCTTCACATCCTTTTCAACAGAAGATTGAACTTGAATGTGCAGATAAAAAGAAACAGCAGCACAACCTGGAAGGGCCTGGCTGGGAAAGGGGCAGCAGGTGCTACGTTGAGCTGCAAAGGCAGCAAGAAGAAGCCCCTGAAGCAGCCCAAGAAGAAGCGCACGAGATGGATGAGGAAGATAAGACATCCAAGCCGAAACAGGAGGAGGAGAAGAAACCTGGGGAACTAACAGCAAAGGCTGCCAGGGAAATGCCCCTGGCCACAGGTGGAATAAAGAAATCTGGTGAAAAATCTGCTGGCCCTGGTGCCTGAGGCAATAACAATCCTTAATCCCATTTCTGCTTAAACATCTGGATTCTCTGTCATAATGTCTGTTGCCACCTATAGCCAGGAGGAAGTGTTGTCTTGGAACTTGTTGTACATTTAAGGATAAACTTTTGTAAAAAAAAAAAAAAAAAAGAAGAAGAAGAAGAAGAAAAAGAAAGAAAGAAAAAGAAGAAGCGGCAAGCCCTGTGAGACCTGCAGGCAGAGACAGGGAGATGACAGGATGCCCCAGCGCCCACTGTGAGGGCCGTGTCACTCCAAAGGGGACAGACCCCCAGCCCACGTCCGCCTTCACCCAGCACCGTGCTGGTGCTCCCACCAGACCGGGGTCCCATCTCTGGTGGGTTGCGGAGGCAGCAGGCTGCTCTAGACAATAATCATGGCCAGAGGCACGCTCACCCCCAGGCCAGTGTTGCTCTCACGGCTCCCAGGCAAAGACTTGGGGATCTTAGTGTGAGGTCCCCTCCACCATGCATGTACCAGCCAAGCAGCAAATGGGAACAAGGGCCAGTAAGTGCAACCCCACCATGGTCCCACTGGCCTCCTTTTCTGGGAAGGAGCAAGGAAAAGTTTCTCGCCTCTTCCGTCCTCCCCAAGGAAAGCCTCATGGTGATGCGTCCAGACAGGACTCACGATGGCAAAGGGAAAGCGAACCCACCCAGGGGTGGGCGAGGGGTTTCCTTGGAAGGGCTGGAGCAGTCCAGCTCCCATTGGAGGGAAGGGGACAAAAGTGGGCAGGGGCAAAAGGATGGGGACCAAAGCTGCTCTAAGGCAGCTCAAGTGAATCTGCGCTGGAGACGCACGACATGAGTCAAGGACAGAAGATGCTTCACCTGCGAACATCCCATTTCCTGAATCACAAGTGTTCAGATGCCCCAAAGCAAGAGACTTGGGCACAGAGAGACCTGCTTCTCCAAGTCAGAGGTGGAGGACGATGAGTGACCCAGGGGACAAGGTGTCAGGACAGCTGGTGGGGCCAGAGGAGCCCAAGAAGGGCTCCCTCTCCAACAGCCTCAGAGACACACAAGCAAACTGCCTCCAGATCCCGGACTGGACAGGGAGGACAGGTCGTGAGCAGAAGATGAGGGAAGCTGCCTTACCTGGATGGACTTGTGACCTGGCGTGGGCACCGTGCACCTGCACACAAAACATCACACTATGAGACACAAGGAACCTCCCAGCAGAAATCCGTTCCCGTCTCAGCGAGCACCACCCGGGGACGTTACCTGAAAATCACAATAAAATAACAGCAGCCAGGAGTGCCAGCAGCAAAGAGGCAGCAGCTTCTTCATGGTTTTTTTTTCAGAGGTGAAAATATGATCCAAGTGGAATTCCTGAGGGTCTGTGACAGAGTTGCCTTTAACTTTCAGTTCTTTGGGAAAGGGACATTGTCACAGGTTCCAGAAAGAAGAACACCATCTGTTTAGCTAGAGTTTGTGAACTGCAGAATGAGGGCAGAGTCGTGGAGAGTTAATAGGTGTTTCTTGCCTGTCTCCAAACTTGAGAGTCTTCAGTGATCAATAAACACATTGGAGCCACCAACTGGCCCCGGGATGAGTGGAGGAGAAAACAGCTTCCGATCTAAACTCCTGAGAAGCGATCCAGGGCTGGGACTGCAGTGGCGAGGCTCAGCGGGCAAAAGTGGGTCCCTCACGGTTTTCTTTTTCTGTCAAGAGCCGTCATTTGTCTCCATTCAGGTCCGGAGTTGGACATTGCCCTTTTTCCTGGAAGCGGGAGGAATTGTGTCTGGAGCTCCCTGGGGCTCTCCGGTCAGAGCGTCACTGCCTAAGTTCTTCTGGTGTGACTCAGGCTTACACCTCCGTCTGTCCCCCCGGAGCTCGGGGTGGAGACAGTGAGTGATGTAAGGCTCTCTCCTCAAACTTTGTTCAGCTCTGCTCCTCTGTTTATATCCCACAGCTGCTGGATCCTTCCTGGGTCCTAACACCGGTCTGTTAAGAAGAATTGGGAATTATTTTCAGGACCTGCAGTTCTGAAGCAGAGCAGACAGAGCCAGGGTGTGGACATACCTTAGCTGCCTTCCCTTAACACCCTCAAAGTCAGAGTAAATATTAATAAATACAAAACGTACAACAGACGATAAACTCTGCTTAGAGCTGAGTCTTCTTTGCCCATAGGAAAAAGTAAGGTGATCTAGGGATAGAAAAAAAAGAACCGCACCCATCCCCAGCTCATGCCCTCCACAGGATGCTGGCCACTTTTCTCTTTAACCCTTTCAGAGATGAATGAAACTCTTTACAAGGTGCATTGGGCCATTACACCAAACCCCACATCTCTCCCCCACCACAGCATCCAGGGACCCTTAGCCAGCCTCATCTTACTTTACTAGAAACTAAAACTTTAATCTATATTGCATACATGTCCACACACACATACACCATTAACCCACACAAATACCAACCAGTGTCTCCTGCGTTGCAGGCAGATTCTTCACTGTCTGAGCCACGAGGGAAGCCCCTAACTAACACATACTTAATTAACTAGTACTTACCTCCCTGTACCATCTCCAACACTTAACTAGCTGTGTATTCTTAGGCAAGTCACTGAACCTCTCTGTTTCAAATTCCTCATCTGTAAAATGGAGGTCACAGTTTCAGCTCCAAAGTAACAAGAAATGAGATGACATATATAAGGCTTTCAAAGCAGTGCTTGGAAAATATGTAGCACTCCATAAATGCTAGCTGTTTTTTGCAAGGAAAAAAAATATCACTCAATAAATGTTAGCTGTGATTATTATTATAAAGTAGAAAATAACACTCATTAAATGTTAACTAATATTATTAGCTCCTTCGTCCTGACTTATAAATGGGAACAGAGTCCAAGTACTTCCTAAAGAGGATAAGAAAATGACCTCCAGTCACCATGGGGGAAAACAAAAAAAAAGTGATGTCAAAACTGTGAAGTGATTATTTTCAACTTGCACCTGTAGCCCACAACCTCTCAGATGATCTGATAGCCTGAACTTCCCTGCATGGCGGCAGCAGGGTTCCAGAAAATTCCAGCATATGCTTCTCCATCTCTTCGCACTTGAAAAAATGGCAGATGCCACTGTGCAGATGTAACTGCACCTTTATCCTGTAGCCTAGGCTGATGGCCTCAGTGGAAACTTACAGCCTTTATCTCTGCATTTCATCTGCTTTCTCTCCCTCCCACCGCCACCCTCTGGAAGGAAGAGAAAGATGCAAGAGGAGGGGGGAGCCAATGCAGACTTTCCTTAGTCCAGTTCTTAATTTATGAAACATTAGGCAGATTGCTGATTAAATGGGCCTGTCCCATCACTGAGTCTGAACCACACTGGGTGTGTTCTTCTTTTAACCATAAAAATCACCATCAACCCAGAGATTGTCATACTGAGAGAAGAAAGTCAGACGTATATCATATGATGTTACTTACATGTGGAACCTAAAAAAATGGTACAAATGAACTTATTTACAAAACAGAAACAGAGTGACAGATGTAGAAAACAAGCTTATGGTTACTCGGTGGAAAGGGGGAGGGATAAACTGGGAGACTGGGACTGACATATATACACTACTATAAATGAAATAGATAACCAATAAGGACCTACTGTATAGCACAAGGAACTCGACTCAGTGCTCTGTAAATGACCTACATGGGGGAAGAATCTAAAGAAAAGCAGATATGTGTATATGTACAACTGATTTACTTTGCTGTACAGCAGAAATCAACACGATATTGTGAGCCAACTCTACTCCAATAAACATTTTTTAAAATTCACCATCAGATAACAGGAGGCATCTCAGTACAGTAACAGCAATAAAAACTGGGTAGAAATCAAAGTCAGCAGAACCTGCCTTCACTCCCCATGGACTTGCTTTTCATCTCAATCCCAGATAGCAGGTTTGTGCTCATTCACATTTTTTTTCTTTTATTTTTATTAGTTGGAGGCTAATTGTTTTACAATATTGTAGTGATTTTTGCCATACATTGACATGAGTCAGCCATGGATTTACATGTGTTCCCCATCTTGAACCCCCCTCCCACCTCCCTTCCCATCCCATCCCTCTGGGTCATCCCAGTGCACCAGCCCCGAGCACTTGTCTCATGCATCCAACCTCGACTGGTGATCTGTTTCACACTTGATAATATACATGTTTTGATACTGTTCTCTCAGATCATCCCACCCTCGCCTTCTCCCATAGAGTCCAAAAGTCTGTTCTGTACATCTGTGCCTCTTTTTCTGTCTTGCATATAGGGTTATCATTACCATCTTTCTAAATTTCATATATATGTGTTAGTATGCTGTAATGTTCTTTATCTTTCATGCTTACTTCACTCTGTATAATGGGCTCTAGTTTCATCCATCTCATTAGAACTGATTCAAATGAATTCTTTTTAATGGCTGAGTAATATTCCATGGTGTATATGTACCACAGCTTCCTTATCCATTCATCTGCTGATGGGCATCTAAGTTGCTTCCATGTCCTGGCTATTATAAACAGTGCTGCGATGAACACTGGGGTGCACGTGTCTCTTTCAGATCTGGTTTCCTCGGTGTGTATGCCCAGGAGTGGGATTGCTGGGTCATATGGCAGTTCTATTTCAGTTTTTTAAGGAATCTCCACACTGTTCTCCACACTGGCTGTACTAGTTTGCATTCCCACCAACAGTGTAGGAGGGTTCCCTTTTCTCCACACCCTCTCCAGCATTTATTGCTTGCAGACTTTTGGATAGCAGCCATTCTGACTGGTGTGTAATGGTACCTCATTGCGGTTTTGATTTGCATTTCTCTGATAATGAGTGATGTTGAGCATCTTTTCATGTAATCAAAGTCAGCGAAACCTGCTCTCACTCCCCATGGACTTGCTTTTCATCTCAACCCCAGATAGCAGGTTTGTGCTCGTTTACATCTCTTAACCTTTCTCGGTTCCCGTTCAGGTGCTGAGATGAGCCCATCTCCGTGTAAAGCATCCTTTCCCACACTGGGGGGATTTCGGAAAAGATACTGATGGAGTGTGGGTCTGGAATCCCATCCCTGTGAACCCGTTTACCAGAGGTTGGTAAAAAAGTGTAAACCTTCAATTATATGATGAGGATCTAATATATAATATGGTGACTCTAGTGGATAAGACTACATGGTGTAATTAACATTTCTAAGAGAGTAGAATTTATGTTCTCACTCCCCCACAAAAAAGATAAACATGTGAGATGTGAGGTGACAGATGCGTTAATTAGCTCTGCTGTGGGAGTCCTTTCACAGTGTACATGTACATCGAATCATCACATTGCACCCCTTAAATATATTACAATTTTGTCAATTATACTGTGATAAAGCTGAAACAAATCAAAGGAAGCTTAAATTCCAATTAGGTTCTATTCAATACAGTTTTACAGGGATGAAACAAAGTGTAAAGTCGACTGAAAATAGGGGCTTAACTGGATTATTCACCCACAACTAGATAGGTGTCCTCCTGCTCAGCAGGAGGACAGCGTGGAGCTCATGAAGAGCCCTTTAGAGCCTCCCAGACACCGGCAGGGTGATGAATTCTTAGGGCCTGGTTCTTCCCTCCCTCAGCCGCACCTCCCCGCCCACACAGCCTTCAACACACTATCACATTTGTAAGGAGCTGCCTGGGCAGTGCTGACCCCGTCCCACTGTGTCCCGTGGAGAAGCCCCCCCACCCCAGGAAGAACAGTGATGCCCAGCCAGTGTTAGGGGTACAAGCAACACACAGATACCATAGAAATCCACAGGGTTAGAGTTTGAGAGATGAATGTACTGCAGAAATGGTGGGAGGGAGTTGGGGAATTCTCTCTCTTAAGGGACAAGGGAAGGAAGAACAATCTGGAAAGACATTCCGGAAGTAGCCTGGGGTGTACCAAGGGCCTGTGTTGTTTCTGCCAGCCCAGCCTCCCCCTTCCCCTTCTGTGGCTACAAGTGAGTGGTCTTCCTTTGGAGGGTGCGTCCTCCATCAGCCCACATGCTTCTGTCAGGAGGCCAGGTGGTTGGGGGAGGGGGGGATCCCCCCGCAGCACCTCTGCACCCCAGGCCTGTGATTGTCATGCATCCTACTACTAGGCTCTAATCTTCCCAGACCAGCACCTTGGAAGAAATGAGGCTCCCCACCCCACCTGGAGCTGCTATAACCCAGAAGGATCTTAAATTAAGGCCGCTCGTACTTGCTTTTCCACTATAAAGAGTTACTACAGTGGAAAGAATGGACAGACTGAACTAAGAGATTCGATGGTGTCCGCCGAGCTTCTGGATCTGCGATGCTAGAGCCAGTTTTCCCCGAGAGGCACCAATCAATTCACGTTTCCCTGGAGGAAGTTTGAGTTTGGCTTCTGTCCCTTGTGATCAAGAGTCCTGGCGAAAGGGATGGATCTGGGAAGCTGCAGTCATTTGTCTTTCAACGACCTGTAGGCACAGAAAGGAAGGGGCAGGAGGGGAGGGAGGACAGAGAGAGAGGTGGAGCTTGGCTGCTGGCATCCCAGACCCTCCTGCTCATCACTGCTGGTCCTGTCAGCCTCACTCCTTAGTCCCAGGCACTGGGATGATCTTCCTGATAGCAGCCCCTGCCAGCCTCACTCCCCACAGTGTGCCTTCGCCCGCCTGGGGCCCCTCCCACCTGACAGATGAGATGTGCGGGTGGGGGGCCACGTGGCCACATGCATCAGTACCCAGAACGGGGCGCTTACTGACAGGGAGCAGCCCCGCCCAGTGGGCTCAGGACCAAGCAGATAAACACCTCCTCCTCCTCTTCTACTCCAGGGTTGGCAACTCAGTAACAACCCCTTGAACTGACTTTCTCACCGGCCTGTTTTATTTCCCTGTAAACACCTTCACGCCTGGAATCCATCTCCAAGAAAACTATACACACACATTGTTAACCACAGGCTCTGCTTCTGGACAACCCAGGATAAGATTGACCATCAAAGGGAGATGAACCTAGAGCCTGTTATACAGAGTGAAGTAAGTCTGAAAAAGAAAAACAAATACTGTATATTAACGCATATATATGGAATCTAGAAAAATGGCACAGACAAATCTATTTTCGGGGAACAAATGGAGAGACAGAGAGAACGGACTTGTGGACACAACAGGGAACGGGGAGGGTAGAACGAATTGGGAGATTAGCGCTGAAATATATAGACTACCACGTGTAAAATAGATAGCTAGTGGGAAGCTGCTATATAACACAGGGAGTTCAGCTCAGTGCTCTGTGATGACCTAGAGGGGTGGGGGGGGAGCGGTGGGAGGGAAGCATGAGAGGGAGGAGATATGTATATATAATTAGGGCGGATTTGCAGACACCGATGCAATACTGTAAAGCAATTATCCTCCAATTTAAAATTTTTTAAGAAAAAGACTAAGCCTCAGGGGTGACGGTCCCATAGGTCCTGACATGCACGCAGAGTCTCATAGAGTCACTGAACATCCTGAAGTCACATGCACAATTCTGTTTGAATGCACACGTGAACTTTTGAGGGGAGAGTGTTCCATAGGTTTCATCCAATTTCCAAAGAGGAGGGGAGGGTTAGAGCTTAAGAAATTGTTGAGATTGGGGAGAAGGGTTTTAAGAAGACTGCCTAGAAGACATGGCTAACTGCCTGCCCCAAATCCAGTCTCTCCCTTCTCCCCAGGCAGAATCCCAAGTGCATGGGGTGGCAGGGGGTACTTCACTGGTGGCCCAGTGGTTAAGAGTCTGTGCTTCTACTGCAAGGACATGGGTTCAATTCCTGGTCGGGAAACTAAGATCATGCATGGCCAAAAAATAACAATAATAAGTGCATTAGTGTGCCTGTAACTCAGTTAAAAACGGTCACTGCCCTTTCAGCTGGGGTGACCAGGGGACCACACACAGTGAGATATATGCAGATGCCTGTGGCACAGCCTTCCAAGAAAACACTCTTGAACTTTGCTCTTCCTGAAGCCTGCTGACCTTGACCTTTTCTCTGGCCCAAGCACAGAAGTGATGAGAAGAGACAGAGCAGCTCTCCTGTGATTGGGGGCACAGAAACCCCAAACTTTTTCTCCAAGGACATGGAAGGCTGGAAAGAGCACTACCCCCTTCACCACAAGAGCAGCCTCCACATCTACAAAAGTGAGAATTTCTTGAGTCCACTAGCATGCAGAGGTCAGGGTGCCCACCAGGCCTGAAATGTGAGGAAGACAGACTCCTCTAAGGAGAGGTGTGCATGAGTCTTGGCTCAAGTGAGAGGGGGCATGAGGAAATGGGGCCCACACAGGTAAGGAGAATTCAGCAAAAGAACTGCAGTGAATTTGGAAAGGAGGGTGTGAGCTAGATGAGAGCATAAGGCCCCTTGTTGCTGCAGACAGAGGGGAGTTCACATCCCAGCCCAGGCCCTTCTCTATGACCAGCAGGTGCTAAGAAGAAGATGGTGGTGGTGTGCACCGGGAGGCAGCCTCTCAGCAGGGTTCACAGGAGAAGTGAGTGGCCACCACGGTGCAGGCATGACACCTGCCTGGACCTTGTCCCCCAGGGACCAAAATCCTGACACTGCTGGAGAAGGACAGCTGCCACTGCACCCCAGGGTGCTGGGAAGAACCTCCGTGGCTGGAGAAAGGCGAGACAGCACTCTCTGTCCCCAGAGAGGGGCAGAGAGGTCCCCTTGTACCCAAGAGGGGCAGAGCCACTGAGGACATCCACGCACAATGCAGGGACTTGGGCAACCTGAGCCTGAGGCTGACCAGGGAAGTGGACTCCCCGCCATCACACTTCCAGGCCAGCTGGACTCAGCATCCTAGGAACGGGAGAGGTGAGAGCATGCGGAGCTGTTCTGGCTGCGGAGAAAGGCCTGGCACTGAAAGTGGAGCAGGAACAGCGAGGAACTCCCTCTGCTGAACCAACCCCACCCCAAGTGCAAGGCTCTGCCAGGGGAGACTGAAGCCAGCGCAGTGCTGACGGTAACCATGGCGACAGAACCCACGCCGCTGCACTCCCCACCAGACTGATTTAACACGCACATACATGCAAACAGGCATATGCACACACGTATGCACGTGGACAAGCACGTGCACACATACATGCATGTGTGTGCATGCACACACAAGCAAACCTGTACTCATGCATGCACACAGAGACATACACACATACACGTGAACACATGCAGACACATACATATACATGTGTGTACATGCATGTATGCATTCACATGTGTGCATATATTGTGAACATACGCGTGCAAACATGTTCATGCATGCACACATAGGCATACACACATATAACATGCATAGATGTGTAGTGCACAGTCATGAGTTAATATGCATGTTTATACATGAGTGCACACATGCATGCATGCATTACACACATGCATAAGCACATGTGTGCACTACTGCACACACACACATTAATGCCCAGCAGAAAAGAGCTGTACCCTTTTCCCAGCAGCAGTACTGTTGACCTCAGTCCTCACTGTGTTACACCTGATGCCCAGCATTTATTCTAAAAGTATGACACAAAAAAGCAGGGAAAACCATGTCTAGAGATAAAACCATCAAAACTACATCAGAAAGTTTTAAATAATAGCTCTGACTAATATGTTAAATGCTTTAGTGGGAAAGTGTGACAGTATTCATGTACAGAAGGGAAAATTCTGCAGAGAGATGAAAATTATAGGAAGGAATCAATAGAAATGCTGCCACTGAAAACATATAACAGATCAAACAACTCCTTCTGGGAGCTCATAAGTAGATGCAATACAGGCAGAGAAGGAATCAGTGAACCCTGTGATGGGTTGATTAAAATTATCCAAGCTAAACCACAAAGTGAAAAAAGGAACTTCTAAAAACCAGAGCATGAAGGAACAGTGTCACAATATTCTCATATGTGTATACTGAAATTCCAGAAGTAGAAGCGAGAAACTGAGACAACAAAATATATTTGAAGAGCAAATAACTAAGAATGTTGGAAAATAATGGGGTACATTTAACCACAAATTAAAGAAGTGCAGACAGTCCCAAAAAAGATAAATCCCAAACAGACCACACAAATGCACACACACACACAACACACATATGGATGTGCACATTCATCATGCCACAGACATACACACAACACAGAGATGCATGTGCACGTACACACACATGCACACACATACAGAACACACATTTGCATCTGCATATTCCTCGTGCCAAATGTACACACACATGCACACACACCTCACACACCAGATAAACACACCATACACACAAACCACACACCCCTAGACATGTGACATCAGAAGAGAAATAAGAGAAAAATACACATTACATACAGAGGAGCAAAAACAAGAATTACAATAAACTTCTTACTGGAAACTATGTGAGTCAAAAGACAATGAAGTGAAATATCTGGAGTTTGGGATGATAGGAAGAGGGAAACTGTGACTCAAAATTCTATACCTAATAACAGTATTTTTCAAAATGAAAGAAGAGACTGAGAATAGGGGAGTGAGGAGTGACTGATCCTGGGTATAGAGTTTCTTTTGAGAAATGATAAAACTGTCCTGAAATTAGAAAGCAGGGATGGTTGCACAAATCATGGTTTGATATTAAAAGTCATTGAATTTTGCACTTTAAAAAAAGTGAGTTGGATGGACCTAGAGGATTGAAACCAGGTCTCCCACATTGCAGGCAGATTCTTTACCAGCTGAGCCACCAGGGAAGCCCTCAAGATATCCAGAAATGGTTACAATTGAGGTAAATAGGAAAGAATATTTTTCTTATTTTTAATCGCTGTAAAAATTGAATTGTCAAAAAAAAAAAGAGTAGAACATGCTGTAGGTTGATAACGTGTAAAAGCACGATGTGTGAGAAGTATCACAGAAGAAGGGAGGGAGAAAGTGGGAACATACAGTTGTGAAGGGTCTGCCCTACACATAGGGGTATAATATGATTGGAAGGTAGTGTCATCTACAAATTGGCACTTACCACCTATCTCTATAGGATTAAGTCATATGCTGCTGCAACTGCTGACCTTCAACAGCCCCTGAAAGGAGTTCAGGGTGGAGAGCAGAAATGAGGCACATTGTCCTCTAGAAAATCTGGCAGGACAGGTCTTCGGATAGATATTTTCAGGAGCAGATTGTATGGGCCCAATTCTTATATCGCCTCATATTTAGAAAAGCGTTAAAATCCTTCATGGTGACAACTGTTCCTCATGACTAGCAAAAGCTTCATCAGACTAGCAGAAATCTTCTGGAGAAATATGTGCTTGATTGCATGTATTCCCATTTCCCCAAAATCACATATATACTGGCCTCTTTGGGGCAGGTTCTCAGAGTTATCTAGGTGCTGTCTCCCAGGCTGCAGTCCTCATTTTGCCCCCAAATGAAACTTGACTCACAACTCTCACATCGTGCATTTTTTAAGTTAACAGTAGCATGTAACCTATTAAAGAAATATATCCTTCGATAACCACTGGGAGAAGATGCAGTAAACCTTAGGACAATCACTAGAAAAAAAATTTATAGAGGTACAAATAATAAGCTAATAATAATACAAAAGGGCTTTCCTGGTGGCTCAGATGGTAAAGAATCTGCCTGCAAAGCAGGAGACTCAGGTTCATTCTCTGGGTTGGGAACATCCCCTGGAGAAGGGAATAGCAACCACTCCAGTATTCTCACCTGGAGAATTCCATGGACAGAGGAGCTTGGCTCACTAAAGCCCATGTGGTCACAAAGAGTTGGACACAACTGAGCAACCATACACACACTCCAATAATACACAAAATGGAATCATAGTAAATTCTGAATTCATCCAGAAGCAGACCAAAAATGAGGACTAAAAAGAGAAGGAAGGACGAATGCAACAAATAGAAAATAACTAGCAAAATAAAGAAAAAACTGGCATGGAGAGTAGATTTTATTCAGTCACCACATTGAATCTAGTTGATCCAAACACACCAAATAAAAGACAGAGATTCTCAGACTGGATAAAATAGAAAGACCAAAAAATATAAGAAACACATTTTAAATATAAATACACAGCAAGGTTAAAAATTAGACAGAAAAGATATATCTTGCAAACACTAAACAAAAGAACACTGAAGTGGCTATATTATCAGACAAAGTAGATTTCAGAACAGGGGATTTTATCAGGGATAAAGAGAGTCATTACATTACAAAGGGATGAATTCAGCAACAACACATAACAGCTCTAAATATGCATTCAACGGACAAAAGAACCACAAAATACATGATACAAAAACTGGTATAAGTGAAAGAAGAAAGAGGTAAACCTTCAATTATATTTGGAGACTCCTCTCTCAGTAATCAATAAAATAAGTAGGCAGAAAATCACTAAGGATATAGACCTGACCAACACCAACAGATCTATCAACGTACGTTGCTGGGGTATATAATGACATTTACAAAACACTCCACTTGACAACAGAGAAATAATATCCCTGTACATGCACATAAAGCATTAACCAAAATAGATCATATTCAAACGCACATAAAACATTAACCAAAGTTGATCATAAAAATAACCTCAACAAATATAAAATACTGAAATCATATAAAGTATGGTTTCTAATCAATGGAATTAGACTAGAAATCCAAAGGAAAGAGAGCTACCTGGATTGGAGGTGATGAAAATGTTCTAAAATTAGATAATGGTGATGGTTACATGACTCTGTCAATACTCTAAAAATACTGAATTGTACACTTTAAATCAATGAACTTTAGAGTATAAAAATTACTAGAACTAACAAGTGAGCTTACGACAGTCACATGAAACAAGGTCAACATAAAAAATTTATTGTATTTTGATATGCTAACAAGGAACGATTAGAAATTAAAATATAAACATGTCATTAATAATATAGTGCCACCAAATGAAATATATATAAATTAACAAAATATGTACAAAGACTACCTAAATAAATGGAAAGATGCACTGTATTCTTGAATACTGCTAAAATGTCTATTTTCTCTCCAAATAATCCAATTCATATTTCAATTCTACAACCCCAACAAAAATCCCACTTTTTAAATATATATATATATATAATATATTATAAATATATATAATAAATATATATTATATACATATAAAATCAACACTGATTCTAAAATGAATATGGAAAGACAAAGGAAATTGGATTAGACAAAACTATTTTGGAACATGTGTACAAAATTGGAGAGCTTTAAGACTTACTATAAACCTGCAGTCATCAATAGAGCATAGCATTAGAAAAAAATTATATGTTTAAATAGATGAAATAGATAAGAGGATGCAGAAGTAGACCCAAACTCATTATTAATTGATTTTCAACAAGGGGAACACAGTGGAGAGAGGATAGATTTTTCAACATATGGGACTGGGACTGTTGGACATTCACATTAAGAAAAAAAAAAACGACTCAACTGAAGCCTTGTCATGCAACAAAAACTTAGCTCAAATTGAATCATAATTCTAAACATAAAATGTAAATATATAATATTCTAGAAGAAAATATGGGGGAAATATTTGTGACCTTGAGTAAGGCAAAGACTTACTGGAAAAGATACAAAAAGTACAAACCATGAAAGAAAAAACTGAGAAACTGGACTTCATCCAACTAAATTAAACATTAAACCTAAACTCTCAGAAAAACAGTGGTAAGAAAATGAAGACAGAAGACTAGATGAAAATATCTGCAAAATGCATATTTTCATAAAAGACTCTCAAGTCTCAATAAGACAACTCAGTACAAAATGGATAAAGGGTCTTGAGGACACACTTCATCAAGGAAGACACATTTTGATGGAAAATTAGCATCCTTTGTGTAGGGTACATGGATTTAATCTTTGGTCAGGGAACTAAGATCCCACATGCTGCAGAGAAACTAATCCCAGGCATCAGAGCTACTGAGCCCCACACTCTGGAATCAGTGCACAACTCACAACTAGAGAGAGTCCCTGCCCTGCAACAAAAGATCCCACAGGGTGATCAAAGACCCTGCATGCTGCAGCTAAGACCTGATGCAGTCAAATTAAACAATTAAAAAACTAAAAGTTTTTAAATAGGAGATACTGTTACACCCATATAATATTGGAAAGAAACTACGAGGCCAAGTGATGGTGAGGAGGTAAACCAACTGGAGCTCTCAAACATTACTGCTGAGAATGTTCCAGTCATTTGAAGAACAAGTCTGCAGTTTTGTATAAATCTAAACACATACCTGAAGCTTCCCTGGTGGTTCAGTCAGTAAAGAATCTGCCAGCAATGCAGAAGACCAGGGCTCAATCCCTGGGTCGGGAAGATCCCCGGAGAAGGAAATGGCTGCACACCCCAATATTCTTGCCTGGTGGGCTACAGTTCACGGATTCGCAAGAGTCAGACATGACTTAGTGACTAAACCACCACCAGCAGCAAACACATACCCATCATATGACCCAGAAATCCCACTACTAGGTATGTACCCAAGAGAAATGAAACATGGTCACACAAAAGCCGGAATGCAGATGTTGATAGCATATCAACCCAAATGTGCTTCAACTAGTGAATGGATCAACAAATTCTATCCATAAAAGGGATATCCACAAAATCACTTCTTCTAAAAAGGAAAAATATTGACACACACAGCAGCATAAGGCTCTAATTCATTATCCCAAGTGAAAGAATGAGTTAATTTATATGGCATTCTTATAAAGATAAAATAGTAGAGACAGGAAATAGATCGTTTGTTGTCAGGGTAGGGGTGAAAGGAGATGCTAGCTCTAAGTGGGCACAAGAGAAAATGTAGGGGGTGTTCAGCTTGTTCCATATCTTGCTATGGTGGTGGACACATGACCCTATGTGTTTGTCGAAGCTCATAGAACTATACTCTAAAGGGGCTGATTTTTTCCTACATATAAATTATATACCTGTCCCCAAAAGTCCTGTAGACTAATAACAGCAGAGACGAGGGTAAGCAGGAGCTTGGGTCTTTTGATGACATCATGAACTATCATAGCTGTCCCTCTATTTGGCTAAGCCAGTGGTGTCTAGTTTCAGTTATGTGTACTTGAAAATAATCTCCAACTGATACAGAATGACAAATTAATTTTGACCTCATCATAATCACTCATCTTAAGTGATTTCTCAGTCCACAGTGAGTTTTCCACTTTGTTCAGAACTCGGCCACTTAAACAGTCATGGGTACCTACCTACAAATCCATGTTCATTTTCATCTACCTGAAATTGAGGGATAAACAACTCTAGATATTAACAGATGGGACCAGCGCCAATGAGTCACTAAGTAATAATTGTACGTCATTATCACCACCATCATCATATGAGCAATTAACATATCCTCCTGCAAACAATATGACTTGCTATTTAGAAGTGAAATCAGCTGCAGAGAAAAGGCCAGTCATTGTGCCCCTTTTAGAAAATCATGCTGGACCACTGCAGCAAAGCTGGCAATTAATTAATACTCTACTGTCTGTCTCAGTGAATAACAATGTCAAGATCCATAAAAACCTTCAAAGGTAGAATTGCATTTCAAGGGATTTATTCCAGGAGAGACTACAACAACAAATATTCTAATCCTGACTTTCTTAAACACCCTACAAATGAAATTAAACTAGAAAAATTTTAAAGACATTTGGATTTGAAATCGAGTTGAATTACACCCGCAATTTTGTGATTTGTTAGCCTGTTATAACTTAAACCACAACCAAAGAATTATCATAGTACCCTTTCCCCAAAACCTCCTCCTTTAAGACTGTGTCAATCAGGCTGCTCTCCATTAGAAAGGACAGAAAATCAAACTGAAAACAGATTTCAACAAAAGGGAAAAAAAGCTGTGAAAAGTCCAGAAGATAATACAGCCTTATTCAGAACTCGGTCAAAGTCATCAGAAATTTAAGTTATACTTGTCAGTCTCCACTTACTCTCTGTTGGCCCAATTCTCTAGAAATAGAGAAAGAATAACAGGAAAAGTGGATATATGGTTAAATATCATATACTATACTTCCCTTTCCCGAAAGTTCTTTTAAACATGTTAACAGCTGAAAGCAAAATAATATAAAAATAATAGCAACAACAATATTGACAGATGAAGTCATTAACATATGTGAATGTAATATGTAAGACAATTGTGCATAAAGAGAGAGAAGTAGGATTTTCCTGGCAGTCCAGTGATTAAAACTTCAGGGGGCATAGTTTTGATCCCTGGCCGAGGAACTAAGATCCTGCATGCCATGCAATGTGGCAAAAAAAAAAAACTTGGGGTGAAAGAACATTAGAGGGACAGAGCATCTACATTCAAATTGAATTAGTAATATTCTAAACAGATTGTGAAGAGTTGAGAATGCATTTTGTAATCTCTAGAGCAAATAGACATAGTCAAAATGAAAATAATAAATAAAATGAAATGCTAAGATACAATCCAACAAACCAAAAGAAATCAGGAAAGAAGAAATAGAGAGACAAAAACATTAAACAAACAAAAAATAATAAAATGGTAAATTATACACAACACATCAATTTTGGGCTTCCCAGGTGGTACTAGTGATAAAGAATCTGCCTGCAAATGCAGGAGAAGCTAGAAATGCAGTTTCAATCCCTGGGAAGATCTCCTGGAGTAGGGAATGGCAATCCACTCCAGTATTCTTGCCTGGCAAATTCCGTGGACAGAGGAGCCTGATGGGCTACAGTTCATGGGGTCACAAAGAGTCGAACAGAACTGAGCGACTGAGCACACACCAATTTTAAAGACAACTGTCAGATTAGATTTCATATGATGACCTAAATATATGCTAGCTCTGTGAAACTTACTCACACATAATGATATAAATAAGTTAAAAGTAAGAGAGTGGAAAAAGACATGCAAGCAAACACTAACTCCCTTCAAAAAAAAAAAAAAGGTGGGCTGGTTATATTAATATCAAACAAGATAGACATCAAAACAAAATTAACAAAGATAAAGAGGAATATCACATATATAAAAGGGTCAATTCATCAAGAGGATAGAACAATACTAAATGTGTATACATCTAACTGTAGAGCTTCAAAACACATGAAGAAAAAACTGACGAATTCAAAGGAGAAATAGACAAAGCCAGAGTAAGATGGGGAGACTTCAACACTTTCTCAGTAACAGATAGAACTAGGAGGCAGAAAGTTAGAAGGGATTTAGAAGAAATAAGCAACATGATCAACCATCTGGATCTAATTGGCCTTAATGGAACACTCCACCCAATAACAGCAAAATACACAAGTGCACATGAAGCATTCACCAAGATGGACCAAATCCTAGGTCATAAAACAAATCTTGACCAATTTTAATAAGTGAAGTCATACAAAGTATGCTCTCTGGACATAATGAAATTGAGGCCTTGTCTCTAGCATCGCCTGCATTTGCAGGCAGATTCTTTATCACTAGAAATCAGTAAGAGAAAAGGAACAGATAACCTTCCAATCACTTGGAAATTAAACAGCAGACTCCCAACTAATCCACAGGCAAAAGAGGGGCAGTCAAAGGAAATTAGAAAATATTTTGAACAGATCAAAAAGAAAAACACAATATAAAATGTGGACTACAGCTAACCCATTGCTTAGAGGGAAATTTATAGCATGAAATAAGTATATTAAAATAAAGAAAGAAAGATCCCAAATCAATAAACTAAGCTGCCATGTTAAGACTAGAAAAGAAAGTCAAATCAACCCAAATAAAGCAAAAGGGAAAAAATGTTTTGCTAAGACACTGTGCTGTGCTTAGTAGCTCAGTCATGTCGACTCTTCGTGACCCCAAGGACTGTAGCCTGTCAGGCTCCTCTGTCCTTGGGATTCTCCAGGGAAGAATACTGGAGTGGGTTGCCATTCCCTCCTCTAGGGGATCTTCCCCACCCAGGGATCAAACCCAGGTCTCTCGCATTGCAGGCAGATTCTTTATAACTGAGCCACCAGGGAAGCCCTTGCTAAGATATCATAGGTCACCAAAGATTTCTGAGCCAGTAAATTGTTGCAGAAATTTAAGGCATTTCAACAATGGTCTGCTTGGAGATCTTCGGTGATACATAATTACTCACCAAAGAGAGGATGGTTATTAATATGTCCTTCTCTATTATGCTCCCACATCATTTCCCAATATTATCTTCTTCTCCTTCTTGTTTTCCAATCAAATCGAATATTTCAGCCATTGTCATTCACACCTTCCAGCTCCTTTTGTTCACACGACTCCACTGGGAACTTCCTTTCCAATCTTCACCTTAAATTTAAACTGTCCCAACTTTAGGATAAAATGCCCCGTTCTCAGTCCCACATTTGAATGCTTCTACTATTATGATGCTGTCTTACATGCTTTATTTTCCTATTTCTGGTCATTCCATGAGGTAGATACTAATTATTTCTATATTCTGTAAGTAAGGAAAGTGAGGCACAGGCCATTAAGTAACTTGCCAGAGATCACACAGGTAATAAAAAGGGGAACAGGTAATTGAGCTCAGACAGCCTGGCTCCTGAATTAATCCTCTCAACCACTTGAAGGTCTGTCTCTCTTCTCTGAACCCTCAGAGTATTATGTCTACACCTGTCTTGTGTTAACAATTAAACCCTGCCTTGAATTTTGAGTGTTTGTGTCCTTAACTCTCTTATTAGATTATTAGTTCCTAGAGCACAAAGACCAGGTCATGTCTGCTGCTGCTGCTGCTAAGTCACTTCAGTCGTGTCCCACTCTGTGCGACCCCAGAGGTGGCAGCCCACCAGGCTCCCCCATCCCTGGGATTCTCCAGGCAAGAACACTGGAGTGGGTTGCCATTTCCTTCTCCCCAGGTCGTGTCTACTCTCTATTAAATAGAATTCAAGCTGAATACAAATTTGTGGGATGGAGGGAGCGAAGGTGTATTGGTCCGTGTTCTCTAGGTAAACTGAATAAATAAATATACATATGTATATTCTACATACATAAGTGTATATATGTATAGATATATAGTAAATCAATCCTGAATTGTCCTTAGAAGGGCTGATGCTGAAACTGAAGCTCCAATACTTTGGCCACCTGATGTGAGGAGCCGACTCATTGGAAAAGATCCTGATGCTGGGAAAGATTGAAGGCAAGAGGAGAAGGGGATGACAGAGGATGAGATGGTTGGATGGCATCATCAACTCGATGGACATGAGTCTAAGCAAACTCCAGGAGATGGCAAAGGACAGGAAAGCCTGGCATGCTGCAGTCCCTGGGGCCACAAAGAGGCAGACAAGACTGAGCCACTGAACAACAACAACAGATATGTATTGAGATGGAGAGATATGAGAGAAAGATTCATTTACTCTGAGGGATTGGCTCATGTGATTATGGAAGCTAAAGAAGTCTTCAGATAAGGCTAAGCATCAGCCTTTTTTCTTGCACCCACTAACTCCCTTCGCCCAAAACACTGATTTTTAATGCATCAACACTCTCACAGAAGCTTCAGCTAGGAGAAGTGATATGTGGATAAGCTTCACATATACCCATAAAGCCAGCATCATAGAAGACCCTGGACAAAACACTTCATCATCTGCAGTCCCTCTGCCACTACCTTTTCAGAGGATTTGTTTATTATTAAGTATTTATTGAGCATCTACTGCACCCCAGCTACTGGAGATGGAACAGTGAACAAGAAAAATAAACGTCTGCCCTCAAGGAACATATATTCCGGTGGTGAGGGGGTGGATAGAAGAAACACATAAGACACAAGTAAACAAAAAATAAGAAAACTATGAAAAGTATTCTAAATACAATAAAACACTGTTTGGTGTCCTAGACTGGGGAGAGGGAATGGAGGTATGACTCTAGGTGATGATCCGGGAGAAACTTCCTTGCTATACAGGTTATATTTGAGCTGAGCCCTGAATGATTTGATGGAACCAGGCATGTACAACTCTTGAGCGAAGAGCATGCCAGATGAAGAGATCAAATTCCCAAAGGCAAAAGTGACCTGATATCCATGAGAATTAGAAAAACTGACATGGCTAGAACACAGTAAGAAGGGGTAGAATGGTCCAAAAGGAAGGTGGGAGATGCAGGGATTAGATCGTGAACAGCTCTTGTGGACCATGGAAAGGAGGTTGGACTGGATTCAACAGAGAATGGGAAAACCACTGGAAAGTTTTGAAGAGGACAGAAGATGAGCTACTTGATATTTTTAAAAGACTGCTCCAGAGGCTGTGTGGATGCTAAACACTTGGAGGGCAGGGCACCGTTGTATGCAGGATACCTAGTTTACATGAGATCAGACACATCCAGTGTGGTAAAGCCATAGACAGGAAATCTAGTTTAGAAGCTTTGGGGGACACTGAGTCAGGAGGTAATGGTGGTTTGGACAGGGTGGTGGTAATGGGAATGAAAATGTACTTTTGGAAATAAAGCTGGTGGGAGTTGATGATGGATTGGATAAGGCCAAGAAGAGACTCTGACAAGTCAACACTGACTCCTAGGTTATCGGTTTGAGCAACCAAGTAGAAGGTGAAACCAAGAAGGACCCTGAACAGGAACTGGCTGGTGGCAGCAGGAGACTTGGAATCAAGGGGGAGGCAATACGGAACCCACTTTATTTGTTTGTTATTTACTCTCTCAGTTGTGTCCAACTCTTTGCAACCCCATGGACTATAGCCCACCAGGCTCCTCTGTCCATTTTCCAGGCAAGAATGCTGGAATGGGTTGCCACTCCCTTCTCCAGGGGATGTTCCCCACCTAGGGATTGAACCCAGGTCTCTTGCATTGCAGGCAGATTCTTTACCTCTGAGCCACATGGGAGCCCACAGGAAATCCAGAATTAGGAAGACAACCAGATTCCAAGGGGGCCCCCATTCTGCCAGGGCCCATGTGGGCCTTCGGTGGTGACTGATGTGAGCTGTGAGCCCCAGTGTGAAGGCAGATTGACTAGAACACATCCTCCCCCCTTTCATCATGTTGGAAGTCCTCAAGGAGTGACCGGGACACCAGGAGACTCAGGGGTCTTGTGAGAACATCAGAGAATGTGAAAGCTTCCCAGCTGGGATCCAAGAGCAAACTTCTGCTATGAGGCAGAAGAAGGGATATGGGGACCCCCGAGAGCTCCTGGCATCCCCACATCTCAGCGTTGAATCACATATCACAGCTCCATGGTCTGCTCCACAGCATGGGCTGGTGGAGCTCTTGAGAATTCACACACTGCCCATAAGAACCACTTTAGGAACTATTTGTGTAACTGAAAATGTCCTTCTTGACTCTTTGGCTTGTAATTTTAAGGGGTGGAAGCACCCTCGGGCTCAGTTTGCTTTCTGAAGTGTGTTAATCTCCTCTTCAGCGGAGTGGTCCCACTGCGTCCGTCCCTGGGCCCCAGCGGCGGGAGTTGTTAACAAAAGAACCTTTCATGGCCCCGTAGACGTCTCCCTAGGATCCTCTTAGGGGGCTCACCCATATTTATTTGTTTTCAATGTGGTGTTTTGCTAAGTGTCCGTGGAATGTTCCTCCCTTGCCAACTGAGTTGGAACAGAACGGGAAAGCAGGCAGCTGACACTACAGTCAATTCCTTAAAAGTAACGTTAGAAAAAAAACAAGGAGGAAGCACCCTCTCTGCTTCTCTTCCTTTCTAGGCTATCAGAGACCTTTCCAGAATATAAGATACCTTCCTTCAATCTTATCTTCTGAGACCCTAGAGCATGATTAGACCCAATATCAACCTCAGAGCGCTCAAACCCCAACCAAACCCTGTTCTTGAATGAAATGACTTGGAATTCAGTAGATTAGATGTGATTTTGGCTACTAGGTATGTCAAGGAGGAGAGGAAAGCGAACTGACTAACTCTCCCTTTGTGGCCAACAGAAACCTCATCAGGGTGTTTTGGCGTTTGCTCACTGGCTTTTTTTGTTTGCTTTTGTTTTATTTTTTTTGGTAATCTCACGTTGCCCCAAAGAAGATACTCTTATCATTTTATCTTTGAAAAGCAAAAAAGACAAATTTACTTGGGATTTATCTGGTAATGTATCCAAGAGGGCTCTATGTATTGCTGGTCCTAAAATCTTTCGTAAATCCTGGGAGAAAAGATTTGAACATACTTCCAGCTGTTCCATTTCATTCCTGGTCGACCGCATTTCCCATGAAGACTCACAACCCACTAAAAATTCCAGAGAAGATGGGTTATCTCACTCAGCAGTGTTCCTAAAATAAAGTGATGACTGCCATTGACCATTTAATGGGTCTGACACTACTCTCATGAGAAAAGTAATAAAAAAATGTTTACAAAGATGGTGTTACTGGAATGATTTTGCTAATGGGGAGATGGTTTTGAGGACCGAAGGCCACAGTAACATTTATAGATTTGGGGTATAGGGGAGATGGATGTGGCAAGAAGAGTGTGAGCATCCAGTGCTCAAATTGTACTTTTGAAATAGTGTCCAACCCCTCAGCCTCAGGGGATCAAGAGGCAATAGAAAACATCTGCCCAGTAACCACTAACGTTAATTACTGAACATTTTCACATTTGCCACAGAGTAAGGTAACCCAGGTCATACAACTCAGATGTCTAAATAGCTCGTATGTCCCAGTCTGAATGATTTTTATTTCCTTGACCCTAAATTTTGGATGTCTCTAAGCCATATTTAAGAAATTGCCTCAGAACATGAAGAATTTTTGAAATTACAAAGTTTTTATGCCCTGAACTCATTTGTTTGTCTCACATTTAACAGTCGCAAATTGTTCCACATCATTGAAGAAAAACATACTCTTTCTGCAATCATTAAAGTTCCAATAACCTGAATCCTGGACCTAATCTCCTACAGGTTGTTTCAAACTAGTCAATTCCTGTTATTAATGTTACTGTGCAGGTTGCGTGGGCATCATTTGTGCACTTCATTTCTTTTCTGTCTTTTTTATTAAATGATTCCTATAATGACAGGAACTATCTTTTTCTTTATTTCCCTTGTTTGTGTAATCAGAGATTATCAGACATGTGCTCAGCCGCTCAGTCGTGTCTGACTCTTTGCGACCCCATGAACTGTAGCCCACCAGGCTCCTCCGTGCATGGGATTTTCCAGGTAGGAATACTGGAGTGGGTTGCCATTCCCTTCTCCAATCAGACATGACACATAAAAATTGTCAATGTGGAAAATCATATTGTTTCTAATTTATCTAAATTAATCATATTAAACTACTCCACAGTATATTCTTCTGAGAGCAGTTGATCTAGATTCCAAATTATATCCTGTAATGAGAAATGGTGGATTGGCCAAAGTCCATTTGAAAACTGGAATATAACATAGGGCTAAAATGTCGTGATCTATACACTCACAATGTCAGGAAAATCCTCTCAAAATCATTTGCAAAAAATCATTTCAAAGTTCAGAATGAAGCTTACTTCCAAGATGGTAAAGCAACACGAAGGGTGTTGTGTGGGAAAATAATAAGCCATCACTTAAAAATCAGAAAGACAGATTGACCTGAAGTGTGCAGACTGTCACACACCTTACTTAGACCTATAGAAACAGTCATTATCAAAGAGGGAGAAAAAAAAAAAAATCCTTGCATGTGGCCCTGCTCCAAAAGCATGATTGTGTCTATAACCAATCTTGTTTTCCTCGAATCTGTGCAGCTGCTAACTGGATATCCAGAGGAACCCAGAATCTAAGAGCCGAAGAAGAGGCAGTGGCATAATGAAGTTTTCATTCATTTTGGAAAATGAGAAAATATATCTGAAACAATGACCTTTTGAGACTTTTAACAAGCATATCCTTAGTTTCCTTTGACATTGTTTTCTCAGCACTCATAAGGAGCTCCTCCATCAAGCGGACTACTAGACAGTGCAAAGTCTTGGCAGAAGTAGATTAGATCATATCCCTTTCTTGTAGCCATCATCATCATAGACACCCTCCTCCTCACCACCATGATAGGTCACATCATCTTCTTCATCAGCATCTTCTTCATCATCACCTTTATCCTCCTCCTCAAAGCAGATGCTTAGGGAGCAATAACCCTGTGCAGACCTCCTTCTATGTGCCTACCTATGATAGTTCATTGACTTCGTACAACAACCCTAATGAAATATATGCTCTTTTTTAAATTGAGGGATAGATGATATACAGTATTTTGTTAGTTTCAGGTCTACAGAAAAGTGATTCCATTTCTTTTCAGATTATTTACCATTATAGGTTATTACAAGATATTGAATATCATTCCTCTGCTATACAGTAAATTCTTGCACCTCATCTGTTTCAGGGATAGCAGTTTGTATCTGTTAATCCCATACTCCTAGTTTATCATTCCTTCCCTCCCTTTCCCCTTTGGTAATCACGAGTTTGTTCTCTGTGTCTGTGAGTCTGTTTCTGTTTCGTATACAGATTCATTTCAATTATTTTTAGATTCAACATGTAAGTGACATCATAAAATGTCTTTTTCTGTCTGACTTACTTCGCTAAGTATAATATTCTCTAGGTTCATCCATGTTGCTGCAAATGGCAACATTTTGCTCTTTTTATGGCTGAGTAATATTCCCTCTTCTTAAACCTATCATCTGTTGACAGGCACTTGGCTTGCTTGCATGTCTTGGCTGTTGTAAATAGTGCTGCAATGGACATTGGGGTGCATGCATCTTTTTGAATTAGAAGTTTTATCTTTTCTGAAAATACACCAAGGAGCGGGGTGCTGGAGATTTATTTTTCATCCATGTTTTGCAGATGAGAAACTGAAGCCCAAAGAGGTGAGGTGATCAAACAGTTTATGAGTAGTGGTATAAAGATTGGAACCCGGGAAGTCTTATTCTGGCACCCACATTCTTAACTACTACACTGCACAGCCTCTCTACGTCCGAAATATCCCCAAAGAAAAATGTTTCATAAAAATGACGTGCACATTTTTCAAGGTTACTACTACCTGGGTATTCTATTCATGAGTGCACAAATACGTAGTTATCACAACCACACACATACAAAACATATGGTTGCCTCAATTTTGTTCTTTCTCAAATATACATACAGGCTCACAATCACATGCACCACTGAAGGGATTAAATTTTTCACAGTGATTTCATGTGCAGTGATTCAAAGACTTTGGAAACCTTCCCAGTCTCATAGCATCTTCCTCTCAGGAGAATGCTTCTTTCTTTAACCTATTAAAAAAAAAGCCTTCATATTCCATCCCTGCTTGAGCCTTTTAACAACTGTCCCTCCCCATTTGCCACAATAATAAAGCATGGAAATAGCTGGCCAATATGCCCAGCAGGACTCTCATTAGAGGAAAAACACTACCACTCACACTTCGCTCTGCCTGAAATAAAGTCTGAGGCGCCTTACGAAGAATTTTTAAATTGTGAGTCCTTGTGGAACAAGAAAACAAAATCAATGTGCAGTGAACGTGTTTATAACAATTTATAAGGCAGGCAATTTTTTCTGTTTGATGGGGGGAAATGTGATATAGCAGCAATTAGACATAAACTTTTGGAAAGAATTCAAGAATGATAAATACAAGGAAACATAAATGTAATGAGGAGGCAGCAAAACTTCTCCATATGTTACTTTCCCAGTAAAATGTGTTGCCAAATAGGTTACGCTATAGCTTCAAAGAAAAGAATTCTTGCTAGACTTTGAGGGTTTTTTTTTCTTTTTGGCCGTGTTACCTAAGCCAAATATGAGCTAATGTACAGTACCCATAGTAACCATGATGCAGTCAAGCAAGTTCAGTAAGTCCCCTACATAAGAACCTTCAAGTTTCGAACTTTCAAAGATGGAAAAGTCCATCAATGTCAGTCGTGAGTGAAACTGCAACTTGCCCTCCGTCTCCTGTTGTTGACGATCCTTCAGCTCTGCCATCTCTCACCTCCTCTCCCCGCTCCAGTCAGTAACTCTTCTTGTCTGTTCACTCGATGCCAGCCCCTGGAAGCCAGCTGTTGTTCTGTACTACTGTACTTTTCAAGGTCCTGTACTGTGAGATTAAAAAAACTGTTTTCTTTGACTCACAGACTTAGATAAAGAACTTATGGCTGTTGGGGGCGGGGAGCGAAGAATAGGAGGGAAGGGATAGTTAGAGAGTTTAGGATGAACATGTACACACTACGATATTAAAAATGGATAACCAATAAGGACCTACTGTATAGCACATGGAACTCTGCTCAATGTTACGTGGCAGGCTGGGTGGCAGGAGTGTTTGGGGGAGAATGGTTACATATATATGTATGGCTGAGTCCTTTGGCTGTTCATCTGACACTATCACAACATTGTTTATGGGCTATACGCCAATACAAAATAGAAACTTTAAGAAACAAACCAAAGAGATCACTTTTTTATTTTTTGTGTTTTTTTATGCATTATTTGTGTGAAACGTATTATAAACCTATTACAGTACATTACTTACAGCCAATTGTGTCAGTTGGGTACCTCGGCTAACTTTTTCGAACTTATGAACAAATTGGACTTACAAAGATGCTTTCAGAATGGAACTCGTTTGTATGTAGGTAATTTACTGTAATGATTAAAGTTGTATACAGACTATTAACCTTTTTGGTCTTCTGCGAGGTTGAGAGAAATAGTGAAGAAAGGGCATCATGGAAGATGCTACAACCAGAAAATAAAACACCCCAAAATAAAAAGAGTCTGACATAGAAGCTCTGCCAGTGAGTTCCATACCTGCTGCCAACCCATTTGATGGAAGCAAAAGGAAAATGTACTGTTGGTCCACGGGAAGAAATGGCCAGTGGAGGTTTCTGGCTGCAGGCACAACTGAATCCAGGAACTTGAATGGCATCTTGTTATGCAGTTTTGTCTCCCTATGTCAGCTGTGTCCTGAGACTCTGTCCTTGTGGGGAAGACCTGTGGGAAGATGCTAGCAGCTCCAGACCCGGGTTCCCTCTCTGACTCACTGTGACTTTGTCTTCAGCCCAGTTTCTGACAAAGACCACAGAGAAATCATGACCATTTAAACCTCGGTTAACAAGGAGTGGGAGAGAGCATAGCAAGCAGTTAATCTAGGCAAGTCAACATGTTAGGGGAACCACCGACTGAAACCACCAGCCCTGGCCATGCACCACAGTAACCACTTGCATGAGTTATCTTAAACAGGAGGTCCTGGTAAGGAACAAGGAACTAACAAGCTACCACCATCTGAAAGAATTCAGGAAAGGCCAAAAGGAGAGAGGAGATGCCAGGTCATATGTCCAACCAACCTCCCAGAATCCTCCTCGCTGGAATCCATCTTGGCTGAGCAATGCGTGTGCCACCAGGAAGGACCCTGAGTCAGAGTGATCGGCCAAAGACAAGCTGGAAACCAACCCCATCACCATAAAACCTTAACCTGTGAGCCGCATGACAGAGCAGTCCTCCTGGGTTACTTTACCCTACTGCTCTCTGTCAAGGCACCCCTTCCCAATAGGCTCATGCTTTATCAACACGTGAATCCTTGGACAATTCATTTCTGGGTGTTAGAAAAGAGCTCACTCTCGGGCCCTGGAAGGGTCCCCTTCCTGAAATAAACATATAGGAGAACAAGGGAGCCTCATGGGGGAGAATGAAGGGGAGAAGGACCTGTGGGACCCTCCCAGGAACAAATTCTTTCTGTGTTCCCTATTTCTCGTTTGTAGGAAATAGGCTTCATTCAGCCTCCTTGACCTTGCTGAGTTTCAAAGGGCAGATTCAAACCAACCATTGCTAATCAGGGGAGGAAGGGATTGCAGAGGGGAGGAGCAGTCAAGAAGCAACAGGGCAGGGTCCCGGTTCCTCATCAAGGAAGATATATAACAAAGTCTTTGAGTTCTTCTACAAGAACTAAGGCCCCCACCCAAGTGGAGGACAGTAACTTCAGGCTGAGTGCAAGATTCCTGGAGCCCCACCCTGTTACCTCACCACCCACCAATCAGAAAAAGCCTGCACACAGCAGAAGATAACAGAAACTCTGACCCTGCTTCCCAAATGATTCTCCTTTTAAAAATTTTCCCATTTGAGCAGAATCTTCAATCTTGGCTTTTAGACACCAGTTTGCCTCCTCCCCAGGTTGCTTCCCAGGTGGCTCAGTGGTAAAGAATACACCCACCAATGCAGGAGATGCAGGAGACATGGGTTCGATCACTGGGTCAGGAAGATCCCGTGGAGAAGCAAATGGCAACCCATTCCAGGATTCTTGCCAGGGAAATTCCATGGATAGAGGAGCCTAGTGAGCTATAGTTTATGGGGTCGCAAAAGAGTCAGACATCACTGAGTGACTAACACAGGTTGCTGGCCTCCTGAATAAAGGAAACTTGCCTTTCCAACTAACGCTTGTCTCTCAAGTATTGGCTTTCAAGCTTTGAGCAGTCAAACCTGAGTTAAGTAAGGAGAACTCTACCATTTTCCCCAAAAGGAACCCTGAACTTGCTGCAGATATTTAAGGGGGAAATCCTCAAAATGATTGGGGTTTTTAGGAAGCTTAAAAATATCTAAGATTACTCATTCCCTGATAATGGAAGCAAGTCAGATTATATGAATTTTTAGAGGTCCCATAATACCCCAAATGCTTTAGAAGTAGCTAAATAAATGATTCAAGATTTAGATCTTTAGAATGATTAAGATCTACAGGTACCAATCTAGGAAGATGTCCAAGAAATACTGCATGAAAAAAAAACAAGTTACAGAACTATTGATGCAGAACCATACCCTGGTATGTAAACAGTGAGAGACTTTATTTTGGCGGGCTCCAAAATCACTGCAGATGGTGACTGCAGCCATGAAATTAAGACGCTTGCTCCTTGGAAGGAAAGCTGTGACCAACCTAGATAGCACATTAAAAAGCAGAGACATTACTTTGTCAATAAAGGTCTGTCTAATCAAAGCTATGTTTTTTCCAGTAGTCACGTATAGATGTGAGAGTTGGACTATAAAGAAAGCTAAGCACTGAAGAATTGATGCTTTTGAACTGTGGTGTTGGAGAAGACTCTTGAGAGTCCCTTCGACTGCAAGGAGATCCAACCATTCCATATTAAAGGGAATCAGTCCTGAATATCCATTGGAAGGACTCATGCTGAAGCTGAAGCTCCAATAGTTTGGCCACCTGATGTGAAGAACTAACTCATTGGAAAAGACCCTGATACCAGTAAAGATTGAAGGCAGTAGAAGGGGATGACAGAGGATGAGATGGTTGGATGGCATCACCACCTCAATGGACATGAGCTTGAGTAAGCTCCAGGAGTTGGTGATGGACAGAGAAGCCTGGCACTCTACAGTCGAGGGGTCACAAAGAGTCGGACACGACTGAGTGACTGAACTGAACTGAACTGACACTATGTATGTAAAGTGGGTTTCCTGGGTAGCTCAGTGGTAAAGAATCCACCCATCAATGCAGAAGATGCAGGAGACATGGGTTCAATCCCTGGTCATGAAGATCCCCTAGAGAAGCAAATGGCAATCTACTCCAGTATTCTTGCCTGGGAAATCCCAGGGACAGAGGAACCTGGGGGGGCTACAGTCCATGAGACCACAAAGAGTAGGACCTGACTGAGTGACCAAGCCCGCATGCATTTATGTAAAGTACATGCACAAACACACATACCATCATTTTTCTCTAGATACTCCTGAATGAAAAAAAATTCACAGCCTTAAAGTTGAGAATTATATTTTACTTGGTGGCCTTACCGAGGACTTTAGCCTGGGATGGTAGCCTGTCATATCGCTCTGAGGGACTGCTCAAAAGAAGTCAGGGAGGGGCCAGGATACATAGGTGATTTGCTGAGGAGAAAAATGCAGCCAAACATCAAAAGATTCGTGCTAGGGGACTTCCCTGGTGGTCCAGTGAATCACCTTGCAATGCAAAGGACACAAGTTCAATTCCTGGCTGGGGAACTGAGATCTCACATGTCTAGAAGCAACTAAGCCTATAGACCAAACTAGAGGATCCATGTACCACAATGAAGATCCTGTGTGCAGCCAAATAAATAAAATTTTTTTAAAAGATTACTGCCAGTCATAAAAAACAGACATCTCAAGTCAATGATTTTAGAATTTTTCTACATATGCGAAGATGCAAGAGTCTGGGCTTATTAAAATCATTCCTTTGATATGCAGTTTAACAGTGTAGGGCCAGCATCCTGCTTTTCTCCATCCTAAATCCCCTCAGGGCTGCAATGGATGATGGCTTTATTACTGCAAATCCTTTGTTTACTGTAGTGGCAGGTGACATAATTTGCCACAGAACACATAAGTGTACATAAAGGCATAGAAAATGTTCTGGAAGCATAGGCAGCAAACTCAGAAAAGAATATACCTCTGGAAATAAAGGGGCCAGAAGTCAAAAAGGTCATCTAGTCTCATATATAACATTTCATATTGTTACAAGAAGAATGACTCCACATATGACTTTACTGAATCCTGTATCATGGAAGTCTAGACCACATAGGGGGATTTCTCATTTGGAGAAACCAGCTTGACTATAGAGAAGAGTATAGAGATTCCTCAAAAAAAAAAAAAAAAACTAAACTAAAAATAGAGTTGCTATCAGTTCAGTTCAGTTCAGTCACTCAGTCGTGTCTGACTCTTTGCGACCCTATGAATCTCAGCATGCCAGGCCTCCCTGTCCATCACCAACTCCCGGAGTTTACTCAAACTCATGTCCATCGAGTCAGTGATGCCATCCAGCCATCTCATCTTCTGTCATTCCCTTCTCCTCCTGCCCACAGTCCCTCCCAGTATCAGGGTCTTTTCCAAGTTGCCATATCATCCAGCAATTCTGCTCATGGGCATACATCTGGGCAAAACTATAATATGGGAAGATACATGTGCCCCAATGTTTATAGCAGCACTGTTAACAATAGCCAAGACATGGAAACAATTTAAATGTCCGTTGACAGGTGAATGGATAAAGAAAATGTGGTATACACACATGCACACGCGCGCGCGCGCGCACACACACACAAGAGAATACTACTCAGCCATGAAAAAGACCAAAATAATGTCATTTGAAGCAACATGGATGGACCTAGAGATTATCGTACTAAGTGAAGTAAGTCAGAAAGAGAAAGACAAACACCATATCACTTATATGTGGAATCTAAAATATAAAACAAATGACCGTATCTATGAAACAGAAACAGACTCACAAACCTAGAGAACAGATTTGTGGTTGCCAAGGAGGAGAGGTTTGAGGGAGGGATAGATCAGGAGTTTGGGATTAGCAGATGTAAACTATTATATACAGGATGAATAAACAACAAGGTCCTACTATATAGCACAGGGAACTATATTCAATATCCTGTGATAAGCCATAATGGACAAGAATATGAAAAAGAATGTACACATGTATATAACTGAATCACTTTGTTGTATGGCAGAAATCAATACAACATTGTAAATCAACTATACTTCAATAAAATTAAAAAAAAAACCAGCTTGTTGCATTCTTCTTTATTAGATTCAATTCTTCACTCATTTTTTGTTTTCCAAATATATAAAATTCACCCATATGATGTTCAAGAACCTGAGATCCATCAACAGCAGAGAAACAAACCTCCTCCCAAACCACATAAACCAAACGCATCCCTTACTTTCTCTCAGAAGTAGAAAATAAAGAATATTCTTTACCAATTCGAGGACTTTAAAATAGCAGATGAAAGAATGCCATATGTTCTCAAAGCTTCTGACCTCTATTTACTTCTATATTTAGCTCGAGCTTCTTCAGATGAATAACTGTTTGTTTGGGCAACGTCAGCAGCCCTGGTGCAGTGTCTGCCTTCTTTAGTAAGAAACTGGTCTATGTTTGGAAAACCACAGTCCCTACTTTTTACTGCCTGGTTGGACTTGTTGGAATCAGCCATCTGTGGAAAACGAGGCTGGTACATGGCTCACTGTTAAGTGCTAGAAGGAACACGGATTAATACGACAGATGACTCCTGACTCAAAGAATTCACAGTCCTGCTGGAAAGACAAAGTGGACCCACGGGAATGAAGGAAAAGACCATGGAAGGTGGTGTGTGATGAGCAGCCAGAAATAAGCAGCCATCAATCTAAGAGCATCTCTGCTCATGACATAGCCTCTGTACAAGGAGGATGATGTAATGGCAGTGGGGGCAGGCAAAGGGGATTCTTTTTTCTTTTTTTTTTAATCTTTTTCTTTTCTTTTTATTTGGAGGATAATCACTTTACAAGGTTGAGTTGGTTTCTGCCATACAACAACTTGGATCAGCTATAAGTATATATGTCTCCTCCTACTTGAACTTTCCTTCCATCCGCCCTGCTACCCCATCCCATATGGAATCTAGAAAAATGGTACTGATGAGCCTATCTGCAGGGCAGGAACAGAGACAGACGTAGAGCACAGGCTTGTGGACACAGAGGGGGAAGGAGAAGGTGGGACAAATTGAGAAAGTAGCATTGAAACATACACATTACCAAATGTTGAAAAATGGTATTCTTTATCTGCTTTCTAGATGAGAGATCAGCAGACGATTTCATTGGATAAATGAGCCCCGGTATTAGGTAGGATCCCTGTAGTGGGGCATGGCAACCCACTCCAGTATTCTTGCCTAGAGAAGCCCATGAAGAGAGGAGACCTGCAGGCTACAGTCCCTGGGGTTGCACAGTGTCCGACACAACTGAAGCGACTCAGTAAGGGGGCACACATAGGCAGCATAATATCTGTGTTGTTCATTTGGGGGTTCTCTCCGCTCGCCAATCGTATCCCACCCCCATGTACTTGTTCACCTGTGCGGTGACCTCTCTAAGTCACTCCCTGCCACGAGGCCAGACACAAAGGCTCAAGCCACCTGACGGAAAATCATGATAAGGCTCCAACTCTCCGTATCCTCTGCATGAAAGAAGGTTGACCTCCAAAGATGCTATCCCAAGGGATCAAGGTGTCTGACTTCCATTGGGTCCCCATGGAGCTGAAGTCAGCCCTCCAAGCACGGGAGTTGCCCAGCTGGGACTGGTATCCCTGAGGGCATGTGACAAAGTGCTTCTGGGAGGGCAGGAAACAACTGGAAAACTTGTGGTAGACAGCCTGTTCTGGCACGATGACCCTTCAAAACACAAGAGATGCAAAGGGCCAACGAGCCCATGAAGGATTGCTCAACCACATTAGTCATTAGGAAGATGCAAATTAAAACCACCGTGACTTCCCACTCCACACACCCAGACTGGCTACCCCCCAGGGTTGGATATGGAGTAGTCTGAAGGCCCACACATTGCTGGGAAGGTGAGGGAAGGGATGGATGGAGGAAGATGCAGTGGTTGACCTCTGGGCAGCCAAAAAGGAATCAGCACAAAAAAAATCATAAACTTCATTAAAAAAATAAATAAAACAAATATACGGGGACTTCCCCAGGGGTCCAGTGGCCAAGATTCCAAGCTCCCAATGCAGGTGGCCCAGGTTCAATCTTTGGTCAGGGAACTAGATCCCACATGTTGCAACTGAAGTTACTGAGGGCTGCAACTAAGACTCGGCACAGCCAAATAAATAAATATATTTCTTAAAGTAATCAGCATCTGTTTTGGAGGCTATGCAGCTTTTCCTGGGGAACCTTGAGGATACAGTTCTTTGTGCCAGGTAGAAATGAAGGCTCAAGTTTGCAAGATCTTCTGATTTTTGTGGATTTTTTGGAGAAGCTGGAAATTCTAAATTTTATGTAAAAGTCTTTGATGTTTCAACATTGCCAACTAATTCACATATTCTGAAAAGACGTGTGCAGGCCAAATAAGGCTCCAGGGCTACCAGTATGAATCTCTTTAAGAGAGGTTATTGACAAATTAACAATAGGGATTTGACAAAGAAAAGACTACCACTTGGGACAAAGACCATCACAGATGTTTAAATGCTAAAGAAAAGAGAGGCAAGGCAATGTCTCTCCTCCCCCACTCCAGGATCAAGATCGAATGCTTTTTTTATTAGAGCTGAGTATTGATGAACAGACCTTGCCCAGTAACTGGTCAAGTGACCTGCCTCAGACACTTCTTTCAACCTATCAAGCATCTGAGATTCTTACAGCTTTATAATTTCTGCTCCCGTAATTACCCTAAGTGATACAAAATGGTGTTCTGTGAATGTGAAAACATCCATCCTCACTAGGAAAACAAAACTGTCAACTCTGAAAAAGACCATTTCTACTTTTAGCTTTCTCGATCATTCCGCCTTCCCCCCATGGAGTTAAATGTTCCTGCGATTTATAATAGAAAGCAATTAACAGACAATCCACCATCTTCAGCTAATGCAGCTCCTTCAAATGCAATGTTTCTGAAGAAACAGATAAAAGCTAGTCTGGAGTGATCACATTGTGTGAGGCAATTCCTTTTATATCTTTTGAAAGTGATTTCAGACAAATCCACTTTGCCAAAAAAGCCAACGCCTAGTACACTAGCACTTTATTTCCTTGGCATCCCCCAGTCCGTTAATTTTTTTGGCAATTAGGGAAATTTTTGATGATAACCGCCCACACTTGAGCCAGGCTCTCCCCTTTCCCTTCTACATCCCTCCACCCCTGCCAGATTTTCCCGAAATTGTGTCTCCCTGGGGAAATTCAACCTCTGACCCCTGCTGCTTACTTTGACTGCCTATGACTTATCTTGATTCCAATCTAGACTTTCATTCCAAACCCTCCCGGTAAAGAGGCAGGTATATTCCAGGTTGAAGGTCAGAGCCCAGTGACCCTTATATTGGGTCGTGATGGAAAGGTTTTGCGGTGGTCGACCTGAGTGTGAGTCCCAGCTCTTGCTTCCTACTGGCTGAGGAACACCACAGCAGCCTGTGTAGTGAGTGTTTACTCCAAAGGATTAAGTGAGACTATATTAGCAAAGTGCCTCATGTCCGATAAGCGCCTCAACAAGCATTGGTGCCCACCCCCCTCTCCTCAAATGCCCAGGGTACCACATGCTCATGTCTAGCCCCAGGAGCTGATATGTGCTAAGTAGATCCAACTCTTTGCGGACACTGTAGCCCCTCCAGGCTCCTCTGTCCTTGGGATTCTCTAGGCAAGAATACTGGAGTGGGTTGCCGTTTCCTTCTTCAGGGGATCTTGCTGACCCAGGGATCAAACTGGGGTCTCTTAGTCTCTTGTTCCTGCTGCTGCTAAGTCACCTCAGTCGTGTCCGACTCTGTGCGACCCCATAGACGGCAGCCCACTAGGCTCCTCTGTCCCTGGGATTCTCCAGGCAAGAATACTGGAGTGGGTTGCCACTTCCTTCTCCAATGCATCAAAGTGAAAACTGAAAGTGAAGTCGCTCAGTCATGTCCGACTCTTAGCCACGCCAAGGACTGCAGCCTACCAGGCTCCTCCGTCCATGGGATTTTCCAGGCAAGAGTACTGGAGTGGGGTGCCATTGCCTTCTTAGTCTCTTAAGCCTCCTATATTAGCAGGTAGGTTCTTTACCACTAGCACCACCTGGGAATCCAGGAGCTGATACTGGTCATATTTTTTTAATCCTTTCTCTGAGGGCCCCCTCGAGCAGGGCCTAATGGTGTTGTGAAATGAAATGTTTTCTGCTTTATGCTCTACCAGTAAACAAGCCTTTTCCAAATGTAAATTTCTGAGCCCAGGTAAAACTGAGTCGGCTCTTTGGAAGCCATCAGCTACTTCTTCCCCAGTAAGCACTGAGGAGCTAGAGGGGATGTGAGAGGCAGCCAACCACTACATTTGCCATCTCTTACAGTAAACAAGGAATTAGTAATGCAAACAATAAAGAAAGAAGGATTGGCCCCAGGTAGCTAGACGCATGTGAAAGGAATGATTTCAGCAAGCCCAGACGTTTCCATCTTCCCATAAATAGAAGATCACTAAATTTCTTCATGTGAGAGATTTCAGTTCAGTTCAGTCACTCAGTCATGTCCGACTCTTTGCAGCCCTATGAACTGCAGTGCACCAGGCTTCCCTGTCCGTCACCATCTCCTGGAGCTTGCTCAAACTCATGTCCGTTGAGCCGGTGATGCCATCCAACTATCTCATCCTCTGTCGCCCCTTCTCCTCTTGCCGTTAATCTTTCCTAGTATCAGGGTCTTTTCCAATGAGTCTGCTCTTCTCATCAGGCGGCCAAAGTATTGGAGCTTCAGCTTCAGCATCAGTCCTTCCAATGAATATTCAGCGTTGACTTCTTTTAGGATTGACTGGTTTGATCTTTTTGCAGTCCCAGGGACTCTCAAGAGTTTTCTCCAACACCACAGTTCAAAAGCATTAATTCTTCAGTACTCAGACTTTATGAAGGTCCAACTCTCACATCCATACATGACTACTGGAAAAACTACAGCTTTGACTATATGGACGTTTGTTGCAAAGTGATGTCTCTGCTCTTTAATATGCTGTCTAGGTTTGTCAGAGCTTTTCTTTCAAGGAGCAAGCGTCTTTTAACTTCATGACTGCAGTCACCATCTGTAGTGACTTTGGAGCCCAAGAAAATAAAGTCTGTTACTGTTTCCTTTGTTTCCCCATCTATTTGCCATGATGTAATGGGACCCAATGCCATGATCGTAGTTTTTTTGTGTCTCCTTCATTGCAGGTAGATTCTTTGCCCACTGAGCCATTGGGGAAGCCTGTGCGAGATTTAGTTTTCTCTTAATTAACAATAATCTTTTAGCATTCAGATAACCTGCTCCTCCCTGAGAACTTGTATATAGTCTGGCTCCTCCCCGGCTTCCTTGGAGTCAACTCTCTTGGGGTCACCTGAGATACTGTCTCCTAACCTAACTTTCAACTTTTAGGTTGCGCATATTGTTTAATCGACAGTGTTCACCTGCATCCTTTTGCTTCTGTTCCCTAGCATCTCTTTGAGTGACATCACCAATTCTGTGACTCTGATGATCAGAAGAGATGCGTGTCCTACATTCCCCTGCCCCCATCCAGGCCAAGCCTTTCTGGGGTTCCTCTCTGCGCTCTTTGCTTGAAGGCAGAGAATTCTGAGCCTAAAGTTGGAAGGGCCTGCATCCCTGAAACTCCTCATAGAAGAGCATCACCAACTCTTACCTAGGCTTTTCCATGGGAAAGAAAGAAAAAATGTCTTGTGTTTTGTTTTAAACTTTTTATTTCATACTGGAGAATATAGCAATGCTGTGATAGATTCAGGTGGACAGCAGAGCCCCTCAGCCATATATATACAAGTATCCACTCTCCCCCAAACTCCCCTCCCATCCAGCCTGCCATATCACATTGAGCAGAGTTCCTTGTGCTATACGGTAGGTCCTTGTTGATTGCATGTGTATGTGTATGTGTATGTGTGTTCAGTCATGTCCAATTCTTCGTGATCCCATAGACTGTAGCCCACCAGGCTCCTCCATCCATGGGATTTTCCAGGCAAGAATACTGGAATAGGTTGCCATTCCCTCCTTCAGGAGATCTGCCCTACCCAGGGATCAAAACTGCACCTCCTGCATTGGCAGGCATATTCTTTACCACTGAGCCACTGGGAAGCCCCTTTGTTGGTTATCTATTTTAAATATAGCCATGTGTACATATCCATCCCAAACGCCCTAACTATCCTTTCCCTCCACTCACCCCAGCAACCATAAATTTCTTCTCTAAGTCTGTGAGTCTGTTTCTGTTTCACAAATTAGTTCATTTGTATCATTTCTTTTCGATTCTGCATACAACAGATGTCATACGGTATTTCTCAGAAAGAAAATTTCTTAATTGTTTTGGAGGAATTTGTCATTATACATGAATGTGGTAGGCGGCGACATCATACCTACTCTGGAGCCTGAAGAGGACAAATCCTCTACTTCCCCACCACAGCAGGTTTGTGGGAAGCCCATGGCCCAGGATCTGTAAGTGTGGTCTTCTTCCCTGGCCTCCACGTCCTGGGGAACAAAGCCTAGTGCAGGCTCACACCCTGGGCTTGCTGCCTTTCCTGCAAGCCAGCCTTCCCAAGCCCCTTCAGTCAGTTCTATTTTCCAAGCCCCACCCTCCATCCCCCCGGTGACTCTGAACCCTCAACATCCTTTTCAAAACTTTGCTTTTTGCACAAGAGAGCCAGGGGCGGTCTCTGGCTTGCCACCAAGACCCCTGACTAATACGCTTGATATCAGCAGGGGAAAAATGTTTACACATACTTTGTTGTCAGCCAAGCCGGCCACCCCTCCTCCCCGCAACTCGATAGGATGCTGTGGCCAAGCGGCACGCCCTTGGCAGGAACACGGGCTTGTGAATTTATGACAGTCCAAACAGCCTGGCCTGGTCATCATTTGGCCACGAAGTGAGTGTTGGCAGAGAAGGGCCAGTGAAGGCGGTGCTGAATTCCACGAGCAGCGTCTGATTTCTGAGTGTCAGTGATAAGACCTGATTCCACTAGGAGAAAGGTCAAGGGAGCTCACACCACCACTCTGAAGATGGCAGCCATGGAAATGACCCTTAGTGACCCCTCGACGGCCGGTTTTGTTCCAGTTTCGTTACATGGATCACCCTGCAATGGTGCTACCAACACAAGTCCGGAGGCAGCTTGGATGACCCCTCGCCCCACCAGCTGGATCTCCTCCTGCTCCTCAGCCCCTGATCTGAAAGACAGCCTTGTTGTGGTTTACTCTTTGCAACCCCATGGACTGTAGCCCGCCAGGCTCCTCTGTCCATGGGACTTCCCAGGGGCAAGAATACTGGAGTGGGTTGCCATTTCCTCCTCCAGGGGATCTTCCCGACCCAGGGATCAAACGTGGATCTCCTGCATTGCAGGTGGATTCTTTACCACTGAGCCACCGGAAGCCCAAAAGACAGCCTAGTTCTGTGTCAGGGAAGACAAGACCAACTTCAGGAATAAGCAAATCCAGAATCACCGATGCCCACACACAGTATTCATTTCTCGCTCACACAGACCCCAAATGGCAGTCGTACGAAGCAGGCAGCTTCTCTCCGTGTGGTGACCAGGGACCCAGGTACATTCACCCGACTGACCTCCCTCAAGCCAGCAGACAGGCCCTCGAGGAAACGGCTGCTGCTGTGGGGTGATTCCCAGATCAAGAGTGGAAGCATCACGTTCAGTCCACTCACTTCCATCAGCCACACCCACATGCGCAGGAAGCCAGAACAGCAAACCCTGGGCCCCTGAAGAAAGGAGAGACAGGATCAGCAGCACCCCGCCCTCCACAGACCGCCAGTCACTCCCCGGCCACCCAGCCTAAGCAGCATGTGTCTGACAGGACCAACATGTTCGTGGCCACCTGTCTTACCCCTCGGAGCCAAAGGAAACAGCTATGCTCACGCACTGGCCCAAACAGTCCCCTTCACCACTGTGACATTGACACCAGCAGGAAGTTGTCTCACCTGAAGACTGCCTTCTTCCTTCTCTCTAGAGGGCTGTTTGCCAGCTGCTTCTTTCCCCAAATTAGAAAGGATGGGCAGCCTCATGCCTCTGAGATCCGGAGGAACCACGGCACATGCTTACTTGGCCACCTGTCTCCCAAACCACCCACACCCTTCGAGTGGATGGCTTCTCCTGCTCCCCCTCAGAGCTAATTCAGGATTTAATTACTTTAACCATCTGGCAAAGCTTCTGTGTGTCCGCCGGGACCCCTGCAACGTGTCAGGATGGGGATTAACATCCACGGCGGCGCTGGGAGGTGTCCATCACACGCTCCAGATGAGACAAGAGAGACGGAGGAAGCAAGTGCCCTTCATCATCTCCATCTGTCATTTTCACCTGGAAATTGACAAGAAGTGAAGTTGGACAGTGGGGATATAGTGCATATGGACTGTCTGTGAGGGTTTCTGCCAAGATGTCTAGAATCTCAGCAGAAGGACTCGAAGGCAATGCAGTTTCAGTCCTGGGAGTAGGAGGCAAACCCGCTTGTCTGCTGCCCTCATGTGGAGATTCCTTCACGCCTCTCCGTTCCCTGGGCCGCGAGTTCTGAGCTCACATTTTGCAGGGATAAGTCCTTCGGATAGAGACAGGCTGCACTTACTGTGGAGACAGGACGCCTTGTTGTTATTGCTCAGTGGCTCAGTTGTGTCTGATTCTTTGCAACCCCAAGAACGGCAGTATGCCAGGCTTCCCTGTCCTTCACTATCTTCTGGAGCCTGCTCAAACTCATGTCCATTTAGTTGGTGATACCAGCTCCTGCTGCCCTCAATCTTTCCCAGCATCAAGGTCTGTTCCAATGAGTTGGCTCTTCGTATCAAGTGGCCAAAGTATTGGAACTTCAGCGTTAGTTCTTGCAATGAATATTCAGGACTGATTTCCTTTAGGATTGACTTGTTTGATCTCCTTGCAGTCCAAGGGACTCTAAGGAGTCTTCTCCAGCACCACAATTCAAAAACATCAATTCTCCAACACTCAGCCTTCTTTACGGTCCAACTCTCACAACTGTACTTGACTACTGGAAAAACCATAGTATGCAGTAGCCTTTTGTTGATTTTCCTGGGCAGGACCACCTAGTCCAACAGGAAGAGCATCCCACCAAAGTCCTGCTGTCTCCTCCAGCCTTGGCTACAGATATTCCCCTCTCACTGTGTCCCAACCTTGGGGAACTTCCCTCTCTTCAAAGAGACCCCAGTCCCTCCTTCCCAGAGCTTTGCACACGCAGCTCCCTCGGCCCCCATTACCGCCTAAGACACCTTCAGCAGACCACCACTCAGCCTGTAGACATCAGCTCTAAGGTTCCATCCTGACTTCTGAAACCAGCTCACAAGCTCACATATGTCCACGGCCCTCTGCTGCGCTTTGTTGCTTGCGGCCTTGAAAGCTAGTGATCGCCCATCTCAGCGATTCTGTGCCTCCCAAATGAAAATAATAACCCCAAAAAGTTAGGGGTCAAGTTCAAGTTTACTCACCATTCCCCTCCAGTCCCTGGGACATGTGGTGGGCACTCAGCATTTTTGAATGAAAGAAGGGAATTAAAAGGGTAGATGGCCAATGGAGTGAGGTTGGCCAACATTCTTTGTGAAATCATCTCCCCAACATGCCCTCCTCACTGTGTCTCAACACTAAGTGTGGTCCGAGAACCACAGACTCAGAAACCGCTGGGAGCTGGTGAGAAATGCAGACCCTCGGGCCACTCCAGACCTGCTGAGTCAGTGGCTGGACAGGCTCCCAGGTGATACTTGGGCTCCTTAGAAAACACAGGTAAACAAAGAAAAAGCTGTGACTTTTGTCTCTGAATCCTTTTGCTAAAACTGTACCCCTTTCTTCTTCCCAAGCATCCAATATCCTCTAAGATCTTAGGAATCCCCAAAGCAGCAGTCTTTGGCAGAGAGAGCTGTGTCGTCCTACAAAGCACCTTGACACCTCAAAGCATTTTCCAGCTTCAAAAAGACACCTGGTGCTTCCCACCTTAACTCCCATGTTAACTCCCCACATTAACTTGCTCCCTTAAGCCCTCCCCAGCAAACATTGCTGTGAAGTCTAGCTCTCTGGATGGACTTTTTATTTTCAGCTCTTAGTCTGCCAGAGACTCAATCTCATTTAGGCTTAGAACACTAAATTATGTCCGAATGCAGGTCAAAGGGCGCAATCATCTCCCTAAACCACCCCTCCCCACCACCACGACATGATGTGACACAGGATCAGAGGAGCAGCACCTGCCTCCTCGGCTTGACCACGCGTCCCGGCGGCATCACCGCTGCGGCGGTGGGGCGTGGGGGCGGGAGGGTCGCTTTACCAGCCTGCATTCAGGTCCCCGAGCTTCACATCCTCCCTCCCTGGAGGCCATCAGCTCAAGCAGACAAATGTAAAGGGTTTCCAGTCACCCGCGCCTCTTCCTGGCGTTTCAGAAGACACACCAGCCTGTCCACCACCATCCCCAAGTCCCAGTGCTCTGGAGCGCTAACAGGGCCCCGTGGCAACGAACAAACATCCCTGGGCAAGAACCAAGGAAATTGACATCAAAGCGAGCCTGGTCCTCTGGCCCAGCCCGGGCAGCCAAACCGCACTTGTTCCGCTAGATTACGCACGGGGTGGCCTCCTTTCCCTACTGACTTACAAATCCCTTCTGCGGTCATTCATAACAGGAGGTTCATTCACATCCGCTATCCGGACTTAAACTGGAGGTGTGATTACCGTGGATCGTTTTTGTTTTTTTTTAAATCGCGTGTGTGGCCACAAACGTGGGGCATGAGTGCCCCCTGGTGGCTCTTCTGGGAATTCATCCAGCACCTGCCTGAGCGACTCCTAACTGAACAAGAAGGACCCTGTGCCTGCGGGATGGGGCAGTGGGGACTTGAAGGGAGTCGCTGGACGCCTGACAATCCAAACCAGGCCCTCAGGCCTGGCGCTTCCGCTTTACTCGCCGATGGTCCTGAGCGTCTGCCACAAGGGCCTGACACGGGTGCTCAATACACAGCGTTAAACGGATACATGAAAATAAGGAGACAAGGAGGGACCACGGTAAAAGCCCCCATGCAGGCAGAGCGCAGAGTGTGACCCGGGCGAGCGGCGCCGCAGAGTCCCGGAGGCGCCCCTCTGAGATGCCACGTGGCCTGAGACGGGGATCCGAGGAGCCCAGTGTGAAGCCTTTCAGGGCTGGGAGTTGCTGGGGGGAGGTTGGGGGTGCAGTGCAAGCCGTGGAGGCACCCACTGTGCCCCACTGAGTAAGGATTCCCAGAGAGGTCCTGCGTCCTCATCCTGATTTAACCTGTGGGATTCACCCTGGAAGGGTAGAGAGACTGAGCTAGAAGCTCCGGATGCAAGAAAGTCCAGGGCCACCCACGTGACCCAGTGTCATCACCCGGTCCTTCTGAGAGGGGGTAGGAGGGTCAGAGTCAGAGGTGAGGACAGCAGCAGAGGTCAGGGGGCTTTGAGGGGTGGCCACCAGCCAAGGAATCGGACGGCCTCTTGAAGCTGAAAAGTCAAGAAAATCTTCTCCCCTGAAGCCTCCAGAAGAGTGGAAACCCCTTAACCTTTGACTTCTGACCTTGAGAACGTAAGAGACTAAATTTATTTTAAGCCACTAAAGAGAGAGAGAGAGAGATTGCCGGGAAGCACAGACCAGGCAGAGAAAACAACAGAACAAAGGCGCCGGGTGTCCAGGAGGCCGGCATATGTGAGCACCTGGGACCAGACCAGAGAGGGAGAGAGCTGGGGGAGGGAGGCACCGGCCAAGTCAGGAAAGTCAGGATGTGCTTTTGCAGGGCCAGTCGTGGGAAGGCTGGGTTTCACTCAGGGCGGGAGGGGTGGGGGGGCGGGCAGCTTTAAATAGTGTAAGTACATAGATCATATAAACTTTACAGAGATCTTTGGCAAGGCTTTCCTTTTATTTAACGGAATTTTTTTCCTCAGCCTCAGGAGACACGGTGGATCTGAATCTGTTTATGAAACAGGCAGAGCTGCAGCCCTGCACAGGTTTACCCACCACGCCCAGGCCTGACGGTGTACACAGCCCCTGGCAAACTGTCTGATGAAATGAGGACTTCATCATTCTGGATAGAAGAGAACCATCTCAGTGATTTTCCAAACTTGATTGATGGTAAGGAAATTCTGGGGGACTTTTTAAAAAAACAGATTACCAGACCATTCTCTGAAGATTCTAAGTATGGGGTGAAGTCCAGGGATTTCTGTATTCAACTATGCATGCGTTCATGCTAAGTCAATTCAGTTGTGTCCAACTCTATTGACCCTATAGACTGTAGCCCGCCAGGCTCCTCTGTCCATGAGATTCTCCAGGCAAGAATACTGGAATGGGTTTCCATGTCTTCCTCCAGGGGATCTTCCAGACCCAGGGATCGAACCTGTGTCTTCTGCATTGGCAGGCAGATTTTTTTACTGCTGAGACACCTGGGAAGCCCATTCAACTATACCCTAAGTGACTTAGAAACAGAAGGTCTGGACTTTCCTGGTAGGACAATGGATGCAAGTCCATCTGCCAGCGCAGGGGACACGGGTTTGATCCCTGGTCCGGGAAGATTCCACATATCACAGAGCAAGTCCATGTGCCAGAACTACTGACCCCACACTCTGGAGCCCATGAGCTGCAACTACTGGGCCTTTGTGCTGCAACTGCTGAAGTCCATGTGCCTAGAGCCTGTGCTCTGCAACAAGGGAAGCCACAGCAATGAAGAGTAGTTTTTGCTCACTGTAGAGAAGAAAGCTTCACTACAGCAGCGAAGACCCAGCACAACCAAAAAAATAAAATAAACAAATACATTTATTATTAAAAAAGAAAGGAAATAGAAGATCTGAACACACCAATGATGAGAAAGGTTATTAATTGAATCAGTAATCAGAAACCTCCCAACATACAGCAGAAACTAACACAACATTGTAAAGCAACTATACGCCAATAAAAAACAATTAAAAAACACTATACCTTTCTCCCAACAGAGAAGGGTCTAGTACCAGATGCCTTCCCTGGTGAATTCTACAAACACTTAAAGAAGAATTAACACCAATTTCTCTCAAACACTTCCAAAAAATAGGAGGAAACACTTCCAAACTCATTTTATGAAGGCAGCATTACTCTGATATCAAAGCCAGACAAGGAGGGACTTCCCTGGTGGTCCAGTGGTCAAGACTTCTTCCAATGCAGGGGATGCAGGTTCAATCTCTGGTCAGGGAGCTAAGATCTCACATGCTGACCAAAGAAACCAAATATCCGGCAGAAGCAATATTGTGACAAATTCAATTAAGACTTTATGAATGATCCACATCAAAAAAATCTACAAAAAATGAAGCCAGACAAGGAAATGACAGGAAAAGAAAATCACAGGTGACCTTTGTCAGGCGTGCCAACCCTCCACCACCCCACTACCCCACTATCCCATACAGTTGAAAACCTCATATAACTTCAATCTGCTCAAAAACTTAGCTACTAATAGCCTACTGTTGACCAGAAACCTTACCGAAAACACAGAGTTGATTAATGCATATTGTGTATGTTATGCATATTATATACTGTATTCTTATAATAAAAGAAGCTAGAGAAATGAAAATGTTATTAAGAAAATCATAAGGAAGAGAAAATGCATTTATGGTACTGACTGTGTGAACTAACCTTAAAGTTACATCATCTGTTTATGAAATGAATGGTCCATCTGCGAGTATACCATCAATGCTGCTTTGTTTGGTACAAAACACTATAGATGTTATACGTGTTACTAACACTTGACATCGAAAATGAAAAGATAATGTGAAGAAGGAATCACACTTATTTACAGATATAACAATTCAGGCCTTGATAATGGAGAAGCCACAATATGCTTTATGGTCACCTAGTGTGATCAATGTGATTGCTTTATGGTAGTTCAACCTATACACTAATGAATGAGTCATTATAACATTTTTATGGCCCACAGTATTATAGTCCTATTCTTAATACAGTATTGGAAACATTGTTATATTTTTAGAATTAATTTTATTTATTTATGTTGGTTGTGCTGGGTCTTGGTTGCTGCTTGGGCTTTTCTCTAGTTGCGGTGAGCGGCGGCTGCTCTCTAGTTGCGGTGAGCAGGCTTCCCATTGTGGTGGCTTCTCTTGCTGTGGAGCATGGGCTGTAGGCACACAGGCTTCAGTAGTTGCAGCTCCTGGGCTCTAGAGCACAGATTCAAGAGTTGTGGCTTAGTTGCTTAGTTGTTTTAAGGCATGTGGGATCTTCCCAGACCAAGGATTGAACCCATGTCTCCTGCATCAACAGGTAGATTCTTTATCACTGATCCACCAGGAAAGCCCTGTTATATTTCTTTTTTTTTTTTTCATTTATTTTTATTAGTTGGAGGCTAATTACTTTACAATATTGTAGTGGGTTTTGTCATACATTGACATGAATCAGCCATGGAGTTACATGTATTCCCCATCCCGATCCCCGCTCCCACCTCCCTCTCCACCCCATTCCTCTGAGTCTTCCCAGTGCACCAGGCCCGAGCACTTGTCTCATGCATCCCACCTGGGCTGGTGATCTGTTTCACTATAGATAATATACATGTTTCGATGCTGTTCTCTCGAAACATCCCACCCTCACCTTCTCCCACAGAGTCCAAAAGTCTGTTCTGTATTTCTGTGTCTCTTTTTCTGTTTTGCATATAGGGTTATCATTACCACCGTTCTAAATTCCATATATATGTGTTAGTATGCTGTAATGTTCTTTATCTTTCTGGCTTACTTCACTCTGTATAACGGGCTCCAGTTTCATCCATCTCATTAGAACTGGTTCAAATGAATTCTTTTTAATGGCTGAGTAATATTCCATGGTGTATATGTACCACAGCTTCCTTATCCATTTGTCTGCTGATGGGCATCTAGGTTGCTTCCATGTCCTGGCTATTATAAACAGTGCTGCGATGAACATTGGGGTGCACGTGTCTCTTTCAGATCTGGTTTCCTCTGTGTGTATGCCCAGAAGTGTTATTGCTGGGTCATATGGCAGTTCTATTTCCAGCTTTTTAAGGAATCTCCACACCGTTCTCCATAGTGGCTGTACTAGTTTGCATTCCCACCAACAGTGTAAGAGGGTTCCCTTTTCTCCACACCCTCTCCAGCATTTATTGCTTGTAGACTTTTGGATAGCAGCCATCCTGACTGGCGTGTAATGGTACCTGATTGTGGTTTTGATTTGCATTTCTCTAATAATGAGTGATGTTGAGCATCTTTTCATGTGTTTGTTAGCCATCTGTATGTCTTCTTTGGAGAAATGTCTGTTTAGTTCTTTGGCCCATTTTTTGATTGGGTCATTTATTTTTCTGGAATTGAGCTGCAGGAGTTGCTTGTATATTTTTGAGATTAATCCTTTGTCTGTTGCTTCATTTGCTATTATTTTCTCCCATTCTGAAGGCTGTCTTTTCACCTTGCTTGTAGTTTCCTTTGTTGTGCAAAAGCTTTTAAGTTTAATTAGGTCCCATTTGTTTATTTTTGCTTTTATTTCCAATAATCTGGGAGGTGGGTCATAGAGGATCCTGCTGTGATTCATGTCATGAGTGTTTTGCCTATGTTCTCCTCTAGGAGTTTTATAGTTTCTGGTCTTACATTTAGATCTTTAATCCATTTTGAGTTTATTTTTGTGTATGGTGTTAGAAAGTGTTCTAGTTTCATTCTTTTACAAGTGGTTGACCAGTTTTCCCAGCACCACTTGTTAAAGAGGTTGTCTTTTTTCCATTGTATATCCTTGCCTCCTTTGTAGAAGATAAGGTGTCTATAGGTTCATGGATTTATCTCTGGGCTTTCTATTCTGTTCCATTGATCTATATTTCTGTCTTTGTGCCAGTACCATACTGTCTTGATGACTGTGGCTTTGTAGTAGAGTCTGAAGTCAGGCAGGTTGATTCCTCCAGTTCCATTCTTCTTTCTCAAGATTACTTTGGCTATTTGAGATTTTTTGTATTTCCATACAAATTGTGAAATTATTTGTTCTAGTTCTGTGAAGAATACCGTTGGTAGCTTGATAGGGATTGCATTGAATCTATAGATTACTTTGGATAGTATAGCCATTTTGACAATATTGATTCTTCCAATCCATGAACAGAGTATGTTTCTCCATCTGTTTGTGTCCTCTTTGATTTCTTTCATCAGTGTTTTATGGTTTTCTATGTATAGGTCTTTTGTTTCTTTAGGTAGATATACTCCTAAGTATGTTATTCTTTTTGTTGCAGTGGTGAATGGTATTGTTTCCTTAATTTCTCTGTTTTCTCATTGTTAGTGTATAGGAATGCAAGGGATTTCTGTGTGTTAATTTTATATACTGCAACTTTACTATATTCATTGATAAGCTCTAGTAATTTTCTGGTAGAGTCTTTAGGGTTTTCTATGTAGAGGATCATGTCATCTGCAAACAGAGAGAGTTTCACTTCTTCTTTTCCTATCTGGATTCCTTTCACTTCTTTTTCTGCTCTGATTGCTGTGGCCAAAACTTCCAAAACTATGTTGAATAGTAGTGGTGAGAGTGGGCACCCTTGTCTTATTTCTGATTTCAGGGGAAATGCTCTCAATTTTTCACCATTGAGGGTAATGCTTGCTGTGGGTTTGTCATATATAGCTTTTATTATGTTGAGGTATGTTCCTTCTATTCCTGCTTTCTGGAGAGTTTTAATCATAAATGGGTGTTGAATTTTGTCAAAGGTTTTCTCTGCATCTATTGAGATAATCATATGGTTTTTATCTTTCAATTTGTTAATGTGGTGTATTACATTGATTGATTTGCAGATATTAAAGAATCCTTGCATTCCTGGGATAAAGCCCACTTGATCATGGTGTATGATTTTTTTAATATGTTGTTGGATTCTGTTTGCTAGAATTTTGTTAAGGATTTTTGCATCTATGTTCATCAGTGATATTGGCCTGTAGTTTTCTTTTTTTGTGGCATCTTTGTCTGGTTTTGGAATTAGGGTGATGATGGCCTCATAGAATGAGTTTGGAAGTTTACCTTCTTCTGCAATTTTCTGGAAGAGTTTGAGTAAGATAGGTGTTAGCTCTTCTCTAAATTTTTGGTAGAATTCAGCTGTGAAGCCATCTGGTCCTGGGCTTTTGTTTTCTGGAAGATTTCTGATTACAGTTTCGATTTCCTTGCTTGTGATGACTCTGTTAATATCTTCTATTTCTTTCTGGTTCAGTTTTGGAAAGTTATACTTTTCTAAGAATTTGTCCATTTCTTCCAAATTGTCCATTTTATTGGCATAGAGCTGCTGGTAGTAGTCTCTTATGATCCTTTGTATTTCAGTGTTGTCTGTTGTGAATTCTCCATTTTCATTTCTAATTTTGTTAATTTGGTTCTTCTCTCTTTGTTTCTTAATGAGTCTTGCTAACGGTTTGTCAATTTTATTTTTTCAAAAAACCAGCTTTTAGCTTTGTTGATTTTTGCTATGGTCTCTTTAGTTTCTTTTGCATTTACTTCTGCCCTAATTTTTAAGATTTCTTTCCTTCTACTAACCCTGGGGTTCTTCACTTCTTCCTTCTCTAATTGCTTTAGGTGTAGAGTTAGGTTATTTGACTTTTTTCTTGTTTCTTGAGGTAAGCCTGTAATACTATGAACCTTCCCCTTAACACTGCTTTTACAGTGTCCCATAGGTTTTGGGTTGTTGTGTTTTCATTTTCATTCATTTCTATGCATATTTTGATTTCTTTTTTGATTTCTTCTATGATTTGTTGGTTATTCAGAAGCGTGTTATTTAGCCTCCATAAGTTTGAATTTTTAACAATTTTTTTTCCTGTAATTGAGATCTAATCTTACTGCACTGTGGTCAGAAAAGATGACTGGAATGATTTCAATTTTTTTGAATTTTCCAAGACTAGATTTATGGCCCAGGATGTGATCTATTCTGGAGAAGGTTCCATGTGCACTTGAGAAAAAGGTGAAGTTGATTGTTTTGGGGTGAAATGTCCTATAGATATCAATTAGGTCTAGCTGGTCCATTGTGTCATTTAAAGTTTGTGTTTCCTTGTTAATTTTCTGTTTAGTTGATCTATCCATATGTGAGTGGGGTATTAAAGTCTCCCACTATTATTGTGTTACTATTAATTTCCTCTTTCATACTCGTTAGCATTTGCCTTACATATCGCAGTGCTCCTATGTTGGGTGCATATATATTTATAATTGTTATATCTTCTTCTTGTATTGATCCTTTGATCATTATGTAGTGTCCTTGTCTCTTTTCACATCCTTTATTTGAAAGTCTATTTTATCTGATATGAGTATTGCGACTCCTGCTTTCTTTTGGTCTCCGTTTGCATGAAATATTTTTTTCCAGACCTTCACTTTTAGTCTGTATGTGTCTCGTTTTGAGGTGGGTCTCTTGTAGACAGCATATATAGGGGTCTTGTTTTTGTATCCATTCAGCTAGTCTTTGTCTTTTGGTTGGGGCATTCAACCCATTTACATTTAAGGTAATTATTGATAGGTGTGGTCCCATTGCCATTTACTTTGTTGTTTTGGGTTCACGTTTATACAACCTTTCTGTGTTTCCTGTCTAGAGAAGATCCTTTAGCATTTGTTGAAGAGCTGGTTTGGTGGTGCTGAATTCTCTCAGCTTTTGCTTGTCTGTAAAGCTTTTGAATTCTCCTTCATATCTGAATGAGATCCTTGCTGGGTACAGTAATCTAGGTTGTAGGTTATTCTCTTTCATTACTTTAAGTATGTCCTGCCATTCCCTTCTGGCCTGGAGGGTTTCTATTGATAGATCAGCTGTTATCCTTATGGGAATCCCTTTGTGTGTTATTTGTTGTTTCTCCCTTGCTGCTTTTAATATTTGTTCTTTGTGTTTGATCTTTGTTAATTTGATTAATATGTGTCTTGGGGTGTTTCGCCTTCGGTTTCTCCTGTTTGGGACTCTCTGGGTTTCTTGGACTTGGGTGGCTATTTCCTTCCCCATTTTAGGGAAGTTTTCAGCTATTATCTGCTCGAGTATTTTCTCATTGGCCTTTCTTTTTGTCTTCTTCTTCTGGGACTCCTATGATTCGAATGTTGGGGCGTTTCACATTGTCCCAGAGGTCCCTGAGGTTGTCCTCATTTCTTTTGATTCTTTTTTCTTTTTTCCTCTCTGCTTCATTTCTTTCCAACATTTTATCTTCTACCTCACTTATCCTATCTTCTCTCTCCATTATTCTACTCTTGGTTCCCTCCAGAGTGTTTTTGATCTCATTTATTGCATTATTCATTTTTAATTGACTTTTTTATTTCTTCTAGGTCTTTATTTAACATTTCTTGCATCGTCTCAATCTTTGTCTCCAGGCTATTTATCTGTAACTCCATTTTGTTTTCAAGATTTTGGATCATTTTTATTATCATTATTCTAAATTCTTTTTCAGGTAGATTCCCTATCTCCTCCTCTTTTGTTTGACTTGGTGGGCATTTTTCATGTTCCTTTACCTGTTGGGTATTTCTCTGCCTTTTCATCTTGTTTAGATTGCTGTGTCTGGAGTGGGCTTTCTGTATTCTGGAGGTCTGTGGTTCCTTTTTATTGTGGAGGTTTTACCCAGTGGGTGGGGTTGGACGATTGGCTTGTCAAGGTTTCCTGGTTAGGGAAGCTTGCGTCGGTGTTCTGGTGCATGGAACTAGATTTCTACTCTCTGGAGTGCAATGGATTGCCCAGTGATGAGTTTTGAGATGGGTCTATGTGTTAGGTGTGACTTTGGGCAGCCTGTATGTTGACGCTCAGGGCTATGTTCCTGCGTTGCTGGAGAATTTGCATGGTATGTCTTGCTCTGAAACTTACTAGCTCTTGGGTGGTGATTGGTTTCAGTGTAGGTATGGAGGCTTTTGGACGGTCTCTTATTACTTAATGTTCCGTGTAGTCAGGAGTTTTCTGGTGTTCTCAGGTTTTGGGCTTAAATCTCCTGCTTTTGGATTTCAGTTTTATTCTTCCAGTAGTCTCAAGACTTCTCCAACTATACAGCACTGATAATAAAACTTCTAGGTTAATGGTGAAAAGATTCTCCCCCATGAGGGACACCCAGAGAGGTTCACAGTTACATGAAAAAGAGGAGAGGGAGGAGGGAGATAGAGATGAGAAGGAGGAGAAAAGGGGGGACCCAAGAGGAGAGAGACAGATCTATGCAGCTGTCTGTTCCCAGAGTGTTCTCCGTAGCCCAGACACCCACAAAGATTCACAGAATTGGATTGGGAAGAGAAGGGGAAAGGAGGAAATAGAGGTATTCTGAGGTAGAAAACGGAGAGTCAAAAGTGGGAGAGAGTAATCAACACACTCCTGAATAGAAATGGGAACTGAATATTGGATTCTTAAATGTCCAAAATTTATATCACATACTGAAAAACAAAGATTAAAAATCTACAGTAGAGGTTAGACTCTTAAAAATACAATATTAAAAACAAAAACACAAAAAATTTTAGAAATATATATGAAGTTCGGTTTAAAAATAGGGCTTCTCTTTTTTTTGTTGCAAGGTTATAGTGAAATGAAAATTAAGGAGTAGTAGAGGAGTAATAGAGGACTTTAAAAGGAAATAAGAGAAAAAGAAAAAAGAAAAAAAAAACAAGAAAAAAAATTTTTTCCTAATTAAAAAAATCGTAAAAATCTATGAAAATGAAAGTTAAGGGGTAATGGGGGAGTAATAGGGAATTTTAAAAGAAAATAAGAGAAAAAAAGAAAAGAAGAAAAAAATTTTTAATTAAAAAAAAAAGTAAAAATATATCTAGGAATTTCTCTGGAGCTGTTGTGGTCAGTGTGGGTTCGGCTCAGTTTCAGATAGCTCCTCGTTCCAGCTTACACTTCTCGATATCTACAGGCCCCTTCTGGTGTAGTCGGTGTTTTCTACAGGGATTTTGATCTGTTGCACCAGTCCCTTCTGAAGCAGTTCCCTTTGTTTATTTGGCTTCTGTTTGCCAATCTCTTCAGTGCCTAATTTCCGCCCTGACACAGGCGGGCGGAGGTGGTCTCTTGTTCAGGTTGCTAGTTCCGTCGCGCTGCGGGGAGGGGCTGGCGCTGCTTTCCCCGTCTACACTGCTCAGGCTCCCGGCTGCTCTATATGGAGCGTGCCCTGCGCTGCGCGCGGTTCCATCCCTCGGGTGTTCCATAAAAGCGCGGACTCGGTTGTGCCTGCGTTTTGTGCCTTCCCCGTCCGAGCGGCTCAGGCAGCCAGGAGCTTGACAGGCGCACTCTCCGCGGGTGTGGCGTGCCTTCTCCCCTCCGCGTCCCCAGCCCCAGTCCCTGCCCGCACCAGTCGGGTGCCTGCGCCCTGTGTCTCGCCGCGACCCTCCCGGCGGCTGTCGACCACCCAGAATCTCAGGAAGTCTTTGGTTAGAAACTGGAGGCCTGTTTGCAGTGCGGTAGGGGATGTGGTCCTTGGGGCGGAGCCTGCCCCTTTCCCCTCCCCTCTGCCTCCTGCCTCCGGCGGGGCTGGGTCGGTCTGCAGCCGGCTAGCTCCTCTGGACTTGCTCGACCCCTTTGTTCTGCGAACAGCCGGCAGTGTGTTTGGACCGGTTAATTTTCTCTCTCTCTTTTGTTATCCCACAGTTTAAGTTGGAATCTCACAAAAGCTCCCTCCGATTGCCCTCAGGGCACTCAGGCCCAGTTCTTACCCTAAGCAATGCTGCCCGCTCCTCTCCGTTCTGCCCCCACTTGCTGGTGGCGGATGCGGGCGTCTGGGGTACTTTTCTGCTGGGAGTTGCTTTTAGGCACGTAATCTGTGGGTTTTATTTATTTTTCCCTTCCCAGTTAGGTTGCCCTCCGAGATTCAAAAACTTCCCCCAGACCTGCCAGTGCGAGGGTTTCCTGGTGTTTGGAAACTTCCTCTATTAAGACTCCCTTCCCGGGATGGAGCTCCGTCCTTAGCTCTTTTGTCTCTCTTTTTATATTTTATATTTTGTCCTACCTCCTTTCGAAGACAATGGGCTGCTTTTCTGGGCACCTGATGGCCTCAGCTAGCGATCAGAAGTTGTTTTGTGAAGTTTGCTCTGCGTTCAATTGTTCTTTCAATGAATTTGTAGGAGAGAAAGTGGTCTCCCCATCCTATTCCTCTGCCATCTTGGCTCCTCCCCAGAAAGCCCTGTTATATTTCTTAAAAACCTTTCACCTGTGATGATAGTTGATAGGCAGTTCCTCAAATTATGAGATAGAGAGGCATACTGTACAGGAATGTAATTCTTTGAAACCAAAGTTATAAAACAGTAAGAAAACCAACATGCTATTAATTTTATATGAAATATCACTCAGTTTATGTAAGGATGACTAGCATCTACGTATGTTTTATGCATTCATAACATACCTAAATTTTTCTTTCTCTTTGTTATTTCTAGGCTGCAGGATTTGTCTGCAAGTTTTTTCAAATTGTCACAGATCTCAAAAAAATGTTCCAATGCTTCCAGACTTTTGCAGATTAATAAACTGTACCTTATATTCCAATAGTCATTGGAAAGACTGATGCTGAAGCTGAAGCTTCAGTACTTTGGTCACCTGATGTGAAGAACTGACTCATTTGAAAAGACCCTGATGCTGAGAAAGATTGAAGGTGAGAGGAGAAGGGGACGACAGAGGATGAGATGGTTGGATGGCATCACCGACTCGATGGACATGAGTTTGAGTAAACTCGGGGAGTTGGTGATGGACAGGGAAGCCTGGCATGTCACAGTCCATGGGATCACAAAGAGTCGGACACAACAGAGTGACTGAACTGAACTGAAATTATAACTTGAATTTTTTTTTTTAAAGTTCCAATGTGTGTGTGTGTGTTAATTGCTCAGTCATGTCTGACTCTGCTACCCCATGGACTATAGCCCACCAGGCTCCTCTGTCCTTGGGATTCTCCAGGCAAGAATACTGGAATGGGTTGCCATTTCCTTCTCCAGGGGATCTTCTCGACCCAAGGATCAAACCCTGGTCTCTTGCATTGCAGGCAGATTTTTTACCATCTGACCCACCAGAGAAGCCTTGCTAAAGTTCCAATATATTTATCGAAAACAAACTGGAGAGGGAGTGGCCAGGATGGTGGAGTAGGAAGTCTTTGAGCTCGCCTCCTCCCACAGGCACCAACATCACAATTTACAGAGCAACTGTTGATGAGGAAGCCTGGAATCTTAATACAAAATGTCTACTACAACCAAAGACAGAAAGAAGGGACTTCCCTGGTGGCCCAGTAGTAAAGAATCCACCTGTCAATGCAGGAAATTCAATCCCTGGTCCAGGAAGATCCCACATGCCTCAGGGCAACTAAGCCCATAAGCCACAACTACTGAGTCCACACTCTAGAGCCTGCGAGCTGCAACTACTGAGTTCACGTGCTCTAACTACTGAAGCCCGCGCGTTCTAAAGCCCATGCACAACAGTAAGAATAAATAAAATCCTACTTAAGAAAAAAAAGAAGAAACCACAATGAGATGGGTAGGAGGGCTGGAAACACAGTATAGTTAAGTCCCATGTCCCACACCCCCAGGTGGGTGACCCACGAACAGGAGAATAACTACAGTTGCAGAAGTTCTCCCCAAGGAGCAAAGGGTATAAGCCCCACACTGGGTTCCCCAGGCCAGGGGTCCTTCACCAAGAAGACAAGCCCCCCGGAACATTTGGCCTTGAAGGTCAGCAGGGCTTATTTCTGGGAGACCAAGAGGGAAACAGAGCCGCCACTCTTACAGGGTGCATACAGACACTCACTCATCCCGGGATCCAGGGCAGAAGCAGGAATGTGGAAGGAGCCTGGGTTGGCCCCACCTGCTGATCTTGGAGGGTCTCCCTGAGAGGCAGGAGACCATGGGGACACAGACACTGGCATGGCCATTTTGGGGGAGCCCATTCTACCACATGGACACTGGTACCAGCAGGTGGCATTCCTATTCATCTTGCTACCTTTCTAGCTCCGAGCTGACCTGTAGCAGAATGGGATGCCTCAGGTCAAGCGTCTAACCGGGCCCTAATACAGCCCCACCCAGCAGCAGGCTGGGTGCCTGAAGACCCTCTGAGCTCACAGCCACCTGGGACCTGGCCCTGCCCCCAGAGGGCCCATGGCGCACCAGGTCAATGGCACCCATCCAACAGCCAGCCGTCCAGGCCCAGCACCACCCACCAGCAGGCTAGCACCAGCTCCAGGACTGGGCCTCACCCACCGGTGAGTGGACACCAGCCCCACAACCACCACAGCCCAACAGCCTGCCACGCCAGGAGTCAGTCCAACCACCAGAGGCCAGCACCAGACCCAGGACACCCTGGGTCCCTTAACCAGCCCCCTTGGGATCCCGCCCCACCCACCATCTTTGGAAGACTGAGGATCCTACAGCTCCAACTGTGTGAGGAACTGTCCCCCCATATCAGCAGGCCGACACCAACTCTGGGACCCCTGGGCCCTGCAGCCAGAGACCCTGGGCCCTACCCCCCAGCAGGCCAAGAGCAGCTCCGAGACACTGGACCCCTCAGCCAGCCACGTCAGGAGCCATCCCTGCCCACCAGGTTGACACAACATCTGGAACTCCCAGCGCTGCAGCCACCCACACCTGAACCTGGCTCTGCCCACAGTGGGCCAGCAGTAGCCCCAAGACACCCCAGGGCTCCACAGTGTCCGACTCTTTGCAACCCCATGAGCCGCAGCACGCCAGGCCTCCCTGTCCATCACCAACTCCCAGAGTTTATTCAAACTCATGTCCATTGAGTCAGTGATGCCATCCAATCATCTCATCCTCTGTTGTCCCCTTCTCTTCCTGCCTTCAATCTTTCCCAATATCAGGGTCTTTTCAAAAGAGTCAGCTCTTCGCATCAGGTGGGCAAAATACTGGAGCTTCAGCTTCAACATCAGTCCTTCCAATGAAGACCCAGAACTGATTTCCTTTAGGATGGACTGGTTGGATCTCCTTGCAGTCCAAGGGACTCTCAAAGAGTCTTCTCCAACACCACAGTTCAAAAGCATCAATTCTTCGGCGCTCAGCTTTCTTTATAGTCCAACTCTCACATCCATATATGACCACTGGAAAAACCATAGCCTTAACTAGACAGACCTTTGTTAGCAAAGTAATGTCTCTGCTTTTTAATATGCTGTCTAGGTTGGTCATAAGTTTCCTTCCAAGGAGTAAGCGTGTTTTAATTTCATGGCTGCAATCACCATCTGCAGTGATTTTTGAGCCCCAAAAAACAAAGTCTCTCACTGTTTCCACTGTTTCCCCATCTATTTGCCATGAAGTGATGGGACCTGATGCCATGATCTTGGTTTTCTGACTGCTGAGCTTTAAGCCAACTTTTTCACTCTCCTCTTTCACTTTCATCAAGAGGCTCTTTAGTTCTTCTTCACTTTCTGCCATAAGGCAAATTGCTTCGAGTACTTTACCTAATACCCAGAAACTATTCAGTTTTCCTTCCAGTTTCTGAGCCAGGTGCGCTCTTCAGCCTTGTGTTTGTGCTGAGCTTTGCTCCCTCTCATCCTAGGTGGTTCTTTCCCTGCCTTGGATGGTTTCCCCACAAGCCCATGTAGTACTCTACCCGCACACTCTAGCGGCTGCTTCTCTCTTGACCCTGAAGTCTACCTCCTCAATTTGAGGTCAGCTGGGCTCTTCATCACCCTCCCTGGCCACAGCCTGGAAATTCTCTCCAGGCAGTAAACTGGCATGTTTGAAGGGCTCATCTTATATGTTCTCTATCCCTCTGAGATCATTGTTTTTCACTGCTTGAAATTCAAAGTCTTAAAAACCCACTGTTGTACCTATTTTGACCAACTTTTCAATTGTTTTAGGTGTCTGTGTAGAGGGATGGGGGCGGAAATCCAGTCTCTGTCACTTTCTTTAAGACTCCTCATTACAGGGGCTTCCCTGGTGGTCCAGTGGTTAAGACTCTGCCCTTCCACTGCAGGTGGCACAGGTTCAGTCCCTGGTTGGGGAGCTCAATGTGGCCAAAAATTTAAAAAAGAAAGAAAGAAAGTCTTCTCATTACACATAAATAAATACTCTTCAAACCACTTTTCAATTTTCTGTCATGTGCAATAGGAAAAAAAATACCCAGACAAATACAGCTACCCATCTTCAACTGTTTCATTTCACTTTGTTAACGTGTCTTCAGTCATGTCAATTGAAGATTCACCCAGGTAACCAAAAATCTTTTTTAAATGTCAATACTTCCAGCAAGAGTGAAGAGCTATTGACTCTTCCTCATATGAATGCAAATGGTTTCTGACTGCTTCCCACCTGATAGCTGGTGGAGATTGCTGCTGCTGCTGCTGCTAAGTCGCTTCAGTCGTGTCTGACTCTGTGTGACCCCATAGACGGCAGCCCACCAGGCTCCCCCGTCCCTGGGATTCTCCAGGCAAGAACACTGGAGTGGGTTGCCATTTCCTTCTCCAATGCATGAAAGTGAAAAGTGAAAGTGAAGTCGCTCAGTCGTGTCCGACTCTTCGAGACACCATGGACTGCAGCCCACCAGGCTCCTCTGTCCATGGGATTTTCCAGGCAAGAGTACTTAAGTGGGTTGCTATTGCCTTCTCCATAGTGGAGATTAGCCAGGCCGAAAACAGAAAGTTGAGTTGTGGGAGGAGGAAAAGAAATGGTCTGAAATTTGGAGAGGGAGTAGAGTAAACTTTGGGAGAAAAACACACCTGGGTGGGAAGAAGGAAGAGCTTTACTCTGTGCAAGAACATTGATGAGAAATATTTAAAAGAAGAGTCCAAAACATGCCCAATTATTAGGCTTGATCATATGAACCTGCCATTTTGTAGGTCAAAAGATAAGCTATTGGACTTCCTTGGTGGTCCAATGGTTAAGACTTTGCACTTCCAATGCAGGGGCACAGGTTTGACCCCTAGTTGGAGAACTAAGATCCCACATGCTGCATGTCACAGACAAAAAAAAAAAAAAAAAAGACAAGCTATCAGTAATGCTGTGCAACAAAATACTTATTTCATAACTTTGCAATGAGCAGACTGGCTTGCTGCTCTCAGGATGGAAAACAAAGGCTGGTACAGTTTATCCATCCTGTGAGCCACTTTATTTAGTTATTCCCCCATGGTTCTGACATGGGGATAAAGGCATCAGGTGGACAGAAGAACTCCCACGGAGCCTGGGGCAAAGCGGGGAAAGGGTGGTCAAGGGGTGCATTTGTGCAGAGACCTGAGCATCAGAAAGGAGCTAGTCACGCATAAACCTTTCAGGCAAATGGGATGGAAAGAAGGGTATGCGCTGCATGGGACAGAGAATGATGATGTGCCTGGAGCAACGGGGACAGTCACTGCCGATTAACTGAAGAGCCAAGATGAGACTTCACATTTTATTCTCAGAGACATCAGACATCGCCAGGAGTAACTAAGTCCCATGGTTTGCCCTCTTTCAAAAATAACTCTCTGACCTGATTAAGTAAGACATTCCCTAACTAGGAAATTAACTCTGTATTTCTCATGCCCCTATTACATATGACCTGATATTTAAGGTTGGGTGAATGTGAGACTTCGTTTCAGAAACACAAATCTGCTCCCAAGTTGGAGAATAACTCTCTTAGTTTAAATAAAGCAGAGAGAGAGAGACCCTCCTCTTCCTAGATAGAATACGTTGCTATTTAATAACCTACGAGACAGAGGCCCAACCTGACCATGGGCTCCTAAAAGATGAGAGCGTGTGGACTTCCCTGGTGGCGCAGTGGATAAGAATCCGCCTGCCAATGCAGCGGACGTGGGTTCGATCCCTGGTCCAGGAAGATTCCCCATGCCTTGGAGCAATTAAGCCCATGGGCCACAACTACTGAGCCCGTGCTCTGGGAGCCTGCATGCCACAACGACTGAAGCCTTCGTGCCTAGAGCCCCTGCTCCACAACAAGAGAAGCCACCACAATGAAAAGCCCTCACACTGCTACCAAGAGTAGCCCCTACTCATCGCAACTAGAGAAAGCCCAAGCAAAGCAACAAAGACCCAGGGCAACCAAATATAAATAAATAAATAAAATTTTTTTTAAAAGTGAGAGAGAGACAATGTGCGTGTGTCAAACACTGTAGCAGAGAAACAGAATTTCAGAGAGAGCACAGTCATGCACGGAGCAGAGAACACCTCTCCGTTTCTTCTTTCTGTCCATTTCTGAGAAGAGGAAGCTGCCTTATTGCACCACCCTCCTCAACTGCAGTATTAGGGGGATTTTTCTATTTGCATCAAAAAAATCAGGTACCACAAGGACCACACTGATGACTTGTCTTCTCTAAAAACACTTTCTGTTCAGATCTTCCCACATCAGGCACCCTCAACATTTCAAGACCACTTGACGTCTGGGGCCTTAAGTACAAGGTTGAAGTCAGTAGGCAAAATTCTGGTATAATTCCAGACTAGTGAAAATAGGAAAGAATTCTCATTTCATTTTAAGAAGACAGCACACACAGGGAACTATATTCAATATCCTGTGATAAATCATAATAGAAAAGAATATGAAAAAGAAAATATATGTATCACCGAGTCACTTTGCTATAGAACAGAAATTAATACAACACTGTAAATCAACTACACTTCAATAAAATAAAAAATTTTAATGGTAATTTTGGGAAGCAGTGGCGATGTTAACTAACTGCTGTGGTTATTGTTTTACCATACACACAAGGATCAAATCATCACGTTGCAAACCTTAAAATTACATCATGTTATGTATCAATTATATCTCATTAAAGCTGGAAAAAATGAAAACACTACCATCTGGGAACTGTTTAAAAATACCTCATAAATATTTAGAGTTAACACAAAATAAATTTGCACATTATATAGAAAGTGACAACTTTGAAAAAAGAAGCAATGAAAACTAACGAAAGCATTCGACAAAAATATTTAGTCTAACACAGATGTAGAGAACAAATTTATGGGTACCAAGGTGGGGGAGGGGGGCTGAACTGGAAGGTTGGCAATGACATATACATACTACTCTGTATAAAATAGATAGCTAAGAGAACCTACTGATTATCACAGGGAACTCCACTCAGTGCTCTAGGGTGACCCAAATGGGAAGGAAATCTAAAAAAAGGAGGGGATATATGTATATATAGCTGATTCATTAACACAACATTGTAAAGTGATTATATTCCAGTAAAAATTATTTTAAATAAAAAATAGTCTAACATAATTTGTTAACTAATGAAAATTAATTTTTAAATGTCTAAGTTGAAGCTGAAGTTAAAGAAATTAGAAAAAGCTTTTAAAAATTCAAGGAAAGAAGAAAGGAATTAATAAAAAAGAAATGAAACTTTAAGAAACATACAAGTGTGAGAGCTATCTTAAAAATCCAAGAACTTATGCTTTTTAAATAATCTAAGAAAAATAAAAGCATGCTCAAATGTGAAATGATAAAGGAGAATTAATTGCAGAGAAAGAACATTAAAGAGAACTGGAGGGAATATTTTGTTTAAATCTATGCAAATTAGCTAGAAGAACTAAATGAAAAATTTATTGTTCAAAGAAAATGTAATCTAACAAAACTGCTTTCATAAGAATTGTTATTTTAGCATAGAAAATGATGAGAAAATACCCTTAAACATCCTCCTGGAACTTGAATATAGTTCCAGAGGATAAACCAATGCAACAGGGATTCTCTCATTAATTGCTGGCGGGAATGCAAAACGGTACAGCACTGTAGAACACAGTCTGATTCTTACAAAATTAATCATCCTTTTATCATAAAATCCACCAATCACCTTGGTATTTACCCAATTGTGTATGTGCTCAATTGCTCAGTTGTGTCCAACTCTGTGACCCCATGGACTATAGCACGCAAGGTTCCTCTGTCTGTGGGATTATCTCTGGCAAGAATACTGGAGTGGGTTGCCATTTCCTTCTCCAAAGGATCTTCAGGGTTCAATCCCTGGTCAGGGAACGAAAAATCCCACAAGCCAAGAGGCACGGCCATAATATATTTTTTTTAAATTAAAAATGATGTTCTATTTGCCTCCTTAGCACAGTAGGCAGCATGTCAGTCTCATAAAAAAAAAAAAAAAAAAGCTGTCCTTCAGTAGATGGATGGATACTCTGTGCTCCACAGGCAATGGAGTGTTATTCAGGGCCAAAAAGCAACGAGCTACCCACTCATGAAAAGACACGGAGGAGCCTTAAATGCTTATTACTAACTGAAAAAGTCAGTCTGAAAAGACTACCTGCTGTAGCTGCATTCTCACTGGTACTAAGAGAACTGCAAATTAAAACCACGAGGAATCACCTTTTTTCACTGATCATAATGGCAAAATTACAAAAGGTGACTAACACACACAGTGTTACTGAAGCTACAGGAGAACAAGAATTCAGTTTTGCCAGGGGAAATGTACCCTGGAAGAACCACTAGAGAAGGCGGGTAAGGAACAGCTATCTGTGACCACAATTCCACTCCTAGGAATTTACCCTGCAGATATATACACACACACACAAAATAACACACACACAAGGATATACTTACTGCAGTGTTTGTCATAATAAGATATCATAAACAACCCAGATATCCTCAACGGGAGACCAGTTAAAGAAATTCTGAGGTGTCTATACAGCTGCAGTGGGATGCAACTATTTAAAGAGGCAGAGGGAAAGATCTTGGGATTACCCTAGATGTCCAACAGTTAGCACTCCATGCTTCCCTTACAGGGGGCAAGTGTTCAATCCCTGCTCAGGGGACTAAGATCTCGCATGCCACACTATGCGGCCAAAAAAAGAGAGGGTGAGAGAGAGATATCCATACACAATGTGAAGAGATCTCCTAGTCATATTGGTAGGTGGGAAAAGGGCAGATGCATATTGTGTAAGTAACCTAATTTTTGTGTTTTTCAGTGGTAGAAAGGTAACAGTATATATTATGTGTCTATGCATAAACAAATTACGCAAGGTTACATAAGACACCAAAGGGCATGGCAACCCACTCCAGTATTCCTGCCTGGAGAATCCCATGGACAGCAAGCCTGGCATGGAGCTGCAGAGTCAGACATGACTGATGTGACTTAGCACAAATGTGTTATCCCCTGGGGTGAGGAAGGAAAGGCCAGGATGGGGAGTTTTCACCAGGATGCCTTTTAATGTGGCTTCATATTTGGACCAAATAAATGTATTATGCATGCCTTGTTCAAGTCATTAAAAGTATTAAAAGCTCATTAAATCTGTATACACCCAGTACAGTATATGGAAGATTATCCTACCAGTTTGTCACCATTGGTTACTGGGTAGGAGGAGGATGGAAGAAAAAAAATGGTCATCCCTTTTTAAAGTGCCAGAGAAAAAGAACATGTATGGTGACATGAACCATGAGGCCAGGAAAAATGCTTGTCTCAGACCATGTGACTTCAGATGGCATATATATGTATATATATATATACAGTCTGATTATTATATAATTAACATCTATTATTGTATAATCATTTTTCATTTTATAGAAAATATTCAACAAGTCAAAAATATCATTTTTCAAAAAGAAAAACCAAACAAGATTTTACATCATAAAAAGAAATCTTTAGCCCTTCTTTATAAGAAAAATCTGCAAATCAGAAATGGGGATGTTTTCTTTTAAAAAGAGAATTTTTGTTTTCTTAAAGAAGACACCTTATCATATTCTAAGGTACAAATAACACACTCCAAATTCAGTTGTATTTGTGTCTTATCCTGTACTTTTTTCAGTATCAGTATCAGTTCAGTGGCTCAGTCATGTCCAACTCTTTGTGACCCCATGGACTGCAGCACACAAGGCCTCCCTGTCCATCACCAACTCCCAGAGCTTACTCAAACTCATGTCCATTGAGTCGGTGATGCCATCCAACTATCTAATCCTCTGTCGTCCCCTTCTCCTCCCGTCTTCAATCTTTCCCAGCATCAGGGTCTTTTCAAATGAGTCAGTTCTTCCCATCAGGTGGCCAAAGTATTGGAGTTTCAGCTTCAGTATCAGTCCTTCCAATGAATAAACAGGACTGATTTCCTTTAGGGTGGACTGGTTGGATCTCCTTGCTGTCCAAGGGACTCTCAAGAGTCTTCTCCAACACCACAGTTCAAAAGCATCAATTCTTCAGCGCTCAGCCTTCTTTATAGTCCAACTCTCACATCCATGCATGACCACTGGAAAAACAATAGCCTTGATTAGACGGACCTTTGTTGACAAAGTAATGTCTCTGCTTTTTAATATGCTGTCTAGGTTGGTCATAAGTTTTCTTCCAAGGAGCAAGCGTCTTTTAATTTCATGGCTGCAGTCACCATCTGCAGTGATTCTGGAGTCCCCCAAAATAAAGTTTCTCACTGTTTCCCCATCTATTTACCATGAAGTGATGGGACCAGATGCCATGATCTTAGTTTTCTGAATGTTAAGCTTTAAGCCAACTTTTTCACTCTCCTCTTTCACTTTCATCAAGAGGCTCTTTAGCTCTTCTTCGCTTTCTACCATAAGGGTGGTGTTATCTGCATATCTGATGAGTACTTTTTTGCTCTCTTAAAAAGAAATCCTCAGGACTAGTATGCTTGACGTTGTTTCAGGGCTTCAGAAACATTATTGAGATACTTATGTGGTCATGAAATAATGTCTACTGTGAAACAATGGTTTATAAATGCACTCGTTAATTCTTAACACTAGATGATGCTTAATAGGGTTCATTATATGATCTCCTTAACTTTTTGTATGTTTGGAAATTTTTCCAACATAGAAAAAGGTTAAAATTTTACAATATAAAATGAGTTAGTGGATGTAAGGGCTTCTAGGGTGGCTCAACTGGTAAAGAATCTGCCTGCAATGCAGGAGACCCCAGTTCATGATTCCTGGGTTAGGAAGTTCCCCTGGAGAAGGGACAGGCTACCCCCTCCAGTATTCTTGGGCTTCAGACAGTAAAGAACCCATCTGCAACGCAAGAGACCTGGGTTCAAGCCCTGGGTTGGGAAGATCTCCTGCAGGAGGGCATGGCAACCCATTCCAGTATTCTTGCCTGGAGAATCCCCATGGACAGAGGAGGCTGGCGGGCTACAGTCCATGGGGACACAAAGAGTCAGACATGACAGAGCAACTAAGCACTGCACAGCACAGTTGATGAAAATGATTCAGAAGTAAAATTGCTGAGACGTATTCTAGCTCTGTGTGATTTGAGAATCACGAGGAAAATTCACTGTGCTCTTCTTACATCAGCAATTCCCATAAAAAGAAAGTAATTTCTCACAGTTTTTCCTGAAGCCTAAGAAACACAATACTTTTGCTGTCTTTCATAAGAACAAAATTTTTAATGTATGACGAATAAGTATATGTCGATTCTTGTCATTGTGGGAACTAAACTGCATTATGAAATGTTCAAGAAAACTTGTACAGTGTGAGGACATGGTGAATTGCAATCTCTTTGTCAGGCTGGCTGCTCCTACCCTTACGGTAACCATCACAACCCAGATGATTGGTGAGAATGGAAGAAAGAAATCAATTCTACAGAGGAAAAAATTGGGGTCTGTAAACTTCTTGTGGTTTGAGCCTACATCACGTTCATTCAAAAGTACTTTCTGCTTTCCACTTCCCCAAATCACTTCCTGCGCAAAATGACTTACAGTAAAGGCCTAGGAAATCAGTCAATAATATAAATTGGCAATGAACAGTGGCAAAGTTGAGAATGTTCATTGTGTACTATGACTCAAAATTAAGCAGACATTGCACAGCAAAGGGAATTGTCAACAAACTGAAAAGACAACCCACAGAATGGAAGAACATATTTGCTAACAATGCAACTGACAAAGAATTAATTTCCAAAATATACAAACAGCTCTAAAACTCATATATTAAAAACAATCTAATCAAAAATAGGCAGAAGACCTAAAGAGATATTTCTCCAAAGGAGAGTTACAGATGGCCAACAGGCATATGAGAAAACGCTCACCATCACTAATAATTAGAGAAATGCACATCAAAACTACAATGAGATATTACTTCACACTGGCAGAATGGCCATTATCAAAAGTCTACAAATAGTAAATGTTGGAGAGGGTGTGGAGAAAAGGGAACCCTCCTACACTGTTGGTGGGAACGTAAATTGATGAAACGACCATGGAGAACAGTATGGAGGTTCCTTTAAAAACTAAACCTAGAGTTACCATATGATCCAGCAATCCCACTCCAGGGCATACATCCAGAGAAAACTTCAATTTGAAAAAAACACATGCACTGCACGCATTCAATGTTCACAGCTCAGCACTATTTACAATAGCCAAGACTTGTAAACAACCTATCCATAGATGAATGGATAAAGAAAGGCTTCCCAGGTGGCCCAGGGGTCAAGAATCTGCCTGCCAGTGCAGGAGGCGTAAGAAACTTGGGCTCTATCCCTGGGCCGGGAAGATCCCCCAGAGGAGGAAATGGCACCCCACTCCAGTATTCTTGCCTGGGAAATCCCATGGACGAGGAGCCTGGCAGGCTACAGTCCACGGGGTCACAGAGATTTGGACACAACTGAATGACTGAGCATACACACACGTCCCAGTTGGCTCTGCGGTTAAGAATCCGCCTGCCAATGCAGGAGATGTGGGTTCAATACCTGATCCAGGAGGATCCCACATGCCAAGGAGCAACTAAGCCTGTGCGCTCTAACTACTGAGCCCACATGCAAAACTACTGAAGCCCAAGCACTCTGGAGCCCGTACTCTGAGACAGGAGAAGCCACTGCAACGAGAAGCCCGTGCACCGCAACCAGAAAGTGGCCCGCACAGCCAGGAAGACTCAGCACAGCCAAAAATAAATAAATATTTTTATAATTTATATATAAAAAAAGAATCTGACAGAATTTGACATGCTGAAATTGCAGAAGAGAAATCAACAGGGGTGATAGTGCCCCAGAAGGGAATGAAAGACTAATCAAGGTCTCGGATATTTTTACCAAAAAAAAATTATGATTATGCTGTGAAAATTAGTGTGAATTGAAGTATGGACTATAACTACCATATAGATTGTATTCCTCCTGAGTTAACACAGTCCATTTGTGGAGAATTTGCATATAATTTCAATTACAAACTCAGTGGCATTAAATAGAAAATCTGTCATAATTTTGGAGTTCATTTTTCAAAATAAAGTCCTAATCATTTTTCACTCTTCACTCTGAAATGTTGATCCTTGTTTTAAATAGATTTATTTCAAGTGACTACTTTTAATACTTATTATCCTCAGACGATGAAGACATAAATCAAAGAGCTTTATTAAATTAGAGTACTTTAAGGATTTGATATTACCAAATGCTTGGTGATTTAATCATAAAAGGATCACTAACCAGCAAAATCTGCATCTTTCTCCATATCTCAGTGATAATGTTGATAACAAAATCACCACTCCAAGACTGTCCCCTTCAAACTCATATGACATCTCAGTTGTTTGATATAAAAAGCCAGATTTGATTTGGATTTCAAGGTCAGGCCAGGCCCTATGCGCTTAACCTGCACAAATACTTTCCCCTCTGTGCTGGCTTCTTGTTAAAATAAAATAAAAAGGGACCGCCCTGGCAGTCTAGTGGTTAAGACTCTGCGCTGCCAATGCAGGGGAACATGAGTTCAATCCCTGGGTGGGGAACTATGATCCCACATGCCACGCAGTGCAGCCAAGAAGATTTTTAAAAATAAAAAGTCCTAAAATAAAGTTGAGAGTCCCACTATTTCAAACCCGTCTCAATTTCTATACAATGAAAATAACAAGAAATTAAAAAACCTGAAGATCTACAGATTTCTGTGTTGCATAAACACTGTATAAATTGAGTGAAAAAATACTGAGTCCTCTCCAGACACACATACACACACACACACTCCTACACACATACACAAACACACAATCACACATACACACAACACACATACATTCATACACATTCTCAAATGGAAGTACTGCTAAAGCAGATACATTTCCTGTCTCATTCACAGGTAATGCTGATTTAAAACCATGAAGTCCAACTTATAAGAAGAATTCACAAATGCAAGTGCCTACAAACCCATCCTGGGGCCAGGTGCAAACAAATACACATAAATTTGTCAGCAGCAGGAGCTGTGACAACCTGGAGAACCCATCCCATCCATGTGGGAATGGGGTGGCTCCAGATCTTTTCAGATCTGAAAGTGAAAATCTAAATTTGCATGCAAAATTTTATAAGATGTATATCTTTTTAACAATGATTGTGACCAAAACAGAATATATTGCCAGTAGGAAGGAAAATGGATTAAGCCCCCTAAAGAAAGAAATTTGGCAGTATCTAGCAAAATTGAATGTGCTTTTACCCTTTGACCCCCAAGCCCACTTCTAGTTACCAGCTGCAAAAGTTCAAAAAATTATATCCACGCAAGACTTTCTTTCAAAACACTGGAATAACCCTCATGTCCATCAAAAGGGTCTGTGAATGCATCTTGGATTGCTATGTAACATAACATATACCTTGTTGTCGTTTAGTCGCTAAGTCGTGTACAACTGTTTTGCAACACCATGGACCATAGCCCTCCAGGCTCCTCTGTGAGATTCTTGCCTCTTCCCAGGCAAGAATTTTGGAATGAGCTGCCATTTCCTTCTCCAGTTATCATCGCAGATCAGGGCTCAAACCCGAGTCTCCTGCATTGGCAGGCACATTCTTTACCACTGAGCCATGTGGCAAGCCCAGTATATACCTATGCAGTGTAAAAATGAATGTGAACATCCACTGCTGTGGAGTGTGTCCAGGATACATTACTTAAATTTTGGCTGCACTGGGTCTTTGTCGCCCCAAGGGCTCTTTGCAGCACATAGAGGCTTCTCTATTGCAACCGCAGGGCTCTAAAGCACAGGGGCTCAGGAGTCACGGTTTGAGGGCATAGTTTCCCTGCAGCATGTGGGATCTTAGTTCCCCAACCAGGGATCAAACCAGAGTCCCCTGGATTGCAAAGCATATTCTTAACCACTGGACCATGAGGAAAGTCCCCAGAATATATTACTTCAAGTTCAGAAAAGTATATATGGTATGACAACTTTTGTGTAAGGAAGGTAAAATATAAATTACATAGCACACACTCAAATACAACCATACACATACATGGGCTTAATTTATACACACACACACACACACACATATATATGTAAATGTGCATTTTTCTTTTCCAAAAGAAACAGTGGAAGGGTAAACCAAAAACAAATAAACTAACTACCTGTGAGGAGGGTGATCAACAGAAATAAATCTTGACCTCTCCATGTAACTTGGGTTTTGGTTCTAGGTTTAGAACCATAAATGTTTCTTCCTCTTAAAAAAAAAAAAAAAACAGCTTAAAAATCCTTTTTAAAACCTGAAATAAACAAACCTAACTCTGTACCAAGTTGATGGCATAACCAAGAAGAGAAGCATCATTTCAAGTGATTTTGAAACACTGTATTTTGACCCCCATGCTGTTAGTGGGAAAGAAAACACACACTCAGAAGAAACTTGTAAACTACATTCAGCGTGATTCTTGTAAGTGGTGATATTGGTAGTATAAAGCATTAATTTAACATAGTTAGAAACCAAGATTTCAGCATAAAAAGATATAACTATAAAATCAAAGAAAAGTGCATTCTTAATGTTTACTTGAAAAATAGCAGTATGAACTGGTTTTTCTCCCTTTCAGAAAAGATTTCCTATCTTTGTCAACTGAAAGGCTAGAAACAATGACAAATTAGTAACCACAAACAGTCCTAGCACCCAGATCCTGGGCTCTAAGGAGCATCTCTCTAGGGCTTCCTGGAGAAATCTCTGAGGTCTGAAGCAGGAAATGAATGGGAGGACCCTGGGATAGCTTGTTTTATCTCAAGCAAAAATGTTATTAAAAGAGAGAAGGGGGACTTCCCTGGTAGTCCAGTGGTCACAATTCCGTGCTTCCACTGAAAGGGTTCAATCCCTATCTGAGAACCAAGGTTCCACATGCCATGCAGTGCAGCCACTCCCCTCCAAAATAAATGTTTCTAATTCTTAAAAACTAAAATTTTAAAAAATAGAAAAAGGTCCTATCAAAATGACACAGGGACAAACTTGATGGGGTCCCCACTGGACAAAGATAGTACAGTTTGACCATCAAAAACGAAAATAAGGGGTACTCCCCTGGCAGTCCAGTGGTTAGGATTCAACACTTTCACTGCAGCAGGCACAGGTGTAATCCCTGATTGGGGAACTAAGATGCTGCTTGCTGTGCAGTCTAAATAAATAAATAAATTGCAAATAAATAAATTCTTTATGGAACTTCTCTCGGGTCCAAGGGTTAAGACTTCTCCTTGCAATGCAGGGAATGGGTGTTCAATACCTGGTCAGGGAACTAAGGTTCCACATGCCATTAGGTATGGCAAAAAAGAAAAATGTACTACAATATACTGAAGCACACAAAATATTAAAATATATGCGTACCTAACAATACTGCAAAGAAAAGAAAATCTCATTGGTCACTTCTGTGGGTTGCTAGTGTCAAATCATTAGTTAGAAAATCGATAGAGGGCAGGACTCAGGTATTTATTCTGTTTGTCCGACATGGGCCATGTTTTAGGACAACCAAACAGTAGATGAAGATTCCCGATAAAGCATCAGCCAACAAATGTAGAAGTGATAGAAAAATAGGAGACTGCCATTTTGCCATCCGAATGAACCAATGAATCCAGAGCTCATCAACGACTGCTGAAGCCATCAGATGAAAGACTGAGGCAGAACCCTTATCAATTATATTTTCGTCACACAAGTTTTCATACCTGTGTCAAGACAGACCTCCAAAAACCGTATCACAGCAAAAAAATTAACCGTAATTCCTTCTGTTCATCAAATATATAATCAATGATAGAATTTCTAGGATTGTCTACCAAATATATGTTTTTAAGAATTTGTCAAAATCCAGATCCAAACGCAGACAACATATCACTTCCTATTCATGTTGATCTTAAGTGTCTGTTAAGCGACAATTTCTCCCCTCTTTTTTTCTAGAAGGAAGTTGTTCTGTTCAGTTTTCCATATTCTGGATTTTGCAGACTTGTTCTGAATAGGGTGATTTTTTAATATTTAGTTAGTTAGTTATTTGGCTGTGCCAGGTCTTAGTTGCAGCATGCAGGATCTAGTTCCCTGACCATGGATCAAACCTGGGCCCCTGCATTGGGAGCGTGGAGTTTTAGCCACTGGACCACTAGAAAAGTTCCTGAAGAGTTTGATTTTAAAAAATATCTCTCTGATTCCATATTTCTATAAATTGGTGGTTACATTTAAGAGCTTGATTTGACTCTTGAAGCTTATCTTTGGGGCAGTAACATTTCACAGGTGGACTTTGGATAATAATATTGGCCATAGTGGCATAGTTTTACTCTGTCTCTGCATATAAAAACAGAGAAACTAGGGTAGCAAGAACAAAAAATATTACAGCATCTCAAAAAAACAAACAAGAAACCAAGTGGGGGAAAAACCACTGGTGTCTGGATGACCCATTTAGTACCAGCAACTCTGACAGAAAAAGGAAAAGAAAAGGCAACAGTGGGACTTCCCTGGTGGTCCAGTGGCTAAGACTCCACAATCCCAGTGCAGGGGGCCAGGTTAGATCTGCATGTTGCAACTAAAGATCCCACAAGCCACAACTAAGACCTAGAGCAACCAAATAAATACTTAAAAAAAAAAAAAAAAGGCAACAGGGCCACTGCAGGGTCTGAAGCAGAATCCCAAAGCAGTCAACAAGCTCTTCACCAAGGAGCAGAAAGCTGGCCAGTTGGACAGCACAACTGAGAGGCGTCCTGCACGGTGGAAGGTGGTGCTTCAGGGACCAACAGAGGCTGCAGCATCTTTATCTTGTAAATACAGGAAATTAACAAGCGTCTAAGCTGGACATTCATGCCCTTCAAACTTCATGTGTTGCAACCCTAACCCTCAGGGTGGCTGTATTTGGCGAAGGAGCCTACAGGGAGGCTTCTGAAAGTTCAGGACACTAAGCTCCCAAAAAGAAGCAAGAGAAACAGATTATGGTAGAAACTCGTATGAGACAGTTTCTGAAAGAGAAAGAAGAAAATAAGTAAACAAAATAATGTACAGTGAAATAATGCCAGAAAAACACCTCCTCTAGAAACGATTAAAACTATAACCTTAGTATTTCAAAATGAGCAAAAGTTATGAAAATAATGTAAGATATTAAATAAATAAATCTAGCCCCCAGAGAGTTATTTCCTTTTTAAAAATTTTTATTTAAGTATGGCTGATTTACAATGTTGTGTTAATTTCTGCCATTCAGCAAAGTGATTCAGTTACACACACATACATATTTGTTTTCAGATTCTTTTCCATTATGGCTTACCACAAGATATTGAATATAATAGTTCCCTGTGCTACACAGTATATGACTTTGTTATCAATCCTGTATATAATAGTTTACATTTGCTAACGCCAAACTCCCATTTATCCCTCCCTCACCACCCTCCCCTTGGTAACCAGTCTGTTCTGTGTTTCTGCAAGTCTGTTTCTGTTTCATAGGTATGTTCATTTGCATCGTATTTTAGATTCCATATATAAGTGATATCATAAGATATTTCTCTCTTTCTGGCTTACTTCGCTTAGTACGATAACCCCTAGGTGTATCCAAGTTACTGCAAATGGGACAATGCCTTTTAAGACACAATGATTTTCATAAACTGCAACCAAATAACCCCCTGCCCATTTCTAAGGGGGAAAAAAAAGGTTCAAACCATATATATACAAAAATGTTCCTGCAGTTATATTAAAAAAATGTGAATATGTTGGTTCTCAGCAATTATTTGAAAAGTACATAGTCTTTTTTAATACCATGTATGACAGGGTAAGTGATCACCCCCAAAGCCATCCCACACCTCGCTCTAACAGAACCCCAGATTTGTTCTGGATCTGTCAGTCCCCTTTCTTTGCAAGCACCCTCTTCTGTATCTCCCACAGCAGAGCAAAAGGTTCTGAGGGACTCCACCTGTGTGCTCCAGCCCCGGGCTCTGAATCAGCAGTGAGTCACAGGGACAGCGTTTCTAATGCCAGCAAGGGTGGGGACAGCAACATTGCTTCTGGAGTCAAGCATCAGGGCCAGGTCTAGATGGAAGCCTAGAGGAGGTGATGATCAGAGAAAGTGATGATTGAGGTGGGAACCAGAGAAGTTTTTTGGTTTTGTTCTGTGTTTTTCTTTTTTTAATTTTTATTATTTATTTATGGCTGTGCGTGGTCTTCATTGCCGCACAGGCATTTCTCCAGTTGTAGCAAGTGGGTCTTACTCTCTACTTGCTATGTGTGGGCTTCTCATTTCAGTGGCTGCTTTTGTTCCCGAGCTCGGGCTCTAAGCTCACAGGCTTCAGTAGCTGCAGCACGTGAGCTCAGCAGTTGTGGCACACCAGCTTAGTTGCTCCGGCAGGTGAGATCTTCCCAGACAAAGGATCAAACTTCTGTCTCCTGCACGGGCAGGTGGATTCTTTACCACTGAGCCACCAGGAAAGTCCTGTTTATTTGGCTGCACTACACAGCATGTGGGATCTCACTTCCCTGACCAAGGATTGAACTTGTGCCTCCTGCAGTGGAAGCGCAGTCTCAATCGTTGGACCACCAGGGAAGTCCCAGGAACTAGAGTTTTAAGGCACCATTTTATTAATAGTTCTGTATTATGACAAAATTTACCTGCTAACACAATCCCGTAAGTATAGGGGAAATCATGAAAACTCAAGGAACAAGACTCCTTAAATTTCCTAGCTACTCATTCTTCTTCAGTCTGCTCAGTGGAGCCAAATGCATTCTTACAAAGGAACAGCCATGGCTTATTCATGTCAATGTATGACAAAAACCACTACAATATTGTAAAGTAACTAGCCTCCAACTAATAAAAAATAAATGGAAAAAAAAATATATGAACAACAAAAAAAAGGAACAGGCCACCTCGGCCCCACTATTTAATTACTGGCAATTATTATTAAAAGGTACAAATACACCTGTAATGGCAAAATTGCTGGCAAAAAGAAACTAGTGAGCTCCCATTATATTTTTTGCAATTTAAGCTTTCAATTTCCTATCCTCATGGCAGTTTTCTTTGGTTAGCCCTACTTTTCTCCTAGATCTTCTCCCTATAAATCCAATCCCACCACCAGTCAATATTTTCTGAGCTCTGATTGGAGCATAACACAATATGAATCTTTAAAAAGGAGGTAAAAGTATACATCTCACTTTGAATATCTCTGGAATTCAAGTATCTCTAAAAACACAAAATATGAATTCACAGAATATGTGGCAGCAAGGGAACTATTTCATTAAATGTGTTTAATTCAGCAGGGACTATTAAATGTGCATCTTACATCACATCAGATACTGGGGATACAAAGCTTAATATGGCAAAACACAAATGCAAAAGATTTTTAAAATAATTTTCCACCCATATGCAAAACTTGAAATTTAGAGGGATTTCCCTGGTGGTCCAGTGACTAAGACTCTGCCTTCCCAATGCAGGGGGCCTGGGTTCAATCCCTTGTTAGGGAACTAGATCCCACATGCCTCAACCAAGAAGTTGTCTGCCCAAACTAAAGATCCCACATACTGCAACTAAGGCCCAGCACAGACAAACAAAGAGACATCTTTTTAAGTTAAAATTTAGAAACAGGACATACGAGTTCAGTGCATTTGCAAATAAGAGCTAGATTCATTCTGAAAACCAAAAGAAGAGCAAAGAAACATAATCTGACCAAATGGAAGAATGTGTCTGACAATGGGATGGCCTGTCCATGCTGTGGGTTGCTAGGTAATTATTGAAAGTGGCATAAAACCACCTGATGTAGAAAAGCCCCTAGTAGAAAGTGGAAAATGGTCATTAAACAGTATTATAGTATAATCCCACTCTTTGAGGAAACATTTGAAATATCAACAAAATGTTAACAGTTACCTCTAAAGAGTAAATGGAAAATGTGGTGGCTGTGTATGTTTTAACTGTTTAAATCCCTAAACTTTTAATATGTAAACTATATGACATTTTTCCCTTTGGGGAGAAAAAAAAAGACCAGACATATAAGGAAATTAAAAAAGCAAATGTTACCCCCAAGATTGCCCATCAGTTCACTTTACCAGTGTTGTCTAGAATATTCTTCCTAACAATTTGGTTTCCCATTTTTCCTGCCTAGAAGACCACAATACAACCATCTCTCCTAACCAATAGTTTTGCCTGTAAACCAACTGGCCTTGAATTCATAACTTCAAATAGGTTCAAGTCTCACCCTTACTGCTTGGGGAAGCACCTTGATTTTTCACCCCTTCATCTTAAGAAGGAAACTTATTTACAAAAGTCAAGATATGGAATTAACCTGTGCCCATTGACAGATGAATGGATAAGGAAAATATAGTGTGTACATTACATATAAATACATATGATGAAAAATTGTTCGGCCTTCAAAAAAGATGGAAATCCTGTCATTTACAATATGAATGAGCTGCAAGGACATTATGCTCAGTGAAGTAAGCCAAAGACAGAAAGACAAATAGTATATGGCAATAGTCCTATGTGGAATATAAAAAAATTGAACTCAGAAGCAGAGTAGGAAGGTGGTTGCCAGACTAAGGGGGTGGTGCAGGAGGGGGGAGATGGAGAGATGTTGGTCAAAGGGCACAAAGTTTCAGTTAGGCTGGATGAATGAGGTCTGGAGACCCAAGGTGACTGTGGGAATACTGTACTTTGAGTATTGTGACTGTAGTTAATACTGTATTGTTAAGATTGAAATGTGCTGAGTAATCTGAAATGTTCTCACTAGACACAAAAACTGTGAGGAGATGGATTTGTTGAATAGCTTGCTGTGGTTAACCATTTCACATGGTATATCAAAACATCACATGGCACACCATAAATACAATTTGTGTCAATTATGTTTCAGTGAAAAGTTGGGGAAACAAAATGGTTAACAAAAAAACATGATGCCCGGAATTCCTTATGGATATTTATTGTTCTCACTGAGATGCTTGCTGTATGAACATGTTGTAACCATGCCATCATCCTCCATTTTCTGAAATACTGCAGCAAAAAGTCAAGAGTGGACTTGAATGGGGCAAGGCTGGATTGTCACTGGGCCCTGGGCACCCACTGATGCTGCCAAGAAAATTTCTAAAAGGCCACTCTGACCCTTCTCCAGCTGCTCCCCATTGTGTTCTGAGTGTGGATTCTATGGATGGGCTTGAAGACCCCAGTGAGCCTCCAGCCAACCTGCATCCTGGGCCTGCACCACCCACTCTCCAGCCACACCCTCTGCCCTGGCCTTTTGCTCAAGCACTTTTCTCTCAGGAAACCTTCAGATTGCTAGCCTCCCTTCCAGGTCTCAAATAAATTCAATTCTTGTCATGCTTTCAAGGCAGTGTCTAAGTTTCCATCTTAGCATTCACTACAGTCATGACGTTTCTGCAGGTGCCTGACTGCCCATTTCCCAAGATGAAAGCTGCAAGGCCAGCATTACACCCCAGGGCATGGAGCTCAATTTAGGGAGTGAACTGCCCATGTGAGAAAAATACTGCTTATCTGGAATGGCATCTACTTTGCTTCTTAAAGGCAAGGAACTGAAAACTCAATGCAAGGGTCTTCTTCCACCTAACAGAACTATCATCTAACAGAACCGTCCTAATCTAATGACTCTTTATCTGGCAAAGCTCCTAATGAACCCCTTTCCCCACTCCTTTAAGGAGACAACCTGGAATAAATGGATAAAACGTAATGCAAACTACAAATCCCAAGGAGATACTTCAAAATACCAGACCGTAATGACATAAAATCCTCCCTGCCACTTCCCACCCCATTCCCAACAATCCCACCCTTCATCTCCAATCCCCGAATTCCTTTCCTCCTCAGGAATAAGAGATTTAAGGGACACAACTGAGCAAGACGGGGCTTCCCTGGTGGCTCAGATGATAAAGAATCCATCTGCAATGCTGGAGACCTGGGTTCAATCCCTGGGTTGCAAAGATTCCCTGGAGGGCATGGCAACCCACTCCAGCATTCTTGCCTGGAGAATCCCCATGGACAGAGGAGCCTGGCGGGCTGCAGTCCCTGGGGTTGCAGCTGAACACGACTGAGCGTTAAGCACAGCACAGCACAGCAAGACATAATCCTTGCCTTCATGACAATTAGACTAGTGAGAGAGACAATGTCAGATGCAAATTTACTGTTCTGACCAGAGCTGAGGCAGCTCAGGGACACGGCCACAGCAGGGACTCTTATTGCTGTTGTCACTTGAGTAGGGTCTGACTCTGCAACCCCATTAACTGCAGTACACCAGGCTTCTTTCACTATCACCCAGTTTGCTGAAACTCACATCCATCAAATCAGTGATGCTACCCAACCATCTCATCCTGTCACCCCCTTCTCCTCCTGCCCTCAACCTTCCCAGCAGCTGAAGTCTTTTCCAGCAAGGTGGCTCTTCACATCAGGTGGCCAAAGTGTTCAGTCCTTCCAATGAATATTCAGGGTTGATTTCCTTTAGGAATGACTGGTTTGATCTCCTTGCAGTCCAAGGGACTCTTCAACAGTCCTCCACAATTCAACTGACAAGGGAAACTGGAGCCAGTTTAACACTCCATGCGTGAGTTGCAGCACTTATCAAGTTTACTTCAGTAGGTACAGGTTCTGGAAAGAAACTAAAGCCTGGAATGACAGGGACCTAGCAGGCAGAGCTGCCAAGGATAACTCAGAGCCCTAACTAGTGAGAAGATAGAAACAACCTGGGTCTTTTCATCCCCAAAACAGCTTTGGGTTTGCAGGTTAACACGCATAGCCTTTTGTTAGCAGTGCTTGCCTGTCACGTAATTTTAGGATGAGTCCCAAGTTGTTCTACCAAGGAGGATGCCTGCAGCCACAACACAGGTGAAGGCATCTTCAAAAGACAAGGTCAGTTTCAGATGTACAACTATCAAGTCGAACCAATTTTAACCCATGTGCTCATTACTATTTCTTGAAGTCATCTTTCTTTACAAAAGAAAACAAGAAATTCTCACTATGAGAATCTGATGCACACCCAAGATCAGCCAGGAAATTGATCTTTGCAACTCTAATACATTTTTGGAAATCTCTGCCCTTTCCTAGATACTGAGATCAACAGGACCAAAAGGGTTTCTTAAAAATTGGCCAAGGAACATCACAAAACTGCTTTCAGAAACACTTTGTTTACTTTTACCAGTTTTGTTTTAATAAGCTAATACCAACTTGGCTTTCAACTGTAGGCTCCTCCCATTACACACCAGATTTGAAATTGAAGGGGAAATTTCCCCATTTGTGTGAACTAGACAGAGAAATGCATCCCCCACAAGGTAATTAACACCAGATGATCCAGAAAATCCAGGCAAAGTAGAAGCAGTATATTTTGCAATTTTCTTCCAAGAATGACTCAAATTCTCTCCCACCTCCAAGTAGCTCCCAAAATTTTACTGTTACATTTAGGCTTCAGAGTATTAGTCATACTGGCATTCTACATAAGGTTACAAATACATATCCCTCATGTATCTCAATGAAAGATTTCATCTGATCATGGGAAACTTCGTATCTGTTAAAGTGTGGTTCTGAACTGAATATAGCATAGCATATACATCAATTCAAATCTGTAAGTGAATCTATTAATATTTATTCAATATTTTAACAAATTAAAATGTATCCAATTTTACCCTTTACAGTCGATTTTTCCATATACTTAAAAAGGATCCTTCCCTACTTCTAGGTAGGAAAGTAATCATTTAAGGATAATTGGACATCTAAAGAACTTTGGTAAACTGAACTATAGTACAGTAGTACTTACAAGAGGAAAATAGCTCGTCTTGATTTCTAATTGCTACAGTATGGTGTCAGTGAGATCAAACTCAGGCAAGACAGACCCAATTCATGTTTACATGTGGAAACCATACAACGTTAAGTGGTTAATCTACTGAAAGTTTGGCAGTCTGTTCACATCACTGAGAGGCTTACCTAAGACCTACTTTTATGCTGCAGCATCCTGTGGTGTTCTTGCACCACCCCAGAAAAATTCTTTGGGGAGAGAAAAATCACCAAAGCTGTGATATATCCATTGAAATCCTTAATCTTTGATAACCTTTAAAGCTGGGGAGTACTTAACAGCAGGTAAACATGGAACATCTTCCTAGAATGCCAACTTTACATTAAACATGTAACATCAAAAAAAACAAAAGTAAATGCACAATTATATTCATATTTAACAGACGAGATGTCCCTCAAGTTCCTGCAACCATTTGTATGATTTCATTGGACTTTGACAAGCTCTACATTAGAAAATGGTTACTTCTGCCATAAGATGCAAATATAATTAAGATATCTGTTTGAAACATCTGAAACAGGTACCACCTTTGACAGGTCACATAAATCTCATCCCTAGGTGACACTACCTAAGCCCAAAGGCAGGTGGGGTTGGTGTTATTTTAGCCTAACTATTGATAGTACTTACACCTCTTATCAAATACAATACTGTTGACTTGTCATTACGTTTATGTGAAATGATTCAAGTATACAAAAAATTAGGAGCATTTAACCCAAAGACATCAAGTTAAGTGGTAATAGCAAAGGCAATTCAAATAGTAACATGGCACAACTTTCCCTGTTAGCGGTTTTAAAATACTCATTTAAACAAGGGATGAGTTCACTTGCTTAGATATTTGAAATACAACTTTATTCTGATTCTAAACGAAAAGGAATGGGAATGACAGTAACAAACAAGATTCCACCTCTCAATATTGTCATGTGACTATAGCAGTCTTATATTTGAAACTCAAGGAGGAAACAACTGTGTTCCAAAACACCTAAATATGCAGGTCCAAAAAATGAAGGTATTTTTTTTTTTTAAACTGCCACATTCACTCCAAAGCCCATCCATCTCCTTCAGCATCCAAAGATTAAGCACATGTTCTGCTTAGCTATATAATAAAGTGGCAAACACGCTGCACCACTGACATCACAGGACAGTTGCCTATAAAACTAGACTTCTGACGCTGGGCCCCAGCTTCACTTTCTCACAGGTCATCATCTTCATCCGGGAGAGCAGTTGTCTGAGCAACCTAGACAAAGAGATGGAAATGTTACAATGCTCCAGATGAAAAGCACCAGGAATCTAAAAGCATTCATCACTGAGACATAAACACCATACCTCTAAATCGTGCTCGTACTGTGCTGCCAAGGCTGGGTCCATGACCACCTCTGGCGGGGCAAGAGCAGGCATGGCGACAAACTCCAAGTTAGGGTCTCCAATCAATTTTCTAGCAAGCCAGAGGAAGGGCTTTTCAAAGTTGTAGTTACTTTTGGCAGAAATGTCATAGTACTGTTTAAAAGAATGGTGAGTTAATTTTAAAAACCCATACATCAAACACATTAATAAATCACTGTAATGGACTTGCATCATAATTTTAACTAAAGAATTAAAATTCTATAAGCTTTAAGAAACATACCTGAAGATTCTTCTTTCGGTGGAAGACAATTGACTTTGCCTTAACCTTTCTGTCCTTAATATCCACTTTGTTGCCACACAACACAATTGGGATGTTCTCACACACTCGTACCAGATCTCTATGCCAGTTAGGCACATTCTTGTAAGTAACTCTTGATGTTACATCAAACATTATAATGGCACACTGAGCTGAAAGAAATATTCACAGTGATCAGTACATGCCTGTGAATTTACTACATAAAGAAAAATGCTTACCATTTCTATTTAATCTTTCCATCTACAATACTTCATAAACTGTCTCAGCCTCAGAATGTATCTAAAGTTGATCAATGATAACAGCACCATTTCAGAATTCACCTCCCATATTCTAAGTATCTAGAAATCTATCCTTTGAAAAACAGCCATGATAAAGCTGCTTAGCATAATATATTATGGATTTTTAACTAAAGAATTTGGGGATGGGGGGAGGGGAGAAGACCCTTGCATTTATATGAACTCAAGTAAAAGCAAAAGACATGGAAAGGTTTCCAACAATTTTCATCAAATGAGCAAGAGTGTTAGATGAGTATTTTCTGTTCATCTTTTTCGCTCAGTTTAACAAGCATTTATTTACTTTGTCTTTTTAAATTTAAAATCAAACATTTTCAAAAAAATACTCTGCAAAATCTAGTACAATCAAAGAGAAATCAGCTGGTCTTGTAACAGCATTTTATAAGATAGAAAGCCTAGCTCCTCTGGCCCAGTATCAAATAGGTCGTTGTTGTCTTAGTCCATAAGTCATGTCTGACTCTTTTGCAACCCCATGGACTAGCCCACCAGGATCCTCTGTCCATGGGAGTTCCCAGGCAAGAAAACTGGACTGGTTTGCCATTTCCTTCCTGACCCAGGGATCGAACTTGTGTCTCCTGCATTGGCATAAGAGTTCTTTCTTTACCACTATGCCACCAAGGAAGCCCATCAAAAGGTTCACTACCTTTTTAACAATGCACAAGAAATAATTATTGGCAACCACCAAACATATGCCCAAACATAAACTTCTACTGAAGCTGTAGCAACAGCTGTCTGTTGCTTACTGTCTTCAAATTAAGAGCCTCAACTTAAAACTATACAGTGTATTTCAAAACAGGGCCTTATCATGACACAAGCATGTAATCAATCAAATGGCACAAGACAACCTTCACAAAATTTTCCTCCCCTCAAATGGTCAACTCCCTGGAGTCAGTACATGTTTTGAATTGAATTGAATCACATAATTTCCAATTCAGTCAGCATTACCAACATCTTTACTTGAGTAGATCTATTCCTAAGTAACCCTGGAGACTAAGCTACAAATCCTCTCAAAAACTTGTTACAAATCAGATACCTACCTTGTATATAATAGCCATCTCTCAGTCCACCAAATTTCTCCTGACCAGCTGTATCCCATACATTGAACTTAATAGGTCCTCTGTTGGTATGGAACACAAGAGGATGGACCTCAACACCCAAGGTAGCTGGAACATAGGGATTGCAAGTTAGTCAATGGAACGCAAATATTTTACACACATGTCCACAAATGGTTCCCCCCACATACCTACATACTTCTTCTCAAATTCACCAGTCAGATGACGCTTCACGAATGTAGTTTTTCCAGTACCACCATCACCAACCAAAACAAGCTGTCGGAAACCAAATTTTTGAAGTAAACGCCAAAACATGTAACACTTCAGGACCCCAGGATTATGACGCTGTTAAGATTTTCTGCACAATTTAACTTACACAACAAAAGTTTATATACTACCTAAATACACTGACAACAAAGAACCTTAATCAAGCGGCCCTGTCCCATCTAACGAACGACTTGAATCAGCGAAACTTTCTGAGCCCTGCTTCCCTGTCCGCAGGGTGGGGCCAGCACCCCCATCTCGTTATCGGGGGGACCGAAGGCACTGCCGCAGCAGGAGCACGTTGGCTGACGAAGCAGGCCGTCCGCACGCGCTTGCGGTCATAAAGGAGATACTGCAAATAAGACTGTCTGGACTAGAGTGCCCCCCCAAAGCTGCCTCTCCTTCAGAGCCCTTCGTGTTCACTGCAGCACACCCCCAACTCACGAGCGTTACCTACTTTGAACTGAACTTGGGGTTCTCCTTGGGCAGCCATCGCGATGTTACTGCGAGGAAAGGAAAAAGAAGTAAGGCCCGCTGCACGGCGGCGCGGGCCGGGGGCCGCATGGCCAGACCCGCCCCACGTGCCCAGGCCCACAAAGGCCTCCACCGAAAAGCCCGGCCGCCCGCATCCCACCTCCTACCGCCAGTACACACACATGCGGGTGGGCGGGGGCCGAAGAGAGCGCGATGGCGATGGTGGCATCGCTCTCCAGCAGGACTCCTCGGCCACCGGATCGTGGCGTGCACCGCTCGAAGCGGAGACCGAGCGGAGAAGAGGCCCGCTCGGCGTGGAGGCCGAGGCGCGGAAAGCGCCTGGTCACCGCCAGCGGCCAGGCCGCGCCATCCTGTCCGTCCCACGGCCCTACCCCCAAGCCGCCCTTCGGCCCTCCGCCCGGCCGCATCTCCCCTCCTCCCCAGCGGCCGGTACGCCGGCCACCCCTCCGCACCGACAGTCCGCCCGACCCACCGCAGCTCGCGTCCCGGCGCCCTCACGGCCTCCGCGGCAGGGGAGAGAGAAGAACTCTCCGCCCAGAGGACTCGGTAAACCGCCTGCTCATGGCCGCCTCCCGCCGCTACCTGGACCCCCCAACACCCGCCCCCACTCCAGCCCCACGGCCCCCGCCCCGTCCCCACTACCTTCCAGAAGCGTCTCCGCGCCCGTCTGACTGAGGGCTGGAAAGATGGCGGAAGCGCAATTCAAATGCCCGGAGACGCAGCCGACGCCGGCGCGCGCCGAGGAAGGGCGGGGCAACGGCGCCGCGCCGCTCCCACGTGGCCCGACGCGCGCGCGCACGCAGGCCGCCCAAGCTTCGGCGGCCCCACCCGTCGGCCTGGCGCGTAAGGGAGAGGCTCTAGGCGCACCGGGAGAGGGAGGCAACGCGGTCGCGCGCACGCACGCCGGCCCACGAGGCCATGTGCGCCAGCCCGGGGGCGGGTTCGCGCGCGCGCATGCGCGGACGGCGACGCGGCGCGCCCTGCTGCCACCGCGGGAACAGAACTAGGAGGAGAAGCCGAGGCCCCCTTGGGCGGGAAACTCGCGGGGTGGCCCACACAAAGGCCCTGCCCCCGCGTACAAACACGGCACGCAGGCCCGGGGCGGGCGCCATGTTGGGGTGCGGGTCGCCCCATCCCCCTTCCCCTCCCGCTCCATCCCGGCGCCCCCGTTATCAGTCGGGAACTTACCAGAAGTAGAAAGCCAGCCACCTTTTCTTTAGAACATCTAAGTGGTCAGCAGCTTTTGTGGCCTTATTCTGCAAAAAGGATGATGAAATTTAGTGTGTCCAACCTTGGCAGCTCTTTTCATCTTAGTGACAAATAGGATGCAATCAATGACTAGGTTCCAGGCGCTTGCAGGGATAAGGCTATCAAGGGTCCAGACAACTTACCACGCATAAAACTTAATCTGTTGGGGCCACCTCTCATCTTCGTCAGAGATAGGAAGTGAGACTACCTCAAGCTCAACAAGTATAGGTTTATTAACATTCCTTTGCTTTCAGCAAGATGGCTGAATGCAGTCCTCCAATCTCACAGCGTAAATATAAGGCCAACTTTTGACATTTGTCTGGACAGCCACAGATTCTTTTCTTTTTTTAAGGGATGTAAGGCACAACCTGATGACTATAGTTAATGCTAGGGTTTATTTATTAATTTATTTCATGCTGCAGCCTCCAAAATAAATAACTCTTAGGTCCCACCCAGGGATTGAACCCCTACCCCTTGCATTTGGAGAGCAGAAGCTTAACCACTGGACCACCAGGGAAGTCCCTGCCCCAGATACGTTTTTTTAAAGTATAAAAATTTTTAAATTCATTTATTTTTTAATTGAAGGATAATTGCTTTACAATATTGTGTTGGTTTTTGCCATAATCAACATGAACCAACCATAGGTATACATATATTCTGTCCCCCTTCCATCTCCCTCCCACCTCCTAGCCCATCCCACCCTCTCAGGGTGTGAGTTTCCTGAGTCATACTGCAAATTCCCACTGGCTATCTATTTTACATACGCTTGTGTGTATGTTTCCATGCTACTCTCTCCATTCTGCCCTGGCTCTCTTCTTCCAACTCCCCCATCCCATGTGGATTAGTCTGTTCTCTATGCCATCTGCAGATTCTTTTTCTTTATTAATTTATTTTTTATTGAAGGATAATTGCGTTACAGAATTTTGCTGTTCTCTGTCAAACCTCAACATGAATCAACCCAGATTCTTAAACTACTATGTTGGTTCCCCACCCTCCCCCACCTGCCCCCACCCGCCCCCTGCTCCTCCCCAACCAAGCATCCATGGCTGACAGTAAGAGCAGGCAGCTAATGGCCCTATCAGGATAGTTAAGTTCCCCAGAAAAGATTCCCCCATGGGGACTCTTCCCAGAGCAAAGAGAACCCAAATGGCCAAGGAGTTAGCCACGCAGTCCTGAGCATGTTTGCTGGCAGGTCTGCTGGGAATCTAAGTGACGCAAATTGGGCACAACACATCTGAGAACCTGCCTGCTGGGAACTCAAATCCAAGTGCCCCCAAGAACCCTCAGGAAAACACCAAGCAGATCTTGATGCTGCTGGTGGGCATGTAAATTGGCTTGGCCACTTGGGAAGATAGAAGCTGGTAAAACACACATAAATGTCCATGGCTTTATTTCCATTTTTAGGGAGCTGTCCTAGACTTCAGTTCACACATATGCCCAAGGAAACAAGTATCAGGAGGCTCACTGCAACGTTTTTTATAGTTGTTGTTGTTGTTATCCAGATGCTCAGTCATGCCTGATTCTTTGAGACCCCGTTAACTGCAGCCCGCCAGGCTTCCCTGTCCTTCACCATGTCCCAGAGTTTGCTCAAACTTATGTCTGTTGAGTTGGTGATGCCATCCAACCATCTCGTCCTCTGTCATCCCCTTCTTGTCCTGTCTTCAATCTTTCCCAGCATCAGGGCCTTTTCCAATGAGTTAGCTCTTTGCATCAGGTGGCCACAGTATTGGAGCTTAAGCTTTAGCATCAGTCCCCCCAATGAATATCCAGGATTGATTTCCTTTAGGATTGACTGATTTGATCTCCTTGCAGTCCAAGGGTCTCTCAAGAGTCTTCTCTCTTACAATAACAAAAGGTGAAACTTAGGTACATGTCCATCAACAGGAAAATTTATAAATAAAATATATCTGTACTATGGGTTTACTGTACAGAAAGTCATTGAATCAACATGGTTAGGTAGATCTCAAAAAGCTAATACTGAGAAAAGAAGCAAGTTGAAGGAAGATGTGATGATAGCTTTAAAAAGTCTTTAATTTTATAGAGGCTATACATATATATTATAACATTGTTTAGGTAAGTTTTTTACAAACACATAAAAAACCATTAACTCTTGGACATATGTACATTCTTTTTTTTTTTTTTTTTAATTGACTGCAAGGATATAGGCTGAGTTCCGATGGCTATTGCTTCATAGTGGTAAAAAGGAATATGATGGAATCTGGCCAAAGAGGTCAAAGAAGATTTTAACTTTATTTACAATGTTGTATTTCTTCTTTCTAAAAAGTGATCGAAACAAGTATGAAAGCCTATTAACCATTATATAATTCTGGGTGGTGAGAATATCATGTATATACCTTTTGTTATTTAAAAAAAATTTTCTTCTGACAAAAAAGCTAAAGGGAAGTTTGCCAAACCAGGCGTATTAACTCTTCTTGAACCAGCCACCTAGACAGAATTCCCAGGTGATTGGTTTGTTTGCATTTTACAGAGGTCTTTCTTGTCTTGGTCATCCAGTGTGGATTGCAAGCCTATGCTTAACCTCCACTTAATTGTTGTCAGTACAAAATTGTCAAATGCAAAAAAGAGTTACAAAAACCGTACGAGAAATTTCAGCATCTATTACCTCTGGTTTCCCCAAATGTTAATATTGTTTAGTTGATCATTTGTCTTTATCATCCTAACCTTCTATCAATGTATATATATATCGTACATACATGATTCTTCTATAGATCATATATGTGTGTGTGTGTGTGTATATATATATATATATATATATATATGATTTTTTTTCCACTGCCATGTTTGACAGTAAATAGCACACAGAACACCCCTCTCTGTCTATTGTTTAGAACCTCAGGATGGGACTTCCCTGGTGGTCCAGGATACAACTCTGCACTCCTAAGACAGGGGTCCAGGTTCAATTCCTGGTCACGGAACTATAGATTCTGCATGCTGCAGTTAAGACCCAATGCAGCCAAATAAATACATAAATAAAAATAAATATAAATAAATAGATGAATATGCTTGCTTTCTCCTCAGAAAGCAGGCTGTAGTTTAAAAAACAAAAACAAAACTTAAGGACATTCTATTATATAACCACTGCACACTTGGCAAAATTAGGAAATTCAAATTGTTACAATTCTATTTAATGTACAGGACTTAAATGGCATTTGTCTCCCTCCTGCCCTTATCTGGTACAGTACTCTTCAGGATCACACATTATGTTGACCTGTCCAGTCTCTCTTCTTTTTAACTGAAATATAGTTGATTTACAATATTTTGTTAATTTCTGCTATACAACAAAGTGATTCCATATATATATATATACATTTAAAAATATTCTTTTCCATTATGATTTATCATAGGATATTGACTATAGTTCTCTGTACTTACAGTTGGACCTTGTTTTGCATGTGTGTGTGTGTTTTGTTTTTGTTTTGCCCATGCCACACAGCTTGCAGGATCTTAGTTTCCTAATCAGGGATTGACACTGGGCCTTCAGCAGTGAAAGCCCAGAGTCCTAATCACTAGACTGCCAGGGAATTCCCCAGATGGACCTTGTTTATCCATTCCAACCTCCCACTCCATCCATCCCCCAGCCCCCTTCCCCTTGGCTGCCACCAGTCTGTTCTCTATGTGCATGACTCTTGCTTCTGTTTCATGGATAGATTCATTTGTGTCGTATTTTAGATTCCACTTATAAGTGATATCACATGGTATCTGTCTTTCTTTCTTTCTGTCTAGTCTCTTTTAATCCAGGGCAGTACCTTCCTCTTTGTCTCTGGCTGGGTATTTAATAGTCCAGTTACTTTGTAGACTGTCCTGCCATTTGGATGTGTCTCATATTTCCTCAGGACTAAGATTCAGGGTATGCAGTTTGGGTCAGGACACCCTAGCAGTGATGCTATGTCCTTCGCAGTGCATCCTACCAAGAGGTACAGAACAACCTTCTGAAAACATCAGACCATCCTTCTCCCTTCTTAATCTCTGTAACCGTTTCCTATCTGTTATACTCAGATACATGAAGTCCATGGCCAGGCCCTGTATGACCTATCGTGTGCCTACCCCTCTAGTCCATCTCAAGCCTCTCTCATTGTAATCCCATGACAGCCACACAAACCTTTCTGAACCTTACCTTGGCCAAGTTCATTCCTACCCCAGGGCCTTTGCACTTACTGATCCTCTGCCTAAAATGCTCTGTCTCCACATCTTTGCCTGACTGGCTCATTCTTACTCTTCAGGTCACAGCTCAAAGGCCACCTCCTCCAAGAGGCCCATCCTGATCACCCTTTCAAAGGTGGTCCCACCACACCAGCCATTCCCCATCTCAGGCACTATTCTATTTTCCCCAGAACACTTACCACTACTGAAAATACCTTGCTTAATTATTCACATGCTTGCTTTTCTAAAATCTTTCTTTTCCTCACTAGAATAAGCTAAGTGCCTCATTTGTCATCATGTTCAAGATATTCAGTGACTGACACTGAATGGGAACACAGTGAATTTTTGTTGAATTATTGAGTGAATTGCTCTGAATTCTTTCTGAATACAGAGAGAGTCATCAGAAACAGCAACATTATAATCTAATAAAAATAATAGTAATTTAAATATAAAACAGTAGAATTTAAATAATGCTATTTCATATCAAAGACTAATCACAAAGCAGATAACTTAAACGTTAACCACCTATGGGGTCAAGGTTTTCTTTTTTTGACATCGCTTCCCAGATGTGACTGTACACGTGAATCACCTGGGAATCCTTTTTTTTTATGCCATGCCACATGGCATGTGGGATCTTATTTCCCTGACCAGGGATCAAACCCACAGCACTTGCATTGGAAGCATGGAGTCTTAACCACTGGACCACCAAGAAAGTCCCCCAAATTTTCTATTTGTGCAATTTCCATCAATTTTTTTTACTTTGCAGACCAATAAGAAAGCCTTCCTCAGCAATCAATGCAAAGAAATAGAGGAAAACAGAATGGGAAAGACTAGAGATCTCTTCAAGAAAATTAGAGATACCAAGGGAACATTTCATGCAAAGATGGGTTCGATAAAGGACAGAAATGGTATGGACCTAACAGAAGCAGAAAATATTAACAAGAGGTGGCAAGAATACACAGAAGAACTGTACAAAAAAAGATCTTCACGACCCAGATAATCACGATGGTGTGATCACTCACCTAGAGTCAGACATCTTGGAATGTGAAGTCAAGTGGGCCTTAGAAAGCATCACTACGAACAAAGCTAGTGGAGGTGATGGAATTCTAGTTGAGCTGTTTCAAATCCTGAAAGACGATGCTGTGAAAGTGCTGCACTCAATATGCCAGCAAATTTAGAAAACTCAGCAGTGGCCACAGGACTGGAAAAGGTCAGTTTTCATTCCAATCCCTAAGAAAGGCAATCCCAAAGAATGCTCACGCTACCGCACAATTGCACTCATCTCACACGCTAGTAAAGTAATGCTCAAAATTCTCCAAGCCAGGCTTCAGCAATATGTGAACCGTGAACTTCCAGATGTTCAAGCTGGTTTTAGAAAAGGCAGAGGAACCAGAGATCAAATTGCCGACATCCGCTGGATCGTCGAAAAAGCAAGAGCATTCCAGAAAACATCTATTTCTGCTTTATTGACTATGCCAAAGCCTTCCATTGTGTGGATCACAATAAACTGTGGAAAATTCTTCAAGAGGTGGGAATACCAGACCACCTGACCTGCCTCTTGAGAAACCTGTATGCAGGTCAGGAAGCAACAGTTAGAACTGGACATGGAACAACAGACTGGTTCCAAATAGGAAAAGGAGTACATCAAGGCTGTATATTGTCACCCTGCTTATTTATTATATGCAGAGTACATCATGAGAAACGCTGGGCTGGAAGAAGCACAAGCTGGAATCAAGATTGCCGGGAGAAATATCAATAACCTCAGCTATGCAGATGACACCACCCTTATGGCAGAAAGTGAAGAGGAACTAAAGAGCCTCTTGATGAAAGTGAAAGAGGAGAGTGAAAAAGTTGGCTCAAAGCTCAACATTCAGAAAACTAAGATCATGGCATCTGGTCCCGTCACTTCATGGCAAATAGATGGGGAAACAGTGGAAACAGTGTCAGACTTTATTTTCTTGAGCTCCAGAATCACTGCAGATGGTGATTGCAGCCATGGAATTAAAAGACGCTTACTCCTTGGAAGGAAAGTTATGACCAATCTAGATAGCATATTAAAAAGCAGAGACATTACTTTGCCAACAAAGGTCCGTCTAGTCAAGGCTATGGTTTTTCCAGTGATCATGTATGGATGTGAGAGTTGGACTGTGAAGAAAGCTGAGCGCCGAAGAATTGATGCTTTTGAACTGTGGTGTTGGAGGAGACTCTTGAGAGTCCCTTGGACTGCAAGGAGATCCAACCGGTCCATCCTAAAGGAGATCAGTCCTGGATGTTCACTGGAAGGACTGATGCTGAAGCTGAAACTCCAATACTTTGGCCACCTCATGTTAAGAGTTGACTCATTGGAAAAGACCATGAGGCTGGGAGGGATTGGGGGCAGGAGGAGAAAGGGACGACAGAGGATGAGATGACTGGATGGCATCACCAACTCGATAGGCATGAATTTGAGTAGAATCCAGGAGTTGGTGATGGACAGGGAGGCCTAGCGTGCTGCAATTCATGAGATCACAAAGAGTTGGACACGACTGAGCGACTGAACTAAACTGAATGGAAGTTATTCATAAAAATTTCATTATCGAATTCATTCATCAATCCAGCTGATGAATATTGGAAACTTATCAAATGAGATATTTTATCTGACAGCCAATATTCTGCACTGGGAGCACAAGGATGCATAGATTATATGTTAGCTCATAGCATTAGCACAGAAATTGTCTTCCTTAAAATCAAAAGGGAGAGAATTGTATAGATTCATACCCTATGGTTCTTTGATCTGTTTCTTCTAAAGATCGGAATGGTGTAGAGGGGACACTTTGATGGTCCATGAACAAATCCAGCCTTCATAGGTGTTTGTCCTACTCTGGGTGGGGGGAATCACAACATGCTGTACATCTGAAATAGTTGCCAGGGTTTTTAAATGTGATGGTTTTGGGAGTTCCCTGGTGGCTAGTGATTAGGATTCTGGGCTTTCACTGGGTGGCCTGGGTTCAATCCCTGGTCAGGGAACTGAAATCCCAAAATCTGAGTGGTCAAAAAAAGAAGTGATGATTTTAAAATAAGTCCACAATCCTTTGATTCGCCTCCTTTCAAAAGCTTAAACTAATTCCCCTTTCCTGGAATGTGGGCCAGGCTTAGTGACTCACTTCTAGCGAACTTAGTGACTCACTTCTAACCAATGCAGGGTGTCACAGTGGACAGTGTAACCTGACTTAAGTCACTGAGGCTCTGGGGCTTCCACCTTGCTGTCTGGGAACACTCACTCTGGAGGAGGCCGGTCGCCACATCTGGAGACACGCACGGCCCTATGGGGGCTTCCCATAGGTGGCTTCCTGTGGTGGTTCAGTGGTTAAGAATCCACCTGCCAATGCAGGAGACACAGGATAGGTGGGTTTGATCCTTGGGTCAAGAAGATCCCCTAAAAAAGGAAATGGCAACCTACTCCAGTATTCCTGCCTGGGAAATCCCATGGACAGCAGAGCCTGGAGGGCTACAGTCCATGGGGGTCGCAAAGAGTCAGACACGACTTAGTGACTAAACACAGTGCTATGAACAGATACATGTAACAAGGAGCTGAGCGTCGCTGCAAAGAGCCAGTTGGAACTTGCTGGCTTGTGAGGGAGCCACCGGGGAGTGGATCTTTCAGCCCCAGTCAGGCCTATGTCTTACCTGCAGTTTCTTGAGCCCTAGATCGGAAACCCCCAGTGAAACCACTCCTGAATTCCTGGAAACTGTGTGAGATAGTACTGTGCATTCTTGCTTCAAGTTATTAACTTCTAGGGTAATTTGCCCTCCCATGGTAGATAACTAATACAAAATGTGAGAACTGTTCACATATAAATCCAGATAGCTGGTTTCTTTTGAACATCAAGATAGGAAAGCACTGGGCCTGATTTCTTGTATGGCCACACCAATTGGAGGTAAATACCACTGCTCTCCATGGATGCAGCAGATGCTGACATTTGTCTCGGATCTTGCCATTCCCCATCATGTCTCAGACTTGAGGCCTGGGGTCACTTGTCTTCTGACACCAAGCCTGCACTACTCACTGAATGATCTGCTTGTACCTTGACATGTTTGCGTTCACAACCTCTCATTTATCACTTTTTTTTTTTTTTTGGCCACACTGAGGCATGCAGAATCTTAGTTCCTTGACCAGGGATGGAACCTTCAACCCCTGCAGTGGAAGTCCAGAGTCTTAACCACTGGACCACCAGGGAAGTTCCCACAACTGCTCATTCAGTGAGTCTAAGACAGTGATAAGCAAATACCCAGATTCATTCATTCATTCAGCTGCTATTTATTGAGCACCAGAGGGACCAGGCACTCCCTGAGGACTGGAGCAGTGAACAATACAGACCCACAGGATCCGGGGTTCATGGGGTTTTCATCCTAGAAGGTAGAAACAGGACATGTAAGAAACTATATGTCAAGTAGTGAGACATGTGACATGTGATCATTGCTAGAGTGAGATATAATATCTACCTATTAATGTCTATCTCTCCATCCATCTATCCCTTCATCTATTTCTCTCTGTATATGTATATTATATATATATATATATGTATTTTAAGGAAACAAAAAATTTTGCTTATTTATTTATTTTTGGCTGTGCTGAGTCTTTGTTGCTGTGCCGGTTTCTCTCTAGTTGTAGCGGCTGTGGCTACTCTTCATTGCAGTGCACGGGTTTCTCCTTGCAGTGGCTTCTCTCCTTGCAGAGCATGGGCTCTATAGCATGAAGCCTTCAGCAGTTGGGGTGCACAGGCTCAGTTGCTCCTTGGCACGTGGGATCTTCTTGGATCAGAGACAGAACCCGTGTTTCCTACATTGACAGGCAGATTCTTTACCACTGAGCCACCAGGATTGCCCAATAGATAGCTAGACAGAGAGATAGATAGATACTTAGATCTCTCGGTATGTATATTTAGATCTCTAGGTATTTATATTTACCTCTAGATATAGGTAAGCAGGTAAAGAAGACTTGCTAAACACAGTGCTAGGAACAGATACATGTAACACATCTGTTGTACAGATGCCAGAGAAAGAGGGTAGCAGTGAGGCAGGATGACTGACAGGCCTCCCCTAAGATGGTGACATTTGAGAGGAACCCGAAGAAGGTAAGGGGAAGGAACCACAGAGATGTTTGTGGGAAGAGAATTCCTGGGGAGGGCGTTGAGGGCGGAGGCGCTGAGGTGGAGGCCCGCCTGGTGCTGTCAGGGCAGCCAGGACACAAGGGGCAGGAGGAGACCAGCTCAGAGAGAACGGGAGGGGCTCACCCTTGACGGTATTTCTGTGTAAATTCAGGGTCTCTGCAGGAGTGCAAAGGGGCCGCTTGTGCCAGGAATAACGGCAGTTTCTTTCTAGCAAGGAGAACTTTAAAAGCTGCCTTTTGGTGGTCCACAGTAGGACAGAGCCCTGTCTGTGAAAGAAGCTTTTATTTTGTGTCCCATGTCACTTTAGGAGGGTGTAGTCTGAGGAAGGAGGATAGAAAATGCTGTAAGAAAACAGAAGTATATAGAAGGACATAACAGAGCTTCTCAGAAGCTGAGACAGGCCCGGGACATTTTAGGCCTATCTATCTATGTATCCATTTTATCTATCTGATCTATCTGTCCATCTCTTTTATCTATCCATCCATCCACATCCACCTATTTCTCTCTCTCTAGATTTCTAAGTATTTATATATAGCTCTAGATATAGGTAGATATCTAGTATCTATTATATACAGTTGGCCATTGAACAACACGGGTTTGAGCTGCATGGATACATTTATACACAATATTATTTCAATAGTAAAAGCTGCAACCATGTGTTATCACTTATAGGTGGAATCTAAAATATGACCCACATGAATTTATCTATGAAACAGAGACAGACTCACAGACATAGAGAACAGACTTGGGGTTGCCAAGGGGGATAGGGTGGGGGGAATAGCTTGGGAGTTTGGAAATTAGCAGATGCAAACTATTCCATATAAAATAGATAAACAACAAGGTCCTACTGTATAGCCCTGGGAACTATATTCAATATCCTGTGATAAACCAGAATGGAAGAGAATATGAGAAGGTGTATGTGTATATCGGAGAAGGCAATGGGACCCCACTCCAGTACTCTTGCCTGGAAAATCCCATGGACGGAGGAGCCTGGTAGGCTGCAGTCCATGGGGTCGCGAGGAGTCGGACATGACTGAGCAACTTCACTTTCGCTTTTCACTTTTATGCGTTGGAGAAGGAAATGGCAACCCACTCCAGTGTTCTTGCCTGGAGAATCCCAGGGATGGGGTCGTACAGAGTCGGACCTGACTGAAGTGACTTAGCAGTAGCAGGATGTGTATATGTATAACTGGATCACTTTGTTGTACAGTAGACATTAACATAACGTTGTAAATCAGCTATGCAGCAATAAAATTTAAAAAAAAACTTCAGTGCTACTTGAATCCACAGACATGGAGGAACCATGGAGGAGTATGTAAGTTACACTTAGGATTTTCTACTTCGTAGAGGGTGGGTGACCCTAATCTCCACTTTATTCAAGGGTCAATTTTATACACACACACACACACACACACACACACACACACATAGTATTGTATCTATATAGTATCTATATCTATGCATGCGTGCATGCTAAGCTGCTTTAGTTGTGTTGACTCTTTGTGATCCTACGGACCATAGCCTGCTAGGCTCCTGTGTCCATGGGATTCCCCAAGCAGGGATACTGGAGTGAGGTATCATGCCCTCCTGCAGGGGATCTTCCTGACCCAGGGATCAAACCTGCATTTCTTATATCTTCTGCATTGGCAGGCAGGTTCTTTACCACTAGTGCCACCTGGGAAGCCCCATCTATATCTATACATTTACACATGTGCTTATATAGGTATATAATTTTTTAAATACATATGAAAAATTCCAGCATATATGTTTTCCAGCATATATTTAATAGTGTATATATTTAAAATTTCAGTACTTTTTTTTTTGGTGTTAAAAACTGTAGTACTTTTAAAAAGTTGTATTTAGTTAGTCATTTTTGGCTGCGCTGAGTCTTGGTTGCCGCGTGCAGGCTTTCTCTAGTTGCACAGAGCCGGGGCTGCTCTTCACTGAGGTCGGGTCTCACTGCAATGGCTTCTCTTGTTTGGAGCGTGGGCTCAGTAGTTGCGGCGCATGGGCTTACTTGCCCCACAACATGTGGGATCTTCCTGGGTCAGCGATCGAACCTGTGTCCCCTGCACATTGGCAGGTGGATTCTTAACCACTGGACCACCAGGGAAGCCTGTGGTACATTTTGAATACTTACTTTGAACAGACTAAGCCTTATAAGACAGAGTAATCACTAATGCAGCTTTCCTGTGCTATTTATAATTGCAGAGTGTATTGATTTCCTAGGGCTGCTATAACAGAATATCAACTGGGTGCCTTAAATGAACAGAAATGTAGTCTCTCACGGTTCTGGAAGCCTGAAATCAAGGTGCTGACAGGACTGTGCTCTCTGGAGCTTCCAGGGAGACTCCATTCCAGGCTCTTCTCTTGGCCACTGGTATTGCTGGCATCTTTGGGGTCGCTCCATTTGCAGATGCAACCCTGGCACCATATGGCATCATCCCTGGGTCCCTGCCTCCGTGTGTGTCTGTGTCCTCATCTCCTCCTCTGATAAGGACCCACCCTAGACCTCCTCTTGATACATTTGCAAAATGTCTTGAATACATCTGCAAAAGCCCTGTTTCCGAATAAGATCATATTCACAGGTACAGGGGTTAGGCATATCCTTGGAGTGGTGCACAATTCAATCCTTAACATGGAGTTTATAAAACATTGTGAATGTGTAGTGTGCTTTGGGGAATGGATCAGTGCAGGAGTTAATAGTCAACCATCTGTAAGTTTAGATTTATTTTCTTTTTTTTTTAATAGACTAATTTTATTTCTCATATCTTTTTTGTTATTAAAAATATAAACCTTATTTTCCTTAAGCAAACATCAACTGTCTTGTATATTAGCATTTTAGAGATTGGTGAACATAAACATCAGTTTTAATTTTTTTTAACATATTTTTTAATAGGGAACATCTCAGGATGGCACCAAACGTATTTATTAATAGTCCAAATCTCTTTAGTTTCTCTGTAAGAGGAAGTTAGTGTTCAGTAATTAATGTTTCAAAATCTTATTTTATTTGGAAATGACCTAGCTATTTAATAAACTTTTATCGTCATTTAGTTTAGTACAACCCTAGAAATTTAAGTTATCCCAATCTTCAGAGATAATTTTAGATAGACATTTCTAAAATATAACTATTTTTAATAGAGTTTATCTAAAACTTTTCATCTCATTTATATATATATAAAGAGTAGCTTTCAAAAAAAAAAAAAAGAGTTGCTTTCTTTGTTGACAAGTTTAGTTTACCTTAAACCTAGGTACAATAAAAGTATTACACAATGTTGATGACTAAAGACATGTCTTAAGTGGATTAGCAAACAAACATTAATGTTAGATATTTAATATTGAATATTTTTCACTTCACATGAACCTGAATTTAAATAGAGTTCATTGATAAATTAACCTCATATTATCCAAAAACAAAGACACACACTGAGACACAGATAAATTTAGACAGAGAGATCTCATAGTTTTCCACTTGAAATTTAAAATGTCACTTTGCCGCTTCTTTTTTTTTTTCTTGGTTTGAATTCTACCAATTTGTTCATGGCTGGAGTCCCAGATAGAGTGGGCTGTGTGTCCCAAGGACATGATAAGAGTTAACTTCAGGTTTTTTCCCAGGCCTGTTTTTGTTTCTCAGGCAGAATTAGAGCTCCAAAAAAGTATTTTAACAAGCCAATTTTTTCCTAATTGCACGTGCAAGAAGTACAGGTTTTGTAATTTCAAAGAAGATTTTATTTTAACCAGTTTTCTCCGGAGTCTAAAGAATATCATGGGCATTCAGTGTCAAAATGTCATCTCTCTTTTTTGTAGTCATAGTTTCATAGTTAAAAATTAAACTAGAGAATGTTCACGTTGGCTCTGATGACAGGGGTAGCCTGGCTGATAAGATGTTGTCCCAGCAGGGATTGTCTCTCTGGGGAGATGAGGTCTTCTTTTAAAGTAAAGAAAGCCTGTCCTTAACCTCTATTTTCTCCCAGGCTCTTGTGTAGTATCACCTCACCTGTTCTATAGCCTGATCTTCCATAAGTACTTGATCTTGAGTTCTCCCCCAATCTCCACTGCCTATCAGTTGATCTAAAGAAATGGAGCCACCATAATCAAATGGGAACCCTCAGCTAGTCCCTGCTCTATTCCCAAGGTAAAAGGAGAATTTACTCCACAATTCGAACAGCTTGCTTAAGTTCCTTTAATATTTTGAAGGGGATTTGCTTGTGTATAGCCTCATATACCCCATTAGGATTATTAGGATCTGTCCCAGGAGCTATCCGTTCATGTATTGTCACTGGAAATGCCATAGTCATAGCCTCCAAGTCACCCTCCTGTCGAGTATGACAAATACCTTTCTGGAAGAGTGACAGAACTGCTGTCTGTCTTAAGGAAGGAAAAGCCTGAGCTACTCCAGCGGTTTGGACAGGAGGGGGAGGAAAAGGAGGCAGAGGAAGTCGTCTTCCCTAAACAAAGGCTCAGAAGGAACTGCAGCTTTAAGAGCCTCCTGTGTTTTTTTTCTACCCCCTCCACCTCTGCATATTCAGGTCCTCCCTTTGATGGGGTTTCACGTTCATCCTCATTCCCTTTTGAGCTTTCTGGGGTCTGAAGAGGTTCTAAAATGGATTTTATCAGGGCCCAAGTTGACCAGATAGATACAGGCAAGGGCACTCCCTTGCAAAGAAGTTTCTCTGATTCACTATCTACCTTCTCCTATGTCCCTAAATCTAAAGTACCAAGAGAAAGGAACCATGAGCAATGTTTCTCAATGGTTTGTAAAAGCTTCAATAGCTGGTCCTCATTTATTTTTGTTCCCCTCACCTTTAGAACCTGCCTTAAGAGGCTTATATATGGCCAGTATTGTTCCGAGCTATCTGAATTTCCCGTGCTTAACCTCAGTTTCAGTGCCTGAGAGAGTATTACTTACCGCAAAGGGGGATTTTTAGAGGCTTTATCTCACTCTTCTTCAGGACTGTGCGCTGATATTTCAGCTTCAGTTTCTCTTGATATTTTAGCTTCAGTTTTGCTTGATATTTCAACTTCAGTTTCGCTCTTGGCGATCCTTCACTTTCGAGCCCCACGTTGGGCGCCACTTGCTGTGGCCAGCACAGCAGGTAAGTATCGAAAGTGGTCGATGCTCACAGTTTGGGGAAAAGAAACTAGAGACAGAATTAAAGTTTTAAAGATGAGACCGGGGGACTCAAGACTTCTTGGATCAAGAGCCCTGTTCCTCGGAGCCGCATCACTTTTATTTAGTGTCTTGGCAAGCAGAAAGTATCTGTTGTGCTATGATGAAGTCAGCCTTCTGTGTCCCCAGTCACATCTCCCATTTTACTGATTACTTTAAACTATTTTTGTTATTTTCCTGTACAAGGGGTATCACCTAGCTGAAGGTCATAGACCTGCATATGCCTTGGAAAAACATCTTGGTGTGTGCACAAGCAGCCTTCTGAAATTGAGCTGACCTGGCATTCCAAGGTCCACACTATGTTTTTCCTTAGCGTAGCAGGGCATGAAGACCCCGACTGATCAACCTGATATTCTTTTATTTGGGTTATGCTGTATTGCTATATTTTGCTTTTATTCTTTTCCCATGGTGATTTTCTCGTGGCTTAGCCAGAGCACCAGGTGGCTATTAACCCCTGCAAATCAGCTTGGGGCACAAGCTCAGGGGTATGTGATGAGTGTTTTCTTCTACTGATGCTGACAGCATATGTCAAGACTGCCTGGATGTATCCTCCTCACCCGGTTGGAAGCTGGGGAAGGAGCAGGACTCTGTGTCTTCGTACATCACTCTCTGTCTTACACAATAGTCATGACACTGGTAAATCTCAGATTGTTCAAGTCCTCCACTCCTAATAGTCATTTGTTTTAAAGCTTTTTCCCCACTGAAACAATGCAGTGGTTAATATTCTTAAACATATCTCTTTACATCCTGGGGCTCTTGTTGTTATGGAACTTTTTATTTTATTAAAGATTGATTATTTTTGGTTGTGCTGGGTCTTCATTGCTACGTGGGCTTTTCTCTAGTTGCGGCGAGCGTGAGCACCTCTCTAGTTCTCATTGCAGTGGTTTCTCTGGTTGTGGAGTGCAGGCTCTAGGGGTGAAGTTCCAGTAGCTGTGGTCCCCAGGCTCTAGAGTGTGGGCTCAGTAATCCTGGCATGTGGGCTTAGCTGTCCCATGGCGTGTGGGATCTAGGGGTGGAACCCTCATCCCTGCATTGACAGGCAGATCCTTTACCACTGAGATACCAGGGAAGCCCTATTTTACTTTATGTATTTTGGTTGTGTTTGCAGCTTGCAGGATCTTAGTTCCCCAACCAGGAATTAAAATCAGGCACTCGGGAGTGAAAGTGTGGAGTCCTAACTGTTGGACCACCTGTTATGGAACTTTAGATTCCTCAAGAGGAATTGCTAGGTCAAAGGAACGTGTATTTCCTATTTTCCCTAGAAGTTGGCAAAATAGTGTTGAACTGTAGTTTTCATTTGTTTTTTCTGATTATTAGTTATATGTGTTTCTTTTTCATCCTCATATGCCATTTTAGCCTCATAGTTCAAAATGTGTCTCCTCAGGAGTAATCTGATGATAGCATTACAAGTATTTTTTTTTTCTCTTCAATATCAATATGAAATGTCCTGAGTCATGATCTGTGATGTATTTCATCCTATTTCCTTTCCATTCACATAAGCAGATACATTAAATAATTCTTTGAAATATAAGCCAAGAGTATGTGTAGTAGGCAGAATAATGGCCCCAGAGATGTCCATGTGCTAGTCCCAGGAAACTACCGTGATTATGTTATCTCCCACCACAGACAAAACTTTGCAGGTATGATTGATGATAGGGACCTTGAGATGGAGAGACCATCCAGGTGGGCCTCCTCTGATCACAGGAGTCCAACAAAGTGAAGAACTGGCTGAGGTCAGAGTGAAATCTGGGATAGTAGATGACAGGTCAGAGTGATGTGACATTGCTGGTTTTGAAGATAGAGGAAGGGGCTGTAAGCCAAGGAGCATGGGCACCTCTAAGAACTGGAAAAAGGAGTCAAACAGATTGTCTCCCAGAACCTCCAGAAAATGCTGATTTTAGCCCAGTGAGACATGTAGCCCCTGTGACCATAACACATCTGTGTTATTTTAAGCCACTAATATTGTGGTAATTTGTTAGGGCAGCAGTAGGATTCTAAAACAATATGGGACATCATAAGCCTGTTTCCAGATAATGTATTCAGCTCCATTTTTAAATGGGCAGCCTGTTTCTAAACCTTACATAATGATAAATTAAACAAGGCTGTTGTATTTCCAAATACCTTAAAAGACTCATCCTCGTTTAAATGTACATTCTAAGGACCTCCCTGCTGGTCCAGTGGCTAAGACTCCACACTCCCAATGCAGGGGGCACGGGTTTGATCCCTGGTCAGGGAACTAGATCTGGCATGCTGCAACTAAGAATTGGTGCAACCAAATAAATAAAAATGCATATATAAAAACTATACATTCTACATCTGGGTTAGGAGAAGACTAAATGAATTCTAGCCCAGTCTTTAACTCATAAGCAGATGGTCAAGTGACAATCATTTTTGAGAGACCTGAATATGAATGGATTTTTAAAATGTCCCCTACTATTTCCTTGTTCTTGTTATTCAGTTGCTAAGTCATGTCTGACTCTTTGCAACCCCATGGATTTCAGCACACCAGGCTTCCCTGTCTCCCAGAGTTTGCTCTAACTCATGTCCATTGAGTCAGTGATGCCATCCAACCATCTCACCCTCTGTCGCTCCTTTCTCCTCCTGCCCTCAGTCTTTCCCAGCATCAGGATCTTTTCCAATTTCTTTAAGTCAAATAAAAATAAATTAACTTAGAATCACAGAATTTTAAAATAGGCACGAGTCTTGCTAGGGTAAAATTCAAACTCCATTGCTGACCAGAAATTCACTAACCTATAATTTGCTGTAAGTTGCCCACTGGAATAATAAAGTTGACTTTTGAATGAATACATGTATTAAGCAAATTTTGCAGTGTAAGTTTTTTGACCAATATTTTTATATACCTCCTACGTTCTGGGCCCCATTCCAGGTGCTGGAGAGAATTACTGGGCAAAGTAGGCAAAAATCCCTGCCCTCAGTGGAGCAGACATTTTGGAGGAGAAAGACAAAAATAGAACACAAAATAAGTACATAGTTGGTCAGAGGGTTGCAGGTGTTAAGAAAGAAAAAAAACAAGGTAAAAAGGTTCATAGTGAGAGGAAGAGGGTGGTAATTTTTAACAGGTTGTGTCAGGAGAGAAACCCCTGAAAAGTGTCACTGGACCAAAGTCTTTTTTAATTATTATTATTTTATTTATTTGTTTTTGGCTGTGGTTGGTCTTTGTTACTGTATGGGCTTTTCTCTAGTTGTAATGAGCTGCGGCTACTCTCTAGTTGCTGTGCATGGGCTTCTCATTGCAGTGGCTTCTTCTGTCACAGAGCACTGGCTTTAGGGCCCCCGGCCTCAGTATTTGAGGAATGTGGGCTCAGCAGTTGAGGTTTCCGGGTTCTAGAGCGCAGCCTCAATAGTTGTGGAGCAGGAACTTAGTTGTCCCTCAGCCCATGGGCTCTTCCCAGATCAGGGATCGAGCCCATGTTTCCTGTACTGGCAGGTAGGTTCTTTACCACTGAGCCACTAGGGAAGCCCCTGGACCAAAGTCTTAAAGGAGGTAAGGGACAAAGCTATACAATATCTCTGGGAAGAGCATTCGGACAAGAACAGTGAGTGCAAAGGCCCTGAAGTGGAACGTGTCTGGCCCAGGAGTCAGTGGAAGGAAGAGTGGAGGGAGACAGGCTCTGGAAGTATTAGAGGATGATCAGTTCGGGCAGGACCTTGCAGGTCACTCTTAAGAACTTTGGTTTATATTCCCAGTGAGTGAATAATTTATATATATATATATTATAAATTATCCCACAAAACTGCACATCATGTTACCAATGTGTTATAACCTCTGGAGAGTGGGCTTAAACTTCAGTGTATTAAAGAATCAAGCCTACTGCAAGCAACCGTTTCTTTTATTCCTTTTAAAAAAAATTATTTATATTTATTTATTTACTTTTGGCTGCACTGCGTCTTCATTGTGGCACACGGGCTTAGTTACTCCATGGCATGCGGGATTGTACTTCCCCAACCAGGAATCAAACCCATGTCTCCTGCATTGGGAGGTGGATTCTTAGCCACTGAACTGCCAGGGAAGTCTGAAGCAACCATTTTTGACTGATGTATCAGGTGTGAAAAATAAAACCAATGGTTTAGATGAAAATCTAGGTTGCATAGGCTTCTACTGTGGACATAACAGAAAAAGATTGGAGGCAATGTGTGGGAGCCTTAACTGGGAGTCTCTGGCCTAAGAATTGTTACGTGTTTCCTACCCTGACTTCAGGAGGCATTCAGTTCTGTATTAGCTCTGTATAGGCTCTTTTTAGTCATCCTGGAGTGTGAAGTTAAGTGAGCCTTATAGGAAGCATTGCTACCAATACAGCTAGTGGAGGTGATGGAATTACAGCTGAGCTATTTAAAATCCTAAAAGATGATGCTGTTAACGTGCTGCACTTAGTATGTCAACAAATTTGGAAAACGCAGCAGTGGCCACAGGACTGGAAAAGTCAGTCTTCATCCCAGTTTCAAAGAAGGGCAGTGCTAAAGATGTTCAAACTACTGGAAAATTGTGCTCATTTCCCATGCTAGTGACGTTATATTCTAAATCCTTCAAGCTAGGCTTCCGCAGTATTGAATCAAGAACTTCCAGATGTACAAGCTGGATTTAGAAAAGGCAGAGGAGCCAGAGATCAAATTGACAACATTTGTTGGATCATAGAGAAAGCAAGGGAATTCTAGAAAAACATCTATTTCTGTTTCCTTGACTACACTAAAGCCTTTGATTGTGTGGATCACAACAAACTGTGGAAAATTCTTAAAGAGATAGGAATACCAGACCATCTTACCCATCTCTCAAGAAATCTGTATGTGGGTCAAGAAGCAACAGTTAGAACCTTACATGGAACAACTGACCTAGTTCAAAACTGGAAAAGGAGTATGACAAGGCTGTATATTGTCACTCTCTTTATTTAACTTAAATGCAAAGTACACCTTGCAAAATGTCAGGCTGGATGAAGCACAAGCTGGAATCAAGATTGCCCAGAGAAACATTAACAACCTTAGATATTCAGATGATACCACCCTAATGGCAGAAAGTGAAGAGGAACTAAAGAACCTCCCGATGAAGGTTAAAGAGGAAAGTGAAAAAGCCAGCTTAAAAATCAATATTAAAAAAGTAAGATCATGGTATCTGGTCCCATCACTTCATGGCAAATAGAAGGGGAAAAAGTGAAAGCATGGCAGCTTTTCTCTTCTTGCACTCTAAAACCACTGCAGATGGTGACTGCAGCCATGAAATTAGAAGATACTTGATTACTGGAAGGAAGGCTATGACAAATATAGACAGCATATTAGAAAGCAAAGACATCACCTTGCTGACAAAGGTCCATATAGTCAAGGCAATGGTCTTTCCAGTAGTCATGTATGGATGGAGAGTTGGACCATAAGGAAGGCAGAGCACCAAAGTATTGATGCCATTGGTGCTGGAGAAGCCTCTTGAGAGTCCCCTGGACAATAAGGAGATCAAACCAGTCAGTCCTAAAGGAAATCAATCCTGTATACTCATTGGAAAGACTGATGCTGAAGCTAAAACTCCAATCATTTGGCCACTTGATGCAAAGAGTCGACTTATTGGGAAAGACCCTGATACTGAGAAAGACTGAAGGCAAAAGGAGAAGAGGGTGACAGAGGATGAGATGGTTGGATGGCATCACTGATTCAATGGACATGAACTTGGGCAAACTCTGGGAAATAATGAGGGACAGGGAAGCCTGGCCATGCTACAGTCCATGAGGTTGCAAAAAGTCGGACAAGACTTAGCGACTGAACAACAACCACAACAGGGTCTTCTACTGTGTGGTGACTAAATGTATGATTTATTTGTTCAGTATACGTCAACCCAAAACATAGATATGTGAGTAGGGAGGACAAATACAAAGATCAATGTGTTATCATCCTAGCCTACTTATTCTTTCATTCATTTACTTGTAACAGCCCTTGAAAAGGGATATATGAGAAATATGCCCTGTCCTCCAGAAGGTAAATTTTTAATTAATTTAATTTTAAATTAAAGAAAAATTTTAAAATACTTATTTATTTGTCTGTCCCAGTCCTAGTTCCCCCATCCATCCTGGGTGGTTAATACTAAGTAATTAGATTCTCTTTCCTGGGAATATAGGTCTCTTTCAATCTTGAGTAGTAGGTATTTTGAACCCACTACTGTGGCCTAACTGATATTTCAACTCCAGAAACATTCGATTGCATTTGTATGTACATAATAGGGACAAAAGTGATGAATTATGTATTAGTAGTCACACTTTCATTCATTCCCTGGCAGGATAAGAAAGTTCTGGTTGACAATTCAACACCATCCAGCTACTCTCTCCATATTATATGCTTTGGAAAAATCTGTTGTGGGAGGGGGAGGAAAAGGTAAGGTCAATACTTGTATGCATGCTAAGTTGCTTCAGTTGTGTTCGACTCTTTGCAACCCTATGGACCGTAGCCCACCAGGCTCCCCTGTCCCTGGGATTCTCCAGTCAAGAATACTAGAGTGGGTTGCCAGGCCCTCCTCCCATGAATCCTCCTGACCTAGGCCAATACTTATTGGAGAGAAATTAACAATGATGGTAGATTGAAAGAAAGTGCCCTGGTGAGGAAGTTTAGGGTGTGATGATCAAGAAAGATGATGATATTCTGGGAACTTTAAGGTATAAAGGGCTCCCCAGGTGGCTCAGTGGTAAAGAATACCCCTGCCAAAGCAGGAGACATCAGTTCACCTCCTGGGTGGGAAAGATCCACTGGAGGAGGAAATGGCAACCCTACTCCTGTATTCTTGCTTGGAAAATCTCGTGGACGGAGGAGCCTGGCAGGCTACAGTCCAGGGGGGTGCAAAGAGTTGGATACAACTGAGCATACAAGCAGATGCAGGTAGAGTATAAAATACACAGAACACTAGGAAACTATAGAGAGGGTTTAAAGAGAGATCTTGGGAGTTACAAATGAGACCTCATCTAATATTCTTAGAAATAATAAAGACTGGAATCGGTTTTAATTGCTTTGACTGTGGGACTCCATTTTTCCAAGTGAAATGCCACAGAGACTGGATGTTTAGATGCCACATTCAGAATCCAGGGAACATTTAGGGATAAACACGTTTAATCAAAGTTGTTCTGACATCAGTTAAGTATTCATTTTAACAAAGTGTTTTCCAGAGGGAACTGTGTTAGCGCAATTCAATGCCTTAATTAGTGTTCTACACAGTGCAATTGAAGGATCCCAATGTCTTCCTTTTTCACTTCTTGCTAATGAGTTTGTCTTCACTGGAATTGAGTGGGATGGAGTGGATTATTCAGCCACTCAGAAACCTTAGTCCTTCTATAGGCTTGTTCATCAGACCTCCCTCTGCCAGTGATTTTGTGCCAGGCATTTCTGGTCTCGGGCAGGTCACATGACCAGGTTTGACCTGTCACAGCCACAAAGTCACCTGACTTGTGATGGGTTGGGAGGTAGGCAAATAAACCCAGCTGAGTGAGAGTTGGACTCTAAAGAAAGCTGAGCACCGAAGAATGGATGCTTTTGAACCGTGGTGTTGGAGAAGACTCTTGAGGGTCCCTTGGACTGCAAGGAGATCAAACCAGTCAATCCTAAAGGAAATCAGTCCTAAATATTCATTGCAAGCACTGATGCTGAAGCTGAAACTCCAACACTTTGGCCACCTGATGTGAAGAACTGACTCACTGGAAAAGACCCTGATGCTAGGGAAGATTGAAGGCGGGAGGAGAAGGGGAAGACAGAGGATGAGATGGTTGGATAGCATCACCAACTCAATGAAAATGAATTTGAGTAAGCTCCGGGAGTTGGTGATGCACAGGGAAACCTGACGTGCTGCAGTCCATGGGATCACAGAGTTGGACACAACTGAGCTACTGAATTGCACTGAACTGATCTAATCAGAGTAAAGTTCAGGAATGAAGCTGCAACCCAAAAAAGGGCTATTTCTTTTCCCTGAGACTGAGTCTGGCTCCTGGCCCAGCCAGACACCAATGCAGAGGAGTCACCTGAGATATGAAAAATGAGCTCTGATGGCTGAGTACCTATGTCAGACCTGCCTATCTGAGTCAATACTCCAACCTGACTGAGAAAGATCAGTTCTTTCCTTTGTACTTTCCACTGCCAAGATTTTATTCATTAATCAACTCTTTAGTGTAAAATATTTCTTTATTACAGCTTTTGTCATTGGAAAGTATGGGTGTGTGCACAGATCAATTCAGTCAGTTCAGTCGCTCAGTCATGCCTGACTCTTTACGACTCCATGGACCGCAGCACGTCAGGCTTACCTGTCCATCACCAACTCCTAGAGCTTGCTCCAACTCATGTCCATTGAGTTGGTGATGCCATCCAACCATCTCATCCTCTGTCGTCCCCTTCTCCTCCTGCCTTCAATCTTTCCCAGCATCAGGGCCTTTTCTAAGGACTCAGTTTTTCACATCAGGTGGTCAAGTATTGGACCTTCAGCTTCAGCATCTGTCCTTCCAATGAATATTCAGGACTGATTTCCTTTAGGGTTGACTGGTTGGATCTCCTTGCAGTCCAAGGGACTCTCAAGAGTCTTCTCCAACACCACACTGCAAAAGCATCAATTATTCAGTGATCAGCCTTCTATATGGTCCAACTCTCACATCCATACTTGACTACTGGAAAAACCATAGCTTTGACTATATGGACTTTTGTCGGCAAAGTAATGTCTCTGTTTTTAATACGCTATCTAGGTTTGCATAGCTTTTCTTCCAAGGAGAAAGCATGTTTTAATTTCATGGCTGCAGTCACCATCTGCAGTGATTTTGGAGGCCAAGAAAATAAAGTCTCCCACTGTTTTCATTGTTTCCCCATCTATTTGCCATGAAGTGATGGGACTGGATGCCAGTCTTAGGTTTTTGAATGTTGAGTTTTAAGCCAGCTTTTTCACTCTCCTCTTTTACCTTATTCAAGAGGCTTTTCAGTTCCTCTTTGCTTTCTGCCATAAGGGTGGTGTCATCTGCATATCTGGGCTTCCCTAATAGCTCAGTTGGTAAAGAATCTGCCTGCAATGCAGGAGACCTGGGTTCTGTCCCAGGGTTGGGAAGATCCTCTGGAAAAGGGGAAGGCTACCCACTCCAGTATTCTGGCCTGGAGAATTTCATGGACTGTATAATCCACAGGGTTGCAAAGAGTTGGATACGACTAAGTGAAAGGACACTTTCACTTTCATCTGGGTATCTGAGGTAACTGATATTTCTCCTGGCAATCTTGATTCCAGCTTGTGCTTCATCTAGCCCAGTGTTTTGCATGATGTACTCTGCATAGAAGTTAAATAAGCAGGGTGACAATACATAGCCTTATTGTACTCCTTTTCCAATTTGGAACCAGTCCATTGTTCTGTGTCCGGTTCTAAGTGTTGCTTCTTGACCTGCATACAGATTTTTCAGGAGGCAGGTAAGGTGGTCTGGTATGTCCATCTCTTTAAGAATTTTCCACAGTTTGTAGTGATCCACATAGTCAAAGGTTTTGGCTTAGTCAATAAAGCAGAAGTAGATGTTTTTCTGGAATTCTCTTGCTTTTTCTATGATCCAATGGATTTTGGCAATTTGATCTCTGGTTCTTCTGCCTTTTTGAAAGTATGTGTAAATAATTTTTACTCGATGCAGTTTCTCCAGGAGGATTTTGCACATCTAAAGTCTGTTAAGATTTGATGCTTTCATCAGTTTTTGAAATAAGAGCAAATTTTGTAGTATTCACTTTTAGAAAGTTAATTTTATGTTAATGATTCTTTTTCTCAAACCTAATTTTCCCGGGTAATTTTTTTTTTTTTTTTTGCTGTTACTAACCAGGTATAACTTTTCAGTTTTTAAAATTTGTAACAAATCTTACCATGTGTAGTCTAGATTTTTTACTATATGTTAATTATTTCTAAGAGTAATAAGCCTAAGTTGATCAAACACACGTCATTCATACCTATTGTTTGCAATTAAGAGGGCCAATGAATAGCGCAAATCAGTTTCTCGAGGCATAGTGGGGTCAAGATGAGAAAGTCACACACAGCCTTTCAACTTGAAAGCAGCCTTATCACCACTTCAGAGGCAGGAAAACTGAGTCTTCGAGAGGTTAGTCTTTTTGTTCTGGTAACCTAAAACAATAAGACCGTCAGTTATTTTACCAGCAAAATGGGTTTTTTTCCAAGCAGCAAAGAATTTCTACTTGCAACATGCAAATATGGCAAACTACAAACAAGTCTGGTAAAACAAAAGAAAGAAAACTCTTATAGAGGAGAAGAGGCACTTGGGAGGGGTTATTGTGAACAAAAAGTCCATGGGAAGAAACTAAATTTGAAATACAGTGGCTTTCACTGACTGAATTGTGCTGGTCTCTCATTGACTGAGTTGTTGCCAGGCCAGGAGAAAAAACTTTCTCTTGCTGGCAGTAGTAATGTCACTTCCCATGGGAGATGCACGGTACCATCTCTTCCTGCTGGGATCTGTATTGACATTGAGTGAGAGCTCCCCCTCTGGCCTCTTGACTCCATTTTAGTGCTGTCTCCCTTTATATATCTTCACAGTCCAAAGTCACACATAGTAAATAGCAGAACTGGGATTCAAAGCCAGGTCTCGACATCTATTATTACTATTATTTTACTGAAGTATAGTTTATTTACAATGTTGTGTTAATTTCTAACACATAGAAAAGTGGTTCAGTTATATACACATGCACACACACATTCTTTTTCATATTCTTTTGCATTGTCACAGGATATTGAATATAGTTCCCTGTGCCATACAGTAGATCCCTGTTGTTTATCCATTCTATATAATGGTTTGCATCCGCTAATTCCAAATTCCCAAGTCATCCCTCTCTCAACCCTGCCCCCTTGGCAACCACAAGTTTGTTCTCTATGTGAGTCTATTTCTGATTTGTAGATAAGTTCACTTGTGTCATTTTAGATTCCACACATAGGCTATGTCATTTAGTATTTGTCTTTCTTTTTCTGACTTACTTCACTTAGTATGATAGTCTCCAGGTCCATCCATGTTGCTGCAAATGGCATTATTTCATTCTTTTTTTATGACTGAGTAGTATTCCATTGCATACATTTTTTATTCCATTTTTTATTCCATTGCATACTTCTTTATCCATTCATCTGTTGTTGGACAGTTAGGTTGTTTCCATGTCTTCACTATTGTATTTTTTTTTTTATTTTGTCTTCACTTTTGTAAATAGTGCTGCTATGAACATTGAGGTACATGTGTCTTTTTGAATTATATTTTTTGGACATCTATTATTTTATTTTACAAACACTGAGCTGGAGGAAGCACAAGCTGGAAACAAGATTTCTGGGAGAAATATCAATAACCTCAGATATGCAGATGACACCACCCTTATGGCAGAAAGCAAAGAAGAACTAAAGAGCCTCTTGATGAAAGTGAAAGAGGAGAGTGAAAAAGCTGGCTTAAAGTTCAACATTCAGAAAACTAAGATCATGGTCCCATCACTTCATGGCAAATAGATGGGGAAACAGTGGCGGACTTTACTTTTCTGGGCTCCAAAGTCACTGCAGAGGGTGACTGCAGCAATGAAATTAAAAGACGCTTACTCCTTGAAAGGAAAGTTGTGACCAACCTAGACAGCATATTAAAAAGCAGAGACATTACTTTGCCAACAAAGGTCCGTCTAGTCAAGGCTATGGTTTTTCCAGTAGTCATGTATGGATGTGAGAGTTGGACTGTGAAGAAAGCTGAGTGCCGAAAAATTGATGCTTTTGAACTCTGGTGTTGGAGAAGACTTTTTGAGAGTCCCTTGGACTGCAAGGAGATCCATCCAGTCCATCCTAAAGGAGATCAGTCCTGGGTGTTCATTGGAAGGACTGATGCTGAAGCTGAAACTCCAATACTTTGGCCACCTGATGCAAAGAGCTGACTCACTGGAAAAGACCCTGATGATGGGAAAGACTGAGGGCAGGAGGAGAAGGGGACGACAGAAGATGAGATGGTTGGGTGGCATCATTGACTCAATGGACATGGGTTTGGGTGGACTCCGGGAGTTGGTGATGGACAGGGAGGTCTGGCGTGCTGCAGTTCATGGGGTCGCAAGGAGTCGGACACAACTGAGCAGCTATACTGAACAAATTATGTATTGAGTGCCTCCAACTTGCCAGAAATGTTGTAGGGATTGGAGCCACAAGACAGTGGTGAACAAGACAGACTAAAGTCCCTATTCCCTAAGACTTTGTATTTTAAAAGTAACCTAGGTCCTAGCCTGTAATCTATTTTAATTCTCCTAGCAATATATTAGGGCTTTTTTATTCTAAGTGAAGAAACTGAAAAAGATTTCATTGGCTCATGAAAGTCCTGGAGTGTGCTTGTTTCCGGTACTGCTTGACAGAGGAGCTCAAATGCTGTGTACAGGACCAAGTGGTTTTTGTCTAGCCTCTCTTAATTTTACCTCCTTTATATTAACCTCATTCTTAGAAGATCTCTGCACAATTGCCCACTCTTCCCCTGCCAACAGCTTGTTTTAATTGCTTAGTCAAAATGGAAAATTTTTGTTCAATCCATATCCATCAATTTACTGATTTTGATTTAAATTATGAAAAACATATCAAAGTCATAAATTCAGATGAGTTTGCTTCTAGTCCACCCAAGTTTGAAAAGTGAAGTAGCTCAGGCATGTCCAACTTTGTGTGACCCCCTAGACTGTAGCCCTCCAGGTGCCTCTGTCCATGGAATTTTTCAGGCAAGACTACTGGAGTGAGTTGCCATTTTCGACTCCTGGGATCACCCCACTTCATAGGTACCAGCTAATCTGGAGTCTTAGATCAACCAGGAGGGCAATTAATCAATCAAGCTTGTGCAATGGAGCCCCAATAAAAACTCAGAATTTGGTGGCCTGGGTGAACTTTCTTTGTTGGCAACTTCATGTATTCTGACACCCATCAATGCTGTGTAAGTAATGTGTCTGGACTGCCCAAGGAGAAGACAACAGAAGCTTCATATGTGGTACAACCAGGATGTCCTCCCTGCCCCTCCCCTCCTGTCCCCCCTCCCCCCTTTGCTGATGTTAATCTGTACCCATCCCCTGTGTTAAACCCTAACTGTGAGCATTGCAGTTTTCAGTGAATTCTGTAAGTCCCTCCAGTGAGTTACTGAACTTGTAGTTGGTGTCAGAAGTCAGAGGGGTCTTGGAGACTGTTCCCTCTGACTTTGTTAGCCTAAACTCTGGTGTCTCCCACGACCACTATCTGATGTAGCCACCTCTCTCTCAGCCCTCCTCCAAGTCCATGCCCCATTTTCTTATTTATTTGTCCACTTCTGTCTTGTCTGTTTCTCACACTAGAACTGCATCCCAAGGCCTGAGTCTCTGCATATTACCACTTCATGCCATTTTAAATTACATTCTTTAGGTTATGTTAATTAGTCATTACGGGCCTTCAGTTCAGTTCAGTCAGCTCAGTCGTGTCCAACTCTTTGCGACCCCATGGACTGCAGCACACCAGGCTTCCCTGTCCATCACCAACTCCCAGAGCTTGCTCAAACTCATGTCCATCGAGTCAGTGATGTCATCCAACCACCTCATTCTTTGTCTTCCCCTTCTCCTTCCGCCTTCAATCTTGCCCAGCGTCAGAGTCTTTTCCAATGAGTCAGTTCTTCACATCAGGTGGCCAAAGTGTTGGAGCTTCAACTTCAGCATTAGTCCTTGGAATGAATAATCAGGACTGATTTCCTTTGGGATTGACTAGGCCTTAGTCACACAAAAAAGGATAAGAATCCATAAAAGTGTGTTAGTCACTCACTCCTGTCTGACTCTTTGCAACCTCATGGACTGTAGCTCCTCAGGCTCCTCTGTCCAAGGAATTCTCCAGGCAAGAATACTGGAGTGTGTTGCCATTCCCTCCTCCAGGGGATCTTCCGACCCAGGGATTGATGCTCTCCTGCAGGGCAGGCAGGAGCCACCGGGGAAACCCCAAGAATCCTTGAAGAGATGGTCTTTGTTCGGAATATGCGTATACAAAGCTGCACCTAACCCATCTCCATACACTTGCTAAATTCGTCACCAAATTTTCCACGAATTTTTAAAGTAAATCAAATGAATGTGAAAGCACAAAACCAAAAGCAGATCAAAAAGAGCAAAAGTCGTATCTAACCGACCAGGATAAGACACCGCTAGAACACAACTCAGTTGGGCCCCGCCCCTTCGCGGCCAACCCCGCCTCTCCGCAGCAGGCCCCGCCCCTCCCCTTTCAGTCAGGCTCCACTCCTTCCCCCACCAGATCGCGTCTGTTCCTCTGCCGCGCCTTTTGGGCGGGCCCCTTCCCTCCCCGATAGTCCCCGCCTACCCAAGTCAGGCCCCGCCCCCAGGCGGACCCCGCCCCTTGGGTCGCGGCATTCCCTCAGGAAGGCTCCCGCTGTCGGCGTGGGTCTGGGCGCGGCGCGGGCCGGGCATGCGCAGAGCGCGAGGGCGCGGTTGCCGTGGCAGCGCCGGCCGAGGGGAGGGCGACCGGCGGGCTGAGGCGGCGGCGGGTACATCGAGAGCCCGCGGCCGGCCGGAGGCGGCGCCGGGCAGGCCTGAGCGGCGGGGCGCGGCGCCCGGCCCGTGGGGATGCGGGACCGGCTGCCGGACCTGACCGCGGTGAGCCGCGGGCGGGCGAGCTGGAGAGTAGCGGTTCGGGCCGGGAGCCCTGGGGGCGCGGGGATGGGCTGGGCCTTCAGGGTGCGGGGTCACAGGGTGGGCGGGGAAGGGGAGTCCGGGTTCCGGGGCTCAGGCGGGGCGGGGCGGCCCCTGTGCGGGGTCGGAGGGGGTGCACGGCTTCCCCAGCCCGCAGCACCACCGTCCCACCATCTCCCCGACTCCCCGAAGGCATTCTTCTGCCCTCGCTTCTGCACTGGGCGATGGGAAAGGGAATTGCTTTTGAGCCGGCGTCTCAGGGTCCGGCCGGGCCTCGAACCTCCTTTTCTGAGCTGGGCTCTGCTGCTGCTTCAGGTGACTTCCTTCCCTAGAGGCGGTCCACTCCTTCGCCTGGTTTAAATCCTTGCAGAGCACTTATCATGACCAGAAGTTACTTGTTGAATTATGGTCGGTTCCATCCTAGTATGCGTCAGCTCCCTGATAGCAGGGACAAGTCCCCTTGCTCCCTGTCTGCTATCTGAGGTTTCGGGTGGGACCCCGCGCGCAGGAGCTCAGTGGATAGGTGGGAACGGATGCTTGTGATGCCACGTGCCAGTGGGCGCCTTGCAGGGCTGGATGCTGGAAGGGAGCAGTGAGGCAGGTACAGAGGGGCGCCTTTTGTTTCCCCTGTAAATAGTTTGTCTTGTGTTTGTTTACTCCCAGTAAACCCCGCTGGTGGAGTACATAAGTGCTCAGCAAATTACCAATGACTTTAGTAAGGGAACAGTGTTTTGTTCCCTTAGGAATTGGAGTCTTGTTTGATGCATTCCACAGACAGTGCTGTGAATGAGATGATGACATTGAAACGGTAGTGGATGTTTATCGAATGTAGAAGAGTTGAAACATTTTAGGTGAACAGAATTAATTCTGACTTTTTTCATGAAAAATACAAGTACTAGAGTAGTGTTGAATTTATATTTCGTTCCCCAGTACTCTGAACAGCCTCAGATTGCAGCAAGGCCCACTGCACTAACGCATCCATTGAATGTAATGAATTAACTCTCTCCTTGGCTTCTAGACTGGATCCAGCCCTGTCCAAGGCTTAGGAAGTAGAATAGTCCCTCAGATTATTATCTGTGTTCTGTTGGCCAGATGAGGAATCTTAGTTCAGAGAAGCAATGAATTATTCATTATTCAGATTATGGAAATTATGCTTTTACAGTCCTTCCCAGAAAGTTTCTTCCTAGTGATTTTTCTTTCCTTCTCTTTTTATTAATGGTCAGATATTTTGACGTTTGTGTTCACAGGTTAGCAACATGTTAAATGGCAAATTGCTTTTCTTTTATTGCACTCAGTGGTGTATCTTTCTTTGTTAGAAGCTCAGATATTTGCTAAGTGAAGAAATGAAGACTGTATCATGAAAGAATAGACAAATTTATGAATGTTGGAGAACAGTAGAAAATATGTGTTAGTGGAATATGTGAGAAACTTTTCTTGGCTTGTTTAGCAAAAAAAAGCAAAAAACAAAAAAGAAGAAGGCAGTTCTTTATCACTCTTAATTAAGTGTATGTGTATTTCAGCTCTTATGGCAACAGTGTCGGTAAGAACATGTTTTAATCTAGAATTCTAGAGGAAGAAGTGATCTTTTCTGATCCAGTACCATGTTGCTGTAGATGGAAATTTGAGCAGCTGTAGGGCAAATTAGTGGACGTTTCTATGTCTGCAGTTGTTAAATCTTGGGCAGAAAATTTCTGAACCTCTCAAAACCTCAGTTTTCCTGTATATAAAATGACGATAATAAGATTTTTTTGTGTACTCTTATGGAAGAAGCGCCGAATCATAAAATTATCTCCTGTGTGTGACACTCTGGGAGAGGGTGGGAGAGAGAATAATGCTTTGTAATTACAAGTGCTATTAATATGTATTAATTTTTAAAATGTTTTCAAGCAGTTATAAAAAGCAACCTTCTCCCTGGCATATAAACTTAAAATTGAATCTGACATACTTAAAGTTTAACTTTTAATATTTAGAAACTCATCTGAAAATTATCAGCTATCAAAGCTAATTTTTTTTTTTTTCAGGAAATGTGTCTTTTCCAGGTAGCTCTTGGAGTAGTAAAATGACCTTTCACAACCATGTTTCTAAGTGGCTGGTGTTTTTTCCTAGGTAAATTTGAATATTCAATTTTACTAGTTAAAATGCTTGTGTTGTCCACATTGACAAAATGTTCTTGGTGCCTTCTAGAAGTTTCCTTTGTTAGCTGTTAGTGATTCCTCCTGAGAAAAAGATTCCCACTGATAACTTCTCAGAAAGGACTTACAAGTTAGTTTGTCCAATACAGTTTGTCAAATACAAATTTAGCTGCTTCTAAGCAAGAATTCTCTTTTTGAGCAGCCATTTGGTACATTTGGGTGCAGAAAGTTTGAGTGACTTGCCCAAGACTTTCTAAATTCTAAATCCAGAAGGTTGTTTCTGGTTTTTAAAAAAATAAAAGGACCACACATTCAGTAGATTCTGAGCACTGGATCTCTGTGAGGTTACGTGCTAAGTGCAGAGGGCACAGAAATGAACTGGGTGTGAGCTGTGGATGTGCACAACCGGGTAAGGAAGAGTGAAGAAGCAGAAGGAAATAGGTTTAGGAAGTAAGTCAAAGTGGAATTGCTGTCCTTCGAGATAATGACCCAAGGATATTTTGATTACCTTTTAAAAAAAGTTTGTGAATGCAAATGACTGTATTTACGGTAGTTAAAAACAAAAATTGCAAATTTCAGCTGTGGGAATTTGCAGAGTAATAGACTTAAACACACATACTTAGATGGTATTCACTAGTAGACATACAAGAAAATTAAATTGTTTAAAGAAAATTATATTGAAATGTAGTTGATTTACAATGTTCTATTTCTGCTGGATAACAAAGTGATTCAGTTATACATATATATATTTTTAATAATCTTTTCTATTAAGGTTTTCACAGGATATTGAATATAGTTTCCTGTCTATACAGTGGGACTTTGTTTATTGAGAAAATTACTATTTTTAATACTTGGGTTCATGGTAATAAATTGCACGTAAAATTTTTTAAAGGGCAAGAAAGCTGCCCACATATTTTTAAGATTCTGTTTTGGCAGCTCAGATGGGACACAGAGTGCAGATTGTTACGTGGTAAAGGTTCAGGTTCCAACTTAGAAAGTAAAAGCATTTTTTTTTAAGTATGTCACTGAAGTTTAAAATACTGAGAATTTCATAATACATGTATACTTTAATATATGAATTGTACATAATATTTGAATATGTTTATAGTTGAGGATTTCATAATTTACTGAATCCTGCGTCATTCTACAGACAGTTGAAATCCCACAGTTGGGATCTTTGCAACCCAGAGCTGTAGTTTCTCTGTGTGTAGGCAAGATGGGTTGCATTTCCTCCTCCAGGGAATCTTCATGACCCCAGGGATCGAACCCATGTCTCTTGCATCTCCTGCATTGGCAGGCAGATTCTTGACCACTGCGCCTCCTGGGAAGCCCTTGTTATTTCTCTGGGAACCACAATAAATACTGTTTGTATGCAGAATAAAAAAGCAAAGTCTCTACATTTCCACAGGTTAATTACTTCTTGTTTTTAATTTCAAGTCTGTTCATTCTGAATATAAGGGATGGAGAACCCAAGAGAGAACCAGCATCTCACTGGCAGGTCCCCTGGTCCAGTGCTGTTCCCACGTGCCCTCCTCTCTGGGTCCTCGTGAGCTACTCACTTTGTATGTGTCTTGCCCCCTCCCTTTTTCTGGCCCCACGTTTTCTTCTTGCCTCAGTGCAAGCATCGCTACCAGGAAGTCTTTCCTCTTGTGTCCCCAGAGATCTCCCGTCTCTGCACTCTGCACCTTTTCCAGGGCAGATGTGTGCTGTCAGGTTTGCTCTGAGGCCTCAGGACTCTGCCTGGAACACCTGCTAGGTGTGGTTTGAGTGCGTTTGCTTCTGAACACACCCACGGTTAGTTAGGAAAACGCAGATGACAATGGACCCTGTTGTCTTCAGGCTCTTTGGGTTGCCAGGGACAGAAACCCCTTCGCTAAAACAGAAAAGGGAGATTGATGCAATGGTAGAATGGGGCTTCAGATTCAACAGCGGGATGTGCTGTCAGACCTCACGAGGGGATGGAACCAGGGGCTAGCGAGCAACCAAGACTGCCTCTGTCCTCCAGTCCTGCCCATTGTGCCGCTTCGTGCTGTGTGTGTCTGTGTCTTTGTTTCTTGGCTTCCTTGTCCTTCTGTATGTGCTTTCTCTTCGCTCCATCCCCATCCCCATCTCATCTCTCTGCCCTTCATTCATTCCTTTAGCTGGTCTCAACTGAGTGACTGCCACGTGCCAGGCACTGTTTCAGGCGTAAGTTGCAACAAGACCCTTGAAGTCCTTGCTCCCCTGAAACGTGTCCTGGGGGGAGGGGACAAGGAACAGTTAAGTCAGTGAGCAGTAACTGCTGGGGAAGATATAAAACGGTGAGTGGGTGTGGGTTGGCTGCTTTGGGCTGGGTGATCAGGGGTCTTGATCAGGGAGATCTTTGAGCTGAGATGTGATGAGAAGAAGGAGCCAGCTGGGTACAGGCTGGGCAGGGGGCACGGCCAGCCAAGGCTCTGCTGTGAAGGACAGAGGATGAGGAGTTTGATAGTTAGTGGTGAGCGAAAATGAGACATGAGGGAAAATCTTTAAACATATCTTTGAGGGGAAAAACCAGAAGCATTTATGCAGTACAATGTTAGTTATGTAAAGTGTAAGGACCTGTAGTATTTATAATATTAATAATGGAATATGAAGTGAAAATGTAAAACATGAAACAGTAATATTCTCCCTAGGGCATAAAACTATAACTGATTATATAATAATCTGGGAAAGAAATACTTATATCTGGCAACATGATTACCAACTGGCCAGCAGTCAGCTTTTGCCTATTTTTAATTACAAGTATTCTTTTTTTTTTTTACCTGAAGTAATGTAATTTTGAAAAATTATTGTATTCTAGCAATAAAGGTATTGCCACCATTGGACATATTTCAAGAAAATTGTTTCCCCACAGTTAGCATTTGCATGGAAGGCCCTAGTGTACATGTATGTGGAGAATAACATGGAGAAAAATTCAGTATCTTATCCAACTTTGAATTCTTTTAGTTTGCAATAATTCAGCTTTTGAATTATCTCAACAGAGAGCATTCCAGTGACAGATAATTCATCTTTGTTAAATAGTCTCTAAGCAGGGAAGCTCCTTACTGTCTCTTCCTTACAACACTTTTCAAAGAGAGAATTGTATTTTAATATAACTCTGCTTTTAAGGAGAATTCTTTTAAAATTTAACAGAAATGGAATGTTGATATTTGGGTGCTTATCTTGTACTTTGACACTTTGGAGATCAAGTTGGAGGCTATTCCCACTGCTGTTAGTGAATGCCACGAATCATTTTGTTATTTACGATAAGTACACTGTTGTAAACAACAGCTGTGGTACAGGGGTTACACCATCTCAGCTGGAAAGATGGAACATGAGCTTCATGGACGTGGGGGGCGATTGTGTAGCTTGAATAGCATAGTTAGGTAGTCATTTTTTGTTTCTTTTTTTTAATGAATGGAAAAGCTGAAATAGTTATTACTTGGGTCTATTTTCTCATGTCTAATAGTTTTAAGAATTCTAGATAGAACTGAGAAATATAAGTAGGAAATAGGCTTTACTCCAATATAAAATAAAAAGTTAAAAAAGAAAGTCTTCACAACTGATTTTACATGTTTTATCCATTTATGACATAAGAATACCATGCTGTAACGAATAGAAATAAATTTAATAATCTCTCTAATCTGCAAAAATTGTGTTAAAATTGCACACAGTGTCATTGTTTTGCTGATTTTTCTCTAAGGCACTAAAACATAACAGAAAAACCAGTAGCAAAAAAAAAAAAAAAGGAAAAAAGGCAGTAGAGGAAACAGATTGCAGTCATTGGCTCCCTCTTGGTCTGCAGGTAGAGAAATGCACGATTTACCAGCAAGCGAATGACTGTGAATAAAGATCACGCGTGGTGACACGTGGGTCTCAGCGTCCAGGAAGAGTTGAGTTTTTTGGTGGTCAGCTGTTTATTCACTGCCTCCCTGCAAAGAGAGTGGTCCATGTATAATGTAATGGTAAAATGACTGACTTCCCTCAGGGAGAGGGTTACGTTGGACACCGTCTCCCCTGAGCCAGAAATAGCTAAGTCTCTGCCCTGGAGCAGGTGGAGTAGGGAGCGTAGGTTCTTGGTGGTGTCACACGTGGCAGACATCCTTGTGTGGGCTTTGCCACGAGATGGTGTAGTGCTGCCGGGCCCGGGGGTGGGGAGCGTGCAGGTGAAGCAGGACAGGCTGTGGATTGACCACTGTGGAAGCCATGCAGCGGATCCATCGAGGGCCCCCTGTATTGTTCCTTCTACTTCTGTACGTGTTTTGTTATTTTCACAACAAAACGTAAGACAGACAAAACACTGAGGCCTCTGAGAACCCTGAGTAGCTGTCAGAGGGGTGAGATGGGTGCCCTCCGCCCCAGGAAAGCCACGGTGGGGGCAGATGTGTTGTCATGACTCGTCCTCTGGGCCACAGGGGAATCTCAGCCCTGCTCAGCCACGTTCAAGGTCATTCTCTACCCTTGCCCCATTCTCATTTGATGAATTCACGGGGACTCAATTTAGTTCACTCCAGTGTTCCTGGCCTCCGGAACGTCCCCTGCCCGCATCTGCGAAGAGAAGTCAGCCACAGGGGGACAGTGACATGCAGGGTCATTCAAAGAGGACATGATTGTGAAGGCCAGGGAAGCTGCCCCGGAAGCTCAGAAGGGAGCCTGGGAGCCAGGCTGTGCCTGGAGGACCCACGTGAAATCCCCTCCTCTGGGAGAGGTCCATGGTGTGTGGTCAAGAGTGAGGACTTCTGGAGTCAGATGGATAAGGTGGTCTCAGCTCTGAGCGTCCAGGGCAGCCGCTCACCCCTCCTGCCTTAGCTGCTTCTCGCAGAGTTGGGGGAGCGGGTGTGGAAGGCATTTTAAGTTTCCCGGTGGTCCTGCCATTGGTGAGTCAGCACAGTCGTGGGTTTGTGAGGTCGAACCCTCCTGGTTCCCAGAGAGGCCTGAGTCTGTGAGCACGGTGCTCAGCTGTCCCGGGGTGTTCTGTGTGTGAAACGGGGGTGCTCGCAGGCCTCAGGTGGTGCTGGAGGACCAACACAACAGCAAGTCCTCCTGCTGCCCCAGTGCCCTGGCCCATGATGTGATGCCCGTTAGCAGCCCTCTTTCACTCCAAATGATGCGGGAGCCTGGAGAAGAGCTCTACGCTATTGGCGGGTTTGCCTGAACGTCACTTTTGTTGCTGTTAGCTGATTGCTGATCTGCCTTTAAGTGCTCTTTTTCTGGGAATTAAGAGCATGGACCTGAAATTATTTTAAAAGCGTTCATTGGTGTGTGCACATCCTGTGAAAATCACGTGCCTTATGAAGCCCTGAGTGGGCAGTTTTCCTGCAGCCCCACCTTTGGAGGAGGAAACAGGTATCATCTTCACTTTATAGACCAGGAGACAGACTAGGAGAAGTTGGTGGGGCCCAGCTGGTAAGCAGGTTAGAAGCCAGACCTGTGACTCCCAAGACGGTATTCTCGCTAGACAAGCCTGTCTGCCTGGGTTCAGATCGGTGTCTTGGTTAGTTAGCATGGTTGGTTAAAGAAAGGGTCAGGTTGCTTCAGTCCTTGGTGTGTGTGTGTGTCCTTGGGCTCTCGTGACACAAGACCACAGATGGGGTCACAGAAGTGCTGTCATGTCTGGCCTGGAGGCCAGAAGCCTAAAGTCAGGATGTTGCAGGGCCATGCTCCCCTGAACCTCGGGGGAGTCCTGCCTTGCTGCTCATGTCTTCCAGGCGTGGTGGCAGTCCTAGGCACTCCTTGGCTTCTAGACCCTTCACTACCCTCTCTGCCTTGCTGCCACATGACTGCCTCCCCTGTGTCTCTGTCTCTTATAAGGACAGAGTCCTGTGGGGTTAAGGGCCCATCCTGCTCCAGCATGACCTCATCTTAACTAATTATGTCTTCCCAGACCCTTTTTCCAAGCACGGGTCCTGGGGGTTTGCAACATTTATTTTTAGGGGGACAGTTCAACCCATAATACCTGCCCTGTTAGCAGAGCACAAATGAAACATTCTCAGTAGCAGCGCTGTCTAATTGCGGGCATCTTCCTCCATGACTGGAGTCACGTGAGAGCAGGGTGGTGGCTCAAAGTAAGGGCGGGCCCTGCTGGGGAAACCACTCCAGGCACGTGCCCTGGGGAGTCTGTGAACAGAAGCAACGGTGTGGAGAGAGTTCAGCCCACAGTCCTGAGAGGCGCCCTCTGACCCCCGCCTGCAGCTCCTTGAGTTGCTCCCAGAATCCTGTGGAGGGGGGTCTGCTTTTCCCTCGAGACCACCCCACTATCCAGTGTGTGTGTCACCTGGAGATAAAATACTCTTTACGGCTCTCATAAAAACCCCTTGTCTGAGGGAGCTGTGCCTCTCTATCTTGGAGAAGCACATTTCTTCTCCCTTTGCCCTCTGTAGATTATCTTATCTACACCCAGAAGTGGCCCCAGGGCAAGGGAGGTGCAGAAGCCTTCCGGGGTGGTAAGAGATTCTTGTTGAAGTTTAGGCCAGAGCGATTTGCCTCAGCGTGGGCCCTGGAAGGTGCAGAGGGAGGCTGCATTGTGTTTTCTTACCACATTTATTACAGTTGGCAGATTTTTCTTAACTAAATTTAGTGGAATTTTGTTTCCACATTATTCCAAGTTGCAGATCAGTAAAGCTACACTTAAGACTTTTAGTGCTTCAAGATTCTGATTTTCCTGAGGACACAGAATTCCTGAAATCTGGGGCCACCTCAGCTTTTGCAGAGTTAGAGCTGAACTGACCGCCTAGCGTGCCCTCAGGGAGATGGTTTCAAACAGTTCCCTCCTCTATATGCTGTCAGGTGTCTTTCCTTTCTCGTCTCGAATCCACATCTCTCACTGGTAGATGCTCTGTCACATGTCCTTGATAAATTTTGTGTGACTCGGATGCCAGGTTCTGGGGTCTGACATTGTCTCCTCTCCCCTGTAGCTGTAGACAGAGATTGCTTTCTTCCCAATATAAGACCCGTACGTAAAAACGAGTTCCGTTCTGAGAGCATATTCACACGTCCGGTTTAAACAAGTCCAACAAAGTCAGTTTAGGTACCCAACTAACACAATTGGCTATGTAGTACTGTAGTGTGAAGGGAAGTTAAGTAAAAGCCGCTCAGTCAGGTCCGACTCTTGGTGACCCCATGGACTATACAGTCCATGGAATTTTCCAGGCCAGAATACCGGAGTGGGTAGCCATTCCCTTCTCCAGGAGATCCTTCGCAACCCAGGGATCGAACCCAGGTCTCCCACATTGCAGGCAGATTCTTTACCAGCTGAGCCACAAGGGAAGCCCATACTGTAGTGTAATAGGTTTATAATACTTTTTACACAAATGGGTTGGTTGAAAGTCACTCAGTCATATCCGACTCTTCGTGAGACAGTGGACTATACAGTCCATGGAATTCTCCATGCCAGAATATTGGAGTGGGTAGCCTTTCCCTTTCCCAAGGGATCTTCCCAACCCAGGGATCGAACTCCGGTCTCCCGCATTGCAGGCAGATTCTTTACGAACTGAGCCACAAGAGAAGTGTTAACTGAGCCATAAGAGAAGTATTCACACAAATAATACATAAAAAACAAACATAGAAAACTAAACATTTAAAATCTTACGGTACCTTGAGAAGTATAGTAGTACAATACAACAGCTGGTGAACAGGGCTGGCATCGGGTGAACAGGCAAGAAGAGTTACTGACTGGAGCGGGGAGTGGAGGTGGAGGTGGTAGAGCTGAAGGATCGTCAGCAATAGGAGATGGAGGGCAAGCTGCAATTTCACTCATGCCTGACGTTGATGACACAGGTTCTGGTTTCTTGCTGGCTTTTTTTTTTAACTACCCTCTCGAAAAAACAGGCCAGTGATGTCTGGGTAGTACTTTTTTTTTGTCATCCCAGTTACCAGCTACATCATTGCTGCTTTTGCACGTGCTTCCAGACATCCTGGGCTTGAAATAAAACTGCACTACTATACAGTAAAGTATACAGAAGCACATGTGTAGAGGATGTACACATGTGACAGTGTACACCAGACATGTGAACTTATGTGATTGGACATGGGAATGCACGTTCATGTCTTTGAAAGCTTGCAACTCGAAGGTTCATGTGTAGGGGACTTATTGCAAAGTCTTTTCACTGTTTCGTTCTTTTGTGTCCCTTGAGGGGTGGGTTAAGGTTACAATGTGGTGAGGTTCTGGATGTTCTAGGGTAGTCTCGAGTCATGGAATGCTCCACTCAGCCAGAGACCCAGCCCTCCAGGCGGTCCTGATGTCCGTCAAGTGTGAGAACGCCTGGCCTAGAACATCTCTTCAATGTTATTTTAAACTGATGGACCTGATTTGTAAAGTAGTGTCATCCTGGCCTTTCCCGGTGGTGGGTCGCTTTCTTCCTCAGTGTTCCCTTGTTCATTCGTGAAGTTGTGTCCAACTCTGTAATCCCCTGGACTGCAGCACGTGCTTCACCATCTCCCAGAGTTTGCTCAAACTCGTGTCCGTTGAGTCAGTGATGCCATCCAGCCGTCTCATCCTCTGTTGTCCCCTTCTCCTCCTGCCGCCAATCTTTCCCAGCATCAAGGTCTTTTCCAGTGAGTTGGCTCTTCATATCAGGTGGCCAGAGTATTGGAACTTCTGCTTCAGTATCAGTCCTTCCAAAGAATATTCAGGGTTGTTTTCCCTTAGGATTGACTAGTTTGATCTCCTTGTTGTCCAAGGGACTCTCAGTATGCTATCTATGGTGAAACAGATCACCAGCCCAGGTGGGATGCACGAGACAAGTGCTCCGGCCTGGTGCACTGGGAAGACCCAGAGGAATCGGGTGGAGAGGGAGGTGGGAGGGGGGATCGGGATTGGGAATACATGTAAATCCATGGCTGATTCATATCAATGTATGACAAAACCCACTGGAAAAAAAAAAATTAAAAAAAAATAAAAAAAAAAGAATCTCCTCCAGTTCCACAGTTCACTGAGGTCTTCTTCACTGAGTCTTTCTTTAGCAAAATGTTTATTGATTATACAAGTGTGGTCATAATTGGAAATTACTTACTTAGGGAAAAATGATCAACACTAGCTAACATACGTGAAAGTTCTTTGAAAATTATTACCTAGTCTAGAAAAGTTGGGCACAAAAGTCTGAAACGAGGGTTACAGAGGATGAGATGGCTGGAAGACGTCACCGATTCTGTGGATGTGAACTTGGGCAAATTCTGGGAGATGGTAGGGACAGAGAAGCCTGGCATGCTGCAGTCCATGCGGTCGCAAAGGGTCGGACATGACTGAGCGACTGAGCAACAACTAGAAAAGTTGACTAGTGGTGTCAGTATTTCTAATCTGTATAGACAGTGTGCAATGTAAGCAGATTCACTTGTGAAAAATAAACCTGGTCTGTGTCACATGGACGCACTCAGTGAGAATGAATGATGGATCCTCTGGCGCTCAGTTCTCGAAGATCCAGCCATTGTTTCCCCCTGACGTGGCTGCTTCTCCGGGCCGATTGGCTGTGTGCGCCTGCCCCAACTGTGGCCTGGTGAATGTCACAGCCTTGGTGGGTGGTGGGCTTCTTACGCTTTGGTGCTCCTAGTGAGCTGAGATCGTGTAGGTACCCAGCTGCTCTTGTCTTTCAATTCACCGTTGGTGCCTCTGTGAAAACTTTTAAAACCAGAATTTTACATTTCATATTTTTCCATTTCAGTGTAGGAAAAATGATGATGGGGACACAACTGTTGTTGTTGAAAAGGACCATTTTATGGATGATTTCTTCCATCAGGTAAGAGTCGTTTTGTGAAACCCAGTCTGTCATTTTTCTTTAAACATAGTTAAATTAATGTAACTGCATTTGTCGTATTTGAAATAATGCCAAAACTAAATATTTTAAAAAGTTGACGTTTGAAAAGTGCTGTAGAATTTTTAGTGCTATTAGCACATTTATTACTGTTGAGCCCTTCTTCCTGGTGACTGACTTGGGGGGGAGGGCGGGTGAGAATGGTGACTGTCAGTGCTGGGGGCCTCTGAGGAGACTGAAGCCCGCGGGCTGGGGGTGGTCAGCAAGGTGGACCTGCTGCTCACGGGCTCGTGCTGGGAGAAGGTATCTCCTCCAAGCACAGGGTCCCCTGGGGAGGTCTGCCGCACCCATGGCCAGCAGGGTCCTCCAAACAAAGGGAGACTGGGTCCTGGGAGTGGAAGGCCTGGTGGCAGTGATGTCCCTCAGCTGGCCGTCAGGCGTGCACGGTACACACAGTGAGGCTTTTCTCTCTCTTCTCCTGTGGAATGGCTGTGAGTCCTGTATGTCAAAGGGCTTGCTCGTATTGTGTATTTTCTAAAATCTTTGATTGAATTTTAAATTCTTCTCCTGAGTTTTCCGTATATCAAAGCATGAGTCTCTAGGTCATATGGGACTTTACTCATTCCTGAGAGATCTAATCCTTGAGCAAAGATACGATTGTGGCAACTCTGCTCTGCCTTGGTCAGCCTGGCCTATCTCTGGACTGTCCGTGCAGGGGCGTAGCCTCTGGGCCCGTGCCCTTGGGTCTTCCTTCGAACCTGTCTGTCTCCCAGACTTCCCCCTAAGGCCTTTCCCTCTCCTTCTCAACTCCCCAGGGCTGTTTCTAGAATTTAAACATGACAGCGCGTTTAAATTCTTAACCCTAAGTCATAGTTGATCAAATTTTGCATAATTTCAAATTTTTGAAATTGACTCTGAGAACAGATATTTTGACTTTGTTAAGCATTAAGAAAAGAAACATGGCCAGTATAATTTTTTCACAATGGAAACTTCATTTGCAGGACTTGTATTGATTATGCTGAATCTAGTCTAAGAGTTTCAGTTTACTCTTAAATCTGTTGGCAGTCTAAACTGGTCCATCACTACATGGATTTGAAAATATGTAGTATGTTAATTAAAAATGTATTACAAGTTACCAGCTTTTCAGCCAGAATTTATTGAATACATAGTTCATTGGGTTTCAGATATATTTATGTTAGTTCCTAGTCTTTTCTAATTGGAAAAACATGAAATTAAATCATTATCTATAGGAGCTTACTTTAAGGTACAAAGGGGTTAAGTTATTGGATTTCTGGATTTCACTTTGCAAACAAGACACTTTCATCCTGGCTAGTTTACCTGCCCACTTTGTAAAATCATTATTTCTCTGATTTTACCCCCTTTACCTAGATGCTTAATTCTTCCATATCAGTTCTCCAGAGAAACCCATATTTTTTATTTTAAGAATCTTCTAGCAGTAAATGTTGTATTTTATAGAAGAATTTTAATCACTGTGTCATTAAACTGTAGTAACTTAGCACTAATCCATTTTGGCTGCAGGTGTTAGAGATTCACAGAAAAACAGGTGAGTGGTGTGAGGGAGGTCTGAGAGCCTTTGATTTTAACTTAAGTTCCAGTTTCATTTGTTAAATAGTTGACTTATTTTGCAGTTAACTTCTGTGAAATGACTTCTTTTTTTTTTTTTGCCTGTGCCATACTGCATGTGGGATCTTAGTTCCCCAACTAGGGACTGAACCTGTGTCCACTGCGGTAGAAGCATGAGGTCTTAACCACTGGACTGCCAGGGACATCCTGAAATGACTTCTGAAACAAATAGAGAAGCCAGTGATGTTTGTTAATACAAGCTCTTTCTTTAGAAAATGACATTTAGATCTTAAGTATCACATAGAATATTGCAAAAGATAGGAATTTTGCACATGACCAGTGTTGGTTAAAACTAGAATAATGCTGTAATAGGCGGCCAGGAGATCCCCTTTTTATGAGAGTAGTTTGTGGTTGTCTGAGAGAGCCCGTGTGGTGTAATTCATAGATGTAAATGGGCCTGGCGCTACAGTGAGGATGGCACTTCCCTCCTGGTACTGAGTTGGTGGCCCAGCAGTTTCCTTTTCTTTTTGGGCCACACTGGTGCTTCTGCCGCACAGATAATGTTGATGTGTGTACTGTAGAACTTTCCAAGAGGCAAAGGAGTATCTTTTCTACTTTGTGACAGATGGGTCTCACTGACTTCACTTCAGAAATGGTGCTTTAAAGATGACTAACTGAAATGTAAATCTGTGCACTAAAACCACAAAATCATTTGTGCTTAAGCCTGTGTGGTAAAGTAGCAAAAATTTTAAAAGATACTGTTGTAATTTTTTGTGTGGTTTTTACCTGATTAATAAGATAAAATTAATAAGTATGTGAAGTTCTATAGAAATCATGTATAGATGGAAATAACACCCAGGCTTAATGAAATAGCCAGTCACTGTTTTATGAAAGCAGAATTCTGTGTCAGACTGTCCTCTAATATGTTGCTTTTCAAAATGTGCTGTGGGACTTGGACCCAGTGTCCCTGCGGTTCCTGAGACCCTTCCAAGGAGTTCGTGTGGCTGAAACAATTTTCATAAGAATATGAAGATATTCACCTCTTTCCTCTCCCTCTGTCATGAATGACCGTGGGGGTGGGGGTAGTTTTCAGAGGCCACACCACAACAGATTGAACACAGAAACAGGCATCAGAATCAAGGTGCCTTCCATTAAGCTAGAAGCTAGATTTGCAGAGAAATGTAAATCACTGCTCTTACTGTCACTGATTTTGGGGGAAAATACTGCTTTTTTCCATAAAAATATGTTATTTATGTTAACATGTATTTTTAGTTTCCTGCTGCTGCAGTAACAAATAACCACAAATATAGTAGTTTTAACAGAACATGCATTTATCGTCTCACAGTTCCAGAGGTCAGAAGTCTGGAACGAGCTGTTTGGGGCGCACGTCAGGGTGCTGGCAGGGCCGTGTGCTCCTGTAGGCTCTAGAGAATATTTGCGTCCTTGCCGTTCCAGCTTCTGGAGTTGCCTCCATTCTTGGCTCGTGGCCCCTTCCTCTGTCTAAAGCACATCTCTGCTTGTTTCTAAATTTGATCCCGTTGCTTCCGTTTTATAAGGACTCTTGTGATTACATTGGGTATTCAGATAATCCAGGATAATCTCCCATCTCGACCCTTAACTAACCACATCTGCCAAGCGCCTTTTGCCCTGTAAGGTCATGTGCAGAGGATTAAGATGTGGACGTCCGCCACAGCATGTCATGGGTTTGTGATGACTGTAGTAAGCGAATTCATACATGTTAAAGGCGTGTCTCTGTGTGGTACTTAGATTGGAAGGAGCTGCAGCCTACATGAGCCAAAGCAGGCATCTTACCTCTCCACGGAGAGGTGCATCCCCGTTGCTCAGAAGTCAGGGTGATGAGAGAGGACGCACTCCTACGAGAGGCCTCACCCCACCCCTGTCTTCATCTCCTTGTCTTCTCACCTCTCACCTCAAGAGGGGTCCTTTTTTAAGTTTCTTTTTGAGACATCCCAGCGTTTCTTCTTGTAAGTGTTACCATCTGCCCATTAATCTGTTTGTTTTGGCTTCTTTCATCATTGTTGACATATATACATTATTCTGCAACTGGTAGGTATTTTTCCCCCCTGTGATTTTAACTTGGTAATATATGTAATATATCCTGGGGATCTTTTTATGCCTTTTGTTATATTTCTATAATGTAACCTAACAAGCCTCCTTTTGCTGGGCTTTAGGATTTTCCTAATCTTTTTCTTAAAGATATATATATATATATTTTTATATGACCATTTTTTAAGTCTTTATTGAATTTGTTACAATATCATTTCTGTTTTATGTTTCGGTTTTTTGGCCGTGAGGCATGTGGGGTCTTAGCTCCCTGACCAGGGATCGAAACACTTCCTATATTGGAAGGTGGAGTCTTAACCACTGGACTGCCAGGGAAGTCTCCCTAAGGTTTTAAGTATAGAAATTGTGCTTAGTTTCCTGGGGCTACACAAATTTCGTGGCTTGAAACAGTGCAGATTTATCCTCTTCATTTCCGAAGGCCAGAAGTTCACCCTGGTTCCACTGGGATGAACCATGGTGTCAGCAGGATCGCACGCGCTCCTGGGAGGCTCCCTGGAGAACCTGCTTCTCCATACCTGCCTCTCCAGCTCCCGAGCTGCGTCCCCATCTCCTCCCTCTCCACTCCCTCCTTCCAGGCCAGCAGCAAGGCATCTTGCTTCACTGGGTCACGTGGCCTTCTTCTGTAGCCACATCTTCCTCTGTTCCCCCTTACTAGTACACTTGAGATGATGTTGGGGGTCCACCTGGAGGATCCAGGATCATCCGTCTCCCCATCTCAGGATCCTTGGTTTAGGTCACATCTGCAGTTTCTTTTGCCATATAAGGTAACCATCAGAGGTCACAGAGGTTAGGACCTGGACATTTTGGGGGGACAGTATTCATGCTGCCACCCTTGTTAAGAATCCATCTGGACAAATCTTTCTAATGAGTACATTACATTTTGAGGCAAGTATTGAATAACTTAGATAATCAGAGGCAAAAAAATAATGACTAAGAAGGCTTGGTCTTACCAGCTGTCCATACCTCCCCACATGAGAATGTTATTTCTGGCCTGTCCTACAAAATGAGTTCCCTTCTTAACTGCACAGAGAACTGGTATTCATAGTAGATGCTTCTATAATACCACTGTCTGTGGTAATTCTGGGTTGTGATTATAAAACTTCTTATAGCCAACTAGGTTTTCCTGGAGATTGATACTGCCTTATTTCCCTTTATTTAAAAAATTTTTAATTTTTAATTTTTTACTTTTTAAAATATTTTATCATATATATATATATATATAGGAATGTAGATAATTAACAATGTTGTGATTGTTTTAGGTGGACAACAAAGGGACTCAGCCATATATACACATATATCCATTTCCCTTTATTTTTTTAAGTTGAGTGGGGAAAGGTTATTATTTCTTTATGTGGTACTTATTCACTTATTTCCCTCTTTTATCCTTCCCTCTTCAGGTGATGAAAAGCAAATCTGAATTTGCCACAGTGGTGATGACTTTTTCTTTCTCCTAGGTCGAGGAGATCAGAAACAGCATAGCGAAAATAGCTCAGTATGTCGAAGAAGTGAAGAAAAACCACAGCATCATTCTTTCTGCACCAAACCCAGAAGGAAGTAAGTTGTTGGTTTTAAAAAGAAGCGTGTCTGTCTGTCTTTCTGCCTGTCTTGCTGTCCATAACACAAGCCTCAGCCCGGGAACATGTGAGCTTGAGCTGGGAGCCTATAAGAAGTGCTGGAGGCTGGCGGCCCACCCTCCCCATTCTCATGTCTGTTCTGGATGAGCCAGCGCTTCAGTGTGGTTTTTGTTACAGCGTCCCTGGGATCTGGTGTTCAGCCCAGGTGAGGACAACTGATGCACGACCGCCGTGAGAATACACGGACGTGACTCTGCAGAACTTTGGGGCCACGTCAGTGACTGATGGGGTCTTAGAGCCGTGCTATGTTCACAGTGAAACAGTAGTGATAGAATTTTGTGTTTAGATGAAAGTTAACGAGAGGTTGATCTGGAAAACAGTAGAGCAGGATGGAGCAGTTTTAAAGATGAAGAACAGACCAGGAGGTGGTTTCACGTCTTCAGCAAAGGCTCTGGTGTGGAGTGTGCTGTTCTCAGTGTCCGTGGAGGGCAGCGTGTGAACAGGTGATTTAAAATGAACTGAACATCAGAGTGTTGGCAGTTTTAAGGGAGCATTTCCTTGAGCTGCAGTGATCAATTTTGAAGACTTTAAAGGTAAGATGGAGCTGGATAAGCCAGAAGACTGCTAATTGGAATCCATATGTCATTTAGGGGAGTAGTTGATACCTTTACCATATTGAGTCTTTTAATCCTTGGAAATGGTTCATCCCTCTGCTTACATCTTCTCTACTTGCTCCCAGTGATGTATGTAGGGCTCTGTGTAGAGGTCTCTACACACCTTTCATGGCAGTCGATGCTTTTGATGTTAATGTGAATAGTATCTGCTGTAAATTTTGTTTTCTACTTGTTTCCATATATAGAAATACAGTAGGTTTTGTATGTTGAGCTTTTATCTCACTCTCTGGCTCAATTAATTATTTTTAATAATTTCTCTGTGGATTCCTTTGGATTTGCTCTGTAGCCAGTTATGTTACCTGTGAATAATGACAGTTGTCCCTCAGTTCTTAGGCTTTTTATTTTCAATTGACTTCTTTTACTGACCTTCTATATAGCATTGAATGGAAGTGGTGATGCGAACATGTTATTCTCAGTCTCAGAGGAAAGTTGAAAGCAACTTTGTTAGATGGTTATTTGATGTGGCCTCACTTTTAAAAAATAACTTGATTTTAAATTGAGAAAGAACTCCTTTACTCATTTTGAAGATTTTGTGTGTCTTGTAGAATAATGCTTTGTATGTCTGTAGATGCCCTGTCTTATGATTTAGGAAAATGTTTCCCAGAAGCATGACTCTCACTAGCTACTGTATTAAACGGGAGTTCTGTGGCCAGATACATGTGGGACCACCTTCACACCACATCCCCACTTGGATGATTTCAGCGTACTTAGAGCAATAAAGGCCCTGAGAAGTCCTGTGATGAAGAAACCTGCTTAACTTTGCTTAGTGAAGTGTGTCACAAATGCATTTGCCCACTGGACTTTTTATGTAACACCTATTAACATCTTGCTTAATTCTTAGTGAAGTTGAATTTGAATACGTGCTTGTGTATTTTTTCTTTTGAGAAATTTATCTCCAAAAAGCTTTGCTCCCCAGTAATAGCAGGTACAACAATGGAGTAAATTTAGAGCTCTAGTGCTTCACAGTCGTCCCTTCAGGCTCCAGAAGAAAACTATTGCTTTTAGTTTCACAACAGAGTGTGAACCGGAGTGTAGGAAGTAGTGTCTCACTGCTTACTTAGTTGATCTGTGTAAGAAAGATGCAGTGACTCCTGCCTCGTGCTGCTGGGCGCTAGGGAGTGCTGCGGAGGGCAGCGGGCTGCTGTCCCCCTGCTTTTTGTCCATGCCGGGGGCAGGGGAGGGTGCAGATTGGAGCTCCAGCTCCTCATTGCCTTCCCTGCCCAGGCTCCTAGTGGACACGCAGAAGGGTTCCAGAGCACGTGGCCCCAGGTGGTGCTGCCCCGCCCTGGCCCATTAGCTCCGGCTTTGGATGCAGGGTTGGCTGGGCGGCCAGGCCATTTCATTAACCTCAGTAACAAGGTCCCAGAGGAGGGTTTGCTGCAAAGCTGACAGAGGGCCCCTTTAGTTGCACTTGTCTTTACTGACCTCACACTTATGCGTTTTTTTTTTGAAAGAAGGTCATTGAAAATGAGTAAGTTTCAGGCTCTCCGAAATATGGATCCAGCTGGCAGAACTCTGAAATAAATGTACATGATTCACCTTTTTGGTTCCTACTGGCGATAGGATTATGACTGACATCACCATCAGAGAGGGGTGGGGATTTTACTCATCAATGACAGGGCTTGTGGTTCCTTTAATCAGGGGTCATAGTCCCTCTCCTCAGCCCATGTTTTAGGTGTGGACCTCCTAAAAAGTCGCACCTGTTGCTCCTTATCTTTCCTTTTTTTCCATCCCACTGTCGTTCTCCTGGGTTGGCCTCTCTCTCTCTGAGCAGTTGCATCCTAATTGCATCCCATCTCTCATTCCTTCTCCTCCTCCCCTCTTCTGCTGGAGTGATGCGCTTAGTATGCATTTCAGGCTCTTGAGAACTACATGGCCATCACTGATTACCTGCCTCAGTGTAGAAAGCCTTTGCTCAGGTGAGCTGTGGGTTCAAGCCCCAGTTCCACCATGAATTCACTGTTGACCTTGGACAAATCACTGGTCATCCTGTAGAAATACTGACTGCTGATGTCCTCATTATGTTTCATTGTCCTCTTGTTTCCATCCCATCCTGCCTTCTGTTTCAGAGTGAGAGGTATGTGTCTCCCTTTTAAGGGTAAACTATGGTATGTGACCTTGAACCCTCCTCTGGGTTTTTTTTTTCTGCTTCTTGTCAGCCGGAAGGCTGTCCATCCCGCCCCCATCCCCCTTACAACCACCCCTTCCCCACAGCGCTGCCTGACCCTCTAGTGGCTGTATCTTCCTTGAAAGAGTGGTCTCTCCCCCTCCTCCCCCATCCTGCTGCGGGCCCCGCCCTGGCCCTGATGCTCCCTCGCCAGCCTCTGACGCTGTTGACCAGCTCCCCTCCCCCACCCCAGCCTCTTCATCTTTTAAAGTTAACCTGCTTTGTGTTACCAAAGCCAGTACTTGCTTGTTGTGCTCATTTTGGAAGAAAGCAGAAAGGAAGAGAAAAAAAATACTCATAATTTTGTCTGTTGGTATATATATATTAATGTTTTGGTATATATTTTTCTAGCAAATACACATATTAAAAACAAATAATGTTTTAAAAGTATAGAATTTGGATCATACAGTGCTGGTTGTCTTACAGCATGCTCTTTTTGCTGATGAATGTACAGTTACATCAGTAACCTCAGCTATGCAGATGACACCACCCTTATGGCAGAAAGTGAAGAGGAACTAAAGAGCCTCTTGATGAAAGTAAAAGAGGAGAGTGAAAAAGTTGGCTTAAAGCTCAACATTCAGAAAACTCAGATCATGGCGTCTGGTCCCGTCACTTCATGGCAAATAGATGGGGAAACAGTGGAAACAGTGTCAGACTTTATTTTTTCGGGCTCCAGAATCACTGCAGATGGTGATTGCAGCCATGAAATGAAAATACGCTTACTCCTTAGAAGGAAAGTTATGACCAACCTAGATAGCATATTAAAAAGCAGAGACATCACTTTGCCAGCAAAGGTCCATCTAGTCAAGGCTATGGTTTTTCCAGTGGTCATGTATGGATGTGAGAGTTGGACTGTGAAGAAAGCTGAGCGCCGAAGAACGGATATTTTTGAACTGTGGTGTTGGAGAAGACTCTTGAGAGTCCCTTGGACTGCAAGGAGATCCAACCAGTCCATCCTAAAAGAAATTAACCCTGAATATTCATTGGAGGGACTGATGCTGAAGCCGAAGCTCCAATACTTTGGCCACCTGATGCAAAGAGCTGACTCATTGGAAAAGACCCTGATGCTGGGAGGGATTGGGGGCAGGAGGAGAAAGGGACAACAGAGGATGAGATGGCTGGATGGCATCACCGACTTGATGGACATGAGTTTGAGTGAACTCTGGGAGTTGGTGATAGACAGGGAGGCCTGGCGTGCTGTGGTTCGTGGGGTCGCAAAGAGTCGGACACGACTGAGCGACTGAACTGAACTGTACAGTTACAGGCCCACCCACCTTTTTTCTTTTTTTGGCCATACCACATGCAGGATTCCGGCTCCTTGACTGGGATTTGAACCTGCGCCCCCTACATTGGGAGTGCGCAGTGTTGATCGCTGGACCACCAGGCAAGTCCCTACAGGACCCTTTTCTTAATGGCTGCCTAGCAGTAGCATTTTCAGTTTTTGTGTTTGTGTGAGAGCAGTGTTTTGGGACCAAACACCTTGGGTGAGACGGCAGCCCCTTACTGTTGACAGGTGCCTCCCTCGCAGTGTGTGATGGTCAGTGCAGGGATCTCGCGTCGCTATGCTATCACGGTGGTCTGTGACCTTAGACCTGCTGCTGTATTGAGCAGCAGGGACCGCTGATCACTGGACAGGCGGAGCTCGTTTATGCTTTGAGATGACTTTGTGCGGGTGCTCTCCTTGGGTGTGTCTGAGAGCTGAGGATGTTGCTGATTGAGAGGTTGGGCAGTTAGTGCGGTCTTGAGTGCCCTGACCTGTGAGCCGGCTCTCCTGTCCCCACTGCTGCTCCGAAATGGGGCCACAGGCTCACCAAGCATTCATTAGGGTTTCATGGTTACACCCGACTCGGCCCGGGCATCCTGACCCACCTGTGTGTCTCTGAGTACTTGGTAGCTTTTCTCCCGGGCCAGCAGTCCTGGAAACATTGTGTTGTGTCAAGGGACTCATCCCATGAAACGTTCTTTTCATTAGTCCGACTCTTGAGACCCATATAGTCCATAGAATGCTCTAAGCAAGAATACTGGAGTGGGTAGCCTTTCCCTTCTCCAGGGGATCTTCCCAACCTAGGGATCGAACCCAGGTCTCCTGCATTGCAGGCGGATTCTTTATCAGCTGAGCCACAAGGGAAGCCCATTTTTAGTTTGAAACTTTTCAAATCTGTGGGCAAGTTGCAGTTTTGGTGCAGTGAAAACTCATATTTCCTTCACCTAGCTTCACCAGTTGTTACCATTTCACCACATTTGCTTTATCTCTGTATGTGTATTTGTGTACATGTGAGTGCATATACATACTCACATTGCACATGTGTATACACATACATGTTGTTTTTGCTGACTCATTTTAGAGTGAGTTGCACACCTTGTGACCATCTACCCCTAAATACTCCAGCATTTATCTCCTAAGAAGAATATTTTCTTATAAACAGACAGTATAGTTACCTAATTCAGAATATTTAATGTGAATAAAATGCTATCTAAGCCACAGTCCACATTCTCAGTCAAGAATTGTCGAGTTGATATCCTTTAGCTGTTTTGCCCTCTTTCCAGGGTCCGTTCTAGACACCAAGGCAGGTAAAGCCCCTGGACACAAATGCCTTTAGAATTGTCCTGTCTCGGTGGTGCATTGAACCTTTTCCCACATGAAGGGTCCCTCTCTTCTCCATTGATGCTCTGTGCCTTCCTGACCACTTGCCAGATAGCAGCCAACAAAACTTGACCAGTTTCTCTGACTAGTGTATGCATGATGTATATTTGCCCATCATTTTATTTTTGTCTTTCTGTATCCTTTTATTTTAGATGTTTCTCTCATCTTTTATTTATCAAATGTAGTTGGGTTTTGTCTTCTTGGCCCTTTTGATCATTTTTTTTGTCTGTCATTAACTCTTGTAGTCTATTTGTTTACTGGAATTATTGATATATTAGGGCTAACATTCATCATCTTGTTTGCTTTATATTTTTCTTGCTTGTTCTGTTACTTTTTCTCTCTCTTCATGCTGTCTTTTGGATTGGTTTTTAAGAATTTTACTCTGCCTCGTTAGCTCATTTCTATATTCTGCTTGCTGTTGTTTTATTAGTTGTCCTATAGATTGTGGTATACATTCTTGACTTGTTGAAATCTAATATAAATTTATGTTTTTACTACTTCCAAGTAATAGGAAGACCTTAAGGACCTTTAACACTGTCTCTTCTTATTGCTATTATCATCATCATATATATGTATTGTACTAGATAAAAATAATACATATTTTTATTTTATACAATTAATACGGATTTGGAGCTACCCACATGTTTACCTGTACCAATGCTACTCATTATTCTGTATCTTTAAACTTTCATCTGAGATTTTTTCTTCTTTCTAAAAACTACTATTCTTTCTTCTACTAGGGTTATGCCATTGTCTGAAATTGTCCTTACTTGATTTCATTCTTCAAGGATATTTTCAGTGAGCATAGGTGTCCAGTTTGCAAGTTGTTTTCTTTCACCACTTTGAAGATTTTGAAAGTAAATTTTCAATGTCTTTTTTTTTTTTTTTTAAGTCAGCTATCTAATTAGAGCTTATAGGAGATTTGATTTTTAGCCTTTAGATTTATCAATGCTGTGTTCATGTTTCCAGATATGGTTTTCTTTGTATTTATACTGTATTTATATGGCTTCTTGGATCTGTTGGTTGACATTTTCTGGCAGCTTTGGAAAAATATTGGCTATTTTCTCTTCATAAGTCATCTTTCCTCCCTTTTCTGTCATTTCTTATTTTGAGACTTGAATTATATCAGACCTTTTCACTGTATCTTTTATGCCGCTTGCCCTCTGTTCTCATCATTTTGTCTTGTGTTTTATTTTGAAATCTTTCTGATTTGTCTCCTGACCTCTCTTTAGTGATTACATTTCAGGTCAGGGAATCTCTCTTAACCCATGGTTAAAGTATTTTTCAGTCCTAGAATTTCGCTGGGCTCCTTTTTCTCCTGTCCTGTTTCCTGACAAAATCCTCAATCTTTTTTTTACCTCTTTGAACATGCTTATTTTAAGGTCTGTGTCTAATAACTCTGTTAAGACAACTCTGTTGTTTTCCTGGGGTTTATTTTCTCCGTCTTGCTGGTTTTTTTTCGGTTGAGCACTGGGCTTTGTATGTGAAGGCTCGGAGCCACAGTGTGAGTCCTAGGATAGTTTTTTCTTTTTTAAGAGATGATTTTTGAACATTTCTGATGGACAGCTGGGGGCGCTAGCATTCTGGACCTGGCTCCCCTTTCTCCCGGGGTGTGACCTTGTGTCAGCTCAGGGTTTTCGCAGCTGCTCAAAGCCTTGGCTGTCTCAGTGTCAAGCCACTCCATTCACTGGGCTCACATCTCTGGGTTTCCTTCTCTTGAATCTTCTTTTTCTGCTTTTGTAGGTTTATGATGCCTTTAAGCAGATTTTTAAAAAATGTTTTGTCCAAGTCTTCTGATTGTTCTCAGCAGGAGAACTGATTGGAATGACCTAGTCCACTGGATAAGGACGTTTCTCATCTTGACCTTCTTTTCTGTCAATTGAAATCCTGCCTTTATCAAGTATAACCTCATGGCCTGCTTCTGTAGCTTGAAGGGCTAAGTACAGTAATGCCTCTTTTATTTCTCTAATTAATGCTTGAGCCCTGTGTTAGCGTGCCTGTGTTAGCAGGGAGGTCCAGTGATTCCGTCCTGAATGGCCCCCCAACCCAGGGGCTTTCTTTTCTAGAGAGGTGAGCCATGCTTTGGAATGCTTGCTCCCCTGACTCTGTATCCTCAGCAGGGCAGACCCTGCACAGACCCTCCTGCTCCCGCACTCTTCCTCTTGGACACCTTCCTCGACTTTCCTTCCCCACATGCAGTGGTGGGGCCTCTGGGATTGTTCCCCCAGTGCAGGAATCCACACTCCAGCCTGGAGCCAGCTTTGATTAGGATAGCAGGAAAGAAAGCAAACATGTGGCAGGCTTCCTGCTCCCCACAAGAATATGGTTAAATTTCTGCTTTCTTTTTTCAGGTCTAGGTGTTAGCAATGGATTCAGGGCACTGTTTCATCAATTGATTGGCATAAACCAGCTGTCCTCAAACTTAGGTGTGCACCAGCATCAGCTGGCAGGCTTAAGTCACATTCCTGTGCCCATCCAGTGCCGGTTCCGATGGGTAGGTCAGGGGCGGGGCCCAGGAACTTGCATTTCTACTAAACACCCACCTGATACTGAAGCTGCTGGTCCAGGACTCACCCTCTGAGAACCACTGGTGTGATCAGAAGTTTCTCTAAAGAAAAACCCAACAAACTTGAATATTTACCAAGAATATTGTTCCGTTTACATTTGTTGGACATTATTGATGTTGGATATTGTAACTCACATGTCTTTTTTATTTCTGATTAATAGAAATAAAGGAAGAGCTTGAAGATCTGAACAAAGAAATCAAGAAAACTGCTAATAAAATTCGGACTAAGTTGAAGTGTGAGTTAAAGCTTTAATTACGTATAATCATTGATGGTGGGAATGTGGGTGTGTATTTTCTTCTTTATAACTTTTTATTCTTTTACATTTTCAAAAGTTAAGATTGTGACCACTGTAAAATAAATCATTTGTATGAACTTGGAATAGTGAACCTTGCTTAAGTTCCTCATTATTCTAGAATTCTTAAGCTACCAGCTCTAAGGATCACACATGAGGAGCTAGAGCTAAGGCCTATTAACACTTAAATTTTGGAGTGAGGCACTCATTCATGCTCCACAGGAGTGAGCACTTGCTTATAAACTGTTTACCTCTTATATTGTTACGACATTTGGGGCTAAACTGTAGATACTTGAGAAGGTAGGTAGCCTCCAGCATGAATTGCCAGGTTCTTCTTGAATGGCCTTGTAGCTGGTGAGGTCCTGGGAGCCTTTCCTCCAGTTCAGCTCAGCTGATAGTGCCCACGGCCTCCCTGCGGGACTTAAACAGAGGTGGTGGTTCTTGATGTGGCAGAAAAACACAGTGTGTTTAATTTTTGCAAAATAACATTCAAATCAAGAACATATCTGATGATCAAAGGGAACCTTTATTATGGAAAATTTCAGACATACATGGGGGGGAAGAGTTGCCACCACAAACCTGGGGTCCACACTTATCAGCCCTGCAGGTCTCAGTGGCCTCCACCCCACCCAGCTGGTTTCACAGTCAATGGCAGATATCTAGGGCTTCATCAGCATATAGTTTTCAGTGTGTGTTTCTAAAACAAGGATCACCTCCCCCAATACAGCTACAATGTTCTTGTATATATATATCTAAGTCACCTTAGTTGTTATTATTTATTATAAACTGTCTAGTCAGAACTCACACTTTCCCAGTGATCTTTTAGTTTTTCTTCAACAGTTTATTTAAATTGGCTTTCTTGTTTGGACCATACACTATGTCACTTAGGCTTTTTTTTCAGGTCAGGTTCTTCTTCCATCTTTCCCCACTCCCAGCACGTTTACCTCTTGGTTGGAGAAACCAGGACATTAGTTCATCAGAAGTTGGCCTGTTGCAGAGTTTCACTGATTTCACCCCTTTAATGTCGCTCAACAGCTTTCACTATACTCTGTATTCTCTGTGGATTCTCCAAACTGGATCAAATTCAGGTTATCCACTTTGAAATGTGAAGCTGTAACATCTGGTTTTATTTTGTGACATTATCAACAACTGATGCTTACCAAAACCCACACATTTATAAGGAAAGATAAAATACGTTTGAGTTTAGGCTTGAAAACCTTTCATTTTTGTTAAGATTAAAAAGTAACTCCTTCCTCTTTGCTTCTAGCTATTGAACAGAGTTTTGATCAGGATGAGGGTGGAAACCGAACTTCTGTGGAGCTTCGTATCCGAAGAACCCAGGTTTGATGATCAGCCTTTTCTAGTGTGAAGCAATGTTGAAGACTAAGAAGTCTTTTTACTTCCTTCTTTAAAATTCAGAATAATTACATCCTTACTGTCACATTAAAGCTCACAGCATTTCTGCATAAAGACAGTATTTATAGATTCCCTTTCTAGATGATGAAGGAAAAAAGTCTCTTCAGCCCATCAGCAGAAATCTCTTCTGAAGAGCAGAGAATTATCTGAGTCATTTTAGTGTTCATGATGAAGTCCTCATCTTTTAGAGTCTGATGGTACAGCAAAGTGGAATTTAGCCCACTTAACTCTACTTGACAAATGATGATTATGGATTCAGACTCTGGGGACACCTTGCTTGAGTGCCAGCCTGACCCTAGTCAGCCTGTGACCACTCGCTAATTGACTTCTCGTAATGATGGTTTTCACCCCTTCTGTAGAATGAGGGACATTACTAGTACAGGAGGGTTACTGAAAATCAAATAAGACAAAGCAAAGTTCCTATGCATGTGAAGTTCTTAGCATAGATTCTGTTCTACAGTATACAGTAAGCTGTATTCTTATTTCCCATTTGAAGGAGTAAGCACATTAGTTTGAATTTATAGAATGTAATACTTTTATATGTAAGTGAAAAGCTTTCTCTTTTAGTAGAAGAAATGACCATTATATATTGGTCTATTTTTTTTCTATGTTAAAGCATTCAGTGCTATCTCGAAAGTTTGTGGAAGTCATGACAGACTATAACGAAGCACAGACTCTATTTCGGGAGCGAAGCAAAGGCCGTATACAGCGTCAGCTAGAAATAAGTGAGTCAGTGAGTGTGTTATTTTTGTTAAAAACGTGTTTTTTTTTCCCTTAAGGTCTGACATGAAAGTATGTACCATCAAAAAAGTAATTTCATCCCTGTTTTTATCAGTACTGTAAAACGTAAAGTCCTTTCGTAGCTTCCTATTCATTGAATCAGCCAACCTGTTACTTACTTACATCCTTCAGCAGATTCTGAGTGAGTGGACTTTAAATTACTTTCTGGTGACTGTTACCTGTAAAGTGTTGATTGGATCTGGAAAGCTTCCAGCTGTCACGTCCTCATGTAATTTTTGATTCCGCACCCCTTCCTGCCCCATCTCGGGACAGTCTGCATGGTTCTCATGATTCTGCATGTCTGGTGAGCAGACACTTCCTGCCCTTTTGTGCCAGACTTTCTTCCTAGGATGTTTGTCTGTGCAGCCTTGGAGGATGGAACTCAGGTTTTCCTCTGGGCAGAAGGCTGTTTGCTTGCTGAGCAAAGGTCAGGCAGGCTTGCTTACTCCCCGCTGTGAAAGATCAGGGTCCCTCAGCTGCAGCACAAGCCTCGGGTGGGTGCAGTGTCCACCAGGACTGCTCTGCGTCTCCTGTGGGCCTGGAGAGAAGGGAGCAGCTGTGAACTGGAACCTCATTCAGTGACATTTTGACTTTGTTGACATGTAATTGACATACCGTGTGAACGGTACTCAAAGTGTACAGTCTAGTGGTCTTTAGTATGTAAATTAGCACAGTCGCTTTCAGACCATTTTAATCCCTCCAAAAGGAAACTCGGCACCCAATGTCAGGCACTTCCCGTTTCTCTCCCCAGAGCCCCAGGCACCCACCAGTTTACTCTTCTGTCTATGAATTTGCCCATTTGGGCATCCATATGAATGGAGTCATACAATATATGGTTTCTTGTAACTGGCCTCTTTCACTTGGCACAGGGTTTTCAAGGTTCAGCCTTACTGCAGCAAACATCAGTATTTCATCTCTTTTTATTGTTGGATCATGTTCCATTGTGTGGATGGACCATATTAACATTATGTTTATATATCCATCAAGTGTTGAACCTTTGGGTGGTTTCTACTTTTTGATAATTATGAATAATACTGCTGTGAATGTTCACATTAAATTATATTTTAATTATTATGATGTTTATTCATTTAATTTTGTCTTTTGTGGCACAGTGTAGAAATAGGAATTATCCATTGGGTTTTCCAAAATCCTGTGAACTTGTTCATAGGAAGCACTAATACGTTTAACTCAAGAAAAAATATTAATAACCAAAATACAGAAAGTATTAGAGCCTCTGATTCTAGTTATACAATCTTTATTATTTCTAGTTAACATTTGCTAAGTCTAGCTTACCCTCCTTTCCTATAAGCCAGTTAAACTTTTAGGAAAACTGATATGCCAAAAATTTGATTCTTATCAATTTCCTTTTTATAGTTGTTTCTGATCCATATTAAACTTGGATTTTTGTTAGTCATTCCAGTTACAAGGTTTTTCATGAATGTTTTCCTGTTCTTCCTACTTCTTAAGGGCTTATGTTAATTTCTGTCATCATTAATACTTGCCAAAAATATATATTGGAAAAGATAGAAAAACACTGGTTAAAACGTTAGCAACTCAGATTTTACCTGCTAACTTATGGATGCAAAGGTGATTTAAAATTACTGCTGCATACTGAGTGGAGTTTTTCCTTGTTGATATTTTAGCTGGAAAAACTACCACCGATGATGAGCTGGAAGAGATGCTGGAAAGTGGGAATCCCTCCATCTTCACGTCAGATGTGAGTTCCGGGCGGCTGTGTGGCCCGCATGTTTGTATTTATACAGATCTTTTTCTTCTTTAACCTCTAGAACGATCTTAAGTTCATCAGTATTTCTCCTCTGTTTTTGTTTTTCAAAGATTATATCAGATTCACAAATTACTAGACAGGCTCTCAATGAAATCGAGTCCCGTCATAAAGACATCATGAAGCTGGAGACGAGCATCCGTGAGCTACATGAGATGTTCATGGACATGGCCATGTTCGTCGAGACTCAGGTAATCACATGCATCTTTGCTTCTCTGAAACAGAGAGCTATGTTTTGTAAAATCTGATATTTGACTCCAGTCTATCGGGAACGCCATTATTCTGGATCCAGTCTTGTAATTCAAAAACTGATTATACCGTTACTGCCATGTAAGGCTCAAATGCTCAAAGCACCTTAAATCTTCAACAGTAGGGGACTGATTTAAGATATGGTGTGTCCATAGCATAGGCTGTTAAGCAACCATAAGTAGACAACATAAACTTTGTTCATGGAAGATTTTGAATGAAATATCCAGATGTATGTGCTGGAATTTAAGTTGACATAAGAGGGCAATATTAAACCTTATATGTATGTGTGTGTGTGTGTGTATATATATATATATATGGGGCTTCCCTGTTGGCTTAGATGGTAAACAGTCTGCCTGCGATGCAGGAGACTCAGATTTGCTCCCTGGGTCAGGAAGATATCTCCTGGAGAAGGGAATGGCTATCCACTCCAGTGTTCTTGCCTGGAGAATTCCACTCAGATTTGCTCCCTGGGTCAGGAAGATCTTCTGGAGAAGGGAATGGCTATCCACTCCAGTGTTCTTGCCTGGAGAATTCCATGAACAGAGGAGCCTGGTGGGCTGCAGTCCATGGGGTTGCAAAGAGTCACACACAACTGAGCAACTTAACACTTTCACTTCACTTCATATGTGTATATACACCTCTATGTATAAATGTAAATATATATGCAGCATATACCCTTATACTCCTATATATATGTGTGTGTGGCATAAAGTCAGCTACCTGAAACAGTCCTCACAGAAGGAAAGAAATATGCCAAACAGTATAGCAACAGTGGGACTATGGGAGTGTTAGTTTTCTCCTCTAAAATATATTTTCAAGTTTTCTACAAGGAGCAGATATTAGAGTAATAATTTGGAGAAATATATAAAAGAATAGCACCAGAGGGGATAGACTGTGACATAAATAGAAGCTTATACTTACTACAGTGTTCAGTACCACAAGCAGAAGGTGGCAGGTATGAGGAGACCCCTATGAGGGACTGCGGAAGTTAATGCAGTTTTCTGAGAAGATGAAATTTACTCAAGAGGGAGGGGATACACACACACAAACACACATATAAAATTATGACTGATTATCGCATTGTTGTGCGGCAGAAACCAAGGCAACTTTGTTAAGCAGTTTTCCTCCAATTAAAAGCAGAAAAAAAGAACACACACATACACACAAAAAGAACATAAAATTCAGTGTAAAATAAAGCTGGTGGTTCCAGTTAGGTGTTGGGGGGTGCTTGCCCCTCCTCTTGTGATGGTGAATAATGTCCTCCGAGACTTTTCAAGTGTGAGGCTCACACTTGGTCACTCATGGGTCAATGGGCCATTGAGTCCAGCTGACTGCTCTGTGAAGGCAAAGCCTTCGTACCTGAACATCTTAGGATTCACATCACAGTCATGTCCTCCCTCCCACGGAGGCTGGATTCAGGATCTGTTGTGGCAGGAACAGCCCTCTGATGGGCCTGTTTGCCGGTTTCCTGGGTTATATAAGGAGCACTGGGAAGTCCATCTGGGTACCAGATTCATCCTCTGTATCTCCACCAACCTTTTGAAGGTTTAGCTTGAGGAACTTTGCCATAAAAACGTGTGCGGAGCTGAGGTGCTATGAATTTGCAGATGGGGTGGGGATGGGGCAGGTTCACTCCTTTCTGATTTGGGGGTGCCCACTGCCATTCACAGTGCCAAAAGGGAGAACTGGGAGTCTGGCTGCTGCCAGCTTTTGTTTTCAGAAAGGAAACCAGTGAGACAATTAGACCAATCTGAGTACTTTTGTCATTACTAAAGCTTTTAGAGTACCTTGGACTTTTCGTTAGGATTGTTCTGTTCCAGATGTGTTAATCTCTACTAGAAAAATTGATATATCAATGTATTCTTCTTAGCTTCGTTGCATTGTTTCCTTTCAGAAGTCTGTTAGTATTGCATTGTATTGACTCATCTAATTCAAAATACGTTTAGTCAAAACTGACTAGTGTGTTGAAATGCGTGAATGAGTAAGTTAACTGCGTCACTCTCCAATGCTTTACTATTCACTGCTGCAGATTATGTCTGCTGGTGGACAGAAAACCAGGTAATGTGCTCTTCTCCCCTGACGCCTCACTGCGTTCACCTCACTTTACATTTTTTTGCTCATTAATCTAGTCAATTTAATGGGAGACATAAACTATTCCTAGTTTACTGGTATTTTAAAGAAATGACAAATATTGTCTACCCATTAGAAAAGAAGTCATTCTTTGTACGTCATGTGTGCATAATAGTAAATGTTAGCTTAGCCTAAAGCCAGCTGCCTCTCATTGACTGTACCCATTTTAAAAGTGTTCCTATATTAAAGCATATCTCAAAGCCTACTTGATATGCCTTTAATTGTCAGCATTGTTGCCCATCCCTTTTAGTTCTTTTTACAGTGTAAGTTGGATTTTGATTACTTTCCATGTTGGCACATTTATAATGGTCTCATCTTTTTGTAAATGTGAAAAATATTTCATTGTCCATTCCATGCACATTACGTTCCTGTGGAAACTTTACTCCTGCTCTCTGACTGTTTTAAGAGGCACAGTTAAGTCATTTGAAAGTGTCCTCTAAGTTTGAAACTTTTCATTTTAAGGGTGAAATGATCAACAACATAGAAAAAAATGTTATGAATGCCGCAGACTATGTAGAACATGCTAAAGAAGAAACGAAGAAAGCTATTAAATATCAAAGCAAAGCAAGAAGGGTGAGTTTGGTCTTTCAGAATTAAAATACGTTTTCCTCTGGATTTGGTTTCACATGGTCATACACTGATGCAAGCCTTCTTAAATGTATTTCAGGAAATAAACACTTCTTATATTAATTTTGCATTTGAAAACTGAAGTAATTCTTTTTGCTGGAATGTTTGAAGTTATGTTGACGGTGAACCCTGTCAGTTCTAAGTAATGATAACCCTTACTAGGGTTGCCAAAGTTGGCCCCACCTCCCTTTCCTTGGTTGAATGTTTTTCAATTCCAGAGTTCTCTGTTTCTTGGGTCATTATTTGGAGGGACATATAAAACTCATGGGACTGGAAATTCTCCTAAAAATCATTGGTTACACACTTTATGCAGTGAACACTTTATTCGTTAGGTTATTTGCTAATCCTTTGGATTGGAGGAAAGAGAATTGCTTGAGACCATGGACCTCAGATGTTATGTAGCACTCACAGTGAAGCCTTGTAAAGGAGTTTTAATATCTTCATAATGAAAGCTTTCTAAGGAAACAGCAAAACTACAGAACTCAGTTCTGATTCAGGGACGGGAAGACTGTGTATCTCCTTGTGTGACCTCGCCCATCACATCTTGGTTTCTTTCTCCCCAGTGTAGAGAAGAGCAATCCAAGGCACCAAACCCCTGCTTTCAGTGCCTGTCACCCTCCCTCCTGCTGTTAGATGCCTTTCTCAGTGCCTGTCAGGGGAGATTGCCATGTGATATCACCAAGGCCTTGTAAAGAGGGAGTTTCAGAATGTTCAGGAAAAATGAAGAGTCAGATTCACCCGTGACAATGGTCCATAGATGTTCTCAAATATGAGGCACATCAGGGCTTTCGTGTCAGCCTGCAAAGCATCTCACCCTGCTTTCTCTTGGGAATATCTGTGTGTTAATTATCTTTGAGATGTAAGACATGGTTTCTTACATTATTCTATATTACCAGATTTTGAAATGTTGAGCCTTAAACTAAAGTGAGGTGGTGAGGTCCAGGTGTGAAGTACTCTGGTTTAGGCACAAAATGGACTTAACACTTTAAAGCAGTCACTAACAAAGGACAGGTCCCATCCTTTCTCCGTGACCTGAACAGCAGGTCAGACCAGAGAACATTTCCATGAGACGTTCTCATCTCATCCTGATCTGGCAGAGATGGTCTCGCTCTAGCAGGTGGCTGGGTCAGTGCCTTACCTGGAGTGGACACTGGTCAGAACCTGAGGCTCATTTCGAAATTCATCACAACTTCTCCAACTCAAGGCCTGACATCTGAAACCAGCCACAGCTTGTTCATCTCTCACCCTGCTGTTGGGTGTGTGGTCCTCGAGATGTTGGCTGTCTTCTCTCGTGGCGTCCTGGTTCCATTCCCAGGGCAGCCCGGTTAGCCCTTGAGAGACCGGATGATGCTAGTGGAATGATCTGTTTTGTTCAGTGTGGCAGTTAAGTGAAGGACTTACCTGCCAACAGCAAATAAACAAGAAGAAAAGTGTAGGGCTTATTAAACAGATCACTGATTTCCTAATTCACTGACCTAGCCACACAGCTCTCTATACATGAAAAAAAAAATCAGCTGTATGCCTCAGTTCATAAGAAATTTATCAAAAGAATGTGGTCATGCAGCTTTCTCATTGATAAAAGGTAATATTTCAAGTTCTATAATAGTACATCTCCAAATAGTCTGACCTCATTAAATTAAAAATCCCTCTTTTGGACAACTGAAAATTGTTGAACAATTAATCATTGTCCCATAATTTAGATTTTAAAACACATTCCGATGGATTATTTGACTTTTAAATGAATGGTATCTTCTAATACGGCAATAAGGAATTAACCATGATGTAATCAGCTTGCTTTTCTTTGACAGAAAAAGTGGATAATTGTGGCTGTGTCACTGGTTCTGTTGGCTGTGATTGCTCTAATTATTGGTTTATCAGTTGGCAAGTGATGATGTGGATAACGGCGGCATGCATGTCTCTGCCAGCACGGCAGTAAGTAACTAATCAACTAATCTGCTTACTTACTCGCCCAATTAGCTAATAGAGGTGCTCGCCCAATTCAGAAATACTGGAAAGTAACAAAAGCCTGCCAGGGGAGTGTTTGCCTGACTTCTGAATTCAGGTCTCTAGTCATCGTGTGCTGAGGATAAGCATTGACTGGGTTGCCATCCATTTCTAAAGCAGGGTTGTCTTCCTGCTGTTTTCTGAAACCCGTGGATTTGTTTAGATGTGATAGTAGGGGTGGCAGCAGCTCCTGACTCTTCAGGCTTTTGTTTTTGATCCAGAAAGACATTTCCTCCTTATTGGAGCCCCTCATTAGTGGAATAACCTTAGTAATGAGGATTAATTCTCAATGAAAAAACTAACATTTAATATTTAATTTGTCTCTTAAGTTTTAATTCTTAGAATAAGTGCAACAACCAAACGTGCTTTGTGAGCTATTTATTTGCTCGCCATTTTACTATGAAATTAGAGGGAATGGGACAAAAGCTGTGAAGAATACTCAGTGGAACCAAGAGACTTCGTCTCACTTGTTTCCACTGGCATCATCGAGTTTGTTTTAAATGTGTCCACATTAAAATGAAAACTTGTACTGAGTAGCGTGCCTGTTAATTCTTAATTTAAAGGGTTTGGAATACAAAAGATACTCAAAAGATATTATTTATTTAGAGCACTTTTATTTCTATTCACCGTATGAGGGTCACCTTTCACCAAACTTTGGTAGATTTTGTGCTTTTCGTCTCTTTTTATGCATTTGGAATCATCCTTCTTTCACCTCTCAAGCTAGCATGCTTCCTGGTGTCTCAAATTTGGACATACTAGTTATTTATTTTAAAATGTTTGTTTGGCATAATCATTGGAGTTAAAATTGTATCTAGATTGTGACAAGTAGTCCTTGATGACTTAGTTATTTTATTGTGAAAGCAGCTGCTGGCTTGATAAACACTTGGCACTTTATTAAAGAAGAGGTGTTTCTTAGTGTGAGGATCTGTGCGCTGAGCACGCAGTTAGCAGGTGAGGATCCTGACATTCACGGAAGCATGGGCTTGCACTCGGAAGCTCCAGGTTGTTGAGTTTGCTAGCGAGCCATTTTTTTCAGGAGGCGGAAGGAGCTCTGAGCACTCTCTTCATCAGGCAGGACGTTTATGTGTCTCTCTATGCTTTCCTGTTGCCTCTGCTGAACTAATGATACATGTGATTTTCCTTCACTAATAATAATGTCTTTAAAAACTATTTTTAGAATTCTTTATGAACTGTGTATAAACTCTGCATTTTCTTAGCTTTTCCTAGTGGCCGTTACATGGTTAGTTGAATGTGTTTCTGCTAAAGATAAACATAATTTGAGATCAAATGCTGTGACGATGCTGTTGAATGAGGGCAGGCTCCTCCCAGCATGGTTGTGAGGGAGCCCCAGGCTTGCTCTATGCCCTGGTCCTGGGGGGCTGCTGTATCTTCATGCCTTTAAGCACATGTGAACACAAAACACATCAGAGTGCATACCAACAATTTTTTTTTAATATAAATGCAGTGGTTGGTGTCTTTAATTATACTTTTGAACAACTAATTTATTCTTTCAGCAAGTGGTTCAGCACAGCCTTCTCTGGGCCTGTGGGCACCGTGTGGAGGGAATCCTGGTCCCTGTAACTGTGCAGCAAGGGCCGGATGCCCGGCTTTCTAACTGAGGACATGGCTGAGAGGGCACGTGGCTGTGATCTAGGTGTAGTAGGTGGCAGCTTGACTCGGGGTGTGCATGGGCCACCAAGGAGAAGTCCAGGCATTTGACTGGAGCTGTGAGCAGGATGTTGGACGAGAATGGTCGTTCCATCTGTGGTATTGAGGGTGCAGGAACCCAGCCATGGTGTGGGATTCAGGAGGCATTTCCAAAAGCCAGATGTGCAAGCACACACCCGTGCATGGTACCCAGAGACCTGGCAGACGCCTGGATGGCAGCGAGATGCAGAGCCGCCTGGTGGCTGAGGTTAACAGGGGCATATGGAGCAGGTTCTGGAGCTGAAGGATGGTGCTGCTGAGAAGGAAGGAGTGATCGACCAGAGGAGAAAGGTGTGTCTAGAAAGATGCTGAGAGAGGCTCTCAGGGAGACACACGAAGAGATGTCAGTATGGTTAGGAGCAAGGCCTCGGCTTTCCCGGAAATGTGCATATATTAATAAGTGACATGAAATGTGAGGGTGTGATGTCCTGCAGGCAGTGGTCCCTAGGTTCTGAGTAATTGACAGGAGAGTTTCCTGAGGGGCCTGGCCATGCTTGTCTTCATAACTCATGCAGTGATTGATGGCGTTCTCAGCACTGACCAGTTTCAGCAGCTGTGATTTCTCAGGTGAAAGTGTGCCATGTGTTTGGTAACCGTAATTTAAAATGATGCATCTCTGCTGTTTACCAAGAGAACTTGAGGTCAGACAGTGTGATATGCCTTTCATCTTTGTGAATTCCTCACCTTCTCCCATAGATGGTATTCCTAGAGAGACTAGATTTCTCAAGCCAGAGATTGTTTAGCTTTTCAGCTGTGCAAGGATGCTTGTTAATTGGAAGCAAAAAGTTAAATGTTGCATTGCCTTCCTCTGGGCTGAGGATGCGATAGAAGACTGAGTTAATGGTGTGTTGATTTTTTACATGCATCTTACCTCAATGTAAAAAAAAAAGGATAAATAAGATTTTTTTTTCAGCAAATGAGAAATAAATCCATTTAAAGTTATAAGAAGATGTATAATGCATCGAAGAAACAATAGTTGGGATTTTACTGTGATCAATAGAGAGTGTTCGTCAAAAACCCACATAGTGCCAAGTAGACATTGTGTTTTACCTCCAGGAGTCACTGGTTATTGTTTTAATAGTATGTATTTTAAATTACTAAATTCATTTAATTTAATGTATATGTGTCTGTAACTTTATGCTTTGCCTCTGGAACGTCCCTTCCCCACTCCTCCCTTTCCTATGACCTGTAGGGGCTCTTTCTTGATGATGGATTTTAAACCATCTCAAATTACAAGAGAATTTTGTTAGGAAATGACATTAGTGATTTCTTTCCTTTGCTATCTTGCAAATTAATAAATGTTTTTCTTTATCTTGCAGAAAATGATGTTCATTATTATCTGTGTAGTTATTTTGCTTGTGATCCTTGGAATTATCCTAGCAGCAACATTGTCATAGCAACTGTATCCCAAGAGCCATTTGTCCTTGGAGTCAGACCACATCTGCAGCAAATCAGCATCCTCCCATTTCATGAATGAATCCTAGACATTGTGACATGTGGCATTGAGTTCTGATATTTTATTAGTGAATTCAAGGAGAGAACACAACAGAATGTATTGTTCGGTGGAAAAAACAGAATGGATGTGATGCGTTAACCCAGACATCCTTGGACTCTAAATAACACAACACAAACATTTAACAATGTGAGACTTGTTTCAATGGCCTTAAAATAAGGAATTATTGAAATTTTCAATTTTTTTTTATATTTCAGTGTTAAAAATATGTATGTGAAGTACAATTAGGAATATCTTATGTTATGAAGCTGTTAGATTTCAGGTCTAAGACTTTCTTCCCTCTCCCAGCTAACACGCTCATTATGAGACTTTTTGTACTATGTTTCACTCATGTTTGTTTATGTTTGCAAAAATTATTTTTATTATCACAGAGCTGTTTTGTAAGATATCTATAAGTTTAAATGTTTATAAATTAATTGTTTAATATATTAACATCTTCATTTACTCCAATTTTATATCTTAACTATTGCCTTTTAAAAGAAATAGGAAAAAAACTTCATGACATTAGAGCCATCTTTGCACAGTTGTTTACAAAGTTTGCCATCGGCATAGAAAACATTGGTTGCAAAGTACCCCAAAAAGCCTTTCTAGTTCCTTCTGTTGAAATTGATTTATAAGGTTCAAATCTACCCAATACCCTCCAGGAAAAGCTCGATTATCGTACTCAGCTTCCTTTCTACCTGTTCGATTACCCGAGATAATAAATTAGTTACTGCACTGTAAAGACAATGGTCTCTGCTTTCATTCATTACAAAAGAAGGTTTGTGTTTCCCTGTTCACACTAATAAAGTCTGAATTTAAGATGGTGATAAAATCAAATTTTAAACTAAAGGGGATTATTCCCAGACATTAAGTCACTCTTTTAAACTGTTGTACAGATCACCTGAATGTTCTTGTTACGTATCTACTATTCTGCTGAACTTTAAAAGTTAATTCTCAAAGTTTACAGGAATACATAATTAACATTTGTATTACTTCTTAATTTTTTAAAATTATAATATGCTTTATATTTAGACTGTAAAATGTACAAAATCTTATTAGCCAATGTGCATCTATATGATAGCAAGTAGTCAAAACTTTAAATGAATATGTGAAGGATATTCAAAATATAGTTATCTCTTGTTACTTCTGTATGTGATTGTGTAAGCTCGTGACATTGTCTGGCTTGAAAACTAATACATAGACACGCCTGATTGCAAGCTGTAAGTGTGAATTACAGAACCGTTTAGAAGCTGTGCTCCCTCTTGAATACAGTTACAAATTCCATGCATTCATGCTTTATACATCTGACTGCTTAACTCAGAATCAAGTCTATATGTGTGCATTTTATTTTCTTGCTGGTCATCACTGTGTAGTCAGGATTCCTATAGGAATCTTCTGGCTCCAACATATATGCTTCTTAAACATATATGGGATGGACTCCCTGGTTGGTGCTTATGTTGATGGTATGACTTGTGCTAAAGGATTTAATTATCCAGAGATCATGCTTGTGTCAGTGTAACTTTTGTACATCTGTCGACCGTATGATTATGTGCACGTGTAGAGACACTTCATGCTCCCCATGTGTCCCACTGTCGCTTCAAGTGAAGTCTTTCTAGCCCCCAGTCCTCATAGCAATTCCTACTGTATCTTTTTAAGACATTCTTCCTGGATTTGAAACACTTACTGAATCTGTGTTTTATAGTTGAAGTTAAAGAACTGCTTTTTGATTTCTCCTTAAGATGTGTAAGTCATTTACCAGGTAACCCATTTTGTATGTCTAAGCCTCATGTACTTATTTGACATTGGATTTTTAAAAATACATATACAGGTTCACTTGCTACTTTTTAAATCATTTCTTGAAATTTCATGTTTACATTAAAAAAAAAAAAACCTCAAAAGAACCCAAAAAAGAAATATTTTACTTTCTGCCTTGTTCATTTCTAGAAGGATTTGGGGGGAGATATTTTATTGCATATCCATAAATAAATTGTTACAAGAATATTACCTGGGGCTGTTATTATGTGTAATGATACAATGTAAGTTAGTAATTTTAGGTGTTTTTGGTAAGTTTTTGATTATTTGTTGTTACCAACTTCTGTGGTTTGGCTGTCAGGTATTAAGAAACCCACCTGGGTTCTTGCTGTTGACAACAAATGCTAATTTAGGGAATTTGGCTTTGCATGCTTCTGCCAATTTGACATGTTCGCATCGACAGTTATCAACAGGGCACTCCCCTCCACTTTCTTATTAACTGGAATTTCCCTAATCCGTAATCCTTACTGAATTCTAATCATGTTGAAAAGTGGTGTTCAAAATCCGGCATGTAAAAGAAAGAAAAATGAGCTAGTTCTGGAGAACATCAGTTCATGAAGGCTGGATACCCCCCCACCCCCACTCGTGTGTTACGTCTAGCCTTCTTTTCCTCTGTTCTTCCCCAGTGACTTTCCTTTCAAGTTGCAGTCTTGACATGCACACTCAGTAATTTAGTGCCTTAGTTTATATTTTTTAAAGACTATGAAGTTTATCGCCTGAGTTTTTTAGGTTCACACCCTGGGGAGTTTCCCAGCTGGAAAGGTTCCCAAGGGCTAGGGAGGCCGAGGAGGAGGCAGCCCCCCAACTTCCCTCGGAGGTTTGTCTGGGGTGCTGCGGGGCACGATCACCACCCACCTGCCTGCTGCACCTTCGAGTGGAGAGAGAGGTCTTCCTGAGGTTCAGACACCCATGCCGCTCCAAGGTCTCCACACCTGCTCTGTCAAGGGGCATCCTTGAAGCGGTTCCCACAGTGGACACTGGGGTGCTGGGGGGCGGGCAGAGCAGACATTGAAGAACAGGGCTGGGTTGCCGGGCCTCCGATGCCCAGGGGCCACCTGTGGGTCACTGAGCAGTCACGTCCTTTCCAGGACCTCTTCCAACGGTTTTTGTTAATTTCTTCAATAAATCTAAGCTCACATCCTTTCATGAGTTTAAATGGTGGGGCCCCCAGTTCAGGGGTTTTGGGTTGGAAGAGCCTGGGTCACAGGAGAGACCTTGGGGGGCTCAGGGGTCAGGGTTGCCCAGGGATTTGGTGGTCCTGGTTGTGGGTTGGGGCCTGGTTCAGGGGCTCCAAGGAGGTCAGGGGGGCCTGGGTAAGGGTAGTGGGGAAGGCCAGGAGTCAGTCCGTATCTTCTCATGGCTATGACTCGTGTGCTTGGCAAGGACCCCCTGTGACAGCTGAGCCCTCCCCAGCCATGTGCCCCCCACCCCCCCTTTCTAGGTTACTGTTTCAGTGAACACAGCAGCACACCCCGCCACCCACCTCCCCCTCCTCCCCCTCCCCTACATGAAGGAGAGCATCAGTGAGAAGAATCGACTCCAGAGGGAAAGAAGTCCAGAACCAGCCTCTGGAGGGCAGCTGAGCAAAGCCTGGGGCTTTGCTTGGATTTAAAGTGTGAAACCGACACGGTATGCACAGGATACAGGACACAGTCTTGACCTCATCCAACCCTGGTTCCCGCCTTTGTTAAGACAGGATCCAGTGTTCGGTGTGGATGAGACAGCACATTTTGGGGTTTCAGTGCAGCAGGAGCTCTGTAGAGGCGTCCCATGTCCTCGCCGCAGTCGGGGTGAAGATGTGCCCGTGTTTCCAGAGAGAGTACACCGTGATGGACAGCGAGCCATTTTGTTTTCCTTTGAGGCAACCTCAAGTTGTCATCTTCTGACTCGCATCCCCTGAATGAGCAGATTCCTAAACCAGGAAGATGGTTACAGGTCTGGTTGTGAGAAAGGGGTAAGTTCCAGAAGAGGTGGCATATGATCGAGGGCAGGGCCATGTGTTAGTAGGTTCAGCCTGCAAGCCTGGGACTTATGTTGACTGCAAAAAAAAAAAGCACACAACCTGAAAGTTGAGAATAATGTTTTATTTGGTGGCTTTACCGGGGATGTAAGCTGGGTACAGCCTTTTAGATCGCTCTGAGGGACTGCTCCAAAGAGGTCGGGGAGCAGCCAGGATGTATATTGAGTTTTCGCTAAAAAGCAAACATGTAGTCCAACACCGAAAGGTTAATGCTAATTACAAAACCAGACATCTCAATGATTTTAGTGATTTTCTAGGGATGGGAAGATGAAAGAGTCAGGGTTCATTGAAATTATTCCTTTGATATGCACCTTAACTATCTAGGGCCAGTATCCTACTTTTCTCCATCCGATTCCCCTCAGGCTGAGTGGCTGATGACTTGACTGTGGACAGCATTCGCTGTTTACTAGAGTAGCAGGCAATATATATTTTACTTGAAGCATAGTTGATTTATGATGTTCTGTTAGTTTCTGCTGTATAGCAAAGTGACTTAGTCTATGCACATATATACATTTTACAAAGAATATTCTTTAACATTATGGTTTATCACAGGATATTGACTGTAGTTCCCTAGGCTGTCCAGCAGGACCTTGTTGTTTATTCATCTTATGTATACTAGTTGGCATCTGCTAACCCCACCCTTGCAGTCCGTCCTTCCCCAAACCCTCCGCCTTGGCCACCACAAGTCTGTTCTCTGTGTCTGTGAGTCTTTCTCTGTTTTGTGGATTGTTTGTGTCATATTTAGATTCCACATATAAGTGATGTCATATGGTATTTGTCTGACTTACTTTGTAAGATAATCTCTAGTTGCATCCATGTTGCTGCAAATGACAGTATTTCATTCTTTTTGAGGGCTGAGTAATCTTCCATTGTATACATGTACCACATCTTTATCCACTCTTCTGTCGATGAATACTTAGGTTGTTTCAGCGTCTTGGCTGTTGCTATGAACAGAGGGGTGCATGTGTCTTTTTTAATTAAAGTTTTCTCTGGATATATGCCCAGGAGTGGGATTGCAGAATCACATGGTAATTCCATTTTTAGTTTTTTGAGGAAGCTGCATACTGTTCTCCATAGTGGAGAAAGGGTTTCCTTTTCTCCACACCCCATCCAGCATTTTTCATGTGTAGCCTTTAATGATGGCCATTTTGACTGGTGTGAGGTGATACCTCACTGTGGTTTTGATTTGCATTTCTCTAATAATTAGTGACATTGAGCATCTTTTCATGTGCCTATTGGCCATCTGTATATCTTCCTTGGAGAAATTGTCTGTGAATAGGGATGTTTTATCAGAAAGCTGTGTCTGATATAAACTGGAGATCCCTGGATAAATAGAAGTGCTTGCCACAGGATGCAGGAAGCTGGGAGTGGCTCTGAGGCTTTGGTTGAAGGGCAGCTACTAAGAAGTTTCTCTCCTCAGTGGGGAGGCCAGTGTTCCACAGTGAACAGCTTCCTGTGGCCACAGCTGCTTTGTTCAAAACACGGTGACACACTTCATGTACACCCACTTGACGCCCGGCAGAAGCCCTTATTCCGGCAGTCGGATTGCAAAGCAGAGTCGTGAGCAGAGTATTTTGGGCAACAGCTCAGCAGAGGTAATATCAGCCATGCAGACATCCTCTTTTTGGGGAGAGGTCTCCTGCAGATCTAACCTCACTGCAGAATTTCCCTGTCCAGTTCCTGGGACCGTGATGTGTGGAATTGGGATGATCCCTCCAGCCGTGGGCATCTCCGGGGCTGTTCAGACTGGGCACTTTTCATGAACAGACACAATCCGCCAAAAAGTGAGTACTTGCAGCCGTCATCCCACCCACAGGGGAGAATTTTACTCTGCCCGCTTCCTCCACCTCTCTAAGAGGATGTGTCTTCCTGTTGGTTTGTTATTTTTTCATGATGCAGAACAGAGTCATGGCAATGGGTGGAGAGAAAGGAAGAGACAGGAAGAGAGGGGAGGGGCTTGTGTGCTGAGCTGATTCTAGCACATTCCATGGGAGGGAAAACTGGGGTGAAATTGGTGAAGAAACAGGATAGAAAACAGGCAGAAAAAGACGCAGAGGCTGCAGTAGTTGAACAGGAGAGTAAACCAAGAAAGAGGGACTGAAAATTTCTGGAAGCTGGGTGCTAGGAAGGCTGCGAAAATCTTGACTCCCTCACCGATGCCGAATAGAAATACGGAGACAGCATTTGGAGGAAATAGAAGAGAGTGGCTTTATTCTTTTTGCCAGGCCAAGGGGAAGAACACAGCAGGCTAGCGCCTCAAGAACTGTGCCCCCCTTTATATCCTCATGAAGCTTTTTCTTTTCTTTTTTTTTTTTCTTTTTCAAGATTTCAAAACCACCACAGCTGGCGTCGGGCAACTCAGCAGCTGGTTCTGGTATCCCTGAAGTTATCAGCCTGTGACTTTCTTTCTGAAATGCAGAATGCTACAAGAGAGGGTAGGGGGAGAACGATGTCAGGTGCAGTGTATAATCTAAATGGAGTCAAGAGTAACTAGCTTTATGATGGACAAGTCCAGCTACAAGCGTGTGTTAGTCGTAGTAACAGCTAAGGAATAACCAAGATTGTATAACTCTTCCGGGACTGTTTGGCTGGTATGTGCCAAAGGCTGTTCACTCAGTTCTGTTTTTGCTGTAACAGAAAGGATATTTTCCAGGGGAGGTGGGCTGGGGTGGAGAGTCAATGAGAGGTTTCTTAGGTGTGGAGAATTGGATTCAGAGGGAAAGAAGATGCTCACAGGAATAGCCACAATGTCTCCAAATCTGAAATTCTTCCAGAATAAACAGTAGATTTAACAAGTAATTTAACAAGATTGTTGTGATTTATGAATGAGATGCCTGAAATCTTTTTCTAGAAGCACGACTAAAGATTGAAATTCCTTTTTATTCTGCCTGGTTCATGAGGAGCATCTTCCACAAGGGCCCTGGCACCCATGTAGGTTACAATAGGCTAGGCTACGTCACTTCAGTCATGTCCAACTCTTTGTGACCCTGTGGACCAAAGCCTGCCAGGCTCCTCTGTCCATGGGGTTCTTCAGGCAATGATACTGGAGTGGGTTGCCATGCCCTCCTCCAGGGGATCTTCCCAATCCAGGGATCGAACCTGCATCTCTGACGTCTCCTGCATTGGCAGGTGGGTTCTTTACCGCTAGTGCCACCTGGGACGCCCTAGGTTACACTGCTGCTGCTGCTGCTGCTAAGTCGCTTCAGTCGTGTTTGACTCTGCGATCCCATAGACGGCAGCCCACCAGGCTCCTCTGTCCCTGGGATTCTCCAGGCAAGAATACTGGAGTGGGTTGCCATTTCCTTCTCTGAGGTTACACTAGGAGCTCTTAATTCTCTGAATTTGCAGAACAGTTAATGCATTTCTTATTCTTTCTATGACTTGCCACACTTGACTTTATATTTGCATTGTGGAAGAAAGAATGAACTGATTTAAGGATAAACCCCAAGGCCTTGGGACACATGCAGGGGGACTGGGGTGTGGGGCCGTGGAGTATACATCTGTCTTCTCACTGCAGCACAGCCTACTCATCTTTTTACCCCCGTGATACCTGGGGAGGTGCCCCAAGGAGTCAGCAGAGCCATGATAATTATCTAGGCAGAGCCATGATAATTATCCTTCTCCCAGCTACAGAGGGCATTGATAATCTATTGATAATCTGTGACCATTGCTTGTAAGCAAGATTCACCAAAGTGTTTGTGACCTTCCAAGGGATGGTTTATTTATTTGCAAAGAAGAAGGGCAATGAGGGGCAGGCAGTGCCTTCTAATCCCATCCCCTCACCCTGCTAGGACCCTCATTTGTTTAAAATCCTGCTTGCTTGCTCTTTTGATGCATTTCTCTCTCTCTCTCTTTTTGCTTCGTTTATTTATTTGGCTGTACCAGGTCTTAGTTGTGGCGTTCGGACTCTTAGTTGTGTCATGTGGGATCTAGTTCCCTGATCAGGGATCAAACCCAGGCCTCCTGCATTGGGAGCTTGGAGTCCTAGCCACTGGACCAACAGGAAGTCCCTCTTTTGATATATTTCTGATTAATTAAGGTTGATGCATCTGTAGGAAAGGAAGAGTTCAGAGAAATAAACCTCAGTGTAACATGTGATCCTCATTTGAGTAAAATCAAAGGTAAATGTTTTTGAGCTAATCAGATAAATTTGACTATGGAGTGCCTGTGAGATGATGATTAATTTTGTTGGGTGTGACACGGACATGGTATTATGTTAATTACAAGTCTGTGTCAGTTTTAGAAAAGCAAATGAACCTGTTGACACAGCAGAAACAGATTCGTGGACCAGAGAACAGACTTGGGGTTGCCAAGGGACTGGGAGGAGGGAAGGACTGGGTGTTCGGGGCTAGCAGGTGCAGACTGTTACATATAGGATGGATCAACAACAAGGTCCTACTGTATAGTACAGGGAACTATATTCAAAGTCTGGGGATGAATCCTAATGGAAAAGAATATGGAAAAAGTATATATATATATGTATTACTGAATCAGTTTGCTTTAGAGTAGAAATTAACACAACATTGTAAATCAATTATACTTCAATAAAAAAGACAGCGAACAAAAAAAGAGCACAGGGAACATTCTCTTCTCCACCTCTTCAAAGGACTGACAGCCTGAGCATCAATGCCTGGGCAGTATCTTGTCTTGCAAGACATCAAAGGGGGAGGGAAACCCTCAGGCTTGTGAAATGAAATTATCTCCTACCACGTCAATAAACAACAAATGTCACAACCATCAGCGATTTCTCGCCTCCAAATGTGAATGGGGGCTCCCCAAACTGCGATCCAGCAGATGCTTCCACCCCTCACAGTGATTGCTGAGGAGCTGGTGAACAAGCAACCTTGCAAGAAGCAAGGTGAACAAGGAAACATGATTGGCCCCAGATAGCTGAGGTGCATAGGAAAGGAGTGAATTCAGTGAGCCCAGAGGCTTTCATCTTCCCATACATAGATGCTAAATTCCTTAACTTGATGCCTGATCTTTGATGTTCAGACTGCCTGCTCCCCTTGTTGCAAACTTGTGTATAGCCTCCTGCCTCCTTAAAGCAGTTTTCTCAGAGCTACTGAGATGCTGTCTCTCGGACTTGGAGTCCTAAACATTCCCACCAAATAAAATAACTCTCTATTTTCAGGTTGTGACTCTATTTTTTAGTCGACAGGCCTCTCTTAACCTCTTGGTGTCTTGTACTTTCTCTCCCATTGAGTTCTAAAAAACAAAAAATTCCAAGTATGATTGTTCTCAGTTTGGGAGGAATTCCTGGTTTGGGCACATGTAGATATCACAATCATGCCTGTGAGTAGATGGACTTTCTGAGTAAATGCATTGATGTGGGCTCAGCTCAGGGAACTGGCCCAGGGCACCCTGAAACACAGCATCTGAGTCTCATCGCTCTCCTCCCCAGTTCCATGAAAGCCCACTCAGGAGGGGTCAGAATTAAGTGTTGGCTCCCCAGGGCTGAATGAGGGGGCACTGGACAATATTTCATGTGTGAGAGAAAAGTACCCTTGCCTTTACAACATTGTGTTAGTCTCTGGCGAACCACAAAATAATTCAGATATACATAGATGTGTATGTATATATTCTTTTTCATATTCTTTTCCATTAGAGTTTCCTATAACACATAGTTCCCTATACTATACAGTAAGATCCTTGGTTATCTATTTTATATATAGTAGTGTCTATCAGCTAAACCTGAACTAATTTATCCCTCCTGCCAAGTCCCTTTTGATAACTATAATTTTTTTCTTATGTCTGTGAATCTGTTTCTTTTTCATAAATGAATAAATGTGTGTCATTTATTTAGATTCTGAATATAAATGATATCATATGATATTTGTCTTGTCTGAAATACTTAGTATGATTCTTTGTAGGTCCACCCATGTTGCTGCATTATTTCATCCTTTTATGGCTGAGTAATATTCCATCATATATATATATATATGTATATATACACTTCATCTTCTTTATCCATTCCTCTTTTGATGGACACTTAGGTTACTTCCATATCTTGGCTATTGTGAATAGTGCTGCTATGAATATAAGGTTGCATGTATCTTTTCAAATTAAGAGTTCTCTCTGGATTTATGCCCAGGAGTGGGATTACTGGTGAAAACCCAACCTCTTTTCTTTGCATATAGTGTATACATATTGCATGTGTATGTATATGTATAGGTACACATTTATGTGTATGGTATATGTTTGTGTATGTATATGTATACATGTGTATTTATGTGTATGTATATGCATATATATGTTTATATTTATGTATATGCTTATGTGTATGTACATATATATTTTCTTGTTACAATAGGAACTGGTTTAAAATTTCTTGGTCTCTGAATCTTCCCACATAGTTGTAGCTACACGTGACACCCAACATTTTCCCCTGTCCTGAGTCTTTGTGGGGGCAGCACCCGGGTCTGTCTCACCATGATTGGAGGTGTCTGGAAGTGACCTTGCCTCCTCCCAGATCTTTCCCAGGCACCTTGAAATTCCCTCACAGTCTCTCTGGGAACCACCTTTCAGAGGCCACGTCTCCTGTCTTCACGCTGGATTAGGGATACGCATGGGCCCTGAAGACCCCGGGAGAGAGCTGTACCCCACCGAGGGCAGTGGGGCCCAGTTCAGGCCAGTGGATGGACGCAGACCCTACTTCGAGGAGCCCGCACACACTCACTGCTGCCTGCAGGGCCACCGTCCTGGCCTTTATGGTGCGAGTCCCTTTTGCTCCTCTTTGTGGCCATTGTCATGTCGCCAATTCCCATTACCCAGCACCCAGCGCTGTGCTGGGAACAAAACATGTGCTGCCTGATGGCAAAGAGCCCATTGCCCGATGTGCAGCAGTCAAAACATGAGCCCCAAGGTCTGCGGCAAAGAAGGGGTTTGTTTGCAAGGCAGCGAAGTGAGGGGACAAGAGAATGAGTCTCAGATCCTCCTCCCCGAAGGTTAGGGACCGGAGCACTTAAGGAATGAAGAATAAAGCAGCTGGGTGGTACCAGGTGTGGGGAGTGTGGGGAAAGGTGATCTAAAAGAGGGACATCATTGTGGTTCTGTGCAGGCAAAGATAAGCTACATTCAAAAACAGATGCACCTAGCTCCATCAGGCTGCCCAGGTGGCTTAGTGGTAAAGGATCAGCTTGCCAAGCAGGAGACATGCTTTTGATCTCTAGGTCGGGAAGATCCCCTGGAGGAGGAAATGGCAACCCACCACAGTATTCTTGCCTAGAGAAACCCATGAACAGAAGACCCTGGCAGGCTACAGTCCATGGGGTCACAAAGAATGACACGACTGAGCAACTGAACAACATAGCACAATCTGAGGGCAGAGTTTTCAGCCCGCGATGTCAAAAGGTCACCAAGCGACACTCACACACGCCCAGTTGGAGGGTGGTTGGTTCCAGCCATCTTAACCAGATTCAGCTCGAAATCGGACATAGCTGACTCCAAATTCCTGGGGCACCATTCAAGGCAGCATCTTACTGTTCAGACTGCGTGATGTTTGGAGGAGATGCATGACCTTGATTGGTGAAGGCAAGTGAAGTGGATTTGATGACTCATTACCCCTGGTTTGCAAGCCCAGAGAGAGGAAGGCTGTCGGCAGAGACAATGTGCATCCCTTCCGAGACTGAAATGACTGAGGGGGCCTCTCGCTGTTGGTGCTCAGCCAGCAGTACTTCCAACCCTGGCTCTGAACGCAGGGCTGTAGCCCCGGGCAAGGTGGACAGAGCTCCTGCCCTTGATCTGGGGATCCCGAGAGGGAGGCTGACCATGGGCAAGTCAGCCAGGGCAACACTCTTTCAGAGCAGGACAGAGGCTGCGGGGAAATGGAAACCTGGTGCTGGGAGAGAGAGTGGCCAGGTGTGGTGAAGGTCAGAGCCATGGCCACAGGCGCCAGGGTAGGGCTGTCTGCGGACATGGCTCACCCCTCTCGGTCATCACAGGGCCCCGAGCTGAGCTCCCTGTGTGATACAGAAGCTTCCCACTAGCTGTCTGTTTTACACACACTCGTGTGTGTGTGTGCTCAGTCACTTCAGTTGTGTCTGACTCTTCGTGATCCTATGGACTGTAGCCCACCAGGCTCCTCTGTCCGTGGACTTTCCCATGAAAGAATACTGGAGTGGGTTGCTGTTTGCTTCTCCAGGAGATTTTCCTGACTCAGGGATTGAACCCATGTCTCCTGCCTAGCAGGTGGATTCTTTACCACTGAGCCATCTGGAAAGCCCCATACATACATTAATATACAATATTTGTTTTTCTCTTTCTGTCTTACTTCATTCTGTATGACAGTCTCTAGGTCCATCCACATCTCTACAAATGACCCAAGTTTGTTCCTTTTTAATGACTGAGTAATATTCCATTGTATATATGTACCACATCTTCTTTATCCATTCATCTGTCTGCTGGTTTCTTACAGGGCACGCTGAGTGTTGGCCATGGTAGGGGAATGGCAGACAGCCCCAGGCTTGGGTGCAGGTCCCCTGTCCCTTAAGAAAGGAAGGGAAGCCCATCATTGCCTCTGGGAGAGCCTGGGAGCTGAGTGAGTTTGCTGAGGGTCCTGGTGCTGGGTTGCTGTCAGCGCTATAGCTTGTCCCACATTTTAGTGATGTGACATAGCCCAAGGGACTGGTCCCCGCCTGGGGTCTTGGAATTGTCAGGAGTCCTTTTCAGAATACTAAAAAACCTATCAGAAATGATATATTTACCTAAGATAAACAGAAATGATTCACTTACTTATTCTTTTAATCAAAGGATCGATATTTATGGGGCTCAAAATTTATAGGTATGATTGTTCTTTTTCATCTCAATTTTCATTATTGCTCATTTCTAACAGGTTAGTATCTTCAATTTTGACTTTATAACAGCTATTAAGAGAGTTTTTTTTTTTTTTAATATGCAAGGGGAGAGGTTTGCTTGTTTAAAGAAAACTGAGGTCTCACAAGGGATGTAAAAGGACTTTTAAATAAATGAAGATAGACATCATAATTCCGGGTGGAAAGACTCAATATTTCAAGAGTAAACTTTCCTCCCAATTATTTTTTTATTTTTTTCCTCCCAATTATTTTTGAAAATGTTGCCCAGTATATCTCAAATTCATCTAGGAAGATTAAAAAGTACATTTCTGCCAAAAAAGAAATATAAGGAAGGACTTCCCATAAATAATGTTGAAGGGTGTTGTGACAAAGTAATAAAATAGATACTGTATTGGTGGCAGGATCGATGAGACCCATGGTGGAGAATAGGGAGCTGCTAAGAAATCAATCTGAATGGAACTTTCCAGCAAAGAGTGTTAGCAGAACTTGATAACCTGTTCCTCTCCAACTCCATGCCAGCCCCAGAATCCCCTAGAGTGGACCTTCCTTAGACTGACCCAATCATGAATCACAGCTAATGATATTAATAATAGTCCCTTCCTTGAGGAGTGGGGACTGATTTTGAAAATATGAATCCTTTTGAAGGGTGCAGATAGTAAGGATCCAACAAGTGTCCTCTTTTCCACTCTACTTTGAGTTCCTCTTCTTCTTTTTAAAAAATAATTTTCTTTAATTCTTAATTTATTAAAAAAATTATTTATTTATTTTTGACTGCATGGGTTTTTTTTTTGTTTTTTCTCTAGTTGCGGCAAGCAGGGGCTACTCTCTAGTTGCAGTGCATGGGTTTCTCATTGCCGAGGCTTCTCTTGTTGCAGAGCACAGGCTCTAGGGCTCAAGGGCTCAGCAGTTGTGGTGTATGGAGTTAGTTGCTCCGCAGCATATGGGATCTTCCAGGCCCAGGGATCGAACCTGTGTCCCCTGCATTGGCAGGTGGATTCTTATCCACCTGGCCCAGGGAGGTCCCACATGTTGAGGGGCAGCTAAGCCTGTGTGCCACAACTACTGAAGCCTGTGCTCTAGAGCCCATGCTCTGCAACAAGAGAAGTCACTTCAATGAGAAGCCCGCACACCACAAGTAGAGAGTAAGCCCTGCCCACTGCAACTAGAGAAAGCCCATGGACGGTAACAAAAGATCCAGTACAACCAAAAATAAATGAATGAATAGATAAAGTTTTTTAAAAAAGAGAAACTCCCAGGAATGCATGCACTGTCCAGGTTGTGGGTCACTTTCCCATCTCTGTGCCTGCTAAGCTGGCTAGAGAGATGGGATGGTGATGCCATCTGGGCATCCTGGTGCCCAGAGCTGGGGAAACCCCCCAAAATGCACACAGCATATTGTGGATGCCTCCTCCCTCAAATCCGAGTGCCATCAGTAGAAAAGGGGAGATGCATGCTCAGGAGGAAAAATCAGGAGGGCTTCACTAGTAGAACCTCAAAAGTAGAACCTCACCCAGCCTCCTGGGTGAGACCTGTGTGGTCACTGGAGGCCCCACACCCAGGAGGCCCCGCACTAGGGGTTCAACATGCTGCAGTCTCTGTCTGTCCTAGGGCAGCCGTGACAAAGCATTGCAGACTGGGCGGCTTAACTAGCAGGAATGAGTCATCTCACAGTGCAGGTGCCGCATGACTGGCTCCTTCCGGGCCACGAGGGAGACTGTTCTCTCCTCGGTCTGCAGATGGCCCATTCCCTCCCCACCCCCGTGTTCCCCGTCTTCATGCGTCTCCTTCCTGCACCCTGTCTGTGTCCGAATTCCCCCCTTTTCATATGGACAGCAGTCATGTTGGGTTAGGGGCTCACCCTATTCCAGATTGACCTCATCTTAACTAATTCCATCCACAAGGACCCTATTTGCAAATAATATCTGATTTTGGGGGCCCTGGGTTATAGGGCTTTGACATATGAAATCTAGGGGGACAACCTAGCTCATAGCACTTGCCATCTTATAATTCACAATCATTTTGTCCTTGAGTGGGTGTCTTGTGGGGTCTAATGGGACAATGCAGTGAGTGCTGCGGGCTTGCTGTGTCCTCAGGTGGTCCCTCCGCCTCCCTGGATGCGTTCTCAGGTGGCCACGCCTCACCCTCAACACCCTGCACACCTGTGCATTAGTCGCTCAGTCGTGTCCGACTCTTTGCGACCCCATAGACTGTAGCCCGCCAGGCTCCTCTATCCGTGGAATTCTCCAGGCAAGAATGCAGGAGTGGGTAGCCACTCCCCTCTCCAGGGGATCTTCCCGACCCAGGGATCGAACCCAGGTCTCCCGCACTGCAAGCGGATTCTGTAACGACTGAGCTACCGGGGAAGCCCCTGCACACCTGGCCCCTCCCTACCGACCCCCACTCTGTGATGCCCAGCCTGCTGCCCTGTGTCCCCGGGGGCTGGGCCGTGCACGGGGTGTCAGGGTTAGGTGCACACACACTGCAGGGCCGCAGGGGGGCCTGGCAGTGGCTGATGGGTGAGTGGGAGGGTGAAACCTCACCTGCCCCCTGTCCGGGTACCAAGTGCATCCCAACATTGGAGCATGCCAACGTTTAAGGGGTCACCATCCAGAGTAGGCTGGGTCATTGGGTCCATGGAAAGGGGGACTGAGTTTCCCGTACCTGGCCAGGTCTAGAGGCTGGTGGAAAGTGGGCTGCGTGCTGAGTCACAGGATAGAACCTCCCAAACCTGTGCAGACCTGTTCTCATCGTGAGAGTATCTTCACATCCCAGGAAGCATGACATTAAATAGCAAATAAAGATGCCTTGATCAACAACAAGGTCCTACTGTACAGCACAGAGAACTATATTCAATATCCTGTGATAAATCATAATGGAAAAGATTATAAAAAAGAATGTGTATATGTTGTATAACTGACTCACTTTGTTGGACGGCAGTAATTAGTACACCATTGTATAGCAATGTATGTGCTCAGTTGCTCAGCCATGTCTGTTTGCGACCCCATGGACTGTAGCCCACTAGGCTCTTCTGTCCATGGAATTTCCCAGGCAAGAATACTGGAACAGTTGCCATTTCCTCCTCCAGGGGATCTTCCCGACCAGGGATTGAACTCACATCTCCTACATCTGCATTGGCAGGTGGGTTCTTTACCACTAGTGCCACCTGGGAAGCCCTATATCCTTTATTCAGATTCATTGACTATTTATATTTTGCCTCAATTTCTTTATCATTTTATCTATCTATCTATCAGGGATCACCTGCAGCTCCAGTATTGTCAAGCCTTAATTAAAAAATAATAATCATGAATTAAAAGACTAAAAAATAAGACACCATGATTGGTTGAGAGGGATACCACACAGGTGGGGCAGTGTTATAATTTAGAGCCTCTAACAGCCCTTTTTCTGTTCCCCACTTCCATTTCACACTTAGCCCCACACTTCATAGAGAAGCCAGAGGGAGGCACTGAGGTGTCCACATGACAGGTTATGGGGAGCCACAGAACAGAGAAGCAACATGCAGAAGCTGACAAGGAGCCTGGGTCCTTCTGGGGGGACCATGTTGCCCTCTTCCAGACAATGCCGCTGACCTCAGTGATGGCTCTCCCCTTCGAGGTCTCTGTGTAGGATTTGTAAAAGCAGAGACTGGAACCTCTCCTTTGCGGCTGCAGAGGGTCTTGCCAAAGATGAAGGCATGGGCTTGGGAGGAAAGGACAGATACAGATGTGTTTACAAGGAGGCACTAGGCAGAACCAGGGGACCAGCTGGGTATCGGGGATGAAGGACCAGGTGTCTCCACTGAGGGAGATGCTGGGATGGGGTCCTGGCCACGGTGGAGCTGAAAACCCTCCTGGGGATGTATTTTCATTTGAACAGGGAGTTGCCTCGCTTTCTCTCAAAGAAACAAGTCTTGAACAATACACTTCCAGATGACATCACCTGCTTCTTTCACTACCTTCTTGGTTGATGAATAAGCTTGATTGAGTTCAGCTGAGTGATTAGTTTCCATAAATTCTGAGATGCGTTTCATTCCATCATTGTCACTTCAATGATGGTATCTTTCCTTGACTCTGCTTTCTTCTCTGGGCCTTAGTCTCCCCATGGGTAAGAAGGATGTTGGGTTAGCCAGTGCCTGCAGAGTCGGGGAAAATTCTAGGGTGCTGACACTGTACCCATGGAGGACATGGAGCTGACCCTCTGTGGGGGCGGGGAGTCCATTCCAGGAGGACATGTCACACTCCACGTTTGTTGCTTATCTCAAAAGCTGAAGGTATTGAAGCTTCATGACACCTGCAGATCAACTTTTTTGACCAACAGTTACCCTTGGGAAACCTGTTCAAACCATCAATGACCAGGGAGCAGGCCCATCACACTGTCCTGGGAAATAACAAGAGGAACTTCTCTTCCAGGGATGTTGAATAGCCACAGCTCATGTGGTCTTAAAGATGCACTTAGGCAGAGAAAGACTAATATCATATGATGCTGCTTATATGTGGACTTTTTAAAAAGTGGCACAAATGAACTAAATTTACCAAACAGAGTCACAGATGTAGAAAACAAAACTTATGGTTACCGGAGGGAAAGAAGGAGGGATAAATTGGAATACTGAAATCGACATATACGCACTACTATATATAAAATAGATAACTAGTGAGAAACTGCGGTATAGCACAAGCTTTTGGGTCTTCCTGGGTTTTCGCTGCGATTTGCTCTCATGGTCTGCAGAGCCTTGAATGAGCAGCAGAGGGCGCTCTGTCACAATCCCTGAGTTCAGGCTCTTGGCCCAGCTGTGGAATGTGGCTTCTTTTTCTCCTTGGCAACTGTCTTCTTAAAAACCCTGGGTCAATAGAATCTGTGTCAATCAAATCCCATTTCTCGCTGACCTGTGCGACCCTTTAAGAGCTGTTTATCATCGCTTGTGAAGGCGGGCCCCTTCCGACTTCAGGCCTCCAAAGCTCGCAGTACATGAATAATCCGCAGACAATGGTTACCTGTAGGACGGCACCGTGGAAAACATCCCTGCCGCGACCGCTTTTGTAAACTGGAGCCTATTCAGGCCTGTGAAGGATCCCAAGACAGCAGGGGACTCTTTGGTCAATAGGTGGAATAAAACGCTGGGCCAGGGCTTTCATAATCGTGGCCTCCTGAGAAGGCAACGGGAGGGAGTTTCCCACAATGCTTAGTGGCTTCTCGTAATCCTATTGGAAATGGGGAGGGGGGCCACGGGGAAAGGGATACCTAGGTGACCAAAGCAGGAGCCAGTGATTTAGTGATGAGTTTGTCCGCAGGCCCTGAGGGGGTCTGAGCCCCTGCGGAATTCCCAGCGTTCAAGCCACACAAACAAACCACCTGTGCCCTCTGGACTCACCCTGCCCTGGCCTCTGTCTTGTTAATAATTCTCTCTCGGGGAAGCTGAGGTCAGCCAGGTGGTGAAAGAGTGTGATCTGGATTCTTCAGTGGTATCATGTCCTGAGAGACTGGACCCAGTGCTTACAGTGCTAATGTGTGATGGGGTTATGTTATTCTTGTGGACGGAGGGGAAGTGGTCTGGGGAAGCAGCAGCACAGACCACGCTGGCGCTGGGATGCCCCTCAGCCCATGGAAATAAAATAACTCCAGCACATGAGCTGCGGGAGGGGGTTGGAGTGGGGCTGGATGGGGGAGAACTTGAGGCTCTTTTTAAAAACGTAACTACACTTGATTTACAGTATCTTGTCCTTTTCCAGTGTACAGCCAAGTGATTCACTTATACACACATACCCGGTGGCTCAGCTGGTAAAAAATGTGCCTGCAAGGTGGGAGACCTGGGTTCAATCCCTGGGTTGGGAAGTTCCCCTTGGAGAAGGGAAAGGCTACCCACTTCAGTATTCTGGCCTGCAGAATTCCATGGACTGTATAGTCCATGGGATCGCAAAGAGTCAGACATGACTGAGCGACTTTCACTTCACTTCACCTACATACATACATGTGTATGTGCTTACTAAATCACTTTAGTTGTGTCTGATTCTTTGCAATCCTATAGACTGTAGACCACCAGACTCCTCTGTCCATGGGATTTCCCAGGCAGGAATACTGGAATCTGGGTTGCCGTGGCCCTCCTCCAGGGGATCTTCCCAACCTAGGAATCGAAACTGCATCCCGTGCAGTTCTGGCATTGCAGGTGAATTCTTTACCACTGAGCCAATGCCACTGCTGCTGCCGCTAAGTCACTTCTGTCTATCTTCTCTTTCAGGTTCTTCCCCATCATAGGTTATTACAAGATATTGCATATGCTTCCTTTGTTGTTTGTCTCAGGCTTCCCTAGTGGTTCAGACAGTAAAGAATCTTCTTGCAATGCAGGAGACCCGAGTTCAATCCCTGGATTGGGAAGATCCCCTATTTTATATATAGTAGTGTGTATCTGCTAATCCCAAACCCCTAATTTATTCCTCCTCCCCTTTTCCATTCAGTAACCACAAGTCTGTTCTCTGTGTCCATGAGACTGTTTTTGTTTTATAAATAGGTTGATTTGTATAATTTTTTAGATTCCACATTTAAATGATATATTTGTCTTTCTCTTTCTGATTGACTTCATTGAGTATGATAATCTCTATGCCCATCCATGTTCCTGAAAATGCCAGTATTTCATTCTTTTTTATGACTGAGTAGTATTCCATTGTGTATGTATGTATATATATATATACATAAAACTTGAGATTCTTGATGATAACTGTGCCTCTGGGTTTGAATGGTTGAACTTGAGTTACCACCCAGGTGTGTGGGGGAGGGCTGTGGATGGCTGTCAGAGTCAGGGTGGCCCTCACTGAAGGAGTGGGTGCTGGAGGTGTGAGGGGAGGTGCCAGGGGATGAGGGGTGACTGAAGACCCAGAGCCGTTAGTCTTGCTTGAGGAAGCAAGTGTACAAAGGGGAAGAGTTGCAGGCAAGACCCCATAATGCCGACACTCAGAACTTAGAAAAGAAAGACAGATCAAGATAAAGAGACTCAGAAATCTGCTTGGTCAGAGAGTGAAAAAATGAAATAATATCAAAAAAGCAGTCTCCCTATCAACAACTTTTAAAACATTTTTTTTCAAACATAGAAATGTGAAAAAGTTGTGCCATCAGCATAGGTCTACCCACCATCCAGATTCTAAAATTAGCATTTTGCTATATTTGCTTTAACATAATTTTATGCATTATACTATCCATCTATGAATTAATCTTATTATTTTAAAATTAGAAGCAGCTTTTCAAACTCTAAAAGACCATACAATTGAAAGTTACCCATTCATGTTAGTCTCCTAAAGTCTTTTCTACTCTGTTGGATAAAGTGAAAGTGTTAGTAGCTCAGTCATGTCTGACTCTTTGGGACCCCATGGACTGTAGCCTGCAAGGCTCCTCTGTTCATGGAATTCCCCAGGCAAGAATACTGGAGTGGGGTGCCATTTCCTTTTCCAGGGCATCTTCCTGATGAGGAATCAAACCTGGATCCCTGCATTGCAGGTGGATTCTTTGCCATCTGAGCTACCAGGGAAACACCCATTTGGGTAAAATGTGAAATGTAGATCAAATCTTCCTAATGGTAAATGTCATAGTGACCAAAGTTGCTCACAATTAAATAACATTGTTTCAAGAGAGCTGCTATGAGCTCAGGGTAATGAAACCCGGTCCAACTGAACAAACTACTGAGAGGTGAACCCTTCCCCCATCGATATTTACACTGTCCTGTATATAAGCCGCTGTCCTCCAGGCTTTCCACATATGGGCTCAGTCCAAGCTCACACAAGCCAGGAGGTGTCCCAGTGTACAATCTGATTTTCACTGTATAATCAAGGAAATTGAGGCACAGAAAAATTAGGTGACTGGCCCAGGGTCAAACAGCTGGTTTGTGGCTGAGCAGCACTCACCACCCCCCCCCACTCCCAACCCTAGCAAAATTAAAGCAGAGTTACCATTGATTTACATACGAGGTTGGCTATGATTTTTAACAAATGATACTGCCAAACGTTGGTGGGGATGTAGGGAAAGAGGCACTGCTCGTGGGAACGCAAATTGGTACTTCCTAGAAGGCAATTGGGCTTACCCTGGTGTCTCAGACAGTAAATCCTCCTGCAATGCAAGAGACATAAAAGATATGGGTTTGATCCCTGGTTTTGGAAGATCCCCTGGAGAAGGGAATGGCAACCCACTCCAGTATTCTTGCTGCCTGGAGAATCCCATGGACAGAGGAGCCTGGCGGTCTACAGTCCATAGGGTCACAAAAGAGTAATACACGACTGGCGACTAAGCATAACGTACACACACACACACAGAAGGCAATTAGACAAAGGGAATCCAAGGCCATAAAAAAGCCTACAGTTGGTGGATCTAGGTGTTTTGTTCCCAGGAATAAATTGCTGTGAAAGCATGAAAGATGAGCAAGCAGCTTTATATCCAAGAAAATCATGCAGAATTAAGTGAAATACCAAATAATGGGAAGCAGATATTACGTAAGTTGCAGGCTGTTATAGCAATGACAGTGTTCAGACACCATGAATTAAGGGAAAGTGTGAATTAAGTAGAACCAACTAGGTTACCTGATAGAATCTAGGAAAAACAGAATAAAGTAACAATAATCTTCCCCTAATGTAACATGTATAGAGAAGATACATATAGTAAATATAATATACATAAAATACACATAATAAAACAATATCATAAGATAAACTGGAAAGGTTGGTACCAAAAATATGAATGATGGTTATTTCAAAGTGGGGCTTTATGGGTGGGAGAGGCTTGTTTATAGTTGGGACTTGTCTTTGGGCTATTTTTGTATTTTCTACAAATGTCAAGCACGAATGTGTGAGAGTGATCGCCCAGTCGTGTCTGCCTCTTTGCGACCCCATGGACTGTAGTCCGCCAGACTCTTCTGTCCAAGGAATTCTCCAGACAAGAATACTGGAGTGGGTCCCATGCCCTTCACCAGGGGATCTTCCCAACCCAGGGATTGAACCCATGTCTCCCACATTGCAGGCAGATTCTTTACCGTCTGAGCCACCAGCAAAGCTCAAGCACAAATGTATCACCTTAGGAATCAGAACGTCATCCCTCCATTCCCACAATCAATGTGAAAGAGAATGTCAACAGCTCAAAACCTCTTCTTGTTTTTGAGTGCAAGGAAATTCTGGGATGAAGGGGGAAGAGAACCAGTAGGTGGCGCCAGAGGGTAGTTAGTGTCTCAAGCTGCAGCAAGCGCTGGTAGGGCCAGCCTGACCCCGGGACGTCTCGGGTCCTTGGAGAACTCAGGTGCCATCAAGTCTGTCTGCAGTTTTGGTGTCAGTAGGGCTCAGCTCCCTTTGACTGAAATGGGGGGTGGGGGGGAATTCCCAGCTGGACAAAGACGAACGACTACCGTCCAGTGCACACAGGTGCACCTAAGGCTTGGGTAACCTCCTGCCCTTAAAAATCAGCTGGGATTGACTTGGACACATTGCTGTGTTCAAAACGGATAACCAACAAGGACCTACTATATAACACAGGGAACTCTGTGTCAATATTCGGTAATAATCTAAGTCGGAAAAGAATTTGAGAAGAATAGATACACGTATATGTGTATAACTGAATCACTGTGTGTGTGTGTGCTCACGTGTGTGCTCTGTCATGTCCAACTCTTTGCAAATCCATGGACTGTAGCCTGCAAGGCTCCTCTGTCGATGGGATTTCCCAGGCAAGAATACTGGAGTGGGTTGCCATTTCCTCCTCCAGGACATTTTCCCACCCCAAGGATTGAACCTGTAGCTCCTACATTGGCTACATTGAACAATAACTGAACTAACATTAACTAACATAAACTGAACTCCTACACTGAACCATAGCTCCTCCATCTCCTGTAGCTCCTACATTGGCAGGTGGATTCTTTACCACTGAGCCACCGGGGAATTACTTTGTTGTACTCCTGAAAGTAACACAACATTGTTAGTCATTTATACTCCTATATAAAATAAAAATTAAAAAATAAAAATTCAGCATTCAGCCTCTCAAAAGGCCTTTTCAAACTTAACAGCTCATGATGTTGGTATTAGATGCAACTTGTTCATGAACAGGCATCACTAATGAACCAATGCTGGACTTTAAGAAAGCAAACTTGCTCATCTCTCTGTTTCAAAATTAGAAAATAAAAATAAAGAGAAATTGAGAACCACAAGAAACTCACAATTAAAAAAAAAAAAGACTCATTTCAGGCATGTGATAACAGTGAGAAAGGGACCTGCAAGACCCAAAGAAGTTGTTGTTGGGAAGAACCACAGGGGAAAGGGTCGCTAAAAATTTTGTGCAGATTTATTGTGTTGCCCAAAAAGTTCGCTCGAGTTTTTCTGTGATGTCCTATGGAAAAATTTGAATGAAATTTTTGGCCAACCCAATATTTACCAAGGGGAGAAAAGAAAAACCCGGGAAAATAAAATTGGATCTTATAGGTCTGGAGCCTGACCTGCAAGAGGAAATGTGAAGACTAGTGGTAGCTATAATAACAACGACAGGACAGGTATCATCTACACTGTATACAACATGGAATACTCAGTTGAAGACACTATGAACTGGGACACAGCGCCCAGAGATTAATGGGTTGGGCCCCTCAGAGGAAATAGAATAAACTTTTCCCCCATAATGAGAGTAGAGAAATCTATTTCAGCTAAAGTCTTACTGTTCATTGAATACCTTTGAAGTGATAAAGATGATGATATAGTGATTCTACTTACCAACTGTATTCACCGTGCCAAGAGCTTTCTGTACTTACTGCGTGTAACTGACTGACGTCCTCACGGGCGGAGTATCACAGATGTGGAAACTGCAACTTCAAGAGACAGACCACCTCCTACCCTGCTGGAGGGAATGTAAAATTGCTGCAGCCACTATGGAGATCTGTATGGGCTTTCCAGGTGGCTTGGTGGTAAAGAATCTGCCTGCCAATGCAGGAAGTGTGGGTTTGATCCTGGGTCAGAAAGATCCCCTGGAAAAGGAAATGGCAACCCACTCCAATATTCTTGCCTGGAAAATCCCATGGAGAGAGAAGCCTGATGGACTACAGTCTATGGGGTCGCAAAGAGTCAGACACAACTGAGCATGCAGCGCTCACGCCTGGGAGTTTCTTAAAAAACTAAAAATAGAGTTACCATATGATACAGCAATTTATTTCTGGGCATATATCCAGAGAAAACCATAATTCACAAAGATACATGCACCTCAGTGTTCACAGAAGCACTGTTTACAATAGCCAAGACATGAAAGCAACCTAAATGTCCACCAACAGATGAATGGCTAATGAAGTGGTACATATACACAATGGAATATTACTCAGCCATAAAAAAGAGTGAAATAAATGCCATTTGCAGCAACATGCACGGACCTGGAGGTTGTACTAAGTGAAGTAAATCAGGTAGAGGAAGAAAAGTGTTATATGATATCATTTATATATAGAACTTAAAAAATGACGCAAATAAACTTACTTATAAAACTGAAACAGATTCACAGACTTCAGAAACAAATTTATGATTGTTTGGTAAACTTATGATTACCAAAGGGGAAAGGTGAAGGGGGAGGGATAAATTTGGAATTAACACATACACACTATTATGTAAAGAGTCAGACACGACTGAGCGACTGAACTGAACTGAACTGATACATAAAACAGATAATCCACAAGAACCTGCTACATAGCACTGGAAACTCTGCTTAATATTCTGTAACAACCTATAGAGAACAAGAATCTGAAAGAGAATGGATATATGTTATGTATAATTGAGTCACTTTGCCATATACTTGAAACTAGTACAACATTGTAAACCAACTATACTCCAATATAAAACAAAAATTAAACTAAAAAAGGAGGTGAAACGACTTTTTCAACATTATCCAAAACTGAACGTTATCACGCACTTCACACAAGCCATGTAGAATCAGTCAGGATGGTTTGGTTTATGCTGCTGTAACAAATGAATTGCAAAAATCTCAATGACTTAAAAATACAGGTTTGATCCTGAATCATGCTTTTGCCTATTACAAGTCACCAGAGGGCTCTGCTCATTTCAGTTCTGAGGGACCTCAGTGAAGGGAGATCCATTCCAATACATGCTTCCATAATTGTGGAGATAGGAACAGAGAAAATGGTAAATGATTGTGATGCTTAAAGTGTTTTACCTGGAGGTGACAAATACATCAAACTGCTCCCAGGGCACCGGCCAAAGCAAGACATGTGGCCTCGTTTGGGTTAGTAGAGGGGATATACATATATATTCCTTTCAAGGAAGGGAGCCAGTCATTGTGAAGAATATGCTTTATTTCATTTAATTCTTACAGCGCTATGTGTTAGGTAGTATTATTTCTGCTATTTTAAATTGAGGTATAGTTGTTTTACAATATTGTGTTAGTTTCAAATGTGCAGTATAGTATTTCTGTTTCATGAAAGAAGAAACACTGTTCATCATACTTTAGGACACGGAGGCTCTTTTTTTTTTTTTTTTTTTTTTGCATTGGATGTGAATTCAATTCCTGGGTCAGGAAGATACCCTGGAAAAGGAAATGGTAACCCACTCTAGAATTGGAAAATTCCAGGGACAGAAGAACTTGGCAGGCTACTGTCTATGGGGTCGCAAAGTGCTGGACACAACTGAGCGACTGAGTCCGCACTCAGGCATGGTCGCTTTGCACTGCCGCATTGGTCTCCCCTGGACGGCAAAGTGAATCAGTCATTTGCATACATATATCCCCTCTGTTTTGGATTTCTCCCCGTTGAGGTCACCTCAGAGCACTGGGTAGAGTTCCCTGAGCTATACAGTAGGTCCTCATTAGTTACCTATTTTAAGCAGAGTATCAGTAATGTGTAAATGTCAATCCCAACCTCCCAGTTCCTCCCACTCTCTCCCCCCTCAGGGTCCATACATTTATTCTCTGCATCGACACAGAGTTTATTGGTGGATTCAAACAACTGAGAGACTCCAGAACCCCAACTCTGAAAACTCTGTCATACCCCACCCAGTGTCCCACTCATGAATATGTTCCTGGAAGTACATTTGTTGGTTTTTAAAATCAAACTTCTTTGTATATACATATGCATATACTGGGCTTCCCTGGTGGTGCAGTGGTAAAGAATAGTGCCAATGTAGGAGACACAGGAGACTTGGGCTTGCTCCCTAGGTCGGGTGGGTTCCCTGGAGGAGGGCCTGGCAACTCACTGCATTCTTCTTGCTGGGAAATCCCATGGATAGAGGGGCCTGGTGGGCTACAGTCCGTGGGGTTGCGAAGAGCCGGACACGACTTAGCGACTAAAGAAGAGCAACAAGGCATATATTAATATATAATGTATAATGTAACACACATATATGATCTAAATAAATCACTTCTCAGATACATATTTAAAGAGAAATACACATTTTTGACCGCACAATTCAAGATGACATTTTAAACAAATTGCTAAATGGACGAAGTTTCAACTTTCTCTCAAAATACAAGTGGTAGAGCCTCAAAGTCAAGATATTTGGAAAGGCTTCCTTTTGCCCACCAAAGAGCCATGAATGTCAGATATCCTGGGGGTACAGCATCCAGAACAATTGTTTGTGACAATTGTCTGAATTGTTTCATAGTCAGCATGTGATGCTGTAAGATTTTTACCTGCTCCCAGGACAGGTTGTTATGTATATACAGGGATTTTACTTTTTTTTTTTAAAGCTACACTTACAAAATTGGTTGGAGCATTTGGGTGGATGGGTAACGTGTAATAACTTCTCCAGTTTGAAATAGTAGAAAATAGGATTCGGAAAAGCAATTTCCCACTGAGCTTCTGATTTTTTTCAGTCTTGTTGAGACTTTAAGTGAAAAATGCTTGTACAATGGAATAGAGTTACAGTTGAAAAATAAAATAAATCCTTGAGTCCTTGACATCAAACAAAGGAAATAAAATACACATACCTGTGTGTTTTGAAGGTTGTCTGTCTGATTTCACAAAGCAGGGACTAACCAGGACTCTGTGTGGGACTTGAGGCCCCCCAGGCCCCCTGAGAAGCAACCAAGGCAAGTTGGGGCATTCACTGACTTGGTTGTGATAAACCAGCTCACAGCACATTATTATGCTAATATTTGTAGACAAATGTTGTTGATAAACTTGGATATTCAAGTCTATGAAAGTATAATGGGATACCCTCTGATGTGAAGCATAAAATCTCTTGAGTTACTGTATAATGATTTTTTTTCTTTCCAAAGGCAGATATAATTAATAGGCTGCACAAACTGACTGTTGTTCTTGAGCACAGATCATAGACTTCTCTGTTCCCCTCCACTACATGGGTAGCCTGTCTTCAGCAGGTTGGAGCTAGCAGTCAGCGACCACTGCGTAACAAACACTCCCAGGTCTCCAAGTCATAGAAGATTGCATGTGGCTTCTCATTTTGGGGCATGCAGGTCAAGTGAAGCCCAGCAGAGTGGACTGGGCATGTGTGGATGGTTCTGCTTCAAGCTCAGGGTTCAGGGGGTGTCCTGTAGATGTCTCACTCGGGGGGTTTGGGCTGAAGGAAAGGATACTGCCAAGGGCATGGTCGTCTTATAATGGAGCAGAGGCTGCACAAGGCGAAGGTCAACTGTGTAAACATCTTTCATGTATCTGATGCAGTTATACCTCCTGATCCTCCCAGGACTGCTGTCAGTGATGTCTTTCCCCTGGTGTCCCAGGATCTGATAAAGTGATGCCCATTCCTCTGGTGTCCCCAGGATTCCCCTAAGTGATGCCTGTTCCTTGGTGTCCTCAAGGTTTTGCTAAGCGATCCCCGTCTCCTGGTGGCCCTGGATCTCTTTCGGTGAGACCTGTCCTCCTAATCCATCATCCACCACCAGACCTCTGTGGAGATGCCCATTCCCTGGTGCCACAGGCATCTCTGTGCAATGTGACCTGCTCTATCCAACACACGGGGCTCTTTTTCTGCCTTTACTGGGAGCTACCCATTCTGTCCCCCATTCTTCCATGACCATCTCTGTGCAATCTGTGATAAAAGCATTACAAAGCTTCAGAGGTCTCTTGTCCTCTGTAATCTATCTAGAGAAATGTCCAATTGTTTGGGTGTTCTGGAATTATAATGTCTTTTTTTTCTGTTTTTTTTTTTTTATTTTATTGAAATATAGATGATTTACAATGTTGTGTTACTTTCCGGCATACAGCAAAGTGATTTATATGTGTGTGTGTGTGTGTGTGTGTACATACATATATCTGAATCAAGAACATATATTCTTTTTTAAATTGAAGTATAGTTCGGGGCCTCCCAGGTGGTGCTAGTAGTAAAGAATCCACCTGCAATGCAGGAGACATAAGAGACATGGCTTTGATCTCTGGATCTAGAAAATCCCCTGGAGGAGGAAATGGCAACCTACTCCCATCTTATTGCCTGGAAAATGCCATGGACAGAAGAACCTGGTGGGCTATAGTCCATGGGGTTGCAAAAGAGTTGTACAAAATGTAATGACTAAACAACAACAATAGCTGATTTACAATGTTGTGCTAATTTTTACTGTATAGCAAGGTGACTCAATTATACACATGTATACATTTTTATTGTATATTCTTTTCCTTTGTAGTTTATTCCAGGAGGCTGGATATAGTTCCCTGTGCTATACAGTGGGACCTTCTTGTCTATCCGTTCTAAAAGTAATACTAAGTTTGCCTCTACTAACCCCAAACTCCCAGTTTATGCCTCTCCCTACTCCCCTCCCAGAGAAGGCAATGGCAACCCACTCCAGTACTCCTGCCTGGAAAATCCCAGGGATGGGGGAGCCTGGTGGGCTGCCGTCTATGGGGTCGCACAGAGTCGGACACGACTGAAGTGACTTAGCAGCAGCAGCAGCGGCAGCTACTCCCCTCCTCCTTGGCAATCACGTCTTTTCTCTGTGTTGTGAATCTGTTCTGTCCCGTAGATAGGTTTGTTTGTATCATAATATCTTAACCCAGATGAATACTTTGCAGTTGTATTTGACCAGCAAGAAATTAGCTATTGACTGAGCAACATTCACACTGATGTTTCATCCTGGTGCTTCCACTGGTGCTCTGTGTCTCTTTGCTGTTTCTGCTCCCAAAAATCTGTTGGCTTCTCCTATCCCAGCCTATGGAGTCTGGTTGCTAGTGTTTCTGAACAGAGGCTGGACACTCTTCTGTGTCCTGAGTCAGGCTGGGGAAAATCTATTTCCAGAACTAGTCTTCCTTTTTGGATCTGTCTTGATAAATGAATCTTCACACATAGCCTCTTGGCTATTGTTCACATTTGCCATTCCCTGTGGAGTCCTGGGCTCATAACTCCTCTGAGCGTGATCCTTATGATGATCCTATCAGCTGGCTGGACAAACAAGCAGAAGAGCCGCTGGCAAGGCGAGAAGCATGTGGGAGCATCTGAGAGTTAAGGGAAGGCAGGCTGGGGCAACTCATCCTTTATTTATCAATGTAATGGAAATCCTTGCTTGAGTTTTAAATATACTTTATGCTGGGGTCGCATCTTAAATATATCTGCAACATATTAATAATTAAGCAGAAGTGAAAATGTTCAGTTTGGAGAAGGAAGGTAGGAATTGTCAGCTTTATGCAGAGAATGCTCCCCGTGGGAGCTTTGTCTGAATCAGGACTGAAGAATTAAGCCCACAGTTTAACTCAAAATTATTGTGGGAGGGAGAACAGGAAGGGACCTCCAAGAGAATAGAATGCAGTGTATTTTATCATAGCTCTTCTCTGGAGCCTAAGATACAAAAAGGAAAATAAGATTTATTTTTATGACAATTAAAAATTGGTTTGACAAAAGTGATAGAATACACAACTAACAATGTTTTAAATAAACAAGGCTTTATTTTTTTTTCTCACATGAGAAGTAGACAGTTGTTGGCCATGAGTTAATGACTCAAGGCTATCAGGATTGTCATTCTGAGTTTCCTAGGGGTTTCCTCATGATTGTAAAATGGCTGCCACAGCTCCAGCCATCATCTGTATTCAGGACTAGAAATAGAATGAAGGATAACACTAATCTCATCTACTCCCCTTTAAGAGGAAAGCAAATTTTTTTTCCAGAACTCTTCCCTCCTGACCCCAATCAGCACTGCTTGTTGGCCAGAACAGTATAACATGGTTACCTCCAACATAGTCTAGGTACATTGCCACCTAAATTAATCAGTATCCTGTTTATATAGAAAAAAAGGGATGAATGGATATTAGAAAGGATTAGCAGCATAAGCCACACTGGTCAAACCATAATTTGCACAACATTCAGCATCTCTCTTCCTTTGTTTTAGAAGAACTGGCATGCTGTGTCTCATCTGGGAAAAGGACAACACACTCTACAGGGCTGCTTTCCACTGACTCCAAAGGTCATGAATTCGATGGAGAAACACATTCCTTGCAGCAGGTGCTCAGGGAGGCCATCCTAGGCAGGGACCCCAGAAATCAGTAACTGGGGGATGAGAAGGGGGTGCCTGAGGGAACAGTGTGGAGACTTCAGGGTAAATCCACTTTGTATTACTGGCCTGAAAATAAATGAACCCAGAGGGCCTGAGCTGCCGGGAATGAGTCAAAAATAAGAGCTCTGTCCTTGGGGGTGCTTTGGGGATTTTTGTTCTGCATTTAAAAAAATTCTTATTTTGACATAATTAACATTTGCAGAAAAGCAGCAAGAATGGCATAAAGAATGCTTTTATATCCTTTACTCAGATTCATCAATTGTTTATATTTTGCCGCCATCTCTTTATCATTTTATCTATTTCTCCATCTGTCTATCCATCTATCATTATCTCTCTTTCTCTATCATCTATTAATCATCTATTTATGCACACACAAACACACACACATACACACATATCAGGCTCCTCTGTCCATGGAATTCTCCCAGCAAGAATGCTGGAGTGGGGTGCCATTTCCTCCTCCAGGGGATCTTCCGGAACCAGGAATTGTACCTGCATCTCTTAACATCTCCTGCATCAGCAGGCAGATTCTTTACCACTAGTGCAATCTGGAAAGTCCCATATCCTTTACTCAGATTCATCAATTGTTTATATTTTGCCCCAATTTCTTTATCATTTTATCTACCTATCTATCCATCTACCTGTCCATCTATCCTCCATCTATCATTATTTCTCTTTCTCTGTCATCTATCTATCATCTGTTTACACACACACACACACGTGCGTGCACACAGTGGGACAGGGAGAGAGATTTCCCCCAGAACCATCTAACTGACAGTAAATTGCAGATATATTGCCTATTTATCCTAAACTATTTCAGCATATTTTTTCCTAAGAACAAGGACATCCTGTTCCATGACCACAGTGCAATGATCTGAAGATTTAACACTGATGAACCACTAGTATCTAATCCACAGCCCCTATGCAGATTCGATCAATTGCTCCCATAATACCCTAAACAGTCACTTTCTTTCCTGGCCCAGCATCCAGTCCAGGATCACATGTTGTAGGTTGCCATTGCATCTTTTGATCTTCCTTTAATGTGGAATAGTCCCCAGTTCCTCCCAGCCTTGCATGACCTTGACAGACAGACCCTGAAGACTCTCCCTCGATTCAGGTTTGCTGATGTTTCCTCGAGATTCTATTCAGTTTTGTGTTCTTGGTGTGGTTGCTGCTCACGTAATGCTGATGTGGTTTCTTAGGGCATCATCTAGGACACGTGTGGTTTTGACTTGTCCTGCTTCTGGTGATGTTAATTTGGTTGCCTGGATAAGGCAATATCTGTTGGAGATTTTTCACACTAAGGTTACTATTAATATCCTTCCCTTTACGGTTAGTAAATAATTTGTGGAGAGATACTTTGAAGCTGGGCTTCCCAGGTGGCGCTGGTGATAAAGAACCCACCTGCCAATGCAGGAGACAAGAGACATGGTTCTGTTCCTGAGTCAGGAAGATCCCCTGTAGGAGGACATGGCAACCCACTCCAGGATTCTTGCATGAAGAATCCCATGGACAGAGGAGCCTGGCAGGCTATGGAGTGGCAAAGAGTCAGACATGGCTGAAACAACTTAGCAGGCATGCACTTTGAAGCTATATACATATCCCATAACTCATCCATATAAGAGGGCTACATGCTCCGTAACTTAAAACAATTTTTTAAAAATAGTGGTAAAAGTCACATAAAGCATACTACATTAACCATATGTAACTGTGCAGTTCAGTGGCACTGAGTCCATTCACACTGTTGTGCATTTCTCACCATCAACCCTCTCCCAAATTTTTCATTTTCCTAATCTGAAACTCTGTCCTAACTAAATGCTAACTCCCCATTCCCCCTACCCACTCCCCAGCCCCGGCATCTACCAATGTACTTTCTGACTCTATGAATTTGACTATTCTAGGTACCTTCTATAAGTGGAATCAAACAGTATGTATCTGCATCTAATGTATATTGGAATGCATTTTTAAGGGTAACAACATATGTCCTACAAACAGACTGTACCTTCTTTTATCGGTAGGGGTACCTGATCAAAAAGTTTGGAAACCTTTCACCAGGGGATGCAGATTTTTTTTTCTGTGAAGGGTCAAACAGTAAATATTTTAGGTTTTGCAGACTGTATAGTCTCTGTTGCAATTCCTCACCTTTGCTATTATAGCATGGAAGTAGCCCTAGACATATGTAAACAAATGAGAGTTCTAATAAAACTTTATTTACAAAAGCAATAGGTAGGCCAGATTTATGGGCCTACAGTCTGTTGGTCTGAACTTTATACCACTGTCAATTGATTCACCCCTAAAACTCAGAAATTGCCCCTTCTATGTGATATTCTTATTCTACAGGATCTGACCTAGAAGTTTTAGGATCTGAATTCTTGGTGCATAGATTTTCTGAAGGATGAGTCAAATTATATAGCTGCTGGTCTATAAGCTGAAAGCTGCTGTGACATCAACTGAGGTTTAAAAGGCCAAGTGCCCTTTAGTTCTCTCAAGTTTTCCCCTAGAAACTATCAAGTAGGACTCCAACCAGGGACCATGCATTGTTTGCTTTGCATAGTTTGAAGTTAAATGGAATTATTTTTGGTGGGGCCTGAACACTCTCAACTACCATTTCTCACTTGGATGGGTTCACTTGACCCTGAAATCACGTTTCTTTTCCTCCCCTTTGTGAGGTGTTGACAATTAAGGAATTGCTTTCTAGAATTCCTAGTTCTTATAGACATAGAATGTGAAATCCCAGAAAATTAATTAATTTGGAAAATTAACCAAATTGGGATGTTTATATTTAGCACCCCCAATTAGCCACATTCCAAGGAAAGAACCTCCATCATTGTAAGGCTCACTCCAGGGAACTTGATAACTCTGGAAGGATGTAGTTATTCACTTAATTTGTTTAGCTCTGTTTGATTCTGCAGGTTGCGTGATCTGGCCTGAAATGGTCAGGTAAGTTCCGGATCACAGTATTGTTCTGGTGGCTGATTCTGTGTTGTTCAAGAGTCCCAGGTTTCTAGTTCCAGACTGCTTGGGGAGTGGATGAGTGTAAGCCATGTCTTGGGAAAGGAGGCCTGAGTGCTAGCTGGGGACAGTCTGTAGGTTTATTTACCAAAAGGAGGGAAGATTGTGGAATTGATCTAAATGTATATTAGATTATATACATTAGACTATATACTTGTGGGACTAGTCAGAGATCAGCACCCCCCAATGGTGATACCCTTCAGATCCATTCTACTAACAGTGACATATTTTTCATACCCTTGTTTCTATTAAAAGTTGGAACCTAAATGTCCATTGACAGATGAATGAATAAAGAAGATGTGATACATCAGTCAGTTCAGTTCAGTTGCTCAGTTGTGTCCAACTCTTTGCAACCCCATGGACTGCACCATGCCAGGCCTCCCTGTCCATCACCAACTCCCAGAGCTTGCTCAAGCTCATATCCATCAAGTTGGTGATGCCATCCCAACAGTCTCATTCTCTGTCATCCACTTCTCCTCCTGTCTTCAATCTTTCCCAGCATCAGGGTCTTCTCTAATGAGTCAGTTCTTCACATCAGGTGACCAAAGTATTAGAGCTTTAACTGCAGCATCAGTCCTTCCAATAAATATTCAGGACTGATTTCCTTTAGGATTGACTGGTTTGATCTCCTTGCAGTCAAAAGGACTCAAGGTACATATATGCAATGGAATATTACCCAGCCATAAAAAAGAATGAAATAATGCAATTTGTAGCAACATGGATGGACCTAGAGATCATCACAGTAAGTGAAGTAAGTCAGACAGAGAAGGAGAAATATCATATGAGATCACTTATCTGTGGAATCTACAATACCACATGAACATATTTACAAAACAGAGACAGACTCACAGACATAGACGACAGACTCACAGACATAGACAGACTTGTGGTTGCCAAGGAGAGGGGTGGGGAAGGACTGGGAGTTTTGGATTAGCAGATACAAACTAGTATAAACAATAAGGTCCTACTGTATAGCACAGGGAACTACATTCAATATTCTGTATTAACAATAATGGAAAAGGACATGAAAAAGAATGTCAACATGTATATCTGAGTCTCTTTGCTATATAGCAGAAATGAACACAACAGTGTAAATCAACTATGTGAAGTGAAAGTCACTCAGTCTTGTCTGAGTATTTGCAACCCCATGGACTATACAGTCCATGGAATTCTCCAGGCCAGAATACTGGAGTGGATAGCCTATCCCTTCTCCAGCAGATCTTCCTCACCAAGGAATCGAACCGGGGTCTCCTGCATTGCAGGCGGATTCTTTACCAGCTGAGCTATCTGGGAAGCCCAAATCAACTATACCTCAATAAAATTTAAAAAAAGTCAGAAGATAAGGATTTGTATTGAGAACATATGTTTCTCACCCTTAGTCAGTTTGCTCCCTGTAGGCATCTGACTTTGCAAACTCTGATTTCAACCTCAAGCTGTTACACTAAAGCAATATCTGAGCAAAATCAGCACATTTTATCTTAGCTTACAGGGCTTCCTGCTTTTCTGGGTAAAGTGACACTGGTTTCACTGCTGGGACCCTCTTGGTGCTTTGAAAACACACACAGTTTTGAAATTCCTAATAGGCTTCTCCCAACCAGCCAAAGACTTAGGGCTTCCCTTGTAGCTCATCTGGTAAAGAATCTGCCTGCAATGCAGGAGACCTGGGTTCGATTCCTAGGTTGGGAAGATTCCCTGGAGAAAGAAATGGCAATCCACTCCAGCATTCTTGCCTGAAGAATCCCATGGGCAGAGGAGCCTGGCAGGCGATAGTCCACGGGATTGCAAGAGTCGGACACGACTTAGCGACTAAACCACCACCAACCAATGAAAACCACAGTCACAAACTCATTCTCTTCTCCTTGCCTCTGCTCTTGGGTGGGATATTATCAAATATCTTTTCATGTGAGCCTATAAGGAGGAGGGGAAAATGATTCACTGCTGCCTAAGACAGCCTGAAACATCCCCAATCCAGTCCCCTGAAGGGTCATCAGTGCTTTATGTGGTTTGGGCATCAAGCGACTTTCTCTATAAACTTTTGGAGCAATTCCAGATACTGGAAAAGACTCTCAACAGAGACTCAAGAAAAACACACGCTCTGAGTAGAAGGAAGATAAAACCAATGAAACTGCATCTCTGGGACCTTTGGGTCTGAGCAGAAGGTCTTAGCGGATGTGGAAACAGGGGCTGAGCCAGGAGACTAACAGGCCACTGCATTCTAGCTGTTTCCTCGATCCTCTGCTGGAGCTAGACAGTGATGCTGGGGAAATGCCAACTTCCTCATCCTTCCCCCTCCCTCCTACCTTGTCAGTTCTAACACGGGAGCCCCAGCAACTGTGCCTATTTCTTCTTCAAGTTCCTTCTGTCTACAACAGCTTCTTTCATGGCTGTTATTAAACTCACAGTCAGCAGAGGATAAGGGGATGTGTGACTTTCCAGCCTGTGGGCACAACCCTCCTGCCTGAGACTACTGGGTGGACTGTCTGAAAGCAGAGGACATTAGTTCGCGTTCAGAACCTCCAGTGGCTGGCATCTCACTCAGAGAAAAAAAAGAATTCTTTTCTCTCTGAAGAAGAGAGACGAAGAAGTCTCTGCAGGACTTCCCTGACGGTCCAGTGGTTAAGAGTCTGCCTCCCAAGCCAGGGGGTGCGAGTTCGATCCCCGGTGGAGGCGCTAAGATCCCACATGCCAAGTGGCCAGAAAAAAACAAACAAGGAAAGCCTATAAAAACAGAAGCAATAATGTAAAAAATTCAATAAAGAATTTAAAAATGGTCCACATCAAAAAAATCTTAAAAAAAAAAAAAAAGAAGAGTTCTTGCCACTTCTTATAAAAGTGTGCGTGGCTTGGCTCCTTGCCCCTTCCTGGCCCAGGTCCCGTGCCCTCCCGACAGCCCTAGGCTCTGTATGCCCCTTGCCCCCCATGCCAGGCCAGGGGTGTTCTCAGCTTCCTACCAGCTGTGCCCCACCCAGGGAGGCTCCTGGTCTAGGTTGTTCCCTCCCTGGCCTAGGTCTCTGCTCCCCTGTCATCTTCTCAGAGAGGACTTCCTGGCCCCACCCACCTCTGTCTGCCCCCTTACCTGTCTCAGGTGTCTCCGTGGCCCCTTCACGACCCGCGTTCCAGGTTCCCGGTCACTGTATCTGTGTGTTGTCCGCCCCCCTGCCCTGAGAACATAGGCGCGTGACAGCAGGGACCTGGGTTTCGTCTGAGTTGTGTTCTGAGCGCCCAGAGCAGTGCAGGGTGCCCAGGAGAGCCACAGAGGATTTCTTCAATGGAGTAAATGCCTTGTTAAAGTGTCAGTCACTCAGTCGTATCTGACTCTTTGCAGACCTCATGGACTGTAGTCAGCCAGGCTATTCTCTCCATGGAATTCTCCAGGCCAGAATACTGTAGTGGGTAGCCTTTCCCTTCTCCAGGGGATCTTCCCACCCCAGGGATCAAACCCTGGTCCCCAGCATTGCAGGCAGATTCTTTACCTGCTGAGCCACCAGGGAAGTGCATTTAAATAGAGACCAGGCTGATCCTTAGATACACACAGAGGGCAGGGAAATATAATCTTTCCAGCTGGGAATCCACTCTGCAGCTTGGAATAGCTGGTGGTAGGAATAATGTTTATGGGCAGAGTTTGGGGGTGGCGCAGTTCTCCCTGCATCCAGAAAGGGGTCCATCTCTCTCCCCATCCCCTGTCTGTCTCTCAGAACTCGTTACTCCAGCAGAAGGGGACTCAGGTGTCTGTTGTGTAATGCACAACACTGTTCCCTCAGCATCTCCACAAATGCACACAGAAGTTCCCTGATAGGCTGCCCTGTGGTCCATGGCCCAGCTCTGTGCTCTGAAGGACTCTGGTTTTTCTGACACAGGAAGAGTGGCTATGCCAGGAGCCTGCTGATGGGGAGCAGCTGCTGAGGCTGTCTGAGTCGGGAGCTGCTGTGACTGCAGAGATGACCAGAAGCCATGTCTGTGGGAAGCCCAAGCAAATGTGAGTGCAACCTTCCCTACAGCACAGGCTGGGCTACCAGGATGGGTGGGAAGGAAGGGGTCTGTTCAGGGTACCAGATCCCTGGGGTAAGTTGCAAATCTAACATGAATCTCAACCTTCCGTTATTCACATGTGAAGCATTGTTTTGGTGGATTATCAAGGTCATTTTTGTCTTAGCTGCATTTTTGCTTATTTTTCTATTGCAGTAGTTGAATGTGCTTGTAGACTTCAGGTTTAAATAGGCTTATGGGGGTAAACCTGATGCAAATAGTAACAGTTCTGCTTTATTGATTATGCCAAAGCCTTTGACTGTGGATCACAGCAATCTGTGGAAAATTCTTAAAGAGATGGGAATACCAGACCACTTTATTGCCTCCTGAGAAAACTGTATGCAGGTTAAGAAGCAACACTTAGAACTGGACCAGGAACAGCAGACTGGTTCCAAATTGGGAAAGGAATACATCAAGGCTATATAGTGTTACCCTGCTTATTTAATTTATATGCACAGTACATCATGCGAAACACTGGTCTGGATGAAACACAAGCTGCAATCAAGATTGCGGGGAGAAATATCAATAACCTCAGATATGCAGATGACACCACCCTTATGGCAGAAAGTGAAGAGGAACTAAAGAGCCTCTTGGTGAAAGTGAAAGAGGAGACTGAAAAAGTTGACTTAAAACTCAACATTAAAAAAATAAACATCATGGCATCCAGTCCCATCATTTCATGGCAAATAGATGGGGAAACAGTGGAAACAGTGGCTGGCTTTATTTTCTTGGGCTCCAAAATCACTGCAGATGGTGATTGCAGCCATGAAATTAAGACACTCCTTGGAAGGAAAGTTATTACCAACCTAGACAGCATATTAAAAAGCAGAGACATTACTTTGCCAACAAAAGTCCATCTAGTCAAGGCTATAGTTTTTCCAGTAGTCATGTATGGATATGAGAGTTGGACTCTAAAGAAAGCTGAGTGCCAAAGAATTGATGCTTTTGAACTGTGGTGTTGGAGAAGACTCTTGAGAGTTCCTTGGACTGCAAGGAGATCCAACCAGTCCATCCTAAAGGAAATCAGTCCTGAATATTCATTGGAAGGACTGATGCTGAAGCTGAAGCTCCAATACTTTGGCCACCTGATGCGAAGAACTGACTCATTTGAGAAGACCCTGATGCTGGGAAAATTGAAGGTGGGAGGAAAAGGGGATGACAGAAGATGAGATGGTTGGATGGCATCACCAACTCGATGGGCATGAGTTTGAGCAAGCTCTGGGAGTTGGACAGGGAAGCCTGGTGTGCTGCAGTCCATGAGGTCGCAAAGAGTTGGACAAAACTGAGCAACTGAAGAGAAGACATATTAATCTAGCTAAAATATTTCACAGTTTTGTATCTCTCTGCTTTACCTCCATCCCTATTCAATCCAGTAGCTAAAAAAGGTAAAGCAAATGTTAAAGAATGGGCATTTTTTCCATTATGTCCTGTGTGTATATATGTGTGTGTAAGTCCTGTGTGTGCATATATATACACATAAAATATTATTTTACTCTATATTTATTATGTAATATACACTTAATAATCATGTTTTTAAGATCTACATTTTTAATTTTAAACACAGTTCAATTTAATCTTTTTAGGTTTATAGTTCAATGAGTTTTAGTAAGGGATAGCACTTGGAGTAAAAAAAGCAAAACACTATCTGCAGTTGGTGAAACATTCACACTGCACCAAAGTAAAAGAGAGCTCTCACTCTCAAACCCTTAGTCCCTAGGACAACCACTCTTATTGTTGTAAGATTTCTAAAATAGTCTGTGTACATATAGACATTCCATTTTTGTATGCAGACTGGAGAGTGCATACACACTATTTGCCTTTTTTCTTTTTTCACTTAACATGTGTTGGAGATTGTATTGTGGCAACAACTCATCACTTTTTTTTTTTTTTTTTGGATTGGAGGAATGTTGTACTGTGTGTATATACACCCTTTGCTAAGTTTTCAATTGAATTGTTGGTCTTATTGATTTGTTAGAACTCTTTATATATTGAGGAATTTAGTCCTTAGCTTGTTAAGAGGCTGATTTACATGAAGTCAGTGAAATCTGAGCTTCAGTCATCCTTATTTGCACAAACCCTTACAAGACCCTGAAATGATCCTAGCAATGTGTTCATAAAATTTACTCAGCTAAGTTATTTTAATTGCAATCATTTAAAACAGTTATATCTTTTTTTGAGACTTTCTCTCATTATAGTTTTGTCAGACAGGCTGTCGGCTTTTTTGACATCTGGTTAAGAGAAAGTTAAGTTAAGATTGCATTTAATTTGGATTTAGTGGGATATGTTAAATGGGTTTCTGTTACTTCTGGGTACAAATTATCACTGGTCATCATGGTACATGATGTCTTCCTGGAATAATACATCTGTGGCCCACCATACTGTATTATCCTTCATCACCCTATGTAGCCAAAGATGATATCATAATGTCACCATATCTTAGGTATGTAGATCTGGGAGCATATTGGTAGTGGGTGAGAAAAGAGGTTTGAAATATATGGAGATGGAAGCTAATCTGTGCAAACTTCTTCCAGTCCTCAATGCACAACTGCAAGCAGAGAAGTTCTTTCTCACCAATGCATGACAAGCAGGAAGTTCTCCTGTCTGGAATATCCCCAATAATCCAGCAAATACTGATGTAATCCATCATGCATTTATTTGTCTTTTTTGATGGCAGTCAAATAAAATAGGATTGATCAGGATTCCTATGCTTTTCCAGAGGCAGGAGGCTTAAATCCAAAACTTGAGAACACCAGAGAACTCCTGATTCCAGGGAACATTAACAGACAAGAGCTCACCCAAAAGCCTCCATACCTACACTGAAGCTGAGCTTCACCCAAGAGCCAACAAGTTCCAGAGCAAGACATGCCACTCTAATTCTCCAGCAGTGTGGGAACACAGCCCTGGGCATTAAAAGACAGGCTGCCCAAAGCCATGCCAAACCCATCGACACCCCAGAACTCACTACTGCACACTTCATTGCACTCCAGAGAAAAGAAATCCAGCTCCACCCATCAGAAACAGACACAAGCTCCCCTAACCAGGAAACCTTGACAAGCCACTAGTCCAACCCCACCCACAGGGAGCAAGCTCCACAATAAAGAAGAACCACCTACTTCCAGCCTACAGAAAGGCCACCCCAAACACAGCAATCTAAACAAAATGAAAAGGCAGAGAAATATTCAGCAGGTAAAGGAACATGATAAATGCCCACCAAACCAAACAAAAGAGGAGAAAATAGGGAGTCTATCTGAAAAAGAATTCAGAATAATGATAGTAAACATGATCCAAAATCTTGAAAACAAAATGCAGTTACAGATAAATAGACTAGAGACAAGGATTGAGAAAATGCAAGAAATGTTTAACAAGGACCTGGAAGAAATAAAAAAGACTCAATTAATAACGAATAAAGTAAGAAGTGAGATCAAAATCACTCTGGAGGGAACCAACAGTAGAATAACTGAGGCAGAAGATAGGATAAGTGAGGTGGAAGATAGAATAGTGCAAGTAAATGAAGCAGAGGGGAAAAAAGAAAAAAGAATGAAAAGAAATGAGGACAACCTCAGAGACCCCTGGGACAATGTTAAATGCCCCAACATTTGAATCATAGGAGTCCCAGAAGAAGAAGACAAAAGGAAATGGCGTGAGAAAATACTTGAGGAGATAATAGTTGAAAACTTCCCTAAAATGGGGAAGGAAATAGCCACCCAAGTCCAAGAAACCCAGAGAGTCCTAAACAGGATAAACCTAAGGCAAAACACCCCAATTAATCAAATCAATGAGGATCAAACACAAAAAGCAAATATTAAAAGCAGCAAGGGAAAAGCAACAAATAACACGAGGGGATCCCCATATGGATAACAGCTGATCTTTCAATATAAACTCTTTAGGCCAGAAGGGAATGGCAGGACATAGTTAAAGCGATGAAAGAGAAAAACCTACAACCCAGATTTCTATACCCAGCAAGGATCTCATTCAAATATGAAGGAGAAATCAAAAGCTTTCAGTTCAGTTCAGTTCAGTCACTCAGTCGTGTCCACCTCTTTGTGACCCAATGGACTGTAGCACACCAGGCCATCACCAACTCCCGGAATTTACCCAAACTCATGTCCATTGAGTTGGTGATGCCATCCAACCATCTCATCCTCTGTCATCCCCTTCTCCTCCTGCCTTCAATCTTTCCCAGCATCAGGGTCTTTTCAAATGAGTCAGCTCCTTGCATCAGGTGGCCAAAGTACTGGAGCTTCAGCTTTAACATCAGTCCTTCAAATGAATATTCAGGACTGATTTTCTTTAGGATGGACTGGTTGGATCTCCTTGCAGTCCAAGGGACTCTCAAGAGTCTTCTCCAACACCACAGTTCAAAGGCATCATTCTTTGGCACTCAACTTTCTTTATAGTCCAACCCTCACATCCATACATGAGTACTGGAAAAACCATAGCCTTGACTAGATGGACTTTTGTTGGCAAAGTAATGTCTCTGCTTTTTAATATGCTGTCTAGGTTGGTCATAACTTTCCTTCCAAGGAGTAAGCGTCTTTTAATTTCAAGACTGCAGTCACCATCTACAGTGATTTGGGAGCCCAGAAAAATAAAGTCAGCCACTGTTTCCACTGTTTCCCCATCTATTTGCCATGAAATGATGGGACCAGATGCCATGATTGTTGTTTTCTGAATGTTGAGCTTTAAGCCAACTTTTTCACTCTCCTCTTTCACTTTCATCAAGAGGCTCTTTAGGGCTTCACTTTCTGCCATAAGGGTGGTGTCATCTGCATATCTGAGGTTATTGCTATTTCTCCCAGCAATCTTGATTCCAGCTTGTGCTTCATCCAGCCCAGCGTTTCACATGATGTACTCTGCATGTAAGTTAAATAAACAACAGGAACAGTGACCCCACAAGAGACTGACCCAGACTTGCCTGTGAGTGTCCAGGAGTCTCCAGCAGAGACATGGTTGGTAGGGGCCTGCTGCAGGGTTGGGGGCACTGAGTGTAGCAGTACATGCAGGGATGTTTTGAAGGAGGTCACCATTATGTTCATTACCTCCATCATAGTTTGGCCCCAGGTAAATAGCAGGGAGGGAACACAGTTCCACCCATCAAAAGATATACAGACAAGCAAAAGCTGAGAGAAAATCAGCACCACCAAGCCAGCTCTTCAACAAATGCTTAAGGATCTTTTCTAGACAGGAAACATAGAAAAGGTTTATAAACTTGAACCCCAAACAACAAAGTAAACGGCAATGGGATCATACTTATCAATAATTACCTTAAATGTAAATGGGTTGAATGCCACAACCAAAGACAAAGACTGGCTGAATGGAATCAAAAACAAGACCCCTACATATGCTGTCTACAAGAGACCCACCTCAAACCAAGGGACACATACAGACTGAAAGTGAAGGGCTGGAAAAAGATATTTCATGCAACTAGAGACCAAAAGAAAGCAGGAGTAGCAATACTCATATTAGATAAAATAGACTTTGAAATAAAAGCTGTGAAAAGAGACAAAGAAGACTTAATGATCAAAGGGTCAATCCAAGAAGAACATAAAACAATTATAAATATATATGCACTCAACACAATATGTAAGGCAAATGCTAACAAGTATGAAAGGGGAAATTAACAGTAACACAATAATAGTGGGAGACTTTAATACCCCACTCACACCTATGGATAGATCAACCAAACAGAAAATTAGCAAGGAAACACAAACTTTAAATGATACAATGGACCAGTTAGACCTAATTGATATCTATAGGACATTTCACCCCAAAACAATGAATTTCACCTTTTTCTCAAGCGCACAAGGAACATTCTGCAGGATAGATACATCCTGGGCCATTAATCTAGCCTCGGTAAATTCAAAAAAATTGAAATCATTTCAAGCATCTTTTCTGATTACAGTGTGATAAGATTAGATGTCAACTACAGGAAAAAAAAACTATTAATAATACAAACATATGGAAGCTAAACAACACTCTTCTGAATAACCAACAAATCACAGAAGAAATCAGAAGAGAAATCAAAATATGCATAGAAACAAATGAAAATGAAAACACAGCAACCCAAAACCTATGGGATTCAGTAAAAGCAGTGCTAAGGGGAAGGTTCAATGCAATACAAGCTTACCTTAAGAAACAAGAGAAAAATCAAATAAATAACCTAACTTTGCACCTAAGGTGACTAGAAAAAGAAGAAATGAAGAACCTCAGGGTTAGTAAAAGGAAAGAAATCATAAAAATTAGGGCAGAAATGAATGAAAAAGAAACAAAGGAGACTATAGCAAAACCCAACAAAACTAAAAGCTGGTTCTTTGAGAAGATAAATAAAATAGACAAACCATTAGCCAAACTCATCAAGAAGAAAATGGAGAAGAATCAAATCAACACAATTAGAAATGAAAATGGAGAAATCACAACAGACAACACAGAAATACAAAGGATCATAAGAGACAACTATCAGCAACTATATGCCAATAAAATGGACAACTTGGAAGAAATAGATGAATTCTTAGAAAAGTATTACCTTCCAAAACTGAACCAGGAAGAAATAGAAAATCTTAACAGACCCATCACAAGCACAGAAATCAAAACTGTAATCAAAAATCTTCCAACAAACAGAAGCCCAGGACCAGATGGCTTCACAGGTGAATTCTACCAAAAATTTAGAGAAGAGCTAACACGTATCCTACTCAAATTCTTCCGGAAAATTGCAGAGGAAGATAAACTGCCAAACTCATTCTATGAGGCTACCATCACCCTAATACCAAAAGCAGACAAAGATGCCACAAAAGAAAAAAAAAAGAAAGAAAGAAAACTACAGGCCAATATCACTGATGAACATAGATGCAAAAATCCTTAACAAAATTCTAGCAAACAGAATCCAACAACATATAAAAAGACCATACATCATGACCAAGTGGTCTTTATCCCAGGGATTCTTCAATATTTGCAAATCAATCAATGTGATACATGTTAACAAATTGAAAGATAAAAACCATGTGATTATCTCAATAGTTGCAGAGAAAACCTTTGACAAAATTCAACATCCATTTATGATAAAAACCCTCCAAAAAGCAGGCATAGAAGAAACACACCTCAACATAATAAAAGCCACATATGATAAACCCACAGCAAACATTATCTTCAATGGTGAAAAATTGAAAGGATTTCCCCTAAAGGCAGGAACAAGACAAGGGTGCCCACTCTCACCACTACTATTCCACATAGTTTTGGAAGTGTTAGCCACAGCAATCAGAGAAGAAAAAGAAATAAAAGGAATCCAGACTGGAAAAGAAGTAAAACTTACTGTTTGCAGATGATATGATCCTCTACATAGAAAACCCTAAAGACACCACCAGAAAATTACTAGAGCTAACCAATGATTACAGTAAAGTTGCAGGATATAAAATTAATACACAGAAATCTGTTGCATTCCTATACACTAACAATGAGAAAACAGAAAGAGGAAAAAAAAAAGATGCTCAACATCACTCATTATCAGAGAAATGCAAATCAAAACCACAATGAGGTAACATCTCATGCCAGTCAGAATGGCTGCTATCCAAAAGTCTACAAGCAATAAATGCTGGAGAGGGTGTGGAGAAAAGGGAACCCTCTTACACTTGGTGGGAATGCAAACTAGTACAGCCACTATGGAGAACAGTGTGGAGATCCCTTAAAAAACTGGAACTAGAACTGCCATATGACCCAGCAATCCCACTCTTGGGCATACACACCAAGGAAACCAGATCTGAAAGAGACACGTGCACCCCAATGTTCATCACAGCACTGTTTACAATAGCTAGGACATGGAAGCAACCTAGATGTCCATCAGCAGATGAATGGATAAGAAAGCTGTGGTACATATACACCATGGAATATTACTCAGCCATTAAAAAGAGCACATTTGAATCAGTTCAAATGAGGTGGATGAAACTGGAGCCTATTATACAGAGTGAAGTAAATCAGAAAGAAAAACACCAATACAGTATATTAATGCATATATATGGAATTTAGAAAGATGGTAACGATGACCCTATATATGAGATAGCAAGAGAGACACAGATATAAAGAACAGACTTTTGGATTCTGTGGGAGAAGGCGAGGGTGGGATGATTTGACAGAACATCTTTGAAACATGTATATTATCATATGTGAAATAGATCACCAGTCCAAGTTCGATGCATGAAACAGGGCACTCAAAGCCAGTATACTGGGACAACCCAGAGGGATGGGATGGGGAGGGAGGTGGGAGGGGGGTTCAGGATGGGGGTAACATGTACACTCATGGTTGATTCATGTCAGTGTATGGCAAAAAACACTACAATATTGTAAAGTAATTAGCCTCCAATTAAAATAAATAATTAAAAAAAAGAATTTCTATGCTCTTTAAACACACCTTGGAAAAGTAGTTCAGGAGCTACTGAAATAGTAGCTATACATGTAATAAATTTGTTAGAGAAAATTTTTTAAAACTTTAGATTTTATTTAATTTTTAAATTGAAGAATATTTGATTTGCAATGTTGTGTTAATTTATGTTGTACAACAAACGTTGTACAGACGTTCTTTTCAATATTCTTTTCCATTGTGGTTTATCCCAAGATATTGGATATAGTTATGCTATACAGTAGGAGAAGGCAGTGGCACCCCACTCCAGTACTCTTGCCTGGAAAATCCCATGGATGGAAGAGCCTGGTAGGCTGCAGTCCATGGGGTCGCTAAGAGTCAGACACGACTGAGCGACTTCACTTTCACTTTTCACTTTCATGCATTGGAGAAGGAAATGGCAACCCACTCCAGTGTTCTTGCCTGGAGAATCCCAGGGACGGCGGAGCCTGGTGGGCTGCCGTCTATGGGGTCGCACAGGGTCAGACACGACTGAAGTGACTTAGCAGCAGCAGCAGCAGCATGCTATACAGTAGGACCCTGTTGTTTATATAAACAACTATATATAATAGTTTGCATCTGCTAACCCCAAACTTCTAGTCCATCCCTTCCCCACCCCTTCCCCTTGGAAACCATACTGTAATGTATGTCTGTGAGTCTGTTTTGTAAAGTAAGCTCATTTGTGTCATATTTTAGATTCCATGTATGAGTGATATCATATGATATTTGTCTTTCTCTGTCTGACTTACTTCATTCGGTATGATAATATCTAGTTGCATCCATGTTGCTGCAAATGGCATTATTGCATTCTTTTTGATGACTTAGTAATATTCCATGATATATATATACACACACACCCCACATCTTCCTTATCCATTTATCTGCTAATGGACATTTGGTTGCCTCCATGTACTGGCTATTATAAATAGTACTCTGTGGGAGAAGGCGAGGGTGGGATGTTTCGAGATATCAGCATCGAAACATGTATATTATCTGGGGTGAAACAGATCACCAGCCCAGGTTGGATGCATGAGACAAGTGCTCGGACCTGGTGCACTGGGAAGACCCAGAGGGATCGGGTAGAGAGGGAGGTGGGAGGGGGGATCGGGATGGGGAATACATGTAAATCCATGGCTAATTCATGTCAATGTATAACAAAAACCACTACAATATTGTAAAGTAATTAGCCTCCAACTAATAAAAATAAATGAAAAAAAAATAGTTCTGCTATAAGGATAGTGGTGCATGTATCTTTTTGAATTATAGTTTTGTCTGGATATATGTCCAGGAGTGGGACTGTTGGATCATGTGAAGAAAACTTTTAAACTGTCAAAAATAACTTTAACCACCACCACCACCCCCATTTGATTAAATATGCTAGGGAAAGAATTTATCCTTTATTCTCTCAAAATAGAATTATGCCACAAAATCATTGTCATTTGGAGAGGTCATCAAAGATCATGCAGCCAAAAAAATGTAACAAAAGAATTGCAGAGGTGTGTCAGGCAGTTAATTAAACAAATGCAATGTTATTTTTCTAAATTTTGTGATATTTGTGGGGGTTTGTTAGCTTTTTAAAGTCTGGAATTTGTTGATTTATTTTCTCATTCAGTAGACATAATCATATCTATACCATTTTGTATTGGTGGGTTTCTTTTCTGTTTTTGTTCTTTTAAAATAAGGTCCCCAAGTTGAACAAACCCCAGGTCTCATAAAACCTGGGCCCATACCTGGGTTTGAAATTTGTGTTGCAATATTTTATCCTGATTTGTAATTTATCTTTTGGTTTATTTATGGCATTTTTTTTCACTGTGCAAAAGTTTTAAATTTCCATGTTGTTATATTTAATCAGCTTTTCCTCTCATCATCTCTGATTTCCTGTCTTGTTTTGAAAGTCTTCCTTCATTTAAAAATAATAAAAAATTCATGATTTCTTAAAAAATGTCTAATTTTTCTTTTATGTGTTTAAATGCTTGATTCTTCTGGAATTGATTTTTGAGTAAGAATTTTAAAAAATTATCCAGCTTTATGAATGTCACTTATTGAATAACCGGCCTTCTTATTGATTAGAAGTGATACTTTATTATATAGTAAATGCTGACATGTGATAGGACTTATTTGCCCAAATCTATTCTATTGATCTACCTATTCTTGAACCAGTACCAACAATTTTTAAAATACATTGATATTTTAATGTCTGGTAATGGTAATATCCTTTCATTACCCTTCTCTACCCTAAAAAAATTTTCCAAGTTATACTTTTGTGCTTATATTTTCATACAAAGTTTAGAACCAGCTTCCTTAGATCTGAGGGTGTCTGTATATCTTTTGTAATCATATTAAATTTTAAGATTGATTTAGGGAAAACGTCATAGAATTTAAGCATCCCTTCCAAACATAGTATATGCTTTTCTCTTTATTCAATTTTCATGTTTTCTTCTTCAGTTTTCTTCACATATATCTTGTGTATTTCTGGTTCAAATCATTCATAGGGATGTATTTTGCTTGATATGCTACCATAAATAAGATTGTTTCCTTCCAATATATTTCCCAACTGGTTGTTCTTCCTATATAGAAAAGCTATTGATTTTTAGATATTATTAAATGCAATAATATCATTTTTTTTGGTTGGCAGCAAAAATAATACACAGTTGTGTTCTATTAAGGAATATATGCAAAATTCTTCTATTTGGTCCTATTCTACTCTATTCCATTCCTTTCTATTCTTATTTGTAACAGTTTCTTGGTTCACAGACCATCATAACATGTCCTAAAATGACTTGAAAAGGGCTTAGGCACCACACCTCACCACTGGCCTGGGGACACGCCTAGTAGAGAGCCCGCTGTGCTTTGCAGCAGCTCCGAGCTTGCTGAGACCTTGATGTTCAGCACCTATTCTTAGCTCCACGACCATCGTAGATTCTGCTGCTTTAATGCTGAATAATCAGAACCATGTTGCAATTGACACCTGGCATTTCCTCAGAGAGAGCTAGTCCAAATGGAAACAGCCCAGCTGTACTTTCTCCATATGTGTGACTGGAAGGCTCTGGATGGCAGTTATGCAACTTTGCATCTGGTGCTTCTCTGTCAGTCTTGCAAACACCCTTTGCATTCAGGATCAGATAAACCATTCTCTCTTGTGCTCAGTTGCTCAGCCATGTCCGACTCTTTGAGATCCCTTGGACTGTAGCCCACCAGGCTCCTCTGTCCATGGGATTTCCCAGGCAAGAATACTGGAGTGGGTTGCCATTCCCTTCTCCAGGGAGTCTGCCGGACCCTGGGATGGAACTCATGTCTCTTGTGTCTCCTACATTGACAGGCAGATTCTTTACCACTAGCGCCACCTACACGGTGAGTGATCTCTAGCAGCTCTTAATAGTCTAACCGGGATGCCTCTGTAGGGTCTGTTTTCTGAGTGGCCTCCAACTAGTGTCAAAGCAGTGAGCTTCACTGATTTCTTCAAGGAAGCTGGGTTGGGTCCTGGCAGCCCACTTTCCAGTACTGGGTGGTCCCTTCCTGCTGTGTCTTCCCACCTCATTCTTCACAGAGGCAGCATGGCTTCCTCTGCATCATGAGTTACCCAAGATCTTGTCCATGAAATTCTCTGCTCTGTTACATTTTCTGGTGGCTAAAGCCCAGAATTCACCTGCTTTTTTGTGAAGTTAGAACACAGTACCCACAGGTGGAATCACTGAATTCCTTCTTTTTTTCTTTTTTTTTTTTAAATTTATTGAAAACTATTATATAGATAGAGAGTGGATAAATAACAAGGTCCTACCGTATAGCATAAGTAACTATATTCAATGTTCTGTGATAAACCATAATGGAAAAGAATATAAAAAAGAATGTATGTGTATATATATAATGTATAACAGAATCACTTTGCTCTACAGCAGAAATTAACACAGCATTCTCTATATAATAGTTTTCATCTGCTAATCCCAAACTCCCACTTCATTCCTCCCCTCTCCATTGGCAACCACAAGTCTGTTCGCTATGTCGATGAGTCTGTGTCTGTTTCTTGGATGAGTTCATTTGTGTCATTATTTAGATTCCACATATTAAGTAATCTCATATGATATTTGTCTTTTCTGACTTACTTCACCTAAGTGTGATAATCTCTGGGTCCATTCATGCTGTTGCAAATGGCATTACTTCATTCTTTTTTGTGGCCAAGTAGTAGTTCATTGTAAATGTTCACCACATCCTCGTTATCCATTCCTCTGCTGAAAGACACTTAGGTTGCTCCCACATCTTGGCTATTGTGCACAGTGCTGCTATGAACTGGAGAAGGAAATGGCAACCCACTCCAGTACTCTTGCCTGGAGAATCCCATAGATGGAGGAACCTGGTGGGCTACAGCCCATGGGGTCGCTAAGAGTCAGACACGACTGAGCAACTTCACTTTCACTTTTCACTTTCATGCATTGGAGAAAGAAATGGCAACCCACTCCAGTATTCTTGCCTGGAGAATTCCATGGACAGAGGAGCCTGGTGGGCTCCAGTCCATGGGGTTGCAAAGAGTTGGACATGATTGAGCACACACACAAACATAGGGGTGCATGTATCTTTTTGAATTATAATTTTGTCCAGATATATGCACTAGAGTGAGACTTCAGGATAATATGGCAAATCTACTTTTCTTTTGTCAGCACCCTTCATACTGTTCTCCATAGTGGCTGCACCAATTTCCACTCCCACCTGCCTTCCTTTTCTGATTGGATGGGGACAGTGTCTTCTCCCATTCTCAGCTTGCCAGGTCCTCTTAGTGGGCAAAATGGAGACCCTTGGGCAAGCAACTCCCATCGATATGAAACGTTGTGGCCATGATTCTGGAGTCTTAACACTGCCAGCTCAGGTGGCTGTGGCCCAGCCTGGGGAGGACTTTGTAGGTGATTGTTTCAGAACCTGTGCCTTTAGCCCTATCTGATCTATGGATTGCTTCAAAACAATCTGCTGAGGAATAAGGGGGAGAAAGCCATATTCATACCATTGAACGACCTTCGCAAAGAATGAGTTCTTTCTCAGGGGGAGGAACTTTATCTTCTGTCAATCAACCCAGGAGGTGGATGCTCTCTTAGAAGCTGATACTTCGACTTTTGTAGCCAAGGGAACAGACCAACCTGCTCAAGGTCACACAGGGTCAGGATTAAGACCTTGGCCAGCCTGACTCCCAATTCATGTGCTTCTCCCACAGTCTTTTTAAAAAACTGATATGAGCTTCACATAACATAAAAGTGAGTAATCCAGTGGCATTCAGTGCCTTCGCAATGTTGTACAACCACCACCTAATTCCAAAATGTTTTCCTCACCCCTAAAGGAGAACCTGTGCTTATTAGCAGCTCCTTCCCCCTCCCCCATCCCCCTGGCCCCAGTCCTGGCCATCATCCTATTCATCTCTTTTCTGTCTCTATGGTTTTGCCTATTCTGGACATTTCATCTACATAAAATCACGACATGTTTTCTTTTGTGTCTGGCTTCTTTCCTCTTCCAGTATGTTTTCAAGTCCATTCATGCTGTAGCCTGTGTCTGTGCTTCTGTCCTTTTTGTGGCTGCATAGTATTCCACTGCCTGGCTAGACCACCACCTCCTGTGGATCCACCTGCCCCTCAGTGAGCATTGTGTTGTCTCCACCCATTGGCTGTTGTGACCAGAGCTGCCTAGTCGGCCTGTATATAGCGGTGTACAGGTGTTTGCCTCTTCTCTTCCCTGGTCCTGGTTATGGGGATCTGATAGCTCTGCCTGCAGAATGAAAAGGGAAATGGTGGGTGGTCTGCACTCTACTCCTGAGAGGGGCACAGAACTCTTGGTTCTATGGAAAGAGGCTGGGACTAGCAACCCCAGGGCTGGAGGAAGTCTTGTAGGCAAACTCAGACCCTCTCCATCTCTGGGAAGCAGAAGTGGCTCCTGATTAGGAAAATGTCTCCTCCACCCTCGTACTACCATGATGCAGAAGTTGTCTGGAAAAGGAGTGTCCTTCTGGCCAGTTAGCTTTGTATTTTTCATACTATGTTTATTTTTTTTTAATTTAAAGAATTTTTTTTTAAAAATTGGCTATATCCTGTGACTTGTGGGACCTCAGTTCACTGACCAGGGATCAAACCCATGCCCTCAGCAGTGAAAGCTTGAAATCCTAACCACTGGACCTGCCAGGGAGTTTCCCAGTTAGTTCTTTAGATCACGGTGGTTTGTGTAAGGCAAGTGACTCAACCACAGTGGTCAAGGGTGTATTAGATTTTCCTGACCAGCCCGTTTTATAAGCCTGTTAATTGGAAAAGCAACAGAAACCATCTCCAGAGACTCTTACCTTTTTGTAAAAAGGACCTGTCGCTGATTCCTGCCTGGGCAGGGGGCACTGGGACGCATCAGAGCTGCAGTCCAGGTCCGGGACCTAACACGGGGCTTTCTTACCAGGAGCTAAATTATTTAGCATCTTTAAATCACACACACGATGGGGTTTTCATCTCAGGGAACAAACTGTTTCCCCGCACGCTTGTGTGTGCATCTCTGTGTGTGTGTGTCAAGTCCACACACATTTTCCTAGTCTGTCACTCTGCCGCGTTGCTAGGTAGCTGGTAGTCTGTGGAAGAGTCTGAACTTCTTGGGAGACGAGGAGGACACACATGTTATTTTCTTTGGATTCTAGAGGTTGGGGCGGGCGGGGGCGCCAGACCAGAGGGTAAAGACCCGAACAGCTTGGGTGGTTCACATAATCGCTTAATTCCCGGCTGCACTTGAGTTTCTTAGCTTGGTGGGGCGCGCGAGGGCAGGTTTTCCGCGGCCGGTAGGTTGCAGGAGGCCCCTGGCAGCCAACAGGGGAGAGCTTGCGTTGTTATTCCCCAGACGGAGCATCACCCACTGAACCCCAAGCCCTGCGTGGCTAAGAGAGCTGTGTGGCCTCCATTTCTGTCCCCGCTTTTGACCACAACTCGGTGGAAAAGACGCTGGCAGGGAGGGGAGAGCCATCTTGGTGTGTGTATGTGTGTGTGTGTGTGTGTGTGTTTAAAACACTGACGTTTCCTGGGCTCTGGGTACCGCTGCATGGCGGTTGGTTCCCCACCCCCCACCGCACCCCCCCATCTTTTTCTCTTTGGGCCTGCTTGCCTGCCTGCAGAAAACTAATGAATCATTTCTAGCTAAATCCAAGCAGTGCAGACACACCAATGCCCTCTCTCTCTCTCCCCCTCCCTCCCTCCTCCTCTCTTCTCCTTCCCTCCCTCCCCCTTCCCTCCCTGCGCTCTCCCTCTGGCCCCCAGTTTGTAATCTGACACAGCAGACTGCAGTTGTCTCCCGGTGAACCTCCCAGTCTTGGCATTGCTGCTTCTAAGGTAGGCTGAGATTTATTTATTTATTTTTTTCCTCCTAAAAATAGCTTCTCGTTTGCCTTTTCACCCCTCCGTACGCACCCCGCGCTGCAGCGGCGGCGGTGATCGCTGGGTGATAGCCGGAAACTCTCTGCCCTGACAAAGTTTATTTTCCAGCGGTCTGAGGATGCCCTTCAGCACCGGGTCCTGGTACCGCGCGGCTGGCGAAGCTGCCATGGACGCCGGTGCCGGAGAGCCGCGGGGAGAGGCGGACCGTTTCCAGGCGATTCCTCCCGCTGATGGGGGTATTGCTGCTTGGTCCCCGTGGTTCTGGTTTCCCAGGGCAGGGCTGACGGTTCTCTGTCACTGTGGGGTTCCCGACACCCGTTCCGCCCCCAGCTTTGCAGAAAAGCCCCTCTGGGCGAAGTTTGACACCACGGCAGGCAATGCCTTTGTAACCCCGAGGTGTGTGAGTTCGGATTGTTTCTCATCTAAGCCTGTTGGGGGCTCCGGATGTGGTCTTCTTGGAGGTTGGGCTGGAGTAAGGAAGGGGTTGTGGGCCAACGAATAAAAAAATAAAAGAGTTGGTTGTATCATCCCCAGCTTGGCTCAGATCTGAAATGTATGGAGCCAGGGACCTGCACGTTGAGAATTTGTCAATTCATGTCCCATAGACTGACTTGAATAATTTGTTTGTCAAAACAGATGTTCCCGGCAGAATGCGTGCGTGCGCGTATGTGTGTGTGTGTGGGAGTGTGTGTGTGCCCACAGGCTGTTTGCTGGGGCAGGCCCTCCCCCGGAAAGCCATGTTTTCACCTGGAGACGCAGTGTTTACAGGACGATCTGCCGGGAGGGAAGTTGGGTTTGGGGGGCCCGGTGGGGGCGAGGGTGCTGTTTGTTCTCCTGACGCTGAGGCCTTTGTAGAGGCAGGTATGCAGCTGTCCCCAGGGTGTTCCCACGGGCTGTCCCCAAAAGTCCAGCTGAGGGCTGGGTGGACGCGGCTCAACACTCCGTCACTGGGTCCCTGGGGGCTTCTGCAGGAATTGGGGGCGGGGGCTCTCCAGACCTTTCAGCTGGGTTTGCAGTACCCCCAAGTTCTTAGGATGGCAGAGTGAGCGAGGAGGGGAGGGCCTTGGGGGAAGGGGTCCACCCTGGCCTCTGTCTCTGCATCATCACCTTTTACTAAAGTGAGACCCCCACCTCATTAAGGGACAGAAAATGTCCCAGGGAGAGCAGGCGGAGGAAGAAGGGAGTGAGCTGGCTCTGAACAAGGAAGATGGGATGGAGAGAGGAGGGGGGCGTGGACCACCTCTCCTCACGCCCAGTATCTGAACCAGGAATAAAGGATGTGCCACGGGAGGGGAGCACTTTAAACTCAGCCCGATTGCAAGGTGAACAGTCCTGGGGGGGGGTCCCCTTCCCCATCCAGACACCCCAGCCCCTCTGCTTTCTCCCAGCCGGGCTGTGGAATCCCCTGTTGTGGTCGGACCCCTAGTCCGTGGTGCTTGGGGTTTCGTTATCTTGGAGTGTGATTTGGGCTCCTGTGAAGTTGAAGCCTCCAGGCGAGATGCTTGGGTACCACCCGGGCTTGTGTCTTCGGCGTGGGGCTGTGGTGTGGGAGGCAGGCAAGCAGACAGCCCCATCTGCAGTGTGGGGTGACTGGGCTGTGCCCCAGGGCCTACGGCTGCTCGGCTGGCCATATGGCACTGTACCCGGACACGGAGCAAAGCATTTTGAGGTTATTTCAGGGAAGTGGCTGGCAGCTGATATTTACCACCCTCCCCTTCTGAGAAGATGACAAAGTGGGTCAGGGAAAGGTTGGCGCTGTCAGCGTGCCAGGGGAGTGGGTGGGACTTCAGGGGCTGCCCCCACCCCCATCCCTGTCCCAGGTCTGTACCCCGCGTCCCCCAGATCAAACCCAGCCACATCTGAATCCCTGGTGGGGGGAGTCTGAAAGCTCCCCCAGGTGAGGCCGTGTGCAGACTGGGCTGAGAACTAGCAATTTAAAAAAAAAAAGGCAGCAAACCAATTCCACTGATTCTCTCCGCTGTATTTTTCAGTCTCATTTCTCCCTACGTGGTTGGCGTTTGGGAGAACAGCCTGCGCTTAAAGGGCAGGAGGAGGGGCACAGAGCAGCGAGGTTCTTTCCTGAGCTTCCACTTCCAAGCCTCCTTCCTTTGTGTTTTTGGAGTGAAGCTTGAAGTTTTAATTAGCGCCAGGGCTCTCAAACGTTGGGGAGCACGCGAGTCATGGAGGGAGGGAGCGGGGTGAGAGCGGTTTCTGAGCAGCCCTGGGGACGGGGTCCAGGGTTCGCGTCTCTCAGTTTCTGGCGCTAATGCTGTTGATCCAGGGACCTCACTTTGAGAACTGCTGGGTTAGGAGTCACCCCCAGGGTGCTCAAGTATCTGTGGGGGTCGTCTACCGTGCTCTTGACTCTGTTTGTGAGTATAAACAAAGTGTGATTCTAGCAAAGCCCTGGCCCCTCCGGTGGGTGTAGGCTCCTGTTGGAACTTTGCTTGTAGCAAGGAGACTCCTTTCCTGCAAGGCTGGAGCTACTGCTCCTGCTGGTAGGGGAGGTTAGAGGATTTAACTGCTGAATTTCCCAGTTGTTTTGGGTAGCCGGAAGGTTGGAATCTGTGTAGTCCTGGGAACTTGTTTAAGGATGCACCTCCTGCTGTGCTGGTTTATTATGGATGCACTGGAGTGGCTGACCCTGACTTCTTGTAAACTATTCTTCATTTCTCTGGTTCCTTTTGAATTAGATTGTTAGACTCTATGAACAGTGTTTCCCCAGCTTCTCTCTGTTCTCTCTGCCTCTGCCTGTCCATTTGAAAAGCTGCCTCATCTTGTTATGGCATCCGCTCCAAGCTCACAATTGCAGAGAAGCAATGGCCTGTTGATGTTGGTGCCACTGCCCTGGGTGCAAAGGGTTGGATGAACCTCATCCACAGACCCTAGTGTGTTATTGTTACAGGTTCCGCTTCCCCTTTCCCTCTCTCTGTCTCCTTTCTATCTCTCCCTTGCCTCTCTTCCTGTCTCTTCCTTTTCACCCCAGTCCCCACCCCCTTTATCTTTCCCATCACAGCCAGTCCCTTCAATGCGTTTGATATATAACCCTGAATTTGCATCTATGAGAAACACTAGTGCTGCCATATTCCCAGGTGTCTGATGAGCAGAAATTCCGTGGGGCTCTGGACCTTGTTCTGTTTCCTGCTTCTCTCATGTGACATACTGTGTCTCGGTGTGTATTTCTACTGAGTTACCTCTAACTGCCGTGTAATATTCCGTAGAGCTCATGGACCACCTTTTTCTTGCCCGTTCCCATCGAGGACACCAGGTCGGCGCCAGAGCCCAGTTGCACAGATGATGTTGCAGCAGCATCCTTGCACGTGTGCCTTCGGGTCCTGAATGAGAATCATTCTGAGTGCATCTCAGAAGTGGATCTCTGAGGGGTGGAGGGGATGTGTCTACCTCATTTCAGCAAGTTCTTCCAGCTCACTCTGCAGGGTGCATTCTCTTTCCCCATGTTCTTGCCAGCACTTAGCACTGTCTGACTTTCTAATGTTTGCAATGAACTTTTCCAGCCCTTGTATATCCAATTCTGCCTAAAGCTGGTTGGGAGGGGGCTTTCACAGACACTTCAGTTCCAAGCTAGCATTTGCTGGCAGCAGCAGAGTTGGGTGGGTTTTCGGGGGACTGGGCTATGTCTCTTCAGAGTCACTTCTTAAGTGCAGCCTGCCCTGAGCTCAGGCCTTATGGGTAATGGGTCTTCCTCTTTGAGAACTGATATGGTTCTTGGGGGAGTGTCTGGGAGGGTCCTTTGGCTCATCCTAACAGTGACAAGGAATCTCAAATTAACCCTTGACATTTGAAGCTATGTTTTCAGTCACCAAGATCCACTGAGAAGACTCAAAAAATAAATCATTTCTCATGTTACTGGTAACTGGACCTGTGTGGATCCATCTTCATAAGTCAGTGATATCATACTAGGGTTTGTTGGGTTATGTGCATGCTTAGTCACTCAGTCCTGTCTGACTCTTTGCTACCCCATGGACTGTAGCCCACCAGGCTCCTCTGTCCATGGGATTTTCCAGGCAAGAATACTGAGGTGAGTTGCCGTTTCCTCCTCCAGGGGATCTTCCCAACCCAGGAATTGAATCCATGTCTCCTGTGCTTCCTGCATTGGCAGGTGGATTCTTTACCACTGAACTACCTGGGGAGCCCCTGTTGGGTTGTAGTTAATGTATTATTAATAACATGTGTACACGACATGTATATATTAATACATGTATGAAGTGAAAGTCGCTCATTTGTGTCTGACTCTTTGCAACCCCATGGACTATACAGTCCATGGAATTCTCCAGGCCAGAATACTGGAGTGGGTAGCCTTTCCCTTCTCCAGGAAATCTTACCAACCCAGGGATCGAACCCAGATCTCCCACATTGCAGGTGGATTCTTTACCAGCTGAACCACAAGGAAAGCCCAATACATGTATTTATTTAATGCATTAAATGGATACCTGAGAAATAAAAATTTAAACCTGCCTTGACATTTCTTAGTTTTTCACTGGACCAAGAGGCTCATAAAATGGGAGAGGCTGGGGCTTCTTTGGGATTCCGGATGACTTATGCTTTTTTAAAATGTTTTATTATTTTTTAATTGAAGTATAGTTGATTTACAATGTTATGTTAATTTCTGCTGTGTTCTTTTTTTGTTATGGTTTTTCCCAGGACTTTGACTATAGTTCCTGTGCCCTATAGTAGGACAGTCAGATAACCTGTTCTTAATGTTCACTCACATGGGAAAGAAGTGTCATGACTTCCAGGCCCTGAGGGGCTTCGCGGGGACATAGATGGGTGAGGTGGCAGAGTCTGTGGCAATTGGGTGTGGGGGAGGTTGTTGAGAAATGGAGGGATCAGGGTGACCTAAGGACATTCATCTGAAATTATCTTATTTGCTGACATTTTTATTGTCTGTTTTTCCATGCAAGTGCTTTGCATATAGTAGGGTGTCAATAAATATTTTTTGGAAAGAATGAAGAAAAGTGAAAGTAAAAGTTGCTCAGTTGTGTCTGACTCATTGTGACCCCATGGACAACCCATGAAATTCTCCAGGCCAGAATACTGGAATGGGTAGCTGTTCCCTTCTCTAGGGGATCTTCCCAACCCAGGGATCAAACCCAGGTCTCCCACATTGTAGGCAGATTCTTTACCAACTGAGCTATCAGGGAAGCCATGAATGAAGGAAGGAAATGACCTGTAAGAGGCCCCAGGGTGGGATGGGGCAGTAGCCTTTGGTCTGGTTACGGGCCTGTGCATTGTCGTCACCACAAGCTCTACAATGACGTGTTCCAGGATGGTTCTGTTCTGAATGAAGCTCCTGGAAGGCAGCAGTTGTGATGTTTATTTTTGTAATCTAGGGATGAAGACAGTGCATTCACTTATTCATTCAACAAACATTTGAGCCTCTATTAAATATTAAGTAGCATTTTGAGCACAGAGCAGCCAGCAAGATAGCTAAAATCTCTGCTCTTATGGTTGTGTGTGTGTGTGTGTGTGTGTTTGACAACAAGCAGATACCTAAAAAACAAATGGAGGCAACACCATACAGAAGATTATAACAGCCTGATGTGAGAGCCTGTGGTGGGGTGATCCTCGAAATTCTCATGGAAGAAGTGGCATTTAAGCATCCAGGGATACAGATACAGGTGCAAAGACCCTGAATATCTGAAGGAAGGAACAGTGGTTTCCTTTCTCTTAGATGGCTGTGCAGGAAGGGCCGGCAGGATGTTTTTGGAGCAGGTGGAATGACAAGGGTCTGGAGTCCTCAAGCTTTCACCCATGGACACTGAACATGAACTGTGAACTCCCACGGGTGTCTGAAACCAGTTGGTGGGGGTAGTTTGCCAGTTCCATCCTCAGGGAATTGGCCACAGGGTTCCCTTTTTCGAGATGCAAAATTTCCCCTCCCCACTTCCTCTTGTCCCCATCTTGCCCCGCCCCACCGCATGCTGCTACCAAGAAAACCTGATTGCCTTGCCTTTGGAAAAAAGGCATTTTGAGTGGGGCTTGTGGCTGCTGATCTGGTGGGGGGGGGGGGCGGCGGGAATCTTTGGAACGATTCTCTATGATGAAATAGTCTTGTTGCCAAAACCCAGCACGGATGCTGTGATGACAGAGTTTAGAATTGGTCGCTGCAGTTGACTCAGCAGAGTTGGTTTCCATTGGGACATTATGGATGGTTATTGTTGACTGATTGTTTCTAAGACAGAATCACTCCTCATCGTGTTGCTCCACTGTTACTTCAAACTCAGAGAAGTAGAGAGGTAATAGGGCCATGGGGTTGTTTGTTTGTTTCTAATGTTTCCCTCCTAACAGCACTCCCCCACCCCATCCCAGAAGGAGCTCTGGATTATTAGGAAATCATGTTTGGTTGTTAGCTCCATGTCTTTAAAGAGCTCTGATTTAGGGGCCAAAAATCTGATCTGTGTATCTACCTAGTTACCCGGGACTTGCTCTAGGGGGTTGGGATGCTGGTGAGCTGGGGACCAGGTTTGGGGCAAGTGACAGGGGTGCCTTTGCTGATGTCAAAACCACACTGACCATCCCTACACAGCTCACTACATGGGCTCTGCATCTTGAATTTATTTTTTCAAACATCTTTAAAAAATTTTTTTAAAATTTATTTGTCTGCATTGGGTCTTGGTTGGGGCATACAGAATCTTTAGTTTATGGCATGTGAACTCTTAGTTGCATCATGTGGAACCTAGTTCTTGACCAAGGATTGAACCCAGGCCCCCTGCATTGGCAACGAAGAGTCTTAGCCACTGGACCACCAGGGAAGTCCTTAATTTTTTTAAAATTAATTTTTATTGGAGTATAGTTTGCTTTACAGTGTTGTATTACAATAGTTCCTACTGTCCAGCAAAGTGAATCAGCTGTATGTATTACATATAGCCCTTCTTTTTTGAATTTCCTTCCCATTTAGGTCACCACAAAGTAATGAGTAGAGTTCCCTGTGCTATACAGTAGGTTCTCATTAGTTATCTATTTTTTTGTTGTTGCTGTTCAGTTGGCAAGTTGTGTCCGACTTTTTACGACCCCGTGGACTGTAACACACCAGGCTCCCTGTCCTCTACTACCTCCTGAAGTTCGCTCAGATTCCTGTCCATTGAGTTGGTGATGCTATCTAACCATCTCATCCTCTGCCACCCTCTTCTCCTCTTGCAGAAGTCCCTAATTTTTATTATAAAAGTAACGACTTTCCATTGTGGGAAAGTTAGAAAGTATTAAAAAAAAAAAAAAGCAGGAAGAAGAAAATATTGTTGATTCATAATCCTGTCACCCAGAACCAACCATTGTTAATACTGGCATTTTTTCCAATTTCTTCTCTATGAGGGTTTTTATTTCATTAACTGTATTGAAGTATGTTTTTAAAACATTTTACATTATAAAGTTGACATTTCTTCGTGATACAGAAAGACACTACAAAAACATATCTTAGAGTAGCTGTGTAATACTTGAACATGGCTGTTCCCAGCTTACTTATCATATAGGACCACTCAGGCTGTTTCAATTTTTCCTCATTATTACAAATAATGGTTGGCCATCCTGGTGACTCAGATAGTAAAGAATCTGCCTGTATTGCGGGAGACCCAGGTTGGATCCCTGGATTGGGAAGAGCCCCTGGAGAAGGAAATGGCTACCCACTCTAGTATTCTTGCCTGGAGAATCCCCATGGACAGAGGAGCCTGGTGGGCTACAGTCCATGTGTGTGTGTGTGTGTGTGAGTGTGCGCGCACGCGCTCAGTCACTTCAGTTGTGTCCGACTCTTTGCAACCCCATGGACTGTAGCCCACCAGGCTTCTCTGTCCATGGGATTCTCCAGGAAAGAGCACTGGAGTGGGTTGCCATGCCCTCCTCCAGGGGATCTTCCTGACCCAGGGATCAAACCTGCATCTCCTGCGTTGCACACAGATTTTTTTACTGCTGAGTTGCCTGGGAAGCCCGGCTACAGTCCATGGGGTCTCAAAAGAGTTGGACACGAGTGGGCAGCTAACACACACGTGGTACCCAACTTGCTGTCCTTCTGGGTGACACATGGGGCTGTCCATTTGGAGGGTACAGCTGAGGAGGGAGGAGGAGGTTGGTAGGAAAGACTGCATGGAATAACACACATCTCCATTTCCAGCAGTGGTTCTCAGATCTTTTAAAAAAATATGGCTGCCAAAGATGAACATTGGTGGGTCCATACAATGGAATACTGTGTGTGCTGTGTGCTTAGCTGCTCAGTCATGTCCAACTCTCTGTGACCCTATGAACTTTAGCCTGCCAGGCTCCTCTGTCCCTGGGGATTTTCCAGGCAAGAATACTGGAGTGGGTTGCCATGCCCTCCTCCAGGGCATCTTCCCAACCCAGGGATCAAACCCAGGTCTCCTGCATTGCAGACAGATGCTTTATCATCTGAGCCACCAGGGAATACTATTCAGCTATAAAAAAGGAGTGACATTCAGATGCATCCCACCCCATGGGCGAACCTCGGGAACAAGATGCTAAGAGAATGGTGATGATTGCATGTATCTGAGAATATACTAAAATCCATTGATTGGTACACTTTAAATGGATGAATTGGATGCTAAGTGAGTTCCATCTCAATAAATCTGTTATAAAAATACTGATGTCCCTACCCCATCCCATAGCACCTGCTCTAAGAGGCTCAAGTGGGCCCTGAAGGCTGGTCTCAAAGGCTCCAGAGACTGTCTGGTGGCTCCAGGCTCTTTGGAGCTGATCTGTTCAGTTCTGGTTCTCTGTGCAGCCGTATCCCCCTGCAGAAAGCCTGTTTCCTCCTCTTTCCTTGAGGGAGGGACGGGGCTCCCTTCATCCTCTGTCATTTCTTCTGGACTTCCTCCAGGTGGTCAGTATTTGGAGGGTGCATGAACCCTCCAGGCCTGGGTGTCTCCTCCTGCCCCAGCCCAGCATCCCAGAGGGGGAGGCCTGAGTGTGAACAGTGGGGTGTGCAGGGTCAGAGCTGTGGGCAAGGCGAGGCATTGATGTGGGTGGCATGTGATTCCCGGAGGTCCGAGTCACCCGAGGCTGCTTTCCTGTCTGTAACCAGCTTGTTTTAGCTCTGCTTTTTCTCCAGATCAGGAAAGTTGATCTTGTCACTGGAGGATAAATTTGATTACTTTGTGTTTTCTCTATCATTTCAGAATTTCACAGTTAATTTCTCTTCCATGGAGAGGGGTGGAGGGTACAGCTGGCTGAGATCAGCTTGACCCTCAAAGTGGAGACTAAGCAGAACTGGTCCAGAATATTCCTTCCCCCTCCCCTGGGGTGTGGGATGTGTGGGGAGAAGGCTTCCTTTACTCTGTCAGAATACGGTCCTGCTGCACTGGGGACCACTGGTATTTTCTGAATAATTCCTCTATTGATTAGTAATAATCCATTCAGTTCAGTTCAGTCGCTCAGTCATGTCCAACTCTTTGCGACCCCATGGACTGCAGCACGCCAGGCCTCCCTGTCCATCACCAACTCCCGGAGTTCTCCCAGACTCATGTCCATTGAGTCGGTGATGCCATCCAACCATCTCATCCTCTGTATTGATTCATAATTCCACTTGCCATTAGTCTGGAATTCAATCATAACAGTGGTACTAACAATAACTAACCTTACAAGGGGGGAGCTGTCATTCTCTGTGCCTTGTAGATGGGGCTTGAGACCAGGGAGCTGAAGTCACTTGCCCAAACTCATGAGGCTAGTGAGTGAAGCAGTCAAGGTGCACTGCAGCTCTTTGGGCAGAGCTCACACCCTAATCATGCCACGCTGCCACTGAGGACGGTGCTGACCCGTTCCTGCACTCACTTCTCTCCCTTTGGCTCCTGCAAGGGGAGTTAACCCCGCAAATGGGACTGTGAAATGACCTTCAGTAGGTGGCACTGGCCATGTTTAAGAGTCTTAAGCCAGATTGGTTAGTTCTTGCCTTAGCTTTGTGATCTTCGGGCTGTGTGATCATGGGTGTGTTTCTTTATATATATATTTTTAACTTTTTATTTTATATTGGGGTAGAGCCGATTAACAATGTTGTGATACCTTCAAATGAACAGAGAAGGGACTCAACCATACATATACATGTATCCATTCTCCCTGCAACTCCCCTTCCATCCAGGCTGCCACATAACCTTGAGCAGAGTTTCCTGTGCTATATAATAGGTCGTTGTTGGTTATCCCTTTTAAATATAGCAGTGTGTACCTGTTCATCCCAAATTTCCCAAGCATCCATTCCCCCATCCTTCCCACCCCCTGCCTCGGGCAACCATAAGTTTGTTCTCTAACACGCATAGGTGTGTTTCTTAACCTCTCTGTGCCTCCTTTTCTTATCTATAGAACAATGTCATCTATCTCTTTCTCAAAGGATTGAGCTAATACAGGTCAACTGCTCAGTACCCAGTAAGCACTCAATACATATTTTAGCTCTTACCATTATTCTCATTCAGATGGGGAGACTGTAGATGGGGTGTTCTGGTGATTAAATGAGTTGAATGATGTGAAGCATTCAGGACAGGGCCTGGCAGACAGTGAGGGTTCAACACATGCTAGTTAGTATTATCACTGCTTTGATTCTCGGATTCCAAACAGACCAGGCAGTAAAATGACAATGGAATGAATAGGATGAGATGAACAAGACAGGATCCCACCTGACACATGAATGGGGACCTTCTCCCCACACCCCATGCCCGGGGTGGGAGGTTGTCCCTGAAAGCCTTACTTCCGCTCAGCTGACTGATGGCAGAGCTGACCCCCTGCACCAGCCTCTCCATCACTGGTGCCCTCATCCAGCACAGGATGAAAATATCACTTTCTCCCTGCTCTAAGTGACTTGAATGTTTGAGCAGCCACTTACATTTTTCTAATGGTAATCTGCAGAAACAGACATGTGCGGATGTGGCTTGACTTTCACGAAGCTCCTTTATGAAATCCTCGCTGACATGTTGACCTGGGTGTGTGTTAGATGCTCAGTCGTGTCCTTTTTGAGACCCCATGGACAAAGGACCCCGCCAGGCTCCTTTGTCCATGGGATTTTCCAGGCAGGAATACTGGAGGGGGTTGCCATTCCCATCTCCAGGGGATCTTCCTGACCCAGGGATTGAACCCAGGTTTCCCTCCTTGCAGGTAGATTCTTCACTGTCTGAGTTACCAGGGAAGCCCATTGATTTGGGTAAAGGCTCCTTTAAAGCCCAGACCTGCTAACTTAGTTCAGGTCAAAATCAGATTTGATGTTGGGACTTCCCAGTTCTGATCTGTCTCAAGAGCCTCAAGCAAAGGTGCTTTCACTGGTCCTTTGAAGTTTGTTTTGACTCGCGTCTCCTGGGCAGTGCAGCCTAGATTTTTAAATAGATGCTTCTGCGGTTTATTTATCTTTCTTTTCTTATGAGCAGAGCTGCCTAAACTGTGTGGGAGGGAGAGACTTGTGCAGGGAATGGCATCGTGCAGTCCTGCTCAGGGTGGAGGGGCTGTGATGGGCTCGAAGTCTCTTTGTTTGGCTCTTGCACACTGCCTCTGGGAAGATGCTTGGTTGGAGCTCGGCCCCACTGTCTGGGCAGATAGGACATTTCTGCAGCGCAGGGAGCCTGAGGCTCTTTCCTTCTGCCCTGCACAGGAACCTGGAGGCCTATAGAAGAAAGGGAGAGGAAGAAACAGCGGGGGGCCTTGAACGCAGTAGATAAAGCAGCAGACACATCCACTGATATTTCACCAGACAGGAACACATCAGCAACAGGTGTGCTGGGACTTCCCTGGTGGTCCAGTGGTTAGGACTCTGCGCTTTCACTGCAGGGGATATGGGTTCAATCTCTGGTCAGGGAACTAATGTCCTTTTTAAAGACATCTATGGAGGCTAAAAATAAACAAATGCAGTTTTATGTGATTATCGTAAATGAAATCTTTATATCATGTTCCACATGCCTTGCAATGCAACAAAAAATAATAATAAAAATACTTTATTAAAAAAAGAAACAGGGGTACCCCCGGGGGTTTAATGGGTGCACCTAGCCCATGGGACAGCTGTCTCCTCCTGACCACCCTCACCCCCAGGATGGTTCTGTGACTCACAATCTCAGGGGAAATGAATGGGGGAAACATAACTCCTTTCTTCCCAGAAGTAAATACGTACAGAAAGGCTTGGATTAGGTGCCCCAGGAGCCCTGGGTTCTGAACCGTGTTTTGCAATGAACGGGTCGGTCACCTCACTGACTAGGTTTGGTCTTCATGGTTCCAAAGTGCAGATAGTAATCTCATGCTGTAACTGAAAGTGGGGTCTGGCTGGTTGCCACGAAAAAGCCAATAAAGGGGCCAGGTCGGTGGAGATGAAACTTTATTTTGCTTTATTTTGGATGTTCGAAACCAGGGTGGGGTTGGGAGGGCAGACTCCTGTCCAAAGGCTGACTCTCCCCACCCCTACTGACCACCAGTGGGCAAGAGCTTTTATAGACGGAGGGAGGGGGCTCCATGCAGAAACAGCACAATCAACTCTGACAGTCATCTTGAAATTGGTCATCGGTGGTCTGACCAGCATCATCTTGATTGTTTGCAGTACAGTTAGTCTTCAGTTCCAGGGTCAGCTTGTTTCAATTTCTTGGGGGCAAGTCTCAAAATTGTGGCCCCTTATGTCATGGCTACAGTCTAGTCATCGTGTAGTTAACTTCTTTCACCTGGGGGGGTTTCAGTATTGACAAGACAGCTCACAGGATATGGCTCAGACTATTATCTTGAGAAGGAACAAAAGGTCCTTGACTATGTTTAATGACTAAACAATTATTATTTAGTCCTGTTGGGGCAGTTTTCCTTTGTTTCTCCATTTTTCAGTTCTCTGATTAAACTTATTCTTTGGCCAAAGTTTTTCTACAGACAAAAGGCAGGCAGAGGACCTGGGGTGGGGGGGCAAGGACCATAGCGTCCTGCTCATTTCAACACTACTGTTTCCCAAATTCGGGTCACACAGGCATCACCTCCCAACCTGGTGCATGTATGTGGTGAGCAGTGGTGCTTTACTTGCTCCTTTATCTCTTCAGCAGGGTGATGTTCCCCCTCCATAATGCCAGCTTTGTGATTTCTTTTTGCCCCAGTTGTCCAAGCCTATGCCATTACTGACTTAATATCTGTTTTCAATGGACTCATTTTCCTTTTTAAAGACATCTATGGAGGCTAAAAATAAACAAATGCAGTTTTATGTGATTATCGTAAATGAAATCTTTATATCATGTTAGATGAAGCAAGACTAAAAATGAAAAGAGTGAAGATGAGAGATGTCTCATCGGTCCTAAACATCTCCTGCCTGCCTGGGCTCGCTCCTGAGGTGCCCTCTCTTTTGAGGGGGGTTTTGTGAGTGAAGCTTTCGAAAGGTGTTGAAGACAGTCTGGTCCTGATTGAGACTTCCTTCTGCAGGAACTTGTGTAAGAGAACAGATAATGAATTAATGTCATTTAATGCTGCCCCTGAATAATAATAATAATAATAAACAATGCACACTCTAACAGCTGAGAGTGGCATTCAGCTCTCTCTGTGTGCCAAGCAATGTTGTAAACACTTCGCAGGTTTTAGCATATTAAATCTTCAAGGGAGGGACTTCCCTGGTGGGTCCAGTGGTGAAGCATTTGCCTCTCAATGCAGGGAACGTGAGTTCAATCCCTGATCCGCAACTAACATCCCACATGTGTGTGTCAGACATGACTCTTTGTGACCCCATGGACTGTGGCCTGCCAGGCTCCTCTGTCCATGGGATTCTTCAGGCAAGGACACTGGAGTGGGTTGCCCTCTCCTTCTCCAGGGGATCTTCCCGACCCAGGGACTGAAACTGGGTCTCCTGTGGTTCCTGCAATGCAGGCAGATTCTTTACCATCTGAGCCGCCAAGGATGCTCATGGTGGGGCAAAATAAATAAAAAATTTTAAAAAAATGTGGAAAGTGCCGTGTGACAGAGGATGACTTCTGAGTTTAAAAGTTGCTATTTGTCGGTGCCTTTGTTTGTTTTTCAAACTAGAGGCTGGAGCTCAGCCTGTCTGACGGCCCATGTGGGGAGGGGTGTGGCCTTGACCAAGGACCTGCAGAGGCGATTTCCCCTCACCCCTGCTTCTGGGGGCTCAGCCCTCCTTGCAGCCCCTGTCAGGGCCCTCTCCTGGGTCTTGGTGCCAGGGGAGGGTCAGCGCATTGGCCCCACACCCACTCTCCAGAGGTCCCTGGACCTCCAAGCACCACTTCATAGGAGAGAGCTCCAGCCGGGGCATTTGGACACAGAAAGGGGATATTTAAGGGAGACTTCATTGATGTTCCCCAGAAGTGGAGCCGCCTGCCTCACCGGCCTGTGATGGACCCAGTGTGTCCTAGAGGGACGCCTCCTCTGTGGCGGGCCCCAGGCCTCTGCCCTCTGCTGAGTGATCTGGCACTGAGATTCCTCCTGTTGCTTCCTCCCTTCTACCCTCACCTGTCTCTTCATTTCCTACAGCATTTCTTCTCTGCTATTCTATTATGGGGTGCTATTTTATTTTTCTTTCTTCTCCCCTAGGGATCTCTGTTTAAACACACACACACACACACCAAAATACTCCACCTATTAGATTTGTTGGATCTTATTCAAAATGTGGAAAGTCAGCGTGAGCCCAGAGCAGACTGCAGGCAGCAGCTTGTTGGTGAAAAGCTGATCGGGGTCAGGAGGGGGCAGCCCAGTCACGTGAAGGCTAATGCCTCTCAGATCCTGATTACCCATTACTGGGGAGCTGACCCGGCGCCCTGCCCAGAGCCAGGTGGGCAGACCCCAGGCTGGGGCTGGGTCGGGAGGGGGACCACCATCCCCAAGTTGCCGGGGTTCAGGAGAGGATGCTGGATGGCAAAAGGCATGTCCACGCTTTTAAAAAATGATGATCACTTACCCTTTCTGCCTGAATATTCTAGGTAATTTTCAAACACTGATGGTAGCCCATCATTTTCTTATTAGCGAATTGAGGCTTCTCGGGCAGCCAGTGTAATAGCTGAAGATGACCTCACACATACTGGGCAGCGAGGGGAACCTGCTTGATGATAAGTGGTGACTGTAAAAGGCAGATGAAATAGGAAATAGATGGTGAGCATCCAACTCCGGGTTAACTGGCTCCCCCGGTGGTCCTGGGTCTGACATTCTGGCACCTGCAGCAATCATTTTAGGATTCGAGACCAACAATCCAGCCTGCGCCCACTGAGGTGATCCAGTGACCTGCATGCATTACGGAGAAGATCCTATTATCATGAACTTCTCAGGGCACCTAAAATGTAACAGCATTTACTGAAACGAGCAAATTGCTGGAAATCATAGTCTCATCGTCTTGGCCCAGGAATGAAGGAGAAGAAGTAAATGATGCAGATGCTGTTAACATACAGAGCATCTTCTGTGAAACTCTCTGAGTTTTAAATTTTTTATTGAATTTTCACAGCCCTATATTATGAATTCCACTTTTAAGTATGGGCTTTATTGGATGAGGCTCAAGAATTTAAGTAACTTGTTCAAAGTCACAGTTTGTAATGGGGTGGGTGGGGTTGGGCAAGATTCTATTCTGTATAATCTGATTCTAGAGCCTTATCTCTTAACCAATGTGCAGTGCTTCTCATTAGAAGAGATTAATAGCTGAAAAGAAATTCTTTAAATTCCTGTAGGGAAAGTGTAAAAGTGTTAGTAGCTCAGTCATGTCCGATTTTTTGTGACCCGGTGTACTGTAGCCCACCAGGCTCCTCTGTCCATGGAATTTCCCAGACAAGAATACTGGAGTGGGTTGCCATTCCCTTCTCCAGGGGATCTTCCCAATCCAGGGATTGAACCCGGGTCTCCTGCATTGCAGGCAGATTCTTTCCCATCTGAGCCACCAGGGAAAGGAAGGGCAAACACACATGTTCCCTCCTTCCCTCTGTCCTTCTTTCTCTCTGTCTCTCTCTCTGTCACACACACACCATTTCCACCTATTTTCTCTTCCAACTCTCTCTTAAAAAAAAAAAAATTATTTCTTTGCTGCATCAGGTCTTAGTTATGTGGAATCTTTCACTGCAGTGCACTGAGTCTCTAGCTGTGGCACAAAGGCTCCAGAGTGAGTGGGCTCAGTAGCTGTCCTGCGAGGACTTAGTTACTTTATGGCATGTGGGATCTTAGTTCCCAGACCAGGGATTGAACCCATGTGCAAGGTAGATTCTCAACCACTGGACCATCAAGGAAGTCCTTCCTCCAGCTCCTAGATAACTAAGTGACTATATCATTATTGACTTTGGCAGAGACAATTTTAGAATTTACCCAAAATCATTTCCAAGGGTTCAGTTCTAAGGTTCCATTTTTCTCCCTACTCTTATGCAAATAGTCAATCTCATTCTTTTGTTATAAAGAGTAGCTTGGTTAACTGGAACTCTGGAAATTTCTTGCACTGGATTATTGACTGAAATCAGCTGAAGCCAGGAGCAGTGCTATTGGGTAACCTCTTCTATGCTGTTATTTGGGGTGGGGGTGGGGGGCCCTTTGCAGCAATGCTGTTTTCTATACCTCCTGACCCCCCTCAAGTGCATGTATGAGGGTCGAATGGACACCCAGCAGGGTTGAGGGGTATGTGCCAGGCTCTCTGTCCCTTGTCCAGAACTGTGGCGGGGGAGGGGTAGGCTGCAACAGATTTGTCCCACTTCTTTGGTTTTGAGGTCCTGTGCATGCCTGCCTGTATGCTAAATCACTTCAGTCATGTCTTACTCTTTGCGACCCTATGGACTGTAGCCTGCCAGGCTCCTCTGTCCATGGGATTCTCCAGGTGCGAATACTGGTGTGGGTTGCCGTGCCTTCCTCCAGAGGATCTTCCCGACCTAGGGATTGAAACCACGTCTCTTATGCCACCTGCAGCTACCTGGGAAGCCCTTAAGGTTCTATAGTCAGTTGTAAACCTGTTTTCCCCTCTAAGTTCAAGGATCCATTTTAAAAGACATACTACTGTTTGGCTTAAATATCTTGGAGAAAAACATGAATTCTGCAGCTGTCCATCAGGGTGTTGTTGCAGGACCATGCTTCCTCTGAAGGCTGGATCCTTCCTTTTCTGTCTCAGCCTCTGTTTGTCTGCAGTTGTTTCTTGCCTCGTGGAGCATCACTCTAATCTCTGCCATCCTCTTCATGCCCTTCTGTGCTGTGCCTCCACCTGTCCTTTTCTGTCTTCTGCAAGGACAGACTCACTGAATTTCGGGCCACTCTAATCCAGTATGATCCCACCCCAATTTTTACATTCATTTGGTTACCTGAAGGTGTGTGTGGGTCTGGCTCACCATTCAAAAGCTAATAAACAGGCTAGGTTGGTGGAAAGGAAATTTTGCTTTATTTCAGATGCCGGCAGCTGGTGGGGAGAGTGGACCTCTGTCCAAGGGCTGACTCCCCCCCACTTCCCACTAGCAACCAGTGGGGCAAGAGCTTTTATAGACAGAAGGAGGGGGCTAGATGTAGGAACAGCACAGTCAACTCTGACAGTAATCTTCAAATTGATTATCAGTGGTCTGACCAGCATCATCTTGGTTGTTTCAGGAACAGTTAATCTTCAGTTCCAGGGTCCATTTGTTCCCATTTCTCTGAGGCCAGTTCTCAGAGTTGTGGCAGCTTATGTCATAGGTAGAGTCTGCTCATCATGTAGTTAACTTCTCCACCTGGGGTTTTAGTATCTATAAGACACTCACAGGATGTGGCTCAGATATTATCTACAGCCCTTGAGAAAGAACTAAAGGTCCTTGACTTTGCTAAAATGACTACATTATTATTATTTGGTCTTCTTTGTTTTCCTTTGTTTCTGCATTTCTCATTTCTCTGATTATTCTTTGACTAACATTTTCCACAAAGGCAGGCAAAAGACACGCGGGGGTGGGGGAACTATAGGGTCCTGTTTTGTTTCGATTCCATCTGCAAAGGCTCTATTTCTGAATAAGGTCACATTCTGAGGTTCTGAGTGGACGTGAATTTGGAGGGATACCATTCAAACCAGCATCATGACTGTCCACCCAAGGGGTCCTTTGAGGGTGCAGGCTGGAGTTTCGGGATTCCCCTCAGCTCAGGTGACATCCGAAGGAACTGAAGGAGGGAGAAAAGAAGGTTGATGTTAAGGGACTGGGTTTTGTGAGCCTCTGGGGATACGGCCAACATGGTGTGAGACAGAGAAAACACCACACAAAGTACAAGATTGTCAAGATTGTTGTCTGGCCAGTGACAGTTCAGTAAGTATTTTTCCTTAAACCAGTTGGGTGGCTGGGGGCCCCAAATGGCTCTCAGAGGTTGCAAATGGGCATTTACTTGCAGGCTGAGTGCCACCCCACATGTTTTTGTTTGGCCCGCAGAGAGTTAATTAAAAATGATAAAAATTGGTTCCCATCATTCAAACCTTGGAATATTCCCCTCCTAGGTATACAGTGTTATTTGTTTTTAATTGGAAGATAATTGCTTTACAGTGTTGTATTGGTTTTTGCCTGTACAATAAGGTGAACCAGCCATGCGTGCATGCTTGATCGACCAGTCGTATTCGACTCTGTGACCCCATGGACTGTAGCCTGCCGGGCTACTCTGTCCGTGGAATTTTTCAGGCAAGAATACTGAAGTGGGTTGCCATTTCTTACTTTCAAGGGATCTCCCCAACCCAGGAGTCCAACCCGCATCTCTTGCATTGGCAGGCAGATTCTTTATCACTGTGCCACTTGGGAGGAATCAACCATAAGTATGCATGTATCTCCTCCCTCTTGATCCTCCCTCCCATCCCTCTAGGTCATCACAGAGCACCAGGCTGAGCTCCCTGCGCTACACAGCAGCTTCCCACTAGCTGTCTATTTCACACGTGGTAGTATATGTATCCCAGGGACGGGGGAGCCTGGTGGGCTGCTGTCTATGGGGTCCGCAGAGTCGGACACGACTGAAGCGACTTAGCAGCAGCAGCAGCAGCAGTGTATGTATGTTGGTCTTACTCTCTCAATTTGTCCTACCCTCTCTTTCCCCCACTGCGTCCACAAGTCCATTCTCTACATCTGCATCTCTATTCCTGCCCTGCAAATAGGTTCGTCATTACCACTTTCCTAAATTCTGTATATATGCATTAATATACGATATTTGTTTTTCTCTTTCTTATTTCACTCTGTGTAACCAGCTCTAGGTTTGTCCACTTCAGTTCAACTGGAATTATTGAGATAAAAAATTTTTAAAAGAGCCAACGTTGGGCTTTTGCGGCTTCTGAACAATATTCAGTGAGGTTGACTTCCTGAATCTCCCTTCTAGAGGGGAGCAGGGTTCTCTGGTGAAGGGCCACGGAGCGGGCAGAAGGCCAGCACATTTGGGGTGATGAATGGGGTGGATGAAAGACTCACTGGTCACGTGGGCAAGTGAAAGAATGCATTGAACGAGTGTGGAGAGAGGTTCTGCTGCTGTCATGAGATCCAAAAGAAATGGATTAGAGGTACATGCTCTTGGTTGAGTAATAGTCCAGGTCAGGGGCTCTACAGGGTTGAAAACCCAGTTTCCTAATGTCTTATAGCTCTGCCCTGGCCTCCATTGTCTGATCCAAATGTTTTATCACTGCAAACTCATCCTGGATGGCAGGAACAGAGTTGAGGTGAAGGAGAGGGTATACATCTTCCTGGGGGAACCACCCAGAGTCACCACATGGCCTCTTTTACATCTCATGGATAAGACTTAGTGACTTGGCCACGCCCACCCCTGGCTTCCCAGGCTGGGAAAAGTTAAGTCATTTCCTGGGCAGCCATCTGTCCAGCTGCAGCATCCTATTCATGTGTATGAAGTTCTGCACCATAGTACAGAACTTGGCTTTAGGTGCTAGATTTGAGGATGATGGAGCCTTGGGACTTCCTGACGGCCTTCTCTTTGAATGGCCAGCATGATGGTGCAATAGAACCAGCGATGCACGAGCATCGCTAAACGTTGGATTGGTGCGCCTGTGCATCATTTCCAAGGTCCTGAAGATGGCGTTGTGCTTCTACAGTCTGACATGTTTGAAGTGAAACTCACATTAGTGAAGCCAAGGTGATAGAGCAGAAGGCCGCTTTTGAGTTCTGATTGGCTCTGCAAGTCTCCACACCCCCCTTGCTGGCCACACCTGGCCTTCTTTATGTATGTACACTCCCCCCGCCAACCCCAGATCCTCCAGCTAATTTAGCTCTAGAACCAGAGCTGTGGATGTTACCAGAAGCTTCTGAGCAGCAACTCAGGAGGGAGCGGTCAGCTGCATGGGTGGCACAGTTGAGGGATGGAAAGAGGGTTTTGTCATCACATGAGGTGTAGAGACGAACAGGGAAATGTCCTTCACACCTCACACTCAGAAACAGGAAATGTATTCTTTAAAACCAAAGGTGGTGCTGGTGGTAGAGAATCTGTCTGCCAACGCGGAAGATGCAAGAGATGCTGGTTTGCTCCCTGGGTCAGGAAGATCCCCTGGAGTAGGAAGTGGCAACCCACTCCAGTATTCTTGCCTGGAGAATTCTACGGACAGAGGAACCTGGTGGGCTACAGTCCATGGGGTTGGTTGCACAGTCAGACACAGCTGAGTGACTGAGTACAGTTACTGTTTAAAACCAAAAGCAAATGCCCCCTAGGTGGAGTAGTGTTGGTCTCTGCTCTTTGGAGAAGCTCAGGTGTGGCAGGGTATTTGCTACCAACAGAAGAATGGGATGGAGAATGTGACATCTGAGGGTCAGAGCCAGAGAGAGGGGAGCTCAGGGCAGAGAAAGCCTTGGAAAAGAACTGGTGTGTGAAAAGGGCTTTGGATTTTTTTTTTTAATTGAAACTCTAGTTAGAAACCTATCTGTTGTTCAGTTGATAAATCATGTTCAGTGCTTTACGACCCCATGAACTGCAGCACCCTAGGCTTCCTGGTCCTTCACTAGCTAAACCCACAGCCACTGAGTCAGTGATGCCATCCAACCATCTCATCCTCTGTTGTCCCCTTCTCCTCTTGCCCTCAATCTTTCCTAGCATCAGGGTCTTTTCCAATGAGTCGGCTTTTCCCATCAGGTGGCCAAGGTACTGGAGCATCAGTCCTTCAAATGAATATTCAGGGTTGATTTCCTTTAGGATTGACTGGTTCGATTTCCTTGCTTTCCAAGGGACTCTCAAGAGTCTTCTCCAGAAACCTGTAGAACCATCATAAGCTCCTTTGGTAACTTTTAGTTCAGAAAACTCTCCTGGGTGAAGACATTTTAAAAAGTGACAGAAGCACAAAGATGGGAATCTGGGAAGAGTCTTAGGGGCATCATTTCTTTACTCCTCTGCACTGGGGCCCCGGATGCGGCCACTTGCCAAGTTGGCTGATGCTTTGTCAGATCCTTCTCCTGGGAAACCTAGGATGCACTTTCCCCTGGACCTTGGAGGTTCTTTGATGCTGTTTTCCTTATTGAGATATAGGCAGGGAGTCTTACCATAAGTTCAGCCAGGTCTGCTACTGGGCCACGGAATCTGCACTTTTGATGTCATCTTCAGAAGAGGTGACATGATTTTCTTTAGCATCAGCTTCTCTATAGTCACATTTATAGCTTTACTGGCTTTTCTGCTTCCCCAGTTATAACATAGGCTGCAGGAGGATGGGGCTGTCTTGCCCGCTTATCACATCCCAGCACAGGGAATGCTGGGCGTGTGGTGGGCACTCAGAGATTGCTAGGTGAGTGACAGAATGAGTCCAGTTTTTCTAGCCAGAATGTGCCTGTTTACCAGGGGGCCACAAAAGAAGCACCAACTGCCTTTAGGATGTGAAACACCTTCTGTGAACCCAGACCGTCTCGCTCATCTCTAAGTAGCTTGACCAGCAGACGTTTGCCCATTGCTTCCATGGTCTCACACTGTAATCAAAGATGAAGAGAGCTTAAGGGAATGGTAACTGGAAAGTCAGAATTCAGGGTTTCTTTTCTGATTCATAGGAGGGAGGGAACAATCTTTCTTTTACTTTTTAAATTTATTTTATTGAAGTATAGTTGATTTACAATGTTGTGTTAGTTTCTGCTATACGGCAAAGTGATTCAGTCTTACATGTGTGTGCTAAACTGCTTTAGTCATGTCTGACTCTGTGTGACCCTATGGACTGTAGCCTGCCAGGCTCCTTTGTCCATGGGATTCTCCAGGCAAGAACACTGGAGTGGGTTGCCATGCCCTCCTCCCGGGGATCTTCCCAATCCAGGGATTGAACCTGTGTCTCCTGCATCTCCTGCACTGGCAGGCAGGTTTTTTTGTTGTTGTTTTTTTTTCTTTTTTTTCCACTAGTGCCTCCTGGGAAGCCCTCAGTTATATATATATATATATATATAACTGTGTATATATATATATATATATAAAAGTATATATATATATACGTTTTTACATTCTTTTCTAGTTTATCACAGGATATTGAATACAGTGCCTGTGCTATACTGTAGAACCTTGTTGTTTTTCCATTTTATGTATCTAATAGTTTGCGTCTGCTAATCTGAAACTCCCAATCCATCCGTCCCCCCCATACTCCTCCCCCTTGGCAACCACAAGCCTGTCCTCCATGTCTGTGAGTCTGTTTCTGCTTAATGGATAAACTCATTTATGTCCTAGTTTAGATTCCACATATAAGTGATATCATATGATGTTTGTCTTTCTCTGTCTGACTTACTTCACTTAGTATGATAATCTCTGGTTACATTCATGTTGCTACAAATGCCATTATTTCGTTGTTTATGGCTGAGTGATATTCCATTGTATATGTGTACCACATCTTCTCTATTCATTCATCTGTTGATGGACATTTGGGTTGCTTCCATCTCTTGGCTATCATGAATAATGTTGCTATGAATACAAGGGTACATGTATCTTTCTGAATTATAGTTTTGCCCAGATATATGCCCAGGAGTGGGATTGCTGGAACACATGGTAACTCTGTTTTCAGTTTTTTGAGGAACCTCCATACTGTTCTCCATAGCAGCTGCACACATTTACAGGGAATAAATAGTCCTTCTTATCTCTGCTTTTCTACTTGAGGTTTCATGATGGCTCCCATCCCTGATACTACATCGTGACTTCTCAGCATATGTGCTTATGGTGTATGACAGATTCGATGTTATAGTTAAAGCTCATGAAACAGAAACTGAGTTGATTTCTTCCTGGTTCAGTCAGCTGTGGGTGGGAGTTTTCAAGTGGTTTGTTTTGAATGTGGTACATTTTACAAGGTTGCATGACAAGCATTGCCTTTCAATTTTCTGCATCACTCAGAGACAATGTATTACTCACTTGGAGATAAAGTGAAGGTCCTCTGAGCTCACATGGTGGGGATCCTGCAGAACAGGGACAGAGTCAGCAAAGAAATACTCTCAGAGGCAGGAAGTAGGGAGACCCACAGTCCTGGAGGGATCAGGGGAGGCTTAATGAGGGGATAGGTAGTTAGATCTTGTAGACCTTGCATTATTTAAAAAGGATGCTTCGAACAATGAACTGAAGGCAGGGCTGCTCCCCATTTCTGTGCTGAAAGGGAGCCCCAGGCTTCATGGAAAAGAAGGGCTCCGTTGGGATCATGGCATTTGCATTGAGACGGGAGTACCTCTGGTTGGATTTGTTGTTCAGCCCTCACTCTGGCCTGGACAGAATTTCCTGACTCCATCACCAAGTTGTATTTGCTGATTCCTTTGGTCAGTGTTGGTCAAACATCTTCTACAATCCGGGAACAGCGCCAAGAACAAGAAATGACACTGTGCCTACGTTCAACATGGTTTCTTCCTTTTCTTGTAACTTCTCTCCAGGGCTGTCCTAGGTCTCACCCCACCCTCTTTGTCATCCCTCATTATCTCCTATGGGACAACCAGTGACAGTGGCAGTGAGGGTTGCGGCTGTGGGGACTATCCAGAGAATCATCAAGGTCACAATGAGGCAGTGACGTTGGTGCAGAGATGTGAGGGGTGTGTAGGGTTCACTACCAGGGAGAAGAGGGGTAGAGGGTCCCAGGCAGAGGGACCAGTACAAGAGGAGGCTGGAAAACCCACATGATGAGGAAAACCCTGGAAATGAGGCAGGACTGGATTGCAAGCCACAGTCAGGACTGTGGACTTTATCCTTAAGGTAAGGGGCAGCTTCTGAAGTCCTTTAAGTAAAAGGGTGACACAATCTGACGTCCATTTTCCAAAGATGGTTCTGCCTCCTCAGTGGAATATGAGTTAAAGGAAGCCTTGGCTAGAGGAAGCTTCCCTGGTGGCTCAGATAGTAAAGAATCCGCCTGCAATGTGGGAGACCTGCGTTCCATCCATGGGTTGGGAAGACCCCCTGGAGAAGGGAATAGCCACTCACTCCAGTACTCTTGCCTGGAGAATCCCATGGACAGAGGAGCCTGGTGGGCTCCAGTCCATGGGGTTGCAAAGAGTCGGACACGACTGAGTGACTTTCACTTTCACTTTTCGGCTAGAAGAAAGACCAGTGAGCAGGCAGTTTTTGTGATCCAGGAGAGAGACATTGGTGGCCCGGATGAGGGTCGTGGGATGGAGGGAAGTGAATGGATTGGAGAGTTAATAGGAGGCCGACTTGGCGCATGTCGTAACTGGCTGAACGATGGGAGAGAGCTGAGTCAGGAATTCTGGCTTCCTCATCTGGTCAGTAGGCAGGACTGTCCAGGTTGCTCTTCTGGAGGAGAGTCTTGCTTGAGGATTATAGTCTGTGTGGCATGGAACGGCCCTCTGGTGCATGGGTGTCCTAGATCCATCATTCAGGATTATGCTCAGCTGCATGTTAAAGAAAATGCAGTGCCTCAAACAAGATAAAGATTTGTATTCCTGTGGCCTAAAAATTTCAGTTGTAGGAAGTCCGGAGCTTCCGAGGGGGTTGGTTTCACAGAATCACTGGGGACCCAGGGTCCTAGGTTGCTGCTCCGTCGTCCTGATGACAGTGACCCTCATCTTGATGCTCTCAGGATGGCAGCTAGAGCTCCAGCCAGTATATCTGCATTCCAGACAGAAAGAAGGGGAAATGGATGCAGGGTGAGAAAAAGTGAGTGATAGTGGAAGCATCCCCCTTTAATGCATGCTCTTGGGGGCACCATTCAGTGACTTCTGCTTATATTTCATTGGCCAGGGACCCACTCCAAACTGTACCAGAAGCTGGGAAATAATAGTATTTCCCTGGGGTGTGACCACCTCCAATAAAACTTGAGTTCTGTGAGAGAGAAAGTTCTGTAAGTGCATACTAGATAGACCAGTGATCTTCAAAACACCTGCTCTCCTCACCCAGTGCACATGTATTATCTGGTCCCTGAGCCTCTCTCGTGGTTGACTTATGAGTGAGATTCTTCACATAGTCCTTGAGTTTCATTGGTGTTGAGGTTCACTATTTTTAAAGGAAAACACATATGATAAATAGCTATCATTGTTTGTGGTTGACCTAATTTCACTGGGGTGATTCTTTCTTTCCTAGGTTGTCATAATGCTAGAATTGGATGTGTGTGTGTGTGTGTGTGTGTGTGTGTACTCAGACTTTTTCTGATTGCCTAAATTATCTTTAAAAACAAAATTCTTTTTGGTTACCTGTGGGAACTATGAGGGGAAAGGAGTTTGGGATCGACATGTACACACTGCTATATTTAAAATGGATAACCAACAAGGACCTACTGTATAGCACAGGGAATGGCTCAATTTTATGTGGCAGCCTGGATGGGAGGGGAATTTAGAGAAAAATGGATGCATGTGTATGTATGGCTGAGTCCCTTTGCTGTACCTAGCGCAGCACTGTTACTCAGCTATGTCCCAATATAAAATAAAGAGTTAAAAAAGAAAGTTCTAGGAAGGGTATTTTAAAAAAGTGTTATTCTTGGGTGATTTCATCTTTAAGCTGCCCTCTCAGGGGTGGATGAAAAGGTATAATTACCCGAGTCCCTTCAGGATGCAAGCTTCTGTCATTGCTGATTGTTTTAAGATCAGAGCTTCAAGATGAAGTGGAAAGACAAGTTTAGAGATAACCCTCTGCATGTTTCTTCACATTTCATTCATTCATTCAGTCAGTCAACTCGCTACATGATGATTGCTGTATAGAGTCATATCACATGAGGCTCACAGGGAGAAGGGCAGTCAGAAGTGTTTCAGAGAAGTGTTATAATAAAAATATGGGGGCCAGCCTGAAGGTAATGGGGGATAGTTCCCTGTGTAAGTCATGTCTTAGCTATGTGCTCATGGAGTGAGCCTCCCTCTCAGTTTCCTTGTCTATAAAATGGAGAAGATAACAACAGTTCCTAACTTGTCAGTATTTATCTTCAGTTTCACCCCATCCTATCCCATTCTATTTTTAAAAATGGTGTTAAGACCTACTTACTTAACTGACTCCACAATCCGATCGGTCATGGCTTGACGCTTGAGCAACCCCTTTCTAGAACCTCATGCTTGGCTGTCCTGGGGCAAGATGGGGAACAGGTGGGGCTGGGATCACGAGAGGAGAGAGGGCCGCCCTTGGGAAGGGGGACCACACCTAGAAGGAGACCTCCAGGGTCTTGGTGAGATTTATTTCTGTGCATCAGGACGGGGAGTCTTTAATGTTTTTTAACGACAATTTAATAAATTTTAAAAAAAGAACAAAGAACTCATCAAATCATTCTTCACTCTTCGCTGCTTAACACCAGGTAATGAAGAGGCTCCATTATAAACCAGCAGCAGGAGGCAAGGGAGCAGGCGGGAAAGGGCTTAGAAAGGACACTCAGAGAAGATGTGGATTTGTGTGGCAGGTGCGAGCTGGACCTGCATGGGTCCAGCGGGACTTGGACTGCTCAGGTCCAGGCGAGGGTGTTGTCCAAATTGCGCTTGGTCGGGCACTCTCTCTCTCCCCCTTTCCACCTTCCCACAGGGCTGTGGATGTAAGCCTTCCAGCTACGAACTTGATTATTTCCTCCGCTGTCCTGGGAACCCTGAGGGTTTCTTCCAGAGGCAGGAATAAAAACTACTCCTCTTGTTTCCCAGTCTGGAGGATCCTCCACAGAAGCTGCCTTTGCTGGCAAATCCAGCCATCCATCATCAGCCCAGCCAACGGCCCATCGAACCCCCTCTCGCTGGTGGATGTCTGCTAAGATGGCAGGCTTGCTTCTTTCGGCGCAGTCATCAACAAATAGAGCCTCCTTTGGCATCGTGGCAGTATCCAGTACCGACCTCCTGGACCCCTCGAGGCGCCCACAGACCACATCTCTCAGATAATGACAAACTCCCGCTCACCCAGGAAGCCTTTATCGGCGGCTTCCCAGACTCGCCTGCAGCCACCCCCGGGGTCACAGTGCACGAAGCACCGTTCACGCCATTCAGGAGCCTTTAATTTCCAGCTAATTGCTACTTAAAATCATTTTCTACCACGTCTGTGCGGCACCGGCTGTGTTGTTTTTCTCTCCTGAGAGCTGGGGTGGGTCCCACAGAGCACAGCTTCATAAACAAAAGGAGCCTGGGGCAGCTGCCCGCTTCCTGGCCTTTTAGCGAAGGATGGGTGGGAGGCAGGTCTGAGGGAAAGATGCAGGGGCTCTGCTTGGGGGAGGCTGCTCTGCGCGTGGAAGCCGTGGAAGCCTGGAGCCCGCTTCCCTTCACGTCTCCAGCATCTCTGTGGGAATCCTGCTCAGTCAGTTACCTCGTCAACAGACTGAGAATCACGGACCGGTGTGGAGTTAACTGTGAGAAAGCAAGGATGCCACGGCCGCGTGGGCCCTGCCTCCAGGGGGCGCTGTCGACCTCTCCTTTTATACTTAATCTGCCCTCCGGAGGAGAGGAGGCAGCGGGGAGTCTGAAGAGTTGACCTCCTGAGGAAAGAAAAGTCCATTTACACCTCCCCTCTCCTCTCCCCCGCCCCCCGACAACAAACACACCCCTGCTAATTGTCTTCTCTTCCGTCGGGTGGGCCGCGTGTGATTTCCAGAGCATCCCATTCGGGAGAGAGTCATTCCTGTGACCCGCTTCCCGTGGGCCATGGCATTCTTCATGGCATCTCCTAAGGGGCTGTCAGTCTTAGCAGACGTGGCCCCGCCCCTGCTCTCCTGACCTGGGAGATCACATCCTTCCGGAAGGAAAAACGCAACCTTTTTTTTTGTCTTCCTCTGGAGTTTCCAGCAGAGGTCGTGGTTTCTCAGACACTCGGCCACTCTGCAGGAGGGACATGCGTTGTCTTTCCCCTAAGTGTGTCCCAGGCTCCTCCTGGGGCCAGACTCGGATTGGTCCAGGTGGTGACAGGTGCTATGAAGACAGGGACTTTAGGGAGCGTGGCCTGCATGGGCCGGATGAGGCTTCTTAGATGGGAAGCTCTGAATAGAGAGTAGCGTCCTGGGAGAGAGTGTTCCAGAGTGTTCTAGAATGTTCCATGTGCTCCCAGCTAGCAGGACAAACTTGATGTGTTGGAAGAATGAGAAGGCCAGTGAGGCTGGGAGGTGGAGAGAAGGGTATGGGAGGAAGCGGTGTAGTCGTGCCTTTTAGATCACCCTGGTTACCACCGCCGGTTCTGTTGTGTGGGTAGAACCCCCGCCCCCCGCATGAGTACCATGACATGATTGATGAATTAAGGGGTTGCCTGGTTGTGCTGTGAACCCAACAGGCAAGGTGATTAGGGATCTGGTGTAAGTTCCAGGCAGGATTAATGGCCTGTACCAGGCTAGGATCTAGGAGCCAAGTCTGGATTGGCAGCAAAGCCTGATGGGAATATAAGATGTTTAATAACGGCTATGGCATGTCCCTCCTTCCCTCAGTATGTATTAGGTTGAAGAGTTGATCTAATCTGCGGGCTGAGATTGCATGGGTCTTTGGGTTCATTCCATTGGGTCTTGTGGTGCAGTTTTCTAAAATCACTCTTTACTTTGAGTGCAGTTTTAATTCATTCCTTGGCACAGGTTGGGGGCCTAATTGTTGATGTCTATCATGCTGTGGGGACTCCGTCTCTCTGAAGCGTGAGCCCAAAGCATGCTAGACGTTCAATAAATATTCCCATCAATGAATTAAACTAGGCAGTCAATACACTTCTCAGTAAGGTCCATATTTGTTTCCACATGGGAATATGGGCAGAAAATGTTGGCCATCTCATACTCTGAATGACAGGAGTTTCTTAGTTTTTAACTCTTTTCCTTCTTACCTTTCCATTTTGCTTAAATTGTGCCACATTTAGAAATTACTGTTATTATTTCCTATTTGCTTCTTTGGTCCAAAGTTCAGTCACCTGGGAGCTTTTAAAAAGAGACAAACATCTGGTAAAATAAAAGCCGGAAAACCACATGGACTGGATACACCATAGTCACCTTTAAATCCCATATTCTTTCTTCCTTTACTTTTCCTTTAGTTCAGGAAAGAAACCACAAACTGAAATGCATAGAGAGTATGACATGTACATGTGTGTTAGGATGATTTTTAGCTTGAAAATAAAATTTTCATTTTTAAAAAGGTGAGAACATTAAGGACTTAGCAAAAAGGAAAACACACCTTTGTCCATGACAATTTCACCTGGAAGCAGTCTATCACTGTGTCGTCCAGGATACAGGACTCATCTGGGATCACAGCTGGGGGTGTGTCAGATGGTTACCTGTAAACCAGCAGCCTCATGGAAATTGTAGCCCGTCCCGCCTGCTCATCTCTGCCTGCTGTACCTGCTTCCTCCTGGGCACCCCCCTCTTGCCGCCACCATTTCCAGTTCACACCCTTGCTCCTTCAAGTCACCAGAGCCATCTGGTTCCCCAGCCCCTGCCTGCCGAGGCCCCTCCCGTGGCATCTGGCCAGCTGGCAGGGCCGTTCGGGCTGCCGAGTGGTGTTGGAAGATGCTGCCCGGACAGCTTTGGACGCCCCCACTGATGTGCAGACCTGCGGGCTCCAGGCCAGGCCGCGGGTGCCGTGGGCTCGTGCCCAGCGCGGCTGTGCCAGTGATGTGCTTCATCATCAGATCCTCATCTTAGCCTCAGACTCGGACCTGCTTCTGGCACAGCCATCGCGTTTAACCTCAGCAGTGATTTAAATGCAGAAATCAGCCTGTGGGTCCAGTGTAGCAACGTGACTGCACACCCAGGGCCCCTGTGTGCATTTGGATGTGGATGAAGGAGACCATGTCCTCACGGATCTTGTTTGTGCAACCGTTTCAGTGTCCTGGGCTCTGAACCAGTCCATAGGAGGTGTACTGTGTGCACTGTTCACTTAGCAGATGAACAGGATGAGAAGCAGAGCTAGTTCTTAAGCAACTCTCTTGATCCAAGTGACACAGGAGTTTTAGATGAGCATCTAAAAAGAAAGACACCTGGATCTTGTAAGGAGAGGTGTTATTCGAGAGGATTCTGGGCAGGGGAACAGCAAGCGACCGCTGCAATTGGGGGCCTCTGAGAATCAGCCTGCAGGCATCTCAGGTCTAGCAGGAAGGGTTTTCCTTTTTTGGGAAGAGAAGATGCTGGACATGGGAAGTGGGATGAAGTGGGGCAAGATCAGGTCATAGATGAGAGAGTGTTTTATCCCAGGTCTGCCTGATCCCAGATTTGTCTGCTGGCAGGATCTGGGGGGAGAAGAGCCTCTGAACCAGCATTTTATTCCGATAGATCTGTGGGCACAGGTTTTCTGTGATCTGTAACTAATATCAATCCAACAGATACAATTCTCAGAGGGAAGTGTCTGTAGAGGATCGTGTAGGTGTTCAGAACTTGGTGAGTGAGGAGGGGAGAGGGGAGGAGGCCTGGGGAGGTGGCAGGGCCAAGTAGAGGCCAGGCCATGGGGAAGAAGTTTCCTCCCTCTTCTGGGCAAGGCCATGGGCTCTGTGGACAGCATGTCACTGGAGGTAGGGGACACTGCAGCCTCTGGATCCAGGCACAGAAGTGAGGACAAGCAGACAGAGGGCTGGGAGCTCAGCCCAGCTGGTAGGCACCCTGCTGATGGGGACGAGGGTAGAGGGAGCAGCCTGGGGTGTCGTTTGTCTACAGGAAACCAGAAAGAGCCGATGGTCCCTACCGGGTCAAATCTACCTGTAAGTAGCACAGGGTATGAGGTTTGTCCTTTATATAACTATTTGGGCATCACCTGAACAATGTTTCAGGAAGACTTGGGTTCCACCCCTGACTCTGCCCCTTACAGTTTGTGTCTTTGGACCAGTAGTCTATTCTCCCAGAACTTTGCTTCTTTTCTATAAAATCTCTAAAATGGGTATATAATCTCAATTTATAAAAATGAGTGAATGAGAACATTTTGTAAAAATTCTACTACACACCCATCAGTATGTGAAGGGACAAACAAAATGTTGTTCATCCACACAGTGGAGTATTACTCAACCATGAAAATGACGGAAATGCTGCCAGGTGCTATAACAGGGATGAACCCTGGAAATGTTACCTGAGTGAAAGAAACCAGATACAAAAGGCCATGTATCCTATGGTTCCATTTAAATGAAATATCTGTGTCTCTGAAGAAGACACACAGATGGCCAGTAGGCACATGAAAAGATGCTCGACAGCCTCAGTTATGAGAGAGATGCAAATTGAAAGTACAATGAGGAACCACCACACCAGTCAGAATGGCCATCATTAAAAAGACTACAAATAACAAATGCCGGAAAGGGTGTGGAGAAAAGGGAATCCTCCTACCCTGTTGGTGGGAACATAATTTGGTGTAGCCACTATGGAAAACAGTAGGGAGTTTCTTCTTCTTCTTCTTCTTTTTTTTTTTTTGCTTGTGAACAACAGAAATTTACTTCTCACAGTTCTGGAGGCTAGAGATACAGTATCAGGGTAGCAGTATGGCCAGATTAGGCCCTTTTCTGAGTTGCAGACTTCTCTCCTATTGGAAGTCTCCTGCGTATGAACAAGTTCCATTCAGAGAGTGCGCTTGTAAGCCCAATTTGTTTGGAAGCCCAACAAATTTAGCCTTGGTACCTAAATAACAGAATCAACTAAATACTGCTGCCTTTTTTTTTTTTATTTATTTTTATTAGTTGGAGGCTAATTACAATATTTTAGTGGTTTTTGCCATACATTGACATGAATCAGCCATGGATTTACATGTGTTCCCCATCCTGAACCCCCCTCCCACCTCCCTCCCCATCCCATCCCTCTGGATCATCCCAGTGCACCAGCCCTGAGCACTTGTCTCATGCATCCAACCTGGACTGGCGATCTGTTTCACACTTGATAATATACATGTTTCGATGCTATTCTCTCAGGTCATCCCACCCTCACCTTCCCCCATAGAGTCTAAAAGTCTGTTCTATACATCTGTGTCTCTTTTTCTGTCTTGCATATAGGGTTATCGTTACCATCTTTCTAAATTCCATATATATGTGTTAGTGTACTGTATTGGTCTTTATCTTTCTGGCTTACTTCACTCTGTATAATGGGCTCCAGTTTTATCCATCTCATTAGAACTGATTCAAATGAATTCTTTTTAAAGGCTGAGTAATATTCCATGGTGTATATGTACCACAGCTTCCTTATCCATTCATCTGCTGATGGGCATCTAGGTTGCTTCCATGTCCAGGCTATTATAAACAGTGCTGCGATGAACATTGGGGTACACGTATCTGTTTCAGATCTGGTTTCCTCGGTGTGTATGCCCAGGAGTGGGATTGCTGGGTCATATGGCAGTTCTATTTCCACTTTTTTTAAGGAATCGCCACACTGTTTTCCATAGCGGCTGTACTAGTTTGCATTCCCACCAACAGTGTAAGAGGGTTCCCTTTTCTCCACACCCTCTCCAGCATTTATTGCTTGTAGACTTTTGGATAGCAGCCATCCTGACTGGCGTGTAATGGTACCTCATTGTGGTTTTGATTTGCATTTCTCTGATAATGAGTGATGTTGAGCATCTTTTCATGTGTTTGTTAGCCATCTGTATGTCTTCTTTGGAGAAATGTCTGTTTAGTTCTTTGGCCCATTTTTTGATTGGGTCATTTATTTTTCTGGAATTGAGCTTCAGGAGTTGCTTGTATATTTTTGAGATTAATCCTTTGTCTTGCTTCGTTTGCTATTATTTTCTCCCATTCTGAAGGCTGTCTTTTCACCTTGCTTATAGTGTCCTTTGTTGTGCAAAAGCTTTTAAGTTTACTTAGGTCCCATTTGTTTATTTTTGCTGTTATTTCCAATATTCTGGGAGGTGGGTCATAGAGGCTCTTGCTGTGATTTATGTCGGAGATTGTTTTGTCTATGTTCTCCTCTAGGAGTTTTATAGTTTCTGGTCTTACATTTAGATCTTTAATCCATTTTGAGTTTATTTTTGTGTATGGTGTTAGAAAGTATTCTAATTTCATTCTTTTACAAGTGGTTGACCAGTTTTCCCAGCACCACTTGTTAAAGAGGTTGTCTTTTTTCCATTGTTTATCCTTGCCTCCTTTGTAGAAGATAAGGTGTCCATAGGTTCATGGATTTATCTCTGGGCTTTCTATTTTGTTCCATTGATCTATATTTATGTCTTCGTGCCAGTACCATACTGTCTTGATGACTGTGGCTTTGTAGTATAGTCTGAAGTCAGACAGTTTGTTTCCTCCAGTTCCATTCTTCTTTCTCAAGATTGCTTTGGCAATTCGAGGTTTTTTGTATTTCCATACAAATTGTGAAATTATTTGTTCTAGTTCTGTGACGAATACCATTGGTAGCTTGATAGGGATTGCATTGAATCTATAGATTGCTTTGGGTAGTATACTCATTTTCACAATATTGATTCTCCCAATCCATGAACACGGTATATTTCTCTATCTATGTGTGTCCTCTTTGATTTCTTTCATCAGTGTTTTATAGTTTTCTATGTATAGGTCTTTTGTTTCTTTAGGTAGGTGTACTCCTAAATATTTTATTCTTTTTGTTGCAATGGTGAGTGGTATTGTTTCCTTAATTTCTCTTTCTGTTTTCTCATTGTTAATGTATCGGAATGCAAGGGGTTTCTGTGTGTTAATTTTATATCCTGCAACTTTACTATATTCATTGATTAGTTCTAGTAATTTTCTGGTAGAGTCTTTAGGGTTTTCTACGTGGAGGAGGGAGTTTCTAAAAAACTAAAAACAAGAGTTGCCATATGATCCAGTAATCTCACTCCTGGGCATATACCCACACAAAAGCTGTAATTCAAAAAGATACATGCACCTCTGTATTCATAACAGCACTGTGCACAATAGCCAAGACATGGAAATGCCCATGGACAGAGGAAGAGATAAAGAAGAGGTGGAACATATATACAGTGGAATACTACTCAGTCATGAAAAAGAAAAGCTGTTCTTTGCAGCAAAATGGATGCAATTAGAGATTATCATACTGAGTGAAGTAAATCAGATAAAGACAAATACCATGTGATATCACTTATATATGGAACCTAAAATATGGCACAAATGAACCCATCTACAAAATAGGAAGAGACTTACAGACATAGAAAACAGACTTGTGGTGGACAAGGGGAAGCAGGGGGGAGGCGAGGAATGGAGTGGGAGTTTGGGGTTAGCAGATGCAAGCTAGTATATATAAAATGGATAAACAATAAGATCCTACTGTATAGCACAGGGAACTGTATTCAGTCTTCTGGGATAAACCATAATGGAAAAGAATATAAAATAAGAATGTGTATATGTGTATAACTGAATCAATTGGCTGTACTGCAGAAATGAGCACAACGTTGTAGATCAGCAATACTGTAATAAAAAAATAAATGAAACCTTTAGAATTGGCAAGTCCATAGAGGCAGAAAGCAGATGAATGGACGTCAGGGGCTGAGGGTGAGAAATGGGGAGTGGCTGTTAGTGGGGGTGGAACTGCTGCTGGGCGTAATGGGAAGCTTTCAGAAGTAGATGGTGGTGGTGTTTGTGTGCGATTATGAATGTCCCAATGTTGTACACTTGAAAATGGTTAAGGTGGTCAATGTTATGCTGTAAATTCTCCTAATTCAGAAACAAGTTACTGGAGTAAGTAACACCGAGTAAATGTTAGAGTTGGGTGTGATGACCTTGGGGACACACCAGTCTCACTCTTGACTGATCAGATCCAGTGCCTGGGGTGGGGGGGAGGGGACAGGTGTCTCCTCCATCCGCCCTGACTCTGTCCCCTGTGTGGAACCCATGCTTTGTGTGGTAATGTCATCCTGAAGAAAGCTCTCTTCAATTTTTACACAGTCACTTTCCTTCTGGCTGGAAGTTAGACTTATGTCGACTCATGTGCTTTATGTACAAGACTACCTGTGTTTTCCTTCCAAACCTCAGTGGTCCACCAGCTTTCCCAGCCAGTGAAATGATGAGCCACTGAGAACTGGTTCATAGGATGGTGATGACAAGTTCTGCTCTGCCCCTTCGTTCTGACTTGCAGTTTGGTTTGGGATGTTGGATCACTCATCCAGGGCTTCATCAAATGGACTTTTGGTCTCTTTGTGCCTGAGACAGAGAGAGGAATGCCTATTCCAGGTCAATGGTGTGACATCTAGGTGGCAACCAGCTCCTAGGATGGGATGGGTTTTGCTGGGCTGAGTACCACCTTCTCTGCTGACAGCAATTCTTATACTTTCACAAACAGAGAGCAGTTTTGTGACTGTTCTAACAATTTAGCCCTTATTACATTTCTCTCTAAAGATCAGGAGCAGGCATTCTTGGGAATTCTCGGATTCCCAAGTGGTGACTCTTTCTTTGAGGATTCTCATGGTTCTTTCTGAAATAGACTGCTTATTCCTTGGAGACTTGTGTATCTGAGAGCTGAACAAATCCCTAAGTGAGAAGAAGGAAATGACTCAAAACTTCCTCTAAAGGAATGAAGGTGTGTGGGAAGGAAAAGAATGAGGACCACAAAGCTTTGATCTAAGTGCACTGATAAGGTCTGTAAACATAGTATGTTTTCAATTTTGAAGTCATGGGCAACATTCTAGATTTCTGACAATTTTCTTGAAAAAATCAGAGGCTATGGCAACATTCTTGTGCTTTCGGTGTGACCACAATCAGCTTGCACAGGGAAGCAGCAATTCTTTAAATTTCCATAGCACCTACCAGCCTGTTTCTTTCACCTGTCTCTCATTTGACCCCTGGCATAGGACGGACTGTTAAAACTCTCAAGTTGTGGTTCTTCTTCAGTTGGCAACTTGGCCAAACCTTTGAACCACCTTATTCTTCCATCTCCCACCTGCCAAAGGAGCCACTGCAAGGCTGTTACAGGAGACAAGATATCCTGGATAGATTTGAAAGTGCTTGGGAACCTTAAAGATGCTTTGAGAAGTGTAAGGTTGGGTTCATCCAAATGATGTGCCTATGAGCTCAACTCAGCCCGCCAATTTGGAGATGGTGTTTAGCCACCCTCCAACTTGCTGATAGAAAATGATTTCTTATTTCCATAAATAATCCTGCCAAGCAAGTGATTTAATTGATTTAATGAGTCGTATGGTGAGAATCAGACCTGGCCAGGAGCGTGTATTTATTTCCGTCTCCATCTGTGGAAATTTCCTTAGAATTAGAGCAGTGCAGCTTTAGTGAGGGATTTGAGGTTTTAACTGGAATTATCTTAGAACTCTCAGAGCATCGACTGAGACAGTTGGAGACACATTCTAAGCAGAACAACCTTGGCAAATCTGTGGAATTCTAAGCTTCCATTACAGGTGGAAGAGAGAAAAATGTGACCCTTTTCCATCCTGAAATCATATCACATCCCATCTCAAATTATGTCCAAGGACAAATAAGCAAAGGTACTGGCTCACTGACCATTATATCCTTTGATTCACTTGATGATACATAGTTTTCTTCTGACACCCATGTGGTGCAGTGGTAAAGAATCTTCTTGCCAATACAAAAGATGTAAGAGATGTGGGTTCAGTCCCTGGGTTGGGAAGATCCCCTGGAGTAGGAAATGGCAAACAACTCCAATATTCTTGCCTGGACAATTTTGTGGACAGAGGAGCCAGGCAGGCTACAGTCCATGGGGTTGCAAAGAACTGGACACAATTGAGCAACTGAGCGCACACACGTGCATGGTTTTCTTCTAAGTGTCATGTTCTCTTGAGATTCTAGGATCTGCCAGCATCTTTCATATGACATCATTTTTGTGTGCAGTTGGAGAAGGCCATTCATTCACTCACTCATTTATTGAATCAGCAGTTCTTAACCAGACAATTCTGCACCCAGGGGACACTGGGTGATGTCTGGAGTTTTGGGTTGTCATAGTCTTAGGGCAGGGGAGGCTGTGTTGCTGGTGGCCAGCTGACAGAGGCCAAGGATGCTGTGAGATATCCCACGATGCATTGGTCAGCCCTGGGCAGCAGGCAATTCTCCAGCCCTACACTTACATACCGTTGGGGCTGAATATTAACCAGATATTCACTGAATGAATATTCTTTTTCAAAAGCACTGTTCTAGGCATTTGGGGATGAGGTGGTGAACAAGAGAATGTCCTTGTTCTCATGGAGCTTATATTCTAGCTGTAGGGTAGAGGAGGCCTGAGAGACAGTAAAGTAACAAGTTAACTTTAGTTCCTGCAACAAAGGAAATGAATCAGAGTCAGGTGGTAGAGATAGCAGCCTAGAAAGGACAATATTGTTTTGAGTAGTTATGAAGTCCCCTTTGGTGAGGAAATAGATCAGTTAGGAATTGTTTCAAGAAAATGTGACATACCATCGCTTAAAGAAATGAGGGTTTAATTGCTCACTTAGTAAGGAGCCTAGAAGTAGGTAGCTGCTGACATTGATTCAGAGCCAGGGTCTTTGTAAGTTTCTTGGGGTTTTTCCCTCAAGGTCACAAAATAGCTTATTGTAGCTTCAGACATCACATCTGTGCTCACAGTGGGGGAAAATGTCACCAGCCTCAACTAGCTATCTTATCAGAAGAGTAGGAACTATCACCAAGCTCCCTCTTGTGAGCTGGTGGGCAGATCTAGGTCACATGAAAACTAGGGCTATCAGGGAGGTTGGATGTTAGTATTTATCCTTTTTTAGCCTCTCTGATGGAGAAAGGTATTGGGGGTGGATGTCAGATCAGCCACCTTTAGGGTGTTAGCACATGTGACATTTGAGCTGAGATCTTAGGCTGTTTCAGAGGGAAGGAAAGGGCACATGTAAGGGCCAGGGTTGGGGTGGGGGGCCAGAAGAGAGGGAGAAGTATTAATGCTGTTATGAGAAATCCCTAGCACCCTATTCACTGGTTTCTTGAAGGCAAATGCCCACACAATGCTTGATGCCAGGAAAATCCATTTCTCCTAGCATCCCAGGGGCTGTATGAGTTTCCTGTAGCTGCTGTAACAAATGACCACAAATTAGGTGGCTTGAAGCAACAGTTCCTGCTGTCACAAGTGGCAGGAAACCCAGGTGCTGGTGGGATGGTGCTCCTTCCAGAGTCCCTCAGGGAGACTCCAGCCCTCTGTCCCAGCTTCTGGTCGCCATCAGCACTCCTTACTTGTGGCCCTGTGACTGCAGTGTCCCCCACTGTGGTCACACCACCTCCTTCTCTTCCGTCTGTGTGTCTGTCTTTGTGCAGTGACTATAAGTTTAAGCTCCATCTGGATAATTCAGGATGAGCTCATCTCGAGATCTTTAACTGCGTGTCCACAAAGGTCCTTTTCCCCAACAATATATCCTTCTCAGTTTCTGTGGTTTAGGATGCGGAGACATCTTTGTAAAAACATTTTTTATCAGATGCTATGTGGCAGCCTGGATGGGAGGGGAGTTTAGGGGAGAATGGATACATGTATATGTATGACTGAATCGCTTCACTCTGCACCTGAAACTAACACAACATTGTTAATTGGCTATATCCCAATACAAATTAAAAAGTTAAAAGAAATAAAAGTAATACATCGAGAGGGAATAAAATAAATATTAACTAATTATTTGTTATAAAAACAATTTTTATTGAAGCATTTGTTGATTTACAATGTTAATTTCTGCTGTCCAGCAGAGAGGCTATGTTATGTATATATATATAGCCTCTCTGCTATAGAGCATATACGTATACACATGTATATATATACATACACATTCTTTTTATTATTGTTTTCCATCATGGTTTATCTCAGGATATTGAATATAGTTCCTTGTGCTATACAGGAGGACCTTGTTGCTAGTGTATGCATCTTTTTGAAGAACAGCATTCAAACCATGACAGATCCTAAGTATAGGTATTTAAAGAGAAACTTGTTACCTCTTGAATGGTGTTTACAGTCTCATCTATGCTATTCAGAATGAAGAATCCTATGAAAAATTTGAGAAGTTATTCCAACCACGAGGCCTGGGGAACAGGCTGCTGGGTTTCTTGATACATCTTCTCTTGGAGTTCCTCTTTTGATGTCTAACCTAATACCCCTGTTTTTAAATTGATATAAACAGTGAACCTCTACCACCCCACCCCCGGCTCACCACTCCATCAGCCCAATCACAAACCCTATGCTTCAGCCACGGCTGCTTGTTCTGCTCTGGTTGTGCTAGGCTTGGGCTGTTCCCACTGTGGAATGTTCTTCCCCTTTCTCTTCAGCAGTTCCCACATGCCCTCTGCCCCAGCCACAGTGTACTGCATGCATGCTTACCAAGTTGCTTCAGTCACGTCCCACTCTGCAACCCCGTGAACTGTAGCCTGCAAGGCTGCTCCGTGCACAGGATCCTGCAGGCAAGATACTGGAGTGGGTTGCCATGCCCTCCTCCAGGGAATCTTCCCTACCCAGGAATCGAACTCGTGTCTCTTATGCCTCCTGCATTGGCAAGCGGGCTCTTTACCACTAGCGCCACCTGGAGGACACAAAATCATTGGCCATTTCTCGAGGGCGCTCTGGAGCCACGTGGGTTCAAATCCCAGATCACCATATCTTTGACCCAGCCTCCTTCTCTATAAAGTGAGGATGCTCAGAAAGGTCTACCTTGCAGACTGTTCGTGAGGTTCAGTGCTATATTGTTAGTAAAGCACCTGGTACCTTGGAAGCATTCAAATGTCAGCTAAAATTATTCCTGTCCCCTTCTGCTCAGAATTTAGGTGTAGCTTTGCATTGCAATTCTGACATTCATTGCAAAGAGTTCGGCCAAATTGCCACCAGGTCTCCAGTCCCCTCCTGGAGGGTCAGACTGGCATCACCTCGCCCAAAGCCCCAACCCTCTGGTCACAAGGGTTTTCCTGTATGACCAGCCCCCATCCTGAAACAGCTGGTGTGCCACCAGGAGCCGACTCATGAGCATAAACTCTGGTGTGGTTCTGGCAGCCTCCAATGACAAGGACTCTCTGTGACTTGGGAAATCCCAGGGCTCAGAGACTGCCTTCCAGGGCCAGGGGCAAAGGCAGCCAGATTATCGGTCCACACCAGCAGCTGTGTGAATTCTAGCCATGTTTGCACCTCTGCATGGGAGACAGGAAGCAGATGCCCGCCCTCCCCACCACCCCCTGCCCCCCCCCAGGGTAAAACAATTAGAGATTCATTCACTACTGACCAAAGCTCCAAGACAAGAATAGCAGGACACTTAAGGGAGAGGGCTGGGCCCTCCCCAGACCACATATTTCTCATTCTCAAAATCAGGAGACCTCCCTGACCACATAGGCACAGAAAGGCTCCTTAGAGGCCAAAGGGCAGTTTTGTCAAGGGATGCTCTATCCATGGATTTTGGTAGAATCCATGGCTAAGAGATGTGTGTATACCCATGGGAGGATCCTGAGATATATACCAGACATGGACTGTGAACCAGGCAAATCAAAATGATTGGCGAAAGGAAACCAGAAGAAAAGTCCCATAAAAGTAATTCAAGCCATTATGAGGCACAACTCAGGGACTCTCCCTCTGAGTCTGACGGTATGTCTATCTACATGTACAGCCCTTTTTTTCCTCTTTACAAATACTTGGGGCTTCCCTGGTAGCTCAGCTGGTTAAGAATCTGCCTGCAATGCAAGAAACCAGGGTTCAGTCCCTGGGTTGGGAAGATCCCCGGTAGAAGAGAATGGCTACCCACTCCAGTATTCTGGCCTAGAGAATTCCATGGACAGAGGAGCCTGGCAAACCCTAGTCCATAGGGTCACAAAGAGTTGGACATAACTGAGCAACTTTCACTTTCATAAATACTTTACTTGCTTCACTGCTTTCTGTCTTTGTGGATATTCTTTTCTGCAAAGCTGAAGAGCCAGGGCTCTTATCCTTGACCACTGGTGTAGTGGCTAGCATCTGGTGCTTTCACGGCTGAGACTCAGCCTCCGTCTCTGACTGGGAACCCAAGCCTGGCTCCAGGCCATTGCAGGCCGAGGCCACCCGAGCTCACATCCACTCTGTATCTTGCTCGTGTCCCAGCAGGCTGACCTCCAGGGCCTGTCTGTCCTCACTCGTGGTGCTGGGGTTGGACAGGGAGTATTTCTCCATCCCTCCTTAAAGCTCCTGTGCCTGCCCTGGCCCTTCCCCCACCTCTGCTCTCCCCTCTCTCTTCTGGGGTGGGGGGTGGGCCTCCAGATGTCCCTGGGCCCGGGGGGACCTCTCTGTCTTTTAGATTCCCGTACCCTGCCCACAACTCTGTAAATGATTCCTCTTCTCAACTCTCTTAAAATTACCCAATTTCAATGAGCCATCTGCTTCGAGCTAGGATCCAATAGGGATTGTCAAGTCACTTTTCTCCCCACAGGGACCTTCCCCTGCCGTCTCCCCGCTTCCTTCCTCCTTTCCGCTGTCCCTCAGTCCCTCATCTCCCCTCCTGCCTTTCCTTCTTCCTTCCTTTTGTAAACATTGGTGAGTGATGGCTATGCACCAAGATCTCTATTAGGTGCTGGAGACACTCATCACCTCTTTTGTGTAGAGTTCAGGCCTGAACCCAGGGCAGGCAAGAGTGAAACCTGGGTGAATTGAGTGTGATCCATATTCTGGTGTCTTGGACCCAAAGTTTGTCTTACACAGGAGTCCTGCCTTTAAAAATAATTTTTTTCTGTTTTGGAACATGAGGATAAAGCAAGAGCGCAACATTGGTTGCCTTGTGTTGCTGTGTGGCTCAGGAGGGCATGAGGCTGGTGGGTGAGGGGCCCTCGGGGAGGGTGATTAGCATCAGGTCCACTGCAGGGGGGTGGGGTGGTTCTTAGCCTGACAAGATCCTGTTTGCTTCTATTTGTTTTAGGGCTTTTAGTGTCAATTTTAGAAAGAATGGGGGTCCTTTGGGGGTAATTTTTCATTTTGATATAATTTCAAACTTACAGAAAGGTCGTAAGTATGGATTCTGTATGCCCCATGACCGTGACTCCACTGCGTGCATTTTCTCCCCTTTGCTTTATCCTTCTCTCCGTGTCTGCAGCTTTAAGAGGAGGTTGTAGAAGTGACATTCCCTTTATTCCTAAGCCTTTTCCTATCCCTGAATGAAGTGAAGTGAAGTGAAAGTTGCTCAGTCGTGTCCAACTCTTTGCGACCCCATGGACTATACAGTCCATGCAATTCTCCAGGCCAGAATACTGGAGTGAGTAGCCTTTCCCTTCTCCAGGGGATCTTCCCAACCCAGGGATCGAACCCAGGTCTCCTGCATTGCAGGCAGATTCTTCACCAGCTGAGCAACAAGGGAAGCCTAGGAATACTGGAGTGGGTAGCCTATCCCTTCTCCAGCGGATCTTCCTGACCCAGGAATTGAACTGGGGTCTACTGCATTGCAGGAGAATTCTTCCTATCCCCAGAAGTGCATATTTCCTAAGAACAAGAGCCTTCTTTTTCAAAGCTACAGTAAATCAAATCAGAAATTGAACATCATTACTACGCTCTGATTTAATCTGTGTTCATATTCAAATTTGTTCAGTTGCCCCAAAATCCTTACAGCCGTTTGTATCTCTCCTTCTCCCCACCCCTCCTTCTTTCCCTCTCTTCCTCCTCTCTTCCTTTCTCCTGTCTCCCTCCTTCCCACCCTGTCCCTCCCTTCCTTTTTTTTTTTTTTCCTGTCCAGGATTCAGCGCAGGATCACACACTACATTTAGGTGTGATGTCTCTTTAATCTCCTTTAATCTGAAACCGTTTCTCAGCCTTTCTTGGTCTGTCCTTATTTTGACCATCTCTGAAGAATGCAGGCCAGTTATTCATAAAATGTGCCTCACTTCGCGTTGGTCCGTGTAGGCTGAGGAGCAGGTTGTGCGCTTCAGCAGGGATGCTGTCTCTGCGTCGGTGCATCCTGCCAGCACAAACGCAGGGTGTCTGTCTGTCACCTTTGTGAGGGTGTTGACTTGATCGCTCGGCTGCGGTGCCATCCACTGAGCTCCTTTGCTGCAGAATTACTCTGGTCGCTTTTGTAATTAGCAAGTGGCTTGTGGGGAGGTACACGGAGACCATCTGAATAAGTGTTCCTCATCAAGTGCTCACTTACTTTAGCATCCATTGATGACTCACCCAAATCAATGACTATGTATGACACTTACAAAATGGTGATTTTTCTATCATTCTTTCAGTATTTATTAGTTGGCTTTCCTCTGGAAGGAAAAATATTCCTCTTTCCCTTCACTGATATATTGATGTTTATTTATATCAGTTTAGATGAATGGATTAGTATTTATGCAAGGGTTAAATTTGTTACCAGTATTTATTTTAATGCTCGCCGTAAAGAGCACTGGGAGCTCCTTCAATCTGGTTCCTGTGTCCTTTTGATGTGTGACCACCTTTTTTTTTTTTTTTTTTTTTTAGCTCTTCTTTACTTTCTAGCTTAATAAGATGCTCTAGCTTAATAATAAGCTCAGCTTGTAGTCTCCCTACTTTGGTCTTAGAATTAGCCATTTCTTTCTTTTTTTTCCACATTGGCATATATTTAACTTACAATGTCGTGTTCCTTTCTGCTACACTGCAAAATGAATCCATTTTACATATACACATGTATCCACTCATTTTTAGATTCTTTTTCCATATAAACCACTGCAGAGTATTCAGTAGAGTTCCCTATACTATACAGTAGGTCCTTATTAATTACCTATTTTATATATAGTAGTTTGTATATGTCAATCCCAATCTCCCAGTTTACCCCTTCCTTCTTTCTCCCCCTGGTAACTATAAGATTGTTTTCTACATCTATGGCTCTATTTCCATTTTGTAAATAAGTTCATTTGTACCATTTCTTTTTAGATTTCACATATAAGCCATTTCTTGAAGGAGCCTTGTTTCTTTTGGTGGAGAATGGTATTTAGAAACCAAAATCTGGGTGCTAGGTGTGATCACTGAAACTGGGGTGCCATACTTCTAGGACCTTCCAGCATACAGAGCTAGGGGTATGGGTGTGTGTATTTCTGTGTCTAGTTCTATTTCCAAGTCTATCTATGTATCTATTTATCTCTACTTGAAACCTTGAGTTCATAATTATACATCCAAACCCAATCTAACCCCACAGGTTTCCTGCAGCAATACCCCTGCCCACCCCCAGTGTGCCTGCCTCCTTTCTCTGACAGCCAGAAACCTGGATTCCATGTTATTGTTGTTGTTGAGTCACTCAGTCATGTCCAACTCATTGCAACCCCATGGATTGCAGCACGCCAGGCTTCCCTGTTAAACTCACGTCCATTGAGTCAGTGATGCTGTCCAACTATATTGTCTTCTGTTGACCCCTCTTCCTCCTGCCGTCAATCTTTCCCAGCATCAGGGTCTTTTCCAATGAGTCGACTCTTCACAGCAGGTGGCCAGAGTATTGGAGCTTCACCCTCCAATGAATACTCAGGATTGATTTCCTTTAGGATTGACTGGTTTGATCTCCTTGCAGTCCAAGGGACTCTCAAGAGTTTTCTCCACCAGCACATTTCAAAAGCATCCATTCTTCGGCACTCAGCTTTCTTTATGGTCCAACTCTCACATCCATACATGACTACTGGAAAAACTGTAGCTTTGATTATGTGGACCTTTATCAGCAAAGTAGTGTCTCTGCTTTTTAATACACTGTCTAGGTTTGTCATTGCTTTTCTTCCAAGGAGCAAGCATTTTTTAATTTCATGGCTGCAAGTCACCATCCGCAGTGATTTTGGAGTACAAGAAAATAGTCTGTCACTGTTTCCGTTGTTTCCCCACCTATTTGCCATGAAGTGATGGGATGGGACCAGATGCCATGATCTTCATTTTTTGAATGTTGCGTTTTAAGCCAGCCTTTCCACTCTCCTCTTTCACCTTCATCAAGCCAGATGTATATTTATCTGCTCAATCCTAGAAGAAAAAGCATTACTAAGGAGAGTTCAACATTTACTCACAGCTCTTTCTGTCTTGGGTTTGAGGACACATGCTCAAAGTACTACATTTATAAATTACTTAGGGACCCCCCCCCCCCCTTCATGGGGTCGTGTATTCATTTGAAATACAATTCAGTTCCTTAGCTTCTGTTTACATTTTATTTTTTAGACTATTTTAAAAATTGTATTTATTTATTTTTGGCTGCACTAGGTCTTCATTGCTGCAAGGAGGCTTTCTCTAGTTGCAGATGAGCTGAGGCAACCTCTAGTTGTGGTACAAGGGCTTCTTGCAGTAGCTTATCTGGTTGCAGAGCACAGGCTCCAGGGTGCGTGGGCTTCAGTAGTTGGGGCACATGGGCTTAGATGCCTCAAGGCATGTGGAATCTTCCTGGACGAAGGATCGAACCCATGTCCCGTGGATTGGCAGGTGGATTCTTAACCACTGGACCACCAGGGAAGTCCTGTATTCCTTTTTAAGGGTCCTTTCCCCATCCTGTTATATAATTTTTGAGGCCATATGGCTTTTAAGTGGGTGGCCGAGGGGAGTTTGCATACAAGTTCTCGCTGACCTGGAAATTCATTTTCTCATCAATGGCAGTGACATTTGCAGGAGCCTCGGTGGGCTTTGCCACTAAAAGTTGCTCATGAAGGTACATGAGCTTTTGGCATCTTAACCTTGAATGGTCAGAGGAAGCAGAGGGTCCAGTGAAGGCTTTCTTGGCCACAAAAGCAGTGACTGAGAGGGAGGGAGCACAGGTGAGGTAGCCCCTCCCACAGACTTCAGTGTTTGGTGGGAGAGAGTTCCTACCACTGGTTCCAGAGTTCAAGGCAGAGGAATCCTGTGTGCAGACTCTCTGATCCAGAGCCAGGAGACTCTCACTGTGCACCTTGCAGTGTAGACCAGACTTTCTCATATTCATGTCTCTGTACTGTGCCCCCCACCCCCTCTGTCTCCCACGATTCCCCAACATGCAGTTTGCACTGAAATTTTACACCAGAATCTTCTCAGGGACCCTACACGTTCCCTCAGCTCCCTTGCTCAAGTGGCATCTGTTTTAAGATAATCACTGACCTGGAGGTTTCTGTGAGATGTCCAAGAGGAGAGTGTAGGGAAAGAAGAGAGGTTTGAGGCAAAATCTTTGGGATGATTAAATCCCAAAGACCGAGTCCAAGTACTACTGCCAGCGCTCATGTGCCCTGACGTCCGTCTCAAGGGTTTTATTTTTATATAAAAAAAATTTTTTTTAGCTGTACCCTGTAGCAGACAGGATCTTAGTTCCCTGACCAGGGATCAAACCCGTGCCCCTACAGAGGGAGCACAGAGTCTTAACTGCTGGACTGCCAGGGAAGTCCTCTCTCAAGGGTTTTATACCAGAGACTGCTCCTTTCTTCCCAAGCCTCTTCTCCCCGATCCTAGACTATTGCTCTTCCCACATCCTCCTCCTGTCTCTCAACCCTGCCTGTCTACATAGAAGGGGCCGTTAGGCCCTCAAAACTTGGCAAGTCTGAATTAAAACTCATTATTACAAACTGTGCACTGATTTTTGAAGGCTTTGGAAAAAAAGAATGTTAAACAACATTAACAGTGTTTCCACTGGTTACAGATTTATTTAGATATGAGTTAAAGTGTACTATTAAAATGAAGTTGATCTTTTACTTTACTTTTTTTAAAGTCCCCCTCCCCTAACTTAAAATACCAGGTATGGCTCACGTTATATTTTTCCTGGACGGTGCTGAGGGAGGCCACGCCTGCCTTCTTCATGCACCTCCTTCTTGATCTTGCCGCGTCCAAATCTTCCGATCTTTTCCATCAAGGAGGCTTTAAAATGATTGACCGGCAGCACGGGTGCTGGTATGTTGGGGAGGTGCAGATGGAAGAGGGCAAGGACTGGAGCAAACAGCAGTGGGGTGAACTTGTCAGAGTGGGTTCTTCAAAGCGTCTTTTCAATTGTGTGTTTGCAGCCTGCCCCTGGTCTGTTACCTGTCAGCAACGCTTGAGTTCTTTTAGGGTTCAGGCACAGCACTGAGTGCTCAGCGGAATCCTTCCCAGAAGCTCCCTCCGAAGGGAACTTGGTTAATTTCTCGCAAAATGGTCCCAGCCTGGCTCAGACGTATATACATAGCTGCAGCTACAGCTCTCATCTATAAATATTTAAATGGCAGCTCAGCTTTCAGACAAAGCACGTCAGTGGCAAAGATCAAGCTTTTTGACCTTTTGTCAATTTGCTTGGTGAAATATGACTCTCCTGGCCTCTGTTCTTTGCAAAATGTTGTCTCCTCTTTTTTTCATAGTTTAAAAAAAAATATGGCTACATTTTCTCTAAAGGTGCAATGGAGAAGGCTTTTGGAGTCTCTTGGTATTTATGTGTGCGTGCATGCTAAGTCGCTTCAGTCGTGTCCGACTCTTTGTGACCCTATCTATGGACTGCAGCCCGCCAGGCTCTTCTGTCCTTGGGATTCTCCAGGCAAGAATACTGGAGTGGGTTGTCATGCCCTCTTCCAACCAGGGATCGAACCTGTGTCTCTTTTGTCTCCTGCATTGGCAGGCAGGTTCTTTACCACTAATACCACCTGGGAAGCCCCTTTGTATCTTAATGTATCTAAATGTAAATAATAAAATTCCCACTCCTGACTGAAGGAGTCTCAGAGGTGGTGTGGTGCTTTAGCTCCTGGAGAAGCAGGTGGAGTTAGCTGAAAGAGTTGAAGTCAGATGAGGAACCTGGAGAGGTCCAGATTCAAGTCCTCTGGCTGAGTGGGTTTCCCTCCCACCATCCACCTAACCAGACTGCCTTGGGCCCCTGGGGGCTGCAGGCTCCTTCCTGTGGCAAAGCCCCTCTCATGAGCTAATTGTTAGTTAGGCCTTCTTTTGTAAGTGCTGAGAAGATCCAATACAATACTGGAGAGAGGAAAGGGGAAAATCAAGCATCTTGGGATTTAGCATCATATGGCAAAAACTCTCTGCTCCTAAATATACACGTGTTTGAAATATGGTTTGGCTTCTGTCCAGTGTTCGTGCTCTGATTTTGAATATTCTCAGCACACGCATATTTAAAGCAAGAAATAATATATACCAAAAGGGAAATTTAAAAAGAAACACGACGAGAGGCTGCTTCAAAGTAAGATCAGAGATTGAAAACCACATAACTTTGTGAAAGAATGAAAGCTATGAGGTTGAGCCGGAAGGACTCACGAATGTGATAAAATAAAGCTTTATTTGCTCTCACTGCCCCTGTGAAACCCTCTCTGTAAGGCTGCTTCCTCCCAACCCCTAGGAAAAATCTTGGGTCGCTGCCGTTGACTTCTGTCAGGCAGTGAATATCCCCTGTCTTTGCTCCCTTATGTTATAGTTTAATTGTTAGAATATCCAGGCACACGTGCAACCTCATTTAAGCTTAAGCTCCTTCCCACTCCTTGGAGGACCTGACGGGTTGTGTTGAAAAGGACTGGTTCTTTAAGACTCAGCTCAGAGGCTAACTCCAGTTGAAGTTGGGGTTCTTCTCTCCTGCACCCATCATCATGCTGTTAGGTCATAGTGGGTGTGGTCCTGCTGGGGTTGGGAGGGCTGTGTGGGTCAGTGGACCATCTGGGTTTGGATCCATCCCCTCAACTTCCTGACTAGGTTCCATGAATGAGTAACTCAATCACGGTGTTGCTCCCGGTTTTCTCATCTGTAAAATGAGAATGACAATGTTACCTGCTTAATGCGGGGGGGGGGGGGGGGCAATGAGGACTAACTGATGTCCTACACTGACAGGTGACCAAGTAGGACACTCAGGACTCTGACCACTCACAGGAAGAACTCATGAATGTCCACCAGCATCCTCATTGTCATCATCACTGCCCGTCTTATCATGGTCCGTGCTCCTCATTCTAATGATTTCTTCTTTTCAACCTGTCTTCCTGAGCACCCCATGGTCCCCCTGACCACCACTGTGGCATACTCCTTACTGCTACCCTGCCTCCTCTAGCGAGGGGTCCAGAGGTGGTGCTAGGAGATGTTTGGAAGCCCTGTTTCTCTGTAGAGTGAAATGGAAGAGTGCCCATCTTTGTGAGATGCGCATGCCAAAAAGCCCCTCCAAAGAGCATCACTCGGGAAGCTAAGGTACTTCTGAGACCCCAGAGCCTGCGACCTCAGTCCCGGACCTGGTTGTAGCGTTTCTCTCCCCTGGAACCTTTTCAGCTTGTGCTTAGCATCCTTCCTATGACATTTACACAGCAGTTTTCTTATCATTATTTAAAAAGAACCAGGGTGGTGCAAATTTTTGTTCAAAGAAATGCTGCTTGAAATCTCTTTGATATTTGCCTCTAAGGTCAGGAGATGCACATTTATTCCTGGCAATTTCCTTTTAGGGCACAGGCTTAAAATGCAAAATATAAGTTTTAGACGCAGTCACTTGTTTGAAAGGGAAATCTCTCTTCTCATCACTCCCTGCTGCCCTCCAGAAAACAATGATCTGTTAGGAAAACAACCCTAACCCTTCCTGTTTACTGAAGTGGTGAAAGGGTCTTCAGACAATTAATGAACTTCAGGCTTCCCTGGGCAGAGAATTGAGATCGGCATCTGTGTGTGGAAGCAGGGTCTTCAGAATGTTTCCACATGGATTTCAAATGCCAGGTCAGGTCATAGGGGCTGTGTGTGCTGCATCAGGGGGCACAGCACCCTCTTTCCCCTCATAAATGTAGGGACCCTGCCCCTGGGTCACGCCCAGTGGAAGGGCTTCCCCAGTGGAGTCCACGGATAAAGATGCTATGAGATGCTCATATGTGGCAGAGGACTGTGCCAAGTGGAAATATGACAGGTATGGTATCAGAAGCAGTTCTATTTGGAGCCCAGACCTGGAGCTAAGGACACATGACCTCAGAGGGTTTTAAGAATGGCATTGGCAACCATTGGTGGAGAGGGTGCAAGCTGGCCCCCAGAGAGCATAGTGTACCTGAGGGACAGAAACATCCTCTGTGGCAGAGCTTGCAAGCTACCCACCCAGGAAACACTCCTCTGTTTTGGTGCCAAGGGAGCAGAGGTGATTTTCCTTTCATACGTGCTCCAGCCCCCTGGATGGATCTCCCCAAGAAGGGGGTCAGATCAGTTCACCCCACACTTGCTGGGTACATCTTCACATCTGGTGTCTTCAGCTTCGATCATATACTCTGTATACCTCATCTTCTCTCAGAGCCTTGGAGTGCCTGTTTCTATTTAATTCTCTGCAGACAGGGTTCCAGTTTAGATTATCCTGAGGATTATGGGCAGGAGGGCTGGGGGGTAGGTTTCTATACCTGCCATTTGGGGAGGCACTGAGTGTAGCCCTCCCAGACCCCTATGTCCTCTTCTGGGCGGGCAGCCAGGCCTCAGACCAGCCCCCTTCCCCATCAGGTTGTTATCTTGTCAAACTTCTGAGCAGGTGGTTTTCCCAGGACACAAGGACCTTTCTAGAAGGATGCAGGATAAAGCAGGAGGAGCTGGTCACAGGAAGGGGGGTCCATTGTTTGGGGGTTTCCTCCTCTTCCCCCACTATCTCCCCATGGATAGAGGACCTGGCTGTTCACCTAAGACTTTTTTCTCCTGTAGCATCAAGTGGTTATGGAATGATGCTTCTCTGTTAAGGAGCACATTTTCGGGTAGCTCTGGGTCTGGGTGGTCCATGGGACTGGTTCTGGTCAATAAGGGGAGAGAAGAGGTGATGTGTGATGTTTCAGAGCACAGCTGATGGAGAAGCAACAACCCTTGGTCACCCACCTGCTGGCTGGATGCTGAGGCCTGTGAGACCCCTAGGAACAGGGGACCCCTAAGATGGAAGAGGTCTGGGTCTCTGGGTTTCCACATGCAGGGAAGCTGCTGTTGACTTAAAAATAATGCACAATGTGAAAGCTGAGAGTTAAATTTTATTTGGGGCAAAATGAGGACTGTAGCCCGGGAGACAGCACCTTAGATAGCTCTGAGAATTTGCTCCAAAGTGGTAGGGGGAAGTACGGTATATATGCGATTTGGATGAAACAGGGATACATGCAATCAAGCGCTTATTTTTTTGTAGAAGGTTTCTGTTGGTCTCATGAAGCTTCTTCTGGTCATGAGAAAGAGTCGCCACCATAAAGGATTTTAGTTCTTTTCTGGATATGAGGAAATACAAGGATTGGGCTCATAAAATCAGCTTCTGAGAATATCTAACAATCTGAGGATCTGTCCTGCCAGGCCCCACCCCTCCACCATGAACTCCTTCAGGGAGTGTTGAAGGTCAGCAGCTGAGCTGCAGCAGCACAGGATTTAATCCTTGTGGAGTAAACGACAAGCACCCACGGCAAGTGCCATTTTGTAGTTGACACTGCCCCCAGCTAGGACCACTTGCATTGATTGTTTTTGAGTAGGACATAAATGCATGTTACTTTAAACCCACACTTCAGTTCCTCCCTTGGTAAAGAGGCTAACTTTATACTAACACCCTAATCCTAACCCTCTTCAATTACTTCCTTGTCCGTCAGCCGCCCCTCTTACCCTCCACTACCTGATTTATCTTATCATTATTGTAGGATGTTGAGAGCTCTGCTACTGGTGCCACCAGAAACCGTGGGATCCATATTGACCTGTGATCAACAGGAAAAATGGCATTTGGGTCCCACACTACTTAACTCTTTTTGCAGCAACAATTGTTGTGCATGTAAAATTTCTTTCGTAAAGTATAATAATTTTAGATCACTGTATGTAACTCATAGTGTAATATATATTCTTTATAAAATTTCTTAAAAAATACAGAATATAATTTAAAAATTTAAATTATCCATAAACATACGTCACCACAGTCCTCATGGGTAACATTTGATAGTTGCAGCTTCAATCTTACTTTACTAGGATGTTGAGAAAGTGTGGATTGAATGCATTTGGGTGGGTAGTTTCCATTTTCATCTTTATGCTTAGCTGTTTTCTTTTTTAAGCAATGAATACACTAGGTGTGTAATTCTAAAAGAAAGGATGATTCAGGCACAGCCATTATTATCCTTTGAGATAAAATTACACAAGTAGAATTCCTGATTCTGAAGATAAACATGTTTGTAAGGCATTTGATTTATCAAATTTATCAAATAGCTTCATATTGTGTCCATTTCTTCTCACATAAGCAGTACACAAGATTTGCTTTCTCCTCTTGTCTTGAAAGCCTTGGGGAAATTGTTTCCATTTGTTATTATGTATTAGAGGAAAGTTAGAAAATAAAGAAGTGTAAAAATTAAGGAGGTAGTAATTATGTTACAGCAGGCAGGAAGCTAGGTATTAGCAGAGAGATGAGGGCAGGGGCCAGGTGGCAGGAAACCACCTGGCTTGTAAACAGTAGGGATCCGTGGGTGGACAAAGGAAAGCAGGAACCTTCAGAACCGACAGGAAATCACACATTTTGGGTTATCAGGGTCCAAGTAGCAGACAAAGAGGTCTTCCTTGGTGGCTTAGATGGTAAAGAATCCACCTGCAATGAGAGAGACCTGGGTTCAATCCCTCGCTTGCGAAGATCCCCTGGAGGAGAGTATGGCAACCCACTCCAGTATTCTTGCCTGGAGAATCTGCATGGACAGAGGAGCCTGGCAAAGAGTCAGATGTGACTGAGCGACTAAGCATAGCAAAGCACAGCACAGCAAAGAATGCTTTTGAATTATGGTGCTGGAGGAGTCTTGAGACCTTGGACTGCAGGGAGATCAAATCCGTCAATCCTAAAGGAAATCAACCCTGAATATTCATTGGAAGGACTATTGCTGAAGCTGAGGCTCCAATACTTTGGCCACCTGATACGAAGAGCTGACTCATTGGAAAAGATCCTGATGCTGGGAAAGATTGAAGGCAAAAGGAGAAGGAGGCAGCAGAGGATGAGATGGTTAAATAGCATCACTGACTCAATGGACATGAATTTGGGCAAGCTCCGGGAGATACTGGAGAACAGAGGAGCCTGGCGTGCTGCCGTCCATGGGGTCACAGAGAGTTGGACACGAAGAAAGGTGGGAAAAGGCTGCAATCTCCTGCATCCAAAGTAAACTTTTGCTCATTGTGCTCTCATTGCAATAAAGATTAGCCTACAGATAAGAAGTTCTCATCATGTACCATTGCCATGACACTTCTGATCTAAGCTAAATGGGGACCAAAATCCCTCCTCCTCTTGGGAAGATGGAGCTGGAAAGAAAGTCAGGGATGTTGACCCCTAAACTCCTCCTACCCCAGTGAATATTCTGCCCCTTCATTTGTATGGCCCTTGTAACAGGCTTGACAAAGAGGCCCGAGAGCTCCTCACCTGTCTGTCCACTCTCCCTCTGAGGTCATGGTGGTGGTGGTAGTTTACTTGCTCAGTTGTGTCCGACTCTTCGCTACCCCATGGACTGTAGCCCACCAGGCTCCTCTGTCCATGGGATTTCCCAGGCAAGGATACTGGAGTATTCTTAACCTCTCTGCTTCATCTCCAAATTCTTTCATGATGAAAAAAGAACCTCAAACTCAGCAGCGATGATTAGTGACCAACGCATTCAAAGATAATCAATGCTGAAATTTTAGTGATGCTCTTTAACCTAGAAATATCCAGTATGAAGTGTGTGTGTGTGTGTGTGTATGTGTACAAGCGCGTGTCCCATGTGAATCACACAGGCCAATGCCAGTCCCCTAGACCCAGAGATGGGGAGTGGCAAACCCCAGATTTCATTCCTCGTGGGTGTTGGAACCTCCTGACTGGGAGGCCTAGTCCTGCTTGTCACCCCAAGTCAGGAGAGCTGGGTCCAAAGCCTGGCTCTGTGACTCTTGAGTCGTAAGACTATCAATAAATCATTCAAACTCGGAGCCAGTTTTTTCCCTCTTGTTCTTGGGTAGATGATTGTAATGGCTTTTTCCAACTGTAGCTTTGTATGACTTTATGTTTTGAACAGGGCACCCCCTTTCTTGACAGCACTCCTCTTTAAAGCTCCAAACTTGAAACATCCCTGTTACACCACAGTCCTCTGCTACAGAGATGTGTGTGTTTGCAACCCTTGACTGGTGCCAGAGAAACATCTTTTAAAATGATACCCCAAGGATGGGATGGGAACAGAAGGTTATTAAGAGCATGGAAAAACATGTTAATCACCTCTACTGTGTGAATGTGCTTCAGCATTCACAAATTTGAAAGCTCAGGTGCAACGCGAAGGGTAGTTCACTGGTGGTGGTTTTCTTCTGTTTTCCCTATAGCTTGGGAGTACAAACAAAGCTATTAAGTGATTTAGTAATTTGAAAGAGCTTTAACAAATCCATTTAGTTAAGTGAGGAGGACCCATATGTAAAGGCTTGGTTTCAGATTTCTGTTGGCTGGGAATCTTTCCATTAAAAGAAAACGCATCTCCAGGAGGCTTAAATATTAAAAGGGAGTGTATTGGCTCAGATAACTTGAAAGGCCAGAGATCAAGATGACATCAGGCATGGTTTGATCTAGACCTAAGCTTATCAACCAAGACTTTACGGCTTTCTGTCCTTCTCTGTGCTCTCTTTGGGTTAAAGCTGGTTCCTCCTGTAGTTACAAGATGATGTCTAATACCTCCCTCAGTCCACGTGCTTGATCACCTAATTCCAGTAGGAAAGAGCATGACTTTTCCTAATCTTAAAGTTTTCTTTGGACCAGCTCAGGTCCTAGGCTCACCTCTGCTCATGACCATAGTCAGGGGAATGGAGTACATTGATTGATTTCCTTTGTTCCTTTTTCTGGTTGCATTGTGCAACATTCAGGATCTTAGTTCCCCAACAAGGGATTGAACCCACGCCCCCTGCAACCCTGCATTGGGAGCTCAGACTTTTAACCACTGGGCCACCAGAGAAGTTCTTGATTGGTTTTCTTAGTGCATTCAGGCCACTATCACAAAACACAACACACTAGGTGATGTGTACTTACTCACTTGGTTGTGTCCGACTCTTTGCGACCCCATGGGCTGTAGCCCACCAGGATCCTCTGTCCATGGGGATTCTCCAGGCAAGAAAACTGGAGTGGGTTGCCATGCCCTCCTCCAGGGGATCTTCCCAACCCAGGGATTGAACCCAGGTCTCCTGCATTGCAGGCAGATTCTTTACCATCTGAGCCACCAGGGAAGCCCCTGGTGACATGAACAACAGAAATTCATTTCTCACAGCTCTGGAGACTGAGTTCAGGGTGCCAGCCAGCATTGTTGAATCCTGTTGAGAGCTCTGTTCTGGGTTGCTGGTGGCCATTTTCTCTTCGTGTCCTCACTGGCAGAGAGGTAGCTCTTCAGGGTCTCTTTTATCACTTTCGTAAGGGCACTAATCTCATTCATGAAGGCCCCAGCCTCATGACCTGATCACCTCCCAAAGGTCCCATCTCCAAACACCATCACCATGGGTGTTGGGGTTTCAACACATGAATACTGAGGAAACACATTTAGCCCCCAACATCACACAAAGCCAGTGTAGGAGAAGGCATTGGGGGTGGGGAACTCTACAGCATAGATGGAGTGTAAGTCTTCGTTCTGATTTATTTTCTTACCTGGATAAAGAAGTGGGTTTTAGGAGTCCTGTTAAGCTTTCTGGGGGAAAAAAAATCGCACTGCTTGTAGTCTTTGCCAAATTCCATGGTATAAATTCTGCAAATGTAGCTGATTTCAAGCTCTCCTGGTTCAATATCAACTTTCCTGAGTACGGTAAGTCCCCTATGTACGGACCCTTTAAAAGTTGTGAACGTTTAAAGATGTGAATGTGCACGTCCAATCACATAAGTTAGTTCACGTGTCTGGTATATATTGTCGCATGCATGCGTCCTCTCAAGTGGCTGTGCTTTTGTGTATGTTACTGTTTAATACTGTATAGAATACAGTGGTTCAGCATCTATTTCAAGCCCAGGATGTCTGAAAGTAACCGTAAGAGCAGGAGTGATGAAGCTGGTACTGCTCTACTTTTCAAGGTACTGGAAGATTAAAAATATTTATTTTTTGTGTTTGCTTATTTTTATGTATTACTTGCATGAAAAATACTATAAACCGCTTACAGTATAGTACTGTATAGTTGATTGTGTTAGTTGGGTACCTAGGCTAACTTTGTTGGACTTATGAACAAATTGAACTTACAAAAGTGCTCTTGGAATGGAACTCGTTTGTATGTAGGGGACTTACTGTGTTGAACAATTGGAGAAGGTAGCCTCTGGCTTCAATACTTTGTTGGGAGCATCTTGTAACTTGAAGCTGGTTATACTGGTTGCATGTTGGCAATACTCCCTGGGTTACTACAAATACTGACATCAGGCAGAACTTGGATTTTCCTAAAGTGTGCTTTCCCTGGTATTTGAACTTTTTCTTTGTAGAAAATGATTTCAGGAGAGGCACTGAAGTGATGTGATGATTGTGGCCTTAAAGGCTCAAGGATTGGGGGTCTGTCCTGTGGTTTCTCTGATGTCATTTGCTGGCTGTGCTGACTCTGAAGGCTGCCTGTGATTAGAACTCTCTGGCTTTGAAACCTCTTCTAATAATTCCTGTGCATCACACCCAGCTGTTCAGTTTAGATCCAGGTGTGGTGTCCTTCACAAATTAATTTGTCCTTGATATTGAGGCTCCTTGAAATAATAATACTTTTAATCTTTGCCATCCCATGTATATATATATATTTTTAAAAGATTAGTCTTCCTAGACGAGATAATGAATAAGGTCACTGGTCGTGTTTGAATCAATATGCAATTGTATTTTAAATGCAGCATGCATCTCAGGGCTGAGTTTTACTGCACTTTTGACCAAGGTTACACTGGTCTGCCTTAATAGATTAAATGCTGAGGGGGCTGTGAAAGCTAATTTATCTGAGGCCACAAAGGAGGAAATCATAGGTCTCCTCATACCACCTCCTCTGTCTTCCAGTCTCATAGCAAGTATTGGTTTGAGCAAGTTTGAGGTCCTCAATGTTTACTCCACCTCCCCACTTCCTTCCCATTGTCTTAAAAGAGGAGGCAACAGACCCCAGGACCCTGCAGTCTAGCTTTTCTGGCAGGGAGGAGTGGCGTCCTTAGTGAGGAGAGTCCTGTTCTGATAGGGTGGCTGTAGACTCTAAAGCCTGCCTCAGGACCTTTGCACATGCTTTGTGCTCTGCTGGGACAATCTCTCTCTCTCTCCATGTCTCAGCACGGACACTCCTTTTCATCACTGTATAGGGCAGACATCTCCTTAGAGAGGCCCACCCTGACCACACTCTCTAGAGGAACTCTCCCTTGGGGGTGTGGGGGAAGAATACATTAGTTTGGGGTTAACAGACACACACTACTATATATAAAATAGATAAATAACAAGGACCTACTGTATAGCACAGGGAACTAGCTCAATGTTTTGTCATAACCTAGATAGGAAAAGAATATGGAAAAGAATACATCTGAATTACTTTGTGGTATGCCTGAAACTAATACAGCATAGTACATCAACTATACTTCAACTGGAAAAAGAAGATAAAAAATATAGCTCCCCACTTACACACCCCACCCTTTGCTTTCGTACTTCCTTACTCTATTTTCTCCTCAGTTTCATGAGCTGCGATTGCCCTGTTTGCATGTTTGTGGGGTCTGTCTCTCCCACTGGAATGTGCGCCCTTTGGGGCTGGGACCTTATCTTTCTCTCCCTCTTGTTCACCAAGGAACCTGTGCTGTGCTGTGGATGGTCCATACATTTGAATGAATCAGTAAATGGATGAATGAAGAGCCTTGGTCCTCCACTTCAGGGAAGACTGACCCAGGAGAGCTTTCCTGCCTCCACAAGTATGGGATTTGGTTTCCTTATCTGTAAGATGGGGGACCTGCCCTCAGCCTATGGGATTTCTGTAGAAACCTGTGTTCTTCCCCCCCAGTTTGATAAGTGTGATCAGCCAGAAGCCTTACTCATCTGCCTTTGCATCTGCATTCCACACCGCCCCCCACCCTCCACCCCCAACACTCTCTCCTGTTGGTTGTCTGTGTGACTGGCCCCTTCCTGATGGAGATTATATGGTCTTCATGGAGGGGAGCTGACCCTAACTCAGTCAGTAAAGAATCTGCATGCAATGCAGGAGACCCGAGTTTTATTCCTGGGTCAGGAAGATCCCCTGGATGAGGAAATGACAACCCACTCCAGTATTCTTGCCTGGAGAATCCCATGGACAGAGGAGCCCGGCAGGCTACAGTCTATGGGGTCACTAGAGTCAGACACGACTTAGCAACTAAACCAACCAACCATGGAGGGCACTGACATCAAGGAAAGTCCAGTGTGGCCTGTGTGACCAGGGCCAGGACAAGCCCATGTGTCTCACACAGCGGAGGTCTCAGGCGGGGGCTTCTCTGTCATCTCAGAACAGAATGTTGGCCTAGGATGGCAGGTGGAGAGGGCTTCATTTTATTAAAAACATTTATGCAATTAAAAAATATTTTGTCCGTGCTGCCCAGCTTGTGTGATCTCAGTTGCCTAACCAGGAATCAAACCCAGGCCGTGACAGTGCCAAATCCTAACCACTAGGCCTCCAGGGAACTCAAATTTATAGTTTTTAAAGGTTACTTTCCATTTACATTTATTACAAAATATTGATATTCCCTGTGCTGTACAATACATCCATGTAGCCTATCTCACAGCGATAGTTTGTACCTCTCACTCCCACCCCGATATTGCCCCTTACTCCTCCCCACAGGTAATCACTAGTTCGTTTTCTGCATCTTCTTTTTTTGTTGTTGTATTCACTGGTTTGTTGTATTTTAAATATTCCATATGTAAGTGATATTATGCAGTATTTGTCTTTCTCTGTCTGACTTATTTCACTTAGCATAATGCCCTACAAGTCCATCCATATTGTTGCAAATGGCAAGATTTTGTTCTTTTTTATTGCTGAGTACTGTTCCATTGTATGTATGTATCATATCTGCTCTATCCATTCATCTGCTGATGGACAGTTAGGTTGCTCCCATGCCTTGGCTACTGTAAATCATGCTGCAATGAACATTAGGATACATGTATCTTTTCATATTGAACTTCTTGGTACTTTTTTTTTTTTGGATATATACCAAGGAGTGGAATTTCGGGTCATATAGTAGTTCTATTTTTAGGTTTTTGAGAAGCTTCCTACTGTTTTCCACAGTGGCTGTACCAATTTAAATTCCCATCAACAGGATACAAGTACATTTCCTTTTCTCACATCTTTACCAACATTTGGTATTTGTGCTCTTTTTGATGATAGCCATTCTAATAGGTGTGTGGTGACATCTCATTATGGCTTTGATATGCATTTCCTTGATGATTACTGAAGGAAAGTTACATGGCTCAAAATAGCCTGGAGTTAAAACCCCCCTCTGGTCTGCCCCACCATTCTATACAAAACAAAGAGCTCTCTCACTCGAAGAAAAAAAATGGACATTAAGGTTGATTACGCCCAGCTCCCAGCCGGTCCCAGCCTCTGGCAGATGTCCGGAATTCCTTGCCCCAGCCGTTTAAGTGAACAACCTTGGAGAAGAACAGGCCCCTTAAGACAGTAGATTTCCACATATATGCCTATATATACTTACTCTTTTCTTGGGTTAGTGCAGCAGCTCACCAATCTGACTGCTGCCCCTTCTCGCCTCATTAAAGGTGATCTGTTCCTGTAAAGTGCTGGTCTTGTTCTTTTTCCGAACCTCGCCTTCTCTAACTCCCTTACCCTACAATTAGTGATGTTGAACATCTTTTCATGTGCCTGTTGGCTGTCTGTATTTCCTCTTTGGAAAACTGTCTGTTCAGTTCTTCTGCCCATTTTTAAATCAGGTTAATTTTTTTGATGTTGAATCATATGGCCTGTTTATATATGTTGGATATTAATCCTTTATTGATCATGTCATGAGCAAATGTTTTCCCCATTCATTTTGTTTATAGTTTTCTTTGCTCTGCCAATGCTTTTAAGTTTAATTAGGTCACATTTGTTTATTTTTGCTTTTATTTCCTTTACTTTAGGAGATGGGTCCAAAAATAATACTACAATTTATGTCAAAGAATGTTCTTATGTTTTCCTCTAGGAGTTGAATGGTACATGATCTTACCTTTAGGTCTTTAATCCATTTTGAGTTTACCTTTGTATATAAAATATATTAGGTCTTTAATTCATTTTAAGTATATTTGGTGTTAAAGAATGTTCAAATTTCATTCTTCTACAAGTGGCTATCCAGTTTTCCAAGCACCACTTATGAGGAGACTCTCTTTTTGCCATTCTATATTTTGCCTTCTTTGTTGTAGATTAATTGACCATAGGTGTGTGGGTTTATTTCTAGGCTTTCTATCCTATTCCATTGATCTCGGTGTCTGTTTTTGCAGCAATACCATGCTGTTTTGATGACTGTAGCTTTGTAATATAGTCTAAAGTCAGGGAGCCTGATTCCTACAGCTCTGTTGTTCTTTCTCAAGACTGTTTTGGCTATTTGGGGTCTTTTGTGTTTCCATACAAATTTTAAAAGGGAAAGGCCATCAGCCAGTCCACAAGTCATTATTCCCAGGGGAGCTGTTAGAAGTGGAGGATCAGGGGTTTGGAGAATTGGGAATTTCAGAATGGATCCAAGACTCTCAGGTGAGGAATAAATCTGTACAATCATTTTGTGGAGATGAGCTGAAAGACTTGGTTTCCTACCAATCCCTCACTCCCAGTGGAAGGCAGTATGGTGTGGTGGTTATAGCACATGCTCAGTTAAGATGATTTACCTGGTGTAAAGTCTGGTGTTCTCTGCCTTGCTGTGTGATCCTGAACAAGTAGCTTGGTTTTCTTATCCAAGAAATAAATATAGTGATATGACTTGATTCATAGACCTGTTGCTATATGGATCAAATGAGTTGAAGAAGGCCTAGAGTTTAGAAGGGGATAATAAATATTAGTTGATGTTGGTTGTGAAAATAACATAAGTTATTTTTATTGGGACAGCCTGGCTTCTAAGACTAAACTCAGAGTCCCAGGTGGAGCAAGGGACCTCCCTGAAGTTTGAGCTACCCTTTGGGACATCTCTTTCAATCAGTCCTTAAGAATTTTTAAAAAATCTTTTTTCCCCCCCACTTTTATTGAGTACAATTGGCATGTAGCACTGTACAAGTTTAAGGTGTATTTTATATGCATCATGAAGTGATTATCACATTATGTTTAGTGAATATCCATCATCTTATATAGATACAAAACTAAACAAATAGAAAACATTTTTTCTTGTGATTGTAATTCAAGATTCGCTCTCATAACAACTTTCATATGTAACTTAGAGCAGTGTTAATTATATTTATCATCTTGTGCATTATATCTCTAGTACTTATTTATCTTTCTTGTGATTCAATACTTTCAGATTATACTCTGTTTAAAGTTATTATAAAATATTGACTATGTTCCTTGTGTTGTACAATATATCCTTGTAGCTTATTTATTTTACACATAGTAGTTTGTATCCCTTATTCCCCTACCCCCGTCTTGCTCCTTCCCCACCAGTAACCACTGATTTGTTCTCTTTATATCTGTGAGTCTGTTTCTTTTACATCGTATTCAATCAGTATTTTATTTTATTTGACTATAGCATGCAGCCTGTGAGAATCTTAGCTCCTTGACCAGGGATTGAACCTGGGTCCCTGGCAGTGGAAGCATGGAGTCCTAACCACTGGACTAGCAAGGAATTCCTTTATTTTTATTTTACTTAAATTTTTTTTATTGTGGTAAGAACACTTAATATGAGATATACCCTCTTAACAAAATTTTAAGTGCATAATACATCATTGTTAACTATAAGCATGACATTGTACAGCAGGTTTCTAGAACTTATTCATCTTAGATGATGAAAACAAAAGAGAGTCCAGAAATAAAGCCACATAAATACAGTCAACTGGTTGACTGGGGCACCAAGGCTATGTAACAAATGGTTCTGGGAAAACTGGACATCCACATGCAAAAGAATGAAATTGTACTCTTAACTTACATGATATAACCAAAGCAACTCAAAATGGATAAAGATTTAAATGCAAGACCTGGAACTATAAAACTCCTAGAAGAAAACAGAAGGGGAAAGCTTCATGGTAGTGGGCTTGGCAATGATTTCTTGGATATGACAACAGTCAACCTTATATTGCCACTCGGTTCCCAGGCCCCTTGTGCCAGGGCAGAGAGTTTTCAGGCCCCGAGGGCAGGCTGCAGAGTGCCTTGATCAGACATGACTTTGACCCTGGCCTCTGCTGTTTGCAAGTTGTGTGACCTCTTGCGGCCTCAGTTTTCTCATCTGTCCAATGTTGTTGTTGTCCGACTCTTTTGTGACCCCGTGGACTGTAGCCTGCCAGGCTCCTCTGTCCCTGGGATTTCTCAGGCAAGAATACTGGAGTGGATTGCCATTTCCTTCATTAGGGTGTCTTCCTGATGCAGGGATTGAACCCCACATCTCTTGCTTGGCAGGTGGATTCTTTACTGCTGGGAAGCCCCATCTGTACAGTGGGGGCAGGTATTACCAGACATGTACTTGTACTGATCAGTGCTTGCTGCCCCTGCCCAGAATCCAGGGGCCCAGGTCTGGGGCAGCCAGGCTCAGTGACCCCTCTCTGGTGCTGACCACACCCTGTAGTACTCCTGGAACATTCTCAGCCGTGTACCCACACGGGGAAGTTGAAGGACCCTCAATGTGCTGACTCATTTTCCGGGGCTCACCCAGCAGAGTCACCTTCTTAATTTCCCATGATGCCAGGACCAACATAGACACAGTCTGTTTTTCTGTTTTAAACTCCCGTTAATTCTTAGACACTAATGAGAGCCTCTCAGCCCAGGAGGCTGATTAGAAGAGAGGAATTGAGTGGGACAATTAGGACGCAGAAGAAGGGTAGGACGGCGGGAGTCCTAATCCCCAAACAAGCTAGTGTGAGATCAGGCTTGACATTAAATACGTCATCCGTCAAACAGTCATCCTCTGGCCACTTGGAGGCCTGTCCCCTGAGGTTCGGGTCAGGTGGTGTGATCTGGGTAATCACTTAGTTCTCTCCCTTAATGGCAAACAACAGACTAGGGATAAGGACTCTGGCACTTGGGTAATCTTGTAATTACGATGTCACATCTTTAAATGGCTCAGGATTAACAGGATGCTGGAATTAGGAAAGATGTGTAATAAATGGTTAAATTGATGGTGACACCGAGGTTGCTCTAGGTACTAGGAGGGCTCCGTCTTGATATGATCTAGCTTTAACAGGGGTAGGTCTCTCTTATCTTTGCTTTAGAACATTCCTAGCAGTTTTCTAGTATTCAGGTTGTTAATTTAGCATTTCTAAAAGCCCAGAGAATAAAGTTAGTTACTTCTCACATTCAGAAAAGAGAAGGCTTTTTTCTTTGAAAATATTGGAAGTTGAGAGTCATTATGATCTTGGAGGAGGAGCAGTAAGCAGTCCTAAAGAGAGCTCTTAGCTCTCTGCCCAGGAACAGGACCTGGGTAGCTCAAGTGGTAAAGAATCTGCCTGCGATGCAGGAGACACAGGAGACGTGGGTTTGATCCCTGGGTGGGGAAGGAGGCAACGGCGACCAACCACTATTCTTGCCTGGGAAATCTCATGGACAGAGGAGCCTGCTGGGCTCCAGTTCATGGGGTCGCAAAGAGTCAGACACAACTGAGCAAGCATTCACCTAGTTCACAAGCCTGGGTGAAAATCAGGAATCGTAACCTCCAGACCAGCAGGGGCTAGAGATTAGAAGCAAAGTGACCCTGGCTCTTTTCCCTGCTGGAGAGCAAGAATATTTAAGGAGGCAAAATTATAAAAACAGCTAGGAAGTTTATTACTAGAGACACCACACTAGTGAGAGAGCACATAGAGAAGCAGTTTATTCTTCTGAGAGAGGCAAGGCAGAGACGCACGCCGGAGAGGAATGAGGAGGGAAGAAAAGGGGTGATGCAAACCTCTGCTATAGGACAGTCCTTCCAGGGCTTTGTTTACATTTGACCGATTATCCCCTTTCTCTTTTCACATCTGACTGGTCCTGGGATCCTCTCCAAGATGCATGCCCAACTTTTTGCTAAGATGGATCCCATCGCAGAGGCCTATGGGTGCATGTCCTCACTTGTTATTGGATAGGACCCCCTTCCTTTTTGACCCCCAAGAAGCATGTGCTTCCTGCGCAAGTGCAGACAGGGAAGTCCACCTTGACCTCAGGAGTGAGTGCCTTGTCTCTTTACGTCAGCAGAGCTCAGCTTCTGCCACGAGCTTTGTCCTTGGAGTGTCTGGGTGAGAACAAAGCTTCAGTTTTACTCCACTTGACAAAAGCCAGCTGTCCAGCACAGGGGCCCATCCATCTCCTACCTCGACTACCCTTTCCCCGTCAGTCTATACTGGCCATCTGACCTATGGGGCCATCCATCACGGGGCAGAGGCGAAGCTGAGTGTGGTCCATGCAGCCAGACTCCCCAAGTGAGTTCAAATCTCGACTTTTCGCCTCCCGAGCTGTGTGACTCAAGGGGTGACTAATTTCTCTGTGCCTTGGAGTCTTCTCCTGTACTAGGCACACAGAACCACAGTCCTGACCTCAGGGGCTTTCCAGGATTCCACAGGACACTTTACTTAGAACAGTGCTTAGTATGTAAGAGCAATCGCACTGGTAGCTGCTGTTATTGACACTGATAATTAACATTAAAAGAGAAAATTAGATTCCTGAAATAAGTTTTTTTTTTTTTTTAAAGAAAATAAACCATACACTTAACTTCAGTTTGAAAATAAAGAAGTGATTGGGCTGAAGAAAAGCCTCATCTGTGATAGATGGTTGGACACACACAACTATTCCAGGGCTTCTAGTGAGAGCTAAATTAATTTTCATGTAAGATGATTAAGCAGATGAAACAATTCTTGTGCAGTAAATGTGACTTAAATGCAGGTGTTGCCTCTCATACCTGAGCTCAGGTACACACCATCCTCTGCAGTGGCCCCTTTTGCTTGTTCTCAGGGCCTTTAAAAAATTTGTTGCTGTCAAATATATTTTAAAGAAGTGGAGAGGAGAGACATAGCCTATTGTATTTGCAGTTTTTCTTCCTTCATTACTGATGTTCCAAGGTTCCTTCTGGTATCATTTCTCATTTGTCTAAAGAAGTTCCTGAAGCAATTATTTAGAACAGCTTTGCTGGCAATGAATCCCCCTGGTTTTCCTTCATCTGAGAAGAATTTTTAATAATGACTGGAATTTTAATTTTTATTTGTTTATTTTTGACTATGTTGGGTCTTCATTGCTGCATGCGAGCTTTCTCTAGTTGCAGAGAGTGTAGGCTACTCTCTAATTTCGGTTCATGGGCTTCTCATTGTGGTGACTTCTCTTGTTCTGGAGCATAGCTCTAGGTGTATGGGCTGTTGTAGTTGCAGCATGCGGGCTCAGTAGTTGTGATTTGCTGGCTCTAGGGTGTGCAGGCTTCAGAGTCTCAGAGTCTTTATATTTGAGCAACATGGATGCTTCTAAATGGTGTGTCAGGAAGCATTTAACAAGAGGCTTCCTGTGTGCTGTTTTGGATCTGTCAGGAACCCTCTGGCCCTTATTGATTCCTGAATATTAAGGAATTAAGAGGAGAGGCATGCCTTTCCTGGGGCTGAGGAATCCAGGCATTTCTCATTACAGTGATAAGTACCCTCTTCCTTTTTATGAGCCATACAGTAAAAGGTGATTGTTTACAACTCTCTCTCTTTGATAGGGATCATCTTATGTTTTGTAAGTCTGGAATTTTAATGTTTGTCTTTGCTGAAAATAACCACCTTGTAAGACAGTATATATGCCCATGCCATGTTGATTAAAACACCTTTGCTCCATCAGAGCTTTGGTCCCCGTGTCTTTCTTTCTTTCTGTTCCTTCTCTCTTTCTCTCTCTCTCTATTTCTGGCTAATTCCTTGGAGCGCGGAGGCCCGCTGAGCTCACTTTCTTGACGGGGCTTCTAAGACCCTCTCGAGAAGGCGCACTGTGCCTTCACCCACTCGAGAGGGCGCCTGGTGCCTACGTGCAGCAGCGCGGACCCTAAGAACAGGGCTCTATTGGCTTTCCGCGGAAACCAGGGGATAGCAGCCTCTTTCTCTCTCTTACTCTTGGAACCACCAGGTTCCGGTCCATTAAAGGACCAATAAGCGCTATCAGCCTCTTTCTCTCTCTTACTTTCTTATCATTGACTCTGGACCACCAGGTTCTGGTCCGTTAAAGGACCAACAATGGTGGGTCTTTTGCCATCTTCCTTTTTGGCTGAAATGGCTATGGTGAGGAGTATCACGGTGAGGAATCCACTGTGTGGGTTTGCAAGCACAGGGAAGCCTCCTGAAAGCTGCAGAAACAGTGTATATCTGAGGGTAGAGTTAATAATTCAAACCAATGAGGACCAACGGGAAAGTGAGTGAGGCAGCCAGGGGGCCAAGCATGCTAGATCACAGATGCTGGATGCTGAGGCGCCCCTTGCACACCATCCTTGATGGAGTGGTCCATGTGTCTGCAGCTGTCTAGAATTATTTTATTGACTTACATCTCTGGAAAATGTAGCAGCCGGACTGCTTTTCCTAGGGGAGGTTTTTATCTTGGCTTTCAGTTGTCACTAGTTAAAGTACTGTCATTCACAGCCAAGCAGAAACACACGAAATGGAATCTTTTATTCCACAGATAGTCACAGAACCCTTTCCATGAGGCAGGTGCCATTCTGAGGACTGGGGACACAACAGGGTCATCCCAAAGCCTTGCTGTCGGGGAGCACATCCCCCTTGGGTGCAATTAACGTGGTGAGGAGGAAGAAATCCATTCATCCAGAAAGGTGTAGATACTTGTTGTGTACAAAAGAACAACAGTTAAAGGGGTGGGACATTTTTGGGGTCAATGAAGAAATCAATAGACTTTCTAAAAAAGGATCAATTTTAGGTTGACAGAAATGATGATCAGAAAATAGATAATTCCTATGGACCTTCTCTCCTTCCTACCTACAGTTTTCCCTATTACCTATATCTTGCATTAGTGGATACATCTATCACAGTTGATGTGCCCTTGTTAATACATTATTTTTTTTTATGGTCATTAGCTCAATAAATTTTATTTTATTTTTTATTGATGTATAATGATTTACAATGTTGTGTTGATTATTGCTATACAGAAAAATGATTCAGATATATTTATTGCATTTTTATATTCTTTTCCATCATGGTTTATCCCAGGATATTGAATAGAGTTCTGTGTTCTATACAGTAGAACCTCCTTGTTTATCCACTGATACATTAAGTACAGTCCAGAGTTTACATGACAGTTCACTCTTTTTTTTTTGACAGTTTACTGTTGATGTTGTACATCCTGTGAGTTTGGACAAATGTCTATGACATGTATCCACAATTATGGTCTCATACAGAGTAGTTTTACTGCCTTAAACCTTCCCTGGGCTCTGCTTATTTATTCCTCCCTCCTTTCTCATGCCCCGACAACCCCTGATCTTGATTTTCACCATAGTTTTGCCCTTTCCAGAGTGTCATAGAGTTAGAATCATACAGTGAGTAGCCTTTTCAGATTTTTTTTTCACTAATATACATTTAAGTTTCTTCTACCTCTTTTCATAGCTTAATAGCTCATTTCATCTTTGCTGTTGTTGTTGCGTCACTAAGTCTTTGTGACCCCATGGACTGCAGCATGCCAGGCTCCCCTGTCCTCTACCATCTCCCGTAGTTTGCTCAAATTCATGTCCATTGAGTCAGTGACGCTCTCTAACCATCTCATCCTCTGTCACCCTTTTTCTCCCTTTGCCTTCAATCTTTTCCAGCATCAGGGTATTTTCCAATGAGTTGGCTTTTCACATCAGGTAGCCAAAGTATTGGAACTTCAGCTTCAGCATTAGTCCTTCCAAGGAATATTCAGCATTGATTTCCTTTAGGATTGACTGGTTTGATCTCCTTGCAGTCCAAGGAACTCTCAAGAGTCTTCTGCAGCACCACAGCTCGAAAGCATCAGTTCTTCAGTGCTCAGCCTTCTTTATGGTCCAACTCTTACGTCCGTACATGACTAATGGAAAAACCATTGCTTTGACTATATGGACCTTTGTCAGCAAAGTGATGTCTCTGTTTTTTAATATACTGTTTAGATTTGTCATAGCTTTCCTTTCAAGGAGCAAACATCTTTTAATTTCATATCAGCGTTGAATAATAACCCATTGTTGAGAGGGACCACAGTTTGTTTATCCACCACATACTGAAGGATATCTTAGTTGCTTAGTTTAAGCAGATCCCAACAATGGAGATTCCAAAACAGGGCAGCTTCCCTATGTACTGATCTAGGAAGACCCTGGAGAAATCAGGCAGGTGGAACATTGGGGGATGTCTATGTTTTGGATATAAATTGAATAACTGACAAGTTATTCACCAAATGACATCTTGTAGCAAATAGACATTGGTGATGTTATCATACCAAGAAAGTTGGGGGTAGGTCTCAGGAATCTTTATAATCCACAGTCACTAAATTTACATGTTGCAAAACCTGATTTTCTCAACTATTTATCCAGTACTCAAAACACTGATGAAATTCACCAAATAACTTTAAGAAAATATTTTAAATTTTATTACTGGAGTATAATTGCTTTACATTGTTCTGTTTCTACTGTACAACGAAGTGAATCATCTATATGTTTACATATGTCCTCTCCCTATTGAACCTCCCTCCCACTTTAAGAATCTTAATAACCAAAGTCACTAGAGCTGGTATGGTATAGGGTACTAGTAATTTGGATAGTCGTTCTTCCTTTTTTCATAAGCTGTATACTATGAGATCCAAGTGTAGGTCAGAAGGTTGCTGGATGATTGACAAATTAAAAAAATACACAAATAGCTAAAGGATATTTACACCAAGCTTCTGTAGCTCCATCTCATTCTGTTATCCATTAGAGTTGGTTCTGATCAAGTCCTAGAAATCTTTTTCTCCCGGCAAACAGCACAGGGAATACATTAACAAATCTTCATTAATTTCAGAATTCCTTCTAGGTGGCCCAAATCTTCTGTTCTAATTATGCTACTCTTACTGCATTATACTACTTCCATTTTAATGAGACTGCTTCTTGAACTCAGTAATTTTGTAACTAATTACACCAAAATATTGTGCTTTCTTCAGTGTAATCTGCTATTTTATTCATTTGTTCTTTTTGTTCTTTTATTCAACACATGGTTATTGTGCATTTACTGTAATCCTGGAACCAGTCTCAGGGGACACAGTGGGGAGTGAGATGATTAGAGTCCTGACATTTTAATGGGGCCACAGAAGACTAACATTTTTAAATGGTGATGGAGGAGGGTAGATGCTGTGTGCTTTAGACTGGATGCCTTAGACGGCTTCAGTGGGGAGGTGACGTCTGAACCAAGACCTGAAGACAGGAAGGGAATAGGGTGGGTAAAAATATGAAGATTCAGTTCAGCAAAACATCTCAGGGCAGAAATACAGTGGCTATGGAGTATGGAATCTTTTATTTATGCCACTACAAACACTTTTCTGTTTTCTATTTTTCTGTTTCCTGTTTTCTGCTCCACTGATCTGGGTCTTGGAGTGAGGACAATGTGGGGTAGAGTATTGCTGACCATCTGCAGACACAGAGTATGCATGGGAAATAAACTTCTGTCGTTTGAAGCCACTGGCATTTGAGGGCTATTTGTTACTTCAGCATAACTGAGCCCATCCTGACTGATACAAATTTCAAGGCCACACTGAAGCTGAAGACTTCATTCAGTTGGTATTTCAATATATGTTTGTGTGGCTTCTTTGGATGGACACTGTGGGTGGTTTAGAATAACACAGAGAATATGGTAGGCATGGTCCCTATCCTCATAGGCCTTATGATCAGTGAACAGAGGTCAGTAGGGGACAGAGGTCAGTTGGGGCATGGGCCTGCAGGTTTTCTACAGCGGTCATCAGCAGCCTATCCAGGAGGTGTAGAGAAGGTGGACTGTTGGTTAACGTGGAGTGGGGTCTTGCCAGGCTGATAGAGAACAGTGGAAAAAAGCTTAGGATACATTGACAAGAAGATAGTTTAAAGGGCAAAGTCCAAACTATATGGGTAAAGAATAGAGGAATGGACTTGTTGCAGGGTGGGACAGAGAAGAGAGAGGAGGGTGGGTAGTAGTAGGGTTTCATGTGGCTGAAACAAGGAAATCAGATAAAATGTAGGCTCTAAATTCTCAGGAAAAAATTACCAAGAAGCAGGGCTTCCCTGGTGGCTCAGACGGTAAAGAATCTGCCTGTAATGTAGGAGACTCAGGTTCAATTCCTGAGTCAGGAAGATCCCCTGGGGAAGGGAATGACTACCCATTCCAGTATTCTGGCTTGGAGAATTCTATGGATAGAGGAGCCTGGCTGGCTACAGCCCATGGGGTCGCAAAGAGTCAGACATGACTAGTGACTAGGAACAATAGCAGGAATGACAGTTAAGCCATTACACCATTAGTTATGGTTCTTTGGGAACCCAGGAGTGGTTCATGTTGTCATATGACTAGGGTCTTCTCAGCTCTAAACATCAGGCCATTCTCTGGATACTATGACTTAATTAATGCCATTATTTCCGGGTGTTGGAGCCCTCACCGCTATTGAGAGAATGCATGCAAAGCATTTCACAGTGCAAAACCTTTGATAGAGATGAACTCTTTTTCCTCTGACTTCATCACCCCTTCAGTTTATCTTGTCAATTCCCAAGCATTTCCACCTTCTCTCTCTCTCCAAATGTATACTCCTCTTGCAAGAGAACAGAGATGCTCCTCTCCTAAGAATCTGACTCCCACGTGGAGTTCCCTCTCGGTCCTTCATCTCACGGAGGATGTATTTGGGGTGGGGTGATTCGGAGGGGAGGAGAGTGATGGAGGAAGAGAAGGTGGTGTCCTGTAACACGATTCGTCGTCAAAACACACATTTCGCCTGTGGCTCTGAAAGCCGTGTTCTTTTTATCTGCGTGACTCATTATGACAGATATGCCATGTGCCGAACAGTTCCCATTTGGAGATTGAATTACCATCCCATTCAGCTGACACAAAGCAGTTCCTGGCCGGCTCGGGCAGTCCATGAATAAGTAAATAGTCTTCCAGCTTGGTGCCGAGCATAAACATCGGAGGAGGCTTGGAGAGGCTGGCATCCACAGGGGATAGGAAGCTGGTGCTGCCTGGGGGCGTGGGCCCCAAGCTAGTCCATCTGATCCACTAGGGCACTGGTCCCCAGCATCTTGTAAGTACCCGCTTTGTGGATGGGGAAGGGTCTGCTGGGTTAATGAGATGTGGAGATGTGGTTTAGACACAGAGGCAGGAAATTCACCCTCCTGGACTGGGCTGGCTCAGGACTGGAGAACTGCCTTCATGCGCTGAGACCCGGGAGAGGAATCTGCAGCTTCTGAGTCTGTGATCATTCCAGGTTTCAAAGCCTTTGGGTCTTACTTGTGGCTTCAATTGTTGTTGCTACCCTCTGCACTTTACTTCCCAATCTGTTCTCAGGCCATCATCAGGGTCGCAAGGGTCCTCTGCACTCAGAGTCAGTTCAGTGGGCAAATTGTGAGCAGGACATTTGGAATACCCTGTCCCTCAGGACAGAAGGCAGCAGTTTAACTTGCTGCTGTGTGGAACAGTTCTTATTTATTCATTCAACCTGACTCCCCCAGGAAATCTCTGCTCCATTTGAAGCCGTTTGGTTTTGCTTGTTTGAGCATCACATAATGGGTGTTACAAACAGCACATATTTAAAGTTGCAGTATCTCCAGTGGGCGTTTTTACCTTTGTTTTGTATTCAGTTTGGGGTCAGCACTTACCAGTTCTTTAAGCCCAGCTCGTGAGACTGGGTTTAACCCTGTGAAGGTTTCAGGTAATGAATATAATAAGAGAATGAATGTCATTGTAGTATTTTTATGTTGTGTACATATACATATATTCATTAAAATAATTTGTGTAAAATGTCAAGAAGCTAGTGCTGGCTGTAAGACCAGTGGATTCTTTTGTGTGTGTGTGTGTGTGTATCCTATATGTTTTATTTATTTAATTTTTACTTTATATTGGAGCATAGTTGACTTACAGTGTTGTGTTAGTTCCAGGTATATAGCAAAGTGATTTAGTTATGTATGTGCATATATCTATTCCTTTTCTTATTCTTTTCCCATATAGGTTATTATTACTACCGAGTAGACTTCCCTGTGCTAAACAATAGGTTCCTGATGATTATTTTATATATTGTGTGTATATGTCAGTCCCACATTCCTAATTTCTCTCTCCCCCACCTTTCTCCTTTGGAAACTATAAGTTTGTTCTCTAAGAAGGTCAGTGGATTCTGTTCTGTTTTTTTCTATTTATTCTGGTAGTCAAGAGATAGATGAAATGAGTGGAGTGTGTTCTGAACATTAAGTAGCTAGAACTGGATTTTCTCTCATGGCAGAAGGATTTATTCTGTACTCTGTGATGAACATGTTTATAGGGCAAGGCAGGTGGGCAGTGTTTTCAGTTGCTTGGCATTTGGTAGCAGCAGTAAATTGTGCATTAATAAATCATTGCTTTTCTTTCCCTATCTGCCCCAGCAGCTCTGTTAATTAAAACTTTGTATGAAGTGATAGTTGAGCTGTACATCCAATTTTACTTCAGACTCATTAGACTTGGTTATGCACATCCCCTCAAAGGCATTATCTTGCTGGACCACTTTTGAATTAATAATAATCACACTTCACATGGAAGCATATAGAGGAGGTTTTCGTGCTTTGTAATCATTAATAAGCTCTCCAGTCAGCCTGGTGAGATGGAGAGACATTACAGCCACTTAGCCCCTGTTAGGAGTGGGCCAGGGAGAAGGGGCAAAGGAGCAGAAAGGTATCGAAGATGCAAGATCCCAGAGCCCAGAGAGATTAATGAAGAGAAGAGGTGAATTTACTTAACATACAGTTGTTTAGTTGCTAAGTCATATCCGACTCTTTGCAACTGCATGGACCACCGTCCACCAGGCTCCTCTGTCCGTGAGATTTCCCAGGCAAAAATACTGGAGTGGGTTGCCATTCCCTTCTCCAGGGTATCTTCCTGACCCAGGGACCAAGCCCGCATCTCCTTCACTGGCAGGCAGATTCTTTACCACTGATCTATTTGGGAAGCCCAGTTTGCTAAATGCATTGAGAGGCTAGGAATTATTGTCCTATTTATTTTTTTTTCTCTTTTGTAGAATTAGAAAGTATTTGCACAACTTGCAAGTTAACAGGGTTTCCTGTATTCTTTTTTTTTTTTTTTTAAATGTCATCCTTAAGCATTTCCCTAAGAGAGACATTCCAGGAAGTGGATTGTTGGAAGGCCTTGGGGGATTTGTGTTCAGAGGGGTTGGTCAACCCAGATGCAGTGCTTCTGTGATGGGATGCTCACTGGAGGACTCTGTACTTTGATTCACTTTTTACTTGGTCCATTTGATTGCCTGTAGAGACCAACCTGTGTTCTCATGACTTAGTGATTATTTGGTTTTGGAGCAAGATCCTGACAGCTTAGTGGATATCTGCGGGGCTAGTCAGTGATGGGCTCACTCCCATGGCAGGGAACTGAACATTTTGTCCTGGAAGCTCCAAATATCCCCATATGGAGGTATTTGCCCTTGGATGGATTTTTTTTTTTTTTTTAGCCAAAATGATATTTCCAATCTCCTGCCTGGTTTAAGGGTGGTTAAGGAAATGCCCAGCTACTTACATCATGCTCTGGGACTGGAGTGGGGTTTCCGGAGAAAGCCTCTGTTACTTTCTCGGTTTTTCAATATGGCGCTCCACTGCTGTGAGCTCTGCCTGCTGCCTCTGTGTCCTGAGCTCTGCCATCAGCCCCCTCCAGGAAATACACCTCCCATCTCCGGTCTAGACATCTTCCCCTTACATCTCCCTTTGCACGTCATTCTAAATCTTATTAAAGTCTAGCTTGAATGCAAATGACACAGCATGTTCTGGCCTCCCCTGTCAGAATCTGGTCCTGGAAGGACCCAGTCTTATTGATGTGTGGGTCTGACAACTGCTATGAAGTACAACTTCATAGGTACTCAGAAGGGGGTTGCTATATTGAAATAAACTCAATTTTGGTCATGAGATGGGCTGGGACCTGGAACCCTTTGCTGCAGGGCTGCAATGCTTGCACCTGGACACACCTCTCCTGGAGCAACAAGATACAAAGAAACTATGTGACTAAAAATAACTGTGCATGCCCAGCTGGGGCAAATTCTGAACAAAGGGTACAAAAAGACCAAAACACCCAAGTGACACCCCTAAAGAGCCTGAGGCAAAAGCAGGGTCCTGCGCATGCCCCCTGCACACGACACCTACAAAGCCGGGGCAAAACACCTCAGCCATCCCTCCAGCCTGACCCCTGGACACACCCCTACCCTCACCCTATATAAGGAACCAGCTGGCCCCCTACCTCGGGGAGACAGCAAGCAAGGGAACCTGTTGTTTGTTTTCGCTCCATCCTGCTACAGCAGAGGCCGCCAATAAAGCCTTGTCTGAATTTCTTGTCTGGCTTCTGATCAGTTTCTGTTGATCGAGGAAGAGCAAGAACCCTGGTCAGTATCGGTCACATGAATTTTCAGTTCCAAATTCCAGGCTAAAGCCCAACTTTATGTTAGTTCTTCCTCTCGTCCACGCTGCTTCCTTTGAACCTGAGGCACTCTGGAGCTTTTAAATGACACCTGAGATAATTCAATACATCATCTTATTCTGTGATTCTAAGAAGTTTACAGACATTTCATTAACAAAATAAGAGAGAAGTAAAATAACTTCTATTTTTTCCTTGATTGTTTATGTCAACCTGAAGGCATACTGAAATAGGGGAATTTCTGTTTTTAAGTATTTAGTAGCATAATGGGAATTCCCCCAAGAGTTTGCTACATGCAGCATACTTGTTGGCTTTTTATATTGATTTTTATTCATTAATTTGACCTACAGTAACACCTCTCATCATCCACCAGCATCAGTCATGTTGATATAATTAAGGACATGTATAGAGCAGGTCTGGATGATAACTTGGGTCTCCGTTCTGTCCCTGTTGCCATCAGCTGGTGGCATGTCACAGTTATACAAAAAGGGATAATTAACCCTGCACACAGTTTCTCTTGTCACATTCAGGGACTTGGGATTCTACTCAGAGAGTCATGAAAGCCTAGTGTTGGGGTGTGTGCATATTTTTGCATTGTTCCACACCAGAATGTTTGGGTGATGGGAAGGGAAAGTGTCAAGCTGGGAAGATCATGAGTTAAGCCTCAGCCATGTCACTTAGTTAAGCCCCCAGGGCTATAAACTAGAAAATGAGAACATGTTCTCTGACTTTGCCTGTGTCGTGGGCACAGAGGAAGGTGAAAGAGGCAGCAAAGCCAACTTACAAGCCATTCTTTGTCATAGAAGATGATACGCTTCTTCCTACAGTTTAGAAAGGACCCTTCAGCCCGGAAGCCTGTGGGTCTAGAAGACCCATTTGATCAGACCCAAGCTTTGGAAGCTCCACTTGGCAATTTCTCACTTTGTGTCCTGAGACCAGGATCCCAGCAGTGGAGCTTTGTGCTGAGTTGTCCTTTCTTCCACCAGAGGCTTCACTCCCTGTCTCATTCAGGGCTGTGTCCAGTCTGTTATTTAAGGATCTATTCAAGACATGTTTATCAAGGCCACCTGGAGACTTCCCTGGTGGTCTAGTGGCTAATAATCCTCCTTCCAGTACAGAGGGGATGTGGGTTTGATCCCTGGTCCGGGAACTAAGACCCCCACATACCTCGGAGCCCCTAAGCCCACAAGCTGCAACTACTGAGCCCGCATGCCACAACTAGAAAAACCCAGGCACTGCAATGAAGATCCCAAGTGCCATAGCTAAGACCCAATGCAGCCAAACAGGTAAATATTTTTGAAAAGGCCACCTGTGTGTCAGTTAGTTGGGGAGGTCAGAACTGTGACCAAAACAAGTGTCTGTGCCCTTGTGGAGATAGCAGTGTCATAGGGGAATGGCAGTGCAAAGGTCGTGGGGCAAGAAACAACTTGATGCATGAAATGTGTTTCTGTGGACACAGATGGGGAAATGGTGGAGATGGGCAGCTCATTCAGGACCTTATAGGTTGTGTTGTGATATAGATTTTTTTTTAATTATTCATTTATTTGGCTGCACTGGGTTTTGGTTGCACCACATGAGATTTTTGTTGCATCATGTGAGATCTTTTGATGTAGTGCACAGACTCTCCAGTTGTGGGGCCCAGGCTTCAATAGCTATAGTGCACGGGCTTAGTTCTGAGAGGCTGTGGGATCTTAGTTCCCTGGCCAGGGATTGAACCCACGTTCCCTGCATTGCAAGGCAAATATTTTATCACTGGACCACCAGGGACGTCGTCTAGATTTTAAGTCTTTAGAGTAAAGGCTAGCTGGTAGTGGACTGCTTTTACATGGGAGAATGATATTTGATCAAAATTTGCCTCCTAAAAATATCACCCAAAATTCTGAGTAGAAATGGAGGTGAATGTGGTAGCAAGGAAAATCAGGAGGCCACCATGTAGCCCAGTGAGTGGCTGTGGTGGCCTGGATCAGGGTATTGGTGGTAGAAGTGAAGGTCATTGGAGAGAGTCCAGATGAACTTGGGTAGTAAAACCTGCCAGTCGTGATGGATTGGAGTGGAGGAAGAGTGGGAGGGCTCATAAGCATGACTTTCAGAATTTTGGTGTGGAAAACAGGCCGGATGGTACAGTGCCACTTCCTACCATGAGAAAGACTGAAAGAGAATTAGACATGGAAGCAACCTAGATTTCATCGACAGGTAAATGGATGAAGAAGATGTGGTACATATATACAATGGAATATTACTCGGCCATAAAAAAGAACAAATTTGAGTCAGCTGTAGTGAGCTGGATGAACTCAGAGCCTGTTATACATAGTGAAAGAAGTCAGAAAGAGAAAAACAAATATCATATATTAACGCATGTATACGGAATCTAGAAAAATGGTACTGACTAACGTATTTGCAGGGAAGGAATGGAGATGCAGATGTGAAGAATGGACTCGTGGACACAGGGCAGGGAGGAGAGGATGGGATGAGTTGAGAAAGAAGCATTGACATATATACACTATGATGTATAAAACAGATAGCTAGCGGGAAGCTGCTGTTTAACACAGGGAGCCCAGCCTGATGTTCTGTGACAACCTAGAGGGTGGGATGCGGGGAGGAGAGGGGGGCTCAACAGGGAGGGGATGTATGCATATGTATAAAATTATGGCTGATTTGCATTGTTGTATGGCAAAGACCGACACAATGTTGTAAAGCAATTACCTTCCAATTAAAAACATTTAAAAATAATAAAAAAAGAAAGAACTAGATTTGTGGGGAAGATTCAGATTCAGTTTTGCACTGAACTCTGTTTTGAGTTTGAGTTACGAGGTGTGTGGGAGGGTTGGGGAGGAAAGCAGCAGTTAGATGGCCAGGTGAAGAGTTCAGGAGAGAAACCTGGGCTGGCTCAATTGTTCCTTCATGTGGGGTTCAGTTTGAGGGCTCCTGGGTGGAGGCTTCGTATGAACACAGAGCAGAGATTCACACTGGGTGATCATGAGATGATTTGAGGGGGTAAGAATAATAGCTCTTTTTTCCTACCAAAGGTTTTCATGGAGCCAGTGGCTGGTGAGGTTGTTAGTCAAACATTCTGAGTATAAAGCAGAAGGTGGACCAGCCGGAGCTTGGCTTTGGGGGTTGCTTTTGATAGAAATGGGAAGATCCCCTGGAGAAGGAAATGACAACCTGCTCTAGTGTTCTTGCCTGGGAGATCCAATGGACAGAGAAGCCTGGTGGGCTACAGTCTATGGGTTTGCAAAAGAGTTGGACCCAACTGAGTGACTGAGCACACATTACACTTGATAGAAATAAATGGATCAGAATCTTTTATTCCAGTAAACATTACACTTGGGAGTTAATGGTGCTGATAGAGGTGGTGGTGGAGGTGATGATACTGATGGTACTGATGATGATGGTCGTGATGGTATTGTTAATGGTGCTGGTGATGGTGGGAATGGACCCTGCCAGTTTGTGTTTGTTAGAAATTCACACCCCATCCTGCGATTCCTATATTCTGTGCTCATTTCCTCTGGCAGGAGGCATAAAGAGTCTATGTGAAACTCAGCTGTTTCAGATATAGGATATACACTTGGTAACCATCCATTTCCCATCACTATACAGCCCCAAACTCCCCATCATTTAATTAGTAAAGGCAGGGTTCTTGAAGATGGGGAGATGCCTGGATAATATTCCAAACCCTTTATCTTTCATTGTAATCAATCTGAGAGTATCTGTTGCTTCAATGGATATCATTTATAAGAAGAGGCGTTGATCTGCATGCCCTTGACAGACACATTTTGTCATTAGGGACACTTTCCTAAAGGATATGTCTCAATTGAGTGAGGCGGGTTGTTATTTGTGTGTAATTTTTTTGAGTTCATTGATCTTCTGTATCCTGGGGGACCCAGAAGTTACACAGTTCTCTTAGGGGTAGCAGGCAGGTTATTTCAGGATCTTATTACTTGATGCTTTTTAATTTCAGTCGTTCAGGGGTTGAAAGCTACAGAACAGAGTGATGTGCATGTGTGTGTGAAGCTTTCCTATATTTGGAATGGGCTGATCTTTTTTTTTTTTTGATAGATTGTTGGCTGCTTGGAATTGCAGATGCATCATTACGTTATTGCATTTAAATTTAGCTCTTGTTCTCACTTTGGAAGGGAATGGAATGTTTGAATTATTTCACCGTGAAGGGAAAGCAATTAGAAAATAGATCCTCGTGACTTATCGAAATAGGAGGTCTAAGCAGAGAGTTTCAGAGGGGGCTGCATACTTGACTCAGAGGAAGAGGCTCTTGTGGATACCTTCAATGTGGAGGAAATTAAAATTTCCTTAAACACACCTTGATGATCACTAAGGTTTAAGCTCTCTGAGGGCAGCATATATATCAACCTGTCATGATCATTATTTTCAATAGGATTGTATCCATTCTTTTAAACAGGGGCTATGGCCCCTCTGTGTAAATAAAACATGAAAATGTTTATTCCTAGACCCAAGTTAGAGGAATTATGTCATCAACAACACTTTCACAGAGGCTGCGAATATATGGATACGTGGAAACATCTTAAACATCTTTATCAGATTTCAAGGGCAAGAGATGCTTCTAGAAGTCACATTTTACAGAGGTGTGTCAAGTAAAAAGCATCTGGTATAACTTTCACATTCTCGATCCCCATCAATAATCATTATTAACAATTAGGTGTTTCGTCTCAGAATTTTCAGACCCTTTCTTGTCCATACACACATCTACATTCACAAATATATATAAATATACATGCCTTGATATACAGATGTCTATGCACATGCACAATGGGATATGTATATATGTGTGCATCCATTTATGTGTATATGTGCCCAAGTACCTAAATACTCTGACTTTTAAAATTCATTTTCCATGACTCAGGCAGGAAATTGGTATGTTCACGGTAAAACTCAAGTGTCTTTGATTCTCTCCCTTTCACCAATTTCACCACGGTCATCAGTTTCGTCTTTCTGGACCTTATCCTACATATATTTGTGTGTGTGTGTGGAGGGTCTAACAACCTGACTTTGTACATTGTGGGTGTTTCAGTCAATATTTGCTGAACCCAAGAATCGTGGGGAGGAAGTGGACCCAGAGGTCCACTGGCACTTTGGCTGCACCAAATGTCTGTTTATTCTACCTCTTTGATAAGTTGCATCATTTTGCCTCCTGGAGTTAGCTGGCTGTTTATTCAATGCCATGAGCTCTTCTCTGCCTCTGTAGAGAATTTTGGTGACTGTCAGCCTGGGGAAAAAAGTGAAACTGAAAGTCTTAGTTGCTCAATCATGTCCAATTCTTTGTGACTCCATGGACTGTAACCCACCAGGTTCCTCTGTCCATGGAATTCTGCAGGCAAGAATACTGAAGTTGGTAGCCATTTCCTTCTCCAGGGGACCTTCCTGACCCAGGGATCAAACCCAGGTTTCCTGCATTGCAGGCCGATTCTTTACTGTCTGAGCCACCGGGAAAGCCTGGGGAACACATATTCTGAATCTATCGGTAAACCCAGTATTTGCAGAGTGTTCAGCAGGTAACCACATAGACAAACACATTCAGCAAAGCCCAGATACAGTCATAGCGTTACTGGGAAAAAACAGAATTCTTTATTAAAAATTTTATTTATTAAAAAATTCTTAATATTAAGTATTTAAATATTTATTAAAAAATAACTAGCACCTTAACCAATGGTTTCATGATAGTAATATAAATTTTCTCTTTTCTCAGGAGATAAATCTGTACCTTTCATCTTAATTAGGTTAATTATTCCATGGTCAACCAATACATTTTCAGTCATTATGCAGGTTTCAGATGTATCGCTTATAACTGAGCAACTGTATTCACTACAGAGTGATCACCACCCTGAATATGGTTACCTCCTTCTTCACTTATTTCACCCTCCTACCAACCCCCTTCCCCTCTGGTAGCAACTAATCTGATCTCTATACCTGTGAGTTTGTTTTTATTTTTTTAGATTTCACAGATTAGTGAAACCCATGGTATTTTTCTTTCTGCACCTCAGTTATTTCACTAAGCATAATTCCCTCAAGGTCCATTCATGTTGTCACAAATGGCAGGATTTCATTCTTTTTTGTGGCTGAGTAATATTCCATTGTGTACATATACCATATCTTCTTTATCTATTCATCTGTTTGTGGGCACTTAGCTTGTCTCTGTATTGTGGCTAGCGTATGTATCTTCTTAGATTCATGTTTTCATCTTCTTTGAATAAATACCCAGAAGTGGAATAGCTGGATCATATGATAGTTCCATTGTTAATTTTTTGAGAATCTCCATAGTTTTCCGAGGTTGCTACACCAATTTACATTCCCACCAACAGTGTACAAAGGTTCCCTTTTCTCCACATCTTCTCCAGCGTTTGTTATTTCTGGTCTTTTTGATGATAGTCATTCGGACAGGTGTGAAACTGGATAGCCACAAGCAAAAGAAAGAACTGGGGCACTGTCTTTTCCTAGACATGAAAATTAACTCAAAACAGATTAAAGACTTGAATATAAAACCTGAAACCATAACATTCCTAGAAGCAGACACAAATGATACCCTCACTGATACCAGTCTTAGGGGTGTTTTTGTGGGTCTCACTCCACAGGCAAGGGCAACAAGAACCAAAATAAACAACTGGGACTACCTCAAATTAAAAAGACTCTGCACAGTAAAGGAAACCATGATCAAACCCCAAAGGCAACCTACTGAATGGGAGAATATATTTACAAATCATGTATCTGATCATGATCAATAACCAAAAGTATATAAAGAACTCAGGCAGCTCAATAACAAAAAACAATCTGATTTTCAAAATGGGCAAAGGACCCAAAGAGACATTTTTTTACCCAAAAGACATACAGATGGCCAAGAGGCACATGAAAAGATGCTTGGCATCACTAATCATCAAGGAAATGGAAATCAGAACCACAGTGAGATAAAGTTACCTTTTTTTAATATCTTAGTGCCCATAAGACACATATGCTTGTTTACGGAAAAAGGGGCAGTTATCAGGTGAGACACAGAAATGGCAAAATCTGTGATGTGGGGGGAATCACAACCTTGAGAGCTGCAAGGGGCTCCTGTGCTCCAAGACCAAACCAGAGACCATCTTTAGCCTGTATTCCCCGCAGGTTCTGGGGTCTCGCTTTTGGTTGGGGCATTAGGACAGACTGTCTCAGTGTAATGTCATTTGTGCGGAAATGCCTAGTTAAAACAGCTCTTAATGTCATTACTCTTCATGACTAAGGCAATTATGTACTTTAAATTCCATTTTGCTTGTTTCTTTTTAAATAGGCAAGTCAGAATGGAATGGGCTCTGTTGATACTGAAGTTCAGTGCTAATTACAGTCACCTGATTGTTAGTGCTGTCCTGGGCCTGCCAGGAAGTGCACACGATGCTGGCGTGCCATCTACACCCCGAGACCGGGTGCAGTCATGCCCTTCCATTTGCCTGCAAGGGCAATAAAAAGCAAAAGAGAGTACAAATGTGTTTGGCAAGGGCTTCAGAAATTGCTGTGAAACTCAGACTCTCAGCTACAGCATATGGGTCTTGATAGCGTCTGTTTCACTCTGATCTCCTGGCAAACCCAGACCCTGGAAGGTAGCTAATATGCTCCTTTTGTCCTGCAGAAAGAGAAATGATGCTGCTGATGTGACTGTACTCTCAGAAAAGTCCTTGGGGCCTTGCCATATACTATATGCTATTGTGTTTATCAGGACTCTTTTGCTCATAAATGACAGCAAACCAGCTCAAACTAGCTTAAGCAAAAAGGGGAGTTAATTGACTGGTATAATTGATGCGAGCATAGCAACTGGTTTCAGGAATGGCTTGATCCAGGAGCTCAAACAATGTTTTGGGTTTCTGAGCCAGTTTCCTCTGTGTTGTCTTCAGTTTTAATCAGTCCCTTAACAATGCACTTAGGGTTCACAGGCCTAGTGCTATTTTCCTCATTGACTTGACATCTCTAAAATTAGGCTCAAAAAGGCAACAGAACTTTGTATTATCATTTCTTGGGTTCTATATTTTTCACCCATAAAGGGGATTCACCCAAATTCTACCATTTAACACTCTTCTTTCAGAAGACCCATTTCCTGAAGCCTTGTGATCAGGATCAAGAGTTTTCAAGATCAGCTAAGGTAATTCCCCATATTAGCATGACCATGCTCCCCAGGAGACTAGGATGAAAAATGCACTTAATCCTTCACTGGAAGACCACCTCTTCCTCCCTACGGAGATGTGCTTCTGTGTTTGCAGGCCTCTCCATCCAGCAAGATCTCCTGACCTGTGACTCACCTCCCCATTGCTAACAAAAGTATGCCACTGACAGTGGTCCAGATCTCACCATGAGTTACAGGTTTGTCAGTTTCCATGTGTTCACCATGGCTGTGTGGGATGGTACACTTAGGATCACTTGTTGTTGCCATTCAGTTGCTAAGTTGTGTCCAACTCTTTGTGATCCCATGGACTGTAGCACAATAGGCTTCCCTGTCCTTCACTATCTCCTGGAGTTTTCTCAAACTCATGTCCATTGAGTCTGTGATGCTACCTAAATATCTCATCCTCTGTCACCTGCTTTTCCTCCTCCCCTTAATCTTTCCTAGCATCAGGGTCTTTTTCAGTGAGTCAGCTCTTCACATCAGGTGGCCAAAGAATCGGAGTTTCAGCTTCAGCATCAGTCCTTCCAATGAATATTCAGGGTTGATTTCCTTTAGGATTGACTGGTTTGATCTCCTTGCAGTCCAAGGGACTCTCAAGAGTCTTCTTTAGCACCACAATCTGAAAGCATCAATTCTTTGGCACTTAGCCTTCTTCATGGAGCAACTCTCACATCTGTCCCTAGCTAATGGAAAAACCATAGCTTTGACTATATAGACCTTTGTTGGCAAAGTGATGTCTCTGGTTTTTAATACAACTATCTAGGTTTGTCATAGCTTTCCTTCCAAGAAATAAGCATCTTTTAATTTCATGACTGCAGTCATCATCTGCAGTGATTTAGAGCCCCCCAAAATAAAATCTGTCACTGTTTTCACTTTTCCCCCAGAAGTGATGGGACCAGATGCCATGATCTTCATTTTTTGAATGTTGAATTTTAAGGCAGCTTTTTCACTCTCCTCTTTTACTTTCATCAAGAGGCTCTTTAGTTTTTCTTCACTTTCTGCCATAAGGGTCGTGTCATCTGTGTATCTGAGGTTGTTGATATTTCTCCCAGCATTCTTAATTCCAGCTTGCACTTCATCCAACCTGGCGTTTCACATGATATACTCTGCATATAAGTTAAATAAGTAGGGTGACAATGTACAGCCTTGACATACTCCTTTCCTTATTTGGAACCAGTCTGTTGGTCCATGTACAGTTCTAACTGTTGCTTCTTGATCTGCGTACAGATTTCTCAGGAGGCAGGTCAGGGGGTCTGGTATTCCCATCTCTGGAAGAATTTTCTACAGTTTGTTGTGATCTACACAGTCAAAGGCTTTGGTGTAATCAATAAAGCAGAAGTAGATGTTTTTCTAGAATTCTCTTGTTTTTTCTATGATCCAACAGATGTTGACAATTTGATCTCTGGTTCCTCTGCCTTTTCTAAAACCAGATTGGACATCTGGAAGTTCACGGTTCATGTACTGTTGAAGCCTGGCTTGGAGAATTTTAAGCATTGCTTTACTAGCATGTGAGATGAGTGCAATTGTGCAGTAGTTTGAGCATTCTTTGGCATTGCCTTTCTTTAGAATTGGAATGAAAGCTGACCTTTTCCAGTCCTGTGGCCACTGCTGAGTTTTCCAAATTTGCTGACATATTGAGTGCAGCACTTTCACAGCATCATCTTTCGGAATTTGAAATAGCTCAGCTGAAATTCCATCACCTCCCCTAGCTTTGTTCTCAGTGATGCTTCCTAAGGCCCACTTGACCTCACATTCCAGCATGTCTGGCTCTAGGTGAGTGGTCACACCATCATGGTTATCTGGGTCATGAAGATCTGGGTCTGTTGTTTTAGCCACCTTGATTGTGACACTTTGTTATGATGGCACAGGCAAACTGATAGAAGGTCTATTTTTTTTTAAGTTTTTTAAATTTAGTTTTTAATAAAAAAAATTAAGCTACAATTGTTTTACAGTGCTGTGTTGGTGTCTGCTGTCCAACAAGGTGAATCAGCTGGATGTGTACATATATCCCCTCCCTCTTGAGCCTGCCTCCCACCTCCCCATTCTTCCCCTGTAGGTTATCACAGAGCGCTGAGCTGAGACAGTAGCACTGACATATATACACTATATACCATATATATATACCATATATATACGTGTATACCACGCATATACCATATACACTATATACCATATATACACGTGTATACCACGCGTATACCATATACACTATATACCATATATACACGTGTATACCACGCGTATACCATATACACTATATACCATATATATACACGTATATACCATGTGTAAGATATAGAGCCCGTGGGAAGCTGCTGTGTAGCACCAGGAGTTCAGCTCAGTGCTGTGTGATGAGAGGTCTTGAATTCTGGTATTCTAATTCTGGTCATCTTAATTCTGGTAATCTTAAGAAGAGGCATTACCTGGAAGGAGAGGACCTGGGAATCTAAATAGTGGTGTCCACAGACGGCCCCTCAGAATGCACCCACTAGGATGACTCTGATGCCGCCCCTGGTTGTGGCGTTTGGGTGTCTCTGCTTGAGATGTAAAGTCAGGAGATATCCCGCCTTGTGTCTTTTTCTCACTGGTGGTTAGAGGGACGTGCGTGCATGCTCAGTCATGTCTGACTCTCAGCGACCCCATGAACTGTAGCCTGCCAGGCTCCTCTCCTCTGTCCATGGGATTATCCCAGCAAGAATACTGGAGTGGGTTGCCATTTCCTTCTCCAAGGGATCTTCCCGACCCTGGGATTGAACCCGTGTCTCTTGAGGCTTCTACATTGGCAGGTGGATTCTCTACCACTGAGCCACCCAGGGAAGCCTGTGGTTGGAGGGGGCTGGATGCCAAATGCTTGCCATTCTCATCAGACCATATTCAAAGCAAAACCGAGTGCTTTGGCCAGAAGAAAGGCAAGCACACTTTCCACTGTCCTTTATGTTCTTTGCTATTTGGATCCCAGAGCCTCTTTCTCCTTTCCTGTATTGAATAGTCATGCTGATGGGCACATCCCAGGGAAACGCTGCCCTGCCATGGGCGTCCATGAGCAGGGTCCTTAACGCCTCCATGAGCCTCCTGAAATGGAGGCTTTGTCCAGTGTAGGGTTATGGTGACTCCCAAGTTCAAAGGGCCAAGGACAGTGTCCTGTCTGCACAGGGCCACCTCTCCACGGATGCTGCCCGGTCAGCTTGCTTAGCCTTCAGGCGTCTTCGACCTGCTCCTCTCTGGCCAGGTCTCACCCCCATCACCAATTAGTAACCAGGCAACAGAGCCTTTGCCACTGGCAGACACCATCAACAGAGAGCGGCCAGCTGCCCAGAGGAAATGGAAGAGCTTTGGCTTCCGAGAGGAGATTGATAAGGGAGCATTATCACAGGTGGGAGCTTAATGTTTAACCTGTGGCCGTGGACTAGGTCCGGTTCCCATGACGACAGGGCCTTGTCAGATTAAGGCTACCTATGAGTCAGTCACTATGGAAAGCAGCGGAGACTCACATAAAAATATCCCAGGCTGTTTATTCAGAACTGTGGCTTCTGAAATCTCTACTTGATTTAGTTCCTTGTTTGATGAGAGCTGCTAACAGGCAGAAGCTCCACTCTGTAAGCTGGACAGTTTTAGATTTCTTTGAATTTTTTTTCTCTTTCTGACTCCACTCTGTGTGACAGTCTCTAGGTCCGTCCACGTCTTCACAAATGACCCCATTTCATTCCTTTTTATAGCTGAGTAATATTCCATTGTATAGAAGACTTGTATAGAAGATATTGTAAAGAAGATGTACCGCATCTTCTTTATTCATTCCTCTGTTGATGAACATTTGGGTTGCTTCCATGTCCTGGTTATTTCTGGCTTTTAGACAAAGACCCATCTCTGATCAAAGTCTGGGCTGTCGTTCAAACTTCCTTCTTCCTTCGCTCCCTCCCTCACTTCCCTCCTCTTCTTCTCTCTCTCTCCCCCCACCTTCCTTTCCCTCCTTACCTCCCTCCCTCTCTTCCTAAATGGGCTGTGCACCTTGCATTCTTAGCAAGATCACTGTACAGTTGAATATGACTGAAAGATCTCTTTTCCATCCTTTTCATGTGCAGTCTTACATTTGCTTTCTGTTGCTGTAATTTTGACTTCAAGGTTATTTACATTACAAAGCTATTTAAAAAAACATTTCCATCTCAACGCTTTTGAAGAAGGCATTTTGCCTGAATTCCTTTTTTGATATTCCATCAGTTGCCTGTATGCTCGTTCAAATGTGGCCATGCAGTATAAAAAGGTGCAAGAGCCCTGGGAGCGGGCAGAGCCAGGTAGAAAGGAGGAGACACAGTCCATTGGGATGATAGAGTGTCGGGATCCTTCCCACATGTTGAACAGATCCTACACCAGAAGGTTGAAGGAGGGAGAAAAAATGTACTGAGAATGAAAAGGACTTGATCTTTTTATCATTACCAAGAGAGACGGGTGTGAAGGGGAGGCAAGTCGAGATGTATTTAATATAGACTCAGGTGAGGCTAGGTTTGTTTTATCATGAATATATCCAGTTCATTTCTCTTTCTCCTTTGCCTTGAGTCTGACTTTCCTCAGAGGAGCAAGATGGTAGCTGTAATGGGTTGAATTTAGTTTCCACAAAAGGTATGTTCCAATCCTAACCCCTGCTACCTGTGAATATAACCTTATATGAAAATGGAGTCCTTGCTGATGTAATGAAGATGTAGATTAAGATAAAGTCATACTGGATTAGTTCAGTTCAGTTCAGTCGCTCAGTTGTGTCCGACTGTTTACGACCCCATGGACTGCAGCATGCCAGGCCTCCCTGGCCAGGCAGGTCAGGTAGTCTGGTATTCTTATCTCTTTCAGAATTTTCCACAGTTTATTGTGATCCACACAGTCAAAGGCTGTGTCAATAAAGGCATAGTCAAAGGCATAGTCAATAAAGCAGTAATACATGTTTTTCTGGAACTCTTTTGCTTTTTCGATGATCCAGCAGATGTTGGCAATTTGATCTCTCGTTCCTCTGCCTTTCCAAAACCAGCTTGATCAAAATTTTTATTTCCTAAAACCAGCTTGTTTCTAAAACCATACTGGATTAGGGTGAGCTCTAAAACTCCAGTGACTTGGTATCTTTATAAGAAGACAGTGTGAAGACCAGAGATACACTATATTTCTCTATTCAAATGGTTGGTACAGAGAAGATGAACTTTCCAAGTTCAAACAATGGTGTTTTAGTCACAGATCTCTTCAGTTTCAAATTAATGAATAGTTCACTCTGTCTGATTAAAGCAAAATAGGATATTTATTGAGAGAAGGACTTCAGGCATGGGTAGATCCAGGGGCTGAAGCAATGTCATCAGGATTTAGTTTCTGTTTCCTGTCCCACCTTCTGCACCAGCTTCATCTCAGCAGGATCTTTCCATGTGGTGATACCAGCAGCTCTAGGCTTTCTCTTTCCCTAGGAGTTATTTTCCTAGGATTCCTAGGACTTATTCCTAAGTGGGATTAAAGGGAGCTGCCTCTGCCTGATAGTTCAACAGGAATCCCAAGGTTGTCTCTGATGGGAACAACTCAGCAATCAACCTGAGACATCATATATTCCTTCACAATTATTTGGCTGAGGATAGGTCGCACTTTGACCAGATCTGGGTCATGCGCCCACCCTGGACTGAATAGGAGAGCAGTCATTTCCCAGAGAGAAATTGGAATGCTATAACTAGAAGAATGGGGAGTGGATGTAGAGAAAAGCAAAGCATATTTTTCATAAAGACATTATGGGCCAGGGTGATCAAGGAGGACTTCCTGGAGGAGGAAGACCAGCAGCCCTGGGAGAGAGGCTGGATTCATGAAGGCCAAGGGAACAATTCAAAAGCAAAGTGTATTCTTCATAAAGACATTGTGGGCTAGGGTGATCAAGGAAGGCTTCCTGGAGGAGGAAGACCAGTGGCCCTGGGAGAGAGGCTGGATTCATAGAGGCAGAGGGAACAATTAAATTAATCAAACTTCATCCAGTGCTTTTGCTCTGTGTAGTATGGAAGATTTTGGAATGAGTAAGACACGAACTAGCCACTCCATGAATCTGCTATTCTGAGATGATAATGTGTGCTCATGAAAGTGGTAACTAGCCATGTTAGCCAGCCAGGCAAAACATGAGAAGAAAATGTTATGGATATTAGGCCATGGAGTTGGAAACCTACAAGTTTGGAAGAGAGATAACTGTGTTCATTAGTTTATAAATATTTACCTGAGAGAATCACCATCTTCCTGATTTTTGTGCTACCTGCTTGGTAATATTACTATTACTTATAATACTACAATTTTTTAAAAATTAATATACTGTGTAAATGTATTTGAAAAAAAAAAAAAACCTTTTCATTAGTATATTAAGTGGGAAATCCTGCTAGAAATAAAAGGTAAAAGTAGTCAAATACAGGAAAACAACACTGTTACTCAAATCCAGCTAAATTCTGAGGACTAGCTGAGCCTTCAGACCTGACACTTACTCACACTGACCCAACAGGAAGATGACCAAGTATTATAGAGGTGTAAAGAAGACATTTTGGGGCTTCCCTGGTGGCTTAGTTGGTAGAGAATCTGCCTACAATGCAGGATATCCAGGTTCATTCCCTCAGTGGGAAAGATACCCTGGAGGACGGCATGGCAACCCACTCCAATATTCTTGCCTGGAGAATTCCATGAACAGTGGAGCCTGACAGGCTACAGTCCATGGGGTTGCAGAGTCGGACACAACTGAGCAACTAAAACACACACACACTCTCACACACCCACACACACACACACACAAAGAAATTTTGGCACCCAAAGGAAGCTTTGTCTTTGAAAAAAATACTAAAATAGAATATTAAATCGATGATGATTCTATGATTTATAAATCAATGACTGACACATCTATACCTGAAAACACCTTGGGTTCCATGAAGGACCATCCTGTGTGGGGTCTGGCAGATTGGAAAGCAGTGGCAAGGTAAATGAATCAAAGGATAAAAATCAAAGTTTCATCTTTTCAGTAGAATTCACATGGAATTCTTTTTATTTAACTTTTGGCAATTACACCAATGGGGAAATGCCCTCAGTAAGAAACTGGGCTCTTGGTTTCAAAGGTGGTGGTTTCATCATGTTCCAAACCCAGGTAGGGAGGGAAGGTCAGTCTCTTGCTGGCCGTCTGTCAGAGGCGGTGGGCTGGCTCTTGTTTCAGCCAGAGGCTCAATAAAACAACATAGGAGGCTCTTGGCCCTTTTAGCAGGGAGGTTATATCTGCTCTGGGGCTTCCTTGGTGGCTCAGCGGTAAAGAATCCGCCTGCAATGCAGGAGCCGCAGGAGATACAGGTTCAGTCCCTGGGTCGGGAAGATCCTGGAGAAAGACATGGCAACCCATGGCAATCCCATGGACAGAGGAGCCTGTAGGCTACAGTCCATGGGGTCGCAAAGAGTTGGACACAGCTGAGCAACTAGCATGCACACATGTATCTCTGCTCTGACACTCATAACCCAGTGCCTTCTCTCCTCAGAGTCTGCAGATGGACCCAAGTTCTGAACTAACAGGAGGTACTTCAATTAAATTATTTCAGCAGACCAGGAATAGCTTAGTTGTCTGGGCAACATGGAGATGGTGTCTAATGGTAAAAAAAAAAAAAAAAAAGCCATGAATCAACTGATTTGCAGACTTCTGTGTGTTTTTTAAAGAGTTCTAAGATATTTCAGAAGTGTAATTCTAAGAAGCTCCTGGCTCGCATGCATGCATGCATCCTGTCACTTGAGTTGTGTCCGACTCTTTGTAATCCTATGGACGGTAGCCCACCAGGCTCCCCTGTCCATGGCATTAACCAGGCAAGAATGCTGGAGTGGGTTACCATACCCTTCTCCAGGGATCGAACCCAGGTCTCTTATGTCTCCTGCATTGGTAGTCAGGTTCTTTACCACTAGCGCCACCTGGGAAGTTTGTGTTAATGATATTTTCCAAGCCTGTTAGCAAGTGTGTTTGTCCATAATCATATCAGTGATGGGGCTTCATATAGTGTCTAAATAATCATCCGTGCCTCCTATGTAATCAGCACTTCATGCTTCCCATTAATTACATTCACTCCTGGCTCAATCAAGTCAACACAGAAAGGCCTTCTCAGAGAAAATGGGGTTAAAATGTTACACATGGCAGTTACCCTTTTAAGAAAATATATTGTAGCGTCTCTCATCTCACTCCATGGGTGGGGCCCCGGTTCTGGTCTCTAATATGGAGATCAGTTATTGGAGGGGCATTAAAAGGTCCTATCTTTATTTCTGCAGAGATGGATTCATGGGAAAAGAGAGTACCTAGCCAGAGGGGAGAAGGAGGCTCCTAGGTTTGCATTTCATGCAGAGGGGAGAGAAGGTATTCTGGCCCTTGCCTGTGTTCTTCTGGGAGGAATGAGCCTTGACAGGGGGGTGATGTCACAGACGTGGCATAGTGCTTTGTTGACTGCCTATTCAGCTCTGTCACCCTTTCCATCAGCTGATTCCCCCTCCCTACCCCGACTCTAAGGAAAGAACACGTGACCTTGGCCAGGAGTGGTTGCATTCTGTCTCTCTGGCCACTTCCAGATCCCTATGTGTGGCCTCAGCTAGTCCAGTCAGAGTGGCTTTGGGGAATATAGTTGCCATACTGTCATAAAGATGTTCTGCTTTTTCTACTGGCTGTGGATAAGAAAGCTTGGAACACTTGGACCTATTAGCTGTCAGCTTGGAATCAGAGTTAGATGTTGAAGACAGACTCAGGGAAGGCACCCCAGACACTGGAATCACACTGGGCAGTATCATTCAATCGACTTCATCTACCCCTACCTGAAGCCCTGCTCATGGCTCTTTGAAAGCTAAGTTATTCTAACCAACACACATGATACTCTCTGACCTCTGGCCCATGGCCCATGTTGCTGATTTTTTGTGGCACTCATTCCTGCCGAGCCTGGTCCCAGTCTCCAAACCCTCCTCAATACCATCAAATAAAAGCATTAAAGAAAGCTGATGTGAGGTGGAACCTACTTGTCGTTTTTGCCTAGAGATGCAACTGGCTTGTGCTTAGAGTCTTGTGACCAGAGCTTTTATGGAACTCCCAGCTCATGTCCTAGGTCAGTGTTTTATATGGAAAAGAAAAGTTATCTAGGGGAAAGAGACATGCCATTTGGATGCAGAAACACCTGGGTTTAAATCCTGACTCCATCACCTACCTGCTATTGATTGTGGGCATATGCTTTAATTTCCCTAAACTTTCCCATCACTGTGTGTTTACCCAGGATGAGAGCTTTTGCATTTATCTCAGAGGAGCTGTTTGTGAGGGTTAAATGCCCTGAAGATTGGTAAGGTCTTGGCACCAGGCTTGGTTCCACAGGAAGGGCTCGGAACAGTTGGCCATGAGGTTTGAGGTTGGAGGTTCTAGAAAAATAGGAGATATGACACAGCCTCTCTGCCATGGAATGCAGTGAATTCCATGAGAACAAATAGGCACCAGCATGCCAGCTTCAGACTAGCAGCTGACACCATGTCTGGGGACCAGTGGTCTATACGCATTTTCCTCACTTGGCTTTGGCCACGTTCTCCATGACTTCTGCACTGGAAAATAAAGCTGCCTTTCCTTTGCTTCTCCTTTTGGCCCTGCTTCCTTCCATTTCAAGCTTGCTGCTTCACAGACATACAAGAGAGGAGAGCTTCGCTGTTCTTAGGAAAAGGCCCAGGAGCTCTGCATTGGCCATGTCTTGGGATATTCACAGCTTCCTGCCAGCCACAGGCTCTGCCCTGTATGAACTGGTATGGGCAGTTCCTTAACTTTTGTCTGTCTGGGTAATTACTTCCAGGAAGAGTGACTGGTGCATTGTAGGAACTTTGTAGATATTTGTTGATTGGTTGAGTGGCTTTTCCTGTGCCTCAGTTTCCTTGGATGTCGAATGGGCTTAACAATAATATCCATCTTGCAGACAGGTGTGAGGACAAGAGTGGGCACCCAGCAAATGGTATTCAGGTGATTCTACACCAGCCCCGAGCCGTGAACCCTCCTGAAGATGGTGAGACCAAAGAGAAGGCAGTGAGGGGAAGGAGATAAATGGGGCCAAAGGGAGAGGGAGAGAAAGAGAGAGAGAAAGAAGAAGAAGGAAGAGGAAGAGGGGAGGAAGAGAGAAAGGAGGTAGAGAGATGGGAAAGGAATAGATGAGGATGTGGAGAGGTGAGGGAAGGAGTGAGAGAGGGAACAAGGTGGAGGAAGGAGACAGGGAGCAGCCAGAGATAGAGGGGTGTGACATGTGTGTGTGTGTGTGTGTGTGTGTGTGTGTGGTCCTCTGCAATGTCTAATCTGGAACAAGATACCTTGGACAGCTCCTCTCCTGGCCGGTGAGCGATGTGCAGAGTATGGTAGTCTGTAACAGGAGACAGCCTTTGCTCATGGACACAGAGCACCAGATCTGTAGGTCCCTTTAAAAATTCAAGATGTTTATGGAGTGTGTGCCTGCTCCTGCTTCACCTTCCTGCTCGGCAGGAAGATTCCTGCCTGTCCAAACTGAGGAAGCAATCACCTTTGGAGCAGAAGGATCCAGGCATCTAGTGGTCAGGCATGTTCACACAGGTAGCAAACCTCTGCACCCTGCTTGTCTGGATGGACTAACAGCTCTACAGTCCTGCTGGCAGAGGCAGGAAGTCCTGCTGCCACTCAGGCAGGAAGGAGATGTGCTCGGCGTCAGAGTCCCGTGGTCTTGTAGTGGGCTTGTGGCAGCAGGAGCAGTGGGCGGGGGGACCACAAGTCAGGAGGGGTCAGGAGATTCCTTTGACACTGCCCCTTCATTCTTCTTCCCAGGGGTGACTCACTTACCTCTTTCTTTTTTTTAAAAAAAAATTTATTTTTATTTATTTGACTGTACCGGGTCTTAGTTGTGGCCTGTGTAATCTAGTTCCCAGACCAGGGGTAGAACCCAGGCCCCCTGCATTGGGAACATGGAGTCTCAGTCACTTGACCACCAGGGAAGTCCCACTTACATCTTTCTTTATGGAGTGGGCAAAAGCGTTTGTTTTTCTTACTTCAAGTCAGAGCAGCTCCGTGGGGCTGTGTTGTCAACTACAAAGTGTTTCAGAAGTTCAAGTGCAGACTTGACTGGTACAATGGTCAGGTTCGGCCGCAGGCAGAGCTTTGCAAAACTGCCTTCAGGAATCAGGTCCTGCCTTCACTCTGCTTCCTTTAAAGGCTTTCCACCCTGGTCTTAGTTGTCTTGTTTAAATGATGCCTTAAAAATTATTTTTTTCCATAATGTACCCAGGAGTAGCCACTGTTCCTCCTGCTTTTGCCAAAGTGCAGTTAGGTTTTGGGCTAGAATGAATGACTCTAGGAGGGAAAGAAAGGGAGAGAGACAGAGACAGACAAACAGAGACAGAAAGAGAGACAGAGGAGATGAACAGAGACAGAGAGAGACAGATAGGCAGAGATAAACAAAGAGTCACAGAGACAGAGACAAACAGGCAGAGACAGAGATGAAGAGAAACACCTCTGAGCGTGCAAATCTCCATGTAGCTGATGTGAGGCTGGGGGTCAGGGTCTGTCGATGCCACGGAGAGAGTTCACAGCTGAGGGGGGCTGGTCATGCTCACTGGCCGAGGCGAGGCCTGCAGCAAGATGGAGAGTGAGGCTTCTCCCCAGAGGCACCTGCCGTCTAGCTCTTGTAGAAAACAAGATGACAATCGATGCATAAAATAAAAATGTGTGTCCATTAACAACTACGTGGAAGAGGGACATGGACAGGGTCCCCGACTGGCTGAATCTGGTTCTGGGTGGGCCAAGCCAGCGATGCTGTCCAGCGATAGGGCCTGTGTTTCCGTGTCCCCTCACCCCACCTGGCACATGGGCTTGGCCTGCCATGAAGCAGAGGCTGAAACCTGCTGTGGTCTTGGAGCCGTGGTGTGAGCAGGAGGAGGGCTCCTGTCCTGGCCCCAAGGCTGCCACCTTTGAAAAGGCTGCTAGCCAAGCTGGCCTTTGGCTGGCATCTGGCGTCTTGGATTTCCAAAGGGTTTTCACTGTTCCCCAGCTGACCAGGGTGGCTTGCTGTGTCCAGACTTGTTTGCACAAGCTATCTCACTGATGCAGACACCTGCTTTCCCCTGGGAGTCTGGAATTCTGGTCCATCCCAGACAGAGGGGCCTACGTGACCAGTTGCCGGTGAACCCTGGGCGCTGGGTCTCCACGCACTGTCAGAGATTGATGCGGCAGGAATTAAGTTTGTCCTGCAGGATTCCCCAGGAGAAGATTCCGGACACTTTCTCCTAGTCCCCCAGACCCCACCCCAGTGTGCTTTCCCTTTGCTGATTCTGCTTCGTGTCCTTTGCTATGTTAAATCATCATCCTGAGCACGACCATGTCCTAAGTCCCGCGATTGCCACTCTTAAGTATCTGCCTCCCCGGGGGGTGGTCTTGGGGACCCTGACCCAGAGCTGCTTTCATTCACTGAGAGCTGATCACACAGTTTGGATCAGGGATTCATACAGTGCAGAGCAGATCATTCACTGTGACCTGCCCATCTTACCTGAGGGTTTGTCCAAACCAAGAAGATGGAAAAGAATGGGGGGATAATGTGGCACCTGATGAAAAAGCCAAAACAATGTTTTAAAAGTCATTTACACGTACACATATAGCTGATTCACTTCACTGTACAGCAGAACCTAGCACAACATTGTAAACAAGTATCCTTCAGGAAATTAAAAAGAGAGAAAGAAAAGTCCTTTAAGTGGAGATGAAAAAGGAAGACTTTCCCTGGCTGACGGGAACATGCCTTAGGCCACACTCAGACCTTTCTGGCCACTTCTCTCCTGTTCGGTGGAAGGTGAGGTCAGTGAGGCCCGTAAGTGACTTTGTTCCCCATGCTAGGCAGACCCGCAGGCCATCCCAGGAGATGCGCTGTCTTCATGCCTCTTCACTGGCTCAGAGATGTGCCAGTGCACCATGCCAGCCAGGTAGCGTGATGTGTCCTGGTCACCGCCCTCTCAAACTGTCCCCATGAATGTCCAGATCACTGCAGGTCCCACAGCTGAACTAACTGGAAATGGCTTCTCAGAGGATGCACTGGACCGGCTGTGGGTACAATTTGCCGTTCAGTCCCTCAGTCGTGTCCCACTCTTTGTGACTCCATGGACTGCAGCACATCAGGCTTCCCTGTCCTTCCCCATCTCCCGGAGCTTGCTCAAACTCATGTCCATTGAGTCAATGATGCCATCCAACCATCTCATCCTCTGTTGTACCCTTCTCCTTCTGCCTTCAATCTTTCTCAGTATCAGGGTCTTTTCCAGTGAGTTGGCTCTTCGCATCAGGTGGCCAAAGTATTGGTACAAAACAGCATCCAATCCTCGTTTTCCCCAACCTTCTATTCAAGGAGCCTCCCTTCCATCTGGAGTTGTCTGTTGGAGTTCCCTGCACGACAGAGAACATGACAATCCGAGCATTTGAGCGTCTCCTGCCAAGGCAGCAGCTGGACAGGTTCTGTGTCCTGCTTGCCAGGCGACCACTCCTTGTCAAGTGCGCAATAAACAGGATTTCAGATAAGAATACATGACTTTCTATCATGTGTGACCGGGGCTGGAAGAGAGCTGCTGGAGGAGAAACTGATCAGATTGCAGCTGCAGATGAGGGACCTTTTAAATCAAGCCTCTGTAAACCTTCTGAACTTCCCTCAGCCCTCACACTGCATTCAGTCCATTCTGCAGTGGGTGCCTTCGGGGCCAGGTCGCTTAAAGTCCATAATTTCTACCTGCAACCTGTATCCGACAGGTAGCATCTTCCAGCCTAAGACCAGAAGGACTATTGATGATAAATAAAGCACCCTGGATTCCCCATCTTCAGGTGGAGTGAAAGGTTAATTGTTCAGGAAGATAGCCCTGTGATTTCTTATGTGTCACAGGCTGTAACCCAGACTGAGGGAGGGACACAGCAGTGAACCCACGAGGAGGCAGTGACTTCATGAAAGTCAAGGGATGACATGAGAATCCTGGGAGAAGTTGGCATAGATGCTTATTGCTTGGGGGGGTGGGTGTTGGATCCTGGAAGCCCTGACTTTCCTTGATCCCGTGGTGCCGAGAAGTGATGCTGGCAGAGTCCCAGTGTGTCTGGTGGTGCTGGGGCTTTAGAAGCTGAGTGTAAGCTCCGCTCCTTGGTTTCCTGGCTTGTGAAGTGTTTGGGTCCATGACCCCCAAGGCGCTTTTTGTTGAACCTTCTGCATCAATCAGGTAAGAGCCTTTAGAACAAAGTGAGCAAACTCTAAACAGTCATCAGTAAGCTGGGATTTCTAACAGATGCGTATTTCTGAAGCATCATAGGTATCCTAGTGGTGGTGGGTGATTGACACTGAATTTAGAGGAGTGAAGACTTTTTGTTTAATGAGTCACAAATGTGTATTAATACTCTCTAGTAGATTGCTAGAAAATGTTACTTTGTTGTTACCCTTTTGATTTACTTATCAAAAAGACAGGAGTTCAATGATTTAAAAATCTAAATATCTGCAAGCACAAAGAGATAACCACAGCAAAGCTCCAAAATGTGACTTGCAGGAGGAGGAGGGGGAGCTGGTTAGGGACTCCAGCACTAGAGGAGCAACGTATCAGCAGGGCATTTGATGTTTTCCGCCCAACGGAAGACGGGGAGCCAAATCCCAATCCAGCCTTGGAAGGGCAGCCGAAGTAGACTCGTTCCTTCCCTGGATGGGTGGGGGTCCCTCTGATAGAACCAGGTGAGTCCCACACCCAAGCTGCATCACTGACCTTGTGTTCAACAAACATGACTAGCCAGGGGGTAGTTCTTTCCCTCTGCAAAGTCTGACTTCCCTCTCCTCCCAGAAGCACTCCCCCAGCTTTAGCTGGGGTCCCACCCAACAAGCTTCTAGGCTTTAGACTGCCCTCTTGAACCCCAGAGGGACCCAGCCATACCAAGTGGGCTGCCCTGGAAGGTCTCTTTGACCTGCAGGGTTGAAACTTCCCTGAAATACCCAGAGACACCAGGGTAGCCAGAAGGCTGCTTGCAAACGGTGGGTGGATTGTGACTGCGTGACTCCAGGTGGGGTTGGTTCACTCAGGACCATAGAAATGATGCTCCTGAGATGTATCACTGCATCTCTGCATCCCTGCCTGGGATCCCACTTCTCCTCCTAAAGGGCCTTGGTTCCCACTGTATCTCATCTCTTCCCCCTGTGTATATGGCTTTAGTTATTGTTGTACAGGTAGCTCATCCACCAACTGGAGAAACTAGTTTTCTAGAGGTTCTTCTTTTTTTTTTTTAGAGGTTCTTCTTATCGGATTTTTCTGTTTCCCACCCAGGTACTGGGGCAGGGGGTGGGGCTTGATATGTAAGCTTGACCAAGTGGGTGTTTTTGTTTGGAACTCTGAATCTTTGTGGAGGGTGTAAGAGGAAAAGTCAACAGTTGGAGAATGTTTATTTCAATAGCAAGTTCCTGGGTTGGGGGATAGAAACTTTCTAGCAGTTCCAAAACTGCCAAAAAAAAAAAAAACCAGGGGCAGCCCTCGGCATCCTGAGCTTGATTCTCCAACCTTTCTTTCTTTTTTAAATGCAATTTTTAAAGATTACACTCCATTTCCAGTTATAGTAAGTCCACTACACACAAACCTTCATGTTGCAAACTTTTGAAGATGCAAACTTGCATCAGATTCCAGCAAGGAACTGTTCCATCAATGTCAGGCTTGAGTGACATTGCAGTTGCCCTCCGTCTCCTATTGCTGACGATCCTTCAGCTCTACCATCTCCCACCTCCTCTCCTTCCTCCAGTCAGTTAATTCTTCTTGTCTGTTCACTTGATGCCAGCCTCTAGATGCCAGTTGTCGGACTGTATTATTGTACTTTTCAAGGTCCTGTACTGTAAGATTAAAATTTTCTTTATTGTTTTTTTTGTATGTATTACTTGTTTGAAAAGTATTATAAACCTGTTACAGCATAGTAATATATAGCCTACTGTGTTAGTTGGATCCCTACGCTAACTTTGTTGGACTTAAGAACAAATTGGGCATATGAATGCACTCTCAGAACAGAATTTGTTCATATGTAGGGGACTTACTATATTACAAAATATTGACTGTATTCCCTGTTTTGCATAATACATCCTTGTAGGCTATCTTCCATTTTTTTTTTTCTTTCATCTCCTATGTGTTCCCACTTCCTCCCCATAAACCCCCTTGCTGATGAAGTCAGCCACAGTTTGGTTTCTTTTCTGTTGCTTGCACCCAGTATAGAACCTAAGCGGCTGGAGTAGTGATGCTTCATTTCGGTCAGAGTTGAGACAAGAGGCCAGAAGGGAGCTGAATGCAGCCTTGGCTGGGTGGGTTCCTCGGCAGGCTCCCCTGCACGACTGCCCTGTGCTGTCTGACCAGGGCATCCTCCTTGCTGGGGAATTGCCTGTGTCTGACTCACTCTGAGGCTGAGCTTGGAGAAACAGTCGCCCGTAAGGATGACTTAAGGAGCTGGTGTTTTTTTACCTCTTGCAAAGAAACTCACAGGAGATGATCAAAGCATCATGAATAAGCAATGTGTTCATGTCAAGTGTGTGGAAACATGGTCTTGGTCTGAAAACGTTGCAGAAATCCTGTGAAAGAAATCTACAAGTGCTCGGGAGGTGATGATTAGCTGGGGCTGTGTGTGGCGAATGTGAGGAAGTCAAGCAAACGGGTAATACAGTCTATCAGATATAATCCTGACTGGCTGGTACATTGTGATCCGAGGCCATGCTATCATTTGGAGAGCTCTTTCTCTTTAGGAGGAGCATGGTCAGCCCCTTCAGGAGAATTTTTTAGGTGCTCAAATGCCCTGCACGTGCTTGTCACAGGATGTGAACCACGTTGATGTAGAGACATTAAACCTGGCTGAGGAGCCTCATCTCAGCAACTGCGGCTGGTAACTTGGGACAGGTTGGGTTTCCGTGAAGGAATCAACGTCCTTTGTCACGGTGACTTGGACTCTCTCCTATAGCCATTACACGTTTTATTTTTCACTTAAGCAAAAGGCATCCTTCTGCACTGGGACAAAGGTCTGTCCAGGTCGTGACTTGAAACTGAGAAATATTGATAGGTTCTAGACTGTCTCAAGTTCATTGTCTGTAGCTTGCTGTGAAGATGTTCATTTTCACAGGCACACTTTGAGATGAGGTTTGGCTGAAAGCCACCAACAAACAGTCTTGCTATGAAAGAGAAGACACTTAGCGGAATTCCTTTTGGCAATGACTCTCTCAGCCTCTGCCTCTTCAACCCACACTCCTCCCCAAACCTGCCACAGCCGTGAAAGCCTGCTTTCGTGGATGGAGCTAAGAAGCTATGCAAATGAATGGATCCTTCCTACGTGCCATCTTGGGCATCTCCGAAAACACAGCTCTTCCTTTCTGCGACCTCTTCTGGGCAATTAGTGGTGGAAAAATTGTGAAATCGTGGCCATCTCAGGAAATCAACATTCTCAGGATTATTTTTCTTTATCATTGTTGTTAATTTGTTTTTGTTATTGTTTTTTTTAAAGAAAAGTGCAGAGGAGAAAATAACCCATGTGGAATTCCCATCACAGAGATTCCTAAAGGCTATATTTTAGTGTATTTGCTTCCAGTTATTAGTTTTTTAATTAAATTTTTTATGGCTACACCTGGAAGCTTGCAAGTTCCCAGACTGGAGATTGAACCCAGGCCATGGCAGTGAAAGCTCCAAATCCTAACCACTAGGCCACCAGGGAACTCCCGCCTCCAGTTATTTTTATTGTCTATACTTTTAAAAAGTTACACATTGCCCTGGCCTTTTTAAACTTTTTTCTTTTTTCTAAAAAATATAGTTACCTGTGCTATGCAGTAGGACCTTGTTGTTTATCAACTTTTTCTTTTTTTAAAAAAGTGAAGTACAGTTGATTTAGAATGTTGTGTTATTTTCAGATATACAGCAAATTGATTCATATACATACATATTCAGATTCTTTTCCATTATAGGTTATTACAATATATTGTGTATAATTCCCTGTACTATACAGTAGGATCTTGTTGGTTATGGATATTATATATAGTGGCATATATATATTAATATATATTGATCCCAAATTTCTTAAACTTTTGCTTATGAAAATTTTCAACCATACTGAGAAATTGAAAGCATAGTGCAATCACCCCTAGCAGACATACCATGTAAACACAATCATTTTAAAAACTGTCACATTTGGTAGTCTGCTTGTCTATCTATACACTTATCTATCAATCAATCTATCATCTATTTTGAATGAACTAATTCAAAGATACAGATAGGTGCAGCTTCTTGACTTTATTATGTATCATCCTGAAGTAAGATTATTTCCTACATGACCATAATATCATGCTCCTAACTAAAACTTCCATCATTCTCTGATATTACCTAATATCCAGCCCATACTCAAAAGTTCTTAGTAGTCCCTAGCATATATTTTTATCCCTTAAAAAAATTAAACCAGAATCCAATCCAACTTTACATGTTATATCGACTGCCATGTCTTTTTAGTCTTTTAATTGAAAACACTTTTTCCTCCAGGCCATTGATTTATTGAAGAGACCAGATCAATTGTACGTTTTGCGTTTCAAAGTAAATCAAGCATAATGAATAAAGCTAAATTCCTCTTTAATTTATAGAGTCACCTCAATATCCACCCCAAACCCCAGATGTATCCACTATATTATTAGGATATTGTATATCCTTCCAAATTTTAAAATGAAAGTGAAAGTCACTCAGTCATGTCTGACTCTTTGTGACCCTAGGCCACTCTAGGCCACTCTAGGCCAGAATACTGGAGTGGATAGCCATTCCCTTCTCCAGGGGATCTTCCCAACCCAGAGATCGAACCCAGGTCTCCTGCATTGCAGGCAAATTCTTTACCAGCTGAGCCACAAGGGAGGCCCAATTTTAAGATATAGTTTTACATATATCTATGAACCTACATCTCTAGAACCATCTACCTCCTTAGAAAATATATGGTGTTTTTTAATGTAGATTTTTTCATAGATACATCACACTGGGGATGTGATTCCTTATGCTGCTATTCTAACCCTGCCTTATGTTTGGGAGATGCATTTGGGTTGATGACATGTCCTTATTCATCTCAGTGTTGCGTTTTTCCATTTTCTGTGATGGACATTCTTATGCTTCTCCCTTCACACAGCTATGATGTCTGTAAGAGTTAGTATTTGGGACATGCCTGGTGCAGAATGACTGTAAATACACATGAAGCTTCGCTCACCTCCCTCTGTGCAGCCCAGTTGTTGAGGACCCCTGGCTGAAACAAAGACAGGAAACTCTGGAGACCTTTCTGGGCCAGAGGCTACAATAATAAAGTGTTGCCTCTTTAACCCATGTCGTTGATGTTGTGTGTGGCTAAAAGGATCACTGTAAGCTTCTGTAGGGGCTTCACCAGTGGCTCAGTGGTAAAGCATCTACCTGCAATGCAAGAGACATAAGAGATATGGGTTCGATTCCTGGGTTAGGAAGATCCCCTGGAGGAGGGCCTGGCAACCCACCCCGGTATACTTGCCTGGAGAACCCCATGGACAGGGCGGCCTGGCGGGGCTACAGTCCATAGGGTCACACAGAGTTGGACACGTGTGAGGTGACTTCATGCAAGCAAGCTTCTGTAAGGATTATGTCATACTCATTTGCATACTGAACACATAGTAACCGCTATTGGTTAAATATTTAACTGAATTAATTAATGCTTCTCCAAAGAGGGGCTTTCTCAACAACAGGATTCAGTTCTCTGATCTTCCCCTTTGAGACTCAGGACTGTGGAGTATGTTTTTGAGGAAGCAGATCAATAACTGTATCCCTGGTTCCACAGGCATAAAGAACCCAGGATGAATCATGAGTGACTTTGAAGATAAGCACTGTGTGCGTGCTGGGAGATAATTGTATTACAGAGCTCATAAACCTCTCCCCAAACACCGAGGCCTCTAGACTGGGCTCAACGATGCCTGGGAGCTCAGCACCACTGTCATAACAAAACTCAATTAAGGCATCAAGCTGAAAGCCAGGCTGGACAGTAAATTAATTTTTAATCCATGGACATCACGCACTTTTCAGCATGATGGATGTGCCACAACGCAGCGGCTGCCAATCCTACAGGAAATAAAATAGATAATCACATTCGCCACAGTGGGTCTGTCTCTCCCCAACCTTAGCATGAGTGGTGGCCCTGGGGCTCCAGGCAGCTGGGAGCATTTGTCTGAGACAACTCAAGGTCAAGAATCCTGGTGACTAGAACTCACTCTGTTCAGGTAGTGATCTTAATGATTGTTAGTGGTTCTCCTAGTTAGTTAAACCACATTGTGAATTAGCTTTGACAGTAAGAAGGTTTTGTTTGTATTGTTTAGTCACTAAATTGTATCTCTTTTGCAACCCTATGAACTGTAACCCACCAGGCTCCTTTGTCCATGGGATTTCCCAGGCAAGAATACTGGAGTGGGTTGCCTTTTCTTACTCCAGGGGATCTTCCCAGCCCAGGGATCGAACTCCGGTCTCTTGCATTGCAGGCAGATTCTTTACCATCTGAGCCACCAGGGAAGCCTCATTAAGAGTGTTAGTTAGTTAGTTCAGTTCAGTCGCTCAGTCGTGTCCGACTCTTTGTGACCCCATGAATCGCAGCACGCCAGGCCTCCCTGTCCATCACCAACTCCCGGAGTGTACTCAAACTCATGTCCATCGAGTCGGTGATGCCATCCAGCCATCTCATCCTCTGTCGTTCCCTTCTCCTCCTGCCCCCAATCCCTCCCAGCATCAGGGTCTTTTCCAATGAGTCGACTCTTTGCATGAGGTGGCCAAAGTATTGGAGTTTCAGCTTCAGCATCAGTCCTTCCAATGAACACCCAGGACTGATCTCCTTTAGGATGGACTGGTTGAATCTCCTTGCAGTCCAAGGGACTCTCAATAGTCTTCTCCAACACCACAGTTCAAAAGCATCAATTTTTCAGCACTCAGCTTTCTTCATAGTTCAACTCTCACATGCATACTTGACCACTGGAAAAGCCATAGCCTTGACTAGACAGACCTTTGTTGGCAAAGTAATATCTCTACTTTTTAATATGCTATCTAGGTTGGTCATAGCTTTCCTTCCAAGAAGCAAGCGTCTTTAAGAGTGTTACACAAGCTTAATTCCCAAACAGACTCATCATTCAGTGAAAGGCATGAGTGCCCATGTGGAGTCTGGCTTTGCAGAAGATGTCTGGGTCAGATTCTGGCAGGAAATGAAGGTTTTAGAGAGACTAGGGTTTTAGAGAGACTATGGAGGCTATTTATAGGTGTGTGGGCATGGTTAGGAGACCCAGTAAGAGGCGATAATACAGGCAGAATCTGGAAGCTGTTATCATCCATAAACTTCAAGGGGGAGAAGCAGCCATGGAACAGATTGGCTGACTCCTGTAGCTGAAGAGGAGGGCATCTGACAGAAATTGTGGCCATGGAAGGGGAAACCTTCTCCAGGACCATGGAAAGCGAGCAGGCTCAGAGGAATAAGAACTCTGATCTTTCTCTCTGACCACCTAGTGATGGCCTGCTAGTCCTCCTGTGGCTGAATCCAGCCAGATGGATGCCATAGGATAAGGAAGCCAGCCAAGTGATGGAGCCCCTGAGGTCAGCTCCCCACCCCAAGGCATAGGGCAGAGTGGAGGATGGAATGGGAGTCAAAGGAGAATCATTCATGGAATAGGTCATATATCAATATGTGAGTGGAACCAGGATCCTATTGTTAGCAGATTCTTTCCAAAAATGGCTGTAAAAATATCTCCTGTCTCACCTGCTCTTCTGCAGTGTAACCACTCCCTCCATGTCCAGAGTTGGAGACCCATTTTTCCAGCCCTGGAATCCAGTGGATCCTGTGATCGCTTTAATAGAATAGAGATTTCATACTGTTTTGGGGTGACATGTTTAACTGGCCTGTTGGCTTCCATTTCCTGGGAGTAAAAAAGTGCAGCTCCCCCGAGTGCACCATGCTGAGAGATGCAAGCCAAGTGGAAGAGAGTCAGAGGCAGACAGATGGAGGACCACCAAGGCATGGACACGGGAGTGGAACATCCTCCGCGCCTACCCCATCTTCCTGATGCCATGTGGAACAGGGATGAACCACCCTCTGAGCCTTTCCTGAACTCCTGGACTGGATGATCCTAAGCAAAAGAGATGGTTTTGGAGTCAGTTTTGGAGTTCTCTGTGATATAGCAACAGAATGTAGAAACTACTCATAAGGAACTGATGGGATGGGCATGAAGCACACATCTGAGAGAAGCATTCTTTAAGGAATCTTCTCCTTGTGTTTACCAGTTTGATGGCTTTGCTTTTGCATGAACAAAAACACAGTTGAATTGAAATATGCCTAAATGTCCATCAACATGGAGGAATGGATAAGGAAGATGTGGTACATATATACAATGGAATATTACTCAGCCATAAAAAGGAATGAACCTGGCTCATTTGTTTTGATGTGGATGGACGTAGAGACTGTCATACACAGTGAAATCAGTCAGAGATAGAAAAAACAAATATCGTTTATTAACTCATATATGTGAAATCTGGAAAAATGGTACAGGTGATCTTATTTGCAAAACAGAAACAGAGATGCAGATGTAGAGAACAAATATATGGATGCCAAGGGGGGAAAAGGGGATGGGGATGAATTGGGAGATTGGGGTTGACATATATACACCATGGAAACTATGCATAAACTAGGTAACTAATGAGAACCCACGGTGCAGTACAGGGAAATCTATTCAGTGCTCTGTGGTGACCTAAATGGGGAGGAAATCCAACACAGAGGCAATATGTGTATATGTATAGCTGATTCACCTTACTGTTCAGTGGACACTAACAACATTATCAAGCAACTATACTCCAACAAAAAATTAATTAAAAATAAAAGTATTGATATATGTAGTTTCTGTTTAATGTATGTATTTATAATCAAAATATGATGATACACTATGACAACATACATCATTAGGAAGCCTATAGTGAAAAAACAAACTCTTTTTCTTCTTCTATGGGTTTTAAAGACATACTTCCTCATCTTTCAGTTACATGAATATTTGGATGAACTACAAACAGTTACCTATGGAAGTCTCAGTTTAAAAATTAGCTTCCTGTAATTTTTTATTTCACAAAATTTTAAATTCCTTTCTTAAAATCAGGGTTGATTTCACTACTTCACTTTTAAAAATAATCCTGAGGCAATAAACTGCCCATATTTGAATGAGAAACATTGCCATGTGTAGACACCCATGACACAATCATGCCCTTCTATCATTGCTTTACTAGAAGTTGTTATCAGAAATGAATATTACAATTTCTCAAATACTTTTTTGGGTGTCTTTTGAGATGATCATATGATTTTTCTTTTTATTGTATTTTATTACATTAACTGGTTTTTCATATGTTAAATTAACTTTCCACTCCTGAGACAAACTCTGTGTTACCATTTATAGATATCTTGTTGGATTCAATTTGCTAAATCTTTATTTATCACTTCTGTGTTAATGAAATATATATCCTATAGTTTTCTTGTAATAACTTTTTCTGGGTTAGTATCTGGGTGATGCTGGGCTCAAAGAATGAGTTGAGTAGTGTTTCCTCCCCTTCAGTTTTTTGGGGAAGAATTTGTAAAGAATTGGGATTATTTTATCCTTAAGTATTTGTGAGAATTCATCAGTGAAGCTGTCTTTGGCTGGGGTTTTCTTTGTGGGAAGTCTTTTACTACAAATTGCATTTCTTTAATAAATGTGGAGCTACTCGAGTGATTTCTTCTTGAGAGCACTTGGTCAGTTGGGTCTTTCAAGGAATCATTTTGTCTAACTTATTTTGTATTGAAATATTTGGTTTGGTTATATAGTTTGAATATCTGTGAAAGACCAGATTGCAAAGTGCAGGGGACATGATGGTGATTTTCTTGATGGCACAGGAATATCAGTGGTTCCTAAAATGTGTGTCCATATTTCATTTCACAAATGTTTATTGAGCACTTACAATGTCCCAGGTCCTGCTTTAAGCACTGGGACTGTGACAGCAAATAAAGCATAAAAGTCAGTGGTTCAAGGCTTCTGGACTTTGTGTACCAGTGGGTTTACTCTTCACAGTTTTCCTTCAGTGGAAGGAGGTACTACTGAATGGTGGTCATGAGTGTCAGCTTAAGAGCCTTGTCTTCTGGGTTCAGATCCCAACCTTGCAGCTTCTGGGCTGTGTGTCCCTGGGCAAGGTTCTCTGAGCTGGTTCCTCACCTGTGAAGTGGGGGCTAATCATACCTGCTACTGGACTTTGTGAGTATTACATGAGAAAATGCAAGTCATGCCTTTGATAGAATGACTGGCATACAGTAAGTGCTCAGTAAATGTGACCCTCATCTTTACGAGTGGGTTTGCAGATATCTGTTTACTGTTCTCCTGCCTGCTTGCTTTCATGTGGTTGTGAATTTAAAAAGCAAACCTGCCGACTAGTTAGAACTGTGTGCAAACTAAGAGTCAGTAGGTGCTGAGTGAGGGTCTGACACGGGCTTCTCGGCAGCAAACTGCATGAAGTCAGGGACACTGTTTTGCCACGTCTGCTCTGGTGACTCAGAGGTCTTTCTTGCCAACCTCTTGGCCAGCATGGTGTTTTCAGATAGGCAAGGTAGTGCTGAAACAGATTTTCAGGAAGAAGAAGGGTCACGCGGTATAAATATCAGATTTCTGTTGAGTTGGTAAATGTCAGCAATTTTCTGTGCTGTGCACATTGAGTCTTTCTGTTCCAAACCCACTCGTGCACTTTATTTCTAGAATGAAAGTCTTTGCCACAAACCTGTCGGAGATGTCTCCTCTCCTCTCTGGCCACCAGGTATTTGCCCTCCTTGGCACGAGGGAGTGCTGTCTTGCAGCCAAAATCTCGAGGTGATATTTTCCCTTCCTTCCCTTTGGTATAGGAACAGGTATGCGTGCCTATAACACAAGGCTCTTGCTATTTCCAAAGCAACTGCCGCTGTTAATTATTCAAGGCAATTGGAAGTGTTTGCTGAAAGATGTGATTTTAATAGACTGAGTTTAGCTGAAGGTATAGATGGAGCTCTGAGCAGGTCTGCTGCGAGAGGCTGTGTGTGATGGTTTGTGAGCACAGACTCTGGAGCTAGGCTTAAGGGCGGGCGGTCTAGTCCAGTCTTTGACCCCACTGAGCTGTGGGTCTTTGGGCGCTTTGTTTAACTTTGCTGTGCTTTAAGTTGGTCATGGGTGATACCAGCTTGTGCCTATTTTAGGGTAGTTACAGGCATAAAGGCATTAATAATACTGGTGAAGCATTCACATAGTACCTGGAAGTGTATAAAGTTTAATAGGCATGCACTATTAAGTGATCATTATGGTAACTTGCCGCTGTGTGTCATTGCGTTTCTGCTGGGGACAGTAGTTTGCTCAGGACACTGTCAGGACATCCCAAACCTAGACAGAAGATGATTTCCAGTTAAAATCAAATCCAAAATATCTCCAAGAGTTTGATACATTAGAACAGCGGTTTTCATGGACTTCCCTGGTGGTCAGTGGTTAAGACTCCACACTTTTAATGTAAGGGGTGTAGAATTGATTCCTGGTCAAGGAACTAAGATTCTACATGTCTCACAGAACAGCAAAAATTAAAAAAAAAAACAGTGGTTTTGGACTATGAATCATGGAAGAAATATACAAGGAGATGTACACACATACCACACTTAAAAGACAAGTTTCATGAAAGCACACCTGCCTTTCCATGTGCAGTCCAGTCTGCGGGTTTCTATTCCATGCACACTCAGTCGTGTCCGACTCTTTGTGACCCCATGGACTGTAGCCCACCAGGCTCCTCTGTCCATGTAGTTTTCAAGGCAAGAATACTGGAGTGGGTTGCCGTTTCCTTCTTCAGGGGTCTATTCCATTCCATCCTGCTTTATACTCTTCTGTTTTGTTTACAAAATACTGGTCATGACCCTCTAAATGGATGTCACAGCCTGATGACCTGTGAACCACATTGCACAGGGCATCTCCCTAGAAAGAAGCCTGCCTGAGAGATCTGCCAAATGGTGATACATTAGGATTGGGGGTCAGGTACCCTCCACCACAGCCTGGCCAGAAGATAACCTGCCACTTTGGGGAAGACCCTCCCCTAAGCTGAGAAACAGTCTGCCTTGGAAAATTGAAAAAAGGAAGATCAGACCAACTCCTGTTTGAGTGTCTACAACAGACAACTTATATTTTCCTTACTGCCCCCACCAAAACGTTATAGGAATAAAAAGAAATGATGAGTGTCAAGGGTAACAGCCTTCTGGTGTTATAAATCACCTTAGCAACAGTATCATGGAGATAAAGTTTGGCGCTGGAAGAAATTTCTCGAGCAAGCTACTGGGAGAGAACTCTCATAACGTTAAAAGTAGTTTTAAAACAATACAAATGAACTTGTTTACAAAACAGAAACAGACTCAGACTTGGAGAAGTTATATTTACCAGGAGAGAAGGGTGGGTGGGGAGGGGTAGTTAGGGAGTGTGGGATTCACATGTACACACCGCTATGTATAAAATAAATAAGGACCGACTGCATAGCGCGGGAAACTGCTCAATGCTCTGTAATAATCTAAATGGGAGAATAATCTTAAAACAATTAGATACGTGTATTTGTGTAACTGAATCACTTCGCTGTACATCTGAAACTAATACAACATTGTTCATCAACTATACTCCAGTATAAAATAAAAGTTAAAAAATGCCCCTAGTTAAGTGAAAACCCAAAATGTAGAGATTGGGACATGAAGATACACAGTGTTCTTGACATTCAAAAGGAGCAATTCTTGACAATTTCATAGTTATTTTTCCATTAGCCATGATACATACCAGGGATTTCTGACCAGCGACCCATCAGCTGAATCCTGCCCTCAGACAAAGGCAGCCTACTTCACATGCGTGAGATAATTGCTAACGTTTTCAAGTTGAGAGAACTCACATAAAAGTCAGGATTTCCAACTGTTCTTGAAAAGTCAGATGTGCCCCGCATGACTTAGATTGTCCCTGGGATCACAGAGTCCGTCTCACACTGCCATCCAGCCTGCAGGACATCTAACCTCTCCTCTTCTTATCCTCACCGAGGGTGCACTTTCTGACCTCTTAGTGGCTAAGCTTCACTTCCTGCTGAGAAAACTGTTCGTTTTTCTCTACTGAAGCTGCAGAATCAGATTACTGCATAGTCCATGCTCTAGGCAATTCTGGGTATGATAAGCCCTATCTCTTATTCTGGAGATTCAAGTGTGTTTATTATGCATCCCCGATGTGCTTGGAGACATCACTTTGTCAACAAAGGTCTGTCTAGTCAAAGCTATGATTTTCCCAGTAGTCCTGTGTGGATGTGAGAGCTGGACCATAAAGAAGACTGAGTGCTGGAGAATTGATGTTTTTGAACTGTGGTGTTGGAGAAGACTCATGAGAGTCCCTTGGACAGCAAGGAGATCCAACCAGTCAATCCTAAAGGAAATCAACCCTGAATATTCTTTGGAAGGACTGTTGCTGAGGCTGAACCTCCAATACTTTGGCCACCTGATGTGAACAGCTGACTCAATGGAAAAGACCCTGATGCTGGGAAAGACTGAGGGCAAAAGGAGAAGGGGTGGGAGAGGATAAGATGGTTAGAGAGCATCACAGACTCATTGGACATGTACCTGAGCAAACTCTGGGAGATAGTGGAGGACAGGGAAGCCTGGCATGCTGCAGTCCATGGGGTCACAAAGAGTCAGACTTGACTTAGCAACTGAACAACAAGTGTGCTTGGCACTCTGCCTTCCACCAGGTATGTTGTGCGGGGGACCAGGGGAACACAAGCATGGTCCCCTTGAATCTTTCCCCTGAATGGGGAAAGAGGTAATGATGTAGCAATGATGTACAAATGTGGAAGATGCCAGAGGGATGAGGGCAGACTGCTGTGAGAGTTAGTTGAGAGAAGAGACCTCTGTAAGCCTCTTAGGGAGGGTAGATGTTAAGTGATTTCAACACACACACATGATGATATGCGATGGATACGTTCAATAGCTTGACTGTGATCATCTCACGATGTATATGCAAATAAAGGCATCAAGTGTACACCTTAAATACATACAATTTTATTGTCAATTATACCTTTAACATTTTTTTTTTAAATTGAAGAATAGTTGATTTACAATGTTTCAGGTGCATAGCAAAGTGACTCAGTTTGCTATACACACACACACATATATGTTTAATGTATATGTTCTTTTTCATATTCTTTCCCATTACAAGTAGTTACAAGATATTAAGTATAGTTCCCTCTGCTCTACGGTAGGTCCTTGTTGTTTACCCATTTTATATATAGTAGTGTGTGTCTGTTAACACACTCCCAAGTCTCCAATTTATCCCTCCCTCCCCCCCCCCCATCAATTATACTTTGATAAGGCTAAACAAACACACAAGAACAGAGCCTCCTCCGGAGGTAACCCTTGGGTTAATGCATCAAGGATGGGCGGGAATCAGGAAGAATGTTCCAGGAAGAGGAAACAGTACAGGAGTGAACAAGTGCCCTCAAGGAACTGAGAGCACTTGAAGGATTTGGAGTCTAACAGCCTTGGGATAGACAAGGTCCTACTGCCTATAGCCCAAGGAATTGTATTCAATATCCCGTGATAAACCATCGTGGAAAAGAATAGGAAAAGGAAGGTATTTGTGTGTATAACTGAATCACTGTACAGCAGAAATTAACACCACATTGGACACCAGCTAAACTTCAATAAAGCAGATTTTAAAGCAGTAGAAGCTGCTGTTGTCTGTGCCGTGGGCAACACGGCAGTCAGCATCTTTTACCTGCGTGCAGGCTCTCGCGTTACTGAATTCCTGCCCTGTAAAACCTTCTTCCAGATGCAGCCCGAGGGGTCTGAACACCAGCCATGGTGTTCCCTTTTTGTACCCTCTCCCTGACTGCCTGGTGAAACAATGCCAGTGGGCAGGGCTTGGGTGGGAACAGAGGGAATTCTGCTGCCTTCCCTGCCCTTGGTTAACAAACCTCCCTGGTACAGTGACTTAGGGGCAAATGTGGTTTCCAGATAGCTTACACAGAGCTGGGTGGTCATAAATGGGGGGAGATGAAGCTTGCTTTGACTCAGATGCACAGAGGGATTCAGATGTGACTAACTGAGAGGTCACTGGTCCAACTAGTTCCTAGCGTTTGCTGGCCATTCAGTCCTAAAACAGTCACACCATAGCTTTACATTCCCATATACCATATGACTAAGATGCTGTTGAGGCCCATCTGCAAATCCTTGGTCCAGCCCCAAGTTCCCCTGCAGAGTTCATTGAGATGCCACCAGCCCCCACCCTAAGCACTGCCTTCTCCCTGCTTCTCTGGCCCGTGGGAATCTGCCCAGCAGGGGCAGAGCAGCTAAGAAAGGCTGGTGACACTCAGCACTTCCGTAGGGTTGCCAGGTGACCAATACGATGCAGTTCAATTTGAATTTCAGAACAGCAAGTAATTTTTAGTGTATCTGTAATGGGTTGGATGGTGGCTTCCCCAAATATATGTCCATGCCCTGATCCTTCGAATCTGTGAACGTAACCTTTGGAAAAGGGGTCTTTGCAGGTGTAACTAAGTTATGGAGCTCTGGATGGGGTCATATTAGAATATCTGGGCGGGCCCTAGATCCACGGATGGTGTCCTTTTAAGAGACAAAGAGGATACCATGTGAAGACAGAGGCAGAGACAGGAACAGGAGCTGGAAGCATCGAGGAAGGAGCTTCCCCCGGAGCCTCTGGAGGGAGGATGGCCCTGCTAGTTTGTCTGGCCTCTAGGGCTGTAGGAGAATACATTTCTGTTTTTTTTTTTAAGCCACCAAATTAGGCATCATTTTTTTTTTTTTTTTTATGGCAGCGTCAGGCCTTCTCAGAGAAGTGACCAGCAATCTTGGATTATCACAGGATTTTTATTCTCAGGTGTCCCCAAAACACTTTGGTTGTGGGGCCTCGGTTCTCTGCCAACCCTCTAGAAGGCTGGCAGACTGTAGACCCAGCCCAGCCAGCCCCCTGTGCCTGTTAATAAAGTTTTATTGACACACAGCCACACCCACTCATTTGCTGTGGCCCAAAGCTGCTTTTGCTCATCGTGACAATGCTGAGGACTCGTGACAGAGACAGCCCAGCTTGCAAGACCTAAAAATATACATGTTCTCTGGCTTTTTATGGAAGATTTGCCGAGCCCACTGTCTCTGGGGAATGGACTTTCTCTGATTCTAGCTTACACGTGTTCTGCCCACGTGAGACCCTGAGGGAGTCAGTCTGTGGATGGTGGTGGTCTTTCTTTTCGCCTCCTAGTTTTTCAAATTAGTTTCTGGTTCTGGACTCAGGATCCAGGAAAATTAGACTTAATAGTTTGTTTTTTTTTTAAGGGGGGTGGAGAACTTTTGCTATAAATGCACCTTGTATAAAATTTTGCCTCAGAGAAGCTAACATTTTAACAAGGCTCTGATACAATAATTAGCCCTTATGTTGATTGCTTATCAAACAATATTATTGCATGCCCCACAGCTGTCAATTCCTTTGAGAAGAGGCTTAATCAGTTTCTTTAGGAGCGGAAACAATCAGACCCAATGAAGTGGAGCTGAAGGTGCATTCCCCAAGGGGTGACCCCCTACTGGAGATGGGCGCATGGCCTGTCTTTGTGAATCCTGAGCACCGATTTCTGCACTGCATCCGCCCCCCCCCCCCCCCCCGCCCACCGCCCTGGGTGACCCTCTGCTTCCCTACTGGAGGTTCACATCGAGTGTGTCCTCAGCAGGGGAAGCATTGTTTTGCTCCTAAAATGGGAGATGGAATCTTCGTACTTTGAGCCTTTTCTGGCTGATTTTTAACAATTGCCTGGCTTAAAAGGTATCAGAGACGCACCAGAAGGTGACTTTCTGTGGCTGTAGCCCGCAAAGGTGGTCTCCAAAGGCGACACACGCCAGGTCTGAGTTCAGGAGACATGCAAGGAGGTCCATTGGCAAACTCAGGTGTGAACCTTGTATTCTTCTCACTTCACCTGCCATCCTTCTTTATCTCTAAGATTTTCAACTTTGTCTCCAGCCAAGATCTGCGTGCTTTGTCTTGATGAGTGAGGGCTGCCGGAGGCTCTGCAGGAGACTGGAAGTCTTAGTGGTACTGGGATTATTTCTCCTGCAGGGGCCTCCAGTGGTGAAGCAGAGAGGGAGAGGGCTCCAGGGCACTTGCTGGTTTGGAGCTGTCTGGCCTCCATGCTCTGTCACCAGGTCTCCAGGGAAACTGGTGGCTAATTAGGAGCAATTAAGCATGTTGTCAGCTGGGGACGGGCTTAAGCTTCAGCCGAGGTTGTATGGATAACGTGCTTTGGGTGGGTTTCTGTCTCCTGGGCATTCTGTGATGCACTGAGAACTCTCATTACCAAAAGTTTTCACTGGATTATTCAACAGAGAGTTTCTTTTTGTCCATTGGTATAGGAATTGCCTTTCTGTATAGAAGCTTCTACAGGAAAACACTTTTCATGGTTTTCCTGTAAAAAATTTATGTCTTTGCTTAGTAGGCTGGTAGCGCTGTGCCAGCGTGCCAAGCCTCCCCGGAAACTGACTTGAGAACAGCAGTCCCTAAACACATCTGCAGCCTGAGGGCATCCACACACGGGCCAGCATCCCTCCCTGGAGGCTGTAGTTTAGTTGATCTAGGATGTGGCTTGGGCTCTGGGTGTTTCAAAGCGTCCTCCAGTGATTCTGACATGCAGATGAGTCTAAGAAGCGTGGCTTGAAGGAAACCTGCTTTTCTCAGGGAGTCAACTTCTTCATGGGGATGAATGGAGGTGCCCGGGTCTCTCAGACCAGCCTCATCCTCCAGGTTGCTCTCTCCCAGACATTTCCCTGGTGCCAGGCAGCAGGACCTTTTGCATTTTCTTGGTGCTCTGGAGCCCCTGGTAACAGGGGTACCCTGGCCAGCAGCACTGGCATCCTGGCTCTGTCCCTTGTTAGCTGGAGGCTGGTTGTTTGGATTTGCCATTTCTCCTCTGAAAAGAAGAGTAGCAATTGGACTTACCTGGTAGGGTTGTTCTCAGGAATAATTGAGCTGAAGCATGGAAACTTTCTGCAGGCATTGAAAACTCTCAGCAAGTGGTAGCTATTTTTTATTACCATCATTTTCTCATGATTGTTTCTTAACTTTAGCCTGCCAGGCTTTCCTGTTCATGGGATTTCCCAGACCAGAATACTGGAGTGGGTTGCCGTTTCCTTTTTCAGGGGATCTTCCTGACCCATGGATTGAACCCTTGTCTCCATTGGTAGGCAGGTTCTTTATCACTGAGTCACCAGGGAAGCCCTATTATAATTATTATTATTACTAATTTCTCAGCTTTGTTGATAGTTAGGTGGAGGAAATAATGATGTTTAGAAATATTTGTCATGAGATGGAGGGCAGGCTACTGGGTTTTTAGAGATTTCCACCCCCCCCCCCCCTATTTTTGGCTGTGCCACACAGCTTGTGAGATCTTATTTCCCCTGACCAGGGATCAAACCCATGCCTCCTGCAGGGGAAGCACAGAGTCTTAACCACTGGTGAAAAGTGTTAGTTGCTCAGTCATGTCTGACTCTTTGCAACCCCATGGATAGTAGCCCACCAGGCTTCTCTGTCCATGGGATTCTCCAGGTTAGAACACTGGAGTGGGTTGCGATTCCCTTCTCCAGGTATCTTCGTGACCCAGGGATCAAATCCAGGTCTCCCGCATTGCAGGCAAGTTCTTTACCATCTAAGCCACCAGGGAAACCCCTTTACCACTGAACCACCAGGGAGTTCCCCGGATTTTTAGAGATTTTGAAGCATCAGTGGATATAGAGGGAAAGCATTCTTGTCAGAGAAAACATGGCAATCAGTCACCCCACTCAGAAAACCAGGAACCATCAAGAGGGAGCAATGACTGCAAGGGTGACTGTGGGTTCTGGAATCTGGCTGCCTGGGTGCAGTTCTTCTTTCTACCTACCTGCCAAGTGACACTTGCCAACTTCCTTCCACCAGGGGTTCTCCAACTGGAGGGTGCATAGAATCACCTGGGGGGCTGGTTAAACCCCAGGTGGCTGTCCCCACTCCCACTCAGTCTCTGATTCCCCAGGTCTGGGTGGGGCAGAGAATCCTTTTTTGAAGAATCTCTGGGTGATGCTGATGCTGCTGGTCAGGGAACCCTACTTTGAAAACCGCTGTTTGAAACTCTGTCCTGGTTGATGAAGCAGAATTAATGACAGGATCAACCTTGTGCAAAGTACTCCCCACAGTGCCTGGCATATGGTGTGTATTCAAGAAAGGTTTATTTTTATTGCACATGAGAATTTGATATTTGAAATTGTTTTCTTTTCAAATCAGCAGTGCAAGAAAAGACCATTCCATAAAGGGATTTAGGCTTGAGCACCCATCAAACTGAATTGAAGAGCATATGTGGTTAGTTTCCTTTTCTAGACCTCACGCTGAAATAAATTCCAGATGGACTAAAAGATCTGATGGCACAAAATAAACCCCTAAACCTTTAAAGATGCTGAAAGTATTGATAGGGGCTTTTTTCTCCAGGGAGAACAGTGGAATCTTTTATAACAGGAGGAACAGGGGCTGGGTGCACTCTATGCCACCGACATCCTGCCACCTGTGGGGAAAGCTGGTGAGAACACAGGATCTGCCTCCTGAAAGCCTCCAGAGAGATGAACTGTAGGTTAATGAAAGAGTGGTCCACAGCCCAAGACAGCACCTCGGGTGCTCCTCGAAGATAGAGGAGTCCAGAGGAAGGTGAGCTAGTGCGCTGGGGCTTTAAGGATGCCTGGGTGGGTGGGGCGTGGGGATGGTGAGGTCTGGTTCATGCAGAGGGCACAGGGCATCCCAGGTAGAATGCCAGGAGTGTTCCTGAGGGTGCCCAGCTCATCCCAGTTCCCCCCAAAACTTACCAGCTTTAGCCCTGCATCCAGCCTCCCCCTTTGCAGTCCCAGGCAAACCTGGAGGGTAGGTCAGCCTGGTGCGTGGGCAGGGGTTGGCTGCCTGGCTGGAGTGCACAGTGTCTAGGGGAGCCGTGTGGCTAAGGCAGAAAGGAAGGAAGACTGGCAGGGTTGGTCACATCCTGAGCTCCCCAGGAATTACTTGCCCGTGTTAAGGGAACAGAAAGGAATGGGCTCCATCTGGTCTGGGGACCAACCCCTTCCTTTGGCCAGGATTTCAGAGGACCCTGATTGGAAGTGTGAGGAGCTTTCTTTTGCAGAAAAGAAAGTAATTCCTTGGGTTCATACACGAGTGTTTCTCACTGAGAGCTATTTTTAAAAAATGAGTCTGTTTCTACTCATTTCAGCAGGAGAAAAACAGAACAAAGAAGTGTGTGTGTGTGTGTGTGTGTGTGTGTGTGTGTGTGTGTGTGTGTAGAGTCTTTTGTTTAAGGAAATCATGGTACATCGCTGGGAAGGGTAGGGTTGGCGGCCCCTGTGAGGGTCTTTCCTGCTTCCCTGTTGTTACTGACTGGAGCTGGAAAGTTAAGGGAAAGCCCTGGAGATCAGAGTATTGATGTTTCAATTACTGGTTAGCAAGTCTGATCTACATTCAGCCACCAACTTTCTCAGAGAAGGCTTAGGACACAGACGAAGCTCCCAAGTGTTTAACCCAGGATGCTATACACAAAATCTGGAGGAGATTTATGTCAGAAGGAATCCCTGATTCTCCCATTGCAATCACCCTAGGACTTGCAGGTACCAAAGGAGAATTCTATTAATATTTTACACAGCAGTTTAATCAAAATATATACTGCATGTGTTCTGTGAACTCAACTGTGGTTGTCTTCGTGGACACCTAGGGGAAACTTCGTGAATCTCACTGTTTCATTCAGAAATGAAACCAGGCACTCATATGTGTTAATGTGCCAAGTCACTTCAGTCATGTCCAACCCTATGGACTATAGGGAGACCGCCAGGCTCCTCTCTCCATGGGATTCTCCAGGCAAGAATACTGGAGTGGGTTGCCATGCCCTCCTCCAGGGGTCGTTCCTGACCCAGGGATCGAACTCACGTCTTTTACGTCTCCTGCATTAGCAGGTGGGTTCCCTACCACTAGCACCACCTGGGAAGCCCATACTTACATAAATAGGTGATAGGACAATATGATGATGTAATCAGGTGATGAAATGACCATGCTCTGGAGTGATGCAGTCCCAGTGATGCGGTCCCAACTGCTTAGTCACCACAGGTAGCGTCAGTCCCGTGTATTTCAATGACTCCTTTTTCCAGTCTCCTACAACCTTTCTGATTTTGAAAATGAGAATATCTTGGGTGGGTTGGTGCTCAGCCATCATTACTGCCTCTCGCATGAGATCCAGTCTCCTTGCAGCTCTCGTGTGAAGGGCCGGTGTTGGGTGCAGTGACTGTGGCAAACCATGGGCTTAGCAAAGACCTAGTAATGCCCAGTTTTTTTTTTTCTTGTATTTATTTTTTATGGGGATTTCTATTTGTTTATTTATTTTTGACTGCACTGGGTCTTTGTTTCTGGAACTGGAAAACACACATGGGAGTCTCCCTAGTTGCGGCCAGTGAGGGCTATTCCCCACTGCAGTGCACAGGCTTCTCTTTGTGGTCGTTTCTTCTGTTGCAGAGCCCAGGCTCTAGGCTCGTGGGCTCAGTAATTGTGGTGCACGACTGAGTTGCTCTGAGGCATGTGGGATCTTCCTGGACCAGGGATCAAGCCCATGTCCCCTGCACTGGCAGGCAGAATCTTATCCACTGCACCACCAGGGAAGAACTTGTATTTACTTTTAGGGTTACCATTTAGAGTGAATGCTACCAGTTCTCCATTCAGTGTAGTGAAACCGTCTCCTGGAAAGTGAGTGTGTTTGAGAAAGCCTTAATAGAAAGTGAATTGACCTAAATAAAAATATTGCCAAATGAGCAGCAGAGACGGCGTGGGGTTATGGCACAGAGAATGGGAACTGCCTGCCTGCAGGTTGGGAAACACTGGTGTGGAGCTCAGACCATGAGAAATGGCTAGAGGCTGAAAGTGGGGGAAGGAAGGCTTCCTGGAGGAGGTGGGACTGAAGCATGTTCTTGAAGATTGGAGAGGAGTTGGAGTGGTGGGCTAGAAAGGAAGAGGGACATTTCAGACAGGGGCTGGGAGAAAAACAGGTGCAAAGGCTGAGCGATAGGAATGGTGCTGGAATGTTCTGAGGCCTGAGCGTCTGCCTGAGCGTCTGCCTGGGAGGCACCAGCAGGCTTGTGTGGGAGGGAAGGAGGGGAGAGATTACTCGTGACTCCCAGTGTATAGTGGGCAGCTGCCACCCGTCTGGGTGTGACAGAAAGTGGAGGACATCACTCCTCTCCATCTCCATTTACAAATTCTCCTCGGGGCTGGACAAAGCTATGAAACCTAATGATTTTGTAAGAGACGGTCTATTGCCTATTCCCTGGCTGATACTGAAAGCGCTTATGGTCATTTTAATAATGACTTTCAAAATAATTTTAAGCTGCTAAAGCACATTTCAGAAAGAGTGAAGAAATTGATAACAGAAAAACAATTAGCCACCCTCCCACTCTCTACCTTGGTCCATTTTTTCCCTTGGTCTTAAAGATCTTTGATACTTTTTATTGTCTTGGGGTTGCAAGATCAAAAGCCCAGGGGGCTGGGGTCAAGAGAAATGAATGAATCAGGCAAAACACATGAGAATTGGCACAGGGGTGGAAACAGCAGGGCATGGGGGGACCGCGGCCACTCCAGCGGGCCTTCCATAAGGAATCTTGCAGGCTCAGTGTTGCTGTACCTTTTTGAATCCAAGACAGTGGCCTATGCTCAGGGCAACAGCTACAGTTGAAGACGGGATGGTCGGTCCTCCCAGGCCGTGCGAGAGAAAAGGTCCAGCCCAGTCCAGCCCAACCAGATGGACTCAGTGAGGCCAACACTGGGCTAGAGCCAGCCACGTGGTCTCGTAACTTTTCCTGAGATCGTGTCCGAGGGTCTAGGCCTTCCTGCCCTTCTTTCTGTGCTCATCTCAGTCCAAAAGCTCTGCCCACCCAGCCCTAGCCACACAGCCAGGCTTTTTTCGACATGAAGATCTTTGCTGCCAGGCACCACACCTGCCCAATTGCAGTGGAGACACGCTGTTTTGCAATCTCTCTCCCGGTGTGATTCATTTAGGACTCGGGGCTTCAATTGATGGCATGTGGAGTGTGCATATGCCTCTTGGCTCCGTGGCAGGGCTCCTGGGCGCTCGCAGCAGCTGGTGCTAAAGAGCTCCGACCGTCATCCCTGCCCTGCCAGCTCCGTCTTAATCCCTATCTCGCTCTGGTTTCCAGACCCAGAGAGACACACACGTTTATCCACCACTTGGCCGGGGAGACGGGAACAGTTTGGTTTGATTCTCTTTTTTGGGTGACTGCTTTGGTCCTGGCTATGAGCAAGTGCGCGCGGGGACCCATCTGCTACCCCCTGGAGGAATGCGCCTCCTGGGGGCCGCTCAGGGCGAGATGCCGCCTGCTCAGCCGCTCCTGTGGGCAGGCTGCTTAAGGCTCTGAGAGTTGCAGCCAGCCTGCTGAGACCTTAGACACGTGGGGCGTGGAAGCCACAGCCTAGAGCATCTCTCTCACACGCGCAGTAGCGAGCTGCTTCTTTCCTCAGTGAACCACCCATGGTCCTGGATGTGAAACTTTGCATTTTCTCCTTCCTTCCCTCACCACCTCCCCCTCCCCTTCCTCCCCATCCTTCCCTTCCCTCCCTTCCCTTTCCTTTTTTTCTCTCCATCCCTTCCTCCCCCCCCCCCCCCACTCCATTCCTTCCTTCCCTTTGTCCTTCCCTTCTTTGTCTTTGCTTTAGTCCTATAGCTTTAAGCTGTGCATTTAAAGATGTCAAAGGGACATCTCATCATGCTCAGGATAAAATTCAAAGCTCTCCCACCGCCTGCAGGGCCCCGTGTGACCTACAACCCTTCCTCCTGGACCTTACCCACCCTCCCAGCTCCATTCCACCCCAGTCAAAGTCTTCTTCACATCAGCGTCTCTTCTCCCTGAAATATCCTTCCTAGCCATTTCACTCTCTCCCTTCCTCCCTCTCATTCCCAATTCCGTCTCCATCCAAACATCCAAGGGCATTCTGGTAAACCATCTCCGGGGTGGGGACAGAAAGAAATCCCGCGCACCCCCAGGCTCTGATTTGTAGTGTTTGCCCATTTCCCTGTATATTGGGCTGGCCGAAAAGTTAGCTTGGGTCTTCCCATAGGCTGCCACAGACGAATCTAAATGAGCTTTTTGCCAAGCCAGTATTTCCACTGGGATGGTTTTCAAGTTACCAGGTGACCCCGCTGAACAAGAGCTGGGAAGGGGTACACAGACTTGGCTCTTAGGAGCCTGAGCGACCCAGCTCCAGCTTGCCTTCCTTGTACCCTCTCTATCAAATTCATTCCGTGTCTTCTTTACGCTGCTCAGTTTTTGTAGTACTCATCACTACCCGGCCTGTTACATTGATTTGCTGTGTGTTCCTTCCCACTGTGAGAACAGGGGCTTTGTATGTTTTCCTTGTGTATGGATGCACAGTGCCTAGCACAGTGCCTGATTATTGCAGGCATTCCAGGAACAGGAAAGAACTAATAACCATAAATACATACATTGTAGCATTGTTTGTAACAGTGCTACAGGGAAAAAAAAAAAAAAACCCTGGAAACATCTTGTATTTTGATTGATAGAGGACCTGGCTGTATCTTGATTGAAATTCCACAGGTATTGCTCAAGTTTGCATTTGTTGTCATTGTTCAGTCACTCATTCATGTCCGTCTCTTTGTGACCCCGTGGGCTGCATGCAGCATGCCAGGCTTCCCTGTCCTTCATTATCTCCCAGAATCTGCTCAAACTCATGTCCATTGAGTCGGTGATGCCATCCAACCATCTCATCATCTCATCCTCTGTCACCCTCTTCTTTTACCTTCAATCCTTCCCAGCTTCAGGGTCTTTTCCAGTGAGTCAGCTCTTGGCATCAGGTGGCCAAAGTATTGGAGCTTCTACATGGCATGGCTCATAGCTTCATTGAGTTCACCACAACAAGCCCCTTCACCACGACAAGGCAGTGATCCATGAAGGGGAGAGTTTTGCATGCTGCTGCTGCTGCTGCTAAGTCGCTTCAGTTGTGGCCGACTCTGTGCGACCCCCTAGACAGCAGCCCACCAGGCTCCCCCATCCCTGGGACTCTCTAGGCAAGAACACTGGAGTGGGTTGCCATTTCCTTCTCCAATTCATGAAAGTGAGAAGTGAAAGTGAACCCGCTCAGTCGTGTCCGACTCCTAGCGACCCCATGGACTATAGCCTACCAGGCCCCTCCGTCCATGGGATTTTCCGGGCAAGAATACTGGAGTGGGTTGCCATTGCCTTCTCCGGAGTTTTGCATAGTTGGCATCTAATCCTGATTTAGCCTGGAAAGTTCTGATCATGCTGCAATAACAAATGTTCCCCAACCTGGGATGCTTATTTCTTGCTCAAGCTGCATGGCTGTCCTCAGATGACAGGACTCTGCTCACTGTGGTCCCTCAGGGACCCAGGCTGCTATGGTGGCTGCCATCTGAATGTCCCTGGCTACCCTGTGGAGGCATATGAGCTTGGAGCATCTGACTTCAACTGTTAGGTCCTCTGGTCCAGAAAGTGGCGCCTGTTACTTCTGCTCACAACTCATTTGTTGGAACTAGTCACATGATTCCACCCAACAAAGGGATCCAGGAAGTTTAGTCTGCCCTGTGAGTGGAAGGAGACCAGGTTCACGTGAGATGGGGCTGCTCACGGCTCCCAGGCATCCCCCTCTGGTGTCCAGGAGGAAAGTCACAGACCACCTGTCACACCTTCCTTAGGTCCCCAGCTGTTGGAATCTCCAACAGGGTGGATGATGAGGGTGCAGCTTATAAAACCACTTTCTCACCTGGACCCCAGAAATGCAGATTTGCCCCTGGGACTGGGGCTCAGAGACCCTCAGTCTCAACTCAGAGGGGCATGCTGACAACCTGGAAAGGCACATTGCATGTGAAAGAATGCATCCCCAGGCATTGTGCAGACACACTGGGAAGTTTATTGATGCATGTTGGCAATAACAGAAATTCTTTAGCAGGAAGTAATTTGCCCCAGAATTCCCTTATTTCTTTTGGGAACAGAATGAGATGAAAATTAGACACTGTAGTGTGACGTTTTCTTCAGTTGGTGGGGGAAGAGGTGTTCTTCCCTTTGTGTTCCTGTTTCTGGGAGGTGGTTGCTCACTACTTGGGTTTCCTCCTTCAGGGAGGCTCGCTCCTGTTTTCTCGATGCTGCCCCTTGAGCTTATATATCTCCAACCTGAAGAGATATCTGTAGCTCAGCGGTAAAGAATTTGCCTGCTAATGCAGGAGACAAAAGGGATGTGGATTCCATCCCTGTGTTGGGAAGATTCCCTGGAGGAGGAAATGGCAACCCACTCCAGTATTCTTGCCTGGAGAATCCCAAGGACAGAGGAGCCTGGTGGGCTACAGTCCACTGGGTCACAAAGAGCCAGAACTGACTGAGCAGCTGAACACACACATCTCCAACCTGAAACAATGTGGTGTATGGGACGGGATTTAATCTTCACTCAATTGATGGATTTCCCCCCTCATTTTGGTGGTTTCTTTGTTTGTTAGTTATGTTTAACTGGAAATTCGTTTGAAGGGAGACAAATTCAGCTTGACCTTATTACAGGAGCGTCACCTGTGCATGGTGGTAATCCGTTTAAACGGAAACTCAACAAGGAGACAGCAGAGCTGATCGCTTAGATCTCTGCTTGCCTTTTCATTGGCTTCAGAAATGGCAAGCTTTCTTGTCTCAGTTCCTTCTGAATTCCATCCCGTGCCTGCAGAGTCGTGGGCAGAGGTTGGAAAGAGAGTCGGGAGGGAGGCGTGCGTGGGGGTGACTTGAGATGCAGGGGGATTTCTGCACCGAACAGTTGGCTCTGATTTGAGGAACAGCCCCGGAGAGGTTTCAGAATTACCCACCTCTCAAGTTGAGCGTCTCTGAGCTGCGTGCATCGCGCTTCCTGTGTTTCTCAGCGAGCGCCACCCCCAGGTCGGTGCTGTGTTTCCGTCCTCAGCTGCTCCCCATCACCAGGGGCCAGAAACAGACATCTGCCCCCAGCAAACACCCCCAGTCCCGGCTCTACCCTGCCCTACCCTAGAGCCGGATTTCAAGGAGAAGAGCAACTGAGCAAAAGGTGGAAAAAGTAAGACCCACTGCTGCTGTCTGATCAGACTTAGATCCTGAGAATCACAAAATTATTTGTAGGGCCCATGTTATTAACTCATCTACATCTTCAATAAACACACACAGATTCATCTCTAATATATGCATATATGTATATATATGTACTTTTTCAAGTTCTTTTCCACTATAGTCTATTACAAGATATTGAATATAGTTCCCTGTGCTATACAGTAGGTCCTTGCTGTTTATCTATTTTATACAAAGTAGAGCTTGGGCTTGGATGGTGCTAGTGGTAAACAACCTGCCTGCTAACGCAGGAGACATAAGAGACGAGGGTTCGATCCCCGGGTAGGAGAGATCCCTGGAGGGGGGGCGTTGCAACCCACTCCAGTATACTCGCCTGGAGAATCGCATGGACTGAATGGACTCAGCACACACACAGCGTGTATCTGTTAATCCCAAACTCCCAATTTGTCCTTCCCCCACCTCCCTTTCCCCTTTGGTTTGTTTTCTAAGTCTGTAAGTCTATTAAAGAGCATTTTCATTAATTCATTTGTTTGAAAAAACTTTATTGGAGTAGAGTTGATTTACAATGTTGTGTTAGTTTCAGGTGTACAACAAAGTGAATCAGTTATATTAATATATATACATATAACCACTCTTCTTTAGACTCTTTTCCCATATAGGTAATTCCAGAATATTGAGCAGAGTTCCCTGTGCTATACATAGAACCTTATTAGTTATCTACTTTATACAGAGTGGTGCGTATATGCCAATCCCGATTCACCCCTCCCTCTTCCTTTCTCCCTTGGTAACCACACATTTGTCTTCTACATCTGTAACTCTATTACTGAATTTTAGATCAGTTCATTTGTAGCCTTTTTTAAGATTCCACATATAAGCGATATCATATGATATCAGTCTTTCCCTGTTTGACTTCACCCAGTATGATGAGTGCTGCATGTTGCTGCAAAGGGCATTATTTCATTCTTTTGTATGGATGAATAATATTCCTTTGTATATATATTCCACATCTTCTTTATTCATTCTTCTATTGATGGACATCTCGGGTTGCTCCCATGTCCTGGCTATTGTATATAGTGCTGCAATGAGCATTGAGGTGCATGGAAAAGAATTCATAATAATGATACTAAAGAACATTTTTAAATACAGTGTTTACCTCTGATTCTACCCTGAATCAATGATTGATCAGTTTTGCTTTCTCATCTCCTCTGTGCTCTGTGAATTTTTTCATATACATATGACAAATATATATATTTTTTCCCTGACAAAGCTGTCACTGTACAGCTCTGGCAGTTTTACCTTGCTGATGTCCTTGGTGTCGACCTCTTACTGCTTCATGCTTGCTGGAGGAGGCCCTGGATTCCTCTGCTGGCTGTGTTTGCCGATGAGAAAGGTGAGCATCTAAGCATGCTGCAGCTGCTGTGGACAACTCCTATGCTCTGGAGGGGACAGGATGTCTCTTCAGTGGAATTGTGGATTTCTCACCACTTGCTTTCCCATCCCTCCCACCCCCAGTCCCACCACAAGCTCGCACCTCACTTTCGATTGTTCTTAGGTAGGTAGATAAACTCCTTTGGCCACTTATGCAGCACGTGTAAAATGACCATCTTCCATTCTATTTCCAAAGGTATTTTTCTCTCCGTCTCTGCTGCTTAATCAACTCTCAGCTCCAGGAGGGCAGGTGCATTGACCAATTTCCCCCCACTTTTTGTGTTCCCAGCACCTACAACAGTGCTAATAATAAGTATATGCTAAATGAAATATTAAGTTTTCTACTGATTTTTTAAAAAACTGGCTGCTATTAACCATGACTATACCCGTATAATTGCTGCTGTGATTTTTATTGTAGGCCTTTGGATGATTTTTCTGGTAATCAGCATCATAGTGAAAGTGTGCTGAGTGCTCAGATGGAGGCATGTCATTGACTTCTTGGAACTGTATGTATTAAGAGTAGGAATCAGGACAGGGAGAAGTGAAGATGTGGATGGTTAGATACCTCTCTAATTGTCAGGTCGCTCCTTTCCTGTAGGACCTGGCACTTTTGTTCAAACCTCTCTCAAATTCCAGGGTCTCATCTCTTAATTATCACATGATAGCGCTCCTTGTTTGATGTTTCTTCAGGTGTTGACATAACATTTTTTTTTCCTTTCCCATGTTTATTCCAATAAGAGATTTACAAGTTCAGGTTTTCATGAATCACATAGAGGGGAAAGAACAAGGTGAATCTTTCTGTCCAGCAAACCTATGCATCCTTTTTCCTTAGCATCCAAGTTTTGGAAACTACTGAGATGTGTCATTTTGAGGCCAACCTGGTGGTATTCTTCTGTAAAGTTGTGTGAAATGAATTTATGTGTAGCAAGGTTGGTTTTCAATGAGTTCATCATTTCTATCTATCCTTTAATAGATGCCGTTTGAACTCCAAGCATCAGCCTAGTCATGCTTGGATTCTATACACTGGATTTGTGTCCATGTTGGTACTACCTGCTGCAGGGTCTGTGGCTTAGCCCTGGCTTGTGCAAGAGCATCAGTGGGATGCAGTGAGCCTTTGAGGGCATCACGAGGACCAAGCGTTTGGACTGGCTGTGTAAGGAGAGTGGATGGCATTTTAGAAATCAGCTCCAGGACTGTCTCGGATTTTGCTCGTTGGATAACACCCCACTGTCCAGAAATAGTTTCATACCTGTACAAATGTCTGCTTAACATGCAGGTAACTCTGCATACAGGAGAGGATCCGACTGGAAGAGAGAGCTTGCAAAATCGTTCCTATTAAGTCACTTGTATAAAACAGGTGGAGTTTGGGAACTGAAAGGCTTTTCAACAAATGTTTCAAAGCAAAGCGTTTAGCTTTAAGCACCTGGCAAGAAACATGCATATCAAGTTCACAAGAGGGTCTATTAGCGTGACAGCTGCTCTGAATATAACAGGGTCTCGGGAGCCTGTCTCTCGGTTGCTTCTGAATTTCCCTCAGGGCAGCCTGTCACCATCATCTGAAATGAGAAATTAGGATCAGGGCAGAGGATCAGGCTCACACATCAATTCCCCGTGCGTTCTGGGACTCACCCTGGGCTGGTATGGGGACCACGAGACCTGTCCACTTGAGGGAGCTGCTCTAATCAGAGATACCACTGATCTGTTCCAAGCCATCAGATTTGGACTTCTGGGAATTTACAGTCCAGAGTGGAAGGTGTTGGGATGCTGAAGCAGGGACTGGCAGCCCTCTGGGGAAAGGTTCCTGAGCTCCTATTTCTGGGTCCTCTGATACATCCCAGATTTCCCCTCTGGCTGGGTTGGCTGTCGAACTTGGCTCTGGGTGTTCTGAGACCCCACCATCCTTCCAATAAATTTACTTTCTAGCTTAGGGTAGCCCACGGCTAATTCTGTTGCTTGCAAAGGAAAGAAACTTGACTAACGTGCAAAGGAGCGAGATGTGAGATTTCATATTATTGGGAAATCTTTTGGAGGCTACATGGCATAGGACGACATTTCTGTGACAACCGTTCTTGTTTCCCTTCCTTGACATATGGCAGGTGATCTTGACAAGATGGCTCCAAGGCACAGATCAGAGAGACGGAGGCTTGTTTGAAAGACATAAGTGTATCATTCAGGTTCAAGTCAGGAGATGGAGACACACCAGTTACTTTAGCAGAGAGAATTATACATATATATAGATACACAAGCAGAACTGTTAACCAAGTATTAGAGGATGACAAAGGCAAAAAGGCAGGTGCTGAGTGGCTAATAGTAAAATTCAGAGGCATGGCAGCCAGGACCCAGAGCTTAAGGTGGGCGGGGGGCGGGGGAAGCTGGCTGGCTCTTTTTGGAACCCCAGGAGGTGTAATGATGGCAGAACTTCAAGTAGGCACCAACTGCTGCTCTGGGAACAACCTGCGCCTTTCCAGTTAAGTGCCAGGGCAGGAGCAGCAGTGACAGAAAACCCTCCTCCATCCTTCCTGCCTCACTAGCGCCCCCGACTGGAGAGTCAAACAGGGAGCTGAGGAGAGAGGATGGGCTTGGGTGCCCAACAACATCCTTGCCCCAGGATATCAGAATGCACGTGACTGGTAATCATAATATAGTGATGTTATAAACCCCAATTTTTAAGAAAAGAAACAAAGTAATAAATGCCCATATACTTTACTACTAGGAACAAATTTGTTGCAGGACAGCTGACCCTGGCTTACACTTATGCATCTGTGTGCCAGAGCCCCTGTCTGAAAACTCCAGGTCTAGAAACGTGTTTTTGAAGTAGAGTTGATTTACAAAGTTGTATTAGTTTCAGGTGTATAGCAAAGTGATCCTAAAAAACAATATGTATACTTCAGTTTCTTGGCATTTATAGGTTATTACAAGATATTGTATATAGTTCCCTGGGATATACAGTAGATACTTATTGTTTATCTCTTTCATACATAGTCATTTGTATCTGTTAATCCCAAACTCTTAATTTATCCCCCACCTCCTTTTCCATTTGGTAACCATAAGATTGCTTCTGTTGTCTGTGGTCACAAATCTTTCTACCAACTTTACTCACTCCTTTTAGTCTTTTATATTCCCCCCAAATTCTTTCTGCACGAAGAATATTTTCTCTTCTCTCTTGTTCTACACAGTGAACCCCACTCTAACTACCCAAGTTGTAGGTGTAGCTATAGGAGTGGGCAGTTCACTGATTTAACTCTTGAATGTTGACCGATTCCACCACAAGGTTCTCATAGGAGCTGGTAGTTGACAGACAGCTGGACGGAAAGTTCATTGTCTCCAGTAAGAGTTTTCAGATGTTTCTTCCTCCTCACTGAGAGTAAAAGCAATATTATTTACAAGTTCATCAAATATGATAGTGAATCTCTTTCCTCTTCCCATTTTTCCAGCCAAGTTGGAGTGTTGTGTGTTTGCAACCCAGAAATATATGGTTTCCATTTATTTCATTAACTATAATTCTCGTATTAACTTCTGTGCTGCTGTGTGAACAAATGTGTCTCCAATAAATAAAAAGATACACAGAGTAAGGCCCCATATATGTTTTGAAGCCAAAAAATACACAGAGAGAGGAGGAAATACGTGTTCAGACATTAGCAGAAACACTGTGTGAAAGGAGCTGCGGGTTATCCGACAGATATCAAGAGAGTGGGGAATGGCCTGGTGCTTTTCTAAGATGAGACTGGCAGGTCATCTCCATGTTTATTTATTTAATTTGCAACAATTTATTGGGCTTTGATTCTTTTTAATTTTTTTGCACAGTTTTAATTTATACTGAATTTTTCAGAAAGGCACACAGAAAACCAAGGGAAAGTTAACTTTTGGCTTGGGACTTTACCAAAAAGTTGGTCAATATTTGGAACTCAGGTTACTGAGGCCAACACTGCTGATGATATTTGAGTCACCAGAACAATACACCAATACCATGCGGTACTAGTAGTAGCACTCAAGTAATTCTGGGTGTAGGGGCAAGCGTCTGTTTATTTCTTTATGTTGCCTAGCAGGAGTCTCGATTTTTTTCCAGGCTCTACTTGTAGGTGCAGTAGAAAACAAAGCGGAGCAATGTGCCTCTCTCACAGAACTCACGTTCCACTGGGAACAGACAGAAAAAACAATACATAATTAAAAAGCACTAGAGTGAACTTGCTGGGTGATGTTAATTGGTGTTTAGTTGCTCAGTTATGTCCAACTCTTTTGTGACCCCATTGACTATACCCCACCAGCCTCCTCTGATCATGAGATTTCCCAGGAAAGAATACTGGAGTAGACTGCCATTTCCTTTTCCAGATCTCCCAGGGATTGAACCCGTGTCTCCTGCATGGGAAGGCAGATTCTTTCCCGCTGAGCTACCAGGGAAGCCCAATCACTCTCTAAAAACGTATTGATACGTCTCTGGTCAATAACGTGTTTGAAAAAGAAAAAAAGGGTGGCAGGGTGGCCTCAGTGAAGAGATAAAATATGAGCAAAGACTTGAAGGGTAAAGGAGTTAGCCAAATGGATGTCTGGAAGAAGAGTTTCCCAAGTAGGAAGGACAGTCAGTGCAAAGGCCCTGAGGCAGAGACTGCATAGCGTGTTTTAGGAACAGTAGGTGCATCTGAAGCAGAGTGAGCTGGGAGGAGGAGGAAGATGTAGCAGGAAATGAGGTCCAAGGACTCAGATCATACAGAGATTTGTTGGCCTTGTAGGAGTTTGGCTTTTTTATAGAACTGAAATGGAAAACCACTGCAGGGTTTTGAATGGAAAAATGATGTAAGCCAACTTACAATTTCCAAGGAGCCCTACCTGCTGTGTTGGGGAAGGGAGAGATGGTATTACAATAATACAGGCAGGATGCTAGTTGTACCAACGCCCCCAACACTAGTTTGCACATGGGATGATTTAACCATGGGTTTGAAACAACTGACCTGGTTTAAGTAACACCAGGGGGAAAAATAATTGCTCTCCAAAAAGCCCTGGCTGCAATAGGTATACTTGTTTACCCTTTCCAAGAAGATTAGCATTAAATATGAAAGCTCACAACACAGTCTCAATTATGAGTTACTATTTTCACATTTTATTCCCCGGTAGCTCCACGGTTCATCCCTTTGAACAACTTCATTAATAACTGGAGACGAATCCCAAACCTTCTCCTATTAACTTTTGATCTGGAAATTCAACCCTGTTGACATTCAGACACACATTTGATCTTTGCTTGCATTCTGTATTTGAACCAATTTAGCTTCCCCATGTACAAGCTAATTATTGGACTGGCAGCCCGAGATGCCACCCAGATATCTTGTTGAGGAGAAGCCACAGTGAGGGCCTCCGAAAGTGTTTCAAGTGCCTGACGATTCACTTCTTCATGGAGCAAAAACATACCTTAAAGGGCACTGGAAATACAAAATCCACTGGGTGGGTTCTTCGTGTCACTTGCACTGAAGACTTTTAAATGGTTTTTGAAAAGCCCTCTTTGATTTAGAATGAGATACAAGATAACATTTTTTCAATGGATGCCTCTTATGCAGTGTGAATGGGTTTACAGCTTCTGGTTTAGTCCAGGGTAAGACAGAAAGATTAGATCAGCGGAGTCCAAAGCTGTCTGCATCAGCCATCAGTCACAGCAAGTCACACTGTCAGAGATTTCTGTTTAGATTTTATTAAATGCACTGTGAGTTTACTCCTGGCCCAGTGATTTTCCTCTGCCTTTCAAATTCCCTTCACTCTTGAAGGTGCCCAGTGGAATTCTGACAGGTTGTCAGACCCAGACAACTCCTGTGGAATTGACACGACACCTGGTTGCTTATTAACATCCATTTCCACCCCCACCGCCCTGCTGATTCCTGCCGAGCTGCTTTCCCAGGCGGCTCACATGCTCTCGAGTCTGCAGACCCACCCTGCAGCCAGGGTCTAGCTTCCCTGGTTTTAGAGTTGCCCCGAGCCCTCCTGAGGCGGTGGTCCGACAGGGGATGTGATCCAACTGTGGCCAATCAGAGGTGAGGAGAGACTTGCGGGGGGCTTCTAGAAAAGGTTTTCCTCTCTTCTGAGTGGGCTTCAAGAGGTACCCTTCCCCTTGCTTCCTTTGGACGCTGTTGCACAAAGATGTTTTGCTGACTGTTCCTGATTGGGGGGGAGGGTGGATTGGATACGAGGGAGCAAGGAGAAGCAGGCTGTCACAGGGTGGGGCCCTGGATCAAGTCAGCCCTGAAGGCTGCTCCATCTCCAAATTCCCGTTACATAAGCTTATGATCTTCCTTTTCGATTAAGCTGGTTTCAGTTGGTTTTCTGTTTCTTATAAACTAAACCCTGCTCTCTCAAGGATTTTGTAGAATTACTGTTCCTTGTGGCTAAAGCACTTTATGTTTCTTGGAGGGTAGCTTTGAAGTAATTTAATAAAATTCAGTGTTCGGATGGGCACAGATGTTTCATTTATAGAGTATTAGGGATATACTGGGTGTTCCCTAGTGGCTCAGATGGTAAAGAATCTGCCTGCAATGCAAGAGACCCAAGTTCTGTAAGAAACATGGGTTTGATCCTGGGTCAGGAAGACCCCTGGAGGAAGGCATGTCAACCCACTACACTATTCTTGCTTGGAGAATCCAATGGTCAGAGGAACCTGATGGGTTACAGTCCATGGGATTGCAAGGAGTCGGACATGACTGAAGCAATTTACCATGCATGCACACAGGGTTATACTGGGTTCAAAGAGGAGGAGTAAAATTTAATGAGGTTTACAAACTGAGGATGTTTGTGCTCACCTGTGTTTTCTTTGTTGCTTCATTTAACAGATAGAGGTATCACCACTTTCATATAGTTTGGTAGTTTTCAGCTGTCTTATTTTGTACTTTTCCATATGTAACTTACAACATTTCCTACAGTGAGCATGTATACTGTAATAATTACATATGTTACAGCAAAAAAAAGTTATTAGTAAAAGATAAATTCAGATAAATGTAAGATACTTTCCAATTCTGGAGAAGATAAGATCATATTCTTTCTTTTTTAGATTTTTTAAAATGTGGACCATTTTTAAAGTCTTTATTGAACTTTTGTTACAACATTGCTTCTGTTTTGTTTTGGTTTTTTGGCTGCAAGGCATGTGGGATCTTGGCTCCCCTACAAGGGATAGGTGGGGACCCCTTGCATTGAAAGTCTACCATTGGACCTCCAGGGATGTCCCCGAAGATTGTATTCTAAAGTCTATTTAACAAGCATGTAAAGTAAGAGGTTGGGTGGAGAAGTCAGATTTAAAATGAATACAGGATAGAAAAGTCTTACTAATCTTGCTTCCTGTTTTCTGAAACTTTGAATTATATTTGGTGAATGTTTCTCCCTTAACTGAAAAATGAGATTTGAGATGTAGTTTGGAGCTACCCGCTATATCCACTTCTATTTAATGGTCAGTTGGGAATTATATAAATCTGTTTTCTGCATTCAGTGTGCTGAAAAAATTGCAACTAATGACTCAAGAAGGACCAACCCTAGGGATCTCTGTATCCCAGGAAGTAAAAGCTTAGAAACGTCTGCAATAAAGAAGAAAATGATGATTAGGGTTGGGACACCTCTTTTCTGTTGGTCAGGCTGCCAAATGGCTATTTTTTTTTTTTAATTTTTAAAAGTATACTTGGATTTTTAAAACATTTATTTATTTGGCTGCACTGGGCCTTAGTTGTGGCACGTGGGATCTGCACTGTGCTGCGCGGACTTCTGTAGTTGTGGCATGGGGGCTTAATTGTCCTGCAATTTGTGGGATCTCAGTTCCCCAACCAGGGACTGAACTGTGTCCCCTGCATTCGAAGGCAAATTCTTTACTACTGGACCACCAGGAAAGTCCCAAGACCTCCAAATAACTATTGATTCCATACTTTTCTTTTGACCACATTGACCTCGCTCTGGCCTCTCTAAATATGTTCAGTGAACCCTTGGGTTGAAACCTCAGAGAAATTAATGAAGACCTAAAATATATCAGACTCTGGGAAAATAGTGCCTTTGTATATTCATTTGCCAAGACTGCCGTGACACAGAGAACGGTAACTTGGTAGCTCTAATTACAGAAACTTTCCCTCCCGCAGTTCTAGGGGCTAGCAGTCCAAAATCAAGCCCTGGCACGTTTGGTTTCTTCTGAAGGCTGAGGAGGGGAATCCGGTCCACCCTTTCTTCTAGCTGCCGATGGTCTGCTGGTCGTCCACTGTCCTCACTCTCTGCCTCCATCTTCACATGGCATTCTCTCCATGTTCATGTCCAATTTCCCCCCTTTTGTAAGGGCAGCACTCAGGTTGGAGGAGGGAGAAACCTACTCCAGAATGACCCCATCACCCCATCAACTAATTATACTTGCAATGACCCTATTTCCTCATTCAGTCACATTCTGAAGTTCTGAAGGTTAGGAAGGGTTTCAACTTATGAATATTGGCAGCGGGGGCGGGAGCAGGGGGACAAAATTCAATCCCTAAGAAGAAAATTTCAGTGTGGGCTTTTAGAGTCAGTGCAGGAAAAGTGATGAGATATTTCTGGCAGAGTCTAAAAGGTTGATTTATACCAGTTGAACACACTTCTTTTGGAAACAGGTTTACATTTGGTGTAGAGCAGTGTAGCTTATGAGTTGCTCTCATGACTCATTGTGATGGATCCAGGACAGGACAAGTTTGGTGATGAAAGGGATGGCTATTGCTGTAGATTAGATCCTGCTTCTCAAAGTGGAGCCACGGGCAAGCCGGTTCTGTCTCTGGAGGACATTTGGCTGTGTCTGGAGATGGTGTTGTTTGCCCCTCTGGCTGGTGGTGGTGGGGTGCTATTGGCATCTAATGGACCAAAGCCAGGGACGCTGGTGAAAGCCCTGTACCTGCATGGCACCTGATAGTCCCTCACAACAAAGATTTCTCCAGCCCCAAGTGTCAGTCCTGCTGAGGCTGAGAAACCGTGGGTTAGATGCTTCCGCCCTCAAAATAAATCTGCAGTGAAGTTAAAAATGGAGATGAAGGTAAGGGAGGGATCTGATAAAAATGAGAGATTAAATCTGGAACATGCGAGTTTTTTTTACACGTTCACTGAACTTAATAGGGAGCATGGAAATTCTACCTCAATCACAATCATGTTCTCCTTTTAGGGCAGCATACTAGCCTGCCTATGAGAGGGATAATTTTCACATCCTGCATTAACAAAGCCTCAGACATTGCACTGTGTTCTGTCTGTGTTTCTGTGATGCTGGGTACCAGCTCTTTGCCCCTAAGCAAATTACCCCTCTCCAAGCTTCAGTTTCTCTTTCCATAAAGTGGGTACAATGACCATATTAAGAGCTAATGTTTCCTTTATGTTTGCCATGCTGTGTACGTGCTCTGCATAGATTTCTATACGTGGATCATCTGTGAACAAGTCTCCAAAGCAAATATCCTTTTTTACTTTATAATGGAAACATCTGAGGTGTAGAGCAGGTAGGTAGTTCACTCAAGGTCATGTAGTTGGAAAGCGGTAGAATTGGTGAGTATCTATGGTGGATAAATGGATAGAGAAGATGTATTTGTTCTGTGGAATAGCATTTAATCACCGAGAAGGAAGGAAATCCTGCCATTTGCAACAACATAATGGACCTTGGGAAAGTCATGTTAGAAGTGTAATAGCCAGAGAAAGACAAATACTGTATGGTACTGCTTATATGTGGAATCTAACAAAGTAAGATTCATAGAAACAGAGAAGAAAGGTGGTCATCAGGGGCTGGAGGAGGGGATGAGTGAAAGTGGTCAAAGGAACCAACTTCCAACTGTGAGATGAGTCAGTTCAGAGGATCTAATGTACAGCATGGTAATCAGAGTTAACTACACTGCGTTACATAGACTTAAAGTTGCTTAGAAGGTAGATCCTAAATGTTCTAATCACACACACACACACACACACACACACACACACAAATGGTAATCATATCAGGTGATGGAGAAGACTCTTGAGAGTCCCTTGGACTGCAAGAAGATCCAACCAGTCCCTCCTAGAGGAAATCAGTCCTGAATATTCATTGGAAGGACTGATGTTGAAGCTGAAACTGCAATACTTTGGCCACCTGATGCAAAGAGCTGACTCATTTGAAAAGACCCTGATGCTGGGAAATATTGAAGGCGGGAAGAGAAGGGGACGACAGAGGATGAGACTGTTGGATGGCATCACCAACTCGATGGACATGAGTTTGAGTAAACTCCGGGAGTTGGTGATGGACAGGGAGGCCTGGTGTGCTGCAGTCCATGGGGTTGCAAAAAGTTGGACACACCTGAGTGACTGAACTGAAGTGAACTGAACTGATGGAAGTGTAAACTAACCTTATTTAGTAGTCACTTCATTATATCTATACATGGATCAAATTATCATTTTACACCTGAAACTTACACCACAGTGTTATATGTTAATTATATCTCACTAAACCTGGGGTAGGGGCGGGGAAAGAAAACAAGTGGAGTTGACATGTAAGCCCTTGTTAATATCAGGGTAGTGAGACTTCCGAGCCCGAATCCTTGATCCCAAACCCTGCCGAGTCCTGTGTAAATCAGGCTCCAACAGTCGTGCGGAGTGCATGGTCTACTCTGAAGCATGTGTGCTCAGTCTTGTCTGACTCTTTGCAACCTCATGAACTAAACTCCTCTGTCCCTGGAAGTCTCCAGGCAAGAATACTGGAGTGGTTTTTCATTTCCTTCTCCAGGGGATCTTCCCGACCCAGGGATCAAACCCGTATCTCCGGTGTCTCCTGCACTGGCAGGCAGATTCTTTACCCCTGAGCCACCGCAGAAGCCCCGCCTCAGCGAATGGGAACTGTAGTTGTTAAAAGAACGCCAGGTTTACTTGACAGTTTCAGTGTTGTGAACAAGTAGACAAGTTATTTGAAAAAAGATTTAATGTTAACGGTAAAATATATCAACATTTCAGCAAGGGGGAGTGTTGACCTGGGAGGTAGCTAGAAATGTGTCATCACAGGCTCCTTCTTACACCCAGGAGATCAGAGTCTCCTCTTCACGAAGCAAATCATGGCCATTTGGAATTTGGGAAGAGCTCCTATCAAGCCAGCTGCCCCTTGCACATGGACCCAGAGAAGTGAGTTCAACCAGGGCTGACTTCACCTCTGTCCCTTGCCTCTTCTCTCAGACTCTCTCTCCTGGGTTGACAGGATACACTTCAACCCAGGTCTCTGGGCCGGCTCTGAGCTTCCTTGCTACAAACCTGCTTGATGAGCACTGGACCGCCATTGACAGCAGGTGGCCATTGGCCTATTGCCCTCTGTCACCATCGCTGGGAGGAAGGAAGGAAGGGAAAGCACACACTGCCTCTCAGGAAGAGGGAAAGCACAGCCCCACCCAGCAGGCAGCTGTGTTTGTTTGCAGAGAGAGGTGTGTTTGTCGGTGATCACAAAATATTATGATCCCATATGTCCAAACTGATCACAACTGTGGAAGTGTTTATTTTCAGACTTATCCGGGATGCTAATGGCTCCCATGTCATTAGTGAGCTATTCTCCGTGAGACAATGAGAGAGGATTCGGGTGGGTTTGGTCAGCTGAAAAAAAAAAAAAAATGCTCAAGAGTGGCCCCAGGAGAATTCAGACTGTGTTGTCAGCTTTGTACGTTTTTTCCTGGGTAAACAGGAGCAAATCACCATCATCATAATGAGAGTAATAATAAAGGCTAATAGCCATTGAGCATTTACTCTGTCCAGCTCCTCTTCTGAGCTCTGTCTTTGGGACACACTTACCTGTTTGCTTAGTGATCTATCACAGGCACCTAATGACGTCGGTGACATTGTCACCCGCACTTTTCAGATGAGGAAATGGAGTCACGGGGGCTGAAGGGTTTGCTCAAAGCCGCTACCACGTGGGCAGAGATGAGGGCAGACTTGGAGCAAGGTCATGGTAATGAGCACACACAGCTCCAGGGGCAGAACATAAGGAGAATTTCAGCTTTTTATCAGTCCCTCAAGGTAGCCGTGTTAGTCACCTATTGCCGTGTAATAAATCATCCCAAATTCAGTGTCTTTGGACAACACACACTCACTGTCTCACAGTTTCTGAGAGCCTGGTGCAGCTCAGCTGAGTGTCTGACTCAGGGTCTATCGTGAGTTTGTAGTCAAGGTATCCCCTGGGGATCTCACCCCAGGGGGATCTGCTTCCAGGCTCACTAAACCCGGCCATGGGCGGGTCAGGAACTCACCCCCAGCTCCCTCTCCTGGCTGCTGCAGGCTCTGCTCCTTGCTGGCTCGTGGACACAGACACCCCCGCGGGCCTCTCCACAAAGCCATCCACCTCGTGACAGCTGATTTTCCCCAGAGGGAGGGACCCAAGGGTGAGAGAGAGGACCAGAGAGACCCCATAAACGTTTAATGACCTAATCTTCGAAGTGGCATGCCATTGGCAGTGGAAGTGGTAAATAAATGGGGAATATTGATGTGGTTTTGGACAAAAAGCCCAGAGATGGTTCATGAGCTACATCCTCCCACTTTGAAGCCCCCCAGCAAGTGGGGAGATGTGATCAGTCGGGAAGGAAGGGGTCTGCTGACGGAGTTCAGGGTGATGGGGATTTGGTGTGGATGCTGCCCGCATCAGCAGCAAGATGGATGTGAGTGAGGGGCTGGGAGGATGGGAATCAGATGTTGCAGGAACCACGGCTTTCTGACACTTGAACTTGAAACCAAACTTTTGAGTTGTTCACTTAGATCTGGCCTCACAGCACACATACTCAGGATCTGACTTTTTTTTTTTTTTAAATGGGGTGTACTTGCAGAAGGCAGAAGGAGGAAGAGGGTGACACAGGATGAGATGGTTGAATGGCATCACCGATTCAATGATATGAATCTTGGGTAAACTCTGCGCGATGGTGAAAGACAGGGAAGCCTGGCATGGGCTGGTAAAGAGTCAGACACGACGTGATGACTGAACAACATAGTGCTTTAGAGTGTGGTGTTAGTTTCTGCTGTATGACGAAATGGACCAGCTATATGTACACATATATGCCCTTCTTCTTGGACCGCCTTCCCATCCCGTCTGTCTAAATCACCACAGAGAGGACCTCCTCTTTCTGAGCACTTTTATGCTGCTGCTAAGTCACTTCAGTCGTGTCCGACTCTGTGCGACCCCATAGACAGCAGCCTACCAGGCTCCCCCGTCCCTGGGATTCTCCAGACACGAACACTGGAGTGGGTTGCCATTTCCTTCTCTAATGCATGAAAGGGAAAAGTGAAAGTGAAGTCACTCAGTCGTGTCCAACTCTTCTCGACCCCATGGACCGCAGCCTACCAGGCTCCTCCATCCATGGGATTTTCCAGGCAAGAGTACTGGAGTGGGTTGCCTTTGCCTTCTCCGTGAGCATTTTTATAAAGGATCTTTAATCTGCAGTGGGCTGGCTTAGGTGGAGGACACCATCTCTTCAGCTCTGGTTGGAAGAGAGTGGGTCTTCCAGCACTGACCACTGGTGCTCTTGGGGCCTGGGTGTGTGACCTCAAGGCAGTCCACCCCGGGGACTCCAGCACCCCAGCAGCACTCACCCTACTCAGGACCACGCTGGAGGACCAGCTGCTAATGAGGATGGAAGTTTTCTGTTAAAAGATCAGTAATGAAAACAAAGATCTTTGCTGTCTGAGTGGCCCACACCCTCTCCACAGGGCTCCAGCTTGTTCCTTTGTCCCTTCAGGCAGAGGGGTAGTAATGCCCTCCCATGGTGGTGCCTGAGCGCAGGGTCTCTGAGCCTCCCTTATTGGACACTCACCTACCCACACCCTCTAAACAGTTCCTTCCTTAACTCTTCAGCATCCCAGCTGGAGGAGCCATCTGTTTGCAGACAGCACCCTGATTGATTCCACTTCCTAAGTTCCCATCATTTGTTTTTGACACATGGTAAGAGAAAAATGCTGCAAAAAGCTGGAATGGATTCCAGGTCTTCAGAGCTGCTTGGAAATTCCCTGATCCATTGGCTGTGCATTTAAACTATGCAAGCATTGAAAAGAAGCAGTCTTGTTTATCCATTTATCTGCCAGTGGACATGTAGGTTGCTTCCATGTCGTGGCTATTGTAAATAGTGTTGCAATGAACATTGGGGTACATGCGTCCTTTTGAATTATGGCTTCTCGCAGTATATGCCCAGTAGTGGGATTGCTGGGTCATATGGTAGTTCGATATGGACGGACCTAGAGTCTCTCCTACAGAATGAAGTAGGTCAGAAAGAGAAAAACAAATATCATATATCAGCGCATATATATAGAATATAGAAAAATGGTACAGATGAACCTACTGCAGGGCAGGAATAGAGATGCAGACGTAGAGAATGGACATTTGGACACAGGGGAGAAGGGGAGGGTGGGACAAATTGGGAGATTAGGATTTACATATATACACTGCCATGTGTAAAACAGGTAGCTAGTGGGAAGCTGCTGTGTAACACGGGGAGCTCAGCTTGGTACCCTGTGATGACCTAGATTAGGGGGCGTGGGGTGGGAGGGAGGTCCAAGAGGGAGGGGATATATGTACACATTTGGCTGATTCATGTTGTTGTATAGCAGAAACTACCTCAACACTGTAAAGCAACTGTACTCCAATAAAAAAAGAGGCTGTCTCAGTCACATTGCTTCTTATTCTTAATGAAGATCCAGCCGGAGAGAGTGCATATATATATACCATCAGAGCCGTCCTGCTGTGGTGTGATTAAAACACACACACACACACATCAAAGGACCCTGCTTTTTAAAAATAGACTCTCTTGAAGCCAGGAACCAAAGTACAGTGGGTCCTGAACCCTAGTCAGGGTAGAATACAATGCTGTTAATTCTGTCCATTTTCTCTGCTCCTTTCCAAAGTACAAGGGGGCAGCGAAACTCACCTGCGGTGCCTTGTGGTTGGCATGGCAACCACTGATGTGCCTCTGGGCGCTGCTTCCTCTTTGTGCGTGGCAATGAGGCTGGCTTGTTGAAATGTATTTCTGTGAGCTGGCCTGCACAGTGGCCTTTTATGATTATCGCTCACAAAGGAACCAGATGATTATTAAGTTTCGCCAGACATGGAACATTATTTTCAAGATCTCAAACAATCTCCCTCCTCTGGTTTATGTGGCTGGCTTTTGCATGAGCAGCTTTGTGTCTTGAATGTTTTATATAGAAACCCTTCCAAGGTCAAAGTCATAATAGCATCATAAAACTCCCCCTGTAAATCAGTGGTGAGGCTATTAATTGAATAGCTGTGTTTCCCCAACCCCACACCCCTAAGATAGATCCCTTGTTAAGTTTTAAGGCATTCAGTTTTTTTTTTTTTTTTTTTCTGGGGAAATAGATATATTTACACTTTTGTTGGTTGCCACATGATGTATTTTTCTGTAATAAAATCATGTCTCTGCCCTCAAATGAAATGTGGTGGTGTGTGCTCAGAACTGCATTTATGATCCTTGAGTTCATTAAATGGAGTAAACTTCAGAGGCTCAAGTATAAATAATACAGGTCATTTGTGTCCAAGATAGTGAGGGGATGCATAATGTGAAACCCTTACAGTTCCTGATTTTGTCTAGTGGCTGCCATGACCAGAGGCTGAAATAAGCTTTTTGGAATTTTTTTTCCCTGCTAGTCCTTTCTGCTGAATCTGAGTTCAACAGAAGCACACTCCTGTTGTATCTTAACAGAGGCAAGAGTTCACCAAGACAACTGGTTCACCAAGCCAATGCAGTGTAGTGGTTAAATGTCCAAGTTCTGGAACAAGCCTGGGCGTGGGTAGGTGTTAAATCGTTTCAGTCGTGTCCGACTCTGTGACCCTGTGGACTGTAGCCTGTCAGGCTCCTCTGTCCATGGGGATTCTCTAGGCAAGCATACTGGAGTGGGTTGCCATGCCCTCCTCCAGGGGATCTTCCTGACCCAGGGATCGAACACGTGTCTCTTACATCTCCTATATTGGCAGGCAGGTTCTTTACCACTGGCACCACATGGAAGACCCCTGGAACAAGCCTACCTGGGTTCAAGTCCTTGCTTGAACCTTTGCCTCTCTTGGCATTGGGCAACCCATCTCACCTGCTGTCTCTTCTCTACAAAATGGGCATGATGATGTCACCTACTTCATAGAGTCCTTCTGAGCCTTGAATAAATTAATGTTTATAAAATGATCAGAACACCCCATGATAAATGAATTTAAGTGTTTGCCCGATGGATAAAATAAACACTTAAGCATGCTGTTCAACAGTACTTTCACTAACAACTTTTACTTCCAGTTTTATTCTTAGGCCCAGGAACTGCTGTTGAACCATGAGAGTGATGATAATATGGTCAGGTTAGGAGGACTGTGTATTATATACATTTTCCATAATCACAAACATGAAGTTTCATATCTAGTTTATAATCCTTTCTCTACTTGTTTTTAAAAATTTATTTATTTATTTGTGGCTGCATCAGATCTTAGTTGCAGAGAAGGAAATGGCAACCCACTCAAGTATTCCTGCCTGGAGAATCCCAGGCACAGAGGAGCCTGGTGGGCTGCCATCTATGGGGTCACAGAGTCAGACACGACTGAAGTGACTTAGCAGCAGCAGATCTTAGTTGCAGCATGTGGAATCTTTTATTTTTAACACCAAAAACATTTTGTATTGGGGGACAGCCAATGAACAATGTTGTGATAGTTTTAGATGAACAGTGAAGGGACTCAGCCATATACATGTATCCATTCTCCCCCACACGCCCTTCCCATCCAGGCTGCCACATAACACTAAGCAGAGTTCCATGTGCGGTACAGTAGGTTTTTGCTGGTTATCCATTTTAAATATAGCAGTGTATACATGATGTTCCCTATATCCTTAACTATCCCTCCCCCCTCCACCGGCAACCATGAGTTCATTTTCTAAGTCTGTGAGTCTCTTTCAGTTTTGTAAGTAAGTTCACTTGTATCATTTTTTTAGATCCATCATGTAAGGGATGTCATGTGATATTTCTCCTTCTTTGTCTGACTTGCTTCACTCAGTATGACACTCTCTAGGTCCATCCATGTTGCAACAGATGGCCTTGTTTCATTCTTTTTCATGGCTGAGTAATATTCCATCATATATATGTACCACATCTTCTTTATCCATTCCTCTGTTGATGAACATTGAGTTTGTTTCCATGTTTTGGCTATTGTAAACGGTGCTGCAGTGAACATTGGGGTGCGTTTATCTTTTCAGGCAGCACGTGGAATCTTTATTGCAGCATGCAGGGTTCCCTCTAATAGTGTTGAGGGCTCCGGAGCACACGGGCTCTGTGGTTGAGGCACACAGGCTCTCTTGCTGAAGCATGAGGGCTCAGTAGCTGCAGCGCACAGGCTTAATTGCCCCACAGCATGTGGGATCCTAGTTCCCCCACCAGGGATCGAACCTGTGTCTCCAGCATTGGAAGGCAGACTCTCAACCACTAGACCATCAGGGAAGTCCCTCTGCCAGTTTTTTTGTTTTTTGTTTTTTTTTAACTCAAGAGAGTCACTTAAGGCACTTGAACAATGGGACAGGATGATAGTAACTTCTGATATTTTTCTCTGACCACTTGCTATGTGCTAGGCATTGTCGAAGTGTTTAATCTGAATTATGATTTTTAGGGCCTGGAAAAGGCCTAGGAGTTGGGTATGAATTGAGGAAACTAAAGCTCACAGTCGTTGTGACTTATCCAAGATTGCACAGCCAGTAGGAGGTGGAGTGGGGATTTGAAATCAGAATTGCTATACCTGCTGTCCTTTGTAATTACATGTATTTTCTCTTTTTGTCCATGTGCAACTCTGTGTTCCCCAAGATTAATGGGTTAACAGACTGTTACCTGTTCATACACTCAACTTGGAACAGAGCTGGCCCACAGTAGCTGTTTGCTGGCCATGGTGGTGATTATGGATCGCTTTCCTCCATGGAACTTTTACTGTGGTGTCATAAACCCAGAGTCCTAAAATTCCAGACATCGTCAATATTCCTATATCCCAGCACCAGTCAAGTGCATTTAGGTGTAGTTTCCTCAGCCTCCCCATCTTGGTGTCGAGCTTGGGGGAGAGACAGCTTCAGTTAAGGTCCCAGAACTACAACGTTGGAAAGTTTAAATAACTTGGTCAAATTATTTAACCCCTAACTTTTAAATTCTACATATTAAAATTGGGATAATAATTGCTGTCGATATTAAACAGAAAACGTTGGGAAAATATTCAGCACAGAAGCTGGCACACAGAGGCATTCAATATGTGTTAATTAGTGTAATATTAATGCTGGTTAGATTTTATCAAATGCTTGCAGTGTGGAGCTAGCCAAACGTATGTTGTTCTTTTTTTCCTGTGTTTTCTTCAAATCTGTGTGTGTGTTGATTCAGTTGTGTCTGACTCTTTGCGACCGTATGGACTGTAGCCCATCAGGCTTTTCTGTTCATGGGATTCTCCAGGCAAGAATACTAGAGTGGATTGCCATGCCCTGCTCCAGGGGATTTTCCTGACTCAGGGATCAAAATTGCATCTCTTATGTCTCCTGCATTGGCAGACAAGTTCTTTACCACTAGTGCCACCTGGGAAGCCCTTTTGCAAATCTACTCAGGGATTAACTACTGCTACAGAATGGAATGGCTTTGGCCATCTTCTAATCAACACCTTGGGCAGTGCAGAAGATTCCAAGTGTAGGGTGCATTTTTCTTCCTTCTTCTTTTTAAAAATATTTATTTATTCATTTGACTGCATCGTGTCTTAGTTCCAACATATGAGATCTTCATTGCTGCATGTGGGATCTTTCACTGGGGCGCACGGGCTCCAGAGCCTGAAGCCGCAGTATTTGCTCTGCACAACCTTAATTGCTCCAATGTGTGTGGTATCTTAGTTCCCCGACTAGGGATCAAACCTGAGTCTCTCACGATGGAAGGTGGATTTATAACCACAGGATCACCAGGGAAGTCCCATGGGGTGCATTTTTCTAACCAGTTTCAAAGACCAGTGCAGACAAAAGACAAATGATACTTTTTAATCAGTGAATTGTCTCCTGACTTTTATATGAAACAGGGGCTTCCCTGGTGGCTCAGATGGTAAAGAATCTGCCTGCAGTGCAGGAGACCTAGGTTTGATCCCTGGGGGAAAATTCCCTGGAGAAGGAAATGGCAACCCACTCCAGTATTCTTGCCTGGAGAATTCCATGGACAGAGGAGCCTGGCAGGCTATAGTCCATGCGGTCGCCAAGAGTTGGACACGACTGAATGACTAACACTAACTTTTATATGAAACAGGCAGAATCAACTATCTGATTTGTTATGAAAATACGACCTTGCCATATTAATTCCTAGTGTCAAGATTAACGTTGCCCATTTCCTTATCAGCTCACCAACAGCTTTTAAGATGTCATGTTTTAGTAGAGTACTATTTTGGAAAAAAATACTCTCATTATCTTTATTGCCATTATTATTTCCCCTTACATTTTAGACACAAATCTTGTCCTAATTTACTGCTGTTGTACAGTTGTCATGGAAAATAGATTAATATGCTAATTTTATTTCATGAATTTATTTACTTATCAAATCACTTTTGGAAAGAAGAGATAATTTGTGTCAAAGCTAATTCTGCTTATGTGATTGTCACATTAAATAATTTTTTTAAATTGAGACTTTGCACACTGCCCACTCTTCCCATCCCCACTAACCAAAATTATTTCAGAGGATGTGAATTTCATGGGTTTTCATTAAGCTGTTATGTTTTTATTTACGACAGGCTGTGCTATTGATTTTTATGTCACTACCATGCGTTAGCATCATACCAGTGAACACATCTTATAGGTGTTGAAGCAGTTATTAGCATAAACAGCCCATTATCCAGTTCAACTCATGCCTTGGAAACTCCTTTAACAAGGATTTAATGATTCATATAATTAATATGGGACCTGAAATTACTGGATGCACTCCTGTCAGTCGAAGCTATTTCTTTTAAGCTTGTGTTTCATAATTTACTGCTAACATTAAATGAAACTGCTAGACCATTTGATATCTTTTTGGGGAGGTGGTTCATGTATAAATAAAATCCTATAAGATAACTATAAGGTCCTTCTGCAGAGAAGAATTACCTTTAATTGGAAATCTTACTTGAAGCATGCTCTAGGTCTTTGCAACACTGGGGGATCCATTGGAATGCTTACATATTGGAGTCCTTTCTCAGTTTCCTCTGGTGTCTTTCTTCCCTGACTATATTTATGAATTTTGGGGATCAAGAATACATATCTCCTTGAATTGGAAGTAGACAACTACAGTCACCAGGGCCGACATCCCCCCTATAATTCACCATTCATTAGACTAGCAGCCTTTGCCAAAGCAATAAAATAAGAAAAGTAATTAAGAAATATAATTGGCAAGAAAGAACAAAATTATCATTTTTTGCATTTTATTATTTTAAAAATAACTAAGCAAAACTTGTTTATTTTTTAAATTAACAGTCCTTATTGTATAACATCTGAGTGCCTGTGGACGTGTATACATGAACACAGACAGGAGAGATGAAGTGAGAAACATTATGCATTAATTAAATCATGGGAATCATTTTGTGGGGTCCTAGGAAAATAACAAAGTTATATAAATTCTCTTTCTGAAATTGAAGCCCCTCTCTTGTCTGACACCAACCTGTTCCAAACTATCTCTACAAACGTGACTTGCTTGGCTGATTGGCAGACTCTATTTCCTAGGTAGACTTCCATACCTGGAGATCCCACTCGGTCATCTCCTTTTTGTAATTTCTGATCCATTTGATTTCATGTAAACCCTTAGCATCTTCATTCATTCATATCTAATCCCTCACTCAATAAAAACTGACCCAGTGATCACTGTGTGTCAGGTTATTTGGGGATCAGAAGTGAAAGATACCTAAACACCACCTTCTCTGAGGTCACAGTACAGCAAGCCATCATTTTTGTTTTTATTTTGTTAAGACTTATTTATTTTTATAATTTTATTTTTTGGTTGTGCTGGGTCTTTTTTGCTGCACACAGGCTTTCTCTAGTTGCAGTGAGTGGGGCCTACTCTTTATTGCGGTGTGTGGGCTTCTCATTGCAGTGGCTTCTCTTATTGTGGAGCATGCCGTCTAGGTGCTTGGGCTTCAGTAGTTGTGGCTCATGGGCTTAGTTGCTCTGAGGAATGTGGGATCTTCCCAGACCAGGAATTGAACCAGTATCCCTTGCATTGCAAGGCGAATTCTTAACCACTGGACCACCAGGAAAGCCCCGTTTTTTGTTTGTTTTAATTGCTAGGAGTATATTTGCTTTACAATGTCATGTTAGTTTCTACAGTATAGCAGAATGAATCAGTCATACATATACATATATCCCCTCCCTTTTGGATTCTTTCCCATTCAAGTCACCATAGAGCATTAAGTAGAATTACCCCTGGTAGACATTATATTCTCATTAATTGCGTATTTTAGGTATAAAGAGATGTGGATTCAGTCCCTGGGTTGGGAAGATCCCCTGGAGGAGGGCATGGCAACCCACTCCTGTATTCTAGCCTGGAGAATCCCATGGACAGAGGAGTCTGGTGGACTACAGTCCATAGGGTCGCAAAGAGTCGGACATGACTGAAGTGACTTAGCACGCATGAAGTACCAGTTTTAAACATCTCCTGTATTTCTGAACACTCTTTTTCCAGATAGACCATAAAGTCCTCATGCGCAGAGGCTACCTCTTTCACATCTTTTAGAAGCTCCTACGGAACTTAATACCCTGCCTTAGATGTTTATTTGTTGAACCACAGATGAATTGGCAGATGAATGTTCTGTCTAGCATTTTATAGTTTAATTTTCAAAACCTTTTTATTTTGCAGTAAGTTTAGACTCACATAGACATTGCAAAAATATTACAGAGAGTTCCTGTGTATACTTTACCCACAGTTTCTGTGTTAATTTCTTCTGCATCCTGTGTCTTTACACAGCTTACCCCAATAGATTATGCCATTTATAACCACCGACAATTATCAAAACCAGAAAATTGACATCTCTATTATACAGTGCTCTTGGATTCCTCTTTTTATTTTTGTTGGGGGAAGAAAGGTTTCTGAACATCTTCACTTTTATCTTTGCATGTCTTTTACATTGAAACTTTTTCAGGGGATTGAGTTGGAGGGCCTTAGAAATCTCAGCTAGAGAAGCAAAACATACGTGGGCATGATGTAAAGTGGCAACTGAGGCAGAAGACACCTTCCCTGGCACAGGATAAACATGCATACTTATAGCCCCCGTCTCTTCCTCTAGCCCACATCTAAATTATAGCTGTGATTGGTTTTGTGAAGCATCTGAATTACTTTGGCCATGTGTCCTGTTTCATCTCTTTGTAGCAACAGATAAATAAGGCCAAGTTTTTATATGCTTCCCGCCAGACTGGGCATCAGGTGTCTGCTTGGACCGTCTATCGGAGGGGATGTTTATTTGGATTTGAAGATGCTGACTCTTGGTTTAGTTTTACAGAAAGTGACAAAATCTCCAACAGCCAGTCCGTCCCACAATGGAAATCACACTGAATAAAATGTACCCAGCCAGCACTTCTTACAAGTTTCCTAGGATCGGTCAGCTAATTAATTAAAAGGGAAATGAAATTATTAGCACAGATGTATAAATTTTCCCAGAAATACTTTTGTAGAATCATCGGCATCCAGTCAATTTTGCAAAAGTCCTCCAAGAGATGTCTTACCACACAGCTGCCAGCCAAGAGTTGGTCTCCCAAGAGGATTCTTACCTGATTCAAAGTCCTAAAGGTGAGATGGATGTGAATAGAATCTTAAGGGAAGTTTCATGGAAGTGATAAAAAAAGAGCATTTGAAAGCATTCTGTAGTCTAGTTGATGAGAGATCAAGTTCTTTGCTTCATCTGTGGAATTGAAATAGGAGAAAAGCCAGGAAGAGGTGGCAGAAAAGGAAACCAGACATTATAGAGATCCAGAATGGATCTCAGCACCCTGCCTCTGTCCACTTTGTTCTTTGTATCTTTCACGTTGAGAATCATGTCTATGACTCATGTTCAAATCCTTCATTTCATGACACAAATGAAACCAGTCATGGACTTTTCTTCTTCTGTTACTTCCATTCAATCTTTGAAGAAGAGTGGTTTTTAAGTCTTTGATGGTTTTTAGATACTGGCCAATTATCGAAGGGTGACCAGAGCAAGTGATTCTGCTCATGGTGGCTACTACCTAAGATATGATCATCCTGGGACTTCCCTGGTGGTCCAGTGGCTAAGACTTGTTTCCAATACAAGGGCCCAGGTTCAATTCCTGATCAGGGAACTAGATCCTACATGCCACAACTCAGAGTTTGAATGCTGCAACTAAGGATCCTGTATGTCACAACTAAGGCCTGGTACAGCCAAATAAATAAAATAAATATTTTAAAAGGTATGATTATCCTGAGCCCCAAGCAGAAAGATCTGGGCACCATCAACAGCAGAATAAAAAGTTATTTAGCAGAAAGAAGGAGCTCTAAGAGAGGCATTGGGTCTTTCTCAGTGGAAACCTCCTGCAACTGAAATGAGTATTTCTGAAATATAGTGAGTTTCTTTTGTCTGTCTTCACTGGGAAGAAAATCAAGAGGATGCTTGAGAGGAGGAAGCAGCTTGAGCAGTTTTCCGTGATCATGTTTTCTCAGAGATCCTCCGGCATTGGGAGAGAGTTGATGAGAGCCAGTTGGGAACAGCTAACAATGTGGCCACGTCTTGAATCCTCCCCGTTGACATGAGAGAGTAAATCAGGCTTTTCATTTCCCTCCTGCATCAGGGAACGATGTAATCTCCCACACCTTGTTGGCAGGCCACGATTGCTTCTGTTGGGTTTTATTAAGTCCCAAGGCCTCCCCATGGAAAGGTTTTGGAAAGCAATTTCTGCAGCTGGTGTTAACATGAAATGTAGACCTTTGATTAATATTATACCAAGTCTGCTAACAAGGTGATAAAATATGGTGAGAAAACCATCTGCCTTTGGTCTCCATGTTACAACTGAAGTTTATACTAATAAATCATGGGTGGTGTATCTAAACAGTCCACACAACTGTGGCCAAGAGATTTTTCCTCCCATTATTTCGCTGGAAAACTAAGTAATAAGAAAGAAACTCAAGCTATGGAAAAGTCTTTACATAGGAAATATTATTGTTGTTTAGCTGCTAAGTCATATCTGACTCTTTTGCGACCCCACAGACTGTAGCCAGCCAGGCTCCTCTGTCCATGAGATTTCCCAGGCAAGAACCCTGGAGTGGGTTGCCATTTCCTTCTGCAGGGCATCTTCCCGACCCAGGGATTGAACCCAAGTCTCCTGCATTCATAGGCAGATTCTTTACCACTGAGCCACCAGGGAAGCCCCACATAGGAATGTATATATACTTTAAAAAATACTTTTTATTGTCTTCAATATAAAGAGCCTTAACCATCCTGAGAGTTTTGCTCTATAAGAGAAAAACAGAAACATCCTCATTCAAAAAATATAATAGAGAAGACACAGAAAGAATATAATAGAAGATATGCAGACACAAGAAATAATATCCAGTCTGCATTTCATTTTCATCATCTCTGTGAAAGTATGGATGTAGGGAAATGTTTCCACAACATGAGAAAGATAACAGCACAAGTGTGATGATAAATAACCACTGGTCCTCTCTTCATCCTCAGCATTGGGGAGACAATAGGGATTAGTGGAAGTTGGAGTAAGTCAGAGGATGGGTATCGCATTTCACAGGGCTGGCCTCCTTACTCCTTCAACCCACCACAGGTGCCAGTACTTCCAATTTTTCAGGAGAAGACAGAAATTCAGATTTTTATGTGAATTGTTTTGATTTGTGAAGGAGTGGCAAATAGCTCAAAAGAACCAACAGGTTCTTCCCCGGTGGTCCAGTGGTTAAGAGTGAGATCCTTGGCCTGGGAAGATCTCACATGCTGCAGAATAACTAAGCCCATGAACCACAACTGCTGAACCCATGCTCCTTAACAAAAGAAGCCACTGTTCACTGCAAGGAAAAGCAGTCCCTGTTCCCCAGAACTAGAGAAAGCCTGCATAGCAATGAAGACCCAGTGCAGCCAAAAATAAAAATAATTGAAAAAAACCCAAAAAACAAAGAAGCAAGTAAAAAATGCTGTGGGCTAAGAGACCCACAGATCTTATTCAGCCAGTAGACTCTAACTAACCATCATTCTTATGGACATAGTCAACTTAGTTTAGCCCCTAAAGAAGATTGCTTTTGGGGCAAAAAAAAAGGGGGGGGGGATGCTCATGGTTTCTTAATCTTTGGCTGAAGAAAGAAAGTCAACAGAAAGAAACAAGGAGTGACTCAGGTGTGTCTTGGGAGGGGACCAGACTCTGTTCCAGGAGAAGGTGTCATACTAAGGCTGTTCTGTGTTTGTGCTTATTTATTTCTTTACACAAGCTTTGTGGAATTTTCTTCTTCCCACTAAGTCACTGTGTTGAGAACAGAACTAAGTCCTTTCTGATGAACCCCAAATCCTGTGGCTTTTTGTTTTGCTACTAGAGAAGAATGATGACATAGAATATAACATTTTAACACCTGTATAAAAGAATTAAAACAGCCATGCTCTCACATGCCTGTGCTGGTGATAAAGTGACATCTATTGCTAATACAGAGATAGGGGTCTTTAGCTTAAAAGAAGGCTTTTTCATAGGGCTTTTAAAATAATATGTCCATTTTCTGCTATTGATGCAATATTTGATGGTTATTCTGGTTTTTTTGTTTTGTTTTTTAAAGTTCAGAATTGCTTGAAATCTTTTTAAAAAATTTTTTTGTTTATTTATTTTGGCTGCATCTTCAGTTTCAGCATGCTGGGTCTTTGTTATTGTATAGGGCTTCTCTCTAGTTGTGGCGAGCAGGCTCGGTAGTTGAGATGTATGGGCTTAGTTGCCCTGTGGTGTGTGGGATCTTAGTTCCCCCACCAGGGATTTGACCTGTGTCCCCTGCAGTGGAAGGTAGATTCTTAGCCACTGGACCACCAGGTAAGTGCCTGATGGTTGTTCTGAATCAGGTTTGTTCCTCTGATACTTTCCTAGCCTGTGTAATAACAATAGAGCAGGAGCCTCAGATGTGAGCCACAAATATAATTTTAAATTTTCTAGTAGCCACAGGATGGAAAATAAAAAGAAACAAGTGAAATGAATTTGAATAATGTATTTTTCTTTAACCCAATATAGTTTAATAGTATCACTACTATATGAAATCAGTGTAAAACACTGAACATTTTATCATACATTTTGTTCTGTGTTAAGGCTTGAAAGTCTGGAAGTACTTTACGCTCAGAGCACAACTCAGATGGGCCCACCTCATTCCAGTGCTCAATAGCCACGGGCCACGAGAGGCCACCTCCCTGGACAGCAAAGATCCCATTGATGTGGATACGAACTGGTGAATCCTTTGCTCACCACTCTTCTAGGTATCAGAGCATCTTCAAGAGAAGTTTTGCCTTTAAGGAACCTATTCTTCTTTGTTTATTTATTTATTTAAATTTACAAATGAAACAGTTGGAACATAATGTTTAATAGGTAAAATTTAGTCCCTAGAATTCTGTTCTGCCAAACACATTTTCCCCCAAAATATGTTCCCAAGTCATTATCATTATATATGTCATGGCTCTGAGATCCGGCCTGTCCTTTTTAAAAATTTGCAAGACTTTTAAAATTTTTGTTTGTTTGGCTGTGTCAGGTCTTAGTTGCACGATGTGGGATCTAGTTCCCTGTCCAGAGATTCCACCCAGGCTCCCTGCATTGGGAGCTTGGAGTCTTAGCCACTGGACCACTAGGGAAGTCCTCAGGGCCCCTATATGGCCACCTTTGTTCTCTCTGCTGTTACCCTTCCAGACCATGGAGCCAGCAGGCAGAGTGACCCTGATGCACGCTGCAGATATTACAAATTATATTTTAGGAGAATAGTTTGTGGCTTACAGAAATCGTTGCAACATTGTAAGTTTTGAAACACTGCATGCAACATAGTCTTAATTTTGCAAAAATAACAAGATATGAGTATTTAGTAATAACTGAGAGAAAAACTTGCTGGCAGTAAGTACAACGTAAAGTGAAGAGTGGTATCTCTGAGTGGGGACAATACAGCTGATTTTTCTTTTCTATAGTTTCAAGATCTCTTAAATCCTTTGTAATGAAGTTTATTATTTTCAAAATAAAAATAAATATAAAAATTATATAGAATATACAAAAGTATATTAATATACAATGTATGTGCTAAGTCATGTCTTACTTCAGTAAGTGTCTGACTTACTTCAGACACTTCAGTCGTGTCTGACTCTTTGTGACCCCATGGACTGTAGCCCTCAGACTCCTCTGTCCATGGGATTCTCCAGGCAAGAATACTGGAAAGGGTTGACATTGCCTTTTGCAGGGGATCTTCCTGACCCAGGGACCGAACCTGCATTTCTTGAGGCTTTTGCAGGCAGATTCTTTACTGCTGAAACACCCGTGATGCCCTATTAATATATGATGTATGCATTTATATATGTTAAGATATGTATTTAATGCCTGTGCTCTCTAGCTTCATGTCTACAGGTCTTCAAAGAAAATAACTCATTTTTGCAATTATATTTTGCCTTCATGTTTATCCGGGCTTCCCTGGTAGCTCAGCTGGTCAAGAATCCACCTGCAATGCAGGAGATCCCAGTTCCTGGGTTGGGAAGAGCCCCTGGAGAAGGGATAGGTTACCCACTCTGGTATTCTGGCCTGGAGAATTCCATGGACTATATAGTCCATGGGGTTGCAAAGAGTCAGACAGGACTGAGCAACTTTCATCCCTACTTTAACTTGTCACTTCCTTCCAGTGCCTCCTCTACTGGGGAGGCTGGGAAATGTAGTTTTCCATCTTTCAGCCTGAGCCTTACAGACTTACACAGAGTACTGAAGAGTAAACCCAGGGCCTTTAGGGTCTGTAGAAAGGGTCCAGGCACTGTAGAAAGACAATCAGACATATCCTCATTTCATCATCAACACCCTGAGAGATGAAAAAGGGAAATGGCATCAACTCCATTCTACATGTGAAGAAATGATATGTTCACTAGTCCACGCCCTCCCACAGATCTCTGATGGCTCAAGGTCCAGACACCAAGTACCCAGCTTCCCAGGGGGTGTTTTAACAGATTAATAAAGAATAATGGCAGAGCAGACCATGATTTCCACTTCTTTTGAAGCATCTTTATAAATCAGTTTTGTTCCTACTTAAAACAGAAAGGCTATTTTCCCTTTTGCAATAAAAGAAAAATCCCATTGGAAACCCTGGGGTCCCAGTGGATGAAACTCATTGTCTTCGAGATCAAATAGCATTAGTGAAGTCAGATTATGCTCTGGAGTCACAAGGAAGCTATGGAGAGCCAACATCTATTTGGGCCTGGTGATTGGGGTTTTAGAATGTGATTGTCATGCAGAGTGAATCCCTTCTGACAACAGGATTATTCCTTTAATAATTCCTTGAGAACATGAAGTTCAAGAACTCTTCTTCATCCACCACCCTCTGTTCTCAAAGTCAATTTGCTATTTTCTTTTTCAGCAACAGGATTATGTGTTTTCAAAAGCAAGAGATTAAGCAGATACCCTATGATAAAAATTGTTGTCAGGTTTGGGTAAAGAACTGATGGGTGTAGTTTGAAGTTTAGAGACTTGGATTCATGGAAAATGTGCCTGTGCTGGTGTCCCTGACCATCCTCCAGCCCCTGGTCACTTCCTCTCTCTTCATCCCTAAATCAACCCACCCTCTTATCTCTGACCAAATGCATTAACCTCCAGTGGGTCTACCTGGTCCCTCGCTTAACCCCCGCTTCCCATTCTTCCCTGTTCATCCTCTTCTAGGTGATCCTTCTAAACCTGTGGTAGATGTTGCCAGTCCCTGGCCGTCAACCCTTTAAGGCTTTCCATCAACCTTTGAGTAAAACCCCAGCTCCTGCCATAGTCTACACCTGGCTGCCTGGCTGTCAACACTTTCCCTATTGTCATTCCTGGTGCTGCTCTTGGGGACTCTTCACTTGCTGGTACTGTTGCTGAAAGCTCAGCCTCTGTGCACCAGTGCCAAACTGGATCTTGGAGACAGAGTTTTGGGTGAAGTAGAAAAGAATATTTTTATTGTTTGGTCAGGCACAGAGGGCCACAGTAGGACTAATGGCTCAAAACTGTATCCCAACCCAGAGGGATTTGGTGGGGAATTTTATAACAATGATTTAAGGGCAGGCTTGCTGATAAGGAGGACTTCCCTGGTGGCTCAGATGGTAAAACGTCTGCCTACAATGCAGGAGACCCGAGTTCAATCCCTGGGCCAGGAAAATCCCCTGGAGAAGGAAATGGCAACCCACTCCAGAATTCTTGCCTGGAAAATTCCTTGGATGGAGGAGCCTGGTAAGCTACAGTCCATGGGGTCACAAAGAGTCAGAGCAACTTCATTTTCACTTTCACTTTTGCTGATGAGGATCAGGGTGTGTGCAGGGCCAGCACTTCTTTAATCTGGCCTCAGGTGGTCTCTTGATGAGCTTCTTGAGGTTATCAAATTGTGATCTTCTCTGGAATGAAGAATGCTAACATCTTCCACTTGTTGGGGTTTCAGTATCTGTGAAAGAACTCAGAGATATTATGTGTATCCCTTGAAGGATATTCCAATGAATAGTCAGGACTGATTTCCTTTAGGATTGACTGGTTTGATCTCCATGCAGTCCAAGGAACTCTCAAGAGTCTTCTCTAACACCAAAGTTCAAAAGCATCGGTTTTTCAGCGCTCAGCTTTCTTTATGGTCCAGCTCTCACATCCATATATGACTACTTGAAAAACCATAGCTTTGACTAGACAGAGCTTTGTTGGCAAAGTAATGTCTCTGCTTTTTAACGTACTGTCTAGGTGGGTCATAGCTTTTCTTCCCAGAAGCAAGCAACTGAGTGACTGAACTGAACTGATCCCTTGCAGGGGAACCAGGACCTTGCCTCAAGGCTGCACTCATCATTCCATCACTCGGTCATGTCTGACTCTTTGTGACCTCATGGACCGCAGCACACCAGGCTTCCCTGTCCATCACCATCTCCAGGAGCTTGCTCAAATTCATGTCCATTGAGTCAGTGATGCCATCCAACCATCTTATCCTTTGTCATCCCCTTCTTCTCCTGTCTCCAGTCTTTCTCGGCATCAGGGTCTTTTCCAATGAGTCAGTTCTTTGCATCAGGTGACCAAAATAGTGGAGCTTCAGGTTCAACATCAGTCCTTCTGATGAATATTCGGGATTGATTTCCTTGAGGATTGACTGCACTGTTGTTTCTTAATTGCTCCTCCCTTGTCTCTGCATCCTCTCCCTTCCCTGATTAGCAGCTATTTGGAAGGCTTCCATGCCCAGGAGTCCCACAGGGTCCTGCTCAATTTCATCACCTCTGCTTGGATGTCCTTCCCCAAGATGTCCACCCTGCTCCCTCACTGCGTTTAGGTCTCTGCTTAGACACCTCTTCTCAGAGCCACTTTCCCTGACCACATTTTCTAGAAATCTCTATTTCCTTCTTTATTTCTCTATGTAGCATTCAGCGAATACTGTATAGCTTCTTGAACAACAGGAGTCTGGACCATGTGAATATGGAGGGAATGTGTATAAGGAAGAACAACTATAATTTCCATGTGGATTTTCCACGGCATGGAGGGTCAGTGTCCCAACCCTGAATTGTTCAAGGGTTAATGGTAAAGGGAAATAAGAAGGAAACAAACAAAACATACAATGATAGATGTGTATGTATTTATAGAAATCTCTATCATTATAGATCTTTGGGGAGAATAACACATATTCTGCTCACTGTTCATGAATCTCTGGTGTCCTAGGTCTCACCCCACTGGACATGACAGCATCTCTGAGTCACAGACACCACGCACTGCCGTGCCCAATTGAACTGCTCCTGGAAAAAAAAATCATTTTGTAAATGAGTTAGCATGACTGTGTTCCAATGAAACTTTATTTACAAAAACAGGAGGCGGGCTGGATTTGGTTCATGGGGCATGGTTTGCTGACGCCTGGTCTAGAAGGTCACAGAAGGTAAATGACAACCAGCTCCAGAGAGTCTGCAGGGTCACAGGCACGTCCTCCCCTTTTATCACTCCTCAGGCTCACCCTGCACGGCCGCCTCCTTACTTGGTACTACAGCCTGGTGGCTCCCACATGATCTCTTGTCAACAAGATAGAAGAAGAATGGGAGGGAGAAGCCAAGTTTGTCACCGCCCTTGACTTGAGAGCATGTAAAATCAGTTGGGTTCTCAGCTGCCTGTAATGCTCATGACTCACGCTATTGATGCAAATCCTGTAAAATCTATTTTTCCACTTTGAAAAACATGCTTTCTTACTATAGCTAAGACATTCAAAAGCTCAAGTGTGTAGACTCTGGCTTGCAGGATGGCACAGAGGAGATGCTTTCCCAGCAGTGTGTACTAATGTGCATGCGGCCTTGGTCTCCTGCTTGGGAGGGGAGAGGGTGGCAGGTGCAGAGGGCTCTGAACGCATGGATGGGGTTCAGGCTCTGACACGGACCAGCAGTGTGAGCTCCCCTAAGTCATCTGATCTCTCTGAGCTGCAGCTTCCTGAGGAGCTCAGGGATGAATAAGGACACTTAGGACTAAAGATAAAAAGAAGCGTGGATGTTAATGACTAAGTGTGGCCATATGGAAATGTAGACCCAGGGTTGTCAAAGTCTCTAATTTTTTTTTTCACCAGAAACTGTAAATCTTCATTTTTAAATGTTTAATTTCCCAGTTTTAAATGCAGATGACTATTTAGATAACTTGGGGCACATAAAACATTTTGGGGCAATTTCACTCGCATGATGCCATTTTGAATAATCTCCCTCGTATAACCCCAAGAAATCCTGAGGCTTTCCCCTCCACATGGAAGGATTCTACAGGCATGCGTTTTTTCTTTTGTCAGCTCTTGGAGGCTAGTGATCCTGCATGAGTGAAAATGGATTTGTTGATATCTTATCTGGAGAGAAACAGAGTAAGAGCAAATATGCTTGAAACTAACAAGACTCTCACCTTGAGTCCAGCCTGAGCTAAAGGGGAAATTTAAAAAATGATCTGGGCTTAGCTTAGAGCACAGACATGGACCCTCTAATGATTTCTCCATGCCAGACAGGGAGGTGATCTCATTTCCTCCATCCAAAGAAATCAGGATGCTTCCTCTGTTCCCTGAGGCTGGGGAATTTGTGATAGGAAAAGATTTTCTTTTGCAAATTTGAGATACACCATATGTGTTATACAGCCTGGATTGAGAATTCTGCACAGGGACATCAGAAACTTACCCTTGTTTTCTTTCTCATGTCTACCGGGATCTTTCACATGAGCTGTTTATTTCAATCTTCCCAATAACCTTGCAAGGGTATATGGGTCATGATGCTCACTTCTACAGATGAGGCAGGGAAACAGGTTAAGTAATTTGCTGACAGCAATACAGCTGGCTGGGTGGCGGGGGGGGGCGGGGGGGAGCTGGGGGGCTCCGAGGTCAAGTCTCAATCTGCTTTTTCTGTATCTCCACTAACTTCATACTTTGGATGTGATTCCTTCTTCCTAGTCCAGCATCCTACAGCCTGCCTCACCAGTGTTGAATGGGATTCATGGAAGATAAGTCTACCCCTAGGAATGTCAGTTACAGAGGCAGACGGCAAAACTTTTAGGGGCAAAGTCACGGTAAACCATACTCTCTTATCTGCCCTGGAGTATTCCATGGACCAATTCCAACATTTGTAAATGCACAACTACAGCTGACATCATTTGTAGCCACAATTGGGCACAGACTGCCTTGGTGGTGTCCCACTGCTCTGTTCCAGGATCCCACTCAGGACTCCACAACTGCATCTAGTCATCCTGCTTGCTTAGTCTACTCAGATTTCTGACAGTTTCTTAGAATCTTAGAATATCCCCAGTTTGGGATTTTCTCATGATTAGACTGGCATTATAGGTTTTTGGAGAAAGTGCAACAGAGATGAAGTTCCTTTCTTATTTCATCACATCAAGGGGCTTATGATGTCAATATGATGATGTTCTCACAACGTGATTGTGATGTGACCTTGATCTCTTGGTTAAGATGGTGTCTTCCAGGTTCTTCCACTGCAAAGTTGCTGTTCTTGTCTAAGCACATTCTGGGATGCATTCTCTGGAAGCAAGTCTGTAAGCCCAGTCCATACTCAAGAGAAGGGTAGTTAAGCTCTATCCTGGGATTTTATTTGATTTTAGTCAACTTCAAAATTAAACAGCCAAATGTGGCTGGTGGCTACCATATTGGACTCCAGTAATGGAGATGGACTGGGGGATAGATTATTGCCAAAGTCAGCCAATTCATAAATAGCCCAAATAAATGAAAGTCCAGATACAATCATGTAATTGGAGTGTGCTTGTGAATTTTTAAAAATTTAATTCAAGTATAGTTAAGTTACAATGTTGTATTAATTTCTTCTGTACAGCAAAGTGACTCAGTTATACATATATACTCTTTTTCATTATGGTTTCTCGTGGGATATTGAATAGAGTTCCCTGTGTTATACAGGAGGACCTTGTTTATCCATCATCTATATGCTGGTTTGCCTCTGCTAATCCCAAATTCCCAATCCATCCCTCTCCCTCCCCATCCCTCTTGGCAGCCATAAGTCTGTGAGTCTGTTTTTTTTTTGTAGATATGTTGATTAGTGTTGTATTTTAGATTCCACATATATGTGGTAGCATGTGGTATTTTTCTTTCTCTTTCTGACTTACTTCACTTAGCATGATATTTTCTAGGTCCATCCACGTTGCTACAAATGACTTTATTTCATTCTTTCTTATTCCAATGTATATGTGTACCACAACTTTCTTTATCCAGTCATCTGTCCATGGATATTTAGTTTGCTTCCTTGTCTTGGCTATTGTGAATAGTGCTGCTATGAACATTTGGGGTGCATGTATCTGTTTGAATTATAGTTTTATTCAAATATATGCCCAGGAGTGGGATTGCTGGGTCATATGGTCGTTCTATTTTTAGTTTTTGAGGAACATGCATATTATTTTTCATAGTGGCTGTACCAATTTACATTCCCATCAATGGTGTAGGAGGGTTCCCTTGATTGTGAATTTTTTGATGCTTAAATAGAATTCTCAAGCCCTTCTGGGAACCACTCCCAGAGGAGGATTCATAAAATCAAGCAAGAGTTTGCTTTTCCTTCTTGAGCGTCTATTTTGAGATAAATTGAGTCAATCAGTATTAAGTATAGGGACTAAAAGTGTCAACCTATTCTGGGAACACCTTCATTTCTGAAGGCAGTAACCATGGGGTGACTTTTTTTTTTTATCAAAAATAATGTCTGTGGGTGAGAACCCCACTCTGGTCCCAGAAACCATTTTCCCTCTCTCCCCTCCCTGCCTCTCCCTCCCTCCACATCTTTATCCATCCATCTGTTGTTGGGTACTTCATTAACTTTTTAGATTGAAGTAAAATACACACACTCTTCAGTATAAAAAGTTAATGAAGTTTCCATCAATAGATGAATAGATAGAGAAGATTTGTTTCTAAATTCAGCAGGTTATCCCGAAGTCACGTACAGAAAAAGTGTCTACAAAACTCCCTTCGGCAGGAGCAGGTCTCAGCTTTTCCCTTTAGCACTGGTGGAGTCTGCTGCTTATTGGTTGGGGACCAAATGCAGCATTGTTTGCATCTAGGAGACCAGTTGTCTGAAGTGGCTCTCCATGAGGGAAATACTCTTTCAACAGGAGAATCTCATGGAGAAATGATTGGGGAATAACCTTTCTTCTCTCATAGCACTTCAGGTTCTGTTGCTGGAGGGACTGGTGACAAATTTTTTAAAGTTGAGGATTTACCTATTTTTTATATTTCCTATCTAACATATATAGTATGTGACCTTTCATGTCTGGCTTCTTTCACCTAGCATGATGTTTTTGAGGTTCATTCCTCTTGTAGTGTATGTCAGGGCTTCATTCCTTTTTGTGGCTGAATGATATGCCATTCATGGGAGAGACAGCATTTCGTCTATGTGTCCATCAATTGATGGACATCTCTCTGGGTTGTTTTCACCTTTTGAGCATTGCAAATAGCACTGCTGTGAACATATATGTACAAGGATTTTTTTGAACATCTGTTTTCAATTTTTTGGGGTACATATCTTTGTTGTTGTTGTTCAGTTGCTAAGTCATGTCCAACTCTTTGTGACTCTATGAACTGTAGCACACCAGACTTCCCTGTCCTTCTCTATCTCCCAGAGGATGCTCAAACTCATGTCCATTGAGTCAGTGATTCCATCCAACCATCTCATCCTCTGTTGCCACCTTCTCCTACTGCCTTCAGTCTTTCCCATCATCAGGGTCTTTTCCAATGAGTTGGCTCTTTGCATCAGGTGGCCAAAGTATTAGAGCTTCAGGTTCAGCATCAGTCCTTCCAATTAATATTCAGGGTTGATTTCCTTTAGGAGTGACTGATTTGATCTCCTTGGTGTCCAAGGGACTCTCAAGAGTCTTCTCCAGCACCACAATTTGAAAGCTTCAATTCTTTGGCTCTCAGCCTTCTTTATGGTCCAACTCTCCTATCCGTACATGACTCCTGGAAAAACCATAGCTTTCAGTTCAGTTCACTCAGTCATGTCTGACTCTTTGCGACCCCATGAACCACAGCATGCCAGGCCTCCCTGTCCATCACCAACTCCTGGAGTTCAACCAAATTCATGTCCATTGAGTCGGTGATGCCATCCAACCATCTCATCCTCTATTATCCCCTTCTCCTCCTGCAGAATTACTGGGTTATATGGTAGTTCTGTTTAAACTTCCTTCCTGTGGTCATGCATAGGTGGACAGGGTCATGAACAAAATCATTTTGGTTTAACATTCAGGCAGAGGGGCAGGGTTCCCTGAGGCAGGCCATTATGTATGGACAGTATCCTTTTAGTGAACAAAAACAGTGGGAAGCAAAAGTTAAAGTAAAAAAAACAGATTCAACATGGAGTCAAAATTGGCTCTTCTCTGTAACACAATCCCACCGTTTTTGGTAGAGAAGAGCTATCTTTGGAGGCAGCCTGGGTTCTGATGATAGTGACCAATGGGAACCAAGCATCAATTTCACTAAAATTATTTTTAACAAACATCAGTAGGACCAAGCCCACATTGTTGTGGTGGTTTAGTTGCTGCTGCTGCTAAGTCGCATCTGTCGTGTCCGACTCTGTGCGACCCCATAGACGGCAGCCCACCAGGCTCCCCTGTCCCTGGGATTCTCCAGGCAAGAACACTGGAGTGGGTTGCCATTTCCTTCTCCAATGCATGAAAGTGAAAAGTGAAAGCGAAGTCGCTCAGTCGTGTCTGACCCTCGGCGACCCCATGGACCGCAGCTTTCCAGGCTCCTCCATCCATGGGATTTTCCAGGCAAGAGGCCATTGCCTTTTCTGGGTTTAGTTGCTAAGTTGTGTCTAACTCTTGTGACCCCATGGACTAAAGCCAGCCAGGCTCTTCTGTCCATAGGATTTTCCAGGCTAGAATACTGGAGTGGGTTGCCATTTCCTTCTCCAGGGGATCTTCCTGACCCAGGGATTGAACCCGGCTCTCCTGCATTGCAGGCAGACTCTTGACTAACTGAGCTACCAGGGAAGCCCTAGCACATTGTAGGTACTTACAAATTAATGAAATACAATTACTGAGAAAAGCCTTTTTTCAAATGCAAATGTTTCTCTGGGTCATGAACTTATATTAGAACCTGCTTTGTGTGTTATATTTTTCCATTTCAGCTGGTCTGTAACCTATATTAGAAAAATAGCTTTTAAATGGCACAGTATGCTTCTCTGTAATTGCATTATTGGCATATGGACAATGCCTGAATATCAAACAGGTCAAGGAATTGCATGTATCATAGTGAAAGCAAATGCACATTGATGGATTTTTCTGATTGCAGAAGGGGACTTGGAGATGTAGATTTGTCTCTCCCTGCTCTGAATCCCAGAGCATTATAGGAAAACAGAGGCAGCCTCTTTATTGGCAAAACAATCTTTCACATTCAAATTGCCCTTTACAGATTGCGAAGTGTGCTTATATGCACTCTCTCTCTTTTAAAAAAAAAATTGCATTGGAGTCTAGTTGATTTACAATGTTGTGTGAGTTTCAGGTGTATAGCAAAGTGGATCAGTTATAAATATACATATATCCACTCGTTTTTAGATTCTTTCCCCATATGTAGGCCAATACAAAGTCTTGAGTAGAATTCCCTGTTCTATACAGAAGTTTCTTATTAGTTATCTATTTTGTATCTCATTTAAATTGCCAGGAATGCATAGAACATTAAAGAATTTGCCCAGAACCACACTTGGTAAATGTTAGAATTAGGTAGCAATCCCAGGTCCTCTAAGTTCCAGTGTTTTCTCCAAAGCCTGTGATGACTTAGAGAGCTGTCCTGGGCCTTGACCACAAGGAGCAGGAGTGGGGCTCAGCAATGGTCATGACCCTGGACAGGAGCAGAGGAAGCTCCTTCCATTCTGCATTTATCTCCTCCCCCTTTCCTTGCGGCTCTCACCCTAGGCTCACGTCATACACTCCTGTTCCCTTTCTTTCCTTCCTCTTTTCCAATCACTTCATCTTCCCTGCCCATGCCTTTAGCCTAGAACCACTCAAGAAGACTTTTCAGAAAGAAAAATATTATCAAGGGTATCCTAGTGTTGATTTTAATTGTTTTTACTATATATTATTATAATTGATGATTACATCATTCTTACATAATATGATTTTATTAGACTTGCACATTACACAACATAGTCTTTAGTATATTTGAATACAATATGATTATATATTTATAATTCATAATGTAATTACATGTGCCCAGTGATAAAACTGGTTCATAAATGTCTACAGCTTTTCTAAACCATAAAGTCAACATGAATGAACAGATTAGAAAGAAACAAGTGAGTGAAGCCACAAATTTCAAGATCCAAACTTATTGTAACTTAATGTGTCAGATGATACTATTTTACTTAAACTGAATTTTTTTTTTTGTAAGTATAATGCCCTTTGACAGTTGCCTGAAAGTTGATTCAACGTTCCTACTGCTGATCCCTTTCAAACTCCTACAAAATCTTTGATTCTTAAGCACACGTGAAGGTGTGTGGCTTTCACTGTGCATAAAAACACCATTTACATTAGACTTTGTTATCTTTTCATTATCTTGGGGCAGTCAAGATGCTAATTCTTCAAGTCAGTGCACACACATACACACACACACACACACACTCACACACTCACACAAATGCAGACATTAAAATTTAGTATGGGGATTTCCCTGGTGGCCCAGTGGCTAAGACTCCAGGCTCCCAATGCAGAGTGCTTGGGTTCAATCCCTGGTCAGGGAACTAGATCCACATGCTGCAACTGAGTCTACATGCCACAGCTAAGACCCAACACAGCCAAATAAATAAATAATAAATATTTTTTAAAAATTCAGTACCGAGTGGTAAGGAGGCACAGAATATGCTCATATTTATTCTTTTCAGATTTCACAGAAATAAACAAAATACCATTTTTTTTCATAGACCACCCGCAAGACTGTATCTGCAGCCCGCAGCCCGAGGAACACTGTTCCAGGTCTCTCAGAATCCCCACTCCTCCCAACTGGAGGCATTTCTGAGCCCATTGACAGCTCTCAGGACCAGGAAAGCTGCAGGACCTTGTTCTTCAGGAAAAGAATGCAGGGTGTTGGGGGCGCAGGGATCGGTGTGGTCCAGTGCTCATGAGCAGCCCCACCTGGGCTCAAATCTCTCTCCTCCACCTGCTACGTGGAGGCTACTTATTCAGGTTACTTAACTCCTGGTGTCTTAGTTCGCTTGTGCACCAAGCGGGGATAGCAATGTCCACCTCATAGGGATGCTATGAGAATTGGATGAGCTTTTAGAAAGAAGAACAAGAAAGCAAAGGGCTTAGATCAGCTTCTGGTTCAGAGGAGAAGCCCCATGAATTGCAGCAGCAGCAAAACTGAACGTTCATTCATCTCTCCTCAAGGGCTCTCATCCCCAAAGTGCACTGTGCGCCTCTCCTGCCCCTTGCTATTTCCCAGTGTGCCTGTTTTCATCTCCTACCGCCTGTGTGAGCATGACTGCCTGCAGCTGTAACTGGAGTTCCCTGGAGGGTCTATCCCCTCCAACATCCACTTACTTGCAGTAGAAAGATGGAGTCACCAGTTTTTGTTACCTCCCACACTGCTGCTTCCAAAGCCGGTATCTTCACTTTCCCATGGTCGCCCGTGTCCCTAGGGGGCCCCTCTTTGTCTCACTCCTCCTTTTCAACCTGCTGTTCTTCCAAGAACTATCACCTCTCAGTTTCTGGACCTCTTTCTCTCCCATCAGTCACAAGGTGACCTCTGCTAGTCCATTCTTCGCACCTCTCCTTTTTTTTTTTTTTATTTAAAATTTTTTTAAAACTTTAAAAAATTGAATATAATTGACTTACAGTGTTTTCGGTGTGCAGCAAAGTGATACAGTTAAATACACGTATACATTCTTTTTCAGATGCTTCTCTGCTTCTCTTTTGTAAATAAGTTAATCCATATCATTTTTTTTAGATTTCACATATAAGTGATATCCTATGATATTTGACTTTCTGACTTACTTCATTTAGTATAATAGTCTCTAGGTCCATCCATATCGCTGCAAATGGCATTATTGCATTCTTTTTATGGTTAAGTAATATTCCACTGTACATATGTATCACATCTTTATCCACTCATCTGTCAATGGACATTTAGGTTGCCTCCATGGTTTGACTATTGTAACCAGTGCTGCTTTGAACATTGTGGTGCATGTATCTTTCTGAATTACAGTTTTCTCCAGATACATGTCCAGGAGTGGGATTGATGGATCATATGGCGACTCTATTTTTAGTTTTTTAAGGCCATCCACACTGTCTTCCATAGTGGCTGCACCAATTTACCTGCCCACCAACAGTGTAGGAGGGTTCTCTCTCAGCACCTCTCCTGGAAGTCATGGGAAACACTTTCAGTGCTTCAACCGCTGAACATCTTTGGTCCTCACCTGGCTTGGGCAACAATTGATGCTGGGGACTGTCTTTGTCAAATTTATGCTTCCTTAGCTTCTAGGACATCACACACTTGTTTCCCATCACTGCTGACCATCCCTTTTCAGGAGCCTCTTCTCCTGCCCTTTTAAACATCTCTGTTTCTTTCACTCTGTCTTGGGTCCTCCCTTTAGTCACACTGGCAGTTTGCACTTAATCCCCTGACTCAGGCTTCAGGAGTCACTGGCCCCAGAAGTCTTCAGCTCAGATGCCAGAGCTCTCTTATCAGCCTGCTGAGAGTTTGTCCTAACCTCCAAATGTTTATCTGCAAAGTGGAAATAAGGACTGTGCCCTTTTCTATCTGTAGTTATGGATAACTAGATTCAACAAACTGTGCGTTTTGATTCCTACAGGGTAGACCCTGTCTCATGCATCCACCGTTTGGTGAATCCTAAGCCCTCTTACCTGGATGGCTTTAAATGTAAAGTATCCAAGACCTGGTCTGCTCCCATCACGATGCTGAGACTCTCCCAAGGACAGGGAAGCTGGACCATTTCCCAGGAAGCGAACAGTTACACAGAGGCTGGTTTTCCTCTCTTCACAATCATTATTTCAGGTCAAGAAGACGGAGCTTAGAGGGTGATTTCATACAGCTGGTGCTCGGAAAGTTCTTTGTTATCACAGTCCTGGCGATGCATGAGTCACTGGCTTTGCATCTCCAGGCAGTGGGCGTGTGCTGTCAGATTCAATTCCTGGGTCCTCGGATGTGCCCAATACTCAACAGTGTCAAACCCCCAGCACAGGAGACGCCGGAGGGGCACCGATCACTCTGTGGCAGGGAGGTGTGTGTGCACACCTGTGATCTGGGCGCTGGTGTGACTGGCCGCCTTTACCCCAGGCTGTGAAAAGCCTCGTTACTCAGCAGGAATGTCAGATTATATTAAGTCCACCCCATCCTCCTCCTCCTCCTCCTCCTTCTCCTGTGAATTGTCATAGCTCGTGCACCCGCGCCTGTTGGCGAGTCTCATTTTGTCGTGTTGCAACTAAAAGCCCACATCTTTGGGGGGCCTTCTGGTCTCAAGCATGCGACCAGTATGTAAGGTGTTCTATCTCTTGCTTAGCGGCCCTTCCTTGGTGGCGCTGATTAATCCAGAAGGGCTAGATTTCATTGGAGCGGTGACAGCTTCCCCGGGTGGGCAGCTCTGGTCCTGCACGGTGTCAATGATGAAAGCTTCCAGGGTAAGTCTTCCTGCTTCTCAGCATCTTCATGGGACTGGAAGCCTGAGCAGTAGGCATTTTCTGGATTTTCCCCTAAGCAATCCAAGATACATGCATGTCTGAGGAGCATCTGTGCCCTGTTACTCCGAGGGGCGGGGAAGACCAATGTCTGCCGTCACTGCGGCATTGAGGGTGAGGCCACATGTGTTCCCCTGACCCATGCCCACCTCTGGGCTTTTTCAGGGCTAAATGACAAGTCTGGATAAATGAGATGCTATAAATGAGATAAAGTAAATCACATAGTCAGTGTAGCTCAAGTGGCATCTTCACTCTCTCTGGGCTTTTACCTGGACATCTTGGGTGCTGAATAGGTTTTTTCAGCATCACTGTGTGAGGGGGTTTGGCCTCTGCTAAACTGTTTTCTGTGGAGCAGAGAATTGTTTGGGGTTGAGTTTGCTTCTCAGCTGCTCTTTCTGTTCCTAGTTCCTTGAGTTGGGAGAACCGGTACAGTAAGTGGTACCCTGAGTACAAATTCATGCTTGGACCGATTTGGGGAAGAGATGGCCATGTGTACCCCTCATTCCTCTTTTACTTGGTGATATTGTGGATCAGTGCTTCCTGGACTGGATTTAGATCCTGGGCTTTTTTCTCTTGAGGATTGATTTCATCAGGTTAAACAGCTGACCTTGAATCACTGAGATGGAGTAGAGATGAAATTGATGAATGCAACTATCCTACAACCACCAGAAAACTGGATGAAAGAGCCAGCTCTGCTTCTCTTCCCGATATTGCCTTCTTGCAGTCCACTCTCCTAGGGGAGGGGCAGAGGAAGGTGATGGCGGGAACTGAGTGGGTGGTTATGGCGGATCGTGGAAGGTGCGCATACCGAGACCGGTGCCTCCAGTAGGGAAGGTGACCCCTGCCTGAGCCTCCATTGTGTGCAGGGAAATGCTTGGTACTCTAGGAGAACCATCTCATTTTATCCTCCCAGTGGCTGCTGAGTAGGCGCTTTCACATCCCTCCATCTTAGAGAGTGTAGAGATACCAGGCATCCTGCCTGAGGTCATAGGGCTTACCCATGAACCAGCTCGAGTTTGTATTTAGACAGAATGGCCTCAGGACTGACGTTCTAACCCCTCCTTGAAGTTTTTCCTGGGGTCTTCCCTGGCTGTCCAGTGGTTAAGACCTCACCTTCCAGTGCAGGGGGTATGGGTTCAATCCCCTGGCCTGGAGTTAAGATCCCACATGACTCATGGCCCAAAACCCAAGACATAAAATAGAAGCAATATTGTAACAAATTCAGTAAAGATTTTTTAAATGGCCCACATTAAAAAAAATCTTTAAAAAACAATATAGTAATATCAATTCCTGTTTTTTTTTAAAAAAAAATTCTCCTGTAATTCTCTGAGACATGGCTGCCTTTATTTCACCTTGGGGTAGGCAAGACTTCCAAGGTCAAGAGTGAGGGGTTTGGGTGCGTGTACCTATCCCTTGTGATTGCCAGTGGTTCTCATGTGGGATATCCCAGAATGTCTCCAGGTCCCCCAAGGAGCCGGCAGGGGATTACACTGTGGTTGCTTTATGTAAGAAAGGGGGAAATGAATTTATGCCTTTGGGAACATCTCAGAGGAGAGAAGCGGTTTCTCATAGGCTGGGGATCATTGTTCTTCAGAACCCAACACAGAAGATGCTATAGAGGGGAGGAGACTGTAATGACCGTGGTCTAGGGTAAGGGGCTTGACTGAAATATAGGACCTAAAAACAGCAGGAGGACCCTTTCTCTTTGTGGGAGGTGTCTGTAACCCTATGGTTCCTGTTCCTTTCTTATCGTGAGTGTGAATGAGCCCAAGTTCAGACCACTTGAAGTATTACAGAGGAGATTCCCAAGTCAATTCAGATGTGGGTGATCCCCAGATAGGAACTCACTTAGGAGACGAACAGAGAACACACTTGAAGAATCAAGCAAAGAAACCGGCAGACCTGACCGCAGGTGGCTATTGCTGTCACCTTCCACCGTGGGACACTCACTGTCCCTGTTGCTTATTCCTGGTGCTTTTTAATGGGTGTCATTCTTCATCTTTGTGAGAGCCCTCCACTTGCTCCCTGAGGTGTCATTTTCAGGTCACTTCATTATTTTTATTTCTTCTGGAGTCAGTTCATCCTGATGACCGATTTTGTTAAATCTCTTTAGCAGTGTGAGTTTTCTTTCTGTGTTTTCTAGTTTCTGTTTTCAAACTCATCTTTTACAGGAGATTTTTACCCCCAGCTCTCTTTCCTTGTCTGTGCTCACTCTCTGCTCTTGTCTTACTTCTTTGTCATTCTGTACCATCCCATGGGTGCTCCTGGTCTTGAATTGGGTTCTATTATTGGTAGCTCAGAGTTCCTGCACAGGTGATACCACTGAGCCAGTGGGTCTGGTCTCCCTGCCTCTCTACCACACTACCTTGTCTGTGCCGGAGCTCTGGGCAGCTTTCTTTGGGAGTGGGGGACTTGACCTCAGCCTTGGTTCAGGCAGTACCTTGGTCTCTAGCCTCAGGTGGGACACTTTCAGTTCTTTATAGCCTAAAGTATTTGGACTCCTAATTTTGTCTGCCTATTTCTGGACTCAGAATCTGATAAATCCCAGGAGTTCCACTCATGACATGTGCTACAGCCTTCCATAGCCCTCATAGATTCTTTTGCCTTCTTTTTGAGCAAGACAAACCTCTAAGTGTTTTCTGTATTGTTTATTATGGCAGTATGTTTGGAGCAGTGCTTGTGAGGAAAGGGGGCAGGTCAGAGCTTGACATAAAGTCCAGATGAAAAGCAGTTCTGTTGCCTCTTTAGGACACAAGGGTGCATTGCAGGTCAGCACACAATGTATCAGATGTGATTTATCTTCTGGACACTTCACTACAGGCTTTATAGATATTATTTTATTATCTACTCGTAACATCATCGTAAAGTATCCCTCCTCCCGTTTTATAGAGTAGGAAACTCATGGCTTGGAAAGAGGAAAAGACACGCTTCCCAACACCACAAGGCTTGTGAATCACAGAATCACACCCAACCCCAATCTGATTTCAAATCAGAACCCTTCACCCCCATCCGCATGTTAGGATGTCATCTCATGATGCCCTTTCCTTTTGTTTTAGGAAAATGCTCTTAAGGAAGCTGCCCAAGGAGACCATCGCCTGAGGCCCCATTATGCAGGCCTTCCCGCAAGGGCCCGCCAGCTCGACAAGGTAACTGGCCACCACCATCGACAGGCCATTGGGAGCTGGGGTGTCAGGGAGGAGCCCAGGGAAGGTGGAAGGGGATGACTCATTGAATTCCACCCAAACGACAGTGTCTGGGACCCTAGTCACACCTCTTCTATTTCATCATGTGGCCACTGCACAAAGCCCTAGAGAAATGTCTCATCTGCTATCTGCTAGGCATCCCCACGTAGAGGTCTTTTCAGTCACATAGGGGCCAGAACAAAACTTCCCATGTCTTCTCCACCAAACCATTGCCTCTCCTAGTTTTTCTCATCCCAGTAAATGGCCATCCCTCCAACTGCTCAGGCCAAGATGCTCTGAGGGGTCCTTTATGCCTCCTTTACCCCTCACTCTCTGACAGCCCCCAGCCATCCCATTTCCAATCCCACTGTGTCCCACAAGCACAGGCTGCCATCTTCTCCTGCCTGAATGGTGAAACAATCTCCTAACTGGCCTGCCTACCTCCCTTCTTAATGTCCTACAATCAGTTTCCAGCATGATCTAGAGTGATCTTGTGACTCAAACCGGACTATGTTGCTCCTCAGAGTAGAAACCTTCTCCCAAAATAACAACAAAACTCCTCCCTGTGGCTACCATCTCACTCAGCCTTGTCATCTGCCTCTCCATCTTTGATTCCTGAAGTTCTGTTGACGCTGACCTTTCTGCTCCTCAGCCCACCAAGCTGGTCTGTGTGCCATGACTTTCTCTGCTTAGAACTCTGCTCCCTCCTCTTCAAATAGCCACCAGCCTCTTGCTCTTCATGGTGAGTTGCCTCCTCAGCTAAACCTTCACTGCCTCCAGCTACCCATCCCCTTCCTTTAATTATGTGGCTTCACTCAGCTTTTATCTTCTTGTGAGTCTCATCACTTTATTGGTTGATCACATCTTGACTTATGTGTCTGTCTCTCCACCCTGCAATAATGTCATCTGCTAGGTAGCAGAGGTCTTTGCGCTCTTATTCATCACCGTATCCCCAGTACCTATCTCAGGACACATCGTAGGTGCTCGGTGAATATTAGTTAATGATCAGTTGTTGGTTTGAAGCTGCTAATTGCTTAACTTTCCATAATTATAGAGTGTTTATTTCAAAGAATAACTGTGTCCTAACAATTTACTGTAAAAAATAGAGCTTTTTTGATTTTACACTTCTTTTTCCTGCCTTCTTGTTTTCCCTTAAAAAAAAAAAAGAAAAAGATCTGCTTTTCAGGAAATAAGAAGTGTTAGAGAGGATGTGAAGAAATTGGAGCCTTGTGCCCTGTTGGTGGGAATGTAAAATGGGGCAGTGACTATGGAAAACAGGATGGCATATCCTTAACAAATTAAGAATAGAATTACTCCATGATTCAGCAATTTCACTTCTGGAGATACACCCCAAAGGATTAAAAATAGGATTAAGAAGAGACATTTGTCCATTCATGTTTATAGCAGCTTTTATTCACAATAGCCAAAAGATGGAAGCAACCCAAGTGACCATCTATGAATGAATATTATCAAATGTTATATAAGATGCAGCATATATGTGTGTGTGTGTGTATACATATATTGGGTAGATTTTTTTTTTTATATCATCTTACCAAAAAACCCTAATGAACTTTCTAGCCAACCCTATTGGAGTGGGAGACCATGCCCTCCTCCAGGGGATCTTCTCAACCCAGGGACTGAACCTGCATCTCTTAAGTCTCCTGCATTGGCAGGCAGGTTCTTTACCACTAGTGCCACCTGGGAATTCATTATATATAAACACAATGGACTATTACTACTCAGCCTTAAAATGAAGGACGTTCTGACACCTGCTGCAACATGGATGAACCTTGAAGACATTGTGTTCAGTGAAATAAGCCAGTCACAGAAAGACAAATACTTTGTAATTCCACTCATATAAAATCTCTAGAGGAGTCAGATTTATAGAGACTGCAAAGTAGCGTAGTGGGAGGCAGGAGCCTAGGGGAGGGGAGGGGGAGTTAATGTCTAAGGGGGACAGAGTTTCAGTTTGGGAAGATGAAAAGTTTTGGAGATGGGTATTAGTGGTGGTTCCACAACATTGTGAGCGTGCTTCATGCCACTGAGCTGTGACTCAAAAACATAAAGATAGTAAATTTGATGTCACGTGTGTGTTAGTTGCTCAGTCGTGTCCGACTCTTTGTGACCCCACAGACTGTAGCCCGCCAGGCTCCTCTGTCCATGGGATTCTCCAGGCAAGAATACTGGAGTGGGTAGCCATTTCCTTCTCCAGGGGATCTTCCTGACCCAGGAATCGAACCCAGGTCTCCTGCATTTCAGGTGGATTCTTTACCATCTGAGCCACTAGAAAGCCCCACATTATGTGTATTTTACTGCAGTTTTATCAAAAAGATGTGCTTTTAGTATGCCTCCAACACTCCCTTTAAATCCATTCCCCATATTCCTGCCAACCCCTGTGCCTTCTCTCCTCTTTCCTTGCCAAACCTGCTCTCAGGAAAGGCTCTAATAAACTCACACACCTTGAGGTGTGAATCCATAATGAGGCTTGGTGACCTTCTCAGCCCTGGCATCTTTTTACTTAAACAGAAACCGAAATGAAAAATGATGGTGATGTTTTGGGCATCAGAAGCAAGCTAACCACAGGGTTGGGGGGAGTTGGCTGGAGGGAGGGTTGATCCTAGAATGACTTCCTCGCTTTCACTAAGTTCACTCCATGTGGGCATCTGTCTGCTCCTCAGCTGGGCTCCTGCACCCAGAGTGTGAGTCTTCCTTGATGAGGGCAGAGCCAGAGGAGCCCAGTGGCGATGTCGCCTATGCTGGTCAGTGGTGGCGGGTGGAGTCCCAGGGTCAAGCATCACCAGCATTTCATTCCCAAACCTGACTCTCCTGGTGCCCTGATGGGCACCCCTGCTCCCATATAACTCTCACCAAAACCAACATAATATTTTTCATTAAGGTTTGAAACTCCTTCCCCTGCTGCTTTCACATCTGACCTTTTAAGCAAAGCTTCAAGGCCCAGAAAATGAGCTCCCTTCAGCATTGCAGGGGGGTGTGAAGGCATGGAGTGACTCACAGGCACAGACTGGAATAGCAGAGAGGAGGTGGGGAGCCTGGTGGTGCCATAGACGTCATATTTGTCCTGCCCCTTCCCAGGCTTACAGGGCTGGGCATTCCCTCGGGGTGTCTGAGCAGGGTGTCTTCAGGGGAATCTCCGTGGGAAACAGCAGGTCCTGAAAGACTGCCTTGGGAGACCAGTGTCTGTGTCCCATGGTAACTTGGGGAGGTACAAGGGGCAGGTTGGTTCATGCCAATGGTGAAAGAATTCAACCACAGCACCAGATCCATTGGTGGGGGGCACCCCCGAGACCTATAGAAACACAAGGAAGTGTTTCATCTGGTTCTCCGGAAGAAGTCTGGGAATTCCCAATTCCCACAGCTGACTCGGGCTGGATTTGCAATCTGCTTTTTAGTAGCCTTGATTAAGTATGCAAAATTAATGATCAGAGCTCTTAATTATTAATGTATGGGGATGCAGGGTCAGTGTCTTCCCAGAAGCCTGCCCAGAAGGGATTGCCTCTTAGGTGCAAAATTGGTTATTGAACTATTTAGAATATTGAGTTGAATTCTACTGGGCAGGCCTCCCTGTGGAATGAAACAAATGAACCAGGAATCCAGGACACAGTGCAAAGGATGGGTCAGGGCCCCTGATGCCTGCAAACACAACTTAAAAAAAAAAAAATTGATTCCAAATTTTTTACTCACCTGGGTTCAAAGGAGCCCATTAAATTCTCCCCAAACTGGGTAGCCATTCTTATAGCCTGTTGGAGGTTCAGGCTACTTTCTCATTGAGTGTGTGGGGGCATGTGTGCTAAGTTGCTTCAGTAGTGTCCAACTGTTTGTGACCCTATGGATTGTAGCCCACCAGGCTCCTCTGCCTATGAGATTCTCCAGGCAAGGATACCGAAGTGGGTTGTTACACCCTCCTCCAGGGGATCTTCCTGACCCAGGAATGGGACCCAGGTCTCCTGCATTACAGGCAGATTCTTTACCATCTGAGCCACCAGGGAAGTCTGGGAAAGAGTGGAGATTACCACAAACAGCATTTTTTCATGGGAGAGGTTAGTCTTTGAGATTTCCAAGACCAATTTAAGCTCATGTTTTCAACACTTTCTTTTTCATCTCCTTTCTATATTGTGGAAACAATGGAACCAGACTGGTTAGTGTCAGAAGTCCTAGAATCAAGGTGTCAGCAGGGCTGCCCTCCTTCTGCAGGTTCAGGAGAGAATCATGTTCTCACATCTCCAGCTTCTAGACGCACCCTCATTCCTTGGCCCCTGGGCCCTTCCTCCATCTCCAAAGCCAGCAGAGTAGCATCTTCATATTGCATTCCTCTCATCAGGACCCTTGTCATTACTACACTGGAGCCACTAAGATAATCCAGGACAATCTCAAGATCCTTAATCACTCCTTCCAAGTCTTTTTCTGCATATGAGGCAATATTCACAGGCTCCAGAATTAGGATCTGGACTTTTTTATGGGTCTTAATTTAGCCTATCTCAGTCCACAACCCCCCCGCCCCCCCCCCCAAATCAATCCCTTTGTCTACCCCATCCCTCCTAACCAACAAACTTTCTTTCTATTATTGCAAACCAGGGAAGTGACCTTCAGTTTAGTTCAGTTGCTCAGTTGTGTCCGACTCTTTGTGACCCCATGAATCGCAGCACGCCAGGCCTCCCTGTCCATCACCAACTCCCAGAGTTTACTCAAACTCATTTGCATCGAGTCAGTGATGCCATCCAGCCATCTCATCCTCTGTTGTCCCCTTCTCCTCCTGCCCCCAATCCCTCCCAGCATCAGGGTCTTTTCCAATGAGTCAGCTCTTTGCATGAGGTGGCCAAAGTATTGGAGTTTCAGCTTTAGCATCAGTCCTTCCAATGAACACCCAGGACTCATCTCCTTTAGTATGGACTGGTTGGATCTCCTTGCAATCCAAGGGACTCTCATTCCATAATTGTGACCATAAAGGGGACACGATGGAGAAACTTTAAGTCAAAGAAATGCAAAACCACAACTGTGGCATTAGATGAAGTATATTTGATGTATTAAAGCACAAGCACCAACAACTTGCAGAACCTTCTAGTGGCCCAGAAGTCCTCTGCAGATTCTTGCTCATCCTCAGCTATCCTGTAAAGCATTGTCTTCAAGACAAATAAAACTTGGCTTTTTTTTCCCACCAACAATTGCTTTCTGTTGTTACTCCAACGAACACAGTATAAGGTACAAGAAAAGCACAACCTTTTAGCTCCATGTGGGGTAAATGGGATTTATGGGTGGGCCTGACCCTCTAACGTCCATCTGTTCTGTCCACTGTTGGCAACGTCCCTGTGGAAGCACAGGTCTGGCGGCTCCAAGTCAGTTTCCAGATTCACTTCTGGGTTGTGGTCTGTCTGCAGGTTGGGGATCGACTATTACTATTTTAATGTTTTTAAAATAAAAAAAAATAAATAAAAATCTTTTTATTTATTTTTATTGAAGTATAGTTAATTTGCAATGTTTTTAATCCCTGTTATACAACAAAGTGATTAGGTTAAATATATATGTATTCTGTTTTTAATAGCCTTTTCCATCATGGTGTATCATAGGGAGCTCAGCTGTTCTATGATGACCTAAAGGGGTGGGATGGGCAGATGGGAGGGAGGCTCAAAAGGGAAGGGATATATGTTTACCTATAGCTAGCTGATTCACAGTTGTTGTTCATAGAAACGAACACAACACTGTAAAGCAATTATCCTCCAATTAAAAAAATATATATATGTATATCCTATGATAAAACATAAAGGGGATTGGCTATTCTTGACCAAAGCCCTGGGCAGTGTCCCTGGCAGGATGATTCCTGACTGCCCTGTGCTCCTATAAGGGGCTGGATAATAACTAAATATACAGAAATAAATGAGGCTGGCAAATGGAGCCTGAAACCCAAGTCAGCTTCCCTACAAAGTATGAGTTTGAGTTTCTTGGAAATACCTGACTTACATGAACTTTGGCTATTCATTCTACTTCTCTATTCTGACAACAGGGAACTGGATCACTAAAGAAAATCCTGGTCCTATCGGAGCTTCCATTCTAATGAGGCGCAACCCTGAGAAAAAATGTAAACTGCTCATATGTTAATTTCAGATAGTGATAAATGCCCATGGAAAATAAAGCAGGGGGAAATGGCGAGGGCGACAAAGACAGAAAAGTAGGGAGGATATCGGTATTCCAAGGGCTTGTCTGAGGAGTGACATAATTGATGAGCAGAGAGTGGGGGTGGGGTGGGAGGTATGGGAACAGCACATTCAAAGGCCCTGGGGCAGGAATAAGCTTGGCTTGTTCAAGGGATTAAAAGAGGCCAAAGTGACTGAGCATGGTGGATGGTAACAGGTCAGATTAGAGAGGTGGGTAGCCCAGATGCCGTAGGACTTTGGGGCAACATCAGGAATTTGGACTTGATTCCAATTTCCATGGTAGCCCTGGGAATTTTTAATCAGGGAGCAGCAAGATCTGACTTCTATTCTAGAAGGCTTCTGCTGGCTATGGTGCAAGACTGGACTCGGGGCTCTCGAATACTGTTCCCAAGTCTAATTTCCTTGATTAGCTAGGACATGAGAAGCGAAGGCTCTCAGCAAACCTGGAGCTGAGGTTCAAATGCGGGCTCTGCTTCGTTACATTAGGTCATGACATTTTCACCAGGTAGCATTTGAATTTTCCCCTGAGTTCATTGCTTGATGCATCACACTAGCAAAATGGCAGGAAAATACTTATGTGAATCAGACCTCTCCACGACCTCTTAATAACAGCTTCCCTGTAACCCTGCTCCGTTTAGGAATGCTAAGTGGGCGCCTTCTTTTCTTTCTGTGCCACAGAAACTGTCAGGTTACACGAAGATCGTACATAAAGCATTTGAAACAGAAAGGGCTTATGTAGCTACAAAAAAAAAAAAAAAAAAGGCAAAAAACCCCATGACTTTGTGACAGTCTGTTATTGAAGTCATAATTCATGTTGTAATGTTTGGGGAGGAGGGAAAGAAATTAAAATTCCGTGGTTGGAATAAAGCATGCTGCACAATGAAAAAATAGTGGAGAAGAAATCAGGTAACTTCTCTCATTAAGGGCATGCCCTTGTCTGTTTCAAAGAAGCTAGAGGAGAGATTGAGGATTAGTAGAGCCTCCAGATGAGTTTTAAACATGGGAGTCCTGGGGCTTCTGGGCTGAAAATGGACATGGTTTCTGAGGTTATTGGAGCATCCATCATCCAAATCCACGTGGTGCTTTGTTGCCATTTTTGTCCACTTTTAGGACAGAGGTGAAATTTAAAGCAAAAGAATTTAGTATGGCTACACAATTTGAGTAACATTTTGTGTCTGTTAGGACTTTCAGTTCAAAGGGACAGAAGACAATTAAAATTGACACAAGTTAACTGAGGGAATCTATTGGCCCAAGTAACTAGAAAGGAAAGTATTAGCTTCAGGCACAGCTTGATCTAGTTGCTCACACAGTGTCATCAGATGCTTCTCCATCTCCAGAGTCTATTCTCAGATGAGTTCTTCCCTCATGAATGCAAATGACAGTGTAGCTCCAACCTTTGTCTTTAACTTTCTAAGTACAGTGGGTGAATCTCTTCCCAGATTCCTACACAGCCTAATATCTCATTCTCCGTGGATGCTCCTGGCTTCTATGCCCCTCCTCTCCCAATCCTCACATTCAGGGCAGGGGATTATGATGATTGGCCAGGCCTCGGTCACATTCCCAGACCTTATCCAATCACTGTGGCTGTGGTGAGGATGGGTGGGATGAAGAGGGAGGCTGTGTGCTGATTGGCCAGCCCTTGGTCACACGTATTAACCCCAGCAGGAGTGGACCTAATACGAAGTCCAGGACTGAGGATGAGGGAGGGGAAGTCTCCAAAAAGAACTTAAAAGGGAAGTGACAGATGACAGCTGGGGACAAGTACCCACTGCAGCTCATGTGCATGTTGTAAACGCCCCTTCTCTCCATCCTTGCTACTTTAGGTGAAAGCAGAGTATGCTCGGCTTAAACACACGCTCACCATAGTGACCAGAGAACGTGATTTGGCCGTGAAGGAGAAACACCAGCTCCAAGCCAAGCTGGAGAACCTAGAACAGGTCCTAAAGGTAGGACACGCTTCCACTTCCGCTTTCCCCGGAGATCAACGTGAGGAACGAGGGGCCGCAGAATTCCAAAGCAGAGAGTGGTTGAAACTCCTTTTGAGTTTCAAAATCATAAAAATTCAGGGCTCTATGGGGCTGTTTTTACCCTTTCTGTGGTATACAAAGCAATAAATAACAAAATTTGAATGTTTCTGGAAGCGATCCCGTAAAACCAATTATGCATTTCCATTTCTTAGAATGTTAAACACAGCTGAGCAAGAGATGCTAGGCAGCACTCCGGAATGGAAATTGGGCTTAAGTTGAAGACCAGAGGTGTCTACATTGGTTTTTCAGATTTCATGAATTTTAAGCTGTTCTTCAGATGGTTAACAACCTTTGTTATAAAGAGAATAGCTAACTCAGAAAATTGCTTTATCAAGCTGCAGGTAATTGGATAGCCTCATGCATTCCTGATGAGCTGGGATCTCCTTCAATATTTAATGGGTGGGTTGATTTGCTTTTGATATTACTGAGTTAAGCTGAATGAATTCGTTGCCTTTTAAGTGTTAAAATTTTATTGGATTCTCATAGTGCAGAAAAAGTTTTAACATAAAAGAATAAAATAATCACCTGCAATTCTACAATCTAGTACGTAGATTAAGCATTTGTATTGCACAAGCACAAAACAGAGTTATAGTGTGCCCACCCACCGTCCTGCAAGAGGAAGTGACTTTAAATCCACCTTTAGCTTATTTGGGGGAACTGCTAGAACCCTGAGGGGACTCAGATCCATGATTGGTAAGGACTAGGGTGAGGTGCAAAATGGATACAGGGTTTCTTTTGGGTGTGATGAAAATATTCTGGAATTAGTGTGATGATTACCAAGCATTGTGAATGTACCAACACCTCTGAATTGTACGCTTTAAGGAGTGATTCTATGGTATGTGAATTACATCTCAATTTAAGAGTGCATGTGCGTGCTCATGCTTAGTCGTGTCCAACTCTTTTCAACACTTTGGACTGTAGCCCGCCAGGCTCCTCTGTCCATGAGATTTCTCAGGCAAGAATACTAGAGTCGGTTGCCATTTCCTCCTCCAGGAGATCTTCCTGACCCAGGGATCGAACCCGAATCTCCTGCATTGCAAGCGGATTCTTTACCGCTCAGCCATCGGTGAAGTCCCCAGTTTGAGAGTAAAGATGCCCTATTCTTTCTGCTGGTCCTAGAGGGGAACCGCACCTTCGTGTGATTCAGGAGGTGACAGAGCCATGCCCAATGCTGGGGGTGTCTGAGATGCCCCCAAGTGTCTCCCTGGCTCTCTCTGGAGGAAAGACCAAGGCTAACCCTGACCATGTTTCTTTTTACCCTTTGCTCTGAATTTAGAACATAGCCCTGCATGAGATGCCATGTAATTATTAATTTCAGGAGCTACCTGGACCACTGTGAGTTCTCTCAGGGCACAAACTGTGCTTCATTCAACTCTCTACCCATAGAGGTTGGGAAAGGTGGTGTTTGGTGTTTGGTGGACTCAGCGGAGGATGGGTTGGGAAAGCAGAATATACCCAGGGGCTTTGCTGAGGGTCTATTGGAGTAAAGTCACCATGAAGGAGAGTGTAGGGTAGAGGTTCTGGGTGTCTGTACCTCCTGGGTGACCATGCCTGCAGGAGGCATTTGACAATCTGGAGACATTTTTGATGTATATGACTGGGGAGGGGGCTATTGGCATCTCATGGGCAGAGGCCAGGTATGTTGCTAACCCTCCCACAATGTACAGGACCGCTTCCACAGCAGAGAACTAAGTGGCCCAAAATGTCATTGGCACCAAGGTTGAGAAACTGTGTTAGCGTCTAATTGTTGCTGTAACAAACTGTCACAATGTAAAATAAAACAGATATATTTTCTCTCTTTTTTCATGTGCAAAAGCTATTTTTTTTTTTTAGAAAACTTTTTATTTTCTATTGGGGGTATAGGAGCTTCCCTGGTGGCTCAGACGGTAAAGGATCTGCCTTCTATGCAGGAGACCTGGGTTCGATCCCTGGGTTGGGAAGATTCTCTGGAGGAAGGTATGGGAACCCACTCCAGTGTTCTTGCCTGGAGAATCCCCGTGGACAGAGAAGCCTGGTGGGCTACAGTCCATGGGGTCGCAAAGGGTCAGACACAATGGAGCGACTAAACACAGCACAGCACATAGTCGATTAGGACTTCCCAAGCTAGTGGTAAAGAACCCACCTGCCAATGCAGGAGACATATAAGAGATGTGGATGCGATCCCTGGGTCAGGAAGATCCCCTGGAGGAGCGCATGGCAACTCCCTCCAGTATTCTTGCCTGGAGGATCCCATGGACAGAGGAGCCTGGCAGTCTATGATCCATGGGATCAGAGAGTCGGACACGACTGAATCGACTTAGCACATGCACACACACATAGCCGATTATCAAGCAGAGTTGTAGTAGGTTAAGGTGGACAGTGAAGGGACTCAGCCATACATTTATATGTATCTGTTCTCCCCAAGCCCCCTCCCATCCAGGCTGCCACATAACTTTGAACAGAGTTCTGGATGCTATACAGTAGGTCCTTGTTGGTTACACATTTTAAATAAAGCACATGTGTGCATAAGTCCATCCCAAACTCCCTAACTATCCCCTCCCCCTATCCTTCCCTTTAGCAACCGTAGGTTCATTCTCCAAGCCTGTGAGTCAACAAATATATTCTCTTACGCTTCAGGAGGTCGGATCCAAAATGAGTCACATGGGCTAAAATCAAGGTGTCGGTAGAACTGCCTGCCTCTCAGAAGGTTATGGGGAGACCATTTCCTGCCGACTCTACCTTCTGACAGCTGCTCCCGGTCCCTCCCCCTCCCTGCAAAGCCAGCAATTAGCATCTTCTCTCTTCTCTGACTTCTTGCCTGCCTTGTGTCAGGAACCTGTGATGACACTCCACTTGGACAATCTCCCCATCTCAACATCCTTAACTTAATCCCAGTGAAAATCCCTTTGTCCTGTAAGTTGACATAGTCCCAAGTCCCCCAGGGCATGAGGGGTGAACATCTTTGGGGAACATTATTCAGCCTGCTCCACCCTAGAGTGTTTGAGGGAGGTGCCAATAGGACCGATGCTACCTGTGAGCAGAGGAGGCCCCGTTTATAATTCCGGGATGTGAAGTTCCCTTCTGTGTCTCCTGCCTGCCTGCTGGGTTTCAGGCCAGTCTTTCCTCTCATCCAGAGTGGATGAAGGGCTGTGCATTCCCAGCTTTAGGGGCCCCTCCACCCTTCTGTCTGACCTGGGCTTTGGGCCTCATCCTCAGGGCCTTGCACACATGGAGACACCTGAGTTCACATCCAGGTTCTGTCTGTGGTGCCCTGCAAACAGCCTCTCCTTGGCTGCCTTCTGGTCCAGGGGGTACACACCAGGGCTGTCATCGGCCTTTGGTGGGGACGTAGACTGGGGAGGGTGACTGTGCAGGAGCTGAGTGTGAGCTTGGGGACTTTGGGGTGTGGAATCCCAGGGTCTGGGGAGCTGGACTGTGGTCTGTAAGGAGAGAGTGTGGGGTCTGGTTGGGCTCCTCCCTTTGGTTCCATTTCTAAGGGTGGAATTGGGTGATGAGACTTTAGCTGATGAGCAGGCCATGGACAGCCATCAGTGGGCATGGTCATCTTTGTCACCAGGAAGGCAGCAAGAGCAGGAGAGGTTAGAGGCTGTGAGGGGCCCACGGGGACAAGTGACAGTGTTATGGGCCTGGGATTCTGGTCACCGCCTCCCCTTGGTCACCAGCTCCCAGTACTGTTGTGTCCTATTCTTCACTTGGCAGCCAGAGCAGTACTGTAAAAATAGAAATAAGATCCCAGCACCATCCTCAAACCATCCATGTGACCCATCCTCCCGCCCCAGTCACTTACCCAAAGCCTGGTGCCCTTACTGGCCTCAGCCCAGGCCGTGCGGTCACTCTCACCTCTTCAGACCCCTGTCCTCCACTCTCTGCCCTGATGCCATCCACTCCTAGCTTTATTTCTGGAACAAAGGCAGGCACTAAGTACCTTCAAAAAGTTTCTTTTTCTTTTAACTTTTTATTTTATATTGGAATATAGCCAATTATCAATGTTGTGATAGCTTCAGCTATCTCTTTGTGATAGCAAAGAGACTCAGTCATCATGTACATGTATCCTTTCTCCCCTCAACTCTCCTCCCATCCAGGATGCCACATAACATTGAGCAGAGTTTCCGGCGCTATACAGGAGATCCTTGTTGGTTATCAATTTTAAATATAGCAGTGTGTACATGTCGATCCCAAACCCCTTCATAAAATTCTTCTCCTCAGTACCCTTTAATGAGTGGATGAGCCATGGGGACCCCGCAGGAGGGCTGAATTGCAGGACAAGCCCAACCAGGCTGACCTGGGTCAGGGGCCTTAGTGGAGGCAAACGGGGCTCTTTCTCAAAAGATTTGTGCTCCATGAAAAGAAGGGAGACAGAAAAGATCTGGAGATTAGAAGAGGCATGTCCTTTGTAAGGGGGTTGATTCCATGGCAAGCTGGTTTTAGAAAAGGCAGAGGAACCGGAGATCAAATTGCCAACATCTGCTGGATCATCAAAGAAGCAAGAGAGTTCCAGAAAAACATCTATTTCTGCTTCATTGACTATGCCAAAGCCTTTGACTATGTGGATCACAATAAACTGTGGAAAATTCTGAAAGAGATGGGCATACCGGACCACCTGACCTGCCTCTTGAGAAACCTATATGCAGGTCAGGAAGCAACAGTTAGAACTGTACGTGGAACAACAGACTGGTTCCAAATAGGAAAAGGAGTACGTCAAGGCTGTATATTGTCACCCTGCTTATTTAACTTATATGCAGAGTACATCATGAGAAATGCTGGGCTGGAAGAAGCACAAGCTGGAATCAAGATTGCCAGGAGAAATATCAATAACCTCAGATATGCAGATGACACCACCCTTATGGCAGAAAGTGAAGAGGAACTAAATAGCCTCTTGAGGAAAGTGAAAGAGGAGAGTGAAAAAGTTGGCCTAAAGCTCAACATTCAGAAAACTAAGATCATGGCATCTGGTCCTGTCACTTCATGGCAAATAGATGGGGAAACAGTGGAAACAGTGTCAGACTTTATTTTTTTGGGCTCCAAAAATCACTGCAGATGGTGACTGCAGCCATGAAATTAAAAGACGCTTACTCCTTGAATGGAAAGTTATGACCAATCTAGACAGCATATTAAAAAGCAGAGACATTACTTTGCCAACAAAGGTCTGTATAGTCAAGGCTATGGTTTTTCCAGTGGTCATGTATGGATGTGAGAGTTGGACTATGAAGAAAGCTGAGCACCAAAAAATTGATGCTTTTGAACTGTGGTGTTGGAGAAGACTCTTGAGAGTCCCTTGGACTGCAAGGAGATTCAACCAGTCCATCCTAAAGGAGATGAGTCCTGGGTGTTCATTGGAAGGACTGATGCTGAAGCTGAAACTCCAATACTTTGGCCGCCTCATGCGAAGAGTTGACTCACTGGCAAAGACCCTGATGCTGGGAGGGATTGGGGGCAGGAGAAGAAGAGGACGACAGAGGATGAGATGGCTGGATGGTATCACCAACTCAATGGACATGAGTTTGAATAAACTCTGGGAGTTGGTGATAAACAGGGAAGCCTGGCATGCTGCGATTCATGGGGTCGCAAAGAGTCGGACATGACTGAGCAACTGAACTGAACTGAACTGATTCCATGGCAGTTGAAGGAAAGTGCGTCTTGTGAATTTGCAAAACCCTGTGGGACCTGCCCTTTTCTTAGACAGGGCACTGAGAGCCTTTTGGCCTGAGAGCAGGAGGGAAAAGATCAGGGAGGTGACAATCCTGATAGAGTTGCTGAAATCCCTGGGCTCTTGGACAGAATCTGCTAAACTTTGCTGCTTTCAAAGAACCACCCTCAAGCCAGGAAACTCCATGTTTTGTCAGCATTGCTTCAACTCAGACCAGTTGAATACACCGTGTTCTTCTGATAATTTGGTCACGGTAATAAAAGGGCTATTCAAAATTAGCCTCTTTTTCCAATTTGGTGAAAGTGAAAGTGTTAAGGCTCAGTAGTGTATGACTCTTTGCGACCCCATGGACTGTAGCCTGCGCGGCTCCTCTGTCTGTGGCATTTCCAAGGCAAGAATACTGGAAGGGGTAGCCAGTCCTTCTCCAGGGGATCTTCCCGACCCAGGGATTGAACCTGGGTCTCCTGCATTGCAAGCAGATTCTTTACCATCTGAGCTACCAGAGAAGCCCATTTTATTATTTTTTAAGAATTTATTTAATTGACATATAGTTGATTTACAATATTGTGCTAAATTCTGCTGTATAGCAAAGTGATTCAGTTATACATATGTATTCTTTTCCATTATGGTTTATTACAGCATATTGAATAGCTTGCCCTGTGCTATACAGTAGGACATTGTTGTTTATTCCTTCTCTATATACTAGTTTGCATCTGCTAACCTCAGACTCTCAATCCATTCCACACACCCCACCCCAACCTTTAGCCTTTGTTACCCCCTTGAGCAGCAAAGCCCATCAGTGGGTGATGGAGAAAGGAGGAGGTGATTGCCGTGCTGAGCTGAGATGCAGCTGACTTGACTTAGAAAATGCCATCATTTCTGTTAACTCAGGTAAAATGATGACCTTGCGCTTCCAGAAGTTCCTGGACATCCTCACAACTCCTGGAATGTGATGTACGGTCTGAGGTTGTCATTGATTTGAATTAAATTGAATCCCCAGACTGGTGTTGGTCAACCTAATTTGCTGAGAACCAGAGAGATCTCTGTCCATGGGCTTCTCCAGGCAAGAATACCGGCATGGGTTGGCATGCCCTTGTCAGACATGACTGAGACGATTTAACACGCACACACAAAGAGAACTTGCCCAGTGAGGGGGAATTTGGGTGGTGCAGGATTCCAGCCTTAGCATACCTGCAGCGGAACCTGGACCACATGGCTGACCCCTGACCCTCATCTGGGAGAAGCAAAGATGCTGTGCTGCTGGTTTGGGATAGGAACTAGTGACCAGCTCACATAATCACCTCATCCCTATTTTTTTTACGAAACTGGGAATATGTGGCTGCTGAGTCGTGTCTGACTCTTTGTGACCCCATGGACTATAGCCTGCCAGGTTCCCCTGTCCATGGGATTCTGCAGGCAAGAATACTGGAGTGGGTTGCCATTTCCTTCTCCGAATTGTGAATGGAACCTATCTTTTCCTTCAAAATACAAAAGCTATTTGTGAAACTAAGATAAGATCGGAGTTGGGGGCCGGGGTTCAATGCTTGGTCAGGAAGCTAGATCCCGCATACTGCAACTAAAGATCCCACATGTGCCACAACTAGGACCCGACACAGTCAAATAAATAAATAAAAAATATTTTAAAACAATACCATGAGATGGAAAACATCAGAGTCTGAACAAAGGTGAGATGAGAAGGCTCCCCTGTGTCTATTCGTCTTGTTTGGTTGGGAATTGCCGCACCCTCAGCCCCCTTATCAGGGAAAAAAGATGTACCTGAACATCTCAACAGAAGTCTACACAGTTGGAACAAGGCGTGGTATCCCCGGCCTGTGGGTGTTTATTGCATGACCATTCAATCATTCATTTGTTCGTTCAATCACACTTGTCACTTGAGCACTGCTTGTGTTCCAGGCCCAGTTCCCCACAGCACGGATTGCTGTAGTTACAAAACCGAGTCATTGGGAACAGTTCATGCAAAAAAAGACAAGCATTTGTAACATGATGTCAGGCAGCAATAAATGCTTAGAAGAAAAATAAATTAGAGCCAGGCAGTAGGAAGTGACGTAGTGACCCTTCAAAAATGTAGCTGGAAATGACAAGGTTCTAGTGTACAGCACATATATTCAGCATCCTATGATAAACCATCATGGAAAAGAATATGAAAAAGAATGTAAATATATGTATAACTGAAGCACTTTGCTGTATAACAGAAATTAACACAGCTTTGTAAATCAACGGCACAAGAATGAGTGGCTGGGAGGCATCCTGTCTCAGACACCTCCACTCAGCAGAGCTTCTCAATGAAGTGGGGGGAAGGGCTTGTCAACATTCAGGGGCGGAGCACCAGGCAGGTGGAGGGATGGGAGGATTCCAGACAGGTCCAAGGATCAGCCAGATGGCTGGTGAACAGGGAGGGAAGGGCGGGAGTTGGAAATGAAGCTTAGATTGGGGCGAGGTCGGTCTGGTAGCATCTTATGGGCCCAAGTAGAATTCCAAGGGTTTCTGTTCTAAGTGTCATGAGACATACCTTTGTCATAATACCGCTGCATAACAAGCCTCCCCCAAACCCATGGCTCAAAACAAGAATATCTCATACTGCTGAGAGTCTGTGGCTTGGCTCAACGGTGCTGTCATCTTAGCTGGACTTGGCTGGGCATGAAGTTGGCCGGCTATTGGTTGATGTGAGATGGTTTGGGTCGGGTTGACTGGCTTTGTTCCCTAATGTTCCAGCAGGCTAATTAAAGCTTCTAATCAGGGTATAACGGCCATGAAAGAGAGTGACACCCTGGAAGACCGTGAGGACCAGGCCAGAATAGTGCATGTCCCTCTCACCACCCTCCCTCCCATTAGCTTGCAGGCACTGTGATGTCCCCTTACCAAGTCTGTGGATCTAGGGAGGGATCGATGCTCCTCAGGGAGTGGTAGATAGCTGACGAGATGAATTGCTTCTGCTTTTCATTTGTCAAGGGTCATTGCAGTGGCCGCAATGAGAGATGAGGAGCAGGGGTGGAAGGAAGGTGGTAGATCAGGAGTGATGCTTGAGACACGAGATGTGGGTGCTTTCCCAAGGTGGGAGCAGAGGGGAGAGAGGAGTGATCAGGTCTAGGTGTATTTTCAAGGTGAAATCAGCAAGATTTGTTGAAGAATTTGCCATGGAATATGACAGACAGGGAGGGGTCAAGGATGATGCCAAGGGTTCAGAAGTGTGTTTGGATGAAAGATGGAGTCATTGGCTGTGATATGGATCACTGGGGTGTGGGTTGGTGGTCAGGGAACCACCTTGTGATGGAGATGAAGTACGCTGTGACCATGGGATCCTTGGTGCAGGAGACCCTCTGTCCTCATGCTGGGGACCAACCCGCTAATCCTCAAGAAGTGGCTTCATTCAGTGATCAGATGATATGAAAGGCAGGAGCAATTCATAAGGGTTAAAATGTGATGGTCCCAAGGTGATCGAGGTGCCCTGTCATTTGAACATCTGGTGATCACAGTCGTCAACTAAATTGTATTACCTCATACCTGACACCATCTTCAGAGTTCCGAGGGATGGCTGCAGAGGGGACACATGGTCGGTAAATGAAGAACGCTCATTTTATGTTAATGTGGTGTGATTACAGCTCTGGAGTTGGGCCAACATGCATTCAGCATCTGTCTGAACTGATAATTACTCCATTGGTCACATTCGTGTGTTGGCTCTTTTGTTTCCAAATATCGTTGATGGGCCACGTGTCTTCATACAGATAACTCAGTTTCAGTTCAGTTCAATTAAGTCGCCCAGTCGTGTCCGATTCTTTGTGACTCCATGGACTGTGGCACACCAGGCCTCCCTGTCCATCTTCAACTCCCGGAGCTTGCTTAAACTCATGTCCATCGAGTCAGTGATGCCATCCACCCATCTCATCCTCTGTCATCCCTTTCTCCTCCTGCCTTCAATTTTTCCCAGCATCAGAATCTTTTCCAGTGAGTCAGTTCTTCGCCTCAGGTGACCAAAGTATTAGAGCTTCAGCTTCAGCATCAGTCCTTCCAATGAATATTCAGGATTGATTTCCTTTAGGATTGGCTGGTTGGACCTCCTTACTGTCCAAGGGATTCTCAAGAGTCTTCTCCAATACCATAGTTCGAAAGCATCAATGCTTTGGCACTCAGCTTTCTTTATGGTCCAGCTCTTACACCCATACATGACTACTGAAAAAACCACGGCTTTGACTAGACAGACTTTTGTCGGTAAAGTAATGTCTTTGCTGCAACAATGTGTGCTTTCTCCCTAAGGTGTGTGAAGTGAAGTGAAGTGAAAGTTGCTCAGTTGTGTCTGACTCTTTGCGACCCTATGGGCTATACAGTCCATGGAATTCTCCAGGCCAGAGTACTGGAGTGGGTAGACTTTCCCTGCTCCAGGGGAATCTTCCCAACTCAGGGATCGAACCCAGGTCTTCTGCTTTGCAGGTGGATTCTTTACCAGCTGAGCCACAAGGGAAACCCAAGAATACTGGAGTGGGTAACCTAGCCCTTCTCCAGTGGGATCTTCCAACCCAGGAATCAAACCGGGATCTCCTGCGTTGCAGGCGGATTCTTTAACAACTGAGCTACCAGGGAAGCCAGTGGTGTGTGATGTTATGCAAATCAGGAGTCCACCAGCACACAGAGTTGGTGATAGTGTGTTTCAGAGGCCTCTTTTACTCTATCAGGGGGCTGCCAAGTAGATTTGCACTTGGATAGCTGGAAAAGTAAGACAGCATATGCTGCTTTTCAGAGAAAATGAACCCCAGATGCCTTGGACCCTAGTTTCCTGCAGATATTCCAGTGTAATGACCCTGATGAAAACTCACACCTGCGGACACACGCATGCACTCAACTGATATTTATTGAGCACCTAATGTGTGCCAAATACTTGCTGGGTGCTGCCCTTGACTCTGGCAGTGAATTAACAAACAGATTGATGTATATGTCAGGGGATGACAAAGCATGATAAAGATAAAAGTACTACTTTACATTCAGTGGTTGGGAAGGTCTCACTGATAGTGTGACATGTGAATAGAGAGCTGGATGAAGGGAGAAAGGGAGTTGTGCAGAAATCTGGGGAACGAATGTTCCAGCAGAGGGAACAGCAAGTATAGAGGCTTGAGACAGAAGTCTAGGTGCCTGACATGTTTGAGGGACAGGGCAGAGGCCAGAACTGCAGAAATAGAATGGAAAGGGGAATACAAAGACAACAAGACATCAAGGCCAAGGAGACCCTGAGGAGTCAGATAACTTGAGGTCTGGAAGGCCAAGCCTCCTCCTCATAATCAGACACACTGCTTCCTCTTGGTTCTTCTGGTGGGCATGCTCCAGCCACCCCAGAGCCTTTGCACTTGCTGTGTTCTGCTTTCTGGATCATTTTTGGTCTTGTTACCCTCCCAGAAAGCGCAATGTGGGCTGGCTCCGTATCTTTTTTCCCTATCAGTGTATCACCACTGCCCAGTCTGGCATAGAGAAACCACACAATAAATGCTCGTGGGCTGAACGAAGGATATTCTGAAGTCTGCCCTGTGTATAGTAGCCAAGAGGTACATCCTCAGCTTTGATATGTCCTTCCTAAGATGGATTATCCCCTCAAGTGGAGACACAGTCACCTTAATAAAACAGAAATTGAGTCACATCCTCACTTCTTACCCCCACCCATTTCCTCTTACTACACAGAGATGAAAGTCTAAACTTTTTCCTGCAGGACCCTGTGCTCTTTGGCCCCCAGATAATCCTTCAGCCCTCATGACCTCATCCTACCACCACCCATTTACAGCCTGGACCTGGCTACACTGGCTATTCCTGTCTTTCTGGAACTTACTGCACTTGTCTCTGCCCCAGGGCCTTTGCACTTACTGCTTCTTCCACCTTCTGGTGCTGTTTCTCTCCGCACTTTGTATTTCTGACTCCGGGTCAGTTAATCAGGTCTTGGTTTCAGGTCACTTACTTGTTGATGCTTCTCTTGGCCATCTTACCTGTGATAAGAGGTTGCTATCACATCCTCTGATTTAAGTTTTTTCCGAGAAAACTTACCTCGCTTGTTTTAATTGTTTACTTGTGTATAGTTTGCTTTCTCCTACCAAAATGTAACCTCCTTGAGAGGGACTTTCAGCTGTTAGGACAAGATCTGGCATCTAGAAGGCACTCAGTAAATGTTGATTGAGTAAATTAGTGAATGTTCATCCTCTGATTTTAGTTTCTTCCAAGAAAACTTATCTTGCTTGTTTTAATTGTTTACTTGTATATTGTTTGTTTTATCCTACCAAAATGTAACCTCCTTGAGAGGGGCTTTCAGCTGGTAGGACAAGATCTGGCATCTAGAAGGCAGTCAGTAAATGTTAATTGAGTAAATTAGTGAATGAACGAATGAGTGAATGCATGAAGTAATGAATGCACAAATGAATTAATGAATACAAGCATACATTAACCACAGAATTAATGAGTACACAAGTGAATGCATGAGTGAGAGACGATGTGATACTGACATGGTCTGTTACCATAGACCCCTTCTGTCATTGTGAAGAATAATGGAGCAGATGAAGTCTTGTGGTTGAAGAAGCTTGTCTAGAAAGATTGCTTCTTTGGGGCTTACAAGCATTTTTGTAAAAATTCAACCACAAATCAAGTGCAGTCTCTTTCTGGCAAAAACTGAGATTCCCCAAGAGGACAAACTGCTGGAGAGTTTATGATTTCCAACCTCTGCTTTGCCCAAGCTGGGTAACTGTCAAACAAGGATGTCCCCCACCATGGAGCTCCCCACCTCCAAGTTCAACAGTCCTCTGCTTAGGTCTTGGCACAAGTGGTAAAAGGGAGTATACCAAACAGTTTTTTTCTTCAACTTCTCTGACTCAAGGATTCTGGAAAAAAAAAAAAAAAAAAAGCCTAGTGGTTTTCATGTAAATTTCTTGTTGCTGGATATGTAAGATAGTCTAGGTCCTTAGCATCTTAGCAGCTCCAGTGAAACAGAAAAAGAACTTGTTCAGTTTCTGTGTGTGACCAGAGCATATCCTGCCTCTCTGCCCTGTGTCTTCTTTCTCAGGACCCGAAAGATGGCTCCATTTGTTCGATGGAGCAGAGATGCGTCTCTATTTTAGGACGGCATTAGCATCCTGGCAGGGAAGACGGCACACTCCAAGTGTTTCAGCTAAGAGACCTCAACACTGAGATCATTTCAAGAGGCATGGGCCAGGAGACAGTGGGGAGTACCGGGCCTGGTGAGACAGGAGACCAGCAGAGCAGGCAACTTTCTACCCCCAGGGCCTGAGAGCAGGTCCTGGAGCCCAGTGGGAACCACAGCCTAGGAGAAGATGCCGGACAGCTGTGACGGGAGGGTGAACAGCATCCTCTAAATTCACATTTAGAAGCTGTGTCACATCTTTTGGAAAAAGGTTCCTGGAGAGAGAGGGAGAGAGAGAGAGAGAGAGAGAGAGAGAGAGAGACTCCGCCAGGGGGTTTTTCCCTCCCACTCCCACTAACACACTCAAAAACTCAAAACTCAAAATTTGCATGCTCAGTTGTGTCTGACTCTTGGCGACTCCATGGACTGTAGCCCACCAGGCTCCTCTGTCCATGGGATTTCCCAGGCAAGAATACTGGAGTGGGTAGCCATGCCCTCCTCCAGGGGATCTTCCAGACCCAGGAACTAACCTGCATCTCTTGCATCTCCTGCATTGGCAGGCAGATTCTTTACCACTTGTGGCACTGGGAAGCCCTGAATCATTTAAGTATTCAGACATCTCCTGCTAAGACAGTGGAGAGAGACATTTCAACATTGACTTTGATTTAATTTTAAAAAATCGTGACTTCATCAGGACTATTCTTTTCCTTGACTTCAAGGATCCCTGAGCACTTTGTCGACTCTGCAGTGCTGGCAGCAGGTTCTCAAGCGAAACTTTGCAGCCCCTCTTCCTGTCAAATGACCAGGACGCAGTGCAAATTCTAGAAATCTGACCCAAGTCTGTAAAAACGTTTTTCATTAACTTAACCCATTAGAGTTTATGCTTCAAAGACAAAGGAAAAAGTATCCTGGACCAGGATTTGTTCTCATAATCAACAGCTTAGTCAATTTCGATGCAGATAATTGGAGGATTATTGTGTGTTAATGATTATTGTGTGTTATGCATCCCGATTATCTGGGATGCATAAGTAACTCTAGCAGTGACGATTAATCTTCCCTTATCTCCAGCTCCTTCCCTTCTGCCCCTCCCCTTACCTCGTATCTGTGCGGAAAGATTCCTCCTTATACCTAGGAATACAAACCTGCCTACAGTCATTGTCAGGTTTAATTAAGATTTTGGAGTTCATTTTCTGTGTGCTGATATTCAAACACCAATAAAACCCTCCAAGGTTCTCTGAACATGATAACAATGTTTAGGGCTCCATCTCCAGCAAAACCCTTGATCCGAATAGCTGATAGCTTTATCTAGATGTTCAGAGACAGGCAAGAAACAGGAAATATATTGCTTTCTGGGCTTCATGCTCGTTCCTATCTCCGTGGGGGATGGTTTGGGTAAGAGGCACTACAAGATCATTGGCTGGTGCTGTGGGGCGCGCGAGCACGCACGCGCACACACACACACGTATGTGTCTTCTTTGCATCCAGCAAAAGGATGGGACCCGGTCTCATTCTGAAACTTGGACCTTCTCTGCCCCCACCATGGAGCTGATGACTATCTCTGTGTAGCAGGCAGCCTACTTCTTTGTTCTCTGCTGGGAGCCCTAGCCAGACCATCAGAATTCTGAGCTGCTGAACATGTAAGGTGTTCAGTGTCACTGATCATCAGGAAAATACAAATTAAAATGGTAATGAGGTGCTGATACCTCCATCAGATTAATAAACTTTTAGGAGAGACGGTGCCCAGGGCCCGCATGGAGCAGGGAGCAAGTGCACTTGCAGGATGCCGGCCGGAGGGGAATTGCTGCAGCCTTTCTGGGTTGTAGTTAGTCTCCCAGTTGTGTCCAACTCTTTTCGACCCCATGGACCATAGCCTGCCAGGCTCCCCTGTCCATGGGGATTCTCCAGGCAAGAATACTGGAGTGGGTTGCCATTCTCTTCTCCAGGGGACCTTCCCAACCCAGGGATGGAACCAGGTCTCCCGCATTGCAGGCAGATTCTTTACCATCTGAGCCACCAGGGAAGCACATTTAGCTTATGAAAGTTGTTGAAAGTGTTAGTCGCTCAGTGGTGTCCGACTCTTTGCGACCCTGTGATCTGTCCATGGAATTCTCCAGGCAAGAATACTGGAGTGGGTTGCCATTCCCTTCTCCAGGGGATCTTCGAGACCCAGGGATTGAACCCAGGTCTCATGCATTGCAGGCAGATTCTTTACCATCTGAGCAACCAGGGAAGTCTGTGGGCAGTTTATGCATACTCTTTTAGTTTATTCATACTTTTTTTTTTCTGCACTGGGTCTTCGTTGCTGCATGCAGGCTTTCTCTAATTGTGGCGAGCGGGGGCTACTCTTAGTTGCAGTGTGTCGGCTTCTCATTGCACTGGCTTTTCTTGTTGCAGAGCATGGGGTCTTGGTGTGCAGGTTTCAGTAGTTGCAACTCATGGGCTCAGTAGTTGTGGCACTTGGGCTTAATTGCCTCACTAGAATGTGGAATCTTTCCAGAGCAGGGATCGAACCTGTGTTCCTTGCATTGGCAGGTGGATTCTTAACCACTGGACCACCAGGGAAGTCCTAGCTTGTGCATCATCTTCTCTTATAATCTCCCTTCTAGGAGTCCACATAAGACATAAAGCCCCCATAATGTGCTCCACGATCTTTATTGTAGCATTAGCCATACTGGGATAAACAACCATGATGTTCACCAGAAGTGGATCATTCATGCGATCATTTAAAAATAAGTCACATCTGTGTCTAGTGACCAAGACATGTAGTCAAGTGAGGGCTTCAATATGTCCATTTGGGGAGCAGAACTGAACCCACAACAGGGCCACCACCTCATTTGTTGCATATCTGCCCTTTCCCTCACGTCTCGCCAACCCTGCCCCAGGGGTTGGTGCAGCCAGTGAACACATACCTAGCTGGTTCCTTCTTCCATGAGCTTTCCCCAGAACGCTGCTTGACCGGCTTCTGGTCATCATACAGGTCTCAGTTAAAATGTCATCTCCCTGTCTGACTCGAATAGAATTTCCACTGTTGCCTGTCTCCCCTACACACCACCTTGCTTTCTCATCCTCTTCTATCCTTCTCTGAAATTCTTATTTATTTGCCAGAGTCCCTGTTTACTTTCTGCATACTCCTCCCCAGCAGAATGTAAGCTTCTTAAGAACAGAGATGATCTCTGACTTGTTTGTTATTCTATTCCAAGCATTAAGCATCAGGCACAGAGTAAGTGGGGACTTCCCAGGTGACACTAATGGTAGAGAACCTGCCTGCCAGTGCAGGGGACATAAGAGACGTGGTTCGATCCTTGCGTTGGGAAGATCCCCTGGAGAAGGGCACGGCAACCCACTCCAGTATTTTGCCTGCAGAACCCCATGGACAGAGGAGCCTGGTGGGCTACAGTCCATAGGGTCACAAAGAGTTGGGCATGACTGAAGTGACTTAGCATGTACGCATGCACAGAGTAAGTGTCCAGTAATTGTTTTGGAATAAATGAAAGCACATGTCCCGGAGTAAACTCCATTTCAACACAAATCCACAGATCCTGAAATAAGAAGCCCAGTCGGGTTCTGTTTCCTGGTTTCACCATCGATCCAGCTGCTCCATCTGGAGGTGTGCAGTTCCTTCTCCTTCATCCTGGTCATGCAATTCATGAGAAATCCTATTGATTTCAAGCAAGTCATCCAAACACCCACCTCCCCCCGCCCCACCCAGGCCAACTTACCTCTCCTCATTTCTAGTACCACTGCCTGAGACCACACAGCTACTCTCTTGCTCAGGTTATAATACGCATGTCCTAACTTCCTGCCTCCTCCTGCCTGTTCTGGCTCCCCTCTGATCTTTTCTCCACACCACAGTCTTTGCAAACAAAATCCAGTCATGCTATTCTCTGATGCAGATCCTTGCATCCTTGCATGGCTGCCCATGGCTTTGAAAATGAGGATGGCATTCCTTCAAGGTGGTCTGGTCCTTGCTGACCCGCTTGATTCCCCTTCAATATTCTGCATCTCACTACCCCCAGGCCTGTCACACCAGCCCTCCTTCACCCTTGACCTCACGTTATCCCTTCTGCCACAGGGCCTTTGCACATACCACTCCCTCTGCATAGAATGCTTTCCTTTTCTGTGTTCTAACCTATGCATCCTCAAAAAATCCACTCATCTTTTCCGTCCCCAAGGAAGCTGACATCCCCAGGGCTCATCTGTTAGTGATGGGAAAATCTCAGTGTTCAGCATGTCTCCTTCATGGCACTTGTCACAAGTTTGCATTTTTATATCCTTATTTGATAAACACTAAAACATTCCCACCTTCTAGTGGGACACTTCTGTTGTCTATATTGTATTGCTAGCAATTGTCACATAGTTGGCGTTTAATAAATACTGGGTGGATGAGAGAAACAGAAATGGTAAGTAGCTAGCTAGATAGAATAGGCTGTTTTTCTCCTCTTAGGTTCTTTAAAATATGCATGACAGTTCAATAAGGATTATATCAATAATTCTGAAGGTTTTCAATGTATGTAGATATAATAATCCATAGGACAACCATGACACTGAAAGGATATACTAAGATGGTGGTCATGTTTCTACACTGTGCTTGATGTGGCAAAATTTGATTCTGGATAGATTATTTTAATTTAAATACATATATTGAGACACCTGGAACAACCACTAAAAGGCATATAAAAATATATAGTCAAACACCTGAGAAATATATGACATGGAATACTAGCATACATTCAAATCATTGAAAAGAAGGCAGAAACGTGAAATAGAACGATGAATAAGAGAGGGAACAAATAGAAAACAAATAAAATGGCAAATACCCATAATTGCATTAAAGGTAATTACTGTGCAGTTCGCTTTGAATCTCATATTTCTTCTGATCCTTGCAGTGACCTTGGGAAGGTTGGAGTTGTTTTCCTTCACTCGATAAATAAAGAAACAGAGGCTCAGAGAGGTACACCCCTCGCCCCAGAGCACACAGCTTGTAAGTGGTAAAATGACATTTGAGTGCAGGTCTGGGTGACCATATATCCTGTACCTGGCTGGTCTTAATCCCCAGGCTGGGCAATCTGGGACCACTGCAGCGTGATGAGGATCGTGTTTCAGAAAGATGATCTTAATATTAATAGCTCTGAGTGTTACTGTCCCCGTGTTTTCAGAATCCATCAGGGGTCAGATGAGCAAGAGAGAAGCTTGTCTGGTGGCTTAAGGACAATCAGGAATCAGGAGAGCTCCATTGTTAAAGGGGCTCCTGACTTCCTAAATTTTTCCAGTTTAAAAAACTAAGAGGTACTCCCCTCGTGGCTCAGTGGTTAAGAATCTGCCTGCCAAGGCAGGGGGCATGGGTTCTATTCTGGCCCAGGATCTAAGCTCCCACATGCCTCAGGGCAACTGAGCCCATGCACCGCAACTACTCAGCCTGTGCCCTAGAGCCCGCAAGCCGCAGCAAGAGAGGCCACCGCTAGAAAAAGCCCATCCACCGCAAGTAAAGAGTAGTCCAGGCTCGCCTCTCTGAAGACCCAGCTCAGTCAAAACTAAGTAAAATTTTAAAATAACCATTAAGAAACAAAGATACTTTGGCTAAAATATATGTCCGCTTCCATAGCTCTTTTTCATGCTAATTCTCATTATGAATGACTCTGCTTTCCACAGGCAGGACAAGAAGTCATATGGCATGGCAAACAAACAGCTTTAAAAGCCTCTTTTCTTGTTTTTGAAGACATGAACTCAGTAAACGCTGTGTTCGTCTCACCAGGTGTCTTGTAAAAGGAAATTGTGGGCACAGAAATGCTTCATTATTTCCACCAGGCACACCGGATCCCATGAACGTGACATTAAAAGCATCGCTGTTAACTCCTGTTAAGGGAAATGACTTTTTCCTTAATTTCTTTGCCCAGGCAGGGCAGGAGCCAAAGCAGAAGACAGATCCCTCTTTGATCTAATGTGGAGGAGATGATTCAATTTGCTCCACGCTCGTTCACTCCATGTCACATCCAAGCTTTCCTGGGAAAGCGGCATCTTGACATTTGTAGGCTACTTAAGCACTCGTGTTAATGCCGACATCAGGCTATAAATATCGCTACTTTAAAAATAAATCCTGCCACAGGCAGAGCATTTCAAACAGGCACTTCTTGCTGGGGTGCATGATCTTTAGAGTTTTCAGATGTGAAATATTCGCACGGAACATGGCATGTGCCCTTGGAATTGGGAAAACATTTGTAAAAGGAAATGGAAGCCAAATATTAGGAATTTGGTGTGGGTTTGTCTTGGCATGAAAACCAGAGATTTTCAGACTCTCCATGAGGACCCAGGGACCCCTGTGCTCCCAGGAACAGTCAGGATCATGAAGACTTACGGAATTTATACAGGTGATGATGATATTAATATCAGTTGCCTCCCTGGAGAAATTCAGGGAGAAATACTCTTTGCACTGGTGATGTGTCCAAGTGCTGTGTGTGTTCAGTGGCCTGAGAATTCCAGAAGGACCAACAATAACTCCAGGGCACTGCAGGAGAGGTTCTTGCATCGACTTTCTCGCACAGTCCTCTGGATGTCAGCACATCGCACAGATATGGGCAGAGACCCGCAGAAAATCTCCTGTAGAGCAGACAGCTGAGTGGAGAGAATGGGAGCAAGGCGTGTTCCAACAGAGCTGCATCATTTACTAGGTGGGCCACCTTGGGCAAGTTACTTAACCTCTCTGGACCTCAGTTTCTTTCTTTGTAAATGAGAATGAAGTGTTTCCTGCTTCCAAGGTTGTTGTGAAGATTCGATGGATCCTGTGTGTTAAATACTTGTGCTCAGTAGCTCAGTACTTAGCACGTCTAGAAATTAGTAAATGTTTTGTCCTTAGATGAGGATGAGGACACTGATGCGCGAGATCAGGTACCTTGGGTAGGGCTCTCTGGGGAAAGTGTGCCAGGAATCTGCTTATAGGAACAAGAAGGACGTAGATGGCCACCAGTTGTACTGTCTACAGTAAACACCAGTGTTAAGTGTTAGTCATTCAGTTGTGTCCAACTCTTTGTGACCTCATAGATTGTAGCCCACCAGGCTCCTCTGTCCATGGGGATTCTCCAGGCAAGAATACTGGAGTGGGTTGCCATTCCCTTCTCCAGGGGACCTTCCTAAACCAGGGATGGAACGCAGGTCACATTGCAGGTGGATTCTTTACCATCTGAGCCAACAGGAAAGCCCAAGAATACCGGAGTGGGTAGCCTATCACTTCTCCAGGGGATCTTCCTGACCCGGGGATCGAACCGGGGTCTCCTGCATTGCAAGCAGATTCTTTACCAACTGAGCTGTCAGGGAAGCCCCGAGGAAGCCTGCTGCTGCTGCTAAGTTGCTTCAGTGGTGTCCGACTCTGTGCGACCCCATAGACGGAGGCCTACCAGGCTCCCCCATCCCTGGGATTCTCCAGGCAAGAACACTGGAGTGGGTTGCCATTTCCTTCTCCAATGTGTGAGAGGAAAAGTGGAAGTGAAGTCGCGCAGTCGTGTCCGACCCTTGGAGACCCCATGGACTGCAGCCCACCAGGCTCCTCCGTCCATGGGATTTTCCAGGCGAGAGTACTGGAGTGGGGTGCCATTGCCTTCTCCCCAAGAAAGCCTAGGAGGGTTTAATTGCAGGGGCCTCATGTGCAGGATCAGGAGCTCCCATGAAAACTGTCAGTTGCTCAGTTCTCTCCCTCCCTCCACAGGAACCTTTTCCCAGGGTGGTTAAGTTCCAATGTGTGTTTAAAAGTGGCCCCTGTTTCCTCTAAACTTGTCATCTGGCCCAGAGTTTCACAGAAACCACTTTGGCTGGTTCCGATGCTGGACTCATGGGTCTCAACCTTATTAAAATAAGGTTAATTTCCTTGAATAACGAAGTTTGCTGCCTTGATCTTAGGACTTTGTTTCCTGGTCCTGGGAGAGAGATGGCGTCAAGCACCCTGCCCCCACCCCACCTCACTTCACCCCTTTCCACCCCCATGTCCCTCTACCCCAGTGTATACTCTCTCTGTTGCTGAGAAGGTGTCATTTTAATTCTGGAAAGCTCCTTTAACTCTCTGGCTGCTTCTTCCCAAAACAGGGAATTGAAAGAACTCCAAAACTGTCATGATTCACCAGCTGTCTCTTTATTTTGAGAAGCAGGACTAAAAAGTCATGAAGGTTCAGTGCACGAGACGTCACAGAATTAAGTAAGCTTTGTGGTACTCATAGTGCTGTTGAAAATGTCTTAGTGAAGATAATTTGGGATAAGGTTCATGAAAACCTATGTCAAATGGTTTTAAGAGAGAAAAATCATTGGTTTATAAAGTGGGAAATATGAGAGAGAGGTTAGGCTTCAGGCAAGGTTGAATCAAGGTATGCGTGTGATTTCATTGAGAAGAGCCTCTCTTCATCGTTTGTAACTGATTTTTTTCTGTGTCAATCAGGCACAGACAGGCTCTCACCAACTCAAGTCATAGATGGTACCCACCATCTCCTGACTTGCATTCTACCAGTTTAATCCCCCACATAAGGGAATATTTCCATCTTTCCCAATATTTTCAGTAAATGTCTCATAATTTGTTCATTGGTCAACCTTTGGGCTTATGTACCTAGAGAATGTAAATAACATGCAAACCTTGGAGTCAGGGGTTGAGGTTGCTCCCCACAAAATGTGAGACTGACAGTAGGGAAAAGATGATGTCCTTGGGATAATTCAGGATGCTGCTATCATTTGAACAGGTAATACAATCTGGGCAGAGAAGATTATCAGAAGTCCATTGCAGAAAAGGAACTCAGTAAGATGAGAGTGGTGGTGGTTGGTGGTTTAGTTGCTAAGTCGTCAACCCTTGTGACCCCAGGGACTGTAGCCTGCCAGTTTCTTCTGTCCATGGGATTTCCCAGGCAAGAATACTGGAGTGGTTGCCATTTCCTTCTCCAGGTGATCTTCTTGACCCAGAAATTGAACCCAGGTCTCCTGGATTGCAGGTGGACTTCTGAATTGCCGGCAGATTTCTTTACTGACTGAGCTATGTGGGAAGCCCCAAGGATGAGAGTAACTGGGGACAAATTAGAGAAAGTGAAGTTTGAGTTGGGTTTGGGGTACAAGGAGATTAGTGAACATTTAGAAGGAAATCAGATCATTAAGTGAAGACAGAACCTCATAATATTTGGAAGGCTTGTGGAAGGCAGAAACGACCTAAAACATTGCTTGGGACATGAAAGTTAGTCTAACACCAGGGCACGTGGTGACTTGCCACGGCCCTGAGTGGCAGGCCTGGACAATGAGAGGAAAGGGCAAGACTATGGTTGTCTAAGTCATCCATCCATCCATCTATCCATCCATCCCCTCTTCCTTCCATCCGTCCGTCCATCCAGTGGGCATCTTTATGGTAACCATGAAGGGAGGGTGAATAATGGGATAGAAGGATGTATTTGCTCCCATTTTACATTATTTCTAAGGTTTTGAGCATTTGGCTGATGGGTGTGTGCCAGAAATAAAATGGAAAGGTGTTTGTGTCTTGTCTTGTTTCTAGTAATTTCTCAACCCACTGGATTCTCAGCTTTTGGTGTTTTGGCAAGATTTCCTAGACAGAAGACTGGGGTCTGGGCCCAGGGAGTGTCACCCTTGAACTTCTCAACCCACTATGCATAAGCCACAGGCTTCAGAGCTCCATGAATTGCATGTCTGTGTCCCACCCTCCGGGAGAGGAGACAACACAGACTCATTAAAGCACTCAGTCCAAAGTCAGCTACACCGAGATTGAAAAAAGCAATTTTCCTAGTTGGGGAGAAGCATCAAAACCATTTTTTTTTCAGTAGAAATGTTTCAAGCAAACTAACTAAACCATATTAAAACCAGTGAAATCGTGGTTAAAGTAAATGAAGCCATTCTCAGGCTGTAAATGTTCCTGGACAGATTCATTGCTGCTTAGTAGGGTGTCAGCAAAGTTCAGATTTCAGTTTTTTTTTTTTTTTCCTTTCCAGTTGTCACAGGATATCCATAAAACTGATTTTAATCTGATTGTTAAGGCTCAAGAGAAAAAAATAGAGCATTTCCCCCCCAAAGTTACTTAATTCCCTTAAGATGCTCATTTTGAAAGAATGTTAGACATTTGTGATGTCAATTTGGAGTTGGCTTCATCCTTTTCCTTCAGTCTCTCAGCCAGATTTCAGTTGAAAGGCAGACACCAATCTAGGTGTCTTTTTTTAAAAAATATGAATGTATTTTGATATTTATTTATTTATTTGGCTGCATCAGATCTTAGTTGCAGCATGTGGGATCTCTGTTGTATCACGTGGAATCTTTTGATGAGGCTCACCCAACTCTTCAGTTGCAGCACATCAGCTCTGGAGCACATGGGTTCAGTAGTTGTAACTCATGGGCTTAGTTGCTCCATGGCATGTGGGACCTTTGTTCCCCAACCAGGGATCAAAACTGCATCTTCTGCATTGCAGGGTGGATTTTTAATCACTGGACCACCAGGGAAGTCTCAATCTAGGTGTCTTTAAGTGGAGGGACTTTAATTCAGGGAATTGGTTACGGAGGTAGTAGAAGAGCTTCCCTGGTGGTTCAGTGTTATAAAATCTGCCTGCAATGCAGGAGACCTAGGTTTGATCCCCTTTGTTGGGAAGATCTCTTGGATAAGGGAATGGTTACCCACTCCAGTATTCTTGCCTGGAGAATTCCATGGGCAGAAGAGCCTGGAGACTACAGTACATGGGGTTGCAAAAAAGTTGGAGATGACTGAGCGACTGACACTTACTTTCAGATGTGAGAAGTCAAACACGCACTTGGAGGCCACCTCTAAGGCTCCAGACAGGTAGGGGTGATGGTGTTCCCAACGACCATGGGTGAGGGCCGCCCAGCAGGAGCTAGACCCCTAGAGGAGAAAGAACCAGTGGCAGAGACACACAGGAAGCAGAGAGAGGGTCTTTCTCTTCTTCCCACCCTCTGGTGCCTCTGAATGGCCAGTTCCTGAGAAGCCTGAGCAAAGCAGTCTGGGAAATGTAGTTCTCTGTGTGCTAAGCAAGGAAGGGGGAGAAATAGATCTGACAGCAGTAAGACAGTTGACCAGCACGCCAGGGTTACGCCTAAGTTGTGGTTGGGGATTACATAATATCAACGGTTGGAGGATTCCATCTTGCCCCCACCCATGCACGCATATGCTGAGATTCCCACCCTCTGTCCAATTCTTATTATTTACATTTAGGCTTTAAAAATCCACAAGCCACAGTCTAACAGTTGTTTCCATTATATTGGAGACAAGGCTTAAAGTTACATGACATCATTGTAAAATATAAGACCAAAGAATTTTTTGAAGTATAATTGACGTATAACAGTATGTCAGTTTCAGATGTACAACATCATAATTTTTTAAACTTAATTAGTGTATTTTAATTAGAGGCTAATTACTTTACAATATTGTAGTGGTTTTAGCCATACATTGACATGAATAAGCCATGGGTGTACATGTGGTCCCCATCCTGAACCCCCCTCCCACCTCCCTCCCCATCCCATCCCTCAGGGTCATCCCAGTGCACCAGCCCTGAGCACCCTGTCTCATGCACCAAATCTGGACTGGTGATTTATTTCACATATGGTAATATACATGTTTCAATGCTATTCTCAGTTACATGACATCATTGCAAAATATAAGACCAAAGAATTTTTTGAAGTATAATTGACATATAACAGTATGTCAGTTTCAGATGTACAACATTATGGCTTGATATTTGTCTAAGTTGCAAAATGTTCACCACCATAAGTCTAGTTAACCTCTGTCACTGTACATAACTACAAATTTTTTTGTGTGTGGTGCAGACTTTTAAGATCTACTCTCTTAGTACCTTTGAAATATGCCTGACAGTATAATTAACTAGAGGACTAAAGAATTTTATAGTTGAGTTGTATGAATTCATATGAACTCTGGATTAGCCCAGTGTAGTGCAGAGATCTCTGGTAGGCAGTTCAAAGCTTCATTTTCTGGAATCACTTGCTAACTGTAAGTTCTCTTGGGTCTCACATCTCTGGAGCATTCCAGAAAGAAGAACCAAAGCCCTTCTCTCCAGAATGCACTGGTGTCTATACACATGTGAGTTTATCTCTTGACCTCTGATGAAGCAATGTTTTTGCCGATGAGGAGGGAAGCTGTAGTCTTAGGTAGCTGCCACACATAGTTGGTTGGTGTGATTTCCTTTCATCCTGCCCCAAAGCCCAGGAGAGTCCTTTATCTGCCCCTAACCCTGTCCATCCTTTCTGAGACAGCAAGCACAGAATGGACCTGCCATCTGGATGGGAGGTGGGGGAGGAGTGGAGGAGAAATAGAAGAGAGTAACAGAAAGAAATATTGATCAATAGCTCAAAAATATTAACCTCGCAACACTGTGGTTTTCTGTGTGTGTTTCAACATAGACATATCTTCTGGCTCTATTTGGAAAATCAATGCTGTATGAGATGAATCAATAGTATATCCTTATGCCAAGACATATGAGTATGTTTAATATGTTTGTATGGTCTTGAGTCTTGTCTGTTTCTTTGCTTTGACTGGTTCATAGATATTACTAATGTTCAATTCACAGCTCCAAACCCCATCCATCGTCTGAGTTATTTTTTTCTTTCACCATTCACTTAACTCCACAGATTTCAGACTTCAAAACCAATCACTCTCCTATTGTTGGTTTAAACATTTTCTCACCATCCATTTATCTCTGCTCTTTATCAATCTTCAAAGCTTATCTCCTAGAGAACATTTGATAAATGGAAGACACTAACCCTACCAGCATGACTTTCCTCTGGGAGAATTAGTTGATATGTCTGGTTCACAGTTTGGTTAAAATGTGGGATCCCTAGTGGTGAGAATTCTCTCTCCTCTGGTCTCCCTAAAGGCAGAAATTTAGTTTCCTGACAGCCAAAGGGCAAATCTTCCATCCATAAGCATTGATTGAATTCCATTTGGCAAATGTGAATTAAGCTTCTATTGCCTATGTAGTATGGGTATGGATGAGACATTTAGAGTCCAATTGAGAAAGTGAGAATTGCACAAAATTAATCAGAACAGTACAAAATCTGTCATCTATATGCAGAATAGGAATAATAATAATGCATATATTATATGCAGAATAATAATAATGGCAATGCATCTGCTATATGCAGAATAATGATAGATACCATAAGTGAAGAGCTTCCCAGGTGACTCAGTGGTAAAGAATCCACCTGCCAATGCAGGAGACATGTGTTCTGTCCCTGGGTTGGGAAGATCCCTTGGAGAAGGAAATGGCAACTGGCTCCAGTATTCTTGTCTGGGAAATCCCGTGGATAGAGGAGCCTGGTGGACTACAGTCCATACCATTGCAAAGAGTCAGACACAACTTCGAGACTGAACAACAACAACCGTTAATGACAATGAAGAGAGAGTTGAGATTGGGTTGGAGCCATGGGGAAGATGTTCTGGATAAAGGGCTTCATTTATTCCATCCCACTATGTGCCAGAGGCTGTTCTAGACTCTGGGGTGTATCAGCAGAGGGAGATGAGTTCTCTAATCATGTGGATCTCACAGATAAGCAGGGAGGAGGGAAGACGTAGAAGAAATAAACATAAAAATAGGCAAGATAACCTCTGGTGGATATAAATGCTGTGTGTGATGGGTCAGCCATGTGAAGATTGCAAGGACTAGCATTCCAGGCAGTGGGATGGCATATGTTCCCCATGTGGAGGTGGGGATGACCTTGACATAAGAGTGGAGCTGATCAGAGGCCAGCATAGCTAACTAGTGAAGGAGGGAAGTAAGAGATTGGGAGACAAGTGGACCCCATCACAGAGGAAGTTCGTTCAGCAGTGGCAAAGAGTTTGAATTTTGCTCCAAGTGCAATTGCAACCATTGAGTGATTTAAGCAGAAGACAGGATATTAGTCAGGGTTCTCCAGAAAAGCAAAAGCAGTTGGATGTACAGACACACAGAGAGAGATGTAGATACAAGAGGAGATTTATCCTAGGAATTGGCAATTGTGGAGGCCAAGAAATCCCAAGATCTGCCTGCTACCTGCAAGCTGGAGAATCCAGAAAGCCAGTGGTGTCATTCAGTCCAGGTCCAAAGGCCTGAGTGTTCAGGGGCTGATGATGTAAGTCATCATCATCATCTTGAGCCCCAAAGCCCAAGAAGCAGGAAGCTGATGTCCAAGGGCAGAAGATAGATGTCCTAGCTCAAGCAGACAGAGAGTGATTCCTCCTTCTTCTGCCTTCTCATTCTATCTGGTCCTCAGCAGAAGGGATGGCACCCTCTCACACCAGGGAGGACCATCTGCTGTACTGGGGACCATTGTTTCCCAATTCCAATGCTAATCTCTTCCAGAAACACCCTCCCAGACTCACCCAGAAGTCATGCTTTCCCAGCTCTCTGGGAATCCCTTACTTCAGGCAAGTTGACACAAAATTAGCCATCACAGAAGCCTGTGTTTTGGAGGGAGCACCCTGGCTGCTCTGGGGGACCTTTCAGGGAGCAGGACTGATGGCAGGAAGCCCAACTCTAAAGTCTGGCTGTTGTCTGGCGGAGTCATGATAGTGTCCAGCCCGGTGGTGATGGAAGTGGAGATGGAGAAAAGAGCCAACCCAGGAAGTTTTGGTGCAAATGGAAGATTTTCTAAAGACTTGGGTGTGGAGCAAGGAGGATAGGGGAACAAAAATGACTCCCGGCTTTTTGGCTGTAGGATCTGAGTGGCTGGTGGGATCATTGCTGAGGTGGGGCAAGTGGGGGATGGAAGTGGTTGGAGAAAGAAAGTCAAGAACTGTTTTTGGACAGGTTGAATTTGAGCTTCCTCCTGTACATCCACATGGAGATGAGAAATAGGCAGTCAGATATGAGTGTAGAAAGAAAGATTTCATCTGGGAAGGTGAGTTTATAATTGGAAGTTAAAATCGTAATGTGAGACAAGACCCCATAAAGATAGAACATCCATGGAGCAGTGGCCACTCCAGTTTTCAGAGATCAGAGAGAATCGGAGAGGAAGAGCAGAGAAGAGGGGACACTGGGCCAATGTGGGGGTTCCTGGGCCAGGAACAGAGGGGATGTTTCATGAGGAGGTGGCTCCTGGTGTCACGTGCTGCTGAGAGATGAGTCCATCAGGCAGAGAGAAGTGACCTCTGGCTTGGACAGCAGGGATTTCCTTGGTCAGCTTGGCAGGAGGCTGCTAGCTGAGCAGTAGGAGGTGAGCCAGGGTAAAGAAACTTGAAGGGTGAGTGGGGAGTGAGGTCGTGGAGACAGTGAGTGCAGACAATACTAAGCAGTTTTCTGGGAAAGGAAACAGATACGTGGGCAGCAGCTGGAGGGGAAGGTGGCTTTGAAGGGACAGGTGGGATGTGGGAAGATGCACAGGAAGCTAAAAAAGTTCCCGGCTACTCTTATTCCCCCAGCTGTGATGCTTATTATAGTTAACCTCAAACACGATGTCCCCTGAGACAGGCTGGGACCCTTTGCTGCAGTGCTTACACCTGGACAATATTTCCTCGGGCAATAAAATACAAAGAAATTGTAAGGGACTAAAAATAATTGCATGCACAGTTGGGGCAAATTATGGACAAAAAGATACAAAAAGACCAAAACTCCAGTTGCCACTGCTGAAGAACTGGGAGCGAAAACAGGGTGTTGGGAACAAAAGCAGGGTACTGAGCATGCCCCCTGCCCTCAACACCACTAGAGGGATGGGCAGACCACCTGTCACCACCCCCCCCAGCCTGACCCCTGGACACATCCCTACCCTCACATAAAGAACCAGCTCTCATGCCCTCAGGGAGCAAGCAAGACAGGGAACCTGTTACTTCTTTTCACTCCCTGCTTGCTGCAGCAGGGGCCTCAATTAAGCCCTGCCTGAATTTCCTGTCTGGCCTCTTGTCAATTTCTATTGATTAAGGAAGGCCAAGTAACACTCTCTATCCTCCAGTGACCCCCAGGCCTGCAGCAGCACGCCTGGGAGAATTTTGTATTCAGTAATGTTTCTAATGAATCCTTTAAGGAGAATGGTTTCCTCCTTCCACTAATAACTTCCTTCCCGAAGCTAAATAAAGATGACTCGCATGCTGTATTTGGCAGTGCCCACTTCCAAAATAAACAGAAGCGCAAAAATTAGCTGGAACAATAGTATCATTAAACAGCTGCATAATTGTTCATCCGAACCAGATCGGCTTGTTCTGGAGTCTGAAAATGCGGATGGGCCCCTGGTAGAGTCTCATACTGAAGATGGCCATGGAGAAGTGGCCTCAGGCCAGCGAAGGGTCAGCGGTTAGGCAGACTCTGGCTCTGAGGTTTGTCGTTTTGGGGATGGCTTCCAGGCTCTGATGTGGCCTTCAGCAAGACACTCAGCTTCCACGAGCCTGTGCTGTGTGCGTGCTCAGTGGCTCAGTCGTGTCAGATTCTTTGTGGCCCCACGGACTGCAGGCCCCATAGGCAGCCCACCAGGCTCCTCTCTCCATGGGACTTTCTGGGCAAGAATACTGGAGTGGGTTGCCATTTTCTCCTCCAGGGGACCTTCCCTATCCAGGGATCGAACCCGTGTCCCTTGTATTGCCTCCAATGGCAGGCAGATTCTTTACCGGTAGCATCATGAGTCTGTGGCCTGTTGTAAACATAATCACAACGCCCAGCTCTCAGCGTTAGTTGAGACAGTGTCTGGTACACAGTATTAGTAAGTGCTTACCAAATGATATGCATTTTCTTTAACACCGTCATCTTACCAATACCATCATCTTTACCACTCACTGCCTTGCTGGTAGAGTCCTTGGTCATAGAATATAGTCTACCCACCCCCACCTTGAGTTTTTTTTTAATTGGAGGATAATTGCTTTACAGTATTGTATTGGCTTCTGCCATACAACAACGTGAATCAGCCATAAGTGTACATATGTCCCCTCCCTCTTGAACCTCTGCCCCCCCATTCTCACCCCATCCCACCTCTCTAGGTTGTCACAGAGAACCCCATTGAGCTCCCTGGGTTATATAGCAACTTCCCATTAGCTCTCTATTTTACACGTGGCAGCATAGACGTTTCGAGGCTACTCTGTCTGTCCCACCCTCTTCTTGCCCCACTGTGTCCACAAGTCTGTTCTCTATGTCTGCATCTCTATTCCTGCCCTGCAAATAGTTTCATCAGTACCATTTTTAGACAAGGGTGCCCACTCTCGCTACTATTTATTCAACATAGCTTTTGGAAGTCCTAGCCACAGCAGTCAGAGATGAAAAAGAAATAAAAGGAATCCAGATTGGAAAAGAAGAAGTAAAACTCTATTTGCAGATGACATGATACTGTACATAGAAAACCCTGAAGATGCCAGCGGAAAATTATCAGAGCTAATCAGTGAATGTAGTAAAGTTGCAGGATACCAAATTAATACACAGAAACCCCTTGCATTCCTATACGCTAACAATGAAACATCAGAAAGAGAAATTTAACAATCCCATTCGCCATTGCACCTTGAGTTTTATATTAAAGCAGCATCACATTACAGTTAATGACATGTTGTTAAATTACATGATACTGTAGTATGTAATGATGATGTATTATAGCATGCCACTTTATATGATGCTCTATCACACGATAGTCTATCACATGATGCTTTACATGACACTTTGTTACATAATACTGTATTGCTGTATCCTGTGTCATCATAACCACCAAGGTCGATGGGAAGGGGTTTTCTTATATTCAGAGTAAAAGGTAATAGGCTTAATAGATTCCAGGTACTATCCTAACTCATGTAATATTCAAAACCTCTCTTCGAAGCAGGTGGTCATTCATAATTAACTAATCAACATTAGTTATTTAATTGTTAATTAACTATCTAAAAGGGCTTCCCTGGTAGCTCAGCGGTAAAGAATCTGCCTCATGCAGGAGACCCTGATTTGATTCCTGGGTCAGGAATTTCCCCTGGAGAAGGGATAGGCTACCCACTCTAGTATTCTTGGGCTTCTCTCGTGGATCAGATGGTAAAGAATCTGCCTCTAGGGTGGGAGACCTGGATTTGATCCCTGGGTTGGGAAGATCCCCTGGAGGAGGGCATGGCAACCCACTGCAGTATTCTTGCCTGGAGAATCCCCATGGACAGAGGAGCCTGACGGGCTATAGTCCGTGGGGTCAGTCACAAAGCTTCAGGCACAACTGAGGGACTAAGCACAGAAGAACCATCTAAAAATTGATCCAAATGCTAACAAATAGTTAATCCAGAAAAAGGAAATGAAGCTCAGGGAGGTTAAGTCAGTAGCTGAAGGCCACAGAGCTGGGATTTGCACCCAGGCAGTCTGCTTCTTGTTCACTGCTCCCTGCCCTTCTTCTGACCTGAAGTGCCGGAAGCACACCTCCATCATCACTGTCTCTGCAAGCACATGCTGGGGAATGTTTGAAAAGTCCCAGGAACTTGGGAGGCCATTGTGACAGGAACAGGATGGGTGAGTGGGCAGAGTTGCGCTCTGAGGAGTCACAGGGGCAGATCACAAAGGACGGCTTATTTATTGAGTACCCGTCCAGGGGCAAGGACCACAGCCTGAGACATCCTAGGAAGGAGAAGCAGACAGTGGGCTCATAAAGTGTGAAATATATTGGATGGCGATAAGTGCTCTGGAGTGAAATAAAGCAGGGAGGAGAATAAGGATGCTCTGGGGGGGTTACCATTTTAAATATGGCTTCTCTGAGAAGGTGGCATTGGGCAAAGATTTTGAGAGACTTTGGACTTTGAGAGAACAAGCTGTTCCAATATCAGAGGTGGGGGAAGCATATGACTGGCAGAGAAAACAGCATGTGCAAAGGCCCTGAGGTGCCTGGTCCTTGAAAGAGTAAGAAAATCAAGGCATGTGGAGCAGAGCAGGAGAGACGGACTACAGTGACATCAGAGAGGAAGGAGCAGGTCTTGCAGTCCCCCCACCATGGCAGCACCACAGTTCTACTCTGGGCGATGAGGACCACTGAGGGGTTCTAAGCAGAAAAGAAACATGACCCACCTCCTGGGTGCAGAGACCCCTCAGGCTGTGGGCTGCCAGGGGTTGGCCTCCTTGTGGGCATCTGCTCAGTTTAGGCTGACAAGACCAAATAGGAAGTCATCAGTCACTCTCTGGAAAGACATTCCTCCTTGAAGTGGTGGAGAAGAAAGTCTCCCGTTCCCTCCTGTGGGACGTTGTCCAAACCAGTGAGCAGTGATGGAGCAGGGAACATTCTGGAAGCTTCTGGGGGCTCAGTGCAGCCCTCACGGCCCCACAGTCCTTTTAGCAGCTTGGTTCAGTGCCTCCTCTCAGTGGGAATGGGCGGTGAGTGGCGATGTCCTGGTGCCCTGATGTTCCTGCGCCCGGGCACTGCCCACCACAGCCCCCACGAGGGCGGAGCTCCATCACCTGCCTCCGGTCTCTGCTGCTTCTCCGTGAGGCTCCAGCCAGTTCACTGAATGCTGCCAGCCTCTGCAATGCCTGCAACTCCATACCCACCCTCCCATCTCACGCCATATTTCTCTCTGTAACACTTAGGACCACCTGACACACTTCATATGGTTTAATGCACGTGAATAGAGTGTCTCTCCCTCCAGAGTGTAAGCTCCCAGAGAGCTGGTTTTGTGTTTGTTTTCATTGTTATCACCTTCAGAACTTAGGGTGGCAATTGGCATGTGACAGATACTTGGTGACTGTTGAGTGAATGAATGAGTGAGTGAATTTTTTTTACAGTATTGGGCTGACATTTCATCATAGGATTAAGGTATGTGAATAGACAGTCTTATAAGTCAAAGATGCTTCAGTGTCAACTTAAGTGGTTCAGCCTAACACTTCTTGTTACAACTGACATGTCTTTGTTTATTGGCTTGCATAAGCCCTTTATTATCCATTCTCCCAATTCAAATGTCCATTCATGAAGGCAGAATCCTGTTGTTCTGTAGGCCTAGCTTCTTGGCACATGATGGTTGCCCAGTAAATGTTGGTTGAATGAACAAATATATAAAAGAAGAAAGTGAATGAAGGAATGGAAAGCAATGTTCCTCTCTAGAATGGCACACACAGTCCCATTGACCCTCTTGACAATCCCATGAATGTTGGTAGAGAATAAGTGTTAATGAACTCTGATGCTTTGAAGAAGAAATCCAATACCAGACAAAAGCAATATCCCTCTGAGTCAGTGAGCAGTGTTTATGGAAGAATTTCCAAAGCTTCTTGGAAGCTCAGAGAATTCCTGACGTCTTAAGAGGCTCTGGTGGTTCGTCTTCCTCAGTGTTCTGAAAATGCCTGGTGCCTTGTACTGCTGGTTTGGGAATCAGTGGCTTGATAGTGGACAGTGGGGTTCAAGCATGTCATTAGAGATCAATAGAAATTTCTGGACCCAAATTGGTAATCAGAGAACTCTGCAGGGCCAGGAGAGCCATGGTGAAGGTTGGCTCTGGTGGTGTACAAGAAAAATAACCCCTCTCCTGCTCAGGAAGGTGAGACTTGGTCATACCAGGAAGGCTGGAGCCTGGAGTGGATGCAAGAAGATGGATGTGTGCTGATTCTCCTCCTGTCCACAAATAGACACGAATGACGCATTCCAGCCCCAACTCAGGCAGGTTATAGTCATTGACAGACATGCCCATTTCCACATTTCAGGGGATTTTGTTCATATTTGGGGGGGGGGAATCTATCTTCCTAGGATCCTGAGTTTCCATAGCAACAGTGAAACCACCACTCCTCCACTGGGGTTAACTATAGTAACTCCCTTATATATACGAACAAATTCTGTTCTGAGAGCATGTTTGTAAGTCCAATTTGTTCATAATTCCAACAAAGCTAGCCTAGGTACCCAACTAACACCATCGGCTATATAGTACTGTACTGTAATAGGTTTATAATACTTAACATACAGTAATACATTTAAAAAGTGAACAAAAATTAAAGAAAACATTTTTAATCTTACAGTACAATACCTTGAAAAGTACATTCGTCCAGTATAACAGCTGGCATACAGAGGCACGTTCGCGTCTTTGAAATTTCAGGGGACTTACTATAATTGCAGTTTTCCATCAAACTAAGACAGCAGAGGGGCCGTAAGTTTGTTTAGCCCAAAATGGGAGACAAAGCCAGCATGTGATGTCACCACACATGTAATGCACGCAACACGGAAGGCAGGAAGACTTCACTTTTTAATACAAATGAACCACAAAACTTTGGGACATGAACCCCCAAAACTTCCCCATTCACAGTTTAAATTGGCTGAGTGACAAGATCGTTCCCGGAAAAAAAGAGCTTTTGGTGGTAGCAGGTGGAATGGACTTGAGGTAAATGGTGGAAAGCATAGAATTTGCCTCTCTGCCCTTATCTCTCTGTGCCTCCTTCCCCAGCCTAGGGGATAAAAATAAGTAAAAGAATTAAAATGGTAAAATTTTAAAGTAATAAATAATAACAGTCACCAACAAATTCAAGCCAAGGAGGAAAGTACATTAGGGTCCCCTCCCCATTGTATCAGGCTTCCCTGGTGGCTCAGATGGTAAAGAATCTGCCTGCAATGCGGGAGACCTGGGTTCCATCCCTGAGTTGGGAAGATCCCCTGGAGGAGGGCATGGCAACCCACTCTAATATTCTTGCCTGGAGAATCCCCATGGACAGAGGAGCCTGGCGGGCTACACCCCATGGGGTCACAGAGTTGGACACGACAGAATGACTAAGCACAGCACAGCCCCATTATATCAAGACATCTCCCGTCTGTATAACATGAACACATCCTGGGCTGTCAGGTCACTGGAAGGACAGGCTGGGTCTGCAGGCACAGCAGACAAGCAGGCGGCCCGTGCCCAGGAAGGGACCAGCCTCTGCCAGCTCCTCCAGGTGAGACATGTAGCTACATGTTCCCTTTTCTGAAGGAATCTGGACTTTTATGTGAAGGATCCCAATTTTTAAAACGTTGACTGCTAAATCACCGTTGGCATTTGTTGTTGTTATTGTTGTTTAGTCGCTAAGTCGTGTCTGACTCTTTTACAACTCCATGGACTCTAGGCCCCCAGGCTCCTCTGTCCATGGGATCCTCCAGGCAAGAATACAGGAGTGGGTGGCCGTGCCCTCCTCCAGGAAATCTTCCCGACCCAGGGATCTAATCCGCGTCTCCTGCCTTAGCAGACATTCTTTACTGCTGAGCCACATAGATCTCATTATAAAAAGAGAAAGAGGAAAGAAGGAAGGAAAGGTGGGAGAGATGAAGCAGAGGGGAGGAGAGGGGGAGAGGGAAGGAAGGGGAAGAAAGAAGCTAAATTCAAATGGTTTGCCATGAACTCTTCCACGAGATGCTGCCTGTGTGAAAGTTGGTCCCACCGGTGCCTTTTTTCTGCATGCTGTCATTTCTCATGGTTCCTCCCCACCAGGGTACACAGGTGGTCACTGTTAGGGGCAAGGAGGTCCTTGTGTCCTCTGATGCCCACTGATGGGTTCTTCTGGGGGATGACCTTGGGTGACAAAAGGTCATCAGAGTGGGGAGAAGATGCTCTGGTTAGAGGAAGGGTCCAGCCCTGCCTCGGCAGAGCATTTGCAGAGGGATCAATGGAAGGACATTTGGACTCATGGGGGCCGAGCATCCCACTTCACAAGAGTGATCAGACAGGACCAAACCCTGAGATTCGGAGGCTCCATAGAAGTGTCAGTTTTGAATGCCTGACAGCCACTTACCATGTGTGTCAAACAAGGAAAACTGCGTGTCGGTTTTCCCATCTGTAGAATGGGGCCAGTTACATTACCTCACTCCTATGGTTATTGTGGGTGACATTAGTTACATGTAGGGAGCTTGAAACAGTAGCCCTATCTAGGGTAAGAGCCATACATCTTGGCTGGTATTTGCAGAAGACCTGGGGGTGGCGGGGGGGACAGAGAGGATTTTTCCAAAGAGGGAGAAGAGAGACTCACCTCCGCACAGGAACCTGCAGCTCCGCTCACGTGCTCCTGGCACGTTAAACAGAAAACGTGCACACAGGGGAGGAAGGCTCGTGGGTGTGAGGGTTTCCCCGGCTGATCCTGCCGCCCTGGGGAGAAGCCGGGGATGCAGGCGGTGAGTCAGACCAGGGAGCCGGCTGGCTGTGGGGGGACCCAGGACGCGGCTCCCTGCAGGGCGCTGGGCTGACCTGACCTGTGTGTCTCCTGCTCCCTCCCCAGCACATGCGAGAGGCCGCAGAACGGCGGCAGCAGCTGGAGTTGGAGCATGAACAAGCCCTGGCCATCCTCAACGCCAAGCAGCAGGAAATTGACCTCCTGCAGAAGGTGAGCTGGGCTGGGGCTGGGGGCCTGGGAGGAGGCAGGCAGTGTGCTAGGGACCTGGAGCGTGGGTGACTGGCTGCTCTCCTGAGCCTTTTCTCACATGCTCGGGAATGACTTCTTGGTGTGGATTCCCCGTGTTCTTTAGTTTCTCCTCAGTTAACTTGTGATTATGTTCTAAGCTGCAAAAATCAAAGGAAAAGCTCTAACAGTTGATGCTGGCGAGATTGTAAGGAAAACGACACGCCTGTGGGTTATTAAAATGGGGTGTGAATTGCTTTATCTCTGGGGGCAAGTGACCTGACAGCATCCTTGAAAACTAAAAACACAGGTCTCTTTTGACCCTGCAACCTTCTGTCCTGGGAATATGCCTGTAAGAAACACAAGAACCAGTTGAAGGATGGTTTGGTTTGGTTCTACTTGGATTGTGGTCCTGCTGTGTGGGCGCAGATAATAGGATTAAACTGAATGCCCATCAGAGGGCGAGGCTGTGTGAACTGTGGGGCATCCATACCACGGAGCAGCATGACCACATTGGGAGGAAGAAATTCGGCTTATAGATGCCATCACATCGGATTTACATGGTGTGTTGTTAAGTGAGCAAATCAAATTTGGGGGCAATATATGTAGCATGATCTCATGAACCAAGGACAAGAGAGGGAGAAAGAGAGAGACAGGGAACACGAAAAGAAGAAAGCGAAGGAGAGGAGTAAGGACAGAAAAGATGGTAGGAAGAACAAAGGACAGAAACCAGAGGGAGGGAGAAGGGGACGGGAGGAGGGGACCAGGCAGTTCAGAAGGTGTATCCCCATGGCACCTGGGGTGGTTTGGGGACCAAGAAAGTTAGCATCCTTAATCGGCAGCCTTAGTCTTCCTGTCTCTGTCCAGATGAATCTGCGGACCCCTCCTTCAGAACCATGGGACTTGGCATCCCTGTGTATATTTCTCATTGCATTTTATTCCGGAAGCCCTGGGTCCCCCATCCATGGGAGAGGAGCCCAGCCCTTCCAGGCAGGACCCAGCTTGACCACTGATGCAGGTGGTGGTCCCAGACACCACCGCCCACCCCCGCCACAACTGGGATGAGCAGCCGACACCTCCTCCTCCTCCATCGGGTGTCGCCCCCACCCCCAGCCAGCCCCTCCAGATCTTTGATCTCAAATAAAGGACCCAGTGGCTCGCCTTATCTGGCTGGAGATCCCTATCTGTTGGAGTATTTTTCTCCTCCCAAGTTTATTAGCAGAGCGTGTAGCATCAAGCAGATAACCTCTGATGCTGTTTTCCTAATCATTTATGGAGACCTCGTGCTCAGGATAGATTTCATTAGGCTGGGGCGATAGAGACTGTCACAGTCCTTATTACCTGTCATAGTAAGTTGGCTGGCACGCTGAGAAGCAAGATTTCATTAGATGCTATCCAGAAAGGATATTGCTGGGATGCAGACAGCGATATTACTCCTGTCTTCTCCCTCTTTCTGTGCGTGAGGGACCTTCCGGTGCCTGGTACCTGCACTCCTTCACTGCACCCCTGGGAATCAGGTCCCCAGGCTGGGAGCATCCAGGACAGAAATACATATATTGTCCAGCAAGGGTGACAGGTTGGCTTTTCTTACCAGAGCGTCCTTCTCTTCTAGCCTGGAGTTTTATCTATGAAGCACTCGATGCCGAGGAAAGTGCACTAGAGCCAAGTCCATTATTCAGCTCCCAGTGTCTCTCTTGAGCGTCATCCAGCTTCCTTTGCTTTTGCTCCCCTCCCCCGCCCCCCCGCCCCGAATTCATCCTTGCCTCTATTTTGGACACACTGATGCTTCCTCGGGAGGTGGGGGTGGGGGGGAAGCAGAGGAAGAAAATCTAATGAAGGATGAATGTACAAACCTTGTATTTTCATAGAGCTCTGATTTTTAAAATAAAAAAAGTATTCGAAGAGAAAGGTTGAGACTTGAATGGAACGAGATTGGTGAGTTCTTTCCAGAGTTCACGTCTCTGTTCTATTTCCAGCACGGACAGCCCTGTCCATTTGCTGTCCGGATCACTCAGTCATTCATTCACTCATCAGCACATTTGTTGGCTGCCACCTATGTGTCGGCTGCTCAGCCGTTGTTCTGGAAACCAGGAATGCAGTGCAGAGTTGGACAGGACCTCTGGCTTACAGAGGGAGAGTAAGTGAACAAGTCATTAAGAACTAAAAAGTTCAGATGCCAGGGGAATGCCATAAAGGAGACACACGGAATGAAGATTGATGAGGACAATGACTTTATATGGGGTGCAGTTGAAATGAGTGGCAGACACCTATTATAGAAATGCTCATATCCTATGGAAGGCCAATTTCTAGCCCTTGTCCCTCTACCATGATAAAAGTCACCAGAGCACTCTGAGTTCCAGTTTGATTATCATGAGACAGCAACGTGAGATTGTTCCTAGAAGCTGTCTACAGTCCCATTGACTACAAGTCCCATTATTTATTTTTATTGGAGTATAGTTGATTTGTGGCTTCCCGGGTGGCGTTGTGGTAAAGAACCTGCTTGCCAACGCAGGAGACTTAAGAGATGCAAGTTTGACCCCTGGATCAGGAAGATCCCCTGGAGAAAAGCATGGCAACCCACTCCAGTACTCATGTCTGGAAAATCCCTTGGACAGAGGAGCCTGGTGGGCTACAGTCCATGGGGTCACAAAGAGACACAACTGAAGTGGCTTAGTACACACACACATAGTTGATTTATAATGTGTTAATTTCTGCTGTGCAGAAAAGTGATTCAGTTACACCCCTATATATATATATATATATATATATATATATATATATATATATATATTCTTTTTATAATATTCTTTCCCATTTTGGTTTATCCCAGGAGATTGTTATAGTTCCCTGTGCACTACAGCAGGACCTTGTTGTTTATCCATTCCATACATAGTAGCTTGCATCTGCTCATCCCAAACTCCCATTGCATCCCTCCCCTAATCCTCCTCTCCCTTGGCAACCACCTTCTGTTCTCTATGTCCTTGAGTCTGTTTTTGTTTCATAGGTAGGTTCATTTGTGTCATATTCTAGATTTCACTTGTAAGTGATATCATATGGTGTTTGTCTTTCTCTGTCTGACTTATTTCACTTAGTATGATCATCCCTGAGTTGCATCCGTGTTGTGGCAAATCCCATTACAGGATTTCTTGAACGCTCTCCTGTGGGACCCAGCTTCATCTCACCAAATGCCATGGCTTTTGTTAAATCACCTGTGTGCGGATGTCCTGCTCAGTGGTTAGTGTCCTGCCCTCCTCCTCTTTGACCCAGAGGCACACTTTGAGAGGGTCTATCTTCCCAACCCCTAGGCTTTCAGGATCCTACCCTCTTCCAGTTTTCTCCTTCCTCACAGAAGCCCTGTAAGCATCCTCAAGGCTCAGCCTGCAATCCACGTCTCTTTTTTTACATTATTTATTTATTTATTTATTTGGTTGTGCTGGGTCTTCCTTGCTGCACAAGGGCTTTCTCTAGTTGCAGTGAGCGGAGGCTACTCTGGTTGTGGTGCTTGGACTTCTCATTGTGTTGGCTTCTCTTATTGTGGAGCATGAGCTCTAGGGTGCATGGGCTTCAGAAGTTGTGGCTCCCAGACTCTAGAGCATGAGCTCAATAATTGTGGCGCTCAGACTTAGTTGCTCGGCAGCAATGTGGGATCTTCCTGGATCACGGATGGAATTTATGTCTCCCGCATTGGCAGGCAGATTCTTTACCACTGAGCCACCCGGGAATCCCTCACATCTCTTCTTGATCTCCACTGCTCCCTCTGTGACCTTGTCTGGTTCCATGGGTGTGATTGCCATCTGTGTGCCGACTCCCACATGTGGATCTCCAAGTTGGATTCCACCGAACCCCACTTCTTTGGTCCAACTGGATGTCCAGCTTGCATGATCTCAAACGTCCTGTCCCAAGCTGAAGTCCATTCCGTCCTCAGCAAGGCATGCTCTGCACATCTTGCCAGGCTCTGCAAAGGGCAGTGTTTCCTTTTTGGTAGAGCCTTTCCTTTTCCCCTGGAGTGAATTGCCTCTTTCTGTGTGTTTGCTCAGTCTCCTGTGTGCTCATCACTCTCTTATTTCAAACTTTATGCCAGAGCATTAAAATTTCTCTCAAGACCATCAGACTCCTCGGAGGATGTTTTCATCCCATTTTCCTCTGAGATATTCTGCCTGGAGCCCAGTGTCATCTTCCAGTCCAGGATGGTTGCCCTAGAGGCTGGATGCTAAACTGGGTCTAGAAATGCCCTTTACCATCATCTTAGGAATCCCCTTGACACCACTGTGTACTTTGTGGGATTTGCTTCTTCCCAGACCCTGAAATATTCTTTTTCTTGATGTACAGCATGTGTGTAAGGAAGCCAGGGATATATCTTCCCATGAAATGCAAGTGGATTTTCCGACCCTGTGTAGTCCTTGGAGATCGCTTTTTGGTTTCAGCTTCACCTCTGGACTTGGCCACCCTAAGGAAGGTCCAGGCTTTCAGGGACCCAGCTGATGTCAGGGACCCAGAACTTTCTCCAGGGAACCTCTCCCTCCTCCCTGGAAGTTCAGCTCTTCCCTCTGCTCAATCCGGTGATTGGGAGAAGCAAGGGAAATAGTGGGCAAGTGAGAACACCTGTTGAATTGAAGAATGGATGAATGATCAAGCTGCCCAAGGCTATTCTAGTGGGAGTCAAGGTGAGATAAGACCATTGGCCAACCCTTATTTCTGGTAGCTGGTGGAGATGTAAGCTTAAAAAAAACATGGAAATCCAAGAAGATAGAGTCCTGTCTATGAGGACTTTTCCACAGGACACCTGCTTCATGGAGATCACTGAACCAGGAGCTTGGCCGAGAACCATCACTTTCATTCATTCGGCAAACAGTCCTTGAGCATCGCATGTCGGCTGTGTGACGGCTAAGAACACGGCAGTGAGCCAGGCTGTGAATATAGTCTATGGACAATGACAATGATAATAAAAGCTACACCATGAACATTTGTTCTCAGTGTAGCATATTCTGGGCCCGGTACCTGGCAGGCATCTGTCGTCTTATTTAAGCCCCTGCCCACCTCTGACTCCTCCTGTCCTGTCGCCCTTCCTGCAGCCACACTGACCTCCTCTCTGTGACCCAAACATCCCCCTCTCTGCTCTTCCCTGAGAATGCCTGGCCCCCAGATAATGACAGAGCTGGCTTGTTGTTGTCATGGGAGTCTCTCCTGGCTGCCCTGCCTGAATGGACTTCATCACCCTGCTCTGGCATTCTCTGCCACTCACCCCCTTTAGTGATGCCACTTGCTCATTGTTGTCTGCATCCCAAGTGGAGTGTCTGCACTCCCAGGACATTGCCTGACACAGAGCAGGTACTCAACAAGTGATGCTTTGGAACTTTGAATGAATGAATGAATGAATGAACAGAGATATCCAGGAACTTTGAATGAATGAATATGGATGAATGAATGAATAAATGCAGTAAAGACCTAGTAAGACTCCATTAATTGGTCCTGTAACATTACCAGGATAACTGATGGTAAGTTCCAGGCCATTCTTGGTAAGTGTCTATTGAATGTGTGAGTGGTGACAGCAATCAGCTCTCACTGTAACCTGTGGGATGCAAGTCCCCTCACAGATGCAGGACCTGAGGTTAGACAGCATGGTCCGGGTCCCCTGGAGGCCTGACTCCAGAACCCTAGTGTTTCTCTAGGGAACCGGTGAGCAGAGTCCAGTCGCTCTAACTGCTTCCATTTCCTGTGTGGGTTACATCCTCATCTTATTACAAGTAGCAGTTATAATCTCAGTGCATGAGCAAAACTGTCCACATTTAAAATTCATCTGCAAATGCTACTATTGTTTTAAATTCCTCCTGTGCGGGAAACAAAGGCTCCCAGGCTTAAGGCCATTATTGACATGCACACTGCTGATAGAAACAAACTTACCCTGCAGCTCATAAAACTGCTTTGCCTCCATGTCAAATGCTTCCTTTGCATGTTTTGGATTTAGTTGTTGTGTGTGGATAGCAGGGACATCTCAAGCTGACCTTCTGAGTTCATTCAGTGTCTTGATTTCTCCTACGATGCATGCCTGGGATATTGATCGACACTCACGGCTTTCTCAGCTCTGTGGAACCCAGGGGCCTGATTTGAGGATCTGTACATGCCGTAGTTTAGTTCCATGAATCTCACTGTTTTTTTCTGTGGAGTTGATATTAACAGCACCTGTAAATGACCCCCACCCACTCTCATCTCATCCCAGCCCGCATCCATACCCCCAACCCCATCACCAAGGTGCCTGGGAGCTTATTACTCTGAGTGTTACATGCCCATCTGTCCCAGCCAAACGACCAAAGCTTTGGCAGCAGGAAACCTACGTCCCTTTTGAACAGTTACCCCTCCCCTGAGAGAGGTGTGTTTGCTGCCATGTTAACTCACCCCCTGGACATTTCTTCCCTGGATGACAGGCCCCTTCTTCTGACAGTAGGACTGTGGGTCTCCCTAGGAGTCAGAGTCCCTCTCAAGTCTAATGTGTTCTGTAGGAAACCGTGAAGGTCTCAGCCTCCCCATGTGCTGGCGGTGGCCCCCAAAATGAGCCTCGCTGAAGCTGTCGCCTAGATTCTGCAAGAATTCAGCACTGCCAGTTTTAACTGTTAATTTTAGCTATCTATTCTGATTGCCCAAATGGCCCAGCTTGCAAGTAGCCTACGAAAACGAACTCCTGATTTGCGCTTGAAGCCAGAAACGAAGTTGTTACTGCCAGCTTGGCTGTGTTTTAACAGCCTGCGATGGAGTTTTTGGTTGTTTTTCATTCTGCCAGTTGAAAACTATCTTTGACTCAAGTGGTTCAATGGTGGTGTTATTTATATAATCCCTGTATGTTCTCTAGCTGTTTTGTCTCCCCCCACCCCCCGCCACAACCCCATTTCATGATTTATTGTCGCTCTTGTTTTTGCTTTGAAAGGAACAATTTTGAGCCTTTGAAGACTGAGCTGGATTCAAGAATGGTCGAGTTAATTTGCTGGGTTCTATTCACTTCCCCAGCTCTTAAAAACCTCATTGGAAATATGTGCGAATGAAATGCATATGAATGAACACTATGGAAATATCAGGCTACTTCTCGCTTTTAGTCGGTGCTGGGGAAGCCAAGCCTTTCCCTCTTTCCGACTAATGGAAGTTTTCAAGTGAGAAATAGAAGCTGTTAAGACAGCTCTCACTGGCTTATTTATGATATCCAACTCTTCTCTTTATTATCCTCCAGCCACCTGGAGAAACTATTCCTCCAGAACTGAGAATCCTAAATGTAAATCTCAGTTTAACAGATGGACTCTTTCTTGTCTGTCATATGCTTAGTTGTGTCTGACTTTTTCGACCCTATGGACTGTAACCTGCCAGGCCCCTCTGTCCATGGGATTCTCCAGGCAAGAATATTGGAGTGGGTTGCCATACCCTCCTCCAGGGGATCTTCCCAATCCAGGCATCGAACCCACTTTTCTTACATCTCCTGCATTGGCAGCCGGGCTCTTTACCACTAGTGCTACCCTCATGCATCAGTCCAATCTCATCAGCCTCTCCATTCTCTGCCAGATGAGGGGTGCTTTTCACTTTTTACAAAGAGCATCAAACCCAACCCAAATCCATTCCATCTTGCCCAAAGGAAGGAAAAAAAAATGAGAACTGATTTAGACCCTGAGAATGTTGGGGCTTGTTAAAAGAATGAATATCAATGCCCCACACCCCCTGATAACTTAGACATTAATTCTGCTGTCTTTTTCCCGCTGTAAACGTTCACTCTTCTGTCTTTTTTCATCATCCAAAAGGCTCAAGTTGAAGCTAAGAAAGAACATGAAGGTGCAGTGCAGCTGCTAGAGGTAAGTGAGCCAGCCCTGCTGGCTTCCCGGGGGTGAGTGAGCTCAGGGCATGCTGTGTTAATGCTTTGTAAAGTAGTAACCGACCTTTACTGAGTGCCCACTGGGTACCCATTACTCCTGCTGCTTACATATCCTCCCATGTCGTCCTGGCAAGCAGACTAACAGATTGGTATCATTATGAGTCCCATTTTTACATGTGAGGAAGTGGAGCCCAGAGAGGTTAAGCAATTTTCCTGTGGCCACACAGCCAGCATCAGAACTGCGGGTCTCAGAGGTGGTCTGCTCTCCTCTGATTGGATGGGAAGCAGGTAGGGCGAGCCTGCTTCTTTGCAGGAGAAAGGGAAGTGGATCATTCCTACCAGTGTCAGGTGAGTGAGGGTAATTTAAGGAACAGCACTAAGCCTGAGGAAGTACCTGGCATCTGGGGAGGCGTTTGCAGATTTAGAGAAAGGATGGAGAAGGGAATCGCAGCAGTGAACTCAGTCAAGGAGCGGCCACGGGCACTGTCCTCATGAGCGCAGCAGGAGTCACCCTCCCCAGCCACCCGGAGGCCTTTCTCACCAGCTCTGATGGTGGGGGCTTGGCAGGAGACGGGTGACGTGTCAGAATCACTCTTCTGTCCCCAGTTGGTGGCCTCCCATATTCTCGGGAGTGGAGGAGACTCCTGGGGTCCCCTGGGGGGCCTTTGCAGTCTGCATGCCTCATGCATAATAAATGGACATAAGGAATCTCCCTGTTGAAGACAGAGGTCCCCCAATTACTGACCCGTCACTCAAGACACAACAGCAGGAGTGGGTGGCTGCACAGTATGGGGTGGCCCCACAAGCCCTCCTCCCCTAGTTCTATTCCATCCAGAAAGGCCAGGAGGGCCTCTCCCCTGGGCCTGCGTCTCTGCATATGGGAAACGCCTGTCCTCTTTAAGATGACCTTGTCTCTTGTCCCCCGGGCAGCTGCACGACCACTTAGAACAGAATATGTGCATCTCTTATATTGCCTTTTAAAATCTATTCCTCCCCCAGGAAATGGTTTCATCATTATCATCATATATATTAAAATTGATTTTTTTGAAAGCGTCCATTAGCTAATGAATATCTGGAGGGCTGGGAGTGATAAATAGCAGGTGGGAAAATATATAACCCGGGAGAGTGGAAACAGACCTCCCAATGGCCATACATCTCCCTGAAACAGCATTTCATTCCCCTCGCAGGATCACCCACCGCAGTTTGATTTGCATAGTCTTCTGGCTGGAGGTCCAGTTTCTTTTCTTCCCCTCACCCCAAGCCCATCGATTTGATGGTCTGTGTTGTTTTAATCCGCCTTCTGAGCTGCCGCTCTGTGACAGGCCCGCTGAGGTCACGTCACCCGGGGCTGGTGCAGGGTGCAGGCCCCAACACGTGGGGGGCGGGTATAATGTGCTTTGGTTGGGAAAACAGAGAAGGCCACACAGATGGGCTGAGAACCTGGGTTTTCTTTTATTCACAACGTCTTCCTGTCATTGTGTTTTGCTTTGCTCTTTACCCAGAACACGCTGGACAGCATGCAGGTATTTTAGCGAGTGATGTCCTCCCCTCCCATGTGCTTTGTGAAGTTTTGTTCCATGAGTGGACCGGCCATGTGCCCCTGGGCCAGCTCCATTTCCCTCTTCTGAACATGGGCAGCTTCTGATGCAGTCCTGGGTGCCTGGCTCTCCCTGGGGTGGGGGAAGCCGAGGAGCTCCTCGTGGGAGTTCTGCCCCAGGGAGACACTTTAATCCAGGCATTGGGGCCCAGGGTTCTGTCCACTGTGAGTGATGAGCGAGCCCAGCGAAGCCGGCTTCCATCCTCAGGCTGGAAGGATGTTCTGTGAATTCAGATGACCGCGGGGAGGAGAATTGTCAGGATGATTCTGGCCTCGGGCCAGCCGCAAGCTTGCACGGCCGAGAGCCCAGAATTCGGTGGGTCATCAGTATTTACGCCTTGCACCTGAGTGGTCCCCTTGCTCTCCTGTGTCATGGGCAGGCAGTGGCTTCTCCAGCAGCGGAGGGGCCCTTCCTTGTTCTTCTCACAGGCACCCACCTGGGGAAGAAGGGAGATGAACTGTCTCTCCAAACAGGGTTTTGAGCCTTTTCCAAAACTCTGAGTTTGGCCGTGAATTTGTAGAAGTGATGATGACTTTACTCACTCTTGGGTTGTTCTCAACGTGGGCTTCCCGGACCCAGTGTGGGCTTTCCGGACCTTCAGTATCGGTATCACCTGGGAGCTCGTTAGAACGCAGATCCTCAGCTTCTGCCTGTGACCTGTTGGAGCAGAAATCTGGGGTGGGGCACAGATGTCTGTGTTTTTAACCAACCCTCCTGGGCAGTTTAAGAAGCGTTGTTTAGAGAGTCTGCTAGGCTGGTTACAGGAAGGAGAAGTAGCTGAAGGAGTAGGGCGCCTGGGAATCTTGGCCAATCCTGGCTCAGCGCCTTCGTAACTGGAAATGTTGACCAAGAACAGCCTGAGCGAGTCCCCGCCACCGGGTCCTCAGGAGCATCTTTAGCAGGAAGTTCATGTTCTCCATGCCTGACTTCAGTGAGCCCCTCTACTGAGCAGAAAGACCCACTTCCTGGCACAGCTAGGGATAACAGTGTGATAGAGAAGGGCTGCCCTGGAAGTAGTGTTAGGTTAAAACCCCTCGGAACACTCACATGCACACATCTGGTTCTGTGGACGTCTCAGTCCTGTTTTCTGATGAGTGAGCAGCCAGGATGTTTGTGGGTGAGAGGAGGGGTCTTTATTCCTGGTCAGGACACCCGAGGACTGATCCGGGCTGGCTTGGCGGGCTGAGCAAAGACAAGAATCAAGAGTCAACTGAAAACACCTTTCCAGAATTGGGATGGAGAGCTCTGCTTGCAAACCCAACAACCTAAGAGCAGGTGGTAGTTACGTAGCTTCCTTGATGCTTTATAAAGTTCAGGACAAAGAAGCAAAAGAAAATAGCCGTAACAACAACAACAGTGCCAACAGCAGTGTCTATTGACTCCTTCTCAGCTGGGCATTGTTCAGAATGCATCTGTGGGTTACCTAGGAGATGACAGTCATATTGTCCCTCTCATCTCCATGACAACCAGGGGAACTGAGGCATCGTCAGGAGAAATGACTTCCCAAAGCCTCAGGGGCAGATGGCCAGGGGCAGAATCTGGATGCCAACCCCAGGAGTTTGGTGCCAGAATCCAAAATCTCCACCACTCTGTGGCAGCATCCTCTGACCTCGGAATCCTGACCTCCCTGCAAGTCAGGGTCAGCTCTCCTGCCACCAAAAGGTGGATTGGCTCCCACAGCAGCCAGACTCAGAAACACTGGGCAAACCGCTCACCCTGAGCTCTGGGCATCCACAGAGACAGGAGCACACATCATGTGGTCACGAGTGACAAGTGTGATGGAATTTAATCCTTTTAATACCGCCCAGGGAGGTTGATAGCATCCTCCTCATTTCACTGAGGAGACAATCAAGGCACAGAGATGCTGACCTACCTGCCAAGGACACACAGCTTCTAAGAGCAGAGCAAGGGCCCTGAGGGTCCACAGGTAACACCACATCAAGTCGCTGAGAAAGTCAAGTGCAAAGAAGAAATGGTCCATGACTGTAGGGCTGATAAATCATAACACCTGCTGGGCTGGGAGGCAGTGAGCTCCGGGATCCATTGCAGGGGGCATCTTCGCCCGTGATGAGCTGGTACCCACCTGTGTGTCTCAGTACTGAGGCTTTGTGTGTGTGCCTCGTGTGGTTTGTGGCTAATTATTCAGGGCTCCCAGGGTTTGTTTGCCACTTCCTGGACCAAGGCGTCCACCTGCAGGTGATGCCAGAAAGAACCTGAACAGGTTCCATTCATCCCCGAGTCTCATCCAAGAGCAGTTAGGGCCCTGAATGGGGCCTAAAAAGTGGGGGTCAGCATCTGGGCTGCCCAGTGACTTTTATGGGTCCTGGGCTCCTTTTGCTTTCATAGGACCCTTCCTCCCTTAAGATATTAAAAATTATATTTTACATCTGCTTGGGTACAAAGATGAATGTAATCCAGCTTGGATTCATTATTATTGTATTCATTTCCCCCCTGATTTTAAAGGACATTAAAATGAAAACTTTGCCACAGGTCCCTAAACAAGGCCTCAGGTACCATGCTGCTGCTTGTCTTATGTTAAGATAATCAGTGATCATCTGACAAGGGAGTGTCCTTGTGGTTAAATAAATCTGTTTTGTCCCATCAAACAGATGACCTTAGTCTCTGATCTCTTGGTCTCTTGGTGTAAGTCAGGTTAGGCGCAGGTGTATTATAGTAACAAACACCAAAATATTGCACTCAGCACAAGAGTTCATTTCTTGCCACTGCAGATATAGGAATCCTCCATGAAGCTCCCTTCCACATGGTAACTCAGGGATCCAGGATCCCTGTATCTTGAGGCTGTGCCAGCCAGAGCATATGGCTTCCTGATCACCATGGTGGCAGGGAGAGCTCTTCTATGTCTCAGCTATAGAGGCAACAGGTGTCACCTCTGTTTCTGGGTCACCAGCCAGAGCTAGTGACCTGCAGGAGAGGCTAGGAAGAGCAGTCACCCTGAGTGGGGGCGCTGTGGCATGGCTCTGCCACATCTGAATTCTGAAGTCCGTACAAGGCAGTGCAATTTTGCTACTAAAGTGTGACAATATTAGCCAAGTTGAGAATCTGAGAAGTGCTCAGATAAAGAAGCTTAAACTTAATGCTTTGCATTTAAATCTCTTAAGAATTCTCTTTCCCCCAGTAATTGTGGTGGGCACGGGTTCTCTGCCTCCTGGGAATAACCTTGGCAACCCTGTACCCATGAGTCTTAGCTGGAGGACAAAGTTGTTAGGAACAAAGAAACTGGGATGCTCAGGTGTTTGGGGGTTCACCTGACTCCAGCTTCATCTCCCTAATGCTCCCCATCTCACTGCAGTTGGTACCTTGAGGGCAAAAGCCACAGTCAACAGGCAGCCCTGGGTTCTGAGGTCCCACTTGTGAAATGTATTTATCTGCACACAGGGCGTCTCTGTGCCAAATACATGTCTGTACAGAAGCAAAAGACTCTAATGATCCAGACCCACTGGTGCAGAATTCACTACGTTTTAGTTGGATTTGATAAAGGCATTCATCATGTGAACTAAAACAAATGTTTAAGACAGTTGTGTTTTAATAATGCTCAATCAATACACATTATAGGATGCAAAACATTAAAGAGTCATCTTCACCAGAGTCTCCCTTTGGTTATTACTTTGTTACATTTTAGTATCAAGATAACATCATCCTGTAAAGATTCTAGAGTTCAGAGCAGTCACTTGTCCTGGAATCCAGAGCCAGTTTAGATGAATTGATGGGGTTTGTCTGTGTATATGTAGCTACATGCAAGATCTGGTGCAGGTATAGGTATGAAACTGGCAGTTAGAGGGTATTTCTTAACTGAACATCACCATGAAAGAGGGCTTCCCAGGAGGCACTAGTAGTAAAGAACTCGTCTGCCAATGCAGAAGACAGAAGAGACCTGGGTTTGATTCCTGGGTCAGGAAAATCCCCTGGAGGAGGGCATGGCTACCGCTCCAGTATTCTTGCCTGGAGAATACCAATGGACAGAGGAGCCTGGTGGGCTACAGTCCAGAGGGTCTCAAAGAATCAGATACAATTGAAGAGATTTGGTAGTGTACCGTGATGCCATCTGAGAAGCAAGGGTGATTGAGTCACTAGTTAACTGACTTCTGGTAGTATCCTTTGCCCATAGAGGACAAAAGATCTTAGCTTCTGCTTATGGAGCCCCTACCGTGCCTGTGAGAGTCTGGACTTAATAGTTTGTTATTGTCCTGGAAGGCAAGTTTCTCCCCCATTTTACAGATGAAGAGACTGAGGCCCAATGCGCTTCTGTGACTTGCCTCCAGGTCCCCTGAGTGAATGAGAGGGAGGTCGGCAATCTAGACACAGCCCAGAGCCTGGAGTCAGACAGGCTTACATCTGTCCTGCCACTTCCTGGGTATGTGACCTTGGTCTTTAGTCCATCTGGCCTTGTTTTCTCATTCATATAATGGGCTCCACCAACTTACCCCCGGAGTCTCTCTGGCCATCAGCAATCATGCCTAGAAAGCCCCTGGCAGGGCCCAGCACATAGCAGGTTTTCAGTAAATAATAAATAGTGTCACAAAGCTTGTTTACACATAAGGATACTGCACGGAACAGCTTACTCCCGAATCACTGCTACGCAGCGACCCAGCCCTGCTGAGACGCCCCTGACCCCCAGCTTTGCTATGTTAAGTATTGAGAGGTGACTGTGTCCCTGGATTCTCAGAACAGTCCTGGTTTGAACACATTAGAGGGCACAACCCCCCTACTGATTCGCTGCTTTTTACAAAGCCCAGAAGTTTTTCAGATGAAAAATCCAGGGTGGAGCACCTTGGGAGTGCTAGCAGGCACTCTTTAGATGTCTTTAGATGTATTTTCCTTCATCTTTATAAATACCCACAGCCAAATTTGAAAGTCTCCGCTATTTATCCCAATTAGAGTTTACTTGCCCGATGACTGTGCCATCTGCTCCTGCTGCGGTCAGAAACGCAGCCGCCCTCCGCTCCTGATGCTGCAGGTGGTGGGTCTCTGGGGTGGGAGAAGCGGAGCCGGGGATGGGGACACGCAAGCAACCGGGTTAACACATGTGGGCGTGGTTCTGCCCCACCAGCCTTGCCACCCAAGCCGGAGGGATGGTGCCCTGCATCCTGAGGTCAATACTGACATCCCAATAAGCCAGCCAGGGCTGATCAGTGGGGTTGCTGTTTTCTTTCTGCATCACTTGGAAGTGGTTCCTTCTGGTAGTGGCTCAGGTGTCATGGGAGGGACTCTGCCCCAGCTGCCGGGCTCAGCATCAGAGACCCAGCCTCTGCCAGCTGCAGCCAGGCCCTGAGAGTGTGTCCACAGTGGAGGCTCTGGAGGAAAACCTGCCTCCTTCCTGGAAGAGGGAAACAGCAGGAAAGCCTGGGGAAGTCTCCAGAGGGAGCACTCACTTATGAGACATTCTTTGGGTTTCCTGGGTCCCTATGTCTCATCCACTAGCCATTCGGACCTTCTCCCCCTGAAATTAGTGAGAAAAGGCATCTGGCAGCTGCCTGACTTCTAGGAACCAGCATCCTTGTTGCCTTGAAGCCATGTCCTCAGATACCCAGAGGAGAAACAAAGCGAGGAACTGAAAAGAGGGATAAACACTTAGGTGTGATCACACAGGACTCTTAGAATTTTTGGGGTAGAAATGTGAGGTGAGAGGGGGTTAGCCCTACAACTTCACCACCAGGTGACCATGGAAGCAAGTCTCAGACCACGCTGTCACACCTGTGCAGGCGTGTGTTACAAAGCCCTTGTTGATGGGGAGGCCCAAGCAGCACTTTGTCCTTCTCTGCCCTCTTGGGAACCTCCTCCACCAGCGCCCACAGAAACTGAGGAGAAGAGTGGGAGCTCAATATCTGCAAAATAGCTCAAAGATATTGTGTATCCATTGATGGGGAACCAGGACCCTGCCCCAAGGCTGCACTATTGTTTCTCTTGACTGTTTCTCCCTCCCTTCCCTAATTAACAACTATTGGAATCTGCCTCTTGGAACTCAGGGAAGGTCATGGAGGCTGAATGAAGATTATTTCCTATAAAGCAAAGAAACAAGGGACACAGGGCTCCTGTGTGTCCAGGGGCCCCACAGGGCCCTGCTCGGTATCAGCTCCTGCCCAGGGCTCTGTCTCCAGGTGCCTCGAATGCCTGACCCCTGTGTGGGCTCCTGAGACCTTGGCCACTCTTAACCCTCCAGGCCCCTAATCTGATGTCCCCACACACCAGCTACTCATCCACCGCCTTCGAGATTTTCTCTGTATCTGCCTGCCACCTACACAGTTATTTCATATTTTCTTTAAATCTGTGCACTTTCTAAAATTCTATTTTGAAATCATTTGAGATTCACAAGAAGTTACAAAGATAGCACAGATGGTTGCCGCATAACTTCACCCAGCTCCCCATGGATAGCATCGTAGGTGACTGGAACAGTTGAGACCCGGCAGTAGATGTGGGCACAGTGTCAGTAGCCGAACTACAAACAGTCACTCTTTGTCCTTCCTCTGGTGATAAATTCCATGGGATTTGATGGTGCATATGGAGTCACATACCACCATCAGGAGTACAGATGGCTCCACCCCCCCCAAGTCACACCTCATGTTCCTTTTGTGTGTGTGTGTGTGTGTGTGTGTGTGTGTGTGTGGCTGCCCTGGGTCTTCGTTGCTGTGTGCAGGCTTTCTCTGGTTGTGGTGAGTGGGGGCTACTCTTTGTTGTTGTGCACAGGCCTCTCATTATGGTGATTTCTTTTATTGTAGATCCTGGACTCTAGAGCACAGGCTCAATGATTATGGCTCACAGGCTTAGTTGCTCCACGGCATGTGGAATCCTCCTGGACCAGGGGTCGAACCCATGTCCTCTGCATTGGTCAGCGGATTCTTATCCACTGGATAACCAGGGAAATGTTACTTCTTAAAAGTCAGACCCTTCCCCCAACTCCAGACCCTGACAACCTCTGATCAGCTCTCCATCACTTTAATTTTATTATTTTGTAAAAGTTGCATCAATGAAAAATCTGTTTTTTGAGTTAGGTCATTTTTACATACGCACAGAGGACATACACATGAAGGATTTGATGGCCAGTTGCATTTTTCTCATGCACATTAAAATGAGAATGTGACCATTTAAATAGTGTTGTATCCTTCCACAATCACTTCACACCCCCACCCCCACCCCCCACCCCCCACACATACACTACCATGGCAGCTGGTGGCACACCTGGATGGACAGGTGATCTCAGGGCTCTTCTAGTGCCCTTCTAACCCGAGGCTGTTGGCAGCTGCTTTTCCCCACCTGAGGACCTTGGAGCAAAAGCTCAGCGTTGGAGCAAAAGTCTCTTCTTCAGGACTGAGCCCAGAAGAACCAGAGCTCTTGGCCTTGAGGCTTCTGAAATTGCTATCCTGGGGTCAGAGCTGCTTCCTGGCAGGTCCTGCATCTTTGTGATGGGGGACCCAGGCAGGGGGCAGATTGCTCCAAGTCCACACCTGTGCCCAGAGGAGCCCAGTGTCTCTTCTGTGCCGTCCTCGGTGGAGACAGCCATCACACCCAAGCTCATTCAGCCTTTTAAAAGAATCTTGCCAATTATTTTAATGAATCAAAGAAATTAATTATAGGTTTGGGATTTGTTAGGTCTATTTTCAGAATTCCATGATCTCAGACATAAATAGCACTTCACTCTGGCCTAAGGAGCTGAAGGCTTAATACAGGTGGAGTGGGAGAGGGAGAAGGGGGTAGGGAGAAGGAGGAGGAAGACAGCATTGTTCTACCACCGTCCACATCCCTGTCTGCTCACCTACATGAATCCAGACATCTCTCAAGCCCCAACTTGGTACCAAGCTCTAGTCTGAGTGCTGGGGACACAGTGGGAAAGGAGACAGAAATTCCTGCCCTCACGGAGTTGACATTTTAGTGGAGAAAGTCAAACGATGCTCGCAGTTAATAATACAGCAGATGGCATTGTCCATTTATCACAAAGGAAGGGAAACGAGGCAGGACCACCACACAGATGAAACAAGCCACTGCCACGAGGAGTGTGATGCCTGCAAATCAGGGGGTCCTCTCTCTTCATCACTTCAGCAAATGTTTATTGAGCACCTAGGATGTGCCAACATTATGCAAAGCATTGAGAATGTGTCAGGGGACCAGAAAGCACAAGCTTGGCGATTAAATGATCTAAGAGAGAGAGGAGAAATAAGAAAAATCAGGGAGCTACTAGAATGGCAGGGGGGAGGGTGCCACGAAGGGAACAGCAGGGAAGGAAGTGTAGGGAGTGTGGATCTCTGTTTCCCAGGAAGGGGAGAATGGCGGGATCACACCCACCCAACAGGAGCAGGCAAAGATGGGGGTGCATGGGGGTGCTGCCCGTGGTACCCTCCCTGTCATGTGTACCCAGGGATGCTCCCACCTCCCTAAATATGCCCGGTGTCTGCAGATGGCAGTGATGTTGCTAACCCAAGCCAGCAGGTAGCAATTCCTTTTAATGCTAAAGCAGGGTGCCCTGGGGTTCTGCAGTTTAGGGGCAGAGGCCTCCACCAGAAAACTGCATCAGTGGAGTTAGCAACTGAGCCGTCCCCAAAGCTTGGCTCTCACCACCTCCTGCTCCAAATTTCAAGCAGCTACAGTGAGGCGTGCCAACCACAAAGTGCCCGGGCTGCACACAGAGCCCAGAACAATCCGCAGTTGGCTGGGATCTGAGTGTTTGCAGGGTTTCTTGGCACCTGTGCTTTCCCACGTTTGCCCTGCGAGAGAACCTGGCCGACGGCCAACCTTCCAATCGACAGAAAGCTTGATCTGCTCAGCCACTGTTCTCACGTGGAGGCAGGAGGCAGGCCTCCCCCGACCACACACATGCACACGTGTGTGCAAATACACTCAGGCCATACACTTTCACGTGCACACACACACCCACTGTCATCCACCCATGCACACACAACACTCAGTCTTGTGCACACACATGCAACGCACAGACACACACAGACACACACTTGGGCGCAGACACATGAGGCCCCAGAAGCCCAGGCCACCTGCTAACCGCGTGTCTGGGTCTCCGTGCGCAGTGCAAGGTGCGGGAGCTGGAGGAGAAATGCCGGACGCAGAGTGAGCAGTTCAGCCTGCTGTCCCGGGATCTGGAGCAATTTCGCCAGCACGCCGGCAAGATCGACCTGCTGGGCAGCAGCCCCGTGGCCTCCCTGGACGTCCCCTCGTCCCCCAGCAAGTCTTTCCCAAGGTTCATGAACGGACTGGCTCCCTCCATTGGAAAAGGTAAGTGCCTCCCTCACTTCCTCCCTCCCTCCCTCCTGCCTCGGCCGTGATGGAGAAGAAGCTGCAGCCAGCAAGCTGGGAACAGCTGGGCACAGCCAGGGGTGTGTGACAGAGCCTCTCACAACACCGAGGGAGCGGCCAGCATAGCAGGACTTGGGATGGTACAAGGGCGGCCAGCGTTTCCCATGCATGCTCGATGCACCACCCTTGATGGGTGTGAATCAGCGTAACCTCCCTCCCACCTGTTCCAAGCCCTGTTCTGCATCTGACACTGGCCAAGATGCCTGGAGGATCACCCAGCCAAGCAGCAAGCTGGGTCTTGGACCCAGGGATCTGGCTCTGGGCTCTGCACTGGGATCTGCCAGGCGGGCTTCTCAACTTCGCCTGTTTCCCTTCTCATCCAGAGACCTCTTGATGACATTGTGATGTACTTGGAACTTCTGTTCCAACAAAGGCAACAGTAGTACCCGCGGTGAATGTTAATGCATTCCCGTCACTTTTGTGTCCAGGAAGCAGAGTGGAGAGCGGGGAGACTTCACTCTGTGTGGTTCTGAGGGATCACTTCTTGATCACGGAAGCATTTAATGTAACCTCAGGGGAAGTTCCCAGGGTAGACAATGAAGTACCCTGCTCGGTCAGGGAACTTTCTCTCCACTGAAGGTTAAACAGGTCACAGGCCCAGTTGTCTTCTGTAAAGCAGTTGATTTTTTTTTTTTATTTTAGGGGACATGAGTGCCAGAACCCCACTTTAGAATTCCACAAAAGGGAGGGAATTTCCAGATTTCTCCCAGCTTTTGTCAGAACATAGGATAAGTTCTTCTGGGTGCTTTTTCTTATTAAAATGAGGTGCTGCAGCATGTATCTTGATGAACAATGTTTCATGGCTTATCCCTCCTTCCCACTCCCTTTCCATCCTATGCATGTGTTGGGAGAATGCAGAGAGGCCTTGAAACCCAAGACGGGGAGAGGGAGGTCTGGACACCCCCCACCCCCACCACCAAGTTCTGAGCGCAGGGTTCTCCCCCGGCCGTGTTCAGGTACCGAGGCTGCGATGCTGGGCAGACGGCAGGCCCTATGTGGAGCTGCTCTAGGCAGGGGGACACAGACAAGACACAGGGGGACAGATGAGTGAGTAGGGAGCTGCTCGCTCAGACAGACACGAGCAGTCAGGTGACGAGACAGCAAATGACCCAGGGCCATTTAGGATGATCAGAGAAGACTGCCTCCTGGAAATGAAGTTTGAGTCCCGAGCCCTGAGCATGAAACAACTTCTCCAATCCCCACTGGGTGGGAAGGTTTGTGGCTCAGGGCTCACATGAGCTCAGCCATGTGCAATTTTCAGGGTCCCCAGGTCCCCAGCATGGTCGATGAGTCCAGGACTCAGCACAGAGTTGTACTCCTGGCTCAGAGCTGTTACAGAAACACAGGACGAGCACAGAGTGGGTCCTGAGGGAAAAGAGATGGGGCGTCTGAAGAATCCATGTGCAGGCATCCTATGCCCTCCTCCTCCAGGAAGACCACCTGGAGTGCCCACTATGCAGCCAAAAAAAAAAAAAAATGCAGCTATATGCAGGCAGTGATGATGTCCAAGGACACCAAGTAGATACAGCATACAGGATCTGTTGGGCACTGGTGATGTGGGCACCTCTGCCCAGCACACACCAGAATTCCAGACTGCCTGAGCTAGGCAGGTGCTCAGTACAAACCAGGTTGGGCCCACAGTCTAGTTACAGGGAAATGCCCCTGTCACCTAGGGAGCCTGTCCCACTGGTGTAGGGAAAGGTTTAGAAGCTGTGTTCCTGGTCGCAGCGCAGCCTGACTTGTCAGCAGACCCTTCTTAAAGTAGCAGCCCCAGGCTTCGCTCCATGTGAATTCCTTTCTGCACAGCATGAGAACATGTTAGTCCAGGGCAAGATCCAGGGCAAGCTCATGGGTCACTGGAGGTGGAGCAGTGATTGACCTGAGTCATTCGGCGTCCAGATTGATCTGGAAAAACCAATCTGATTTGTGATGGAGGAAAATGGATGCTGACTAAGAACAAAACAAGCAAAACCAGAACAGAGCTGTGTTATTAAGGGAGTTCTAGATCCTGGTACAAGAGTAGGTTTGCACCAAGGCTTCTGTTTAGCCGTTTGGAAGAGCCATCATGCTAAATGACCAGCTCCTTAGCCGGGCATACTTGACAGCATCCTAAGAGCATCCTTGCTATGCTGGCATCACTGGCCATGGACAGAATGCCTGCAAGGGAGCTTCCTCGTGCAACCCGAAGTCCTCCTCAAGGTCATTCTTTGTTGGCAGATGGCAGAGGCCACTAAATGAGGAAACTCCCTGCTGGGCTGGCCTGTCCTCCTTATGCCAGAGGGGAGGGCGGGAGATGGAAGGAATGGGCAGGGCCAGTGCAGAATCAGAGCAGGACCAGGCAGGTGTGCTGCACGTCCTGTCGGGGGCCTCCTGCCTGAGGTGGGGTCAGCCTGAGGTTGAGGAGGACAAGGACCACTTGATTGTGAACGCCTGGTGGGGTCAGGGCTCACCTTCTGTGCGGTAGAGTCACACCTGCCACCAGCAAGGGCGGGAACCACACAGGAACAGAATTATCCCTGGACATCTACTAGGAAGCGGGCATGTCATCTCCCAGAGCTACCCCTCCATCGCCAGTTTCCTTCCAGTATTGGAGCTGAGTTTTGGTGAAACACCAGATAAAAGTCATTGTTTTGGGCTCAGTGGCCATATTTTCCAAAAAAAAAAGGTATCCTGAGGCATGCAGATCACAAAGGAATGTGCAGCTGAGGGCATGACATGATTTTGTGCCTAATCTCACATTCACTCGAAGAGCAGAAGGGAAGGTAAAACATGCCACAGGCATCAGGTGATTTTTCTCTAGAGAACTGGATTTGTTTAAGTAAAATGTAAACAGGAGGCGACTCTAGTCATTTCACCTTTTCTGGTGGTGCCACCCCCTGCTACTCCCGGCAGCAGTGTATCAGTCAGGACAGGCTAGGTTCAGCTGCAGTAACAAACATCCTCAAATCTCAGGGGCTTAAAACAGCACAAGTTTCTCTCTCTCTTTTGATCCTGCTCCACGTCCACCTCAGATTGGATCAGGGAATGGGTTCCATACTGTCTTCACTCAGGAATGCTGAGCCTCCTCTGTCTGGAATGTTCCATCTCAGGGGAAAAGAAGCGTAACAAATTAGACACTGGCTCAAAAAGGCTTCTACCCCAAAGTAGAACACGTCACTTCCACTCACAGGTCGTTGACCTGGATGAGTCCCATGTCAGAGTGGCATCCTTCCACTGTGGCACTGAAGCACCAGGCCCCATCCTCAGCTGACTTCCTGAGGCTGTAGGATTTGAGAGCCGATTCATTGAGTAAATATGGACTTTGCACCTGCTGAATGCCGAGCACTGCTGTGGGCCTGAGGGATCCTGGGCAGTGACCAGGGCCAGGCTGCTGCTCCCTGGGATGTGGCCTCCTTGCAGGGCCTGGGGTCTATTTCAGCATCAATTCTCTACTGCAGTGATGCTTCATCACTCTTTTGTTAATCAGACTGGCACTGAGGGGGTGACTTCCATGCAGCTTTTGTGGGAACACTTCTAATAGTGTTTGTTTCTCCTGATTTGGGCTCAGTGAGTCATCTTCCTCTGTGAGACAGTCCCCATGATGGGAGAGCCACAGCCAGAGGCTAGACAAAGCCAGGGAAGGGTGTCTGCAGTCCACTGGGCTGCAAGAACTCGGGGAGGGGGTAAAAGTTACTTCTGTAATTCATGTTTGATCCTAAAAATACATGCGTGACTTTAATCCGACAGTCTGGGCCAGCACTGGTCAAGGGACTCAATTCTCCCCTGCCTGCCCCACCTCCCCCGCACTGTGCCTAGGTCAGGGCCCAGCAACCCCACGAGGACAGGATGGGCAGATATCTGCTTGGTCCTAGTGAATCTCTTTTGTCAAAAGTATTTTTTAGCCATAAACCTGACCATTTGGCCACTTTGTATATGTCAGGAGTGTTCAGGTTGTATTATTAATAATAAGTGACAGGAAAGCTGACATACACTAGTGTGAGCAAAAAGGAATTTATTTATCATGTAGAGTAGATGCAGATGGCTTAGCTTCAGGTACAGCTGCAATGGTTAGACAGCATCACCGACCCAATGGAGATGAATTTGAGCAAACTCCCAGAGATAGTGAAGGACCGGGAAGCCTGGCGTGGTGCAGTCCATGGGGTCGCAAATAGTCAGACACAACTTAGAGTATGAACACACAGCTGGATTCAAGGGCTCCAACCATGCCGTCTGGACCTGATTCCTGCCTCTCCATCTTCCAGCTCCTCCTCCTATGAGCAGGCTCCGTTCTCAAATGGAGTTTCCTCCTCCTGGGGACAATGTGGTTGTTGTCCTACTACACCTACTACACCTCCTTTCTGTTTTAAGCTGGGGAAAAGGAGAGCCTCTTTGCCCATGACTCCCACGAAGGTCTCTCTGATGGGACCTTCCCATCTTGCGTGCCACACCATCTCCACCAAACAGTGTAGCCAGGAATGGACTCTGCCAGATGGACGGCCTAGAGCAGAGGATGTAGATGAAGAGTGGGAGATGGGTGGGTTCTGAAATGAAACTCAAAGGCTGATGTGAAAGACAGGAAAGATCCACGGGGAAGGCAAATGTCCAGCGTGCTTTGGTTATTTCCTATGGGCCTTCTTTCAAATCATTCCAATGTTGGTGTCCAGGTCAGGAGAGCGCCCTTGGAAGCCGTACTGTGGTCGGTGAATATATCCGGCCCCTCCCGCTCCCGGGTGACAAGCCGGAACCTCTGTCCGTCAAGCCCACCTTCCTGTCAAGATCCAGTGGCCCAAGATGCAGATTTGAATCAGACGTGAGTCCTGTCCTGGCCTCGGCCCGCTGCCCTGCTACCCATGATGTGGGCTGTGGCTGTGGGTGGCCCTCCCACCCTCTCTCCCTAGTTCCCTCCTTCTCCTCTTTCTCCTGCCTTCACCCCCATTAAGTCATTTTCATTGACCACCTATTCTATGCCGGGATGTTAGGGCCCAGTTTGCAGACAAGGGAGCCCCTGCTATCATGGGTAGAATGACCATAAATGAGTGAACATCTAAAAGTCGGCTAACAGTGAATGTCCTGAACACCAACAAGCAGGGACGATGCAAAGGACAGGGCAGCCTTTCTCAGACTGGCCATGGGCCATTTGTGGTCTGTCCATCTATGAGCAGGAACCCAGGTGAAGCCCGCTGGGCCAGAGAGGAGCTGGGGGGGTGGGGTGGGAGACGAGTTGAAAACCTCAAGCAAGTTCTCAAATTTTGGCTCAGTCCAGGGGGAAGCCACTGAAAGGCCCTGAGACTGGAGTGACGTGGCCTAACTCCTGGGGAGCCCACTCCAGAGGGGGAAGGGTGGGAGCGTGTTGTGGGGAGGGAGCAGGCGGGAGTCCCGGGCCTTTTTCTCCTGGGGTGGGGTGGGGAGGGGAGGGGGCTACACATGACAAGTCACAGTCACTCCCACCCTCCCCTGGGGGAAAAACCACCCCCTCCTCCAGCCTGGGGCCCTGTCCTACCCTCCCCCAACCCCAAGATGGTTTTAGCCCCTATAGGCAGAGAAGAGTAGGGCAGGAGGAGGGGGGACCGGGAGAAAGGAGCGCCATGTCGCCTCCTCCATGCAGGATTCCTGGGGGCACCAGGCGCCATCCACGTGTGAGCACTCCCCTCCCTGTATGGAGTCCTCGAGGGCTGAGGACACAGGCTTGGGCTAACTTTGTCCTCCAAGGAGCTTGGCAGGCTCTGGAGCAGTGACCGTCTCAGGCCTTAAATCACAGTGCTCACCACTGTGTGAGAGGATACGAGGTCTTTTTTTAAGTGGCTCTTTGTTTTTTTGTGTGTGTGTTTGTTTATATTGACATATATTTGATTTACAATATTATATTGGTGGTAATAGTGGTAAAGACCCCACTTGCAGATGCAGGAGATTTAAGAGACAGGGGTTCGATACCTGGGTCGGGAAGATCCCCTGAAGGAGGGCATGGCAACCACTCCAGTATTCTTGCCTGGAGAATTCCCATGGACAGAGGAGCCTGGCAGGCTACAGTCCATAGGGTTGTAAAGACTTAGTGTGCGTACCCCACACATAGGTGATTTACAATATTACGTTAGTTTCAGGTGTACAACATAGTGATTCAATATTGTTGTAGATTATACTCCAGTATAGATTATTTCAAGATAATGACTCTAATTCCCTGTGCTATACAGTGTATCCTTACTGCTCATCTATTTTCTATACAGTAGGGTGTATCTGTTAATCCCACACCCCTAATTTATCCCTCCCCTGTTTTGGTAACCTAAATTTGTGAGTCTATCTTTTCTGCGTATACCTTCATTTGTGTTATTTTTTAGATTCCACATAGAAGTGACATCATACAGTACTGGGGGAGATGAGTCCTTTATAAATGTCCCCTGTGTGACCCAGGAGCCTGCCCTGTCTCTGGGTCATGCCCAAAACTGAGAACCCGAGTGTGGCAGCATCTCATGGTGGGCAGAGTCCCCACCATGTGAAGCCGAAAACCCTGGGGGGACCATGGAAGAGATTTCCTGTGTGCTTCCAGCATGAAATGTGAAGCCTTCGGCATCAATAACCCACATATCCATTGTCTTTAATAGATGGATAATGATCGGAATTCCAATACCGCCAAGCAGAGGTACTCGGGGAAGGTCCACTTGTGTGTCGCCCGCTACAGGTAAGAGCAGTGCTCCTCTCTGCATCCTCTGAGCATCTGTGAGGATGGGCAGCCTCGGGGCAGGTGGGGTGATGGGTAGGACACTCCATGAACTGATAGGTCCCTTCCCCAGCACTGAGAAGAGGCGGGCAGTTCAGCCAGGCTTTGAAGAATGCCAAGAGATTGTCTTTGGGAGAAAAGTTATGACAAACCTAGACAGTGTATTAAAAAGCAGAGACATCACTTGGTCGACAAAGGTCCACATAGTCAAAGCTATGGTTTTTCCAGAAGTCATGTATGGCTATGAGTTGGTCCACAAAGAAGGCTGAGCACTGAAGAATTGATACTTTCAAATTGTGGTGCTGGAGAAGACTCTTGAGAGTCCCTTGGATAGCAGGGAGATCAAACCAGTCAATTCTAAAGGAAATCACCCTGAATATTTATTGGAAGGGCTGATGCTGAAACTGAAGCTCCAATACTTTGGCCACCTGATGAGAAGGGCCAACTCACTGGAAAAGATCTTGATGCCAGGAAAGATTGAGAGCAAGAGGAGAAGGGGGCAACAGAGGATGAGATGTGTGGATAGCATCATAGACTCAATGGACATGAGTTTGAGCAAATTCCAGGAGATAGTGAAAGACAGGGAAGCCTGCAGTCCATGGGGTCACAAAAAGTTGGACATGACTTAGTGACTAAACAAAATGAAGAGTTTCTCCATTCTGATAGAAAGAGTTTGGATAGTGTGTTAGTTTCCCAGGACTGCCATTCAAAACTATCACCAATCAGGTGGCTTAAAACCACAGATATCCATTCTCTCCCAGTTCTGGAAGCCAGAGGTGGGAAGTCGAGGTGTGAGTGGAACTGTACTCTCTGAAGCCCCCAGAGGAGGACCATCCTGCCTGTCCCAGCTGGCTGTCAGCATCCTTGAGGTTCCTCCACTCAGATGCCCTACTCCACTCTGCCTCCGTCCTCATGTGCGCTCTTTCCCTCTGCCTCTATGTGTTCCCTCCTCCTTTTACAAGGGCCCCTGCCACTGGCTTAGGGCCCTCCCTGCTCCAGTACGACCCCATCCCAGCTTGATCACACCTGCAAAGACCCTATTTCCAAATACCCTCACCTCCATAGGAGCCAGGATTTGGGATCCGAACATCTTTTTTTGGGGGGGGATGCAATTCACCCCATAACAGGCAGCAAGCTGAAACTCAAAAAGCGTCACCCTTGCCCAGAACACCCTGCTGAGTGCCTTTCCAGCATCTTCCCCGTCTGCCCAGTGCCTGGGCCTCATCACGCAGCCGTCACAGCCCGGGAGCTGAGCTCTCATTGGAGGACCCGTGTGTCCATGTCCGTTAAGATGAGCCAATCTGGTCCTGCATGACTCTCAGATTCCTGGTGGTCACCACTGAAAACTCTGTGATGGGTGAGAGTTAGCCACTTGGCCACAACTTCCCTGCCTGCTTATAATGCAACAAGCCTCCACCCAAAGTTAGCCGTGTGTCCAGGCACGAATGAATCAAATAGTCACAGAAAGCAGATACAGAACAGTCAGACCTCCAGTACTTTATGCTCAGTACAGACCCAGGCTTTTGTCTCCCTAGACAGTCCAGCAACCCTCTGCAGGCCGGGCTGGCCGGCGCAAGCAGGGCAGACATCTCTGCCATCAAGCACCAGAGTCCTACCGCAGGGCTGTGCACAGAACTGCTTAGAAATAAGACTTCAGGAGCTATCACCAATGGTGTGGATGCTTCCCTCATGAGACGCTTACACTTTGTTCTTGCAGAGGTGGTGGAGGGTGAGCTATCCATATACCTTCAAAGCCTTTTGCTTCCTTCAATGAGAATTACCTCTAATAACTGATCTGCTGATCAGTGAATTATTTTCTGCTGATACACTAAATTTACCAGTGCACACCCACTTCTGACATTCAGATGATGGAAACCTATGGAGAAGCCGCCCTGGGCTGGAGAGTCCTGGGTGAGGATGCCAGACAACCTCTGAGGAGGGTCCCCCAGCTGAATGCCGACTGCACCTGCGAGCGTCCTTCACATGGTCTGTGGGGACATTGCTACAGTGCTGAGGATACCTTTGAGGACACCAGGCTGGGGACCTGGGATGGAGGGCTCGACCCTACCCCATGTCTGACTGGAGGATGGTTCTTCCTGTGTGTGTGTCTGGAGCCGGGCTGAGCACAGCTCCTCAGCGCAGCACACCCTCCAGGCCAGTGAGCTGGAGTCGTGGCCAGGATGCTGAACTGGCTTCCAGGTTTGTTTTCCTCACCAGCTGGGCCCTTCCCAGCAATGAGCCTGGTCCCTCAAGGATGCAGGGGCTACCTGCCCACCAGACTCAGTCTCCCTCCACTTTCCTGGGGAGATGAGACCTCATTCCAGGGAAGGTGCCCAAGAGCCAAGGCCCCCAGAGTCAGGATTCACAGCCAGCGTGAAACCAGGCAAAGAGAAAAGCACATGTGGTCAACCAGTGTGCTTCCAACACGAAGTCACCAGCCAGAGGCAGGGTGCTCGGCAAGCTCCGTTTCCATCTTCTGTGTTTTCCTGGTGGTGTATTTACCACCCCACCCCACCCCCAACCAGATGGGCCACATTTGTAAACTGCGCTATCTTCCTGATGCAAATGCCCCAGGGAAGTTACTGACACAGGAAAACCCTCAGAGCTCTGGACAATGTTCCTGGACCTCTGGGCTCTGAGGGAAAGGGTGGCTTGGTATAGTTAAAACCTCACAGGATGAAGATCAGGAGGCCTTCATTCTGGTTTCAGCTGCCTGCCGCCCCAGTCACTGGTCATGTCTGACTCTTTGTGACCCTGTGGACTGTAGCCCACCAGGCTACACTGTTCTTGGGATTCTCCAGGCAAGAATACTGGAGTGGGTTGCCATGCCCTCCTCCAAGGGATCTTCCTGACCCAGGGATCGAACACGTGTCTCTTATGTCTCCTGCACTGGCAGGAGGGTTCTTTACCCACTAGCCACCTGGGACGCCCTCTGGTTCCACACCCACCTCTTAATGAGCTTATGACTTTGGATAAGTCATCACAATTGGCCATGAACATTGGGAATAATGATATTAATATCATCTCTGCATTCCTCACTGGGCATTAATGGGAATCAAATAAAACATGGAGAGAAAAGTGCTGGTAACTCACGGGGCTGCTGGTGTGTAACCATCCTCACATCACCATGATTAGTTACAGAGAAAGACTACTGCTGACTGAAGAAAAAAATGCATGATGTAAAAGCTGTGAGTTACATTTTATTCAGGGCATCACAAGGACTGTGGCTTAGGAGACAGCCCTTGGTAGCTCTGAGGAACTACTCTGAAGAGTTAGGGGAGGAACCAGGATATATATATGAACGTTTTTGGCTGGGAAATTCATGTAGTCAAGCGTTAAAATAGTACTGAAAGTGAAAGTGAAGTCTCTCAGTCATGTCTGACTCTTTGTGACCCCATGGACTGTAGCCCACCAGGCTTTTCCGTCCATGGGATTTTCCAGGCAAGAGTACTGGAGTGGGTTGCCATTTCCTTCTCTGGGGGTCTTCCCGACCCAGGGATCAAACCCAGGTCTCCCACATTGCAGGCAGACGCTTTACCCTCTGAGCCACCAGGGAAGCCCTACTGATCACAATGAACACATTTCTCAACTTAATGATTTTAGTGCTTTTGTATATCTGGGAAGGTGCCAGAATCTGGAGTCACTGAAATTCTTTCTTGAGATGCCCATCTTACTGAAACCACAGAGGCCTTATTCTATTTTCTCCATCGCGAATCCTTCAAGGGCTCACTGTCCCTGGGTGGCCCTAGGGGCTGTGGCTTCACCCCTTGTGTGACAGGACAGTGAGTGAAACTCTGTTCTTTTGTTTATCCAACATCTGCCAGGATCAGTCATGTCACATTTTCTTTTTCTTGATGAGGCCTTTCCTGTTATTTTAATTAATCAATCTTTTAATTAGAAAATTAAAAATTCATCTCACAAGTTCTTTTTGCAAGTTGGAGGTGATTTTTTAAAATGTTAATTCTAATATCTTGAGGACTTGAAAAGGTGGGCATTTTTATAGTCCTGGTAGAGAGGGGAAGATAAAATGTGCATCATTTTCAGTATATTTTGGCTGAACATACCCGAGACCTTTAAAATGTGCATGACTTTGGCCAAACAAGTATGCTTCCTAGGGACTCATCTTTAGGAAGAAAGTGGGCAAGTGAGCAAAGATATGTTGATAAGGACATTGGATATAGCACTAATGATATCAGCCAAACGTTTGAAGAAATATCCATGCCCAACATGGGATCAATTAAAGAATGTTAGTCTATCCAGTGGAATATTATATAACCATTAAAATGGATATGATAGAGTCTTTCATGAGGGAAAAGATAATCATGTCATATTACAAAGTGTAAAAGGTAAACAGATAACTAAATAGTATATGTCATACAATTCTACCTTCCCTCAATAAAATGTATTGAAACATAGAGTTAATTACTTGTTGTTGTTTTTTTAATTTGCCTGTGCCAATGTTAGTTGCAGCATGTAGGACCTGGTTTCCTGACCAGGGATTGAACTCAGGCCCCTTGCATTGGGAGCCTGGAGTCTTAGCCACTGGACCACCAGGGAAGTCCTTCCTGCTGCTGCTGCTAAGTCGCTTCAGTAGTGTCTGATTCTGTGCGACCCCATAGACGGCAGCCCATCAGGCTCCCCCGTCCCTGGGATTCTCCAGGCAAGAACACTGGAGTGGGTTGCCATTTCCTTCTCCAATGCATGAAAGTGAAAAGTCAAAGTGAAGTCACTCAGTCGTATCTGACTCTTAGCGACCCCATGGACTGCAGCCTACCAGGCTCCTCCATCCATGGGATTTTCCAGGCAAGAGTACTGGAGTGGGGTGCCTTTGCCTTCTCCGAGGGAAGACCTTAGTAGCTTTTAACTTTGCTTACCAAACCTTATTAAAACATAATTTGGAATCATTTAAACATCTTCTGGGCTTCCCAGGTGGCGCTAGTGGTAAAGAATTCATCTGTCAATGCAGGAGACACAAGGGCCATGGGTTTGATCCCTGAATTGGGAAGATACCCTGGAGAAGGAAAATGGCAACTCATTCCAGTGTTCTTGCCTGGAAAATTCCATGCACAGAAGAGCCTGGTGGGCTGCAGTCCAGGGAGTCACAATATAATTTGGAATTACATGATTCCACACTGAGCACATGTGTACACATACACAAATGACATCTGATACGAAGGACTCTGAGTATACAGCTTGGTTGCAGAATTACCATTTAGCTTTAAATCTGTGTGAGCTGAGACATTAGTGGTCCGAGTTTTCAGAGCACAGACAACTCACAGGTACCAAACCAATTGCATGAATCTAAAATATACAGGCAAAAGAAAAAAAAAATTTTAAGAAAAGAAAGAAAAAGAAAATATGCAGGTGACAGCAGACAGGAGGAGCAGACAGGAGGTCTCCGCACTCTGGAAGGGATGGGCTGGTGTCCGTCTCCACCCAGAGCCTTACCTAGTGGGTTTGTCTCTCCCTCTAGTTATAACCCCTTCGATGGGCCCAATGAGAACCCGGAGGCTGAGCTGCCCCTCACGGCAGGGAAGTATCTCTACGTCTATGGAGACATGGATGAGGACGGCTTCTATGAAGGTCAGTGAGAGCCTGATGGGTGGTGGGCACATGCAGGCCAGGTCAGGGCCGGGCCCCCATCACTTCTGGCCGCCCCAGTCTCCTCTCTGACCCTCCTGCCCTCCAGAATCACGAGGTGTCTGTTCCCCTTTTGGTTGACTGAGCGGGGTTTCCTGTTTTTAACCCCAAGCAACCCTCTGACATGGAGTGGACACCATCTCACGTGCATGTCCACCGAGCTTCCCAGGAGCTACTGCAGACACGGGGAGCTGACAGACAAGTGTCTGTCCTCACTGTCCCCATCTTACTGCACAGCACCTTCTCCCCAGCAGGGCCAAGGCTCCTTTCAGGTGACCTCACCTGGTTAACAGCGCTCCCATTGACCTTCAGGCTCTGTTGTTAACCTTGGGCGGTCTGGCCTTACCTCCTGCCTGACCACTTCCTTCGTGGGCACCTGCCACGGTGTGAAATCAGGAATCTCGAATTCCTCCACCCAAAACTCACACTCTTGGTCACTTTTGTAGCTAGTGGAGGAGCATGTAACATCCCCAGCAGCTTCATAAGTCCAGATTTCTCGGTTCCCTCAACTTTTCTGTTGCCCTAATAAAAGAGTCTTGGTTTCCTCTGAGCAGAAAAAAACTATTTCTTACGAAACAAGCCGATTTCTCTTTCGTGACCTCATGGAGTTTTCTTGGAGCTTTCGACCACACTCCTGGCTCTGGGTGTTGATGTCTTGGTCTGAGGTCTGGTGGCCTCCATGGAGGACAGCAGCCCAGCCTTAGCTGGTTTCCTGTCTGGGAAGATGCTAGAATCTGAGCTCCTTGAAATTCTTGCTTTCCGTTTGCTACCGGGGAAGAGAGGCATGGCTGTGAGTGGACAACCCGAGAAATGTCACCAGGACTAGTGGCAAAACAGTTTGAGCTCTTAACATAAATTCACGTTGCCATCACCGAGGTGCACACCGGGGTAGAACTGTGTGCCCAGGGTGGCTGCCAGAAATATATTCTAGAAATATTTATATTAGAAATATATATATATTCTAAAATATATTCTAGAAATATTTGCATCAGCACTGTGCCCATGTAGACTTTCTGGACGCTGGGTTAAAGGCAGGCGGCAAGGTTCAGTGCTCTGTCCATGTGACAGGGGAGAAGTACCTCCCATCACTGTGCAGATAGAGGGTCACAGTTCCCAACTTGAGGGGTGGCTGTGAGGATAAATAAGGAAAAAGGTGTGGGGTCTGAAGTGGGGGCCTGGTACATAGCACTTGCCATCACTCCCATCCCCCTCCTCCTTCTTCCCTTGTGTCAAATGAGGCTGTTTTCAGAGCATCCTCAAGGCAAAGACTGACATCTCAAGCCGCCCCCCCCCCCCCCCCCCGCCGCCCAGCTGGGGACAGGAGCAGATTCAGACGCTCATTGATTCTGGGAGAATCAGGACCAGTTCAGTGGTCAGCCTCCCTCTCCTGGGCCCATCACATATCCCCTGTGGTGGGGGAGGGTCTATTAGCAGCAGAACCCACTGTTCATTTCATATACTCCCAGCCTCCCAGACCCCTGGACCCCTAGTCAAGCCTTTTCCACCACAAATCAGAGAAACAAACAGCCCTTGCCTGCTGGTATTGTGAGATTATCCAAACTGTGTCATCTTTGAAGTTCTTCAAAACACTTCACGGTTTTCCAGGGCTCTGCTCTCAGCGGGTTCTCATGCCCCACGAATAAAGAGAACACACAGAAATGAGACCATTTCCTGAAACAAAAAGCGATCCCCTCTGGGATCACCTGTGGCTGCAAGAGCTAGTTTGTGGCATTTTTTGGCTACTCAGCCTATGGGTGGCTCTGGCACCAGATAGATCGCCTCTGTTTCCCACCAAATGGACACGTTTGGGGAATTTTGCTAAGATGGACATACTGCTTTGCAAGGAGGGGGAAAGTCACTTTTTAATTGCCATTTGTGTCATCACTCAATCAAAAATCAGAGTAAGATGTGTTAATTTTTTTAGCCTCCGAACCCACATATTTTCCGTGTTCATTCTTCTGATAAACACTTACTGAACACCTACTGTGAGCCAGGTGTTGCTCTAGGGCCAGCGGGGAACAAAGGTCCCTGTCCTCCCACAGTTCATCCCATCCTCTCCTTCCCCCACTGTGTCCACAAGTCTGTTCTCTATGTCTGCATCTCTCTATTCCTGCCCTGCAGAGAGCTTCATCAGTACCATTTCCCTAGATTCCACATACATGCACTACGGTATGACTTGTTTTTCTATTTCTGACTTATTTCACTCTGAATGACAGACTCTGGGCCCATCCACATCACTACAAACGACCCAACTTCGTTCCTTTTTATGGCCAAGTGATATCCCATTTTACATTTGTACCACATATTCTTTACCCATTCATTAGAAGTCGTTGTATAGCACAGGGACCTCAATTAGATGCTCTGTGATGATCTAGAGGGGTGGGGGGGGCAGTGAATGGGAGGGAGGGGATATATGTATACATATTGTTGATTCACGTTATTCAGCAGAAACTAATACAACATTGTAAAGCAATGATACTTCAATTAAAAAAAGAACAGGTCCCTGCCCTCCCAGACCTTCATCCCGATTAGGAGAGGTGGTTGACACCTGTACGCAGGGGATGATCATGGTGTGGTAGGCACTATGGGGGGAAGACAGCATGACTGATGGGGGCGGCAGAGGGCAGGTGGTGGGGTACAGACTCAGGGTAGGGGGTTCCTGAGGAGGTGACGTTGAAGTGCTTCCTGGTAAGAACTGAGGAATCCACCATAACCCCATTGCTTTCCGTATGGTCCCCTCGGGGGGAGGTGCAGACTCCACCGCAGGACCTTGGGGGCCCCCACGGGACGGTCGGGTGTTAACCCTGTCCCTGGCCCCACAGGCGAGCTTCTGGACGGGCAGCGGGGCCTGGTGCCCTCCAACTTTGTGGATTTCATCCAGGACAACGAGTCTCGACTGGCCAGCACGCTGGGGAACGACCAGGATCAGAACTTCATCAACCATGCGGGCGTCGGCTCGGAGGGGGAGAACATTCTGGACCTCCACTCTCCAACGCTCATGGACTCCGGCCTCGCTGACCACGGGGCAGGGATGCTGGATGTGAACATCGACGACATCGGAGAAGACATCGTGCCTTACCCTCGGAAAATCACCCTCATCAAACAACTCGCCAAAAGTGTCATTGTGGGCTGGGAGCCCCCGGCAGTGCCCCCGGGCTGGGGGACCGTGAACAGCTACAACGTGCTGGTGGACGCAGAGACGCGCCTGAGCCTGGCGCTGGGCGGCAGGACCAAGGCCCTGGTGGAGAAGCTGAACATGGCAGCCTGCACCTACCGCATCTCCGTGCAGAGTGTCACCAGCCGGGGCAGCTCGGACGAGCTGCGGTGCACGCTGCTGGTGGGCAAGGATGTGGTGGTGGCTCCCTCCCACCTGCGTGTGGACAACATCACCCAGATCTCTGCCCAGCTCTCCTGGCTGCCCACCAACAGCAATTACAGCCATGTCATCTTCCTCAACGAGCAGGAGTTGGATGTCGTCAGGGCCGCCAGGTACAAGTACCAGTTCTGCAACCTCAGACCCAACATGGCTTACAAGGTGAAGGTCCTGGCCAAGCCCCATCAGATGCCCTGGCAGCTCCCCCTGGAGCAGAGGGAGCGGAAGGAGGCCTTCGTGGAGTTCTCCACGCTGCCTGCAGGTGAGCCGTCTTTCCGGGAGGGGTCCCCTCAAGGGAGGGGACACCAGGATGTCACCCTGTGCAAGCGGAGGGGCGGGAGGGGGCAGCGGGCTGGGAGCTGCAGACAGCCAGTACTGTCCTGGAACATCCTTGAATCAGCTGGGAAGCATGAGCTGCGAATGTGTGTGTGAGACAGAGAGAGATGGAGGGAGAGGGAGAGAGAACTCCGATTCTGTTTGGGGCCGTGTTGTTGGACATATTTAATGCTTGCATCTGTAAGAGACTCATCCTACAGACAGGAAACAATGGGAGGATCCTAGGGGGCGGGAAGCTCTGTCTTCCTGGGGCCACCGACTCCTGGACACGTGCTCACTGAAAGGAACAGAGAAAGGGGGCACCTTTAGCGCTCTCACAATTGTTCTCTCGCTCTCATTTTTTCTTTTTGTCTTCTTTTTAAAAAATATTTATGTATGTATTTGTTTATTTATGGGCTTCCCAGGTGGCACTAGTGGTAAAGAATCTGCCTGCCAGTGCAGGAGATGTAAGAAATGGGGGTTCAATCCCTAGGTCAGGAAGACCCCCTGGACAAGGAAATGGCAACCTGCTCCAGTATTCTAGCCTGGAAATATCCCATGGACAGAGGAGCCTGGCAGGCTACAGTCCATGTGGTCACAAAGAGTCGGACACGGCAGCATGGACACACACACACACACACACACACACACACACACACACACATTATTTATTTGGCTGCACACGTCTTAGTTGCAGCATGTGAGATCTAGTTCCTGGGCTAGGTGTGGAACCTGGCCCCCTGCATTTGGAATAACTGGATCACCAGGGAAGTCCTGCATGTTTTCTCCTGGTATATATATGGCTATAGAAAACATGAAGTTCCGCTGTGGATACAATTTGGGGTTCTGGACACCTCTGTCTGCTAGGGGAACCCCACCTTCCTCCCTGACTTCCAAGCTGTAACAGAAGGAGGGGTGCTCCCTCTTCCAGTCCCCCCACCTACTCCCTCCGGGGAAACCATAAAGAGATAGGATGAAATGGACGAGCCTGTGGGGGTCTTCCCATCCTGTGATTTATTCGGATCCTACAGCTGTTAAGGGTCACCTCCATGAAGTTCCGTCATGCTCATCTTGGCTGGGGCACACATATTAAGTTGGCCAAAAAGTTCACTTGGGGTTTTCCATAAAATCTTAATGAACATTCTGGCATACCCCAAAACAGGCAGCCCTTCTGAACAAGACAGCTGGGCCCAGGGTGGGAGCCTGAACATTTGGGAAGAGCAGCCTTCCTGGAGCAAAGAAGGTCATGTCCGCAAAAACATTCGAGGGCCTATTTTGATTTCTCAGCAGCCTTTCTTAGTCCTGTGATGTTCACAGAATTCTCTTGAAGCGTCTGTCTGGATACTTTCCTTGGATTTGTCTTCTGTGATTAAATTAATCCAGCTTTGCCCAACTTCAGTTGTCAAGTTGGTTTTACAAACAACTCAGTGGTTCTCCAGGATCATTTCTACCAGCTGCAGAAAGCCTAATATCTAATGCAAGATGGGCCCTCCATTTTGCAATGGATTTGCTTTTTATTGCATGTTGCTCTCCACTCTTTTTGAAATCCATCATCAACTAGAGTCTGACCTGTGCATATATGCTCAGTCATTCAGTCGAGTCCAACTCTTTTGTAACACCATGGACTGTAGCCCACCAGGCTCCTCTGTCCATGGAATTTTCCAGGTAAGAATACTGGAGTGGGTTGCCATGCCCTCCTCCAGGGGATCTTCCCAACCCAGGGATCAAACCGATACCTCTTGTGTCTCCTGCACTGGCAGGTAGATTCTTGACCACTGCACCACCTGGCAAGCCTAGAGTAATATAACCTACAAAGAAGCAAGGTCAGGGGCAGTTGGGACAGACACTGTTTCAAGGAGAAAGTGGGTCTGAGCAGTAACTGATTTATGAAGGGTCCATTCATTCATCTTATAAGGTGATGTTAGATTTCCTGCCTATGAGGATGTTAATTGCAGATACAATAAGTCCCCTACGTTTGAGCCTTCAAGTTGTGCACATTCAAAGATGTGAACGTGCGTTCAAATGTCCAATCATGGAAGTTAGCCCTCTGTCTGTCATACATTGTCAAATGCGTGCACCCTCTCCAAGCAGTTGTACTTTTGTGTCCTTTACAAGTACTACATAGAGGACAGTAGTACAGTATCTTTATTTCAAGTCCAGGATGTCTGGAACCAAGCTTAAAAGCAGCGGTGACATAGCTGGTACTGCTAAGAAGCGCTAAGTGATAACAATGGAAACAAAAGTGAGAAAAATTGAAAGTGTGAATTGAGGTGAAAAGATAGCTTGCCCTCCATCTCCTATTGCAGATAATCCTTCAGTTCTACTATCTCCCACCTCCTCTCCCTCCTCCAGTCAGGAACTCTTCTTGTCTGTCCACCCAATACCAGCTGTTGTACAGTGCTACTGTACTATTCAAAGTACTGTACTGTAAGATTAAAATGCTTTATTTTTTGTGTTTGTTATTTTTATGTATTATTTGTAAGAGAAGTATCATAAACTTAGTACAGTACTACAGAGCTGACTGCGTTAGTTGGGCACCTAGGCTAACTTTGTTGGACTTACGAACACACTGGACTTGTGAAGGCGCTCTCAGAACAGAACTTGTTTGTATGTAGGGGACTTACTCTGCAGACTGGAGCTATTCATTGATTCCTGCCATGAAGTCTTGTTGTCCTTGCTGGGGGTGAAGAAGTGAGAAACACCAAATCTGGGGACCCCAGGGGCTCCAAGGAGAGGTGAGAAGCGCATGCATTAGGACAGCCAGGAAAGGCTTCGTGGAGAAGCTCACTGAGATGGAGAGATATGAGGACCAAGAGGAAATGCTGAGCCCAGGGCAGGATCCTACAGGTCCACACCCAGTTCCTGGGTGTCCTAGTTAGCTCGGGCTGATGTAACAAAGTACCATAAACTGAGTGGCTTATCAACAACAGACACTTATTTGTCATAGTCCTGGAGGATGGAAGTCCAAGATCAAGGCCTGGGCAGACTCAGTGTCTGGTGAACCCACTTACTGGTTCATAGACGGTGTCTCCTCTGCATCCTCACCTGGTAGACGGCACCTTGTTAATAACGGCATGAATCCTGTTCATGAGACCTCCAGCCTTGAGACCTGATCACCTCCCACAGCTGCCTTCTGTGAATGCCGTATGAATTTGGGGGGCACACATGTCCAGTCAGTCCATAGCAGACTAGCTCCTTTGCCTGCCCAGAAGGAGGGGAGTTTCAATCGTGGAAATGACACAGGTGACACGCATGAGGTGTGTGGTTGGACCAAACACCCCCACGTGACACAGAGCCACCTCTGGGCCTGTGGAGGGCTGGGCTGGAGCTGGCAGGTCACAGCTACTCAGGTCTTCCCCACTCACAGAACCCTGGCCCTCCACTGTTAATTGCTGTGCTAGCAGAAGCAGGCTTCCAGCAAACCCCCAGACCAGTTTCAGTGTTTGACCTACACCCTTAAGGATAATAAGCCGTCATTCCAGAGCCGTCGTCACATTTGAGTGAACCATCCAGGTTAAATCTAACTTCTGATCCCAGTTGCTCAGCAGTTCAGAAGCCTCGCATCACAGCGTGTTGAGGGTGGAGTCACATGATGAACTGCAAGGCCAGCCCGGCTTCCAACACATGACAGCTGAGCGGCTTCCCTCGAACCTTAATTTCCTCATTTGCAAATAAGGATGCGCTAAACTCACAGGACTGCTGTGTGAATCAAGTGATGTCAGGTGTCCAAAGTGAGTAGCAGAATGAGCAGCAAGTAGAAAAGCTTCAGCAAAGAGCCCTTCCTCGCTTATGTAGAAATCCACAGGGCCACAGCAAGGTCTTGGAAGAGGAGGCTCATAGCCTCCTTCCTGGAAGTTGCACATTTCTTTCAAAATATAATGCTATAGTTATAGGACCTTTGGGGCTTCCAGCGTGGCTCAGTGGTAAAGAATCCGCCTGCCAGTGCAGGAGACAAAGGAGGCTCAAGTTCGATCCCTGGGTGGGAAAGATCCCCTGGAAAAGAAAATGGCAACCCATTCCAGTATTCTTACCTGGGAAATCCCATGGACAAGGAGCCTGGTGGGCTACAGTCCACGGGGTCACAAAGAGTCAGACACGACTTAGCAACTCAACAACAACGACAACATAGGACTTCTGCACCAGACCCGGAGGCAAGGGAGCTGCCTTGCCCAAGGGTTGTAGGGCAGATGGGCAGTCCTACTATCACCAGGAGCCACTGGGAAGGACCAGTGATGTGACACATGTCTGCTTGTTGCTTGAAGTAGCTGCTCAGGACTTTCAAAGCAAGTGTCTCAGCTGGTCGGCCAGGCAGTGTGTGTGTGTGTGTGTGTGTGTGTGTGTGTGGAGTTGGCATCCTGGTGGCTTCATCAGAACCACCTCTCTCCAGCTTCTGGTTCCATCCTCTCTCTCGAGGTGGCAAGATGGGTGTTGTATGGTCCAGTTTACTGCCCTCAAGTCTGATGGAGAGAGAGAAGGAGGGATGGAGGCAACCGGAGGGAGGAGGGGGCACAGAGAGAGAGGCTTTCCTCTGCAAACGCTGGGACCTGGTGGCCCACTGGCCAAGCCAGAGTTGCAGGTTGGCCTGGGGACCGAGCACTGGGAGTGGGTTCCAGAAGGGCCTGGCATGCATCTGGGAGCTGCTACTTCCTGGCCCTCCTGATCCGCCGTCACACTTCGGATTCTCCCCCTCGTCCCCTGGAGGTTGTAATGAAAGATCTCGTTCCGAGGTGCCACTGGCCGGTCAGGCATGGTAGCAGCTTGCCTGCCAAGGAGTCATGTCATGAAAGCTTCTCTGCCTCTGTCCCCCCAGGTCCTCCAGCACCCCCACAAGATGTTGCTGTCCAAGCTGGGGCCACCCCAGCCACTGTCCAGGTCTCCTGGAGGCCGCCCGCTCTGACGGCCACTGGGCTGTCCAATGGAGCCAATGTCACCGGCTACGGCGTGTACGCAAAAGGGCAGAGGGTGAGTTTTTATCGGGGCGGTGCTCACATCCAGGCCCCCCGGCCACTGCTCACCACTCAGCGAGGGGTGACCCTCACTCTCTCCTCAATCCCCAAGACCCACTAGCAGTTACTAAGCATCCCCTACACTGCCACCCCAGGCCAAGCTGCAGAACATGGAGAACCTCCATCCTTTTCTGCTTCATCCTCTTTGCAGAATGTTCTCTGCCCCCCTCCCGCACTAATTACCTGCCCCAGTCTGATGGTAGTCCCTTTTCTTGTTCTCCCCTGGGTACCAAAAATTCACCTCTCTTGAGTCCCACGACATCAGGGCCCCCTCAATAGATGATGGGCTTGCGGATTCCACCATATCTATTCTTGGCGAGATGTAGTCTTGTCCAAACGCCTCGGAAACTGGAGGATCCTTAATGCGCACCATCGGGCAGCCCCTAATCTCAGCCCCCATCCCTGTCCTGGTACATGAAATAGACAGGGCTGCTTTAGGGGGGTGGGGCCTGAGCAAGCTTCTGTCTGTTCCCCACCCTCCCCACCCCGTTTCCCCATACAGCCCGGAGGTGGTGTATCAGATGCTCACTCTGTGAGAGTGACTGCTGTAGGCCGAAGGCCCCCTCTCTGATCCCTGCTCCCCTCCCCGGAGGGGTCCACAGACATGCCTCCACCACAGCCGGAAGCCCGTCTGTTGTGGCCTCCCCATGGCATCTTCCTTGAGCCAAGCTTTGGCTGTAACAAGAGCCTAGTGTTCTGATTCCTCTGTGGCCCCCGCATCTGTTTCTAGATTGCTTCTAGACGTGGAAGAAAAGCATATGCTCAGCTGTCCCTCCAAACCGCCAACATCTGGGCGGGAGCTGGGGCTCCAGACGGATCTGATTTGCAGGCTGTGCAGCGCGGTCTGAGTTGGATGTCCATGGGAGGCCCGGGAGGCGTCTGGGGGACCTGGGGCGCGGGCAATCCCCAAGCCGAGCCGGCTTTCTCTGTGCGCAGGTCGCTGAGATCATCTCGCCCACAGCGGACTGCACGGCCGTGGAGCTGGTACGCCTGCGCAGCCTGGAAGCCAAGGGCGTGACCGTGCGGACCCTCTCTGCCCAGGGCGAGTCCGTGGACTCTGCCGTCGCTGCCATTCCCCCCGACCTCCTGGTGCCTCCAACCCCCCACCCGAGAACTGCTCCCACACCGAAGCCATTAGCAAGTGCCGGAGCCCCCGAAACCAAAGATGAGCACCCGGGTCCCCACGCCGTGGTGGACGAGGCCTGGGAACACGGCCGGGCACCCGCCCCAGCCCACGGGCACCTGCTGGAGCCGCCCGGCCTGCAAGGCTCGGGCCCCGGGCGGCGGTCGCCCTCGCCCAGCCGCATCCTCCCGCAGCCGCAGGGCACCCCGGTCTCCACCTCGGTCGCCAAGGCCATGGCCCGGGAAGCCGCACAGAGGGTGGCCGAGAGCAGCAGGGTAAGGCCAGGTGTTTTCCTCACTGGTTCAGCTGCCCGCGGAATGCGGTTCATCCCTGCAGCCCAGCTGTGATGGAATCTCCCATCCCCACCCCGAGTCCGTGGGGATAAGCACCCCAAACACCCAGCCCCGGAGAATGGCTGCCTTGACTTGGGAAGAAGGATGCTCTGTTTATCTGACCAGTCTTAGGTCTTATCCTGATGGAATCAGGATCCATTTCATAGATATGGACCTAGAAAACCAGAGGAAATGGTTATCTACCAGCCTGGCTTAGCAAAGGGGCTAACAACCCACTATTCGGGTGGTCTCTGTCCAGGGATCTGAGGTGCCTCCTGAGAGTTGGCTTGGGGACCCATCTTCCTAAACAAAGGTCACCTTCTGGCTCACTTCAGACTTCTAGCTGTGTGTGTGTGTGTGTGTGTGTGTGTGTGTGTGTGTGTGTGTACATACACAGACATACATACAGGTGTATGTATACATACACATACAGAGAGACACTTATATACACATATGTATACATACAGACGTGTTTCCCTGGTGGCTCAGATAGTGAAGAATCTGCCTGCAACGTGGGAGACTCGGATTCAATCCCTGGGTTGGGAAGTTCCCCTGGAGAAGGGAGTAGCAACCCATTCCAGTAATCTTGCCTGGAGAATTCCATGGACAGAGGCTACAGTCCCTGGGGTAGCAAAGAGTTGGACACGACTGAGTGACTAATACTGGTATGCATACACACCTACATGTAGAAGTGCGGGCACATACATATATTTGTCTGCCTGTCACTCAAAATTGCCTGGGTCCTGGGGAGGGGGAGTATTTGGATGACGGTGGGACCACGTCCCGGGTGAAATGTGCAATGAGATGGGAAGTTGTAGGAAACACCCGTGAAGGGATGCAGGAGAGCTGAGGTGGAGCTGAGCTAGGCCACGCCCTCTTCCTGCCCCTCTCTTCCTTTAGTTCAGTTCAGTCTCTCAGTCGTGTCCGACTCTTTGTGACCCCATGAATCGCAGGACGCCAGGCCTCCCTGTCCATCACCAACTCCTGGGGTTTACTCAAACTCATGTCCATCGAGTCGGTGATGCCATCCAGCCATCTCATCCTCTGTCATCCCCTTCTCCTCCTGCCCCCAATCCCTCCCAGCATCAGGGTCTTTTCCAGTGAGTCAGCTCTTCGCATGAGGTGGCCAAAGTATTGGAGTTTCAGCCTCACCATCAGTCCTTGCAATGAACACCCAGGACTGGTCTCTCTTCCTTGGGTGAATCCATCTACCAGCGTGCCCAGTTCATCTGCTCCAAGCTGGAGGTCAGGGCCCCAAGGTCAGGTGGCCTCTGCCCTGAAGCCTCCCCTCTCCTCTCCCAAGTTAGAGAAAAGGAGCGTCTTCCTGGAGAGGAGCAGCGGACAGTATGCAAACTCGGACGAGGAGGACGGCTATGAGTCTCCGGACGTCAAGAGGAGGGGCGCATCTGTGGATGAGTTCCTGAAAGGCTCGGAGCTGGGCAAACCGGTGAGCTCTGCCTACTCCCCTCCACCGTGGTGACTCCCTGTGAGAAGGGTTCAGGTCCCTGCATGCCCTGGGTCTGTGAGAAAGATAAAGGGATACAGACCTTTATCTTGTGGGTGACAACAATCACAGTCAATTTGGAGAGTGTAGACTGAACGGTGCCTGTGCATTTGTGACCTCACTGGGGGACAATTTCAAAAGTCTGTATGTGAGCCTTTTGCCCTCCCAACTGCCCTGTCCGAGGATCCGCTCATGGGCTGATTTTGTGCATCAGGTGAGTCTCCAGGTGACCACCTGGTCTCAGTGTAGGCAAAACCTACCATTTGTTTCTTTACTTTTGTTCATCAGGAAGGTATGTGATGTGCATCAGCTAAGTGCTATGCATCATGGGAGATTCAGAAATTGAAAGGTCCATATCCCACCCTTGGAGAGATGAAATGTCAGGGCTTCTCCTCACATACAAGGTTCACAAGTGACAAATCCATCCAAGATCAGTTCTGTCTCCAATTTCTGATCATGCATATTCTAATGAAAATGTCCTTGAATGGTGTCAAGCCCCAGTCCTGGGCAACAGGGAAGGGTGGGGCCGGAAGAGTCCTCAGATCTTGAGATATCAGAGAGCAAAGTCCTCTCAGTTGTCAGACCCTTCAGTCCCCTCAACACATAGCTCTCCAGCAAGGCAGTGTCTGTACCTCCACGAGAAGAGGGCCTTGGAATCTCATAGACTTGGGGTCACTTCCTGGCTCTGCCACTGCTAGCAGGCAAGTGACTCAGCTTCTCCAATCATCAGGTTCTTTATCTAAAAGATTAAGATAATTCTACTTGTATTCTTGTAAACACAAGAAACAGAATGCCCAACTAATAATGACTAAGATAACAAAGACATTACATTCTCCCCATCACAGGAAGCCTCAAGGAGGAGGCTGCAAAGTTGATTCAGTTGTTCAATTGTGTTCCAGCTCTGTGTTTTTTTTTTTTTTTTAATTGAAGGATAATTGCTTTACAGAATTTTGTTGTTTTCTGTCAAACCTCAACATGCTCTGGGTTCTTAATCTTCCATTCTTTTGACCTTTCTCTCATGGTTACGAAGTGAATGCCATAGCTCCAATCATCACACTCATATGACAGCATCCCAAGAAGGATGGAAAGAAGGAAGGAGGGAGGGGGTTTTCTTCTCAGGCACATCTCTCTTAACTGGTAGGATAACATTTTCCAGAAGCTCCATCAGACTTCTCATCTCACTGAGTAGACCAGGGTCATGTGCCCACCACCAAGAGATTCCTACGAATGTCCTATCCATGATAAATTTGGCAAACAATAGACACTTACTTCCATCCCATGAGTTTATTACTAACTCATCATTGGGTTTGGATCAAATGAGACTGTGTTCTCTAGGGGAGTTCCTTCCCATTTGCTTTGGGAAGCCCTCATCCAACCAACCTGATGTTTGTTTATTCATCTAAAACCAATTCACTTTTATGTCTTCTCCAAGGCACTTGATTGAAAGAAATAGGATTGGAGCAGGTCAAATGATGCTGCACAGACTTCTCTGACTGAGAACATCCAGGCCACCAATCTGAGGGCTCAGCTGAGGTGGGACCCCCCGGTGGGTCCCCCCCACAATGGGCGCTCACACTGCCTCCCCATGTCTTTATATAGAGGAGCAATTGAAACCATTTTTTAAAGTTTTGTTTTCTTTCACAAATGAGCAGTTTTTTCCCCCCCTATTTTTTTCGCTGTGCCACATGGCATGTGGGAATCTTAGTTCCCCAACCAGGGTTCAAACCCATGTCCCCTGCAATGGAAGTGCAGCATCTTAACCACTCAACTGCCAGGGAAGTCCCTAAGCTGGATGTTTTTAATAAACATGTCACAAGATGCTATTAAATACACTTGTCTTGTCGCCCACCAGGAGAATAAAGAAATCGATCTTCATCAACACTGTTCAGCAGAAGCAGAATAGCTTTGTGTGTGTTTCAAAGTCAAAAGTCAAAGTGTTAGTTGTTGAGTTGGGTCCGACTCTTTTGAGACCCCATGGACTGTAGCCCATCAGGGTCCTCTGTCTGTGGGATTCTCCAGGCAGGAATACTGGAGTGGGTTGCCATTCCCTCCTCCAGGGGATCTTCCCAGCCCAGGAATCGAATCCTAGTCTCCCACATTGCAGGCAGATTCTTTACTGCTTGAGTCACTAGGGAAGCCCCCTATGCATGTTTGGGGCTCATAAATTGGAGCTCATAAGGTGTGCTATATGAGCTGCTGGAAACGCTCTGAGCTGCTGAGGTAGGCACTTGCTTTGTGGGTGGGAAGGGGCTGCTGAGTTGGACCCGCCCCTCATCCCAAACCCCATCAGGGCGGCTGGTGGTTCAGTTTACACATTAGTCAGCAAGCTTACTTTTACTTGCTCTTTTTTTTTTTTTTTAATGGGTAAATAAGTTCTGATTAAAATTTGGTTTTGTCATTAGGATGATCATTTATGTTGTGGTCATTCAGGGAGAAAATTTGAACAATGTGGAAAATACTTATGTTAAATAAGAGATGCAGAAAAACACACTTGTTTATAGAATATGAGCATAGGATGTACAAAGTAGAAGAGAAGATGAAAATATACCAAAATGTGAAGGAAAATAGAAAAGGGATGCGGAGGGAGAAGGTAAAAATCAACCTTCTCAAGATTGCCTCTGCTGCTGCTAAGTCGCTTCAGTCGTGTCCGACTCTGTGCGACCCCATAGACGGCAGCCCACCAGGCTCCCCCGTCCCTGGGATTCTCCAGGCAAGAACACTGGAGTGGGTTGCCATTTCCTTCTGCTTGCTCTTCTGTTGACCCTTTCCTCTGTCCTCAGGCTTTTTGCCAAGCAGCCCCAGTGTGGCAGGTCTTCTTCAGTGTGGGTGGCCAGACTGGCCACAGAGTGGGCACACCCCATGGGGTGTCCCACCCCACCCAGACCAGGCTGTTCACCAATAACCCAGTGTGCACATGCGTGAATTTCAGACTCTATGCTTTTCTTAAAACTCTTAGACACCTTTATTAGTGCATACGCCCCTACTTGCCCACCACCCATCACTGTCTGCTGCACGACCCTAGATTTAACATACATGCATGTCTCTGAGCCCTGCTGCCACCTGCGTTTACAACCTCTCACTTGCGTCTTTGTCCAGCCACGAAGTTGGAGAGGCTGCCGGTACCTAGAAAAGTGATGTTTTCCCATGTGTATTCTGTCCTGCCCAGAGCCCAGGAGGGGCCTCTGCCTGCCCCCGTCCAGACTTGGAGTGGGAACGCCTGGTCTGGTCCTCTCTCTGCCATCCCAGCTCCCCATGAGCTTGGGGACTGTGATTCCCTCCCCTTCAGAGTGAGCGGTTCTCACCCAGACACAGACACATCCCTGAGCTCGAGAGTGGGCAGAGCAGGGCGGGGCGGGGTGTGGGACTCCATGTGTTGGAGTCGCCCCTCCATCCACGTCCTCTTCTCCTTCCCCAGCCACACTGTTGCCATGGAGACGATTACCACACGGAGAGCAGCCGGGGGTCTGACCTCTCGGACATCATGGAGGAGGATGAGGAGGAGCTGTACTCTGAAATGCAGCTGGAAGACGGGGGCAGGAGGCGGCCGAGCGGCACGTCCCACAATGCCCTCAAGGTCAGTGCAGGGGCGCTGCCCCCCGCCCCACCGCCGTCCCCGCCGTCCCCCATCCCTGTTCCTTTGGGGGGCTGTGCAGCTGGCTCCAGAGGGGCCTTGCCTGGCAGGCACAGTCCCCAGATTTGGATGGGCTTCTCTCGCTATTGAATCTGCGCTCGGGGTCTCCCGTGCCTCCTCTTGGCCAAAAGTCTGGGTGAAGGAGTCTGGGAGAATCCACTGGGCATCCCTGGGTCGCCCAGCTCTGTACTAAGAACCCAATCAGAAAGAATAGAATGGAGAAGCTTCCACCCCCAGCCCCAAACCCCTGGCCGCATGTCTGTCTGCAGAGCAGCAGGTGCTAGGAGGGCGGGAGCCTGTCTCTGAGTCTGACTGGAGATGGGCAGCTGGGGAGTTGGGAAGAGATTCTTTAGTGAAATTGACCGAGGTGGACCCTGCTGGATGGCTGGAGGGCCAGGGGGAGAGGACCTCAGAGGAAGTCAGAGGAGGGTCAGTCGACCTCCTGGGGTCCACACACAGACCCCTTCTCAGACACCTCCCACCAGGGATCGTGGGATCCTCTGGCTCTGCCTCTGATGTGGCTTTTGGCGAGGGGTTTGATGAGGGTCACCTTGATGGAGATTGAGCTCGAGGTCCCCATGGACCCCACCGCTGGGGTGCGCCCCCTTCCTTGTCTGAGAAGCTGTGTTGCCGCTGCTGCTGCCGCCTGCTTGGGCTTCTGTTTACTCGGCACAAGCGGGTCACCCTGTGCACCAGACCCTCCGCCAGGCTGGGGGGTGAGGACAGACGTGGCCCCCGAGCTCCAGCAGCTGCAGGCCTAGCGGGGAAGACAGACGGGTTTGGCCTTTGTGGGGGTTTTCAAATGAAAAGGGCCTTGGAGAGGAAAGTCCTGCTGGGGGATACGGTGCCCAAGCCCGGCCTTTCTCTGGGAAGACGGAACCACGCAGTTTGAATGGTGGACAGAAAGCAACATCCAAATCTGGCTGCCAACTCAGTGCCCACTTGCATAGAGCAGACTGACTTATGTTCTCCCAGAAAAGGCGCCCAGCAGGGCCTTGGAGACACTGTCACCAAAGAACATGCCAGATCCCTATGCAAACCCCGCATGGTTGCAGCCCCCGCTACCCCCACTGGCTGACCCTGTCCCTCCTCCCCTGAGCCACTGTCCAGCAGGATTCACAGTGACCTTTCATGGCGGAGGACGGCCCCAAGCTGCCCGTGGTCCAGCCTGACCGCCCCTGCCTCCCCACACTTCTCTACCGCTGGGCGCTCTGATGTGGCAGGTGTCTGCCCCCGTCCCCCCAGTGCCCCCGGCAGCCTCCCCACTTCTCCTTATGGAGGAAGCTTCTGGGATGCTCCTTCCTGCCAACTTTTAGCAAAAAAACCAAAGATCATCTTGTCTTTCCCAGGGAAAAGGGCTAGTTCGTAAAATCACCCATGTCCTTCGCCCACCAGCCCGGCCGCCCTTAGAGCAGCCGCAGGAACAATCGGACCATCAGGCAGTGGGGCTGAGGCTCACTTCACTTCGTCCACAGGGTTCTGACATTTTTTTTTAAAAGTCAGGAGACTTTACAGGCCGATCTGAGCCGCCCAGGCTCACCTCCCCTTGCGGGAGCCCCACGGAACCCCATGCATCCCCACCCAGCTCCCACCCAGCTTCTGCTTCCTCACTGCCCTTCACCCCAGTGTTCCCAAACCTCACGGTCTCAACAGCAAACAAACGAAGCGTGCGCCATGCTCCTCATTTTGGCTCTCTCGTGGGCTCTAGGCTGCTATAGACGCCGCACTGGGTAAACCCACCATGTCCCCATGTGCCTGGGATCCGCAAGGAGGCGTGGGGGTGAGGGCAGGGCAGCAAATCCTGATATTCCTCCACAACTCATCTCTAATGCGCATGCCCGGAGGCCTATGGGCGGAAAAGTGGGGGTCAGGCTTCCAGGAGTCAGCGAGGTGTCCCAGGAGGTCTACCCAGCGGGCTGGCCCAGTGGGAGCCGGGGATGGGCGTGCCAGCCATTCCTGGAGAGAGAACCACACTCCAGGACAGGAAGCGTGGGGTGTCCACCCTCAGCCTCCGTCTGGGTGGGCCAGCCCTGAGCCCCTGCTGCCCACACTGCTGGGGACGCGGCTCCTCTCTCCCGGCCCTGAGGTCTGGGGTCTGGAGGAGAGACTGATGGGCCCCAAGCCTTTGCAGACACGGGCCAAGCAAATGACTTTGGGTTGCTGAGTGCCAAGGTCCCCCGGGTTCACACCCTTCTACTTGAGCCGGGAGAAAGGCATAGGTGGGTTTCACAGGATGCTGAGTGCTTACAGGGACGAGCAGAATGGGGCGGCGTGGCCAGGTTGGGGCCCCTGTGTTGCGAATGGTCTCCACTCACCGGCATCCCGGGGCAGCTGCCTTGGGAGTTTCTCAGGCTGCAGCCAGCGGCCAGTGAACTCGGACGTCCCCGGCGTCTGGGCACAGCCATGTCACAGACCCTAGCGCCTTGGTCAGTGTGAAGCCTCCTGCCTCCATCCTCCCCACACCCGAGGCCCAGCGGCCTCTCATTCCTTGGTTTGGCTGCATGGCTAGTCCTGACGGCGTCGGGACGCTCTGCGTGCGCTCGCACCCCCCGGCTGCGGCCCCATCCATCTAACCCATTCTGTTTTCATTCCAGAGCTCCGGCCAGAGCATGCCATCTGCCCCCACCCCCCACCCCACCACGAGTACAAGCATGCTCTCTGTCCCTCATGGCCTCGGAGACTAATCTCTCTGTATTTTCTTTCCTTCCCTCTGCCCCCCTCATATGCGATCATACACTGACTCCCGGCACCTGTGCTAACATCCCCCCCGCCCTTAAGGAGTGCTCTAAGAATAGGACCACTGAACGTGCTTTCTCGGAGTTACCCGAGTACCCCCAACAGACCCACCACACTAAGAGACTTTTCAGTATCCCCGAAGTAGCGGAGGAGGACGGAGAACCTTGTGAGTTCCTGCACAAGCAGGCCTTAGGGTCCTCCTCCAGGGTCAGGACCGGGCTGGCCAGAGATCCCAGGCCCGCCAGGCCCTGCCGGGGGCACGAGACCCTCCACGGCTTCTGGTACCCTGCGAAACCCAGGGGCCCCCAGGCCGACGACTTCGTATTCGAAGACAGAGGCTGTCGGTTCAGCCGCTCGGCCACCAGGAGCCCGGACAGCGGCCTGGACTGCGGCAGTGAAGAGGAGGAGATGCGATTTAGTTTCCGAAGCCCTACTGCCCAGTGCAGCCCCGGGCCCGGGCACTGTCCTTGTAGGAGGAGCCTGAGGCCCCTGCTGGCCCGGCGCCGGACGCTGACCCGGCAGAGCAGCATCGAAGAGGATTTTGGGGAGCCAGTGGAGCCCGGCGTCGTCGTCAGGAGCGATGAGCCCCACCCGAGCCCAGAGAGGTCCACCCCCAGCAAGTACGGCTGGGATGAGCCCACGGGCCGCGAGGATTTCCGAGATGCCTGGAAGAAAAGCATAAAAATGCCCGACAGTAGGGCCATTGCCCGACAGGCCCAGCCTCCTCCCCGGGTTGCAGATGGCCCTTTGGTGTGTGAAGTAAACCTCCCGCTCACATCCGCTTGCCAAACCAATCCGTTTTCATTCTTTCACCTTCTTTCTTTGTTTTGGTGCCCATCCCGGGCACCCTCTCTGCTGGCTCTCTCTCGTTTTCCATGCATTTTTGATTTATGAAGCTTCCCAATCTTTTCACCATGCTGATGATTTCTTTACTTTGCTTTAGAATAATGATCCCCTTCCCACCTCCAAACCAGTGATGATTATGGCTGCTTTAATTAAAGGACAACTGAATCTAAATTTTAATTAAGGGTTAGCTGAACTCTGATTCTCCCAAAGTTTGACAACACGTCCTTTTCAAAATGAACCGTGGGGATGTATTTATGACTGACTGGTATTACTTACTGAGGGTTTTTTCCTGGTGGTGGTTTTGGTTTTGGGTTGTGGTTGGTTTTCCAGTTCATCCATAACTGGGGAAAAAAATGGAGAACAATTATTGAAGAGATCCACTTTTGCATTTGTTTCCAAAGGTTTTTTTTTTTTTCTTTTTTTCACTTTTCTTTCCTGAGAGTTTTGTGAATGAATTTTCCATCATCAGCTCTAGACACATCCCCGGGCCTTGTCTTCCAGGCTTGTGAGTGATTTTCAAGAGTAGGGATTCCTTCAAGGCTTCATTCATCTCTATATTGTGTCCTCTTTTCAGTACATTTGCTCCTGTCATGCTGAACTTTTCCATGAAAACAGGTGAGACATCCCAGGGCGCCAGGCCTTGGGCTTGAACCGGTGCAGTTTGCGACATGTCCACTAGAGGGCGCCGACCCCACAGTTTACCGACGCACCCGCAAACTGCAGCCCACTTCCTGTTCAAACTAATTTCTGAAGCTCCCAGCCCTGATTCATTCCGTGTCCCTGAAAAGTTCCGCAATTAAGTCACCAGTGAGCTGGAGGTTTTGCTTTGATTCTCGCATAGGATGTGAACCTTTAGTACGAATCAGAGGCAAAACTTATCCTTAAAGGAGAATAGTTCGGGTTAGCCCAGAAATGTGATTGGTTTGGAAGTCTTTGGATTAGCGTCAAGACGGCGCCATGAGTCTCAGAGCTGATAATGCACAGAAACTTCTGTCTTTGAGTTTTCGGTAACCTCGCACACAGCTTTGCCCAAGCGGGACATTTGGGAAATGCAGTGTTTTTCCCACCTTTGTGGTCACTGGAGGAGGGCTGACTGTAGAAAAGAGGTACCAAAGGCGTGACGAGGCTGATGTAAGCCACTCTCACTATGGCTCAAAATATTTGGCTTCAGCGTCAGTACCAGCAACAAAAAGATGCCTCCCGAGGGGTTCTCTCGCCCCGCCCGGAAAAGCAACTGTGCTGTAGAAGACGGGGTGCCTGGGGTGAGCACTCTTTTTCTCTTCCAGGTTATTCAGCTAACCTTTCAGTTAAAAGCTAAGTTTAGTTGCCTTTAGAGCTTCTGCTTCTAAGTTGACTTGATTTGGCTGAGTTAATTCTTTTCTTCCCACGGCTGGCAAGACTGATGACCGTGTCATTGTTTTGTCTTTAGATTTTAGGAAACCCGGTGACCGCAGGACGGGCTGATCGGGCGGATCACGTGGGCCGGAGGTTTTCCCACGGCAGTGCTGGTTCCCACAGGTCCCGGCCAATGATGGTCCATTCTGCGGGTTAGTGAGCTGGATGGAGGCCTCCGTCTTTCTTTCAACCACAGAGCACACGGCTCAATCTAAACATTTTTTTAAAAAATTACTAGGAATAGCATTTTCAACTAAATACAGAAGACTCTTGGTTATTTATGGCAAAAGAAGGCAGAAACAGAACCAAATAAATGAAACCTAAATTTAAGTATTCTTAAAATATATTGACTTTGGACGTCAATCTTCTCCTACCAATTTTTATTTTTATTTTTTTGAACTGCAGAGGCTGCCATCCAAGCATGGAAGAGATGATAATGGGCCATCTCCCCACCTAAGCTCATGCTCTCCTGAAATGCTCATGGTCAGAGCAGCAGAGACAGGGATGGGTGGCTGAACTCCAAATACCTAAATGAGCCCCCAGCCAGTGGAGAGTTATCTGTATGCATGAAACACTTGGGCAACTGGGGTTGAAAGTTATGAAAAACAGCAGGAGGCCTGAATGTGTGCCCTGAACTGTGTGTTGACCCTGTCTGTCCATCTGGCCACCTCCTTGTGCATGAGTCATCCTCCGGCATCCAGTTCCATTCTCTTAATTACTTTTTGGAAGTCAGCCAGCCATGCTGAAAGCTGTCATTGTAGTCATTCTCATCAGTCCACTAAGAGGGGGAGCGTGGCCGAAGGTCAGAAGGGAACCTTTCTATTACTGGAATGAACCCCGGCATAACAGTTCCAAAAAGTATTATGTGCAAGATAATGGAATCTGGTAATCAGCACAAATAAACTAGCTTTTTGTGAAAACACACACACACACACAAGCGAAATAAAGCAAGAGACCCATTCATGGATCAGAAGTAGATGAGAGAGAAACACTGATCTGGTGGGACAAGGCTCAAGGAAAGCAACCCTTGGACAGTCCAGACACCTGGAAACACAGCCCCAATCACGTTTAAATAGCTAAGGTTTAAAAGACTTTGTTCACATCAGCCAAAAATAATGAAAAACTGTATGAACCAATACAGATCCCCTGAAGTTTTCTCCTCCTTCTGATGTTTCTTTCCCATAGAACCCAAACAATAGGGTAAAAAAGTTTCTTTTTCCATCTTTACAGTTTTTAGAATGTTTTTATTTTTATCAGTGAAAAATTGCATAGAATGTTAAAGGACCTTTACAACAACAGACTGTTTTCAGTTAGGCTAAAAAGTAATAAAAGAAGCTGAAAAATAAAATCAGTTGGAAAACACTGGCTTCACATATTACAGACCCACGAGCAGAATTCTGTATATACTGTGTGGTGCTCAGTCGCTCAGTCGTGTCCAGCTCTTTGCGACCCCATAGACTGTAGCCCACCAGACTCCTCTGTCCATGGGGATTCTCCAGGCAAGAATACCGGAGTGGGTTGCCATGCCCTCCTCTAGGGGATCTTCCCAACCCAGGGATTGAACCCAGGTCTCCCACATTGCAGTCAGATTCTTTACTACCTGAGGCACTAGGGAAGCCCTTGTGTATACTAAGCCTACATTATTTTTGAGTGTTGTAAACTAGTGCCACATCACTCAGATCTTTATTTAATTTGTGTATAATTGCCCCTGTAACAATTACTGAGGTTAAGTAGGATCTCCTGACTTGTAAAATAAATGACTTGTAAATAAGAGTCTTGAGGAACAAGGTGAGGACCAGTTCAAGACCGTTCTTCCTGTTGAATTTGGTTCCTAAGTGCTCATTCAATTGTGACTTTAATGAGTGAATGCTCATTTCGTGAACTGCCACTGTTTCTGTGGTTGAAGTTTAATGTCGTGGCACTGAGAAGGGGTGTCCTCTGGACGAAGCCTCATGGGTGTCCCACTCCAGTCTCCTAGGACAGAGAAGAAAAGTCTACAGGGCTGAAAATTATGGAGCTACAAATTGCCAACTGGGCAAGGAAGTAAAGGAAAAACATAAGTGGACCCACAGTCTCCCCATCAGAGTCTTGGACAATCCTTCTGGTGGATTTGTCTTAAGGGAAAGAATGCAGAAGGCTGCACATGTCTTAATTTTAGTGAAAGACACTAGTTAAGTTAGTAGAGGGCTTCCCTGGTAGCTCAGCTGGTAAAGAATCTGCCTGCAATGTAGGAGGCACTGGTTTGATTCCTGGGATGGAAAGATCTCCTGGAGAAGAGACAGGCCACCCCCTCCAGTGTTCTTGGGCTTCTCTGGTGGCTCAGCTGGTAAAGAATCTGCCTGCAATGAGGGAGACCTGGGTTCGATCCCTGGATTTGGAAGATCCCCTGGAGAAGGGAACAGCCACCCACTCCAGTTTTCTGGCCTGGAGAATTCCATGGACTGTATAGTCCATGGGATCTCAAAGAGTTGGACATGACTGATTGGCTTTCACTTTACTTCAAGTTAGTAGAAAGAGAGTAATGCTGTGGTAACACCTTCACAAAGAAAAAAAAATCCTCAATAATAGAACCCAAAAAATGTTAAATAAATCCATGATAGAATTTCTTTTATTGTACCTATTCTCTTAGCACAGAGCAAGGCAAGAAAGCATAATTATAAAGCATAATTAGTATCAATCACTTTATATATTCATATACATATATTCACAGACCAAAGAACCTATTATATTTTCAAAAGACAAAAGTGACTCAAAGAAGAGGAGAATCATGCCCAAAACTCTAGGAAGTGAATGGTCAGTGACATGTGAATAGGCTATTTTCCTCCAGTCTCTGTTTATTTAGTTATATTTTTCTTGTGCCAGTATCAGTAATTAATAATTTAGAAATCTGCCAACTCCAAAAATATCCTTTTCTTTTATGGAGAAACTCAAGTCTATAGACCGTATACTTTCTACATATATTTTTTAATAAGCAATGCCTTCACAGCTAAAATATATTATACTTTTAAATATACTCTGGATTTCCTTAATTAAGAAAACAATGCCCCTCCTGATTTAAAAAGATAAAAGTTATGTAGTTCCATATCTAGTAAATTCTAAGTCATATAATTAGCATAACGAAGGCCTTATAACCTTAATCAATGACCCCAAACGAGGATTTCATTGGGTTTTGTTTCTTCCTATGTAATTTTTGGTCTTTGCATGTATCTAGTTATTCACCTGACAGATGAAAAGGCCCAAGGGTGTACCCATCTGAAGAAGAAATACCACATCCTAGAGCATTCTGCTCTTACTAGTTGACTGTGAAAATCTCCATTTCCTCCCATCTTCTGGATTATTTTGGCCACTGAGCTTACAAAGCAAGGAAATGCAGCACATTTTCTCTATATCCAGATGGGAAAAGTTAAAATGACTTCTAAACAAAACTTGACTCTCTAGAAAGGAGACTCATCTCCCTGGGTTTCCCTATAAGGAGAAGAGGAGCAGCTGTAAAGTGTGTTTCATAGGTGACCCACTTTTTCTCTGTAGAAATTACAATGGAGAGGAACAGTGGAGGCGGGTAGCCTCGGTCAGGTAGTGAGGGAAGTACTTCAATTATAGAAGACAGTGCTTATTCTGGCAGCACAGGTGGATTCGGGAGCCAACAGGGGCAAGTCAGGATTTTCAGCTTTGCATGTGGTATGCAGACCCTTCCTGCTTCCTGACAAAGACCCCCTCCTACCCCAGGTCAGGATATTCCACATCAGGGCAGAGGGAGGAGCGCCCACTCCCAGGTCAGACCAGCAGCTGGAGGTAAGTTCTTCCTTGAGTCTAGCCTGCCACCGAGAAAAGGAAGGGCCTCCCAGTCACCCACTCCAAACACTGTTAAGCTGGATTTGTGTGGACACATTCCATGGAGGCCACTGTTCTCTTCCTGTGAGGTCTGATTCCATAAAGTATCTAATGCACCTTCTCTGGAGGAAACACAGTGACATCATACCCACACTTCCACTCATATACACCAACTCCAAGTGCTCCAGCCACTTCTGCCCCATCCCAGCTCCTCCCCGCAAACCAGAGAGAGATCCTGTAATGGTGTGGGTGACTGCCTGCTGTCCTCACTGAGCGTGGTGCTAGCCTGAGATCCTCTTGCTGGTCTCCATGCCTAATGCCTCCCACTTGGGCTTGGTGTGATTTGGGGCTTAAAGACACAGAGGCAGTTTTCCGCATATCACAGTGCCTGAACTTGAGCCAACTCCTGAGAGCATGCGAACTCTAGGAGTAACCCAAAGGTCTCCCAGAGTGATACTGACCTACCCAACACTCCCCTTGTGAACTTGCCTGTACATTCCAACTCCACGATCATCACATCAACTTAGTCAAGGAAGCCCTGGGAGCCCTCTGGGTGGGTGCAGCCAAAGTTGTAGCCACAGTGCTCCTTCATTGACATTTCCCTCAGCTGAAATGGCACCCACTGGGTCACACTGCTGTTGTATTAAGCTCCTTCTGCAAAACTCCCAAGGTTATCCAGCTGAATTGAAAACAGGCATCCTTATGCTGCTAATGGTTTTCTCTACCATCAGCCACGAGCATGAAAAAATCACTGCATCACTACACATACAGAGATATTCACAGGTCACGAGATGGTGTACCATGGTCCTCATGCTGTTTAATTTAGAGAACATTTAATAACTAGGGGGACAAAGTATGAGATCTTCTCATTGACTATGTGTGCGTGTGTGCTAAGTCACTTCAGTCGGGTCCAACTCTGTGTGACGCTATGGACTGCAGCCCGCCAGGCTCCTCTGTCCATGGGATTCTCCAGGCAAGAATACCGGAGTGGGTTGCTGTGCCCTCCCCCAGGGTATCTCCCCGGTCCAGGGGTCCAACCTCTGTCTCTTACGTCTACCTGCTTTGGCAGGTGGGTTCTTCACCACTAGCACCACCTGGGAAGCCCTCTCATTGACTATAAACAAAATCAAAACTAGTGTGAAGAAAGTAAGGCCGGGCTGTTCAGTTTTGTTCCCTTTGAGCTTCCCTGATACCTCAGTCGGTAAAGAATCAGCCTGCAATGCAGGAGACTCTGGTTGATTCCTGGGTTGGGGAGAGCCGCTGGAGAAAGGATAGGCTACCCACTCCAGGAGTTGGGAGTAGGTGATGGACAGGGAGGCCTGGTGTGCTGCAGTCCATGGGGTCGCAAAGAGTCAGACACGACTGAGCCACTGAACTGAACTCACTCCAGTATTTATGGGCTTCCCTGGTGTCTCAGCTGGTAAAGAATCTGCATTGACTATAAACAAAATCAAAACGGTGTGAAGAAATTAGTAAGGCCGTGCTGTTCAGTTTTGTTCCCTAGCAGAAGCAAAGTTACTGAATGTTTAGATTATCTTGGTATCCTAAAAGGATCCTGAATTCAAATAATGTTAACAGTTCACTGCATTTTAAAGACCAACCTTTCCTGCAGTTAAAGTGCTTTATTATTTTTCAACTGCATGTTTCTGCTGGTGAAAGAAGCCAAGACTCTGGCTCTCCCCACACCCTCCGTGTTACCCACACAGCTTTGACATCCTCTTGTCCCGCCTCCTGTGCTCCTTGCACAAATTTTGACTGGCCGTTTTTCCCACCCCTACCCCCCTTTCTGATGATTGGAGTTTTTCTCATTTGCTTCCCCACTGATGTTCTGAGTCCTTCTCATGTAGTCAAAACAGTATAATTCACTAGGAGATGTTTGTTCTCTCTATATGCATATTAATAAATGTATACATACATAGTGAGATATATGCATATCTATAATGATCTTTAATAATGTTGTTGATGTTCAGTTGCTCAGTAATGCTGGTCTCTTTGTTACCCCATGACTGCAGCATGCCAGGCACCCCTGTCCTTCACTATCTCCTGTAGTTTGCTCAAATTCATGTCCATTGAGATGGTATGCTATCCAACCATCTCATCCCCTGCTGCCCCCTTCTCCTTTTGCCTTCAATCTTTCCCAGCATCAGAGTCCCAATGAGTCAGTTCTTTTGCATCAGGTGGTCAAAGAGCTTTAGCATCAGTCCTTCCAGTGAATATTGAGGGTTGATGTCCTTTAGTATTGACTGGTTTGCTGTCCAAGGGACTCTCAAGAGTCTTCTCCAGCACCACAATCCAAAAGCACCAATTCTTTGGTGCTCAGCCTTGTAATACATATGCATATATACTAGGATTTCAAAAAAAAATAGTCTTTAGACGCTCAGTGGTAGGCAGACTTGAAACTCAATTCTTCCAGGAAGTCATTAATTTACTGTAATGCATTCGTTGCCACTTACCTGTTTGGAGCCAAGTGAGCGGCTGAGTCACCTGTATCAAACTTTGACTAACAGGCAAATACATCTTTTAACATCCTTCTGCTCTGGCCTATCTGTTAATGGAAACCTAGAGGGTCTCTGGGTCTCTGTGCTTGACTCCTAAACAGGTCCTTCCTAATCCCGGGATTTGGCCACCCGTCACCCGCCCCCCAGCCGGTGCTCAGACCAGTCCTGCCAGGAGGTCATTGAAACACAGCCCTTTATCTCTCGCTGTCTTCACAAGCAGCACACCTACACTCACCCTGCTGCCTACGTTTCATACTAGTTCTTAGCTTTTCAAACCCATCTCTGTCGAGGTGATCCATTTCTGCCTGCATGTTGGGCTACACATTTTTTTTTAAGAATTCATTTTTATGACTCTATGGATTATGTTGGTTTTGGCTGTGTTGGGTCTTTGCTGCTGCATGGGCTTTTCTCTCTTGCGGCCAGTGGGGGCTGCTCTCTAGTCGTCATGCCCGGGCTGCTCGTTGTGGTGGCTCCTCTACTTGCAGAGCACAGGTTCTAGGCTGCAGGCTTCAGTAGTTGCAACATGTGGGCTCAGTAGTTGCGGCTCCTGGACTCCAGAACACAGGATGAATAGCTGTGTTACACAGGCTTAGTTGCTCCGAGGCACATTGGATCTTCCCACATTGGGGATCGAACCCACATCTCCTGCATTGGCAGGTGGATTCTTTACCAAACTGAACCAACTAGGGAAGCCCAGCTACACATTTTTTTTAAAAATACTTAAAGTGCCTCCCTCTTCGTTTTCCAAAGCCACACTTTGTATAACAGCTCACATTTCTGGGTAAAGCAGGGAGGAAGTCTGGCGGGAATCACTTAGACTCTGTGCTTTATCCCATGCACTCCCAGATGAGTACGGGCGGGACCGGCTTTCTCCGGACTTCTACGAAGAGTCAGAGACAGACCCTGGGGCAGAAGAGCTCCCAGCCCGCATCTTTGTGGCCCTTTTTGACTACGACCCCCTCACCATGTCCCCGAACCCAGACGCTGCAGAAGAGGAGCTTCCCTTTAAAGAAGGGCAGATCATCAAGGTGGGGGCATGGCCCGGGGGGTACAGGTGGTGGGGGAGGATGGAGAGGGGGTGATCACCAGACCCAAGCGCCTTAGCACAGGGGTCCCCAACCCTCAGGCCATGGACCAGTATGGGTCTGTGACCTGTTAGGAACCGGATTGCACAGCAGGAGGTGAGTGGCAGGTGAGTAAGCAAAGCTTCATTTGTATTTATAGCCACTCCCCATCACTCATTACCACCTGAGTTCTGTCTCCTGTCAGACCAGTGGCAGCATTAGATTCTCATAGGAGTACAAACCCTACAGTGCTTGAATCATAGGGAAAGCCACCGCCACCCCCAATCTACAGAAAAATTGTCTTCCACAAAACCAGTTCCTGATGCCACAAAACTTGGGGACAGCTGCCTTAATACCTCAAAACGACAGGCTACTTTCTCTTGTATTTGACATTCAGCCTCCTATCAGTAGTGGAGGAGGAGCCTGAGTCTGGAGTCAGAAGGAAGACATGGGGTGCTCCCTAGGAGAGGGGAAAGGGCCTTGAACCCTAAGTTTGCAAATTTCTGAAAGGGCAATGACAATAACCTTTGAAAGAGGTCCTAATGTTTGCTAAGTAAAACAGGGGCTCTAGGGAAGGTGATGCTTACCCCGCAGAATAGTATGCACAGAATCCCTCTGTGAGTTGAGGTTTTTCACTTCTAGAATGCCAGACAGTGGTGCTGTCTTCTTATGGAGGAATCATTTGTTACACTACACTTGCACGTGGGGTTGGGGTGGGGGCGCTTAACTTGTGTGCATTCACACACATGCACTCAGCTAGCAAAGCCCTGGCCTCACCTGGCAGCCCCTTGCTCAGCGGGAGCTCCAGAGTCTGTCCAAACCCTGGAGGAGAATCAGGTTCCTAGACATACAGATTTTTAGGGTGAGGGCCATGTGTACACACTTATGCCCACAAGCAGCGATATTCTGTGTTCTTCAAGTCCGTGTCTGACTAGCTGTGACTCTAGCATGAACAGGGCTGATCCATTTCTGAACCAGCCACCCCAATGCCTTGCCTTCTTCCCACAACTCCAGGTGTATGGTGATAAAGACGCTGATGGATTCTACCGCGGGGAAACCTGTGCCCGGCTTGGCCTTATTCCCTGTAACATGGTCTCTGAAATCCAGGCAGATGATGAGGAGATGATGGACCAGCTTCTCAGACAAGGCTTCCTCCCTCTGAACACACCTGTGGAGAAAATAGGTAAGAGGCCGTGCCCGGCTCACCTGTGAACCTTCAGGCCAGGTGGCACCTGCCTTCTCGAGGGTTTTTTAGCACAAAATACCAGCCCAGGGCGTCCCTGGTGGCTCAATGGTGGAGCGTCCACCTGCCCATTCAGGGGACACAGGTTCCATCCCTCTACCGGGAAGATCCCACAAGCCTTAGAGCAACTGAGCTCGTGTACCACAACTATTGTGCTCTGGAGTCCGGGAGCCACAGCTACTGAAGCCCATGCACCCTAGAGCCCATGCTCCACAGGAGAAGCCACCGCAACGAGGATCCTGAGTACTGCAACTAGAGAGTAGCCCCGGACCACTGCGACTAGAGAAAACCCGAGTGCAACAACAAAGACCCAGCACAGCCATAAATTTAAAAAATATATTTTTTTAAAACTACGGAAAAAAAAAAAAAACCCACCAACTCAGGGCAGGAGGCAGCACTGAGCAGAGGAATGAATGCTTTGTTGTTTTTTTTAAAAGATATTTCGTATAGTTCCCTGTGCTACACAGTAAATCCTTGTCACATAACCATTTTATTTTTTGGCCACACCAGGCATGTGGGATCTTAATTCCCAGACTGGGGACTGAACCTGGGCCCCATGCATTGGAAGCACAGAGTCCTAAACACTGGACCACCAGGGAAGTCCCCCAAATCTGAGTGTCAACGAACAGATTTTCTTGGGCAAAACCCACTCTGTAAACCAAGGTTTTAACAGTCCTGAGATACAGACATATAGGCATCTAAATATTCATGAAAACACAGATGATCTTCTCATGAAAGATGAAGTATAGCCTTACTTACTAAAAGCCTATCACATTTAGAAGGTAAACAACATTTTGGGGTTGTTTTGGATGGAATGTTTGTGTCCCCCTAAAATTCATTTGTTGAAACTTTAATCTGCAATGTGATGGTTTATTAGGAGGTGGGGCCTTTGGGAATGATCTGGCCATGAGGGTGGAGCCCTTCTGGATGGGGTTAGTGCCCTTATAAAAGAGACCCCAGAGAGCCCCTTCCCCTTTCCATCACGTGAGGACACAGAAGGAAGTCATCTGTGGACCAGGAAGGAAGGAAGCAGGTCTTCATCAGACACCAAGTCAGCCAGCACCTTGATCTTGGACTTCCCCCTTGCCAGGACTGTGAGAAATGAATGTTTGTTGTCTCAGCCCCTAGTCCATGGCACTTTGTCATCTCAGCATGAATGGACTGATACTGGTAATATACTTTGGTTTTTGTTTGTTTTAATATTTATTTATTTGGCTGCTCCGTGTCTTAATTGTAGCATGCAGGATCTTTAGTTGCAGCCTGTGGGATCTACTTTGCTCGCCAGGGACTGAACCTGGGCCCCATGCTTTGGGAGCACAGTCTCAGCCACGGGGCCACCAGGATACTGGTACTACTTTGCACATTGACTATCTATGATAAATTTCAAAGGATGATTGGGTAGTGGTATGCTTTCCATTCTTCAGGTGAATTCTGCTTATCCAAAGACATAAAAGATTTTTACCCTTTAATTTGGATACTAAATTCTTTTGTTTATCTGGAACCACTGAGCAACCAGTAAAACTGTTTTCAGCAAAATTACATTTATGGTCTTTAATTTTTCCATGTACAAGGAAAATCTACTCATTCAAAAGGCCTCTCCTTCTTCTAAATAACTGTAGACAGAAAGACTCATGGCATTCACATTTAAAGTTTTAATACTTCAAGACATTACATTCACTTCTTTTTTATTGTTTAACCTTTTTCTAAATTTATTTTTATTGACTTATAGTTGATTTACAATGTTGTGCCAATCTCTTCTGTGTAGCAAAGTGAATCAATTATACACATATGTACATTCTTTTTAATATTCTCTTCCATTATGGTTTATTACAGGATATTGACTATAGTTCCCTGTGCTATACAGTAGGACCTTGTTATTTATCTGTCCTATATGTAATAGTTTGTTGTGCATTGTGTGCATGCCCAGTCATGTCTGACTCTTTTGCGACCCCATGGACTGTAGCTCGCCAGGCTGTCCTCTATCCATGGAACTTTCCAGCCAAGAATACTGGAGTGGGTTGCCATTTCTTCCTCCAAGGCATCTTCTCAACCCAGGGATCAAACCTGTGTCTCCTGGATTGGCAGGTGGATCCTTAACCACGAGCCCCCAGGGCAGCCCACATGTAATAGTTTGCATCTGCCAATCCCAAACTCCCAGTCCACCCCATTACCTCCCCTAGATTCACTTCTAAATCACACTCCAGACAAAGTTCAGTGGTTCAAGTAATATGCATGATTTTAAGGACAAACACAAAAATCAAATAACTCAACCTTTTTGGTATTAATGAGTTCATTGTCTCAAGTCAAGATCCATGTCTAATAGCCGAGGTTTCATATGAATAAACTGCCCAGATTAAATCCCTGAGACCACAGCTCTCTGAGCCGTCACGCTATCCATTCCCTTGCATCGCTGCCCCCTTTCCTGAAGTCGACAGTGCCTCTTCAAAGAGAGAGTGGGCTCATGCACCACAGACCCAGAGAGTCTAGGAACAATCTGCTAAAGAAAAGAAACTTGATTTACATGACTGCTTGGATTAAATGTCTTTTTATTCAGTAGTCCCTAGACTAGTTGAGGGAACCAAGCTGAGATACCTGCTTGCCCTTTTATGTGGAGGCAATATTTCTCATGGTGAAAGACTGGACGCTTTCATCCTGAGACTGGTGAGTAAGGCTACAATGTCCACGCTCATCTCTCCTTTCCAGCTGCATGCTAGAATGTACAGTACAAGGACAGCCAGGGAACGATGGTACACAGAATGGAAAGATCACATGGAAACCTACTTTGAAAATCTCAGAGAATCCATAAATACAGTTCCTAGAACACAAGTGAGACTAGTAAGGCCAATGGATACAAGAGCAATTGCATTTCCACAGGTTAGCAATGAAAAACTTGAGATTTAAATTGAAAAAGTAATACTGTGTACAATAACACAATGAAGATGTGAAATACAGTTAAGTCTAACAAAATACATGTAGTATCTGTATGTTGAAAATGATAAAACATTGATGAAAGAAATCAAAGAATCCCTAAGTAAATAGAGATAGAATGTTCATAGACTTAATATTGCTAAGACATTAAGATGTCAGATCTCTCCAAACTGACCTATACATTCATCAAAATAGCAGTCAAGGTCTGTGCAAAACACTAGATAGAATCAATAAGCTAAATCATTCATGCACATGAAAAGTCAGAGAAACTAAAAATCACTGAAACAGTTTTTAAAAGAAAAATGTGCAAGACTCATGTAACTTGATTTTAAGACTCACTATAAAGGCAAACTGATCAAGACCATGTGATATCGGAGAAAGGACAGGCACATAGAGGAACAGGATAGAACGGACCCCCCCAAACTGACCAACATATCCACGATCAACTGATTTTTGACAGAGGTAAAAACGTAATTCAGTTGAGAAAAGGTAGTCTTTTCAATAATAGGTGCTGGAATTACTGGACATCCACAGGCCAAAAATAAATCTCAAGCTATATTCTCACTATAGTGAAAAACTCAACTCAAGATGGACACTGTCTTTAATATAAAAATGAAGACTATAAAACTTATAGAAAACAAAGGAAAAAAACTTTGTAATGACCAGGCAACAATTGTTTTTGATATGATATATTTTAAAAATTGTGTTAGATATCATCAAAAGTAAATATTTCTGAGTTGGACTTCCCCAGTGATCCAGTGGTTAAGAATCTGCCTGCCAATGCAGGGGACATGGATTTGATCTCTGGTCTGGGAACTAAGATCCCACGTGTCACAGGGCACCTAAGCCTGTGCACCTAAACTACTGAGTCCATGCACCCTACAGCCCATGCTCCAAAACAAAAAAAGCCACCACAATGAGAAGCCCTCGCACTGCAAAAAGAGTAGCCCCCACTCGCCTCAACTAGAGAAAGCCTGCATGCAGCAACAAAGTCCTAGCACAACCAAAAATAAATTTTAAAAAATCACTAATAACCGGAAAGAACTCAAATGTTTTCTGGCTGGTAAATGGATCAAATAACTATGGTGCATCAATACAATGGGATACTACTCACCAAGAAGAGTAAAACAAATTATTGATCCATGCAGTAACATGACTGAATCTCAGATGCAGTGTCCAAAGGAAAGAAGTCAGTCCCCAAAAGCTACACCCATGAGATGCCATTTAAACATATTCTAAAACGGGCAGAACTATTGGGACAGAAAACAGATCAGTGGTTACCTAGGTTGGAGGTGACAAATGGGCATGAAGGAATTTGGGGCACAGTGACATAAGTGTTCAATATCTTGATGGTTGTGGTGGTTATGTGACCATAAAGTTTATCAAAACTTACTAAAGTGAATGAACATCAGACTGAATCATATTGTATGTAAATTACACCTCAATACAGTACACATGTAGCCTTAATGCCACTGACATAGGGTTCCCCTGTGAAATTAGCAGTTTAGCAACACTGTAATTAACCTCTGGTTACCACTGTAATTTAATCTAGGAAACATCCATGCAGGTCCTGCAAAGGTGTGCTTGCTTATTTCAAATAAAAGCAGTGATTCTTGACCAGGAGCTGAGGGTTGAATTTTGCACATGCACACAATGAGCCCTGTGCCTGCCACAGACACCTGAAAAGCTGCTTAACTCACTTTAGATGCTTTCAAAACACTTGTCTTTAGGAGGTTTCATTTCTGTCCATTGAATTCCAAAAATTAGTCTTAGGCAAAAGGTGGCTGGGTTTGGGAGAAAGGCCTCAATGCCAACTTTCTCCAGGAGAAATGTCATTTAGGAACCCAACAACAGAGGTTTGCCAGGGAGTTTGACGATTTGGGCCAGATCCCATGGTTCTCCATTGGCCCTTCTCATAAATGGCTGTTTTCGGAGTTTTTGCAAATGCTCTGTGTGGGTTTTCCTCTTTCCTCCCCTCTTATGCTGCTACAGAGCCCAGGGCTCCATCCAGGGCAGATCACAGCCGGGCAGCAGGAGGGGACGTCCCCCAGAGCCTTCTCCACAAGTGGCATCCTTTCAGGGACAGGTGTTAAAAATACAGCGAGGGCACTAGAGGAAGCGGAGGGAAAGGAACCTCTGAGGTGGGCAGAGAGGGTACCCCCTTCTGGTGACTCTTGTTTCTCCTGATGACAGACTGGTGGTTGTGCCTCTGGTCTGAGCGAGAATAATCTGAGTAAGAATAATCTTCATAGCAGCTCCATGGGCAGCATTTTTGACCTGGTGTTCATGGGGTTCCTCTGAGCTGGGTCACAACCTGCAAGTGGCCCACGTGGCCCCCCCATGTCACACGCACCTCTTGCCACTCCAAGCCCTTTAGACTGACTATTGGAGCAAATTCCCTGCTCCAAGTCTCCCCTGTTTCTGTACAGAGAGAGAGGAGTGGGGCTCGACTGGACTTCATTGTGAGCGTAGGGAGCCTGGGGGCTTCCCCGGCTTGGCCAGCACCACTGCCCAGCAGTCATCTCAGCCACACTGGCCGCATGCAACCTGGCTCCACCGACTAAGTCAAGGGATAGGGGACGCCGCTGGCTTTGAGATCACATCATGATGGCGTTCTTCTTCTCCTTGTGATGTGAACAGAGAGGAACAGAAGAGGCGGCAGGCAGCACTCAGTGTCCACGCGAAGGATGGTGGCCCTGTATGACTACGACCCAAGGGAGAGCTCGCCCAACATCGACGTCGAGGTACCTCTGTGCACAACACCCTCCCTCCCTCCCTTCCCTGGAACCTACATGGGAAGGTCTACTCAACCAGGAACGAGAGAGCCAGGAGGGTAGGAGGCAGGTCACAAGCCTGGTGACACACTCAGGGCACTGGCAGCCACTGACATAGGGCTTCCCTGGACCAGCACCTTGTGACCCACACCTACTGTGATGGGTCGTCCTGGAGAGAGAGCAAAACCTCTGACATGTGGCCAATGACCTCCCCCACACACACACACACACAAAACCTGACATGTGGCCAATGACCCCCCCCCCCCACACACACACACACACAAAACCTGACATGTGGCCAGTGACCCCCCATACCACACACACACACACACACACACACACACACGCAAGGGAAATAGAGCAGAAAAGATGGATGTTCTCTGTGCACATAGGCTTGGTATCCTAGGAACACTGTGAAAACTGAAAAGCATTTGCCTTCAGAGGGATTAGATTTCCACTCTTTGGAGCCGTTTTTTTAGACAAGATGTATACAAATCCCTGGTCCTTGGTATTTCTGTTGTACCCAATGGGTGACCAGCTTGGGGTTCAGATTCAGAGCTTAGGTGGACTCAAATTTCTGTGTTGGCTTGATGAATGTGTGCATGCATGCTGAGTCACTTCAGTCATGTCCGACTCTTCGCGACCCTATGAACTGTGGCCCACCAGGCTCCTCCAGTCCGTGGGATTCTCCAGGCAAGTATACTGAAGTGGGTTGCCATGCCCTCCTGCAGATCTTCCAGACCCAGAGACTGAACTCGTGTTTCTTGTGTCTCTTGCAGTGGCAGACAGGTTCTTTACCACCAGTACCACTTGGGAAGCCTGGCTTAATGTGTATATGATGCCTAATGGCGCTTAGAAATGAACTTGAGTCCCCTGTTTTCATATCTAGAGATAAAAATGCGATTTTTCTCTGGTATCCTCTGCTGGAGTCAGTGCACCCACCTCTAACCTGGAGCATGGCACGTAGTAGATATTTACTAAATGACATTTAAGTACAATTTTTTTTTTTACATTCAGTGAAAGGATATTTGTGCAATGGTCCCTACACTGCAGAGCGCATCTGAAGGCTCTGTGGTTTTTAAGTTAACTATTTAACTAGCTGTAAAGACGCACCGCCAGCAGAACCTGGGGATGATCTTAATTCTGGCTGAGAATGGGAGCACAGCAGCGCTTCTTTTGGAGACTTGGCCTCATGTTGAGTTGTCCTTACTTTCTAAGAGACTGGGAACACAGGCATTCATTCATCTGATATGTACCTTTCCTCCTTATCTGACTGAAAGGGTAGGTTCATACCAAAACAATAAGAAAAAAAGAGAAATCATACCAGAAATCATGAAGATTTTTTTTTTTTAAGGCAACTTCTATATCTAGGAAAACACTATTAACTTTATGTTCTGTCTCTACAGGCTGAACTTACATTTTGCACAGGAGATATTATTACTGTTTTTGGTGAAATTGATGAAGATGGATTTTATTATGTAAGTTTTTGAAGCATCAAATATGTAACTATTTTTGCTTGTCTATTCTGTCCTCTAAAATTGTGCGTGAACTTTACCTGGCTTGCTGAAAGGATGGCTAATGTGCTTGTCCTCCTTGCTCTTCACATATAATATGGGAAGGCAGTTCTGTGATCTTCACTGTTACTTCTCCTTAAAAGGGACATTTTCAATGGGTACGAGCTGTTGACAAAGTAAGAGTATTCACGTGCTTACATGAAATGCTTCTTTCATCCAAACATTTACCAAGCCGTTTAATTTTCTGGATTACCTGGTGCCTGCGTGTGTGCTAAGTCGCCTCAGTCGTGTCCGACTCTTTGCAGCCCTATGGGCTGTAGCCTGCCAGGCTCCTCTGTCCATGGATTCTCCAGGCAAGACTACTGGAGTGAGTTGCCGTTTCCTCCTCCGGGGGATCTTCCCCAATCCAAGGACGGAACCCGAGTCTCTTATGTCTCCTGCATTGGCAGGAGGGTTCTTTACCACTAGGGCCACCTTGGAAGCCCCATTTAGTGCATAGATAATACATTTTCAAATGGTGAGAGGAAGAAATACAAAGAAGCAAAATTAATTCATTAAAACCAGCAGAATTTCAAGCTCCTCCCTCTTACAGCCCTGTGGACCCAGCCTCTGGGATAGGGGTGGGGGAGTCCTGGCTCTGCCCTGGGCCAGCGGAGCGGATCTCCTGATATTCCTGAAGAGGAGAAGGCAGGCATGTTGGGTGGTCATCTTTGTGGCACTTCCCCAGCCAGACACCTACTGCTGTCCCTTGCCTTATGGATGGGGTCATCGTCTTGCATCCCACTTTCCTCCTCTTTCTGTTGTTGTTTTTTTTCATAATAAAAATAATCAAGAAACTCTCAAGTCCTGACAAGGCAGGTTTCTCTTGGGGTCAAATGGATTTTACAACATTAGGCACACGTGGTATGTCAAAGCTCCTCTGCTGCAGTTTCTGATTTTTAAGAGAATAGTTTTTAGTAAGACTGTTCATACTGTTACCAACCAGGGTTCTTGGCCTTCCCCAATCAATAGAAATTGATCAGAGGTCAGACAAAAAATTCAGGTAAGGCTTTACTGGGGCCCCTGGTGCACAGTGGGGAGCCAGAACAAATAACAGGTTCACTTGCTTGCTCTCAGATGAGGGGGACAAGCGTGTTCCTTACATGGGGTGAGGGTAGGGGTGTGTCCAGGGGTCAGGCCAGGAGTTAGTTTAGGTGGTTTGCACACCCCTTAGGTGGTGGTGTGTGCAGGGGGCACGCGAGGTACCCTGCTTTTGCTCTCAAACCTCTGCTTTTACTCTGGGCTCTTCAGAAGTGGCAGTTGGGTTTTTTTGGTCTTTTTGTGCCTTGTTGTCCATAATTTGCCCTAAATGCCCCCCTTGGTTGCAGTTAGTTTTACTTCCTTCTAGTTTCTTTGTATTTTGATGCTGGAGATGTTTCACCAGGTGCAAGCACTGCAGCAAAAGGTCCCAGGTTCAGGTCCAAGCCTGTCTTGATACTCTGTCCCTATGTTGCAAATATTTCTTTTTCTAGGTAATTCTCTGATTTTTAACTTTTCTTTTTTGTGTGTGGTTTTGTCTTCTTTTCTTTTATGAAGCAGAAGTTTTACATTTTTATGTAGTCAGTTTTTCAGCCCTTGGGAGGCATGCTTAAAAGTCCTTCAAGGTGATAGAAATAATCATTTTATCTTGGTTCTCCACTTTGATAGCTTCATTTTCACATGTAAATCTCAAGTGTCTAACTCTATTTCTAATTAGAGAAACTAATGTCCCATACCACTTATTAAATAATCCATCCTTTCCTCACTGTTTAAAAATCCCACCCTTCTTCTGCGTACTACACTCCTACTTAGATTGTATCCATATCTCATGCTACTTGATTCTCTCAATTATTGTGTTTTTATAATTCATATTCACATTTGGAAGGGATCTCTTCACTAGGATCCTACCCCACAACAAACCCACAGTATTTTATGTAGAGGTGCATTTAGTTTTTAGATGAAACTGGGGAGTTTTTAGATGACATGACATTGTCTTTCAACTCTAACATGAGTGTGTCTGACTTTTTCTAAGTTTTTCCTTTCATCTATTCATGAAATTATTCTTACACATCCTTATATATCTTTTAAAGTTCATTCTTCTGTTCATGCTATTATGATTTTTCTGGTATATATTTTACTGGTTATTTAGAAAATATGTTGGAAATGTGTGTATACATATGCATGTGTGTATGTATGGTTTGTGTGTATGTATGCGACACACATGTATGTGTGCATATATGCAAACATGTATGGATGTGTGTGCATGTTTATGTATGTATATGGGCATGTGTATGTATTTGCGTGTGTGTGTGTGTGTGTGCATTTTGTGTGTATGTATGTGTGTGCTCTCTGTGCCTATTTATCTGCATGCATGTTTATGTTCCCCTACAAATCTTTCTTCTGGATGCATTTATATCCATTGCCATCAGTTGGTTCTCTTGAGTTCCCTGAGTCAAGACATTTTGTCTTTTCTTCAATATTTATCAGTCATCTCTTCTTACTGTCTTACTGCAGCATTTGGAACAATTATGAATAGTGAGGACAGGGGATCCTTGACATTATGTATTTTAGTAGGAATGTCACTAATCTTTACACTGTTATGTGTTAGGCTAGACTATCAATAGAGAGATGGTCTTTATAGTGTTAAGTATCCTGTTTTCATTTGCTAAGCTTATTTTTTTCTCAGTAAGTTATTGACCATGGATACCACTATTTTTTACAATTATTTTTGAAGAGCTGGATTTGATTTGCTAACATTTTATTCAGAATTATATTTATATTCCAGAAATTATATTGGAATATAATTTTTGGAATATCTTTTATATAGCTTTTGGTATCAGGATTATGCTAGAATTGTGAATGAACTGGTAAGCTTCCAGTATTTTTCATGATCTGGACAGCTAAAATGACATAGTTAGGTCTTATAATTATGTGAAGACTATTAAAATATGTCTATAAGATCTTTTAGGTTCATTATCTTTTTAGGATGCAGTTGTATAACAGCTTTCATTTGCTTAAATGATTATCCTTCTTACTGAGTCAATTTTTTTAGACTCTATGTATACTTGGAATGCCACACCTTTCATTTAGATTTTCAAACACCTAGACAAAACTGGACGTAGTATTATCTGGTAATTTAAAAATATTTTTCTACTATGAGCTGCATGTTTCCATTGTTATGTTATGTTTTCTCTCTTTGTTTTCTTGGCTAGCCTACCTAAATTTTGCATGATAGTAGGAATCAGATCTAAATTAATATGAAATGTACACTTTTTATGTATATCTCCAAAAAATGGCTTTACTGTTATTTTCTTGGTCTGATTTGCTGAGTAGACTGCCCAGTCCACTTATTTTTAATTATTTCTTATTTGATAAATGAGAACTAGGGATATCTAACTTGATACCAAACATCTCAAGCTTCACCAAACTTGTGTTGTCTGACATTGCATGCAATCTTGAAAGCTCTCATAAGAGCTAACTTGTTCTGGGATATACTCCTGTGATCTCTTCCCAGTCTCTCCTCAGTTCCAAATATCCCATAACGAACAGAGACTAGATGGAGGGACCTCTGTTGTCCACCTGGGCCTTCCCCTCCACAATCCATAGCATCCACAGTGAAGTCAATCATTTGAGACTGTCTCCAATCATTTGAGATTTCCAGCACCCCATAATGCTTCAGCCCTTAGGCTGTGTTAACCAGATACTTGCATGCACAGTGTTTCTATAGCCAGGCTCTCAAGTCATGTACTTTGATAGGTCAGAAGGAAACTGGCTGCACAGTAGCAGTCTAAAAAGCATTAAAGCCAGCAAAGATGAACTATGCAGGCATGACTGGGCTTCGTGCCGACTGTGCATGAAGAAAATGGGGCAGTTGTAATGTTTACTGCCATTTAGCCTAACATAATCCAATTCTGTTTGAATGTAAGGTCTTGACATGGTTTGTATTTGACCTCAAACATAGAAGTGGTAGAAATGAGGCTCAAAGAGGACCAGAGATCTGAGTGTGAAGGGTCTGCAAGAGGGAGAAATGTCAGGTTTCTTTTAGAGAAAGTTGTAGTCAAGGGTTTTGCAAATGGACTGTTGAAGGGAGGTGGGAGTCCCAAGGGGCTTGGTGACATGTCACCAAGAGTCCAGGGTACAAGCTATGAAATGACCCAGGTGAGAAACAAGGGCTTGAACTGAGATGGTAACTGAGGCAGACAGACATCGAGGGCTCAGATGGTTAGTTGGGACATCTTCTAGGAAGATCTCAAGGTCATGCCTTAGCTGATAGCTGCCCTGGGTAAAATAGGAATAAGGACACGGTTGAGAGGAAAACATGAAATACTGAGCTTGAGGCCACAGAGCCTCTCCAAGAAGGAGGAGTACTCACGCCCCTGGAATATTCTAGTGATCACATCTGACAGTGGTGTCACGTGCACTTCTGGCACGCGATTTAACAGAACTGTATGAGGGAGGCTCAGGAGAAAAGAGAGGAAACACTGACTAGACAGTGCTCCCACACACTGTTCAGTGAGCCCAGGGCAGGGTTCAGCTCGGAAGCCTGAACAGGCAGGAGGGTATAGGTGTCTGGTCACACAGGTTCCTCTTGTGATGTGAGCGTGGTACTGATGGGGATTTGTGTGTAAAGCTGTGTTTTCACAGAATGTAGTCCCCAAACATAAGCCAACTACTCCATCTGGTGCTCACCCAAAGAAAGTTGTTTTTCTCATGCTGGAGGAAAAAAAAGCTGGCTGTTAAAAGAGTTACTGGGAGGCCTGGACTGTATAGAGATTCCAGTGTCTGTGTATTGATGTTGTCTGCAACCCTTGATGTGGAAGAAATCACCAGGGACACATGCACAGTAAAAGATAAAGGTGTCCTAGAAAGTCTCTTAAGTAACACCAACAGAGAAAAATAAGCTAGTAGGAGAGCCTGAGGGAGAAGGGTTGACGCTGTCACAGGTGAATAGGAGAGTGGAATCTTCAAAGCAGAAGGCAGGTGGTGGCTGAACTGGGCAGGTGGATTTGGAGCTCAGGAGGGATTACTGCACAGAAAAACATGGGAGGTACCTGGACCTGCCTCTTTTTAAAAAAATCATTTTAATTTTTCATTGTGATAAAATACATAAAACACAATTTAACCTTAATCACTCGTTAGTGTATAGTTCACTGGTGTTAAGTACACTCATATTGTTGCACAACCATCACAACCATCCACCTCTAGAACTCTTTTATCTTGGAAAGTTAACACTGTCCCCTTTAAATACCAAGTCTCCACCATCCCCAGCACCCACCATTCTCCTGTCTACTCTGACTACTCTAGGAACCTCATGTAAGTAGAATCATTCAGGGTAAGTCTTCTTTTGACCATTCACCTAGCATGATATCCTCGAGGTTCATCACCGTTGTAGCATAGCTCAGATGTTCCTTCCTTTCTTAAGGCTGAATAATACTACATTGAGCCACACATTGTTTATCCATTCATCTACCGATGCAGTTAGGGTAACTCCATCTTCTGGCTGTTGTGAAGAGTGCTGTGAATATAGGCATACCAGACTCTCTTCAAGACTCTGCTTTTAATTCTTTTAAGTAAATGCCCAGAAGTGGAATTGTTGGATCATATAGTAATTTTATTTTTAATTTTTCGAGGAACCAGCATACTGTTTTTTCCATAGTGGCTGTACTGTTTTACAGGCCCACCAGTAGCATGCAAGTGTTCCAATTTCTCCATATCTACACCAGTATTGCCATCCTAATGTGGTTTTGATTTTTATTTCCCTAATAAATAGTGATACTGAGCATCTTTTATGTGCTTGTTAACCTTTTGTACGTCTTTTTGTGAGAAATATCTATTCAGGTTCTTTGCCCACTTTTTAACTGGGTGAATTATTTCATAAAGCTGTAGAATTTCTTTATATATCCTTTATTATATTATCCTCTTATTAGATAATGACTTGCACATATTTTCTCCCATCGTGTAGGTTTCTTTTACACTCTGTTGGTCATGTCCTTGGATGCATAGTTTTTAATTTTGATGTTGTGAGCTGTCACTTTCAAATTGTCATTTCCTAGACCTATTGAACAAAGAAACAGACTCCCATGTTATCTGGGGCCAGCTTTGAACTTGGTTTTGGGTTCTGTGGGGCAGGTTGTCGGGGCGGGGGGGGGCTTGACATGTGGGCTCTGAACCTCTTGATACACCCGGTCTAGGTTACATGCTGTATTGCTGATCCTGTTGACAGCGCCAGTTGTCTCACTGTTCACACTGTCTGCGCTGTTCAATGGACCCGTGGTAGACAAGGTGTCAGTGGTAAAGGTGGAAGAAGACCTGAAGAGCCCTAGGATCTGCAGACACGTTTATTCTCTCCTGGCTGACCCAGCAGCCACAACAGTATGCTCTCCTGGCTGACACAGCGGCCGTAGCAGTAGACACGCAGTATTCTCTCCTCATGGCTGACACAGCCGTGATGCGGCAGTAATGCCCCTGCTTTCTTTAGGTGGTGCTCATACAGGCGTCCTGCACAAAGTAGCCCGACCAAGCGAGGTCCTCCTGACGCCCATGCGCAGTGCTACAAATGAGCTCAGCTGTTACGCCCTCACTGTTTACACTGTGTGGAGCGAGAGAGCCTGAACCCCCCCTTTTGGCTAATTTGCTCTCTCCCCACACATGCATAGGCATGTTACTGAGTAGAAAGGTCTGGAAGAATATATACCAACTGAAGCAGTCACCTCTAAAGAGGCATCGACACTTTCATCTTCCTCTGTTGTGTGGATCTTTACAGTGAGACTGTAGTAAAGCCTAGGATGAACCATACCAGGGGCAACTGCTGTCCCTTCAGTCCTGCCTCTGCCCCCACACCCCCAGCTCCCCTCTCTCAACATGCCGGAGCAATGGTATTTTTACAAGTTCCCTCGGGACTCAGAGGTCAGCCAGGGCTGAGAACTATGAAGTGAGATGCTCTCGAGGAGTGTTTCTAAGCGTGCCTGATCCTAAGACTCACCCAGGCCCCTTGGCTGGAACAGACTCTTCGGCTCCACTGTAGACCGAATCAAGACTTGGGGTGGGGAGGGGGAAGGGGGGTGATGGGCGTGACCCTGCACTTCAAGCACATGGCCAAGGTCATTCTTGTGACCAGGGGAGTTAGGAAACACTGGCGTCCCGAGCTCTACCACTTTTGAACCATAATAAACTCACTACTCTGAGCTATATTCCTTTAGCGAAAGCAAGAAGTGGGTTTCTGGGAACAAGGGTCAGTCTTTCTTCTTTCTCATCTCTGTGTTTCCAGGGGGAGCTTAATGGGCAGAAAGGGCTTGTACCTTCCAACTTCCTAGAAGAAGTGCCTGATGATGTAGAAGTCTACCTTTCCGACGCGCCGTCCCACTACTCACAGGACATGCCAATGCGCTCCAAGACGAAAAGGGTAAGCATGAGCACTCAGCATGTTTAACCCCCTCCCGCTCTGCCATAGATGGTCTAACACAGCCTCTGCATTGCTCCTTTTATATCTTAGGCCGAAAAGCATAGACCCTGCGTTTTTTTCTCTGCCCTTCCATGGGGGACTGTGCCTAAAAATTCTAACCATGTTTATTTGTTCCACAAAAATGACCCTTTCAATCTAATCAGCCTGCTTTACTCACAAAGGAACTTCCCTTCCTACATCCTAGGTGCACATTCCAGTTTGTTCAAGAGTGAGGAGGGGATGGCTAGTCCATAGATTCAGTGGGCAATAATGATTGTTTGCCCTGTTAGGACTTTAACAGATCCTCTGAACAAAGGTCAGAGAACTTCTCAACCATATATAACTATTAGATTACATTCATGTTTAGTGTCTCATTTTTATTTTATTTCATCACTGCGAGTTTTTATATATTATATTTTTATATATATATATTTTTATTTCTTTGCTCATCTGCTTGGAAACAGAAGAAGAGTGTTCATTTCACACCTTAATCAGGCAATGTAGCCTTCACGTAAGTGAGCAACTGAAGATACCTATAAAGATACCAACTTAAGCTACCTTAACTGGACCAATGTGGTAGACTTAAGGCTTCACTGTGGGGTTAAAACAAATAAAAAAGAAATATGTCTCAAAAACCCATTGGACCTAAAGTATTACTTGGTCTCAGTTGTAAAGCAACTGAATTTGCAGTGAAATAAATCATCTTTAATAATTATTTCCTACGATTTACATTAAGAATATTTGAAAGGCCAACATTGGGAACATATTTCTTAACAGGCTAATTGTTCGTTTACACAGAGTGTTCCAATGTCTACTCATAATTAAAGCTGCATATTGCATTGTTAGCCACTCTTGGAAAAAGCACAATCTAATAAATGTTTACTATGGAAATTTTACTTAAAAAAAAATGCAACTCGAGATCGAGCAGATGAGTAGTGAACAAGAGGTGATCTAGAGTTGGCACTGAACACTTCCCATGCTGGCTTGAGCAGCAGACAGCTTTTTCTTAAGTGACCACCCCTCTACCTTACAGGAGAGCTGGTGCTTCTCCTCAAAGCACAAGTGAGTGTCCTGAACACAAAGGCGTTTGGTGGAAGACTGCTCTGTTGGTATACCAATGCAATACTAAGTTTAATGAAACATGCAGCTCAAACGATTGCATTAGATGGAATAGATGGTATCTTCAGGTGTACTTTGGGATGCTTTACTAGGTGTTTTCCATTAGAATTAGACCTTGATTTTAAATCCAAGTAAGCTTGAAGCCCCTTGGCTCATATCATTTGCCTGTTGAATAATGAACACTCATATTAGAGAGAGGTTTGCTCTGGTGAGGTAAGGGAATAAGAGGAATGCAGGCATGCCCAGGACCAGAAACATGAGTGAGGCCAGTTGTCATGCCTCCCATATAGTTCTGCTCTTGTAAAGCAGCATTAAGCACTGAAGTGTACAAAAGTCCTACCATGTGCTCTATATTGACAAAAAGACATCTTTAATATCTTGGAAATAACAAAAGCATACAATAAGGGCCTTTAAGCTTTCTTTGATTGTAATTAAGGTTCATTTTAGTTTTTTTTCTTTTCTTTCAACCGGTGTGCCATCTCCAATGTTTCTACAGTATACTAACCAACCCAGGAATGCACTCAGCAATGTCAGGGTTTTATATACCCAAGTAGTTTTCATATACAACAAAACTTTAAGAACTTTTTTCTTTAAGAACTTTTGTGTTTAAGATTACTTTTGTGTTTAAGATGGGTACTTGGCCAATACTACTCTCAACATAATTCAAAATAACTTTTTTTTTCCCTGCTCTTGGTCTTAGTTTACAAAGTAAATTACTACCTAGCTTTGTTTTGCCAAAGCAATGGCCACCCCCTCCCCGGAGACAAAGAAACTGAAAACCCAACATTGATGGCTAGACCCCCCTGTCAGAGATATGCCCTGGGAGGGGTGTGAGCCTCTCATGGCATACTTTAACCCTTGGAAGAAGGCATGATCCACCCTTACCTTTCCTGGTGGGAAACGGGGCAGTGTGGGGCTTCTGATGTTACCGAGTGAGCGGATGGATGTTGTTGGCGCTCGCGCACTCAATGAACTGTAACAATGTACCTACTAGGTTCCTGCTGAGGGTTCAGGTACAGCAAGGAGAGCGCCATCCCCCACAGTGCATCTCCATTCGGGGTCGCCTCCGTCACCTAAGGGTACTGGTAGTCCTGGGAGAGGCAGGGACATGTCCTCGAAAAAGAAAAAGGGGCTGCTTTCCAAAGGCAAGAAACTGCTGAAAAAGCTGGGTGCAGTGAAATGATTCATGTGCTTCCGGACAACCTCCAAATCTATGTAATTTTCTTTAATTCCAAACTAGGGCTTTCATGACTCAAGTACTTCCTAAAAAAACAATCTTCTCCCCTGACACCAGTAGAGAAATGCTCTTTGCACTACCATCCACTTTAAGCCCAGCGCCAGGACAAAGAGCTGCTGGCGCTCCCACCCGCCTCGGCCCATCGCTCTTATTAGTGCCCGGGCTCTGGCGGCAGCTGGGCTGTCTCGAGAACATGCAGGGGGCCAGTAGTTCTTTGTGGCTCACTCCCTACCTGGGATTCCAGTCTTTGTGCATTTGTCATCTGCCCTTAAAGGAATGATTTCAACCTCTCTCCCTTTTCAAAATGCTTGCCTCATAATGCATAACTCTCACTTTAACTCTGGTCTTGAAATTCCTAGTTTACTCGCCTTGATGTCCTGCCTTATAAATGCACAGTGATTTGTACTGTCTAATAAAAACTACAGTGTACACTTTGTATGTGTCGTGCGTTCAGTGCTCTCATCCTCACAGACACAGTGGTTTGAAACCAAGTTGTGCAGGCTGTGCAATTTAAGATCCTGGCTTTTCAGCTTTTAAAGCAAGCCAGGCCACACACAGAAAATGTTTACTTATTCACATCATTCAAAAAAGCGGAGAGGAAGTAGCTTTGGTAAAGTACCACTTCTCCAACCTGCCAGACACCTGGTAATATTCATTGCTTTCAGTGTTACATTTTGTGGCATATGGATTTACGTTACTTTCATTATTTGTCAAAATGCCATACACAGCCAACAGTGAACAGCACACACGTAAAGCAAGCCACATGATGCATAAGCCACACCAGAAACATCCTAAATTCAAGTCTCTTCAAAATTATCCCATACCAATCTTCACCATTGGCACCTGAACAAAAAAAGATTTACAAAGTTGCTGGCAGATGTATTTGACGGTTACTATTTTGTAATTCTTGTCCACTTGTAAATTGTTTTTACTCTTTATACATACTTTTCAGACTGCCTTTCTTTTGTAATTGATGGAAGGTTTATAAATGGATGACAAAGCTTTCCCCATTGTGTCTTCAAAAACGATACTGTAAATTGTAATATAATAGTATGTGGTAGCTTTATTAAAAGGAGATTACTCTACGTGTGGTTAAGTTCTGCGTGGGCGTGTGCATGTGTACAGTTCGTGTAAAATATTTTATAAAAATAAAATTTGTTATTTTATACAATGCCAGTTATTCTGTATGTTTGTTTTAAACACTTTTTAAAATCACAGCAGCGTAACTGAGTTCTTTTCTTCTGTATGTACAAGAAAAACTCTATAACATTACCTTTTGGGCACTACTTTTTTCCTAAAGGAATTCTGACCTATGTTTGGGGAGTCATTTACAACATGCTGTCATCCTCGCATTATTGGTGACAGTTCACTCAGTGGCAAACAAAATATAATTAGTGCTGAGGCAGTATTTCTCGTGAAATATGCACGAGCAGCAAAGATGTGGAGAGTGAGTTCAAACCATATTCATAACATCTCCCTTTGGCAACGCTAGAATTCGAAGGATCTGAATAAAGAGCTACACCAACTAAATACAATAAAATACTACTTTTCAAAGCATTTTTCTAAAAACCTTATTTTAAAATCCTCCAAATAATAGGGTTTACTCTCACTAACAACATGCAAGATGAAAATATAATTCAAATTCATAACTTTATGATATGTATGAATACGTAAAATTACAACTGTTATCATAATGCCATTCACATCAAATTATGTTTTCACCTACTGCATTAACAGAAAAGGTTATGTTGGACTAGTTGATGACAGAGAAATATTGAATGATCTCGCCTACATGTGGAACCTAAAACAGTGAAGCACTTAGAAGCAGAGGGTAGGATGGTGGCTGTCAGGGGCTGAGAGTGGGGGAAATGGCAAGACGTTGGTCAAAGGGTACGAAGTTTCTGGCGATCTAATGTTTAACAAGCTAAAATGCTAGATTAAATGGAATGTCTTAAAAAATTTTCCAGTCTGAGAAATACGAGTATAAGAAATTAAAGTCTATACAACAGTGTGAATGTCTTTAATGCAACTATACACTTAAAAATGGTTGAAATGGTAACCTTTGTTATAAATATTTTACCACAATAAAAAGAAATCAATAACAATTTCTAAAAAAAAAAAAAAGTAAAAGTAGAGCCAGGATTAAATCTTTTGAACACATTTACAAATTTCCTAAAATATGAAAATGTAAAGTGATCCTGAGCTGGACTCAGCTTTGATGAATACTACCAAACACTTAAGGAATACACAAGGCAAACTGTATACAACTTCTTCCAGAGAAGAGAGAAGAAAGAAAAATGCCCACACTCACAAGGCCAGCATTATCCTGTTACCAAAATTAGACAAAGACACTGTAATAAAACTACAGACCAATAGCATCATGAATATAGATTTTTAAAAATCCTTAACAAAATAGTAGCAGATTGAATCCAACAATATATAAAAAGATGATATACTTAAACTGTGGTTCATTGCAGGAATGAAGGTTGGCTGCACATGCTGAAGAAAAATCTATGTGTTTCACTGTATTAACAGAACAAAAGAGAAAAGCTACTTAGTCATTTCAATAGGTGTGAGGAAAGCACTGGAAGAGATCAACAACCGTTCAGGAAACTAGGGAAAGAAAGGAATTTACCTTAGCTTGATCAAGTTAACAGCCAACATATGTAATGATGAAAGACTGACCACTCCCCCTTTCTGTCAAAAACAACACAAGGGTGTCTGTTTGACTACTTGTATTCAACACTGCATCGGAGCTTCTAGCCAGAACAGTAAGGAAAGAAAAGGAAAAGAAAGTTATACGCTTTTAAAAGAAAGAGATAAAACAGTCTTTATTTGCAGATGACATGATTGTTCATGCAGAAAATGTTAAGAGATCTACAAAAGGCCATTAATACTAATAAAGTTAATCTGGCAAGGTGACAGGGTACAAGGTCAACATACAAAAATCAACTGTATTTTTAGAAGAGGGCAGCAGAGGATGAGATGGTTAGCATCACCGACTCAATGGACATGACCTTGAGCAAACGCCAGGAGATAGTGGACAGGGAAGCCTGGCATGCTGCAGTCCATGGTGTTGCAAAGAATTGGACACAACTTAGCAACTGAACAACAATACACTGCATATTTCCTATAAATTTCCCCAACAGGGACCAATTAGACAGATTAAAATATAGATATGTGAAATAAAATAAATATAATTAGTTGTGTAGCACCACAACATGAAATTTTCAGGGACAAATTTAACAAAATACACAAAAGACTTGGCTTCCCAGTGATGCTAGTGGTAAAGAACCTGCCTGCCAATGCAGGAGACATGAGAGACATGGGTTCAATCCCTGGGTTGGAAAGATCTCCTGGAGGAGGGCATGGCAACCCACTCCAGTATTCTAGCCTGGAGAATCCCCTGGACAGAGGAGCCTGGTGGGCCCCGGTCCATAGAATGGCAAAGAGTCAGACACGACTGAAGACAGCACAGCACACAAATAAGTCTTGTATCCTAAAACTGTAAAACGTTGCCTAGAGACTGTGAAAACACTCCTAAACACAGATATATAATATGTTCATGGTTTGGAAGATTCAGTATTGTTAAACTGCCAATTTCTCTCCAGGTATATCTACTGATTCTGTGAAATACTGGTCAAGGCTCCAGCAGGCTTATTCTAGAAACTGATACACTGATTAAAAAGTTATACAGAAATGCAAATGACCAAGGATAGTCAAAACCATTTTGAAAAAGATGAACAATACCCTTTCCAGCTTTGCTGGTATCAATAGCATATTATTGTTGTGCTTTTTATATTCTGTTCCCCCACTAGAGTGCAATCCCGGAGGGCAGTCATCACTGTCTTGTCCACTGTGGTGTCTCCAGCGTCTTTATCAGTGTCTGACATATAGCAGGTTCTCAAATATTTATTGAAAGGACAAATCACTAATATAAACCTTAACTCGGGCTTCTGTGGTGCCTCAGTGGTAAAGAACCCGCCCACCAATACAGGAGACGGGTTCATTCCCTAAGTCCAGAAGATCCCCTGGAGAAGGAAATGGCAGCCCACTCTAGTATTCTTGCCTGGGAAATCCTACAGACAGAGGAGCCTGGCAGGCTACAGTCCATAGGGTCACAAAAGAGTTGGACACGACTTAGTGACTAAACATCTCAACTCAATCAACCAGTCCCTGTATTTATGCATGTGAATGTATTTCAACAAAGGTGCCAGGGCAATTTAATGGGGGAAATATGGTCTCTTCCAGAAAATTCTGCAGAAAGAAGGAGGATTAATAGGGGAGAAAAGTGACCCTCATCTTACATGATACAAAAAATTTAACTCAAAATAAAATATAGAATTAAATGAAAAAGTTAAAACTATAAAACTTCTAGAAGAAAACACAATAGAAATTTGGTTGGGAAGATGTATAAGACACAAAAAGCACAAATTATAAGAGAAAAAAAACCCTGATGATAATTGGATTTCATCAAATTTAAAGACATCTTCTCTTTGATACTTAAGAAAGCAAAACAGACAGCTAGAAACTGAGGGGAAACATTCATAGTGCTCATATGAATATGTTAAAAGATTTTTATCCAGAATACCCAAAGAAAATTTACAATTCAATAAGGCCAACCAATTTAAGAGATATGCCAATGATTTGAACAGATACTTCATAGAAGCTGTAAGAATGGCTAACATGCACACAAAAAAATGCTCAATATCATTAGCCAGGAGGGCAATGCAATTAATAACACAAATGAGATAACATTACACACCCACTAGAATGAAAAGGCTAACATCATCAAAAGTTGGTGAGGATGTGGAGCAACTGGAATTCTTATGCACTGGAGAGAACAAAATAGGGTAAAATCACTTGTCAACTTATTATAAAATCAGAGACACTTGGCATATAAATCCAGCAATTCTACTCCTATGTATTTACCCAAAATAAGTAAAAACTATTTCCACACAGAGGCTTAAACAGAATTTTTTTTTTTTAGAATTTAAAATAGCCCCAAATAAGAAACATCCAAAATATCCATGTGTCAATGGTGAATAGACAGTGTGAAATATAACCCATACAACGGAATACTGCTTAACAAATCAATTAGACAATGAAATGGATTAATTTCTGAAGCACTGTGAGCAAAAGAAGCCAGATACAAAGGAGTATATACTATATGATTCCACTTACATGAAATTCTACAGTAGGTCAAAGGCAGATCATTGTTGCTTGGGGTCAAGGAGGGAAAGACTGCAAAGAAGCAAGAAGGAATCTTCTGTGGGAGGGGAACAGTTTTCTAAATCTTGATGGTGGCAGAGATACTGGAGAGTATAAATTTGCCAAAAACTCATCAAGTTGCACTCACTTACATGTAAATTACAATAAAGTTGATTTAAAACAATGGCATATAAATGAGATAAGAGGGAACAGGATTAGAGTGCCCAAAGATTCTTGTGTTGTCTAGAACAGAGGTATATATCCTGCCAGATTCCCCAACCTCACAGGCCCCTGAGGTCAGATGGGAAGAGGTTGGTCTCTAATAGGGTGAAAGCATGCAAATTCCTGTATCAGGTGCCTTGTGGCGAACAACAACCCTTTATGGCCTGGCTGCTTCCTGGGCGGTGCAATATCTGATCACCGGGGCCAGGAGCCACGTGCCTGCCGGTGGTAAGGCAGCCCCGCCACAGCACAGCTACGGTCATATGGCCCCCCTCTAAAGGGTTCCTTCAAGTCACACCCAATCAACCCTTGCACCCGACTTAGGTCAGGTGGGTGGGAAGCATGGGCAAGGATGAACTGGGTGGGCAGGGCTTTCTTTTCTAGGTACCCATGAAGAATGGCAGAACATCTGGTGCTGAGGTGTGGCCAGAGGCTCAGACTTAGGATCTAGGTTTCTTGGGAGCCCGGTTCATTGTTGCCCACATGGATGATTTCACTTTTCTGCCTTGTACAATTTTATTCCAGCTGTTGCTAAGATTTCTGAGTGTCCCTTTGTCCAGGTCCCAAGCCAACATAACTGGATGGGGGACTGCCATTAGAAGTTTTCAAAGCCCTCTGATGACCAGAACATACAGCCTGGGCAGAGAACGACTGTAGAGAGGGGTCCTTTGACATTCACATGCATAAATACAGGGACTGGTTGATTGAGTTGAGATGTTTAGTCACTAAGTCGTGTCCAACTCTTTTGTGACCCTATGGACTGTAGCCTGCCAGGCTCCTCTGTCTGTAGGATTTCCCAGGCAAGAATACTAGAGTGGGCTGCCATTTCCTTCTCCAGGGGATCTTCTGGACTTAGGGAATGAACTCGTCTCCTGTATTGGTGGGCAGGTTCTTTACCACTGAGGCACCACAGAAGCCCGAGTTAAGGTTTATATTAGTGATTTGTCCTTTCAATAAATATTTGAGAACCTGCCATATGTCAGTCACTGATAAAGACGCTGGAGACACCACAGTGGACAAGACAGTGATGACTGCCCTCCGGGATTGCACTCTAGTGGGGGAACAGAATATAAAAAGCACAACAATAATATGCTATTGATACCAGCAAAGCTGGAGAGAACAAGAAGGGTATGTCTCTAGGCTTGTAAGATGCTAAAAACTTAGAAGGTGGTCCCTCTGCTGGTGACATCTTAGCTGCCTTGAAGAAGCATGTGGAAATCTGGGTTTGGAGCACCTGCAAAGGTCCTCAGGCAGGATGAGGGCACCTGGGCAGTCTATGAAGAGCAAGATAACGCAATGCCATGCCCTGAGATAGTCGTTTGCAAGATTTGAGCAAATGTTTGACTTGATCACTTTCTTGCACGAAGACCAGTTTAGGAAGCTACTCTAGTAATTCAGAGATGGTGGTTGAAACAGAGGATAGGAACAGTGGCTTCGATATTCATATTTTGAAGGCAGAGCTTATAGAATTTACTGAGGAACCCAAATTGTGACATGAGAGGACTCAAGGCGGAGGCCAATGGTTTTGTTGTGAACCATCTGGAAAAATGGAATTCCAATTAACTGAACTGGAGCAGGTCTGAAGGATATCACAGTTCAGTTCCAGGTATATTAAATTATTCAACCAGAGGTTCTCAAAGTGTAGTCTGGGGACCCACCCCTGTGGTTCCCTAAGACTCTCTCAGGGTTCTTTGGTCAAAACTATCTTACTACCACTGTTACCAGAGCTGAAACAGATCCTTGCTCAAAACCCATCACCCCCTCTCTTGAACAGGAACTAACATCTCTCTTTAAGTCACAGGATCCAGAGACAAAGGAAAGAAGTGATACAAAGAGAAAAACAAAAAACAGATAGAACCAGCTGGAACCAAGATGTCCTTCAACTGACCCCCAGAGTCTCATCTATGATGGTTTTACTACATCAGCTCCTACATGACAGCAGCCATGACTGGAAGTTGCAGACCAAAAAAGGACAGAAAAAGGTGGCGACCTACTTGGGGGAAACCCCATCCCTTTCTCCAGAAGAAGCGTGCAAATGCCTCCCTACCATCAGCCTCGCCCCTCTATGCATTGTCCTTAATTCTTTAACATCAAATCTCTCTTGCCAGTGGGTGAAAATTTATCTGTGAACTCAAGTTCCCCTTTCTCAATGCTTTGGCCATTAAATAAAGCTTGTGCTGCACTGATCTCAGTGTCAATTTCATTTCTAGCTGTGTGAACCCTAATGCAAAAGAACTTCCCTGACAAGGCAGTGTCTCGGCTGGGCTAGCACCAGAGTTGGGGTCAACAGAACCTAATTTTGGTAACACTAAGAGTTTATTTGCCTTTTTCATTCTTATTCTCTCAAAGTATTTCCCATAATTTCATGACATGATGACATCATCATTCTAACAGTTAATGGAATGTGGGTTTACACATTGTTTTCAAAATATAGTTTTTAATGCACTATTATCAATAAATATAATCCACATAAAAACTCTCCGGGTCCTCGGCAATTTAAGAGGGTAAGACAGTTCCAAGACCAAAGAATCTGAGAACCACTCTATCACTCACTTGGAGACAGTTGACTGTAGGAGACCAGGCTGGAGATGTAAATCGGAAGCATCTTCACAGATATGAGTTAGCAAACTGAATGGGATTACCACGTGAAGGAGGAGTAGAAACAAACTCCTTTTTTAGTTCTCAGAGATCCTACTTTTAAGCCTGGAGGCACTGCAATACTTTAAAGTCAAGGAAACCAGGAAGAACCAGCAAGAGACTGGGAAGGAAGAGTCAGCTGCAAGGAACCAACAGAGTTTGGGATCCCAGAAGCCAGGCAGACCGTGTTTCAAGGAGAAGGGACATCAGGGTCAGATATGCCAGCAGGTTTGCTGATGAGGGCCAGGAATTAACCAATAAGCAACACAGAAATCATGGAGGATCTTGACAAGATTACTGGGTTGAGAGAGGATGGGGAGGAAAGGCATTGAAGGCAATAGCAGACTTTCGCTTTAAAGGGGAAGAGAGAAATTAGCTACTCGAGACAGAGGGCCCAAGAGGGCTTCTTTGGGGGGAGGAGGATGAAAAAAACAATACCAGTTTTTCAGGCTTCTAGGCGTGATTAAGGGAAAGGAACAAAGGGATGCAGAACAAGGAGCTGTGACTTGAGAGCAGTGTCCTTGAATAGGCATATTGTGCACAGTGGGTGGCCTTAACTTCAGCCTGAAGCAGATTGCTCCCGAGTACTGAGATGCGGCTGGCTACAGGCTGCTGGGGATGAGGGTGTGTGAAGTTCTCTCAACCACTCGAATTTTCAGTGCACTAAAAACCAGGGTTATCTTTAGGGTGAGGGTCCACGTGGTGCTGGAGGTTGACATGAAGGGGAGAAAGTATGAAAGACATCTGAGATCCAGGAACAAAATGAGCTAGACTCACAGGATATGGAGCGGCACTAAAATAATGGTGTCTGTCCCCAGCCATGTTCATCTGTATGAGAATGGGCAAGTAGACAAATGGTTAGATTTAACTGGTGTTTTAACCAGGATTCAGAAGAAAGTACCATTGGACAATGTGGGCAAGCCAGGGACTAAAACGGAGTTGTCTGAGCCCAGGGGATATCACAGGACAAGAGGGAGGAGGGAGTGGATATACCTGATGAAAAGACATTCAAAGCTGAGTGTGTTTGCAATGGGGAGGGATCTGAAATCTAAGACTAACGGCTAGGAAACACCAACCCCATCTCTAGACTCAAGAGGTGTGAGACATTGTTACTCAAAGGCAGTAGCGTCTGTCCTGGGGAAGGGCTAGGTGTGTGAAAGCAGAGGAAATTTCTCAAGTGAGGGACTGTTGACACATGACCATCAGTCCCAAAGGACACAATGAAAAGCTCTGAGTGTGCCTGGGTGTCAGAAAATCCAACTTAAGGAGCTCCTTTAAGACTGGTAAAACCTCAGGGATGAGGTGTACGCCATTCATGCTAATGGTTCTCAGTCAGGTAGGTGGGGAGGCCCTGACTGCAGAGTCGGGGGAAGGATGGGAGGTCTCAGAGGCGGAGGTCTGGAGTTCCCACTGGACTTCTGATGGCAGGACAGGGTGCTGGGCAGGGAAATGTAAACCACAGCAGAAGCAGTGCAGCCGAGAGCCATCTTGCTAGAGCACGTGGACTTACCACTGACTTGATAATTAGAAGAATTTGCAATTTCTCTATTTTTCACCTGACCTTTTAAATGATTTAACTGGGTTGGAATGATGAATGCACACAGGACTAAATCCAGCCCTTGGAATAAATATTGTATCTGAATGACAGTATCACAGCTACATACATGAATTAAACCTTAAAAACATACAAATTTCTGAAGATTTGTATCATAGCATCAGGCTGAAACTGATGTTGAAAACAGACTATTTGACCCATAGAGAACAGAGACAGTATTTACCAACAGAAATTTCAGAATACAGACAAGATTTCTATGAGCTCTAGGAAATACGATGTAAAACAGAGCTTCAATCAGGGGCAAATTTTTGGAGTTTTGAGGGAAAAAAACCCATGAACTCAGAAAAAAACAGGCAGATTACCTGTTATAATGCACTTCTGAAGCACCCCCCAAAATGCTTGGTAACCAAAGGAACTACCGTGTTTGATGGGTCAGACAAGACACTGAAAAGGTAATGCCTAAAGTGTCCTTTCATACTGTTCATGGGGTTCTCAAGGCAAGAAAACCACTGAAGTGGTTTGCCATTCCCTTCTCCAGTGGCCCATGTTCTGTCAGACCTCTCCACCATGACCCGTCCGTCTTGGGTGGCCCCACAAGGCAAGGCTTAGTTTCACTGAGTTAGACAAAGCTGTGGTCCATCTGATCAGATTGGCTAGTTTTCTGTGATTATGGTTTCAGTTGAAGAAAGTAGGGAAAACCACTAGACCATTCAGGTATGACCTAAATCAAATCCCTTATGATTATACAGTGGAAGTGAAAAATAGATTTAAGGGACTAGATCTGATAGACAGAGTGCCTGATGGACGGAGGTTCGTGACATTGTACAGGAGACAGGTATCAAGGCCATCCCCATGGAAAAGAAATGCAAAAAGGCAAAATGGCTGTCTTGAGGAGGTCTTACAAATAGCTGTGAGAAGAAGAGAAGCAAAAAGCAAAGGAGAAAAGCAAAGATATACCCATTTGAATGCAGAGTTCCAAAGAATAGCAAGGAGGGATAAGAAAGCCTTCCTCAGCGATCAATGCAAAGAAATAGAGGAAAACAACAGAATGGGAAAGACTAGAGACCTCTTCAAGAAAATTAGAGATACCAAGGGAACATTTCATGCAAAGATGGTTTCGATAAAGGACAGAAATGGTATGGACCTAACAGAAGCAGAAAATATTAACAAGAGGTGGCAAGAATACACAGAAGAACTGTACAAAAAAGATCTTCATGACCCAGATAATCACGATAGTGTGATCACTCACCTAGAGCCAGACATCCTGGAATGTGAAGTCAAGTGGGCCTTAGAAAGCATCACTACGAACAAAGCTAGTGGAGGTGATGGAATTGCAGTTGAGCTATTTCAAATCCTGAAAGATGATGCTGTGAAAGTGCTGCACTCAATATGCCAGCAAATTTGGAAAACTCAGCAGTGGCCGCAGGACTGGAAAAGGTCAGTTTTCATTCCAATCCCTAAGAAAGGCAACGCCAAAGAATGCTTAAACTACCACACAATTGCACTTATCTCACACGCTAGTAAAGTAATGCTCATAATTCTCCAAGCCAGGCTTCAGCAATACGTGAACCGTGAACTTCCAGATGTTCAAGCTGGTTTTAGAAAAGGCAGAGGAACCGGAGATCAAATTGCCAACATCTGCTGGATCATCGAAAAAGCAAGAGAGTTCCAGAAAAACATTGATTTCTGCTTTATTGACTATGCCAAAGCCTTCGACTGTGTGGATCACAACAAACTGTGGAAAATTCTTCAAGAGGTGGGAATACCAGACCACCTGCCCTGCCCTCTTGAGAAACCTGTATGCAGGTCAGGAAGCACAGTTAGAACTGGACATGGAACAACAGACTGGTTCCAAATAGGAAAAGGAGTATGTCAAGGCTGTATATTGTCACCCTGCTTATTTAACTTATATGCAGAGTACATCATGAGAAATGCTGAGCTGGAAGAAGCTCAAGCTGTAATCAAGATTGCCAGAGAAATATCAATAACCTCAGATATGCAGATGACACCACCCATATGGCAGAAAGTGAAGAGGAACTAAAAAGCCTCTTGATGAAAGTGAAAGAGGAGAGTGAAAAAGTTGGCTTAAAGCTCAATATTCAGAAAACTAAGATCATGGCATCTGCTCCCATTACCTCATGGCAAATAGATGGGGAAATAGTGGAAACAGTGTCAGACTTTACTTTTTGGGGGCTCCAAAATCACTGAAGATGGTGACTGCAGCCATGAAATTAAAAGACGCTTACTCCTTGGAAGGAAAGTTATAACCAACCTAGATTGCATATTAAAAAGCAGAGACATTACTTTGCCAACAAAGGTCTGTATAGTCAAGGCTTTGGTTTTTCCAGTGGTCATGTATAGATGTGAGAGTTGGACTGTGAAGAAAGCTGAGTGCCGAAAAATTGATGCTTTTGAACTGTGGTGTTGGAGAAGGCTCTTGAGAGTCCCTTGGACTGCAAGGAGATCCAACCAGTCCATCCTAAAGGAGATCAGTCCTGGGTGTGCATTGGAAGGACTGATGCTGAAGCTGAAACTCCAATACTTTGGCCATCATGCGAAGAGTTGAATCATTGGAAAAGACCGATGCTGGGAAGGACTGGGGGCAGGAGGAGGAGACGACAGAAGATGAGATGGCTGGATGGCATCACCGACTCGATGGACATGAGTTTGAGTACACTCCGGGAGTTGGTGATGGACAGGGAGGCCTGGCGTGCTGTGATTCATGGGGTCGCAAAGAGTCGGACATGACTGAACCGAACTGACTGACTAAAGTGTCTTTAATGCTAAAGCCTTTAGTAGAACTCAGAGAAGTTTCTCTTTTAAGGAAAAAATCTGGATTTCAGAGTTTTTGGTTTTATTCTTTGCAAGTGCTGCAGTGAATTCCCTTATAGGTGCTTGGTTGCACTTGTCCCTCAAGGGGCCAGAGCAACTGCTACTTCCATCACAAGCCAACCTGCAGCTGAAAAAGCAGAGTAGACACCCGTTAGGCATCCACCATGTTCACTGTCTCCTGGTTGTAGCACCCGAATTTTCCTTTGAGGAACCATTCCTCTTTACCCACTTCTGTATGAACCTCATCTTACATAACAACTCCAAGTCTATCAAGGTAGTGTGTTCAAGGATGTGTAAACAGCCGGAGTTTTGCTACAACTATTGTGGAAGAGATGCTCCTCTCATTGCAGTGAGGCTGAGACATAGATCTAGACTTTGTGACCATCTTTGTAACCCCATCTGACTAGAACCCAGAAAAAGCAGAGCAAGAGACAGATCCCTAATATCATTTCATCGATTAGGTTCTATACATACCTTCTTGACTGGCATTTGCCAAAATCCCCAAACAATCTGAGATGCATCTAAAAGTTTACCCTGTCTCCCTGCTACAAGTTCTGACTTCTAGGTTGGTCTGGAGCCCAGTACTGTGTGTTATTACAAAGGGAATGGGGTAACGTTTAACATTCCATTTGGGAACCACTGTGTAGGATGACTAGGAAAGCCAATCAATACCCTTTCTGGCTTAAACTGAGACTTTTTTGGTCTCTTGCAAAAATCAGTCTTTATGATAAAGTGAAGGTCTTCTGAATACTGCAACTTTTCTGGAAATAACACATTTACTGATTTTTCATGGTTTTTAAAGATATTAAAAAGCCTTTTAACTTTAAAGGATGGTTTAAAACCTGCCAAAGTATGAGACTTTAATGACTTAAGTTACTGATTAGTTATAAAAATCCATTATGTAAAAAAATGCCTCAAATTAAGTCTTTTACAGTTGTATAACTAGATTTCCTTATATTCCTTAATACTGTGACAACATTTAGCAACTTTCATCGATTTTATTGTCTTTAGCATTCTTCTGAAACTTCACAATCTCCTGTGTTTCTTCTAATGTTTAGAAACCAATAGGTTAAGGAACCTTTGCTAATAGCCGAGAACAATGTTAACAACAGTTATTAGCTCAAAGAACTAAAAGGAAAATAAAATGGTTTTCATTCACAATATGTAAGGCTAAATCCAAAACGTAGTTATCTGATAACAAGTACAAAAATGCTAAGACAAGCAACCTCACTGAATGGCATTAGTTTAAATCTTAGTTCCTATGGTCTGTGTACGACCACTAACGTTTACACTCATTACACTTGTAACCAATGTTTAAAGGTGTTCTCATGGCAAATAATTACTCATTAACTTCAAGCCTGCTCTTTACAAAATTCCTTGAAAATTCCTACATGTATATAGATGTGAATAATTACAATTATCAACTTCACAACACACAGACTTCTTAGTCTACATTTTCTTCCAAGTTATGGATTTCTGGTCTTACACTGTTTACTTTGAGGTTGCAGCATTTCCTGACAGAGTTTTACTCTGAAACTGAGGTTTCAGTTTCAGATTCATTAAATGACACTAATTGAGCTTTAATAACTGGAATCATACTCTTTGCGTATACTCTTCAGCAGTTTAAAAAATATAATACATGGAAAGAAAATGCATATGCTTTCAGTAAAAATAAAAACTCCACTGTTACTCAAATAAGATGACAATCATTGTAATTTTATAACAAATGGAACGATGTCCCAGTTGCAAAAAAAAAAAATAGTAATGTTAATACAGACTACTGGTCTCTTTTATTAAACAGTATTAAAATATTTCTTTGGACAGAAATTTAAAATTTTCAACTATCTTTTTTAACCCCCATAATACCTAGCCCCCAAAATGAAATTAAAAATAAGCACACTTCTCCACAGTGGCACACTTCTCCTACACCTTGTATAGGCTATTTAATGGCAGCTTTTCCTATAAAATGAGATCATCAGACACTCAAGTAAAATCCTACCTTATGACTGTAGTGAGCCCTCCACTTTATTCCTTTTCTCTCCTTTAAATTCAAACTAAGTATTTCAAAAACAAGGCCACTGTAGCTTTACAAGTAAGACTTGCTAACTCCTGAGAACATTTTCAAGTAAATCCCTACTTTTCAAATAGTTTAATAAGAGATTCTGCTTATAGTACAAAGCATCTTCTCCACACTTTTTCAAAACAAAAAATCCTCACATTTATGAGAACGAGATAAAAGAGTAAATCCTAATTTTTACCTATGAAATAAGTCAATTAATAGCAAAGTTAGAAATGACTCTAGATTTCCTAGTTTCCTTCCCAAGCTTCATCTAGAAAGATAACAGTTAAAAAAATAAGAGCTTAAAAAAAAATCCTGAAGATATAATTTCAAAAAGAAAAACGCAGCCACATCTTGTCGTCTTCTGTAGGTTAGAGGTAGTAAAGACGATTTGACAGTGACAGATTTGGTTCTCTATGAATGCTCTGGCCGACAAGGAAAGCCAGTTTGTGGGCATACTGGCAAGGAGCAGGAACACGAATGACACCCTTTAGTGGAAGAGAAAAAAAAGGTTCTATTACTTTAAAAGTAACTCCTCTAAATTATAAATCTCAGTATTAACAGTAAAAGCCTTTGAAAACACAGCAATTCCATTTTGAAAAGTGAATCTCACTGACGTGGATCAATATAATTAATAAAAAATACTTACTGGCCAGTTATAATAGACGTGACATAGCTTGTAAGTTAACCTCTGTATGTGGTCTGGCTTCAGGCCACTGTTGTCATAGATGACATTATAATGTGTGGGAGAAACACTCCCACTTCTCACTGCCTGGCTCACGATAAAAAAATCATACCTGGAATTACATAAGAAAAAAAACACATGGGTATGAGGCTTATCTTTTTCAAAGCTAAAGTTAAAATGATTCAAGTTTCTTACAGAGGAAAGATCCTATATACTAATGTAACCTAATCTCCTCAAAACATGTGCTTCCTTGAATTCAGAACTTGCTATTCATGAACTGTTTTGGAATGCTTATGTGTGAAAGAGGTTTAAGATACTTTTTTATATTTTAAATATCTATCATTGATGCCTAAGGGCATTAACAAATGTTTGACCCAGCTGCTAATTATGACAGGGCACGCTGTAATAGGCCACTGTTTCGACTCCACATCTAAGGGAGACAGCTGAGTGGGAACAGGCTCTAGAATCAAGAACCAAGTAGTGCAAACATAAAGGAATAGATGTCAGTTTTGTTTTGTTTTCATTTTTTGGGTACCAATTAAGTATCAATGCAGAGATGCTATAATCCAGCCTGATAAAGTTATTAAGAAATTTATTATGTCCCTTAAAATGAGACAAATTATAAAATCAGAATTGATCTACAACAGATTATAGTCATCTGGAAAAACGAGGCTTTCAGAAACATTAAATGATGTGCCCAAAAGAACAGAGAAATCATAACAGAGCTAGAATCAAAACCTTAGTTCCCAACTTAAGCACCTTATCATTCAAAGTAGACTTCTCCAAGTATTTGAGCAGACTAGTAGCTATTAGGTTTTAAAGAACATTGAGTAAAAAGTAATCAAGTTTTTGATACTTCAAAATCCAACTTGGGATTTTACTCAAATTGTTTTAAAAAGCTGTCTTCAGGTCAATATTATACCTAAGGTTTGGTTGTCAGAATAGCAGTAATGTTAGAAAGTACCATGAGGTCATTCTGAATGATTAAAGAGAGTCCTACAGGAAACGAAACTGTCAATTATCTTAGCCATTTTGTCCTCCCTCAGTGATTTTCCCCAATAGGTTAGAATCCTTCTGACAACTATTATCTGCCTGAGAGAAAGACACAATCTAAGATAATAAATCCTGAAGTAAATATTTAGAGATGCTGTCAGGTGACAGGACTAAGTAGGTCTAAAGTCTGGATTATCGTTTGTCTACATAAATTTAAGTATAGTAATGCCTCATTTACCTGAGTTTCATACAGGAGAAGTGCTATACATTTGAACTTTGCCCCTTAGGCTGACACTTTACCTTGATTAAAGCTGCCCTTTTTTAAAGGCTCCACAAATTTATGTATAAAAACAGAAACTGTCCTATTCACTCTCATGAGGAGGGTGTTACCGTGGACTGACCAATACCTTGCCATCAGGAACATGACTTAGTGCAGTGTATTCCATCCCCCACAAAATGAGACTTTGCAGTTGAACTGTTGTGTGCTGAGAACACGACCACGTGGCCCTGAATGTTCTAGCTGGCTTTCTTATGGCAGAGTGCAGCTCACAGTTCCCCAGTGTTTACTCATGCGTGCTTAGTTGCTCAGCCATGTCTGACTCTTTGTGACCCCATGGACTGTGGCCTGCCAGGCTCCTCTGCCCACGCAGTTTTCCAGGCAAGAATACTGGAGTGGGTTGCCGTTTTCCACTCCAGGGGATCTCCCTGACCCAGAGAGCGAACCCATCTCTCTTGAATATCCTGTGTTGGCAGGTGGATTTTTACCACTGTGCCACCTGGGAGTCCCTCGTGTTTACTCAGAAGTCACTTTTCTCATCTGCAACTGTGACTTTAGATGGAATTTTCTAACCTGTGGATAACCAAGTACATTATGGATCTAAAAATTCTGATTGGAAAACAAGAATCTATGGATGAGGTTACATATGTTAAAAAAAAAAAATGCCACAGCAATCTACAGCAGCACTTCTTAAATTCTGCATGTATAACTAAGGCCATAAATGATAACCCTCTTTCCTCGGAGAGAAACTGCAGAGAAACCTCTGTTCACCATGTCAGACACTAAGTTCATACATCATAGGCATTAGGTCAAACTAATGAAAAGTATTAGTATTTATAAGAAATACAGTATAAGAACTAAAAAGTAAATATGGTAAAAGGTAATAAAGCATAGAGGTTACACTAAAAGACAAAGCAGAAACCAATCTTCATCTAATACCGAACTTACCATTCTGGTCTGGTAACCTCTACATCAATAACTGTTCCAGGAAGTGGATTCTGAAGTCTTCCTCCAGACTGAGCGAAAAATCTGGCATTGACACGTTTCTTCACCACAATTACCGTTAGTCTTGGGCTTAAGGTGGTGATGAACGTAACTACATTTAGTCAGTCATATTTTCAGGGCATTGAATCATTCATACATTCATACACTCCATTAAAAAAGAAATGCATCTCCCTCTTGGGTATATTATTTGTCCAAGTTGTGAAGGAAGATTCCACAACTTGTAAGGACCTGGAGTTAGGACCAGGAATAAACTGTGAGTAGAAAATAAAATGGCAAGGTTATGTAACTTTTTAATTATTAAACTGAGCATATAACATACTGAGCACACTAAAATGTTAAAACCCAGCACGTCTTTAAAGTTCACAGTCTGAGACCCTTTTCAGTGGACACTTCCTACTACGTGGAAAGTAAGTGTGCTCCATCGTGTCTGACTCTGAGGCCCCAAGGACTGTAGCCTGCCAGGCTACTCTGTCCATGGGATTCTCCAGGTAAGAATGCTGGAATGGGTTGCCATTTCCTACTCCAGGTGACCTTCCCCACCCAGGGATCAAACCCATGTCTCTTGTGTCTCCTGCAGTGGCAGGGAGATTCTTTACCACTAGCAAGCACCACCTGGGAAGCCCGTGGAAAGTAAAATCTTTGACAAGTAAGCTAATTTGAGTAGTCTCAAAATCTAATCTGCTTTTCAAAATGACTAGTTGACAATGTATCAGGGAATCTCTGTGTCTCTGTCTCTCACACTCAATCACTCCTCAGCTTATCCTCAGCAATACAAGAACTTCTCTGTCACCCTCTCCCTTCCCAACCCCATTCAGGTGGCTTCTTTCCTATGAAAAGAGACTAAATACTCCTCTCCCCTAGTGAGGTTTCAGCTTTGTGTCACATTAGATCCACTGCCTCTAACAAGCTTCTTGGCTCTCCTGAGGACAGCGCTTTAACTGGCAGGTTGTATTGAGCTTGAACACCCTTTCCAACCATCTCTTAAAGGTTCATTTCAGATTCACTGTCTGATACAATCACACTGTATACACAAGTGCACTTGGGAATAAATGCACTAGAACATATTAAGCACTTAGTGCTATAATAAGCATTTGATAAATTATGATTTTCAATACCTCAACTTTCCTCTGCTCTTTTTCTAGCTACATTAGTTCCTTAAGAGCACAAATATACTTTGTTCTAAAAACAAAAGCAGAGGACCTCGCATGCAGTATGGACCTGCCTGGTACTGTTTGACTCAGGTAGGTAGTTCACAGTATACTGTCTAGACTGATGGTCCAGAAGATTCCAGTTGGGAACTTCCACTCATTGCTAAACCTAACCAGCTGCTTCATGGAAGCAGTAAGCAAATATACAAGGGATAGGAAGATAATTTTACTTCAGTAAATGGAGGACATTTTTAGAAATACCACTATTTCCCCATGTAGAGCCACTACTGCCCAGCAACAAGAGATCTGCATATTACAAAGCCACAGTCTCAGGAACCAAAAGACAAAGTAGATTTTAGTCCTGGGACATCTCAAGAAATGATTTAGCAAATGTGGTGATAGAAAGTCACAAGTATGTTGAAATGACTTTTTGATTTGTTCTTAACCAAACGTCCTAAATCAGCTAATCCATGACACATCTTTATAAAAAGCTAATTATCAACATTTCAATTCAAAAACATATATTGAGGTTCTAAAGATAACAGCAAATATTAAAGTTCAAACTGTGTTTCTTAAAAGTAAGGGGTAATTCTCAGATATTATTTTACTTTATATGCAACTCTAAACTGTTTTTAGATGAAGTACCTACTATTTATTGAGAGCCTACTGGGTATTGTATGAAGTACACTGAGCATTCGGACATTTCTTTCAGCAGCCTTGGTGAGTTGCATCCCGTTTCACAGATGAAGGCGAAGCTGGGATCAACCTAACTGATTTTAGGACATGTTGCCTTGATCACTAATTTCTGCAACCCCCAAATAACAGCACAATCCACGATGTGACATCTACTGCATGCAATGGTCTGTTAGGCACCAGCACAAGCAATCAATTTAAATCCTCCCTCCCTGCAACTTTCCTTTTTCTAAGGAAAAAAACAAATTAAGACTTACGAAACTTTACAAAGTAGAACAAAATACCAATAAAAATATAAGCATTAAGAAGTTTAAGAGGATAGGAAAGAACATTAACGTTCATTTACAAAATATTTTAAAATGCTACTGGCATTTTAATCTGAAACTCAATTACTTCAAAAGAGATAAAAAAACATCCTTGACTTGCTCTGAGAACTTACTGGCATAATGATCACATTTTAAGAAACGTTTAACACTCAGAGGGGTTCTTTCAGAACTCGGCCAAAAAAGACTTGGAAGGACCCTTCAATTTAGCTAGAAGTAAGTTCTTAATGCTCATCCCATGGGCCACATAAATCACATGGAGCCCAGATACTGTCAAATGACTTTCAAGACCCTCATTTTCTATATGATAACAAACGCTGCTGAAAAGGTTTGGCAAAAATAATCAGTCTTTAAATGTGCATGAAGCAGAAGCAGATATTAAAAAGAGGTGACAAGAATACACAGAAGAACTGTACAAAAAGCTCTTAATGACCCCGATAACTACGATGGTGGAGTCACTCACCTAGAGCCAGACATCTTGCAGTGTGAAGTAAAATGGGCCTTAGGAAGCATTACTGTGAACAAAGCTCATGGAGGTGATGGAATTCCAGAGCTATTTCAGTCCTACAAGATGATGCTGTGAAAGTGCGCCACTCAATATGCCAGCAAATTTGAAAAACTCAGCAGTGACCACGGGACTGGAAAAGGTCAGTTTTCATTCCAATCCCAAAGAAAGGCAATGACAAAGAATATTCAAATTACCATACAACTGCACTCATTTCACATGGTAGCAAGATTATGCTCAAAATCCTTCAAGCTAGGCTTCAACTATATGAACTGAGAAGTTTCAGATGTACAAGCTGGATTTAGAAAAGGTAGAGGAACCAGAGGTCAAACTGGATCCAGAGATCCTCTGGCTCAAAGAAAAAGCAAGGGAATTAAAACAAAAAAACAAACATCTACTTCTGCTTCATTGACTACGCTAAAACCTTTGACTGAGTGGATAAAAACAAACTGTGGAATAGTCTCACAGATATGGGAATACCAGACCACCTTACCTACCTCCTGAGAAACCTGTATGCAGGTCAAAAAGCAACAGTTAGAACTGGACATGGAAAAACAGACTGGTTCCAAATTGAGAAAGAGTACATTAAGGCTGTATATTGTTCACCCTGCTTATTTAACTTATATGCAGAGTACATCATGAGAAATGCTGGGCCGGATGATTCCCAAGCTGGAATTTAGATTGCCAGGAGAAATACAAACAACCTCAGATATGCAGATGATACCCTTTAACGGTAGAAAGTGAAGAGGAACTGAAGAGCCTTTAGGTGAAGGTGAAAGAGGAGAGTGAAAAATCTGGTTTAAAAGTCAACATTCAAAAAATAAAGATCATAGAATCCACTCCCATCACTTCATGGCAAAAAGTTGGGGAGAAAGTGGAAATAGTGTCAGATTTTGTTTTCTTGGGCTCCAAAATCACTGTGGATGGTGACTGCAGTCACAAAACTAAGTCACTTGCTCCTTGGAAGAAAAGCTATGACAAACCTAGAAAGCATATTAAAAAGCAGAGACATTACTTTGCTGACAAAGGTCCATATATTCAAAGCTATGGTTTTTCCAGTAGTCATGTTCGGATGTGAGAGCTGGATCATAAAGGCTGAGTGCCAAAGAATTGATGCTTTCAAACAGTGGTGCTGGAGAAGATTCTTGAGAGTCCAGTGGACAGCAAGGAGATCAAATCAGTCAATCCAAGGAAATCAACCCTGAATATTCATTGGAAGGACTGGTGCTGAAGTTGAAGCTCCAATACTCCACCCACCTGATTCGAAGAGCCAACTTATTGGAAATGACCCTGATGCTGGGAAAGACTGAGGGCAAGAAAAGAACGGGGTGACAGAGAATGAGATGGTTGGATGGCATCATCAACTCAACCGACATGAGTTTGAGTAAACTCTACAATATAGTCAAAGACAAGGAAGCCTGGTGTGCTGCAGTCCATGGGGTCACGAAGCATTGGACATGATCTAGCAACTGAACAAATATGCATGTGCAAGCACATACAAACATACCTCCTGGATATTCTAAGCATCTTTAAAAATCAACTACACAAAATATATTATGCACTAAGTCCTTAATACAACAGTCCCTGATCTCAACTTGCTTACAATAGGAGAAAGAAAACAGCAAAAAATTAAACAATGTAACTTATTAGAACAGCTATCTTGACATGGCATGCAATTTACTGCCAGAGAGAACCAACAAACGACCTTGGTAGGAGAGCAAAGCAAAAACCAATGTAGGTCTCAAAGGAGAGCCAGAGTAGCATTCAGTTATGAGTATAGCTCCCCTCGGCCGTGCAGACAGCCTCAAAGGACAGAGGGTAACGGTGTCCACCAAACACATGCCAATCATCTACCCATCAAAAACCAGTCCAGCTGAGGTCAAAGAAATGAAACAAGTATTTGTTGTACAAGGAGGTAGAGAAAGAGTATGTTAAGACTATCTGGAAGATTCATTTCAACCAATGCTGTGGACGCCTATGGCTGTATTGGGATAATCAGACCCTCGTACTTCAAGGCTGTAGGAGAGAAAAGTGGCAGCGGCTGGTCAGTGAAGGTGTTTCCATGTGTCATTCCTTGAAACAACTTCCACTCTACATTTCTAGCCTCTCCTCTACAAAACAAGTCTCCATGAGACACCCACCCCCAACCCCTTCCATTACCTCAAGTCCTATTGCACCTATAAGCTTAGGTTCTCACTTACTTTTCCACCTTGTGACATTATTTTCAAAGATACAAAATGCAATTTTATAAAAATGAAACACTTTACATGTCATATGCTTACTTGTAACCTCTACCAAGAGATTTCAGGCAATCCAAAAACTGTGGAACTTCATAGTTCACCAATGTTTTAAGCTGACCGTCTCCAACACCATCCCGATATACAATAATTCGACTAGGCATGTATTCATTGCAGCTATTCCAAGCCCTTAGAGCAGCTGAAAGAAAACCAGAGAAGTTTTAAATACATTAACACAGAACAAAAAATATGTGCTTCTACCAAACTCCAGGCACAGGTTTTTTTTGGTCTTTGATTTCCCAGAAGCACAGCTTTAAGATAACTTCTTGAAGACTGGAGTTTGGAGGCCAGACTGAAACATAACAGGTGACTTACCTTGCAAGCAGACCTTAAGCCCATCTACTAGTTCTTGTCCTCTATCTTGAAACACACAGCGAGAGAACCAGCTATTCAGAGAAAAAATGACTGAGGTGAGAATACAACCATACAGAACTTTTTCACTTTTGAATTTTTCTGTATCTATGCAATTTATTATCTTTAACTTCCTTGATGAAATCTTAAACAGAGGTAACAAGATACAGGAAATCCCTCATAGACAAAGTTTTTCTTTTTTCATTATAAATCAATCCCATAATTCCATCACCGAGGCAGAAATAAAATTTAAGTTGTAATAGCCAGATATGCCTCCTAGGTTTACACCTCAAAATACACAGAAGCATACTATTACTACCATACTCCTGGTAAAAGACACTCTTCTTAAAGATAAGATACCTTGAAATACGCCCAAGTATCAGTAATGCCAACACATCAATGCTTCAATTTTCATTCTTCCTATTCTTGGCAATTCTATTAGTTCTAAGAAAAGCACTGAAAAGTAATTTCACTATGTTGATATACAAGTGACTGGGTAAACTTGAGTGGATTTTCCAAAATAAAGTTAACATGGAAACTTGAAATTACATTCAAAGTAATAAATTTATTAAAGAAGCTTTGAGAGATTGTCACATTTAAAGAGATGCATCCTCTCACCAAATACAAATAATGAAATAACCTAGAATGTAGCCTGACCACTACAGATTAAGGACCAGTGAAGGGCATTAAAGATGGTTAGAGTAGCTAATAACTGGTTTCTTTCCTAACGATTTTATTGGATCTAACGTAAAAGAAACCAAGTTAAAGAATTAACACAATTCCGGTACTCCCTACACTCTGGCCCCTACACTCATGTCCTGTTTGCCTATGTTCAGCACTTAATCTACCTCTATCAGAGCCCACTTACCGAGTCATCCCTTCATTGATGCTTGCCACAAATCCTGCAATTGACCTCCGTCCAGCTGTGGTATCATGGTAACAGTCAATGCCAACTATCATCGCTAGCTTCAGCTTTAACAAGAACATCGTAATTTTAGATACAATGGAATGCCAATACAATAAAAATACATTTTTTAAAATAACAAAACTTACATCTACCAATTAAATCAAACGTACAGGCATATCAATCCTCCAAAGCTCTCCTCCCATCTTGCAGTTCATCTGCAGCGCAATCTTTGTAGCAATAGCCATGACAGTCTGTTGTTTGCCTAAGGTTCGGGCCACCACACACTGACTCGGAGTAGGGCAATCTGTACATAAGTATTTTTTAATAGCATCATATTTGTCTTTCCGATTACTTGATAACAGACAAACAACCTAAAAACAAACAAAACGTCCTCATTATAAAGAATTAGGAAACTGATAATTCAAAGAAGAAGAGAGGAAACTAAACCCCCCTGTGATTCAGAGACACATAATCGTTTACTGATATTAATACTTTACTATCCATCTCTGCCACGGAGCTACTAAGTATGGCGTTAACATTTATTCAACGCTCATTGAGAGTAACTGTGTGCTCAGTCGTGTCCAACTCTTTGCACCCCTTTGGATTGTAGCCCGTCAGGATCCTCTCTGTCCATGGAACTTTTCAGGCAAGAATACACTGGAGTGGGTTGCCATTTCCTCCTCCAGGGGATCTTCCTGTGCCTCTTGTGTCTCTTGCACTGCAAGCAGGTTCCTTACCGCTGAGCCATCAGGGACGCCCATAACGCTCACTACACTCAACTGAGTAATATATACTAAGAACGAAATCAAGTGAAGCAAACAATTCAAAACCGAGTATCATTAAAACTTGAGAAGTTAGTTAAATATGGTCTATTACCAGCTTGGAATAATTTAGAAGTAGGGAATAGGGCAAAATAAGTTAGTGATAACTTACAGGTGGACAAATAAAAGCTTTTCTAAAATGCTTACAATTTTCATTTACTCATGCCCTACCTAGAATCACGGCTTTTCAACTCTCAAAGCTCTGGCTTGGGAATATGATCAAACTGTGAAATTTCCTCGAAGTTCATGGGCAATTCTGGGGAAACCGAAGCGACTGATCTAAACAGACTCCTGTCCCAAATGGGGGTTAGTCAAAGGATACACATTTCCAGTTAAAAAGTAAAGTTTTGAGAATCTAGTGTACAGCATGGTGATCACAGTTATACATACATTATATACTTGAAAGCTGCTAACAGAGTGGATCTTAAAGGTTATCACCACATATACAAAGAAGAATTGCAATTACATGAGATGATGGTGATATTCACTTATGCTGCTGTGGTCATCAATTCACAATATATCAAATCATCACACTGTGCACTTTAAACTCACACAATGTTAAATGTCAATTACATCATAAAAAAGCTGGAAAATTAACCAACCAACTAAGCCCCCTACATTTGCCCAAATTCTGAGGATTTAAGTTCTAGAGCTGAATCCAACTCTAACTTACTGCTGTATTCCCCTATTTATATTCCCAGATTCTTATTTTTCTTGCCATAGCCCCCATGAAAATAATTTCCCTACCCTTGGTGTCTCTATTATTCAAGACAACCTAATAGTACTCTGCCTGTGGCATTTAAGTATGAGACAAAGGACTAAAAGGAATCCATTACAAGAAACCAACTCATTTCTTAGGCTTAACGCAATACAGGTATATTGTTTTTCATTAAATTTGTCTTTGCCACCTTACTGATTATATGTAAGTGTAACTACAAATATACTAATTATTGTACCACATGTGCTGAACAAGTACTGACTTCTGCTCTTGTGCCTTTTCTCCTCCCCACTCCCTCCCTGAAATTTTCTAGAATTAGAGCATTTGAGTCTGGGTAAATTTAAGATGGCTTTGTTTTCTTCCATCCCTTCCTTATCATTTGCAGTGCACAAGCTCCTAGGCACACAACTAAAGGCAGCATTAACTGAGCTATCTTAGGAAGGTAAAATATGTATTTTGTGACTGGTTTGGGAACCTCATTATAACATTTTTAACACTGAATTCAAGTTCAAAGGTTTACCAATGCTCCATTTACAACAACTGATTCCAGGTCAACTGCCTACATATCAACTAGCTACTTACTATCTGGGTATCTGACGTAACCTTTTGCTGTAAGACTCTTAAATAGGCTTCAGTTCTATCATCCACTTCAATCCTAGAATGGAAATACGTAATTCAACATTCAGAAAAAGTTAACCAAAAAAATGTACTATGTGTTAAAAGGTTCCCACAGATTACAACACAAGCAACACTTCCGGGTAAAATATAACACCAGGAGTAGCCATGTAGTTAAAAGGATTTCTAACACACCCATCAGCAGTTGTTTGAGAAATAGTCTGTGTTTTGTCCCACTCAATTCTTAGTGACTCGAACACATTTCTGTATCCACTCTACAAGGAACTTTATCAGATCTTTAAATTAATATAATCTAATGTTTTTAATAGTTTTTAACAGTTTGAGTTCCCACCTTCCAAATGACTATGAATCAATTTTCAGAGTAGAAATGATTTGATAAACTTACATTATTGCTTTTTTCATTTGTATGCCCATGGCTGGTGTAACTTTAAATAGATTTTGTATCAACGAATTGGCTGCTTCATAATTTCTTCGAGTATAGATCAACAACCAGTTATCTAGTGGCTTAACACTAATTAATGGTGCACCTCTTGTTTCTTTTGACCAATCTGCAAATTGTGGATTGTAATCAAACTAGAAGAAAGTTCAGAGACATTGTAAATTCCATTGTAAGTTCTCAGGGATAAAGCCAAAAATTCTTCAATAATTCTACTATGGCATAGTCTAAATCTCAAAGTACTACTTTTAAATTTGAACTGCAGTCATAGACAAAATGCTCTAAGTGAGGAAAAAGAAAAATATATCCAAAGGATTACAGCAATTTTATTTAAAATACATTCATATTAACAGCTATAACAGTATCTTAAGCTGTAGCTCTTTTTTTAATCTTTTATAAAATCTTACAAGGATAGGTGCTATTTACCTTATGATGTAGATATAAAAAAACCAGGCCTTGAAAGTTAAGTGACTTTATGACTGAGGTGTCAGATACTGAAGGCAAGCTAGGAAAACATCTGACAGTAGGGCAGAAAGCTAACACACAACTCAAAGTACAGGGCCCTATATCTATCACAGAGGAAAAAGCTTGCTTTTTACATGTCCTACCCACCTCCCAAGCAACTCTTATACAGGAATACATATTTACTACAAAGGATAATAAAGCAATAGTAATTAAAATATTAAGCTACATGATTAGGTTGTTACCCATAGAACATTTCGAAAACAAAAGAGCACAGCTTTCTAGAAAAGGATTTTTAAAATTTTGGTACTTGTAGTGTTTCAATTACACAAAAACATATTTTTAGAATACTTGCTTTCCTTTTCTGGAGATAAGATATAAAAGGTATCACAATATTTCATATATATATATAAATATATACATCCATATACGTGTGTATGTGTGCAAATACATGTATCCCTAACGAACAAATGGTCCAGGCAAAAATGAAGCTAAATAAACTGGGAGTTTTCCATGTAAAAGTTCACTGTAGTGGCAGACAAAATATCAACCCAATTAGATACTTAAGAGACTTCTACTATACCTCAATTTAAAAAATTCAGGTTATTTAAAAAATTAAGCCACCTTTTACCTCAGTCTCACAGATGGTTTTGAAGACCAAGCTACAGGCTTCGCCTTCTTGAGTGTTCCCACATTTCCTCCTCCTGTATTCGTATCAGTCAACAAAGAGAGGATGTGGGTCAGGGAAAAGAGGAAAGGACTACACTGGCATGGAATTAGGTTATTCGTGCTTGCTTTATTGTGACTCTGAACCAAACCTGATTTCACTGACAACTTTTAAGAACTGCCTTACTGTTTTTCCACCTTGATGAATCTTTTCTGCTTGCAAAATTCTTCCTGAGAAGGACAGTAAGTTGGAGTCAAAGCTCAAACCCCAGTCTCGAAGCTCCCTCTGCACATTATCATCTCTGCAAATTTAACATATTTGCTTATCACTAAATGTAAGGAAACAGCAAAAACTAATATACACAAGCAAACAGAGACCCACTGCAATATATAACAAATGTCAATGTTTCTTTCAGGGTTGAAATACTGGTGAGAAAGCTAGGAAACACAGAAATATGTTTTTCTTTTTTAATGTTTTCTATGTTTCCCTTCACAACATCCTTCAATTTAAAATTCTGATGCCCAAACTATCTTCTCCTCAAAGTAAACACAGTGCTGTAACAATTTCACTTTCTATTTTATTCTCTTTTTCTAACAATTAGAAATACCATGGGCTACAAGGTTTAACTTAACATGAAAGTCACTCAGTCATGTCCAACTCTTTGCAACCCCATGTACAGTCCATGGAATTCTCCAGGCCAGAATACTGGAGTGCATAGCCTTTGCCTTCGCCAGGGGCTCTTCCCAAACCAGGGACTGAACCTAGGTCTCTCGCGTTGCAGGCAGATTCTTTACCAGCTGAGCCATAAGGGAAACCCAAGAATACTGGAGTGGGTAGCCTATCCCTTCTCCTGCAGATCTTTCCGACCCAGAAATCAAACCCAGATCCCCTGAACTGCAGGTGATTCTTCACTAACTGAGCTAATTATTCCCTGACAAATAGTAGCCTCACTTAGAAACACAAAGAACCCACCCCGAATGCTGCGAATACAAATAAAAACAAAATTACTTTCTGTCGTTCCCCCCAGAAAGTCACTCCTCCAAACCCACATAAAATAAAGAACTGAAAACATACCCCAGTAAAGCATAGATGACTTACTTATGAATATAATCAATCAGTCTTCCGACTTCACGCTGCCTTTGCTCTGGAGTTAGTCTTGTATGAACAGCCAGGTCTTTCATCACATTAAAATCATTACGCATTTTATCAGTTAAACCTTTAAACAGAATAAAAGTATACAGTTAAAGAAACAAGAGTCGTGTCTAACTACATGGAATGTAGGGTGGCGGTGAGTCAAAGAATTCCCAGGAGACAAACCAGTTTTAAGGGCGGGGTGGTGGGGGGATGGGCGCGGTAAGGAATGTCTAAGGCTTCTAGAACTGAAGGGGAACTGCGCGGTGGCCTCCCCCGCTGCAGACAGGTCAGCATACCTGTGAGGTAGCAGAGCTCTGGGATAAGCATGGCTGGACCTGGCAGCGTGCCGCCAGGGCCTCTCCTCCTCTTGGGCTGACTGACCAAAACCGGCTGCTTCAGGTCAGTGATTTCTTGGTTATATTGCTATTTAAGGGAAGAAAGATATCGCTGTTCACAGTAAATGCCTTTAGTAACATGTTAATGGACAAAAAAGTTTCACTTTTTAAAACTAAGCATATATGCTAATAGCAAGGCTGGTATCTGTTTTCAAGTAAAACATACTGTCTTTCTGGTCCTACTAAAATAGGTTGTGATTTATAGACTCATCTTTTCTCCTAAAAACTTAAATGGTCAAGATGGTAAGGCTCTAAGTTTCGACTTTTTGTCACATTTCTATTTACTTCATTTTTTGACTTCTTGGTTCAGAAACAGTAGTCTGTATAACTCCAGGTCTTCACTACAGCATAATTCCTCTAAAACTACTCATAGTAAGGATGAGCTCATGAAAGAAGTCTCACTTTAAGAATAAAGGGGGGAGGGAAAATGTGTGCACTCTATGGAACAGTGTTAATTAGGGAAAGTTGAAAGTTTACTTTGCAGTTGAATTTCAACTGAGCAGTATTAAGGTTCCCCATCTTCAGGCTGCCCACCATGTAATCGCTAAGATTAGATTTACAATATGTAAAGAGACCAAACATGTTGATGTCTAGGATCTAACAGATGTGAGGCAGGTCTCTGGCCTCCAGGTCAGCCCTACAATTCTAGACCACAGCAGACCTCTTGCGTTCCCTTCACTAGAGAGCACTTCTGTCCCTGTCTCCTGAAGACCTCTCTATCATTTCCTGTATCCTCTCCTAGCATCGCTGTCCTGGATAATTTAGCTCTAACTTTATTCTCAAAATCACATCTGCATTAAGCATACAAGACAGTAGTACCATCAGAGTCATTTCAGGAGTACTGCTCTCTCCAGAAGACTACTGCACCTGCCCATTCCTTCTTCCTGTCATACAATCAAGGTACTGGCCACCTACTATCATGAAATAAGAGACCATGAATTTTAGCTTCCACTGACTCTGTCCTACACTCAACTCTTTACCAATCATCCGGGAAAAAAAAAAATTCTAAGTGGAACATGCTCTGCTCCACTTATCTGTACTACTTATTTTATCATACTATTTTTATTAGGGGTCTATTAACAGTCACCCTGCTTACATATCATTCACTTGGGTATACATACAAGTAGAAAGGTGGTAGTGATTTCAGAAGTATTCCTATTTCTCTATTTCACCAAAGGGCCTTAAAATGCATAATTCTTAATTACAGAGCTGTGGGATTTCCCTCTTCTATATTCTTAGTACATAAGAGAAAGCCTGTCAGTTCTTTTAACACTTTCCCCTACATCTGAAGAACCAGCACTTTCATTTCTGTTTAATATTAGATTTTTTAAGTTACTGACCATGATCTTCCCTTCCAAAGGCCCTTTTCTCCCACCCTATTTCCTAGATAATCTCTTCAACATATAATATTTAAGCCATCACTTATTACTAAAACTGAATTTCCACTAAGACGTTTTAAGAATGCTTTATTTCTTTCACATATTTCAAGTCCACCCAACTGTTAACTTATTATTTCAAGTCTTTGCACAGACTGGAGATCACCTGAAGAGTAAATAGATAGCAACTGGGGACCCGACACAGAACCCTGAAGTATGTCAGCATTAAAAGGTCACTTGTGGAAGAACAAGCCGGCATGTAAGATTCGGTACTAGTCAGAGAAGGGGAGAATTTTCCTTGATCTTGCTTCAGGTTTAAATCAACTTTCACCTGTGTCCTCTCTGTATGTGCTGCTGATATATACCAACTCTTCCCATCCCTGATCATGATTATTCAAATGAACTACAGAAAAATGCCAGCACTCGTTTGTCACAGTAACCTCTGACACTCGGAAGAAATCTAGGTCAAACATGGCTTGGGTCCACAAGGAATTTTCAGAGGTTAAAAACAGCAGCAGGGAAATCAAGCTGAGATGACCCTTGGCCTGTTTTCATTTTGCCAGAGTAAGACCAGTTCTTAACGCAACTTCTTAGGGCATCATTTCCCTCCAGAGTGGCAGCTGATCTTCTCATTCACAGGAGAGCAGCTGCAGATCAGGCAGCAACAGAGTTTTCAGCGAAAAGACATTTCAAAGATCACCAGTCAGATGAATACTTTTGACATAAAATATACATACATATATATATATATATATACATAATAGTTCATTTATTCTACTTTTTAGAAAAAAGAAATAATCTACAGAAAGTAGAAAAAAAGTTATATAAATTTTAGCACTTCAAAGACAAGCTTTAAATTTTAATTGATGTGTTTTCCTGCACTTCTGACAGCACATCAAATGGGAAGTGACTTCTAAGGATTTAGGAGGCAGATCTGCTCATCTCTGACCACTACAACAATGTTTGATGCCTTCCTATGGAAACATTTTATCTTCTTCTAGTCAACAGCTGTTCTTTCTTACTATTAGGCTGGTGCAAAAGTAGTTGCAGTTTTATACTGTTGAACTTTGCCATTTGATATTGGAATACATTCTTAAATAAATGTAGTTATACATCATTCTAATGTACATTTCTTGCTTTATGTTTTTTTGCTAATGACTTATTACTTGCTGCTTATATTTAGTTTAGACTATAGAAATGTTACACAAAAAGCAAATTCAAGCAAAATTTTTTTTAGTTCAAAATGGATCATAAAGCAGCAGAGACAAGTTACAACATTAACAATACATTTGGCCCAGGAACTGTTGACAAGTGTACACTGCAGAAGCTGTACAAAAGACACAAGAGACTTGAAGATGAGAGCAGTGGCCGGGCATCGGAAATTGACAATGACCAACTGAGAGCATCACTGAACCTGATCCTCTTACAGTCACGCCAGACGCTGCTGAAGAACTCAACATCGACCATTCTATGGTCATTCTACTTTGGAAGCAAACTGGAAAGGCGGAAAAGCTCCATCAACGGGTGCCTCCCAAGCCGGCTGCAAACCAAAGAGTAGTTTTGAATTGTCTTCTATCATTCTATGCAACAATATTGAAAGTGGATTTTATATAACTGGCAACAACCAGCTCAGTGCTTAGACCGAGAAGCAGCCCCAAAGCACTTCCCAAAGACAAACTTGCGCCAAAAAACACCTTTTTCTGGTCGTCTGATGCTCTTTTGATCCACTACAGTTTTCTGAATCCCAATGGAAACATTACATATGAAAGGTATGCTCAGCAAATTGCTGAGATGCACCAAAAACTGCAAGTCTGCAGCCAGTGTTAGTCAACAGAACGGGCCCGCTTCTCCACGACAATGCCTAACCTCACATCATATAATCAACGCTTCAAAAGGTGAAACAACTGGGCTACAAGGTTTTGGTTCATCCGCTATATTCACCTGACCTCGTGCCAACTGACTACCACTTTTTCAAGCATCTTGACAACTTTCTATAGGCAAAATGCTTCCACAGCCAGCAGAAGGCAGAAAATGCTTTCCAAGAGTTCATCTTCCGAAGCACAGATTTTTACACTATAGGAATAAACAAACTTATTTCTCATTGGCAAAAATGTGCTGATTGGAATGCTCCCTATGTTGGTTAATAAAGGTATGTTGAAGCCTAGTTATTAAAGACTAGAGATCTCTTCAAGAAAATTAGAGATACCAAGGGAACATTTCATGCAAAGATGGGCAAAATAAAGGACAGAAACGGTATGGACCTAACAGAAGCAGAAGATATTAAGAAGAGGTGGCAAGAATACACAGAAGAACTATACAAAAAGATCTTAATGACCCAGATAACCACGATGGTGTGATCACTCACTGAGAGCAAGATATCCTGGAGTCCAGAGTCAAATGGGCCTGAGGACGCATCACTACGAACAAAGCTAGTGGAAGTGATGTAATTCCAGCTGAGCTATTTCAAATCCTAAAAGATGATACTGTTAAAGTGCTGCACTCAAAATGCCAGCAAATTTGGAAAACTCAGCACTGGCCACAGGACTGGAGAAGGTCGGTTTTCATTTCAATCCCAAAGAAAGGCTACGCCAAAGAATGTTCAAACTACCGCAAAATTGCACTCATCTTCCACATTAGCAAAGGCTCAAAATTCTACAAGTTAGGTTTCAACAGTACGTGAACCAAGAACTTTCAGATGTACAAGCTGGATTTAGAAAAGGTAGAGGAACCAGAGATCAAACAGACAACATCCACTGGATCATAGAAAAAGCAAGAGAATTCCAGAAAAACATCTACTTCCGCTTCACTGACACTAAAGCCTTTGTGTGGCTCACAAACAAACTGGAAAATTCTTCAAGAGAGGGGAATACCAGACCACCTGACCTGCCTCCTGAGAAATCCATATGCAGGTCAAGAAACAACGGTTAGAACTGGACATAGAACAACAGACTGGTTCCAAATTGGGAAAGGAGTATGTCAAGGCTGTATCTTGTCACCATGCTTATTTAACTTATATGCAGAGTACATCATGTGAAATGCTGGGCTAGATGAAGCATAAGCTGGAATCAAGATTGTCACGAGAAGTACCAATAAGCTCAGATATGCAGGTGACACCACCCTTATGTCAGAAAGCAAAGAGGAAACTAAAGAGCCTCTTGATGAAAATGAAAGAGGAGAGTGAAAAAGATGGCTTAAAACTCAACATTCAAAAAACAAAGATCATGGCATCCAGTTCCATCACTTCATTGCAAAGAGATGGGGAAACAATGGAAACACTGACAGACTTTATTTTCTTGGGCTCCAAAATCACTGCAGATGGGTGACTGCAGCCATGAAATTAAAAGGCACTTGCTCCTTGGAAGAAAAGCTATAACAAATTTAGACAGCATATTAAAAAGCAGAGACATTACTTTACTGACAAAGGTCTGTTCAGTCAAAGCTATGGTTTTTCCAATAGTCATGTATGGATGTGAGATACGGACCATAAACAAAGTTGAGTGCCAAAGAATTAATGCTTTTGAACTGTGCTGTTGGAGAAGACTCGTGAGAGTCCCTTGGACAGCAAGGAGATCAAACCAGTCAATCCTAAAAGAAATCAGTCCTGAACATTCATTGGAAGGACTAATGTTGAAGTTCCAGTACTCTGGCCACCTGATGCAAAGAACTGACTCACTAGAAAAGACCCTGTTGCTGGGAAAGATTGAAGGCAGGAGGAGAAGGGGATAACAGAGGATGGGATGGTTGAATGGCATCACTGACTTGATGGACACGAGTTTCAGCAAGCTCCAGGAGTTGGTGATGGACAGGAAAGCGTGGCGTGTGGCAGTCAACGGGGTCACAGAGAGTTGGACACAACTGAGCAACTGAACTGAACTGAACTGATGATGACTTGAAATTCATGGTCCAAAGCCACAATTACTTTTGTACAAACTGAATATTATTTGTCTCTGGTGTCTTTTTCAATTTAGTGATCACTGTGCCAAAAGCTAGAATCATCTTTTAAAAACTGGTGCTGGAAGATCAACCACTGAACTTACTATCTAACCTCCATGAAACAAGTCTGTCTGAATTCTGTCAACATGTCAGACAAAGGTTAAGAGTTAACCCATTTGCAGATTTATCACAACTGATGATAAGGGTTCAAAGATCTTGAGCTGCCATTGCCAGATGAAGTTTTTAAAAAAGTGCTAGTTACAGAATGAGACAGTATGGTAAGCTGTATTTTTTATCATCTATTATCTTATTTGTCCTCTACATGATTAAGTTCAAAGGTAATCCTGAATCCACTTCAGAAAAAGAACCAGGAAAGAGCACATCTCATTTGCTAATGAGCTAACTATGCTGTGACTGGCTTGATAAACATTTTTCTATACAGCTTTAAGAGCCACTTGTTCCATATGTATTAGAAAATTCATTAGCTATTAGAAAATTTTACTGACGGTATTTCAGATTTCTCCTAAGGTCTAAGCAATTCACTTTAAAAAGATAAAAATCAATATTAATGTCTTACCTTCCTGTAGTACTCTAAGAAGCTGACTTCAGAGCCATCTGCTTTCTTAAACGTACTCTTTGGATTCTGGTCCCAGTCAATATCATCTACTCTGTATGTTTTGTTGTTATACCTATGACCAGTTGAGATTTGTCAATATTTGATTAAAACACGTAGGAATGTTATTAAAAAGAAAAAACTAGACAACATACACTTTCTAAAAAATAAAATTTCAATCATTTGGTGATGTGCGATAGTATAGAAACAGGGAAAAAAATTTCTGTGAAGCCTGGTGTGCTGCTGTCTATGGGGTTACAGAGTTGGACACGACTGAGAACCTGAACTGAACTGATGCTAGAAGGATGGGGATGTAACTAATATTAGAAAATAAAGTTATAACCAAAAAGGATAGAAATAATTGGTATTTCTCCTTTTCATATGAGTATATTCCCCCAAAACTTTTAAGTCTTAAGAGAGGTTGTAAGTTTCCCTCCCATTTCTGTGCTACCCTCACCTCTCAATCTTAAACCCTACTTTCCAACTAACATTTTAGGACTAGAAAGCCAAAACATCTTAAGACTTGTAAAATTACTTTGCATTCTTAAAAAGTCTTACTTGGTGAGAACAATTAAACCAATCAGTTCCTTAGACACTTGTTCTTGAAATTTGTGCTCTTCGATTTGATGCAACAAGTTGAACATGAAATCTAAAACGGTTTCACTTCGGAGGACTTTGTGACTGACATCAGTGCAGAGCATGATGTTGTTTTCATACTGAAGAATGGAAGTGGTGAAGCCAGGCCAAATCACCAACCTGTCAAAGAGAGTGAAGGCCACAGAGCAACACCTAGGACTGTCCCAGTGTGCTGGGCATAACCAGCTGCTTTCACCTGTGCTAGCTAGGCCAAGAGGACAAGTCTTTCAGCAAATTTACTTATTTTTATCCTTTATAGTTTATCTTTTCCAGATAAATACTGAGCTTTTTTAAGATCTCCAATAACGAATGTTATTTCATAATAACATTATAATTTCCATTTTAAATTAATACACTAACTTTACTAAATTTTTATATTGATCTAAAAACTTGAAAAATCTAATTGAAAATATCTACAATTATTATAAATAAACCTAAACCATCTGAGTGTATATCCTGATATACTGCAGTGACTTTTGAAGCAATCATCGTTAGGTGATGAGCTTTTGTTGCCTAAGAGCAAATATGTGTATGTATGGATGTGTAAGCATGTAGAGATGTGAGAGATGGACCATAAAGAAAGCTGAGCGCTGAAAAACTGATGCTTTTAAACTATGGTGTTGGAGAAGACTCTTGAGAGTCCCTTGGACAGCAAGGAGATCAAACCAGTCAATCCTAAACGAAATCAGTTCTGAATATTCATTGTAAGGACTGATGCTGAAACTGAAGCTCCAATACTTTGGCCACCTGATGTGAAGAGCTGATTCACTGGAAAAGACCATGATGCTGGGAAAGACTGAAGGCAGGAGAAGGGGATGACAGAGGATGAGATGGTTGGATGGCATCACCAACTCAACAGACATGAGTTTGAGTAAGCTCCAGGAGCTGGTGATGGACAAGGAAGCCTGGCATGCTGCAGTCTATGGGGCTGCAAAGAGTCAGACATGACTGAGCAACTGAAGAGCAAATATAAACTTTGTGTTGAAAACTCTATGCTTTTTCCCTGTGACAAGTAAATATCATATGATCTTTAAAGCTCCACGTATTCTGGGATGTCTCCTTTATTGTTCAAACCAAGTTAAATGTTCATTTAATGTGATGGGTACCGCTAACAGCCATAGAAAATCTGATCATTTCAAAATAGAGCATCACTTTCAAAGCCTGCAATTAAACCTATGAAATAGAAACTTCCCAATTTATACAAACCTATGATTTGGAATATCAATTGGGTCACTTGGGTTATAGTAATTCCGTCCAATTTGTTGCAAGTTCATGATCTTCAAAAGCCTAGAATTTGAAAAGTCAGAATAATGACTACTGATAAGTATCCCATAATACAATTAGAATGGCACATTGCTTACAACAGAGGTTGGCAAACTATGGCTTGTAGGTGGGCCAAATCCAGCCTACCTGCTGGTTTTTGTATGGCCTAAGAGCTATTTTTTTTAAACAGCTTTTAAAGGTCTAGAAAAAAATCAAAACTGTAATAATGCATAAAGATGCATGAATTATACGAAATTCCAGTTTCAGTGTCCATCAGTAAAGTGTCCATCACTGGAACACAGCCACGATCATATATGCTCAATGACTGCTTTTCTGCTTCAACAGCAAAGTAGAATGGCTGAGATACAAATATGGCCTGCAAAACCTAAAATGTTTACTATCTGGCCCTTTGCAAAAAAAAAAAGTTTGCCAACCCATCATTTACAAAAAAGTCAATCTCCTATTACCTTAACTCAAGTAAATATCTACCAAGATGAATCAGCAGCAGGTATCTTATGACCACCTTAAAAGGGTAAATTACAAACCCCAGTATTATGTCTCACTATTCTCATACCAATTTCAGTCTCATCCAGGTTGCTTCCCACTCAGCAGGGGGATAGAGGTCAGTCTTCATAAAACATGTGTCCTAATTTTGGATTTGGAAAAAAAAAAGAGTATCCACACTGAAAGCAAATTCTAGAGCGTGCAGTATATGTCCTATGATGGAAGAAGTAAACCTGAATAGACCTAAATCCTGCCCTGTTTTCTGAATTGGTACCCACTGTGGGAGAGAAGGAATGTAAGGTTAGTGACAGACCTCTGAGAGGCTGTGTGTTCTTAATATAAGCTCAAATAGGATTTAAAAGATCTAATCTCAACACAAATAAGGAAGTGAAAGACGTGACACTTGCTTAAAGCAAATAAATGAGATTTGTATCAGTATATCACACCTAAAAATGATTAAAACTCAAGAGTAACCCAATGATCTTAACCAATCACTGTCAAATCTAGGTACTGAGTATTCAAGTACTTACTGTACATGCCTTTCAACTTCTATGTTTAAAATTTCTTATTAAAATATTAAAAACACTAACATACCTCCTGAAAATAATATTATAGAACTGCAAACAAGTTGGTGACGTAGGTGGGAGTTCATTTGTCAGGGTGATTGTTATCCTCACATGCTCTCCATTTCGAGTCTGACTAAAAACTTCAGTAACCTGAAGCCAGAGTGGTGGAAAACCAAACTTTTGTTAAAATAAGCCCAATCACAGAAGCCTGTTGAATAAGGCAACAATCTGAGCCATCAAGATCAAGCTCATGAAAATTTAGAAAAGTTAAAAAAAAAAAAGAATGGCTATGAGAAGTGATAGAATGGGTATGAGAAAATGATTTTAAGTGCCTTATTACTACTTGATTGTAATGATTAAGTCACTCAGGTAGATCTGAGAATGATACAATTACGCCAAAACCCCATTTGGGGGCATTATAAATCCTAACAGACAGGAGCCACTGGGGTTTCTCTAAAGCTGCCCTAGAATGTTGCAGTTTGGCTTTGAGGTGGAAATCCCCATTTCCCTCTCCCCATTCCAACAACTGAAATAACCTTGTGCTGTAGTCTTTTAGGTAAAAATAATATCGTTCCATCAAAAGCATGACACCTTCCAATTAAATCCTCATGTTGAAAAAGAAGAGCTGAGCGGAGTCTTCGGGCTTCCATCAACGGATTATAGTCAATGTGATACTGATATAAGGCCCATTGGGGACGGGATGTCAATCGGAAATGGTTAGTGCTCAGCCTTACGATAATACCTGAAGAACCTGTAAAAGTTAAGTCACATTCAATTAATGATATATCAAGTTTATGCTTCCTTGAAATCTTCACTGTCATGCCAAGGAAATGCAGTTCTGTAAGCAAAGGGCTAAGAGCAGCAGACAACACAAGTTCTTAGACATCTGACTTTGGGGATTACTATTCTAATTACATAAATTACTAGAAGCACCCATTCAGAAAAGAATTATCCCTAGACTAAAGTAATTGACAACTGAACCAATGAAATCTTTATAGCAAAAAGTTTTAAAAGAGAAAAGTGATCTATGTGATATGTATCAAAACATTGCAGTGCAGCTGAAAACATCTATGACCTATTTCAAAACCAAAGAGGAGAGGAAAATGGAAAAAGTACTCATGCAAAGTCTTTGAACAAACATGCTCTTTCAGCAGAGCAATTCATCACACAAATAAATACTTAAGTGAAAGTGCTTCAATTTACTGTCCTGTGTACTTGAAAAGTAATCTCATGAAACTTATTCTTAACGATTAACCTACCTGTTTTTGATTCTTTCACATGATCTAGGTTCTGTCTTGTATTCACACCAAGATCATGAAAGTCTCTACGACGACCTCCTCTCTCTGCTAATGATAACTCCTGGAATCCAGCAGATATCTGGAGTTCTTTTTAAAAAAAAAAAAAAAAGAATAACAAAGAAAAAAATACATCTAAGTAATAGGCAACATGACAAATGCAATTCCCAAAGTACACTAAGGCATGGAATCCAAAGGCCCCTGTGGTGTTAAAGATAGTGTGTACAATCCTGTCAGGATGTTTTAGGTATCTGCCAACCAAAGAGTAACTTCTCAGCTAGAACCTCTTCCATGAAGCCATTCTTATCACTACCCAAGGCAAACTCAGCTCCCTCACAGGACATATATACCTTTACAAGATCAAGATGACTGGACTGATCCAAGAACTTAGGAAAATACATTTGCTGATTGGGTAATTATTTTTCTGTCTGTAGGTATAATACCACCTAAGGGCCTTAGTATCAGTATTTTTCACAACTTTTATGATGTAATTATAGCAGTAAGAATTGGCAGTTTATAAAATTTAAATGGGCTACCTGAATTAGAAAATGTTGAAGTTTAAAATGCGATTTCCTCACCAATTCCCTTAAAAGCCAGCAGAATGGATGGGATGAGCCTATGCATATCCTGTGACCATGATACACATCTACTGGGGTAGGTTAACTATTAGTACATGGTTACTTGCAAAAACTGTGGTTAAAATATCCAAATTATTAAGTCTTTTAATTTATATAAAATATATAATGAAGTACACTTCATGTAACTAGTATGATGTGGACCAAAGAACGAATACAAGCTACAGACAAGTGTTAAATTCTAGCTTTCAGTTAACATGCATGTTACCTTGTGTAGCAGAGACTACTGACTACACAATAAACAATATTTCCTTCTTATTTTAAAAGTTTATTTAGGAAGTAACACACCTAATAGGGGATTCCCAGGTGGCACAGTGGTAAAGAATCTGCCTGCCAATGCAGGAGGCAAGGGTTTGATCCCTAAGCCGCAAAGGTTCCCTGAAGTAGGAAATGGCATCCTCTCCAGTATTCTTGCCTGGGAAATTCTGTGGACAGAGGAGCCTGGTAGGCTACAGTATATGTGGTCACAAAGAGTGGGACACAATTGAGTGACTGAGTGCACACACATACCTAATAGACTAAAATTTCTACCTTCCTTGCATGTAAGGATGGCCTAAGAGACTTTTGCAGAAATTATTGGATGAAACTTCTGGTAAAGCACCTTAAGGGTATTAATAGTTGGCTTTTATACTCTCCACGCCCCTAGCTGCCAGTCTTGCCTGAAATCTGGATGTGATGGCAAGAGGGAGCCCAAGCAGACATTCTGAGCAAAACATAAGTCTTAGTGACAGAAGTCATGGACTTGGGAGAACAAAAAGATAAGAGAGACTAGTTCTCTTCTAATAACAAAAGCTAAAATTAGCTTAGAATTGCCAGCTTCTCAAAGAGAAGTAATGTAGCTTACACAAAATATATCAGCTCCTGATATATCTTGTAAACAAGTTATTTTAATATGAGCTTCAATTTCTACACCTGAAAAATTGATGATAACAAATTTTTACTGGAATGTGGTAAGTTTTAAGTAAGAACTTCATTTATAAAGCACTTTAAAAGTACTGCTAAATATGCTGGTTCTTGTGCCTCAAGATTTTCAGGGGCTCTACTTTTAAGCCTTTTTTACCTTAGTTTTTTTTAATTGGAATTGAGTTGCTTTACAACGCTGAGCTAGCTTCTGCCGTACAGAAAAGTGAATCCGCTCTATGTGCACACACACCCCCTCCCTCCTTGTCCCCACGGAGCACGGAGTTCCCAGTGCTCTATGGCAGGCTCTCATTTCTCATTATCTGTTCCATACACAGTAGGACACACATGCCAACCTCAATCTCAGCTTATCCCACCCCCAGCCCCGCCCCCCGTACCCCTCTTAGTGTCTGTCTGTGTCTCTACATTTTAAAATCTTTCAGTATCTGGCGGCTTCCCTGGTGGTTCAGTGGTAAAGAATCCACTTGCCAATGCAGGAGACGCATCGGCGAGATCCCCTGGAGAAGGAAATGGCAACCCACTCCAGTATTCTTGCCTGGGAAATTATACGGACAGAGGAAGCTGGCAGGCTACACTTCCTGGGGTTGCAGAAGTCAGACATGACTCAGCCACTGAATAAACCCCTGGTGAACTTTTTATACTAAAGACTTTCTGCTTAAGGCGTCCACACTAACAAAGATCAGGTATACGGAATCTAATCTGATAGCAACAACTGGTCATAAATGCTTAATTTGAATTCTTCTCTGAAAAATTTGAGTTTCTCTTGAAAAAATGTTAGTTATGGAAATGAAAACCTAACTGCAAGTTTCTGAAAATAAACAATAATGAAGTCTGCTCCCCTCTCCACATTTAGTACTGCTACTATTAATACTTTAGTCAAACTTTGATTAACTATCAATCTAAAAGATGTTTTAAAAGGGATACAACTGGAGAAAGAAGAATGGAACTGGAGGAATCAACCTGCCTGACTTCGGACCACACTGCAAAGCTGCAGCTACCAAGACAGTGTGGTACTGGCACAAAGACAGAAACATAGATCGGTGGAACAAAACAAAGTCCAGAGGTGAATGCACACACCTATGGACACCTTGTCTTTGACAAAGGAGGCAAAAATATACAATGGAAAAAAGACTATCTCTTTAACAACTGGTGCTGGGAAAACTGGTCAACCACCTGTAAAAGAATGAAACTGGAACACTTTCTAACACCATAGACAAAAATAAACTCAAAATGGGTTAAAGATCTAAATGTAAGACCAGAAACTATAAAACTAGAGGAAAACAGAGGCAGAACACTCTCTGACATAAACCACAGCAGGATCCTCTATGACCCACCTCCCAGAGTAATGGAAATAAAAGCAAAAATAAACAAGTGGGAACTAAGTAAATTAAAAGCTTTTTCACAATGAAGGAAACTATAAGCAAGGTGAAAAGGCAGCCTTCAGAATGGAAGAAAATAATAGGAAACAAAACAACTGACAAAGAATTAATCTCCAAAATATACAAGCAGTTTATGCAGCAAAATACCAGAAAAATAAATGACCCAATCATAAAATGGGCCAAAGAACCAAACAGACATTTCTCCAAACAAGACAGATGGCTAACAAACACATGAAAAGATGCTCAACATCACTCATTATCAGAGAAATGCAAATCAAAACCACAATGAGGTACCATCTCACGCCAGTCAGAATGGCTGCTATGCAAAAGTTAACAAACAATAAATGCTGGAGAGGATGGAGAAAAGGGAACCCTCTTACACTGTTGGTGGGAATGCAAACTAGTACAGCCACTATGGAGAACACTGTGGAGATTCCTTAAAAAACTGGAAAAAGAACTGCCATACAACCCAGCAATCCCACTGCTGGGCATACACACCAAGGAAACCAGAACTGAAAGAGACATGTGTACTTCAATGTTCACTGCAGCACTGTTGACAATAACTAGGACATGGAAGCAACCTAGATGTCCTCAGTAGACGAATGGATAAGAAAGTTGTGGTACATATACACAATGGAATATTACTCAGCTATAAAAAAGAATATATCTGAGTAAGTTCTAATGAGGTGGATGAAACTGGAGCCTACTACACAGTGAAGTAAGTCAGAAAGAAAAACACCAATACAGTATATTAACACATATATATGGAATTTAGAAAGATGGTAACAACAACCCTATATGCAAGACAGCAAAAGAGACAGATGTAAACAACAGACTTTTGGACTCTGTGGGAGAAGGTGAGGGTAGGATGATTTGAGAAAATAGTATTGAAACATGTATATTACCATATATGAAACAGATGACCAGTCTAACTTCGATGCATACAAAGTTGGCATGCATCAGGGCACTCAAAGTTGGTGCACCATGACAACCCAGAGGGATGGGATGGGAAGGGGTTTTGGACAGGGGGACACATGCACACCTGTGGCTGATTCATGTCAGTGTATGGTAAAAACCACCACAATATTGTAATTAGCCTCTAATTACATAAATAAATATTTTTAAAAAGGGATACAACTGGAAACTTTGCTTCCCTTCCATGCAGCAGTCAGAATGATTTATTAAAAACACAAATCATGCTATTGGTCTATTTAAGAGTCCTCCCATGTCACCGTATCAGTGAAAACTCAAGGTCTTAATGTCTCATTAGTGATAAATCTGTTAAGGCTGTCATTTTAATTTCTAAAACACAGTGGATACTAGAATGCTTACTGTGAGAAGCATTTTTCAGATATAATACTTACAAGAGCAGGGAAAGACAGTAAAACAGGGCTTTGCATTACCCTGAGTATCACTGAATCCTCACAATGGCCCTTATCTTTAAAAGTATATACCTTTATATAGGTAGGGAACTGAGTTTCATTGAATTCATGAGTCATTGTTAAAAAAAATATATTAGTGAAGATCAATACAGAGAATGTTTAGGGAAAATATAATAAAAGCAAGTGACCTGGAGGTTTTTTATGGAGTCACTGGTTTCAGCACTTGATTCCCACTCTGGATTTATTCTTGTCGTTTTCGGCCTCTGAAGATTTTCCAACTATCTTGCCAGATCAGCCAATTTTAAAAGGTATTTTAAAAATATAGTACATTAAAGGTATTTAGTTGGAGGATATATATCCTGCTATAATGCTGGATACAGAATTCTTACTCGGCTTATATATTTGAAACTCATGCAACCTTATGTTTCTATTATCAGAAACATTTATAATGTGATATATTTATTCTAATAGAACAGATTGTATCTCTGTTCACTTTTTGGATTAAATGGGTAATTTTTTAAAAAAAGATTGAGACATTCAGGGAAAGTGATTCGATCAGTTCAGTTCAGTCGCTCAGTCGTGTCTGACTCTTTGCGACCCCATGAACCGCAGCATGCCAGTCCTCCCTGTCCACCACCAACTCCCGGAGTCCACCCAAACCCATGTCCATTGAGTCGGAGATTAATTCCCATGAATGAATTGTAATCAAGGACCTTAAAAATTAAAACATCATGTAGCCCACTGAGGTTTCCCCAATGGCTCAGTGATAAAAGAATCTGCCTGGAATGCAGGAAAAGCGGGTTCAATCCCTGGAACAGCAACCCACTCCAGTATTCTTGCCTGAAAAATCCTGCCGACAGAAGAGCCTGTGGGCTTTAGTCCATGGGATCAGAAAGAGTCAGACACGACTTAGCAACTGACCACATATTTACTAAAAATACAAAGCTGTTTTACAACTTGTTTTCATTTTTCATTTCAGTCAAGTTTTTACATTTTTGAAAATGGCTAAATGGTACTCCACTGTTATTAAAGTACAGCAGGTTCTACCCTTACCGAATAGGTTTTTCCAGTTTTGGGGTCTTGTATGTACTTAACAGTCTTACACAATCATGTAAGTGTGTGGATACACAATCATATTCAGTGTCTGGATAAATTACCACGAACATAACTGCTACTAAAAGTGTAATGCTGCTACACATTACAAACGCCATCCAAAAGTGAGTACAATCCTACATGGAACACAGTTCCAGTTTTAAAATTGCCAAAGCTGGCAAAAAATAAAATGGAGGATAACTAGATTAAAAAATGCTCCAGTTTAATTTAAACTTAATGGTAAGGCTTAGCATTTTCACTGCCCTTTGCACTTTTCAATGATTTGCCCTTTCCTTTGTCCACTTTGCCATCACAGATTCTTAAGACTCCTCTGTGTATCAGAAAGATGAGCTGTTCTCTAATTTCAGTAAGTTTCCAAGTTGTCTCTTGACACTGACAGTATCTGTCATAGTTCAATTCGTACTTCAAGTTCATCTTAGATTTATTCATGTTTTTTAAATTTCATGGATTTCATCTGTGATGACTAAATATTTGGTCATATTGTGGTGCAAGGCATAAAGCAAGGAACCAGCTTTGTTCTCAAGTTTTCCATTTGCATCAACACTTTTATTGCCCATTTCCCGTGCCAATTCCAGGGTTTTAAAAGCCATTGTCACTACATTAACTCTCTATGTATATATATATGAGTCTGTTTTTTTTCCAATTCTAAAACCAAACTTAGTAACTGTATTAGAATCTTATACCAAGCATCCAAAAAATTAGTTTTTGCAACAATGCAGGGAAAAAGCACAATTTTGGAGTCAGAACAGGCGTTCTGACTCTACTGGCTGTCACAACTTTGACCTCAGTTTCTGCATCTGAGAAACAGGATGAACCAATACCACACATGTGAAAATATATTTTCTAAGTCAAAGTTACAAACACTAAAGTTGGTACAGCTTTGATAAAACCACTAAAGAAGCCAAGAGAATGTTCTAAATTGATTAATGCATAATAAGCGCATTTATAATCAGTTTAGAATTTACCTGCTTTGTGAAAGCTCGTGTGGGGCTCTAGTGTTTGCTCTTTTTGTTTCCAAGAAAAGAAATCCTGAAACACTGCAATCAGTGGCAGGCTGCACAGCCTGAGGGAGAGGCTGGGACTCCTTTTCCTTTAAGCAGAGTTTTGGTAACTGCTCCACATCTACTGCTGAGCGCACGGACACACACACGAGAAGCCCTTTCCCTCTCCCTTCACCTTGAGACTTCGCTGTTGCTCCTACTGTTCCTCTCAGTCGTCCACGGCCAACTAATTCCCCCTCTGCAGGCGGCTGCTGAGGTCGAGACTGAATGTAACCAGGCTGCTGACTCTGCAGTTATATGCAAATAAAGCATTCTTTTTGTGTCAAGAGGTCAAAGACATCAGAGGAAATAACTAGTCAAACAAATCTAAGGCATTCAACCAAACTGATCTAAACTAGTAATCAAATATCTTATGCTTAGGAAGAAATTTCTTCAAGAAGGGTTACCAAGTGAAGTTAAGAACCAGCTTCCAACACCCTAGAACATGACATAGAACCCGATTTTCCCTGTTCAGTTCCTACCTCCTTCACAGGACACAGTTTTTACATTTAATTTGACAGCCTAGGCTGATGAAGGCTTAGCCAGTTTGTATCTCAAGGACCCTCCCCGCAGTGAGACAAGAGTGCCACACTCACCGCAGAGGCGCCCACATGCTGCACCATCTCCTGACCACGGGCCCTTCCTCTCGCTCTCGCTCTGGCTCGCCCAGTCATTTTCCTTTTTCTTAAGAGGAAATAATCATGAAGACAATACTCAATGTTTGCAATTACATTTGAGTGTTTCTACAACGCTATCTTTAAACTGATTTGGTTAAGATTCTACAATAAGCTCCTGGGTAATCACATAGTTTCCTATCCTCTTAAGGCAATATCCCCACCTTCAGCAAACTTAAGGGCTCCTGTACTAGGCGGCAGCCCTGAAGTAGACTTATTTTCATGTAGTATGTCATCTTTCAACTCAATTCATTAGAAAAAGACAAGATATTGGTGAATAGTTCTTTCACATCTAGATATGTAACCTATGAAACAGGGCTCTTAGGGTAAACTTTATGCCAGGCCCTTTAAATAATTCTTATACATTACACTACTGTATCTTCCTGGATCATCCCACAGTTGCATGCAGCTTAATCAAAACCACATCATTTATGTCCCATAATTTCATTCTTGATGAGTGGCATCCACTCTGTCTCTAAGGAAACAGTCATTCATCTCCAAACTACTCCTTTACTGCTCCTACCACACATGATCAACAATTCCCCACATTTTTTTCAATGGCACCCTGTAAATGAGTACCTAATATAAGCCAGGATCTGTCAGGCATCAAATACATTATCATGTATAAAAGGTTCTCCACCCAGTCACCCCCAACTATAGGGTAGAAAGCAGTATCATCAGGTTATTATCAGAGCCAGACTGGCTCTTCTTCACATAAGTGACCTTGAGCAAATCACATAACCTGTGATTCACGTCTTTATTTGTAAAATAGTCAATAACAACCTATACCACACAGATCAACTGAGAACAACTCAATGCGAACACACATAGAGCACAAAGTGCCTGACATACCATGAGCATTCAACACATGTGAGCCCTTGTGGAATCAGCAGAAAAAAAATCATAACTACAAATATTTAAGTTTAACGAGGAACAAAGAAGAATGTTCTTACAAAGAGGAAAGCAGGAACTAATTTACATACTGAAGAGGTCTGTCAGCGACAAAGCTAACATTTAAAGTGAGATGCAGGAGGACTAGGAATTGGAAGGTTAGGTGGGACCACTCTTCAGACAAGAGTGAACAGCTCGTGACTATGTGTTGAGAGCTTGGCTCATCTGCAGGACTAAAAGACGCCCATTGTGGCTGAAGGGTAATGAGCTTGGATTTGACATTCAATTCAGAGAGACTACCTAAGGTTCTAAAGAGGGGCAGATTATTTACAATTAAATCATTCTGCTTTAAGTCAGGATAAGCCTTTTCTGAGTTTTCTCAGCTTCTAAACATTTTTGTTCCATAGCAATCTTCCTAGAAAGACAAATTTAATGACACTACACTTTTAAAGACCTCTTTATCATACACTAAAAGACTAAAAATACATTAGCTCACATACCTGTAAAAACTTTAATGATCTAATCAGCAATTTCCAAAGCAGGTTACACAATATAATCTGCTGAGAAACCAGAATATTAGAACTAATTTTTAATGCCATTATAAAGTATTCTGAATTTACTATATTATAACAATTGCTATACATACATAACTTGGGCCTCCCCAGGTGGCTCAGTGGTGAAGAATTCGCCAGCCAATGCAGGAGCCCCAGGAGACGTGGGTTTGATCCCTGAGTCAGGAAAATCCCCTGGAGGAGGAAATGGCAACCTACTTCAGTATTCTAGCTGGGATAATTCCTAGGGCAGAAGAACCTGGTGGGCTACATACAGTCCATGGGGTCTCAGAGTCTGACATGATTGAGCAGCGAAGCATGTATGCATATATACATAACTCATGCACAGAACACACAGGCGTATATGCCCAAGTCTCTTACTGATGGTCAACTGAATCAAATCTGGAGATCTCTGCTTCAGACTCCAGCAAACACTACTTTCCTCCACGCTCCAGCTATGATAAATTCCTTGATGCACTCTGTCCCAGGGCGCACACATCCTTAGCTAAAGCACCTTACTCTCCTCCCTGAAATGGAAGAATTCAGCTTATCCTTTAAGGATCAGCCCAAAGGCCATCTCGTCCACCTTCCTGTACCAAGCTGTTTGCATATATATTACAGCAACTACCACATTTCATGGGTAAGCAGTTCCTCCTCCCTCTCACACACACATTTCAAGAGCTCCTCTAGACAAGGCTGCTAATCAGTCTAGTCCTTTGTACCTAAGCCCAAAGCTTGGCAACCTCGCAGTCTGTGTGCATATGTTGTAAAAACCTAGTAATAAGCTGAACTGCCACCCCAATAAGGAATTTCTTTAAAAATTACTGCAGTAGTTCTCAGAGCGTGCTCCTGGACTGGCAATACCTAGCACCCGACTGAAATGCAAATTGGAATGGGGGTCCCACTCCCAGCCCCAAAAGAGAAGCCCTGTTCACCAGGCTGCAGGTGGTTCTGATGATCACTGAGCCCGAGGGCCCTGGAGTGCGCTACCCACAGCGTCAAAGCCAGACCCCGCGGGTCGACCCCATACCCGGGTGCACTGCTACGAGCTGGACTCAGCTGTATACTCCCCACTTCAACATGCCCCAGGCTGGACCACAAGCCACTCCCATCCATCACCTGGAGGTGAGAAACCCAGCCGGTGCTCAAAGGCACCACACCAGCTACAAAGGACATCCAGGTCAAGTGGACATCCACCCCAGGGGCAAAGACACTAGTGTCCACACCAAACATGCAGCGGATCCTCCCGCGCCCCAAGGCTGCCCGCCGCGGTCCCCAGTCCTTCTCCCGATCCCGCTGGCTTCCCCGCCCCCACCCGTGCCCACTGACTGCAGAGCGATACAGCACTCAGCACAGGCTAAACGACCGCGGTGGAGGACGCCCCGCCGCAGGGCCGCGGCCTCACCAGGCCCGCAGGCCGCAGCCCGAGGGTAACAACCGTGCCGGCGCCGGTCCACAGCTACGCACTCACGACCTCCCCAAGCTAGCGGACGCCGGGACCACACCAACAGTTACGCGGCGCAGCCAACGGTTTTCTCACACCAGATTCCTCCGCGCCGGGACTTGGGACTTTGAGCCACGATGCCGGCCCAAATGGATTCGTGTGCCTCTCGATCGCGCAGAGCCGCTGGGTTCGCTCTTACCTCGCTGTCCACTCTGGGCGATTGAAGGGCCTGGGGGGGCAGTGGAAATAGAAGGGTCCTCTTTTTTCAGGGCGGATGGACACTGACTTCAAGGAGTAAACTGCTCTGCACGTGGCACCGAACTAACGGCATGGCGGGCAGTGGCCCGTGCTAGGTGCTGATTGGCTGCTGGGGAATGGCAGTTTTGGCCGGGTGCAGAGGGAGGCTGGGCCAGGCAAGCCCCGCCCAGGCCCCGCCCATGCCTCATCAGACCCCGCCCACACCTTGCCTGAGTTGTCCCTGGAACACCTGTGATGAGCAGTTGGCAAAGATTGCAGTGGTCTTGATTTGTTCCTGCTCCTGGAGCCAGGCTGTGCACTCAACATTGCCATTGAGAAACTGAAATTGTGACCAGGTGTGTTTTGAGCTCCCTGATGTTAAAAAAAAAAGAAATTTACTCTTGGGCTGGCCTCTTAAAATAAGCTATTTCATTTATCAAATAAACAAATGAAATTTGAATTTTGCCTCCAAAGAGATAAAACTGCATTCTCAAGCTGGAACGCCAGGTGGCTGGCTGTGTACCTACACATATAACTTTCCAGATAAACAGATTAGGTGCTGAGTGCATGCGTGTTCCCATGGAAGAGAGTGGTTCTCAAATTTATCCTGCATCAGGGTCACCTGGAGGGTTGGTTAAACCACAGATCGCACTGCTCCCGCCACTAGAGCTTCCGGATCTGTAGGTTCATAGGTGGGACCCACTAATTTACATGTCTGACAAATTGCAGAACATGTTCATATAACTGGTCCAGTGTCTGCATTGATAGCAGAGGCAGTGAGCTCCATGCCCTCAGTAGAAGTTCATTTCCTCACTGGACAAAACCAAAATAGTTAAAACTGAATATTGTAAAATAGAACAGAATTATTTGTCAGGCTAGAAAGTGGGACGGGTGGTGACCATGTGACTAGTTAAGTCTAGTAACAATTCAGTAACTTCCTTATAGTGGGGTGTAGGTGGACTCATGAGAGTTGGACAGCAAGGAGATCAAACCAGTCCATCTTTAAGGAAATCAACCCTGAATATTCAGTGGAAGGACTGATGCTGAAGTTCCAAGTACTTTGGCCACCTGATTCAAAGACCCGACTCATTGGAAAAGACCCTTGAAAGACTGAGGGCAGGAGGAGAAGGATGCAACAGAGGATTAGATGGTTGGATGGCATCACTGACTCAATGGACAGGAGTTTGAGCAAACTCTGGGAGATAGTGAAGGACAGGTAAGCCCGGCGTGCTGCAGTCCAAGGGGTCGCAAAGAGGTGGACATGACTTAGCGACTGAACAACAACAAAGGGGAGTGCTTCTAGGGGCTGGCTTTAATGGGACGTTTGTACAACAAACATTTTCTTATTCCTTTTTAAGAGTGTATACTTCGGTCAGAGTCGGGGTGGGGGTTGGAGAGAGCTGCAGTCTCCCCAGGCCACCTCCCCAAGTCCACAGCCCCACAGCTTCATCTGTGAGCTAAAAGGAACAGGCTTTCAGTGTTTCTCATGGTAGCTTAACTGTAGAAATTCAGTGGGGGGTGGTGGTGGTGGTGGTGGTTCTGAAAACACACATTCCCAGGTAATCTTGATTCTGTAGAGTCAAGAGCCCAGAAATCTTGCTTCCTGGGCTGGAAGCAAGGGATTTTCTTTCAACAAGTGACACCAGGTGATTCTTATGCTCAGAGAAGTTTGAAAAATTTGAAACAAGATCTGTGATCTTGACATCTCCCACAGTTAACGAATTCATGAGAAAGGCACTTGAAGTGAGAAGTAGTTTGGGGGGGAAAAGCCTTTAAAGGTTTCACTTTTATTTTTTTATGGCTCAATTTGGAATACATTATGAACTTGAACTTCCCTAGGAAAGACTTAAAATGTTAGTAGAAAGCTGTTCTGTGAAGTTTTGCCAGCAGATGGGGCAACAGAACAAGAAATCTATCTTTAGAGCCTCAACTCAAGGTAGGGTAGAAAAATATCACAAACTAACATTAGAGGGTATAAGTCTCTATATGCCTGGTATGCCTTGGAACTTCTTTTTTTTTTTTTTAACAACTTTTAAACTATTCTTATTTGTTTATATTTATTTGGCTGCATTGGGTCATAGTTGCAGCACACGGGATCTTTGTGGTGGTGCAGGGACTCCCTGGTTGTGTAGCATGGATTCAAGAGGGTACCCACTTCAGTAGTTGCAACCTGTGGGCTTAGTTGCTCCACAGCATGTGGAATCTTAGTTCCCTGACCAGGGATTGAACTCATGTTCCCTGCATTGGAAGGTGGGTTTTTTTTAACCACAGCGCCACCAGGGAAGTCCCTCCTTGGAACTTCTGAAGATACAGTGCTCGCCTGAAATATCACCGAGAGTCTTGCATGTGCAATGTAATTAGTTTCTAAAAAAGTTGTGATACAGTGGGATGGGGGCAAAGCCCATCTTTCTTCTGATGTCTCAAACATCACATCTCACAAATCTTACCTAAAATTTGGAAAGAAAAGCTACTAAGAGAGAGAGGTCGGGGAAACAGTGTTTTAAGTTCCTGAATTGACCACAGGATCAGGGCCCCACTGGCATCAGTTTTGGGGAGCAGTGATATATGCACCTGACTCCAGAATCTGGAAACTAAGTGGATGTACATTCTCCTTCCAGGAACTGTGTCAAGGGGGGGCAAACCAACACTGAAAGTGAAGAGAGTGGGGAAAGTGATCTGAGTGTTGGAGGGAGGGTGGTTTGGGAGATGCCTCAGGGAAATTATGCTGTTAAAGCCTTGAAAGGAATTTGCAGGGAATCATAGGCAAAACACGGACAGGGCCTGGGCAGGGAATTGCAATTGGTCCAGCAGGAGTGATGGGACACGTAGAGGAGTGACAGGTGATAACACTGAAGGGACAGACCAGGCTCTAAACGTTGAGTGACAATAAAAACCGAACATCCTCACTGCTCAATGCACCCTGCTAGCTGCTACAAATACAATATACTCTGTCCTCTTATTGCTGATACTAAGCCCAGGCCAGCTAGGCTGCAGAAGTGGGCCGATCACCAAATAGGGAGAGACGCCGATGCTTTGGCAAACAGGAGCATAAACACCATACCTGAAAAGGTCAGTGACTTCTGGGTCCCAGGCTGTCCTTACCAAGCAGAATGAGGTCCCAGATTCACCGTGGTTGCTTGTTTTGTTTCACTGAAAGGAAATACGCATAACATAAAGTTAACCATTTCACAGCAAAGAATTGAGTGGCATTTTGTACATTCACAATGCTGGGAAACTGCCGCCTCTAACTAGTTCTGGAACATTTTCATCACCCCAAAATTAAGTCCTGTTCCTATTAAGCAACTACTCCCCATTCTTCCCCTCCACCTTCCCACCCCCTGACCGGCACAAATCTATTTTCTGTCTCAATGGATTTATCTAGTTCATTCATTCCATGTAAATGGAATCATATGTGGTCTTTTGTGTCTGGCTTCTTTCACTCAACATCATGTTTTCAAGTTTCATCCATGTTGTAGCACGTGTCAGAGCTTACTTCCTTTTAATGGTTGAATAGTATTCTATGGTACAGACAGACCACCTTTTTTTTTTTTTTTTTAATCAGTTCATCCACCAAAGGATGGGTCTAATGTTTTTACAGAGAAACAGTCCATGGCCATTGAGTTCATGACAGTTGCTCTGAAGAGCTTTCCAGTGGAAGGAAACACAATGAAGAAAAAAAAATCTCAAGTTAATTTAGGTACAAAACTAACCTAAAACTAGTTTAGGTAACATGGTCTTAGTAGGTGGTGGTAGGAGCTGCTGGCTGGAAAGGAAATCATCAAGATTTCATTGCCCAATAATTGCCCAATCATCGAGAGTTTGGAATCCCTCGTGGAGGAGTTTTGATCATACTGTGTAACCCATCAGCTTCTGAAATTTTTAAAGCTGAAAACCAAATAATCAGAGCACATTTTGACCTAGTTCCTTTCATTCCAAGATTACAAAACCTCTTTAAAATCTTTTTTAAATCCAGGTTTTGTAGGTAAAGTGATGGATGAAGCCTTTGAAAAAGAAAAAAAATGCAGAGTAAGTTACCATGTATTCCTTAACTGTAATTTCCTAAATCAGTTATCACATGCTTCATATTTACCTTGGCTTTCTATTTCTGTTTTACTACAGAGCTATCCAGTTTCTCCTCATCTTCTTAAATACCTGATCTAACCAGAGGTGCAGAATGGAAAGGTGGATGTGTGTCCCAAGATACACACAGACACACACACATACACACACACACACACACACACTGAATACCTGGGAATGTTTATTGAAAGGGAAGAGCAATGGGTGAGGATCGAGTTTATCTAAGCACAACTTTGAAAAATTATTTATTTATCCATGTTGGGTCTTAGTTGCAACATGCAGGCTCTTTTTTTAAAATTAATTTATTTATTTTAATTGGAGGCTAATTACTTTTCAGTATTGTAGTGGTTTTTGCTAAACATTGACATGAATCAGCCATGGGTGTACATATGTCCCCCATCCTGAACCCCCCACCTCCTTCCCCATCCCATCCCTCTAGGTTGTCCCAGCATACCGACTTTGAGTGCCCTGTTTCATACTTGAACTTGGGCTGATCATCTATTCCACATATGGTAATATACATGTTTCAATGCTTTTCTCTCAAATCATCCCACCCTCACCTCCTCCCACAGAGTCCAAAAGTCTGTTCTTTATATCTGTGTCTCTTTTGCTGTCTTACATATAGGGTCATCATTACCATCTTTCTAAATTCCATATATATGCGTTAATATAATATATTGGTGTTTTTCTTTCTGACTTACTTCATTCTGTACAATAGGCTCCAGTTTCACCCACCTCATTAGAACTGATTCAAATCACTGCAGTGCACGGATTCTCTAGCTGTGGTACGCGGGCTTCAGTAGTTGCGGTGCATGGGCTTAGTTGCTCGGAGGCATGTGGGATCTTGGCTCTCCAACCTGGGATCAAACCTGCATCACCTGCATTGCAAGGTGAATTCTTAACCACTGGACCACCAGTGAAGTCCCCTAAGTACAAATTTTTCATTGAGCTCTAAATATCACAGTCTGGCCACAGGCAGGATGTTTGAGGGCAAGGGAAAGAGAGCACTGACCTGGGTCTACAAAACTGGTCCGATTCTGTTCTAAGGAGTGGCTGTGGTCACCACGTGTGCTCTCTGGAGTTTTCTCTTCTCCAGAAAAGGAGGCATTGATCTGGACCAGCACTTCTCACAGTGCCGTTCGTTGATGGCCCTGTAGCAGCAGCCCCACCTGCGAGTTTGTACAAAATACACATTTTCAGGCCCTGCACAGACCCGCTAAACCCCGGATCTCTTGGGGCAGTGCACAAGGTTCTACATTAACGCTCTGTCCATGTGATTCTGGTGCCACTTAAGGCTGGGAAGTGTTGGTGCTGAAACTGTCCCCTTCGTGGCCTCATCTTTGTTTTCAGTTCCTCTGAACAGTTAAAAAAAAAAAAAAGCTTTGAACTCCAGCAAGGTTCTCCATCAGAATCAGTACCAGTAGCCTCCAGCCCACAGGGCGCCAACCCCCCCCATCCATCTCTGCAGTCAATGGCACCCCACCACATTGGTCTTTGGGGTCACACACATGCCAAGCTCAGTCCTGCTTGAGGCTCTAACCTGGCTCTTCCCTCTATGAGGGCACCTGCCTCCAGGTTTCTTCTCCCATCCAGGTCTTGTTTACATGTCCCATCTTCAAAAGGCCCTTCCCTAAGCTCCTATCCACAGGATTCCCCTCCCCACATGGTCTCTCCAGACTAGCCCATCATCTGCTACCACAGGGCCTTTGCACATCCTGTTTCTCAATTTGGAAGCTTCTTCCACTAGACCATCACTGCTTTCCATACAAATGTAGCCTCCTCCCAGGGCCCTTTCCCTGAGAGTCCACCTAAAAGAGCCTTTTACCCACCGCCTATCACTCAATCCTTACCCTGCTATATAGGTGCTAGGGCTTCATAACAAATTATCACAGACTTGGTACCTTAAAACCACAGAAATTTATTGGTTCACAGTTCTGGAGGCCTTAAGTCTGAAATTAAGGTCAGAAGGGGCATGCTCTCCAAAGGCTCATAGGGGAAAATCCATCTTTGCCTCTGCCAGCCTCTGGTGGCTCCAGGTGTTCCCTGGCTTCTGGCTGCCTTGCTTCAATCTCTGCCCCCATCTTCATTTGACTTCCTTGGGTGTCTCACTGTGTCCTCTTCTCTTGTTATGAGGACACAGGTCACTGGATTTAGAGCTCACCCTAAATTCAGGATGATTTCATCTCGAGGTGCTTAATGAATTAATTAGAGATCCTATTTGCAAGTAGAGCCACAATCTGAGGTTCCTGGTGGCCATATATTTTTAGGGCACAGTATTCTACTTCCTATGGGCCTTTCCAGGTGGCGCTAGTGGTAAAAAGTCTGCCTGCCAGTGCAGGAGGTGTAAGAGACACCGGTTTGATCCCTGGGTTGGGAAGATCCTCTTGAAGAGGGCATTATAACCCGCTGCACTATTCCTGCTTGGAGAATCCCATGGACAGAGGAGTCTGTTGGGCTACCGTCCATAGGGTCGCACAGAGTCGGACACGACTGAAGTAACTTAGCACGCATGCACACATTTTACACCTCACACCCGTTCTATCAGTTATCAAGGTCACTTCTGTTACCTGGCATTACAAGCTTATTTATTATCATCCAGCCTGATAGAATATAATCTCCATGAGGTCAGGGAATGTGTTGCATCCACATGTGAAAATAAGCGAAAGTATTAGTTGCTTAATCATGTCTGACTCTTCACATGTGGCATGTCCACAGTGTTTAGTCTTCATCTTATAAAGCAAAGCAAAACAAAAGAAATCACTATCACTGCTCTTTTGTCTTTCCCCTTCCAAGTGCATCTCTTTGAAAGAACAGGTTACTCTTTGTTTTTGCCCCCTCACCTCCCATCCACTTCTTACCCTCCCACAGTGGGATTTTAATTCTCTAAAACAATGGTCCCCAACCGCTGACCATGGACCAATACTGGTCTGTGGCCTGTTAGGAACTGGGTTGCATAGCAGGAGGTGAGCAGTGGGCAAGCGAGTGAAGCTTCATCTGTGTTTACAGCTTCTCCCCATCACTCCCATTACCATATTATCACAATGTATTAATAATAATAGATGGGCTAAAGTGCACAATAAATGTAATGGCCTTGAACCATCCAGAAACCATCCCACCCACCAGCACCATGCCAGTCCATGGAAATATCGTCTTCCACAAAACCATTCCCAGGTGCCAGAAAGGTTAGCAATGGCTGCTCTAAGAGACTTCCATGAGCCTAGAACCTTCCTTGTCTCCAAGTCCAGTGGACACCTGTTAGACCTACCTGTCTTCTCGGTACCTATTTAGAGTGATGCTGCTTCCGTCCATCACAACAACATCCTGTCTTGCTTCCTATGATCTGGGTTTTCTTCCTCTATGCTGGTTGGTCCTTCTACATATGATTCATGAGAGTTTCTTCTGCCCATCTCCTAAAGGTCAATGGATCAAGGTTCTCAAAGTGTGGTCTCCAGGTTAGCAGCATCAGCTTCACTGGAAAACCACTGGAAATGCAACTTCTTGGATCTCACTCTAGAGCCATTGAATCAGGAACTCTGGGAGTGGGGCTAGAAATTTATGTTTAACCATAATGCCAGTTGATTCAAATTCACCAGATAGTGTAAGAAACATTGTACTAACCACTGGGCTAAGATGTTAAGCTTACCACCTTCCTCCGTCTTTTGGGGTACCATGATGTTAAATGGTCTTTTCAGCTTAAAGGGCCTTAAGTCTGTGTTGAGCTTATGTTTGGCTCCCAAGCTTTGTATTGGTAGCTTCTCAAAGCAGTACTCTCCCTAACAAAGTCTGTCTTCAGTTGCTTTGGCAGTGGTCTTGCAAGCAGGCTGTATAGGACAGCTGTAGGAGGTAAGGAAAGAGCTTCTACTCATAATTAGCTTCTTTTTTAAATAAGAGAACTTAGCCTTTAATAATATTAAAGATGTAGATGACACTGGGTGCCTTCCGGGGTGTCTGTGTCTATATGAGACACCCATGGACAAAGGGTAAGGGATGTCCTACCTCCCACCTGTTGTCAGACTATTGTGATGGGCTGCAGCTTGCATGTGGCCCAGGGCACAGTGATTCATGTAACAAGATCTAACTCTCTCTGGACCAAATCTCATGAAATGCAAAAGCATCTTGAAAAGATTATAGAAACTATGGGTGGGAGAGAAAAAACAACAACGAAAAATGCAAATATAAGCAAACAACAAGAGTGTCATAGAGCTGACGTCTGTATTCACGGTGCAAACTCTTTGCACTCCTAAATGCTGAAGTGTTTAGATCTGACAGTCACATTGCTCTCCTAAAAAATATTTTTATTATTAATAATTATTTCAGGGATAAAGCGCTTTTAGTAGATAAAAACTTCATGTTTAAAATGAAAGATCTTCGTTTTGGAGTATCCTGCACCCAAATTTTTTATTTTTAATTTTCATTTTGTAGTGTGTTTTATCATGTGCAGTGGTATATGGTAAATACCAGGCTTCCCTGGTAGCTCAGCTGGTAAAGAATCCACCTGCAATGCAGGAAACCCCAGTTCGATTCCTGGGTCGGGAAGATCCCCTGGAGAAGGGATAGGCTACCCACTCCAGTATTCCTGGGTTTCCCTGGTGGCTCAGATGGTAAAGAATCTGCCTGCAATGTGGGAGACCTGGGTTCGATGCCTAGGTTGGGAAGATCCCCTGGAAGAGGGCATGGTAACCCACTCCAGTATTCTTGCTTGGAAAATCCCCATGGACAGAGGAGCCTGGCGGGCTACAGTCCATAGGGTCTCCAAGAGTCGGACATGACTGAGCAACTAAGCCCAGTAGAGTTCAATTCAGTTCAGTCGCTCAGTCGTGTCTGACTCTTCGCGACCCCATGGACCACAGCACGCCAGGCCTCCCTGTCCATCACCAACTCCTGGACTTTACTCAAACTCATGTCCATTGAGTCAGTGATGCCATCCAACCATCTCATCCTCTGTCGTCCCCTTCTCCTCCTGCCTTCAATCTTTCCCAGCATCAGGGTCTTTTCGAATGAGACAGTGTTTCAAATCAGGTGACCAAAGTATTGGAGTTTCAGCTTCAGCATCAGTCCTTCCAATGAATATTCAGGACTGATTTCTTTTAGGATGGACTGGTCGGATCACCTTGCTGTCCAAGGGACTCTCAAGAGTCTTCTCCAACACCACAGTTCAAAAGCATCAATTCTTCAGCAGTCAACTTTCTTTATAGTCCAACTCTCACATCCAGACATGACCACTGGAAAAACCATAGCCTTAACTAGACGGACCTTTGTCGGCGAAGTAATGTCTCTGCTTTTCACTGTGCTGTCTAGGTCGGTCATAACTTTCCTTCCAAGGAGCAAGTACCTTTTAATTTCATGGCTATAGTCACCATGTGCAGTGATTTTGGAGCCCCTCAAAATAAAGTTTTCACTGTTTCCCCACCTATTTGCCATGAAGTGATGGGACCAGATGCCATGATCTTAGTTTTCTGAATGTTGAGCTTTAAGCCAACTTTTTCACTCTCTTCTTTCACTTTCATCAAGAGGCTCTTTAGTTCTTCTTCACTTTCTGCCATAAGGGCGGTGTCTGAGGTTATTGATATTTCTCCCAGCAATCTTGATTCCAGCTTGTGATTCACCCAACCCAGCATTTCTCATGATGTACTCTGCAATATAATGCATGATGTACTCTGCAGTTTTCATTCCAATCCCAAAGAAAGGCAGTGCCAAAGAATGCTCAAGCTACTGCACACTTGCACTTGTCTCACACGCTAGTAAAGTAATGCTCAAAATTCTCCAAGCCAGGCTTCAACAGCACGTGAACTGTCAACTTCCAGAAGTTCAAGCTGGTTTTAGAAAAGGCAGAGGAACTAGAGATCAAATTGCCAACATCCGCTGGATCATCGAAAAAACAAGAGAGTTCCAGAAAAACATCTATTTCTGCTTTATCGACTATGCCAAAGCCTTTGACTGCGTGGATCACAACAAACTGTGAAAAATTCTGAAAGAGATGGGAATACCAGACCACCTTACCTGCCTCTCGAGAAACCTGTATGCAGGTCAGGAAGCAACAGTTAGAACAGGACGTGAAACAACAGACTAGTTCCAAATAGGAAAAGGAGTATGTCAAGGCTGTATATTGTCACCCTGCTTATTTAACTTATATGCAGAGTACATCATGAGAAAAGCACAGCACAGCACATGGTAAATACAGTAAGTCCGCTATATGCAAACTTTGGAGTTTTGAGCTTTCAAAGATGCTCACGTGCATTCACAGGTCCAGTAATTTAAGTCAGTTCATGTGTCTGGCGTACACTGTCACATGCGTGCATCCTCTCTAAGTGGTTATGCTTTTGTGTACTTTACTGTACACGTTCCATATAGAGTACAGTAGCGCAGTATCTTTATTTCAAGCCCAGGGTATGAGTGAGTGAAATTGAAGCTCACCCTCCATCTGCGGTTGCTGACAATCCTTCAGCTCTACTATCTCCTGCCTCCTCTCCCTCCTCCGGTCAGTAACTCTTCTTACTTGTTCACTGGATGCCAGCCTCTGTATGTCAGCTGTTCTACTGTCCTAATGTACTTTTCAAGGTCCTATACAGTAAGACTAAAAATGTTCTGTTTATTTTTTGTGTTTGCTTTTCTGCATTATTTGTGTGAAAAGTATTCTAGACCTATTACAGTACAGTATTATATAGCCAATTGTGTTAGTTGGATACCCAGGCTAACTTTGTTGGACTTACAAAGTAGATTTATGGATATGCTCTTGGAACAGAACTCATTCATCTGTAGGAGACTTACTGTATGTATAATGGCATATTATAAATAAATACACATGTATTGAACATACATGTTCCAAGTTTTGCTGTTATGGCTGCATGATCAAAATTGCTTGGAGGCTGCTGGGTGGTAAGTTGAGGTCCATGTCTGCAACCTGGGGTGCCTACCCTCTGCTGCTTGTCCAGCCCTGTCTCTCCCTACTTGTCTCCCACAGCCCAGCTCTGAGTTCCCGTAGCAATGAGCTTCAAAACAGCTCTGAGGCAGCCCTCCACGTTTTCTTTCCTTAATTTTTCTCCCTGTGGATTAGCATCCTCCTTTCGAAACCCTTCCTCTCTGTGGTGTATGCAGGATGACACTCACCACCATCAGTGAAGTGCATGGATGTTAGTTTCCTTCATTATTTTGAAAGCTCACAGAGGACAGAATCCCCATCTCCCTCAGCTTCACATCGCACAGTGCTCATGTGAGTAGGAACTCAGGAAATGTTTCTTGAATAAATAAGCCAGCTGACAGTCTTCAGCTTATGACGGTGCTAGTGGTAAAGAACCTGCCTGCCAATGCAGGAGACACGAGATGTGGGTTCGATCCCTGGGTCAGGAAGATCCCCTGGAGAAGGGCATGGCAACCCACTCCAGTATTTTCGCTGGGAAAATCCTGGACAGAGGAGCCTGGTGGGCTATAGTCCATGAGGTCACAAAGAGCTGACCATGACTGAAGCAACTTGGTATGCAGCGCAAACACTTTATTCAGGGACTTTCCTGGTGGCCCAGTGGTTAAGAATCTGCTCTGCAATGTGGGGGATGCAGCTTTGATCTCTGGTGGGGAAACTAAGATCCCACATGCTGCCAGGCAACTACAGAGCCCTTGCACTTATGCAAAGCACAAAGATCGATGTCTGCCGCAGCTAAGACCTAACATAGCCAAATAAATAAATAGCTTTTTAAATTAAAAACAACAGTTCACTCATTTCCATCCTTGTATGCCTTTCAGAAATCAGGTGAAGAGTGTAAGTCACTTATGATCAGCTTCTTTATTCTCCCACGTGTGTGTTTAATTCTCCTTCAAATCGTGGATCCTACTCTCTGAACTTTTTTCTTCTTCTATCTTTTGCTAATAGCTGTGCATTTTTTGTTTTGTACTGTGCTGTTTTGCTGGGAAGTGGCAGTAACCACTGGCTGTGTTGCTCCTGACTTAGATGAAATGCAATTGGTGGCTCAGATGGTAAAGCGTCTGCCTGCAATGCAGGAGACCTGAGTTCTATCCCCGGGTTGGGAATATCCCCTGGAAAAGAAAATGGCAACCCATTCTAGTACTCTTGCCTGGAAAATTCCATGGATGGAGGAGGCTGGTGGGCTACAGTTCATGGGGTCGCAAAGAGTCAGACACGACTGAGCAACTTCACTTCAGGGACCCCAGGGGCCCACATTGTTACCCTCATAACCCATAAACCCTCCCCCAGGAACTTAGGGTTCACTTTAAATTAGTCTTAACTATTTGTGATGGTCCCAAAATCTTTGCCAGTGGATGCTTCTAGATGTTGGCATGTGAGACAGTTCTGGCCAAATACCCACGAGAGGCTGTTGGCTGGGGTCACTAAAATAAAGAAAAAAAAATGAAGAGTTGATCTACCCTGCCTTGGGACATTGAAGTATGTGATGTCCAGACCTGCTGTGACTCTAAGCAAGGTAGCCCGGGGGGAACTCTTCTTTGGGCCTTAAGCCATTTGAATCAGGAAGTTCAGGTTGTTCTTACAGCCCAAGACACCCTACATCAAGATGTTTCCACCCCAAGGTGTGAGTTGGAACCTCCTGAGAAGCTTACATGTACAGACTCCTGGCTCCAAACCTGAACAAAGATTCCATAGAATTGAACTTTGCATGTAGATTATAGTGATCTCAAATTTTAGGAGGCTTTCTAATTGATTCTGATGTTAGTAGAAAAGATCGAGTTTGAGGATTGAAGTTATGATTTTGAATGAGTTTTGAAGCAGAAATAAAATTCACAATTTACTTGGGGAAACTCCTGTTTTGACAAATATGCTACTCCCTTGGTAAACTACAAGGGTAACTATCTTGAGGTAAAGAAGTACCCTAAAATATATGTTCTTGTTCTGTTTACTCATCATTTATTAGCCTCTATTCTGAACAGAGATGAACCTCCATCTCTACTGATATCCAGGTTATTTTGTACATTGGTACAAATTGTCACAACATTCCAGCATCTGTAGTACATGGAGGCTACATATTATAGAGAATTGTACATTGAAAAAATATTCAAGAAACAGTTCAGATTGTTTTGAATGACAGTAATAAAATCACATATACAGAATTAAATTGGTTGGTAGAAACTTCAGTTTTTCCCTATGTTTAATAATATAGTTACTCTGGGATTTTAACCAGTATAAATACTAGAAAAGCATATGAACTGACCCATAGCAGAGGTAGAAATGAGTTAGGTCATGAATGGGCCAACTCCACCTGTACTATTAATTATTTATGTATTGGCATCTTTGAAATTTCATCCATCTTCACTTCAGTTCTTTAATTCAAAGAGCAAAAGCCAAACACTTGCTGTTTTGTTTGCTACAAAAATCAGGATCAATTAGATTGAGCTACATGACATGAGGTTTCACTGGTCTATTGTAAAGAACTGTACGTGATGAGGATTTTCTTCCTAAATTAGTCAGAAGGACCATAGAGTATTACTCTGAAAATGTAACTTTGAGACAGTTTGTACAGTTTGGTGAGCAGAGCTTGGACTTTAGCGTTAGACAGACCATGGAGTAAGTGTGTGAGATCAGGAGTTCACAACCTTTGGAAATCTAGAAGTTGTGAACTCAGCTTTAGAAGCACATATGTATGTATACATGAGTGTGCATGCAATTTCCTATATATTATCAAAGTGTTTTGGACTCTAGTGAATTCTAGACTCTGGCTATGGACTAGGCTGACCACACTAGGTATTTTTGCAGCCTAAGCACTTATCTATACCAGTAATGTCGATAGAATTTCTGTTTAGAAGAGGTGGTGGAACTCATGGAGGGGAAGGGGCCTGGGGTCCATGTCTGGAAGCCTGTTGGCTTGGCAAGCACACTGCTGTGACTAAGTTTTATATGTACTTGGACTGACCTAGTCATAGCTGATAGATTATGGGGGTAGCTAAGCCCTCATATGCACCTACTTCTTGCTGTCACTGTTAGAACCTCACAAAAATATTAATAATTGCTCAATAAAAAAGAATGAAATAATGTCATTTGCAGGAACATGGATCAACCTAGAGTTTATCAAACTAAGTGAAATACATTAGACAGAGAAAGACAAATATCATAAATAGCACTTTTATATGGAATCTAAACCAACAATACAAATTAACTTATTTACAAGACAGAAGTAGAATCACAGTTCAGTTCAGTCGCTCAGTCGTGTCCAGCTCTTTGTGACCACCTGAACCACAGCATGCCAGGCCTCCCTGTCCATCACCAACTCCCAGAGTCCACCCAAACCCATGTCCGTCGAGTTGATGATGCCATCCAACCATCTCATCCTCTGTCGTCCCATTCTCCTCCTGCCTTCAATCTTTCCCAGCATCAGGGTCTTTTCCGATGAGTCAGCTCTTCACATCAGGTGGCCAAAGTATTGGACTTTCAGCTTCAACATCAGTCCTTCCAATGAACACCCAGGACTGATCTCCTTTAGGATGGACTGGTTGGATCTCCTTGCAGTCCAAGGGACTCTCAAGAGTCTTCTCCAACACCACAGTTCAAAAGCATCAATTCTTTGGCACTCAGCTTTCTTTATAGTCCAACTCTCACATCCATACATGAACACTGGAGAAACCATAGCCTTGAAAGAGTCATGGTTGCTACAGGGAAAGGGGAGAGGGTTAAATTAATAAGAGTTTGGGATTAACAGATATAGACTAATATACATAAAATAGATAAACAAGGACCTACTGTATAGCGTGGGGAAATATTGAATATTTGTAATAATCTATAATGGAGATTAATCTGAAAAATAATGTGTATACACACACACACACACACACAGGGGATGTAGGTTCGATCCCTGGGTTGGAAAGATCCCCTGGAGAAGGGAATGCCTGCCCACTCCAATATTCTTGCCTGGAGAATTCCATGGAGGAATGGAATTCCTCCAGAGGAGCCTGGCAGTCTACAGTCCATGGAGGTCACAAAAGACACGACTGAGTGACTAACATTCACTCATAACTGAATCACTTTGCTGTGTGAAACTAACTTTGCTGAAACTAACACATTGTAAATCAACTATACTAAAAAAAACAAAAACAGTGGCTCGGTTAACATCTGTTGAAGGAGCAAATGATGGAATACACATTTATGGGCATGTGACCTTGAGCAAGTCACAGCTCTCTAATACCCAGTGTCTCATTATCATATAGGAACCCAAAATTCCGGCCTCATAGGATTGTCAAGAAAATTAAATGAAATACATAAACACCTAAAACTATTCCTCATGTAGAGTAGGTGCACAATAAATCTTAGTGTAGGACTGAGAATGCGGGTCTGTGAACCTGTGTTGAAGGTAGACAAAGTTACAGTTACTTTGGTTTTGTTTTAATGAACACAAAACCTTAATCATTTGATAAGTGATGATGCATGAGAAATTTTTGCTATGTTAAATTTTGTTAACAAGAACCAGGGATAATGCAGTCTTAATTGGGTTTAAATTTATCTTTGTACTTTAAGGAGGGGGTCAGATGTAAAGCAATGGTGCAAGCAAGATTACAGAGACAGATTTAACCTACTTAAGAGAGAAAGCTGTTCTCAAACTGCGTAATATATTGCATATAAACTGTTAATAGTACATTACTTTTATCTGTTTAAGGTGATCCTCTGTTTGTAAACTCATCATTAGCAGTTTATCCTTGTTGCTACATATATTTAAAATTAGTCAAATTGCTTTTTAAAGAAAATATTCCAAAATTCTTCATCCCTGCGAAATCAAGCCTATTGCTCTTCCATTTAATCCTGATTATTATTGTTGTTGTTGTTTAGTCACTAAGTCGTGTCTGACTCTTCTGCGACCCTATGGACTGTAGCCTGCCAGACTCTTCTATCCATGGAATTCTCCAGGCAAGAATACTGGAGTGGGTTGCCATTTTCTTCTCCAGGGGATCTTCCTGCCTCAGGGATTGAACCCATATTCCCTTCACTGGGAAGGAAGGTGGGTTCTTTACCACAGAGCCATCTGGGAAGCCCTAAACCTTATCAGTAACATTTAATATTTTTTTTTAATAGCTGTGTTAGTTGCTCAGTCATGTTCAACTCTTTGTCAAAATAAATAATGAAATTTTACAAAGTGTGGGAAACAGAAGAAAAAGCTCCTCTATCATCTCAAGAAACCAATATTGCTTTGTAACATTTTGGTGTATTGTCATCTGTTCTTTCCCCTATATTTATATACATATCGATCTCTGGGTCAGGAAGACGCCCTGGAGAAGTGAATGGTAACCCACTTCAGTATTCTTGCCTGGAGACTCTCATGGACAGAAGAGCCTGGCGGGCTATGATCCTTAGTGTTGCAGAGTCAGACACGACTGAAGTGACTAAGCATATTCTTTCAGTTGCAGCCTATACATTCGTATACACATTCAATTTTTTAAAGATTTTTTTTTTTGATGTGGACCCTTTTTAAAGTCTTTATTGAATTTGTCACTGTGTTGCTTCTGTTTTATGTTTTGGTCCCTTGTCTGCAAGGCATGTGGCATCTTAGCTCCCCAACCAGGGATCAAACCCCCACCCCCTGCGTTGGAAGGCAAAGTCTTAATCACTAGACCACCAGGGAAGTCCCTATGCATTCAATTTTCTATCCCATTTTCCCTCTTATTATGTAGCAATCGTGTTATATACATTTCATATGCCACTTTAAGGACCTATGTATTAAGTGAGTTTGCATAAGTTGAAAAACTGTCTCCTTTTGAATTCATTTTTATACTGATTCTAAGTTTTCGACATTGTAAACAATGCCACACCTCACCTATAGCTTTTTCTTTCTCCTGGAAATGTATTGAGGATAAATTCTCTAATGCATGTCTTCTCTCCCAGGGAAATGTTCACTTTTGGGGACCCTTTGTATATTGTAAACTTGCTCTTTATAAAGTGTTGATTGGACTACTTTCTGTTGCTGCCAGCCAAGTAGATGTAAGTTTCGCTGTATCCTCTCTGCTGCTGCTGCTAAGTCTCTTCAGTCGTGTCCGACTCTGTGCGACCCCATAGACGGCAGCCCACCAGGCTCTGCTGTCCCTGGGATTCTCCAGGCAAGAACACTGGAGTGGGTTGCCATTTCCTTCTCTAATGCATAAAAGGGAAAAGTGAAAGTGAAGTCTCTCAGTTGTGTCTGACTCTTAGCGACCCCATGGACTGCAGCCTACCAGGCTCCTCTGTCCATGGGATTTTCCAGGCAAGAGTACCGGAGTGGGGTGCCATTGCCTTCTCCACACTGCATCCTCTCTAGCACTGGGTATTATCATTTAGCAAAAAGTGTAGGACCTTCCCTTGTGGCTCAGATGATAAAGAATCTGCCTGTGATGTAGGAGACGCGGGTTCAATTCCTGGGTCAGGAAGATTCCCTAGAGAAGAGAATGGCTACCCCCTGCAGTTTTCCTGCCTGGAGAATTTCATGAACAGAGGAACCTGACAGGTTGCAGTTCATGAGGTCATAAAGAATCAGACATGACTGAGTGACTAACTGGGGACTGGGCACATAGGACTTACACGCAGAAACTGTAAAATCACATCGAAGGGCATAAAATAAGACCTGAATAAATGGGAGGCCATACCACATCCTAGGATGGAAAGACTATTCTGGCTGCACTGGGCCTTCATTGTGGCATGTGGGCTCCTCCTTTGCAGCACATGGGCTTTTTCTCTAGCTGTGGCATGTGGGGGCTTCTCTCTAGTTGCAGCACGGGTTTCTCTTGTTGCAGAGCATGGGGTCTAGATTGCACAAGTTCATTAATTGCAGTGCAGACTTCTCTAGTTGTGGCACATGAGCTTCGTTGCCCTGTGACATGTGGGATCTTCCTGGACTAGGGTTAGAACCCATGTCCCCTGCATTGGAAGGTGGATTCTTAACCACTGGATCAGCAGGGAAATCCCAAAAACAATTTTAAATGTCATTTCTTCTAAATTAATTCATAAATTGTAAGTATTCCAATTAAATCTTTTATTGGGGAGATTTTTTAAATGATCACATTATTTATATCAGAGGATAAATTAGAACAGCCGTCATAAAGAAAGGAAAATAATAACAAGACATTAGCTTTTCTTACCAAGTATGAAAACTTGATTCCAAACAAAATGGTATTGACATTGGAATTGACAAATAGACCATTGGGGAAGAATGGTCAATAAGAAGTAGATCTCAGCATAAATGAAATCTGATAGAGCAAAGGTGATTTTTCAGTTGAATAAGGAAAAAGATTTTTAGATAAATGAGTGGCACAATCAATGTAATATCTCATTGCATATTTAACTTACAATGTATACAAATTCAAATTCCTGATGAATTAAAGATTTACACGCAAAAAATAAACACAAATATTTGAAGAAAATTTGGGAGATTCTAAGTTGCAGCCTAAGGGTTGAAGAGGTCTTTGTAACTTAGAAAACCCAGGAAATATTAGGTTGGTGCAAACATAATTGTGGTTTAGGACCATGAATTTTAAATTATTATAGCTAGGCTCCAAACGTATCTTTATTAATCAAAAGGAACCATTATATTCAAAACATTTTTGTCAATGAAAAATAAGTTGGTTTATTCATGTAGGTTAAAAATCCATGCTCGAGGATTTGACAAACGCTTGGAAAGCATTTTTTGCCTCTTGCTGGTTATGGAAGCGTTTTCTCTGCAAAAAATTGTCAAGATGCTTGAAGAAGTGGGAATCAGTTGGTAGGAGTCAGGTGAGGCAAAGCTTCATTGCCTGATTCGCTCAACTTTTGAAGTGTTGGTTCTATGACTTGTGGTCGGGCTTTGTCATGGAGAAGAATTGGGCCCATTCTGTTGACAAATGCTGGCTGCAGGCATTGCAGTTTTTGGTGCATCTCATCAATTTGCCGAGTGTTCTCAGATGAGAACAGGATCCAGAAGGGTGTAGTGGATCTGACTGACAGCAGATCACCAAACAGTGACCATGACATTTTTTGGTGCAGGTTTGGCTTTGGGAAGTGCTTTAGAGCTTCTTGTTTCAATCAGTGAGCTGGTTGTCGACGGTTGTCGTATAAAATCCACTTTTTGTCGCACGTCACAATTCAGTCGAGAAATAGTTCGTTGTTGTTGCATAGAGTAAGAAAAGACAACACTTTAAAATGACAATATTTTTGGTTTGTAGTCAGCTCATGAGGCACCTACTTATCAAGCTTTTTCACTTTTCCAATTTGTTTCCAGTGCCAGATGACCAAAGAATGGTCCATGTTGAATTCTTTGGCAACTTTTCGTGTAGTTGTAAAAGGATCAGCTTTGATGATCCTCCCAGTTGGTCATGGCCTAGTTCCAATGGCCACTCACTAGACTCCCCAACTTCAAGGTTCTTGTCTCCTTTGCAAAACTTCTTGAACCACCAATGCACTGTGTATTTGTTAGCAGTTCCTGAGCCAAATGCATTGTTGATATTGTGAGTTGTCTCCAGTGCTTTATGACCATTTTCAACTCAAATAAGAAAATTACTTGAATTTTCCTTTTGTCTAACATCATTTTCCTAGTCTAAAATAAATATAAAACAAACAGCAAGGAAGAAGTCATTAGCAAAAAAATAAAGCAAGAAATGAACATTAAAATGATGTATAACTAAGCACATTTATCTAAGACTGTATCCCATTATCAAACAGCAAGTTTCAACCATGCAAAATCAAAATTAGTTTTCTACCTACCTAGTATATATATACTTACCACATGTGTGTGTGTGTGTGTGTGTGTATAAAGGCTCATATATATGGGCTTCCCTGATGGCTCAGACTATAAAGAATTTGCCTGAAAACAGGAGACCTGTATTTGATCCCTGGGTTGGGAAGATTCCCCAGGAGAAGAGCAAGGTAACCCACTCCAGTGTTCTTGCCTGGAGAATCCCAATGGACAGAGGAGCCTGACAGACTATAGTCCATGGGGTTGCAAAGAGACACCACTGAGTGACTAAGCACAGCACTATATATATATATATATATACACACACACACTATATATACACACACACACACACACACACACACATATGTGTGTGTGTGTATATACATGTACACAGTATATATATATGTGTGTATATATATAAAAAGGTATTTAAAAATCTAAGATTTTTGTTCAGCAAAGTGTATCATGAATAAAATACAAGAACAAATGATGTTTTGGAGCAACAACCTGGTCCATAGATGAGCAAGAAAAGGATATGAATAAACATTTCAGAAATGAGCATTAAAATGGCCAATAAGATGTTAAATCTCCCAAGTAGTAAGATGCAAAAGTCAATAACATCAGGGACAAAAAAGAAAGTAACTACAAGGCAGAAAAAGAGTCATGTCTCCAGGACTGCTTATCAAAACAACATCAGATGATTCAACCTCAGCACTGAAAGCTCGAAGTCAGGGAAGAGTATCTTCAACATCTTAAAGGAAAGTGGTTTCCAACCTAAAATGTTCTGCTTACTCTCTCCATTGATCAAGTCAAAGGGTGAAAGGAAGATATTTGAGAAATGTATAGAATGAATCATTTACTCCCTTTTCTCAGGAAGCGACTGAAGAATGTGTTTCACCAAATCAATAAAGGAATAAACTGAGAAAGTGCTTTAACTATTACAGAATGATAGTTAGGGGAAATTCCAAGATGATAATTTGAGGAGGTCTTGAGACAACTGTGGTTGTGCAGCCTTGAAGACCCATTGATTCAGAGGTCTGAACCAATCATTGGTTGGTTCACCTCTCATTGGCCAGAAATGTGTGACATGCCCTTTAATGAACCGATTGTTAGCAAGAATGTGATATATCCCTAAGATCAGGCCAGCCTGACATCCCTAGCTGAATGGGGGAGGTGTGGAGGTGCATACAGTGTTGAACAAAGTCAGTTTCTGTTTGGCAGTAAGAAGAGGGTATTGGATGCTGGTTAAGCCAAGAACAATATCTACTCCAACACTATAATCATATATGAATATATATGTGTATGTGTGTATTCCAGATCACTGAATCTCTTCTAATAAGCTATATATAAAACTGTGTCAGTGCTAAACTGTTTTAATTGTTATTGGTCTTGTTTTAATGTATTTTGATATCTGATGAAGCATTTTGCTCTCTTGCTTTATTTCCCTTACTGGTGAGTTTAACCACATATTTAAAGAATTAATATAAATTATTCACAAAGTTGAAAAAAATAGGAAGGAACATTTGCCAAAGTTTTGGGGATTCTGTTTTGTTTTGTTTCTTACAAAGCTAGCAAAATCAGTCAAAGCTATCACAAGAAAAATACAGACCAATATACTTTATGAAATAGGTACAAAAATCCCCAATACTAGCAAACTGAATCCAGGGCATATAAAAAAGATTATGTACCATGACCAAGTGGGATTTATCTCAGGGATGCAAGGTAGATTTAACATCCACAAATCAATTAATATAACATACCATATCCATAGATTAAAGGACCAAAACCACATGGTTATTTTAATATATGCAGAAAAAGGATTTGACAGAATTCAGCATTCTTTCATGATAGAACATTTGATAGACTAGCAATGGAAAGGACCTTCTTCAATCTGATAAAGGGATTCCAAGAAAAAACCACAGTTAATATATATAAAGTAAAAGACTACTTTCCTCCTAGGATCAGGAATAAGATAGGAATGTCAGCTCTCACCACTTCTTTTCAACATTGTATTAGAAGTTCTAGTCAGGATAATTAGGCAAGAAAATGGGGGGGAAAGGCATTCAAATTGGAAAGAAATTAATAAGACTTCCTCTATTTGAAGATGCTGCCATCTTGTATATAGAAAATCCTAAGGAATCCAGCAAAAACTGTTAGAATTAATAAAGAGGTTCAGTATAGTCATGGGATACAATATCAATATACAAAAATTAGTTGTATTGCTATATACCAACAATGAATAATCATAAATAAAATTAAAAAGCAATTCCGTTTATATAGCATCAAAAAGGATAAAATAATTAGGAATTACCTAACAGAAGAAGTATAAAATACATACTTTGGGGCTTCCCTGGTGGCTCAGATGGTAAAGAATCTGCCTGCAGTGCAGGAAATCCAGGTTCAATCCCTTGGTGGGGAAGATCCCCTGGAGAAGGGAATGGTTACTTCCTCTAATATTCTTGTCTGGGAAATCCCATGGACAGAGGAGCCTGGCGGGCTACAGTCAATAGGGTCACAAAGAGTTGGACACAACTCACCAAGTAACACTTTCACTATTTCTTTCACTTCACTTCGACTACTTAAAAATATTAAATATTTTCATATTTGGAAGAAGATCTAAGAATAAGGAATGGTATGCAGTGTTCATGGTTCAGAAGACTTATATTGTTAAGATGAAAATACCGCCTGACTGATTTAGACATTTAATACCATCCCTATTAAAATTCCAACTGGCTTCTTTGCAAAAGTTGACAAGATAGTTCTTAAACATATATGAAAATACAAGAGACTCCCAAATAGGCAAATCTTGAAAATGAGGAACAAAGTTGATGGACTTATAATTCTCGATTTTGAATTTTACTACCACCTGACCTGCCTCTTGAGAAATCTGTGCACAGGTCAGGAAGCAACAGTTAGAACTGGACATGGAACAACAGTCTGGTTCCAAATAGGAAAAGGTGTACATCAAGGCTGTATATTGTCACCCTGCTTATTTAACTTATATGCCGTGTACATCATGAGAAACACTAGGCTGGATGAAGCACAAGCTGGAATCGAGATTGCTGGGAGAAATATCAATAACCTCAGATATGCAGATGACACCACCCTTATGGCAGAAAGTGAAGAAGAACTAAACAGCCTCTTGATGAAAGTGAAAGAGGAGAGTGAAAGCTGGCTTAAAGCTCAACATTCAGAAAACTAAGATCATGGCATCTGGCCCCATCACTTCATGGCAAATAGATGGGGAAACAGTGGAAACAGTGACTGACTTTATTTTTCTGGACTCCAAAATCACTGCAGATGGTGATTGCAGCCATGAAATTAAAATGCACTTACTCCTTGGAAGGAAAGTTATGACCAACCTAGACAGCATATTAAAAAGCAGAGACATTACTTAGCCAACAAAGGTCCATCTAGTCAAGGCTATGGTTTTTCCAGTAGTCATGTATGGATGTGACAGTTGGACTATAAAGAAAGCTGAGTGCCGAAGAATTGATGCTTTTGAATTGTGGTGTTGGAGAAGACTCTTGAGAGTCCCTTGGACTACAAGGAGATCCAACCAGTCCATCCTAAAGGAGATCAGTCCTGGGTGTTCATTGGAAAGACTGATGTTGAAGCTGAAACTCCAATACTTTCGCCACCTGATGTGAAGAGCTGACTCATTTGAAAAGAGACTGATGCTGGGAAAGATTGAGGGTAGGAGGAGAAGGGGACAACAGAGGATGAGATGGTTGGATGGCATCACTAACCCAATGGACGTGAATTTGAGTAAACTCCAGGAGTTGGTGATGGACAGGGAGGCCTGGCGTGCTGCAGTTCATGGGGTCACAGAGTCAGACACGACTGAGCGACTGAACTGAACTGAACTGAACAAAGCTATAGTAATCAAGATATTTTGGTACTGATGTTATGATAGACATTGATCAGTGAAATAGAACTGAAAATGCAGTAATAAACCCTTACCTATATAGTCAACTAATTTTTCAGATGTTTGGCACAATAATTCAATGAGGAAAGAATATCTCTTTGACAAATGGTGTTAGGATAAATGAACATCCACATGCAAATGAATGAAATTAAACCCGTATCTTACATAGCTTACAAAAATTAACTCAAAACGGATTAAAGATCTAAATGTAAGATCTAAAACTATAAAAGTCTCAGAAAAAACATAGAAGTAAATCTTCCTGACTTTGGGGTAAGCCATGGTTTCTTAACTATAACACCCAAAATACAAATAGAATTTAAAAGAGGTAAATTGAACTTCATCAATTTTTTAAAAAATGAGCTTCAAAGGAGACTATCAAGAAAGTGAAAAGACAAATCACAGAGCAAGGTAAAATATGTATAAATCATATTTTTGATTAGGGAATGGTATCTAAAATATATAAAGAGCTCTGATAACCCAATAATAAAAAGACAAATAGCCTTATTAGAAATGGACAAAGAAGACATAGAGAAATAAAATTTAGAAAGAGTCAAAAAGCATATGAAAAGATACTCAATATTATTAGACATCAAGAAAATTCAAATCAAATCCACACGAGATAGATACCATTTCACACTCACTGCAGATACCACTTCACACTCACTGGGGAATTATGATAAAAAGACAAGTGTTCAGGAGGATGTGCAGAAATATGTCCCCTCATACACTGCTGACAGGAATGTAAATGGTGCAGCTGCTTTGGAAAATAGTCTAATATTTCTTCAATAGGTTAAACATGGAGGTACCCATGACCTAGCAATTCTACACTTAGATTTATACCCAAGAGAAATTAGAACATACCTGCACAAAAACATGTATGGGAAATCTTATAACAACATTATTTACAAAACTAAAAACATGGAAACAACTCAAATATTTATCAACCAATGCATGGATAAACAAAATGTGGTCTCTCCATACAATGGAATATTAACTGGAAATAGAAGGGATGAAGTGCTGACACATGCTACTTTGTTGGGTGTACCTCAAAAACATGATGCTAAATGAAGGAAGACAAAGGACCAAAAAATTATAGGACTCTATGTATAGGAAACCCCACTCCAGTACTCTGCCTGGAAAATCCCATGGACAGAGAAGCCTGGTAGGCTGCAGTCCATGGGGTCGCTAACAGTCGGATACAACTGAGCAACTTCACTTTCACTTTTCACTTTTATGCATTGGAGAAGGAAATGGCAACCCACTCCAGTGTTCTTGCCTGGAGAATCCCAGGGACGGGGGAGCCTGGTGGGCTGCCGTCTATGGGGTCGCACAGAGTCGGACAAGACTGACGTGACTTAGCAGATGTATAGGAATGTCCAGAATATGTGAATCTATAGTGATAGAAATTAGATTATTTATTGTGTAGGAAAATAAATTGAGGTAAAATTAGAAGTGACTGTTAACGTATGCAGGGTTCCCTTTGGGGGTGGGTAATGAAAATGTTCTAAAACTGTGGTGACCTCACAGCTCTGAAGATACTAAAAGCCACTGAATTTTACACTTTAAATGTGCAAATGATAGGGGACCCCAATTAAGCTGTTATGGAGATAAAATGAGATAATGTAGACAAATGTTTGGCACCATATCTGGTAGATCCAAAATTCCCATTAAAAGACAGTCGTAACTAGTGAAGATGCTATTACCAGCATTAAACTCTAGGAAAAGTCCTGTTGTGATTGGTGATGTATGAAACTGATGTATTTATTTAGAGGAAACTGACATCTTTATAAAGTTTAGTTTTTCCATCTAAAAGAATGATGGTGTGTCACTCCAATATTTAGTTCATTTAGGTCATACAAGATGGCCTATGTCACTGCTCACCTGAAAATTCCTCAGCGTGTCCAACATTTATCATTAACTTCCACTTAAACTATGCCTTCATTGTTTGCATCATCACTGTTCTGATAATATAGAATTTTTTATTGGACTTTTGCTTTGTATCAGGCACTTGCTAAGTGGCTTAGGAATAGGATTTGTTTACTTCTCACCACACCCCTGGCCAGCTAAGCCCTGTTATTATCTCTACTTTTCAGATGAAGAAACAATTTGTCCATAGAGACAATTGGAGATTTTTGAGTCCAGGTCTCTTTGAGCCTAAAGCGCATGCTCTTAGTTGCTAAGTGATCCATCCTTTTAAGCAAAAAAGCCTGTACATGTGTTTATATTTCTCTGCTTAAATAAATACACATATTTCAGTGCACAGAAGATCAAGACATTGCAACCATGCTGACACAAATCTCAGTGTAATAGTTGATGGGTGTTATGTTCTGTATGAGCCTATTAATACACAGAAATGACAATGTGTAAATTCACATAAAGTAATTAATGTTACTTGTGTGTTCCTTGACTGTTACTTGATGTGGGTTTGAAAGAAGTGAAAGTGAAAGTCATTCAGTCCTGTCTGACTCTGTGACCCCATGGACTATACAGTCCATGGAATTCTCCAGGCCAGAATACTGGAGTGGGTAGCCTTTCCCTTCTCCAGGGGATCTTTTCAACCCAGGGATCGAACCCAGATCTCCCTCATTGCAGGCAGATTCTTTATCAACTGAGCTATTAAAAAAATGAAACACTTTTGAGGGATGTGAGACCATAATGAAGAAGGTGGTTGACAACATTATGAACACAAGCTAAATATACCAATTGCATAGATGTACATTCTATATTTACCATACTTATATATTCAACTTCTGTTAGGATCTTAGAGGGCTTTCCAAATCTGACCTCATTACTATTTTCTTTTAGATCAGGTTCATTTCTTTTCCATGCCAATCCTTTTCGTTCCTTGAGGAGATTTGATATAATAAATTAAGGGATTGATTCTTACACCGTAAGCTGATAAGAGCTAAGCATGAAATAATTGATCATTCTACTAAAATCTGACTTTTATTCATTACCTTCAAGAAGAACTCAGTGTGAATCAACTTCTACCTAAAAACCACAAAGAACAAATGTTATTGAAATACTGGCTCTGTAGAAACAACAGAAATGTCCATTGGTGGAGGATGTTTGAATGAATTAAGCCATGGATGGTAGAAATTTACAGAGCTGTTAAAATTTATGTGCAGGCCTATGTTTATTGGCATCCAAAAAAAGGTACACAATTCACTTACTGGTAAAAGCTACTTCTGTATAAGACAATCCTTCTCTAGTATCTCTTTCTTCTTCTCTTTTACTCTCCTGAATTTCATTCTATCTCTTTCTCTCCATATACTTAGAGCTATATCCTCTGTGTGTGTGTGTGTGTGTGTGTGTGTGTGTGTGTGTGTGTGTGTGTGTGTTTGAGTCCACAGATGATTCTACAGATCTGGACGGATAGATGCTCTGGATACTGGTAATATGCACTATTTCTATTTTCTACTGTACATATTTTTGAACCATTTGAGTTTGTGTGGGCATACATTCCTTTCAAAGTGATAAAAAAAAAAAACCCAAAAGTTTATTTCTATTAAAAAAAAAATCAGACAACATCTACAATTGACGTTACCCTAGAGGATCAAAACATTTCAACTGTGATTTAGTTTTCATTATCAAGGTCAGAAACAGATCCCAGCAAATCATGATATCGGCGACCCTTTGAAAGCATGACATTTAACATGTCAGGACTGAGCTTGCGAAGGGGTTATGGAACTTTTCAACCCTAATTTTTATTACTTCAATATCAATATAGATGAATATTTCATCAAAACAGAGCACAGTTATGCAAGGCATGCTCTCTCATGATTAGCACTGAGCTTGCCCTGGGCTCTTCCCCCACAGTGGGGAATTTTATTATATAGTAGCCTGCTGAGCTCTCCTGGGGGTCAGGGGGTTAAAGCTACAGAAATATGATTTGTGAATCATCTGAGCTCAGTTTTGTCGCAAAGATAAACAAAAAGATTATCAAAGCCTTTTTTACAGTATTACTTAAATGGCCTGCCACGGGAGAAGGAGGAGAGTTGTGCAGGGCTTGAGAGCTTAATCAAAACCAAACCTGTAAACACCAGTATCACTTTCATGAAATATTAAGGATTTTAAACGCCCCTCCCCACACCTCAAAGTTCCATTCACAATATGGATTATGTTTAGTTTGGAATTGTTTGAGGTCGTCTTCTCCTGGCTTCTCCATAATCCGTTAAATGTTACCAGTTAAAATAAATGTCTGCAAATGGTCTTCTTAGAGATTTCATTTGTCACAATGCTGGGGGAAATGTTGATGGCTCCCCACTTTCCTTGGTATGAGGGATGACCATGTGTTTAGACGCAGTGGGGCTGCTTCCACGCATAGAAAGCAAGCTCTTCCTGTTTTAGTGTTGTGCTCGCTTGGGGTGACTGATGAGGACAAACTACTACCTCAATTCACCAAGCTATTCATCTTCTAGCATCACTGCTGTCTGTATGATGGGAACATGGGTCTTCCTGTGGGAACTGGCTGCTTCCAAAGAGAGACCGGACGTCAAGGGCATGTTTGGATGCAACCACCAGGCTGGTTTTTAACTGCACCCGATGATAATCACTGGAGTAGGAAATGGCAACCCACTCCAGTATTCTTGCATGGGAAATCCCGTGGACAGAGGACCCAGGCCAGCTTCGGGGATCACAAAGAGTCAGATACAACCGAGCGACTGAGTATACACACACGGCAATAATCAGAAACAAAGTAGTTAGTGTAAATGGTACCTTTTTATAAGGATAAAACATTGTTATGTTAAGGTCTTAAAGGTTAAATACTGGTGGTTATTATTATTTATTGAAGTATAGTTGATTTACAATGTACAGCAAAGTGATTCAGTTATATGCATATGGAGGTGGTTTAGTCATTAAGTCATGTGTGACTCTTGTGATCCCGTGGACTGTAGCCTGTCAGGCTCCTCTGTTCATGGGATTCTCCAGGCAAGAATACTGGAGTGGGTTGCCATTTAATACATAAATATTCTTCCTTTTTACGGTTTTTTTATTGTGGTAAAAGTCGCTTTAATATAAAACATACTCTTTTAACCATATGTAAGTGTACAGTTCAGTGATACTAAGTCCATTCACACTCTTGTGCGACTCTCACCATCATCCATTTCTGAAATTTCTCACTTTCCTGAACTGAAACTCTATCCACGCTAAACATTAAGTCTCCATCCCCCCCACCCTAGCCCACCCCACCCCCAGCCCCTGGCATCTACCAAAGTACTTTCTGACTCTATGAATTTGACTGTCCTAGGTACCCCATATAAGTGGAGCCAAACAGTATTTGTCTGCATCTACTGTATACTGGAATGCATTTTTAAAGTTTACTTGTTCCATGTCCTATAAACAGATTGTACCTTCTTTTCTTTCCCCTGTGCTATGCAGTAGGTTCTCATTAGTTATCTGTACGTAGTGGTGTATATAGGTCAATCCCAATCCCCCAATATATATTCTTTTTCATATTCTTTTCCATTACAGGTTATTGAATATAGTTCCCTGGGCTCTACAGTTGGACCTTGTTTATCTGCAGAAGCAAAATAGTTTTGAAGTTGAAATTTCCAGAGAAGCTTCTGCTATCCCATTTTGTACCAAATTTCTCCCAAAGATGTCCACACAGCTTGGAGATTTGCTTTCTCAGAGCCTGTGTGTGTGTGTGTGTGTGTGTGTTTTCTTTTGCCTATTTGATGCCTTTTCCCATCATCTCCAGTTGTTGAAATAAGCCATTTCCCTTACATGTCATTTCCAAATGGAAACAGAACAAAGAAAACAGGACAAAAGAAATCAGGGAATTTTCCAGAGGCACATTTGATGTACAAGTATAAACAGGAAAAGAGATGCCTGGGGAGACCGGAATTGCTCGGGTAGACAGCTGTTAACGCGTGTAGTTGGGAGCTCTGGGGAGATGGGCCGTCGGTGGATTTGTAGAGGAAGAGCTTACAGGGCAGGAGAGGGTGAGAGGAAAAGTCTGCCTTTTCTTTTTTGCTATTTTAAGTTACATCTGTCTTAGCAGAATGCAGTGAGTATCTGGTTTATTCAGCTTTACCAGGAGGCGTTGGCTCAAATAAATAGAAACAGACTTTTGAAAGAGTCTGAACTCCTCCTCTTCGTGCGATTTGTAGGGTGTGATGGCTTTCTGCTCACTGGAGCTGAAGGCACGGGAACGGAAGACCTTCCCGAGCTGCTTAGGGTGGGGTTGACCTTCATTTGGGGATCTTCACATGCTGCTGGGGTTTGACACAGCCTGGACCTATTTAAGAAAAGCTGGAACATATAACAGGGCCAGCCTGGCATGAGGATGTCAGGAGTTATGTTTCAGAACCATAATCCTATTACTCACTTGCTTTTCACTGGGAGACGGCAGCGTCTCAGATGTTGTGTTAAATCTGTTCTCAAAGATCTTGAGCAAGAAACAAGCATTTCTGATGAATGCAAATGGCGTGAAAATGGAAGGGGAATAAGGAAAAAGGAAGGGGGAGACTTCTCAGGACACCCTTGACCCTGAACTTCCTCTTTCAGCGGATACAATTGAAACTGAAGCCTCCTTGCTCCCTAATGGAAATTTTGAAGGGCAAGTGTAGAACCAGAGGATTTTCTTTGTTCTAAGAGGGTCTAACTGTGTAAGTCTTCTTTTCTATGGAACTTCTAAGGTGACCTTTTGCTTGAGTGACAGTAAAGTTGGCAACAGCACATTGAAGCATGGAACCATGGTCTGTACAATAGGTGTAATAAGCATAATCTGATGGCTATGTGTTAAAAGGCACTGAGCTTTTCTCGTCTCACTTCATTCTCCTAGTCATCCTGTAAGGTGAATGTTCCTGGACCAGTTTACGGACAGTAGCATGGAGAGACCAGAGCGATGAAGCAACTTCTCAAGGTCATGTACTAGTAAGTTTTGAGTCATAATCCAAATGCTTGCCCATGAATCCATGTTTTCTGAAGAATCTGCATTGAATCATGAACCACAATTTCAGCAACCTTGTTGGACCCTCCCTGTCACCCCCTTATCCTGCTGATGACATCGTCTTAATGTACAGGACAGTGAAACTAAGCTGACTCAGAGGAAGAGCAATGAATGAAAAAAAAAAGAAAGAAAGTTGGGTAAATCCAGAACGCGGCACACCCAATAAAGACAAAAGCAGGTTCAATTTCGAAAACATGAAGTTAGGGGCTCCTGGTAAGTTTTCAACTTACTAGACAAGAAAGAGATTCAATGTCACTTCTCCCTTTAGTAATTTTATTTGACCTAAAGCTCTCTAAAGAGCACAAAGGTGGAGCCGTGTCATTAAGTTACATCTTCTTCAAGTGTCAGATTTTTAAATGCCATGGCTTAACCTTTTTAATGCCTTAGAACTTTGTTCCCAGTCAGCTAAGTTCTTTCCCTTTTTTCCTTTTTTTTTTTTTTTAAAGTTCACAGGCAGCTGCTGGCCTGGAGCCCTTCTCATAAAGAGCAGGAAGGACCTGAAGCCACAGGCAGGATTAAAGGGCTGATCAAAACCTTAGATCTCAGCTTTAAAGTTGTAATGTACAGTGAATTTGGTTACATGGAAAAGGAAACAGTAATTGTTGAAGTATGTTTTCTTAAGCTACAGAATAATTTTTGAAATGCTTGCCTTTAATCCACAGACAGGCTCGTGTTGGAGAAAATATTGTCTTCAGTTCAGGATCCTTCAGAGCATCTGAAACACTGCATCTTGGAGCTACATATTGTCTTTTTTTCCCCCCCAAAAATGAAAAGATGACTGGCATCCTGGATAAAGTTTGAAAGGTTGCTATTTCTAACTACCTATATTCTGGTACTTTGGCTATGAGCTGTTAGAACAGCTCAATGTCTCTTGATTCTTTATTTAATATTTGAGATAGACAGTGCCCTGGTTTTGCTTAAAAAAAAAAAAAAAAAAAGACACTTGTGAGTTCAGTGTGCCTAGATTAGAATCTAATTGCACCTGGAAGAGAAGGCTGACAATGGAGAGAGAGGAGTCTGCTCATCAGTCATCAAGACCCGATCATCTCCATCCCCACCCCATTTCCTGCCACTCCCCCACCACCCCCGCCAAGTTCACCAGTCACATGGGAGGAATGTGTGTTTCAGGACTTGAGAGCTCCATGTTTGAATTGCCTTTGCTGCTTAGCAGATCTGAGCCCTCATGGAGTTTACGCAACTTTCTAAGCCCCAGTTGGGTGCTGGGGATGTTAGGATACCTAAAATGATCCTTTCCAGGTGACCCGCTTCACACCTGTTGTGAGCACTGCCCCGCTGGTCAAGTGTGATCAAGCAAGACTCCGGAGTTTCTGGAGAGATGAAATGCCAGGGCTTTTTAGAGCAGTGCTCCCACACTCTTAGCAGGGGAGAACCATTGCGTGGTGGCGTTTCCTTCCAATGTGTAACAGACTTCCGCTTTTGTAAAATAGGGTAAAAATAAATTCCCAGAAAAGTGAAATGGGAAAAACAAAGATATACAAAATACAAGCTCAATTTTAAAATCTAGAGTCAACAAGCAACATTGTCCAATGGCAGTAGTACTTACTGGCGACTTCCGTGCTCATCTCTGTCCTAGAAACCCCCAGGAAATGAACACAGGGAGTTGCTACTATTCTCTTTTACAAATCAGGAAATAGGCACAGACAGGCATAGAGAGGTTATGTAACTTGCTGTTGGTCACACAGCAAGGATAGGACCAGGATTTGTGGTCAGGCAGCTGAAACTCGCTATTGGACACAGAATCCTTGTGCACGTTGGTGACTCAAGGCATGGGGTCTGGGGCCAGGTTTTGAATCATAACACCTACCATGAGTTTTGCAGGAGTGGAGACTGGAGGCTGAGGGATACCAATTAGGAATCCATAGTGATAGGGGCCAGAAGCATGGCAGGCAGAGAGATTGGGAAGAATGAATAAAAAGAAAGACTATAGAGTTCAAATTTCTAAAACTTGAAAATTCATTTATTTATACACCCCCAAAAAGATGGAATCCTTCCTAGTTGTGTGTGTGTTTTTATAACTAACCAGGCTAAACCCGATTCTCAAACCTAACAGTTTAAGAAAGAAAATAGACATTATTCCCCTTTGCAATAGATCTCTAAATCCCAAACAAAATACTAGACAATCAAATTCAGTATTAGGCTGAAAGATAATGCACCATGGCCAATTATGGCTTATTTTGATATTATGAGGATAGCCTACTATTTAGAAGTTTATTAATGTAATTCATCACATGAAATGTGTAAAGAAGTTTGATAAATGCTAGAGAGGCACTTTCTAGAACACAAAGAAAACTAGAAGCAGCAAGATACAGCCTTGACATGATAACGAATATTCGCCTTAAACTCAAGTGAAAACGTTCCCATGAGGATAAAAATCAAAGATTTTAAATATATTTGGGGCTTTCCTTGTGGTTCAGCTGGTAAAGAATCCACCTGCAATGCGGGAGACCTGGGTTTGATCCCTGGGTTGGGAAGATCTCCTGGAGAAGGGAAAGGCTACCCTCGCCAGTATTCTGGCCTGGAGAATTCCACAGACTGTGTAGTCCATGGGGTCACCAAGAGTCGGACATGACTGAGCGATTTTAACATTCATATTTGATAAGAGCTTCATAGTGGCTTAGTTGGAGAGAATCCACTTGCCAATTTAGGAGACATAAGAGATACAGGTTTGATCCCTGGGTCAGGAAGATCCCCTGGAGAAGAAAATGGCAACCCACAACAGTACTCTTGCCTTGAGAATTCCATGGACAGAGGAGCCTGGTGGGCTATAGTCCAAAGGGTCACAAAGAGTTGGACACAACAGAGCAACTAAACACACATTCATATTTGATAGTGTTTTAGTTAATGCAAGAAGACAAGAAATAGAAATGAGATATAAATAGCAAAAAGTAAGAGACTAAAGGAATAAACAATACATAAGAAGAAATCCTACATTTTTGCTGATGGCTATAAAAATAACAGAAAGAAACATATATTCCTGGACAAGAATATTGAAGATTATAAGGACATCAATTTCTCTAAAATAATGAAAATATTTAATATAATTCCAATGGGATACATTTAGGAACTATATAAAAATGATTCTAACCTCCATATGGAAGAATAACATACTACAAGATGTACTAGAGATAGTCACATTCTGCTTTAGCCATGCACCCAGAGCACAGAGTTCCTCATCAACCTAACAATCAACTCCCTCAGGCCCTTGGCATGGACGCTGCGGGCTCCAGGCTCCTGCCTGGACTAGCATCTCTCTGTCATGCACCTGGCATCAGCTAGGACTCACCTCTGCCTCTGGCCTGGCAATTTCTGTGAACCAGACAACCTCTTTGTCATCCAAAGATCCCCATCTCCACCCTCTCCAGTGAGGTGTGAGCCCAAGCGAGGGAGGAGCCCTCTGATGTGACCTTCCTCATCCTTTCTCTTGCCGTGCTAAGGTGTTCTGTATTTTGCAGTCACTCTTTTATCATAATTACCTGATTGTTCATATTAAACTTTCTATGTTTAATATCACAGTGCAGTTTCTGTCTCCTGATTGTACCCAGACCAATACTGTGTTAAGTGTACTTTGCGAAAGAATGACAAGGAAGGGCTTATGTTATTGATTAGATAGATAGATAGGGATACAGAATGTTTATTTATTTATTTTAATATTTTAGTAGCTAAGATAGAAGGGGACTGGCAAGGCTATGAACAGTTATTAGAACAGGATACAAAGTCAAGGGCAAGATCAAGACCAAACAAGAATGAAGGTAGCATTTCAAATCAGAGGTAAGGAGTGAATTATTTAGTAGTTTATTTTGGTACAATTAGATAACCATTTAGAACAAAATTAATTCACTGAACTTCTTAATTTGTAACTGTCTCTGAATACACTTTAGATGATCTCACTATTTAAATGTAAAAAATGAAACCAAGGAAACAATAAGACAAAATATTACATGGATATGTCTGTGTTTCCATGGGGAAGAATACTTTTCTAGGGATAAATAAGGCAAACCCCTCAAAGGACATCAAGAAAAAAACAGATATACATAGTCACAGAAACACTTAAATTTTTCCATAAAATTAAAGAATTTTGAGAGCAAACTAAAAATGCAATTGACAAACAAGGGAAATTATTTCTGATTAAGGTTTAAAATTTTGAAAATATAGAGACTTCTTTATTAATCAATAAAGTATGGCTGAAGTGTCCAATGGAAAAGCTGGGTAAAGAATAGATATTCACTCAAATGCCTAATAATTTAAAACACAGCAAATTTCACTAGTATCAAAGGCAAAAACATAGACATTTCAATTTATACTCCTCACATTCCCTTATCACTTCAGTCATGTCCAACACTTTGTGACCCCATGGACTGTAGCCCACTAGGCTCCTCTGTCCATGGAATTCTCCAGGCAAGAATACTGGAGTGGGTAGCCATGCTCTCCTCCAGGGGATTGAACTTGCATCTCCTGTGTCTCCTACATTGCAGATTCTTTACCACTTAGCCACTGGGCAAGCCCACTCCTCACACTGCAAAATCTAGAAAGATAATAGCCTATTAGTGAGATCTACATTAGCAATCTTTCAAGAGGGTATTTTAACAAAGTATATCAAAATTTAAAATATGTAAACCTTTGACATATAAATTCCACCATTAGGAACCTGGCTTTGGGAAATAGTCAAAGGTAAGCCCAAAGACATTTAGGCAAGGGTATTCATTACAGCACCACTCATAATATTGAAAAGCTGCAAACACATCAGATGTCCGATAATAGGTGATTGGCTGAATAATGATAATGAAGCGGGACACTATGCTTCATGATTCCTGCTGCCCATATTCTCCACCTGCCTTTTATCTGTGGAAAAACTTTAGCCCAAAATAAGCTTAATCAGAGAAGTGAGAACATGCAAAAACAAAGGAAAACAGTCGAAGGAGACCGAATATTAATAGTTTAGTCATTTAGCAAAGTCAAGAACATTGAGGGCTTCCTTGGTGACTTAGGTGGTAGTCTACCTGCAAGGCGGGAGACCCAGGTTTGATGTTCCTTGTCTAGGGCTGTAGATAATTTTCTGAGCCATGTCCTGTAAGCGGTCTTACAGATACTAGAACGCTCACCAGGTGGAAGAAGTTAATTGTGTGATGACCAGACTGTAGCCATGACATTAGCTGCCACAGTTCCAAGAACTGGTCTCAAGGAAATGGGAACAAGCTGACCCTGGAACTGAAGACTAACTGTACTTAAGACAATCAAGATGACTCTGGTCAGACCACTGATGACCAATTGCAAGATGACTGTCAGAGTTGACTGTGCTGTTTCTGCATGTAGCCCCCTCACGCTGCCTATAAAAGCTCTTGCCAACTGATTGTTGTGGGGGGAGTCAGTCTTTGGACAGACATCTGCCCCCTCAGCCGATCGTCAACATTCAAAATTAAGCAAACTTTACTTTCCCTCAGTCTTGTCTCTTTATTGACTTTTGAGCAATGAGAGCCAGACCTCGCTTTTTGTTACAATAACAGACATTGAATAATATGCTGTGCAATAATTATCTGTAAGTCACAAAAGAATTCTTAATGGCATGTGAGACTGTCACAGTACATTTTAAATTGAAAAAGTGGCATATTAGAGCAAACTGGCTATCTATTTTACATGTGGTAATGTATATGATTCAGTACCATAATAACATTGTAATTAGCCTCCAATTAAAATAAATAAATACGTTTCTATTAAAAAAGGAGCGAACTGCATACATATGAATTATTTATCTAACCATTTTTAGAAACTATCTGGCTAGTATCAGACTATCATCATGTAAAAAAGCCCTCTTTCTGGAGGTTCTCATACTCATCTGCGTCTATTTGAAATGACTTTTTCTGCTGGTTTGGCCCAGGTTATTTCCTTGCCTAACTTCCATGGAGAAGAACATAAATACAAGACCCTCTTTCTCCAGAAATGAATCCATCTCTCCCAGATAGGTGTATTCCTATCCCTGACAGCCAAGCCTCACAACTAGGGTCATATGAGTCTACCTCTTTTCCAGTCCCATGGAGCATGGCAGAAAGTGACGATCCAGGGACAGTTTGTGGGGTTGGTTTCTCAGACAGATGTAATCAAACAGGACACCAGCCAGGCAAACAAACCACAAGGAGTGGTGGGGAAGATAGTGTCCAGGCTGGGAGAGACCGCAAAGAACTAAAACAGCTTGGGAAGAGAGTGAAAATGCTAGCTGACTTAACTAAAATATCTCTCCTTTAAGACTCCCCCTTTTTTAGAACTCTTCTATGTTATGTGGGGAATGTAAATTGGTACAGCCACTATAGAAAACAGTATGGGGGTTCCTGAAAAAACTACATATAGAGCTACAAAAGGATCCAGCAATTCCACTTCTGGGCATATATCCAGAGGAAAACATGATTTGAAAGTATACATGTACCCCAATATTCATTGCAGCACTGCTTGCGATAGCCAAGAAATGGAAGCAACCTAAATGTCCATCGACGGATAACTGAATAAAGAAGATGTGGCACATAGATACAATGGAATATTACTCAGCCATAGAAAAGAATGAAATAATGCCATTTGCAGCAGTATGGATAGACATGGAGATTATCATACTAGGTGAAGTAACTCAGACAGAGAAAGACAAATATTATACAATATCACTTATATGTGGAATCTAAAGAAAATGATACAAATGAATTTATTTACAAAGCAGAAACAGACTCACAGACTTAAAGAATTAAATTCTGGTTGTCAGAGGGGATGAGTGGGAGGAGGGATAGATAGGGAATGACATATACGCACTGCTATATTTTAAATGGATAACCAACAAGGACCTACTGTATAGCACAGGGAACTCTACTCAATATTCTGTGTTAACCTAAATGGTAAAAGAATTTTCTGAATTCCATGTATGTGTAGCTGAATTGCTTTGCTGTACACCGGAAACTAACACAGCATTGCTATTCAACTGTACCCCAGAACAAAAAAAATTTATAAAATTTATTTTCATCACAAGAAGCACACAGACTATATACAGTACACACCAACCGAAGTAAAAAATAAAAGTGCATTATGCCTCTTATACTGCAAATTCCCAGTGTAAAAGATATACTGCCTTTTAAATTTATAATATAAAAACACAAGAAGAAAAGCAATAAAAAATCGTTGGTATCATAACACAACACACTGGAACCCACAAGCAGATTCTGAAAACCAAAGGGCATCCCTTCTTGGGGAACTCCTGATTTGTGTATGGGGGGGCAGATGGTGATCTGTACCCGCATTGTGTTGCAAAGAGCTCAGGACACCAAAAGAGAGGAAAACAGGGAGACCTCAGTTCAGTTCAGTTCAGTTCAGTCGCTCAGTCATGTCTGACTCTTTGCGACCCCATGAATCGCAGCATGCCAGGCCTCCCTGTCCATCACCAACTCCCGGAGATTACTCAAACTCACTTCCATCGAGTCGGAAAGACCCTGATGCTGGGAGGGATTGGGGACAGGAAGGCCTGCTGCTGCTGCTGCTAAGTCGCTTCAGTCGTGTCCGACTCTGTGTGACCCCATAGACGGCAGCCCACCAGGCTCCCCTGTCCCTGGGATTCTCCAGGCAAGAATACTAGAGTGGGTTGCCATTTCCTCCTCCAATGCATGAAAGTGAAAAGTGAAAGTGAAGTTGCTCAGTCCTGTCCGACTCTTAGCAACATCACGGACTGCAGCCCACCAGGCTCCTCCGTCCATGGGATTTTCCAGGCAAGAGTACTGGAGTGGGGTGCCATTCCCTTCTCCAGGGGATCTTCCCCACCCAAGGATCTAATATGTCTCCGGCATTGGTAGGTGGGTTCTTTACCACTAGCGCCTGGGTTTACAAATACTGTGTATTTATGGGCAACTGTTAAGCTCTCGCCTTCTGTGCTGGGACACAGTGCCTTGCCAGGGGTAGCTGGCACTATGGCTGGGGTTTGCCTGCCCCCTACTTGTGTTGATTTCCTAGGTGTGGACTCCCACACCTGCCCGTAGCCAGGCCAGGAGCATGACTAGAAAGGGAGCTGGCTGCGGTTCACACAGACACTGTCTTAGTCAAGTTCCCCTTTTATAGAGCTCATTCTGATTTAGCAGTATTGCTAGAGTGGTGAGCTTAACCCAAAGCACTCACATTTCTCTATTTTGTAAGGACCATCTTTATGGCTTGGGCTGGGGGAAAAAATATTAAATATAATATCTGTATCAGTTAGGGTCCCAGCAAGAAAAAGAATTTCTTTGGTTCAGATGGCTCTTTGGAGGATATTGTAACAAAGGAGCTCCCTATAAAGTTGAGGAGTGTTAAAGGAAATAGGAGAGAGGGGGCACTCAGGGGCAGGAAACAGTATGGAGTGTTAACCACCCCAATTCTTCAGGGGCAAGAGAGGGAGAGAGGTGGAGCCCAGTAGGGCATGGAACCTTCACCGTGGGCTTGGACGGAGGGACTGTGGGTGGGCAGCCACTGCCAGCCCCCAAGGATGGGAGGATGAGAGGTAGTAGAAAGCAATGCCCCACCCTAATCTCCTTCTGCCTTCTGGCTTCTGGCTGGTATGCCATTGACTGAATCCAGCTTGAAAGCAACCAGTCATGGGGGCTGGGTGATGCTTCCTAGTGGGTCAAACCATGACCCCTCTCCCAAATCCACGTGTGTGCTCAGTCACTTCCTTCATGTCCAACTCTGCAACCCTGTGGACTGTAGCCCACCAGACTCCTCTGTTGATGGGATTCTCCTGGCAGGAATACTGAAGTGGGTTGTCATACCCTCCTCCAGGGGATCTTCCCAGCCCAGAGATGGAACCCACATCTCCTGTGACTGCTGCACTGCAGGCAGATTCTTTATCGCTGAGTCACCCACACGAAATCTCAGAATGTGATCTTATTTGGAAATAGAGTCTTTGCAGACGTATTCAGTTGAGGATCTTGAGATGAAGTCATCCTGGATTTAGGAGGGGAACTAAATCCAATGACTAGTTTCCTCATCAGAAGATGAGAAGACGCAGAGAGACACACAGAAAGGCTGTGGGAAGAGAGAGGCAGTCTTGAGCCAAGGAACACAAGGCTGCCGGTAACCACCAGAAGCTGGAAAAGTCAAGGAAGGATCCTCCCCTCCAGCCTCTGTAGGGAGGGTGGTCCTGCCAACACCTTGGTTTCAGACTTCTGGCCTCCTGAACTATGAGAAGATACATTTTGAAAGAGAATTAAAAATATATGTTCACTTCAAAACTTGTACCAAATAGCCCCACAGTGTAAACAACCCAAATGTTCATCAATAGACAAATGAATGAACAAAAATGTGGTAAATCTATAAAATAGAATGTTATGCAGCCATAAAAAGGAAGGGCATACTGATACATGTTACAAGGTGCATAAACCTTGGAAACTTTCCACTAAGTAAAGGAAGCCAGCCATAAAAGACCACATCATATATGATTCCACTTATATGAAACATTTTGAGTAGGAAAAACTGTAAAGACAGAAAGTAGGTTAATAGATGCCTAGACCTGGAGAAAGATAGAAAGGTGCATGATTGCTAAGTTTATGAATTTTCTTCATGCTAGTGAAATGTTCTAAAATTAAATATTGGTTATTTTTTAAATTACCAATCCTGTGACTCTACTAAACCCCACTGAATCACAAACTTTAAAAGGGTATATTTTATTGTGTGTGAGTGATAGCTCAATAAATTTATTTTAAAAATCCAGACCCTTAAAAATAGTTTATTTTCTTCTGATCTTGCCAAGATCTTTGTCAAAAAAAATCTATGTTTTAATAAAATCATTTGGAGGTCTTGGAATTTCCCAAGAGAATCAACTCATATTACTGTCGTGTTACCACATAATTTATTCTTCTAAGTTGGGTCACTTGTGTTTATTTTCTGGTGGGGTGCACACAGCAGGGAAGGGGCCTTGTCCTATTTTGCAGGATGGTCAAAATTCTTCATGTTACATTTATAAAAATGTAACAAATTCTTTTTAAATGAATGATGCTGTCATACTGGTCTTTACTATTCTCTTTTAAATACGTCCTGGTATCTCAACTTGAAAAAAAAAAAAACACCTCCCAGCCATGAAGTAAAGTATTTTTGTTTGTAAACATCAAAGGCTCTTTTTAAATAGTTTTATGCTTCTCACATACTATAAATCTTTTTTAATACCTCTGGTTGAGAATTAACCAATCAATGTAATATGATCTATAACATCACATCCTATAAAAAGGATTTGATCGCTGAGGCTCTGGAGAAAGGGATAGAATATTTGTCACCGTGGATAGCTATTTATCAAAGGAATATAAATTAAAAATAAAAACTCTGTATGTTCCATAAATGCATGACTCATTTACCAGTGGAAAGAAATCTTCATGATAGGATTTTTTTTTTCTTCAAGGCTAGAATATTTAAAGCTGCCTTTCACAATGGAGTTTCATTTACAAGGGTATTTAAATGTGAAAATATCTGTGGGTGGTTTTAGGCTAAAAAATGTCATCTGTTTCTAAAGGCTTGACATTGGATTTTATTCGGCAGTCAAGTTTACTGGCCGCGTGAGTAACGAGATGTCTCATTTGGGCACCTGACTTTGACACTTCCGGTCCTGAAGCGCACTCCCTATGGGATCCTCCCTTGGGATTTATACCTGTGACGATTTTGTAGTTCATCTCAGCTATGCTGTCCCTGTGCTAATGGTCCATGTCGTGGGTGGGGTGAACATGCCACTTACAGGTCAAATGGGAATCGTTGGAGAATGAGCCCCTGGTGGCTCAGATGGTAAAAAATATGACAGCAAAGCAGGAGATGCAGGAGACCCGGGTTCGATCCCTGGGTTGGGAAGATTCCCTGGAGAAGGGAATGGCAATCCACTCCAGTATTCTTGCCTGGAGAATTCCATGGACAGAGGAGTCTGGCAGGCTATAGTCCATGGGGTTGCAAAGAATAGGACATGACTGAGCAACTAACACTTTCACTTTCTTTTTGGAGAATGAAGAGATTAACATTCACAATGACATCAGGACGACAGGTGTCAGCCAGGATGGTTCTGGGCAAAGTGGGATGAATAGCCACACTAATCCTAGGGAACCTCCCCATCAGAAGAACCATCTCCATGTAAGGTCATCTAATACATGCCACGCATGACGTTAACCCTTAGCATAGGTCATATTTCATTTGCTTCCTGAGGCAACCTTATGAAGTGGGTACCATTCATCTCCACCTGAGATGAGGAAGCTTATGAAACTGGTTGGCAGGATCCCACCCCAGTGGCCTCAACCTCCTTTCCCCATCCTGCACCCTGATTCCCCCCTCCTTCTTGGCTTCCGTCTCCTTTGTAAGCTTGTCCTTGTCTTCAAGGTCACTCACTGTTGGGGTACTTCAAGGCTGGTCCTGGGCCATCTCACTGCACTCTTTCCTATCTCATCCACCCACTGGGCTTCCTTTAACACCCACATGTTGATAACGTAAGGAGTTAGAAGTCATAGTAGATGTGAACTGAGATCTCTGGTGGAGAACTCTGCTCTGATGCTCAGGTCACTGAATATCTGTCTGTTTCCTTGCTCTGTCCCTTTGGATGACTCACAGGTACCTCAACTTCAATGGGTTCAGAACTGAGTTCAGAATCCTACCCACCCAACCCTGGCTCATCCAGTGATGCCACCCAAGAGAACGGCCCAGCTACCCTCCACTCCTTGTGTGGGCAGGAAATTTGGAAGCGTGGATGACACCTTGGCATGCTCACTCCCCTAACCAAGTCTTCTTAAAAAAATTCTTTGAGTTTTTGTTTCTGCTGCCGTCTGTCACATTCCCCTGAATAATTGTACCATGGATGAAAAGACAATGAATTTATGAAGTCATTACTGGGAAATAAATTCTGAAATACCAATTTTATGTGTAAGTTATTTATACTTGGTTTATATTTCTCATAGTTAAATTGATTTGCTTTCTCTAAAAAAAAATTGGGGAGTATAGTTGCTTTACAATGATATGTCAGTTTCTGCTGTACAATGAAGTGAATCAGCTATCAAGATATACATATCACCCCCCTCTTGGACTTCCTTCCCCTGCCCCATCCCATCCCACCCATCTACTCAATCTCCTAAAAAGCTTTCAGATCCAAACATGTGGCTGCCAGAGGGCAGAGCAAATGCAAAGACCTCCAGGCAGAAGAGGGCTTGGAGCCCCCCAAAAGGCACTAGGAAGGAGCAGAGGGGGCGAGGGAATGTGGGTGTTGCCCTCTGAAGGGGAAGGGAGAGCTGGCAGGGCCTTGGCGCTGAGTGGCTCTGAAGCTGAATGAAAGCAAGAGCACCAAGGGCCACTGTGTTGAGAAGAGAGTGAGTGGGGGTGGGCGGAGGGGGAGGCAGGGAGGCCAGTCAGGAGGGGAGGCCATTGCTGTCATGCAAGTCGGGATTGGGTATGGCTTGGGCCAATGTAGAGTGTGTTCACAAAACTTCTCGTGCTAACTCCTCTCCATAGTCAGCCATCCTCCCAGAAGTCTTTTTTTTTAATTAATACATTTTAAAAAATAAATTTTTATTAGTGTATCCATTCACAGCAGATGCTGTTTTTGTAATACACATCCATTATGTGACTCTTGGACAGTATATTTTTTTTATTTCTTAATTGACGCATAGTTGATTTATAATGTTGTGCTAATTACTGATGAATAGCAAAATGACTCAGTTAAAAAAAGAATTCTTTTTCATTATGGTTTCTCACAGACAGACTTTCCTTCAAAAAAAAAAAACAAGAAAAATCTCAAACAACCTAACTTATCACTTAAAAGAATGAGAAAAAGAAGAACAAGCAAAGCCTAAAGTCGGCAGAAGGAAGGAGAGAAGAAAGACCAGAGAGCAAATTGGAAGGTACTTTCTGAATGTTTTCTCTGTGCCAGACACTCTGGAAATCACTGGACTGTGATTTCAGGCTCTGCTGGCACCAGAGGGGAGCTGGCTCAGTCCGGCTGCTGATTCTCTTGGTAGCAATGACACAGGAATTGTCCCCTGTCCTTTGTCTTCCTCCTTCACCTAGACACGCAGCTTACATGGGAAAGGGACCCACAGAACTTGCTCTAAGTGACCTAAGGAACAAGGGACCAGAGTCTCAGTCTATTGATGACCCCTGCCTCTTATGACAGAATTAGTCAGTGAATGAAGAGGACATAGGGTGGAAGCCTCCACGAAGGGACATTACTGAGGGTCTCTCCTAGTAAGTAGTGGAAAAGTAGACGTCACCTCTGCCTTGACAGAGATGTCGTCTAAATGGGGAGTACAGGCATCCATGAAATATTCACATGCACACATATAAACACACATGTCCTACAAGCACACACACACCTGCATCCACACACACATGCACACATGCATATGCATATACACATGGACACACAGACACACACTATATATACACAACATATATACAAATCTATACACACACTTATATACACACACAAATATATACACACACATACATTTAACCAGACCCTGTGACAGGCGATGTAAAGGGTGACTTTGCAGAGGAATGAGAGTCAATGTAATAGAAGCCAAGCCACGCCTGAGAAGCTGGGCAGGGCTTCCCGGGAAGTGTCGCCTGGACTGTGAGACACACCATCTCTGGCCACTTGTGACTCACTGAGTCAGGAACTGAATATCATGGGTTGCAAAGAGCACTTTGTATCAAGATAAATTAAACAGAATAGAAAATATCAGAGTGCATAGCAGAGTGGTTATATGTATATATATATATGTCAAATGCCATGCAATTCTGATATGAAGTGCTTTTCTGACTACAACCTGTGGTCAGAAATGTTTGAAAAATGCTGATTTCAAGGATGAATTAGGGTGGCCCCAGGGGCAGGGGGAGCAGCAGGACAGGTCCCCTGGGCAAGGACACCCCATGCCTGAGAGTGGACGGGCCACAGTCCACGGAGGAGCTGGAGGGAGGTTGGCGTGGCTGCGGGGCACAGAGTAGGGGGCCACACTGCACATGCCACGTGGGTCTGTAGTGATGACCTGGGAGCAATGGACAGAGCCACGCACAGCGTGCAACTCAGTGCAGATGACGTGTGTAAAGGAAGAGCTAGGCAGAAATGCAAAGATGGGCTCAATAAAGTGCAGAAATGGTATGGACCTAACAGAAGCAGAAGATATTAAGAAGAGGTGGCAGGAATACACAGAAGAATTATACAAAAAAGATCTTCAAGACCCAGATAATCACAATGGTGTGATCACTGACCTAGAGCCAGACATCCTGGAATGTGAAGTCAAGTGGGCCTTAGGAAGCATCACTGCGAATGAAGCTAGTGGAGGTGATGGAATTCCAGTTGAACTATTTCAAATCCTGAAAGATGATGCTGTGAAAGTGCTGCACTCAATATGCCAGCAAATTTGGAAAACTCAGCAGTGGCCGCAGGACTGGAAAAGGTCAGTTTTCATTCCAATCCCTAAGAAAGGCAATCCCAAAGAATGCTCAAACTACTACACAATTGCATTCATCTCACACGCTAGTAAAGCAATGCTTAAAATCTCCAAGCCAGGCTTCAGTAATACGTGAACTGTGAACTTCCAGATGTTCAAGCTTGTTTTAGAAGAGGCAGAGGAACCAGAGATCAAATTGCCAACATCCGCTGGATCATCAAAAAAGCAAGAGAGTTCCAGAAAAACATCTATTTCTGCTTTATTGACTATGCCAAAGCCTTTGACTGTGTGGATCACAATAAACTGTGGAAAATTCTGAAAGAGATGGGAATACCAGACCACCTGACCTGTCTCCTGAGAAACCTGTATGCAGGTCAGGAAGTAACAGTTAGAACTGGACATGGAACAATAGACTGGTTCCAAATAGGAAAAGGAGTACGTCAAGGCTGTATATTGTCACTCTGCTTATTAACTTACATGCAGAGTACAGCATGAGAAACGCTGGGCTGGAAGAAGCACAAGGTGAAATGAAGATAGCCCGGAGAAATATCAATAACCTCAGATATGCAGATGACACCACCCGTATGCCAGAAAGTGAAGAGGAACTAAAGAGCCTCTTGATGAAAGTGAAAGAGAAGAGTGAAAAAGTTGGCTTAAAGCTCAACATTCAAAAACTAAGATCATGGTATCCAGTCCCATCACTTCATGGGAAATAGATGGGGAAACAGTGGAAACAGTGACTGACTTTATTTTTCTGGGCTCCAAAATCACTGCAGATGGTGATTGCAACCATGAAATTAAAAGTCGCTTACTCCTTGGAAGGAAAGTTATGACCAACCTAGACAGCATATTAAAAAGCAGAGACATTACTTTGCCAACAAAGGTCCATCTAGTCAAGGCTATGGTTTTTCCAGTGTTCATGGATGGATGTGAGAGTTGGACTATAAAGAAAGCTGAACACCGAAGAATTGATGCTTTTGAACTGTGGTGTTGGAGAAGACTCTTGAGAGTCCCTTGGACTGCAAGGAGATCCAAACAGTCCATCCTGAAGGAGATCAGTCCTGGGTGTTCATTGGAAGGACTGATGTTGAAACTGAAACTCCAACACTTTGGCCACCTGATGTGAAGAGCTGACTCATTTGAAAAGAGCCTGATGCTGGGAAAGATTGAGGGCAGGAGGAGAAGGGGACGACAGAGGATGAGATGGTTGGATGGTATCACCAACTCGATGGACGTGGGTTTGGGTGGACTCTGGGAGTTGGTGATGGACAGGGAGGCCTGGCGTGCTGCGGTTCATGGGGTTGCAAATAGTTGGACACAACTGAGTGACTGAGCTAAACTGAGATAGAAATGCAAAGAAGAGGGGACAGGAGACAGAGGGAACAAACCCTGGAAGAACAGTGAGGGTCTTGATGTGGGAACCTCAGAGCCAGTCATTGAATAATTGGAACTTGCTGAGCACACGTGGGCAGAAGTGAACAAGAGATGAGGGATACAATTCATGGGATGGAGATGTGAGTGGCCCTGGTCCTGTCCTCAAAACCACATCCCCACTTCCACAGAATCCATGTAAATAGCTAAAATGTTTGCTTTATGTGTTTGGCAATTTCAGTGAATGGTTTCTCTATGGCTAGATTCTTTAACCTACTCAAATACTCCCCTTTCCAATTTTAGGGGTGCTGTGCTTAGTCGCTCAGTCATGTCCAACTCTTTGCAACCCTGTGGACTGTAGCCAGCCAAGCTCCTCTGTCCTTGGGATTCTGCAGGCAAGAATACTGGAGTGAGTTGCCATGCCATCCTCCAGGGGATCTTACCAACCCAGGAATGGAACCCAGGTCTCCTGCATTGTGGGTGGATTCTTTACCAACTGAGCAACCAGGAAAGCCCCTTTTAGGGGTATGAATGCTAATTAAAAATGAATTAGACCCATAGACATAGAAAGCAAACTTATGATTACAAAAAAGGGAAAAGGGAAGAGGAGGAATAAATCAGGAGTTTGGTATTAACAGATACACAATACTATATATAAAACAGATAACCAACAAGGATATACTGTATGGCACAGGTAACTATAGTCAATATCTTGTAGTAGCCTATAAAGGAAAAGAACCTGAAAAAGAACAGACATACACACACACACACACACACACACACATGCCCATATGGGCTTCCCAGGTGGCCCTCGTGATAAAGAACTCCCCTGCCAATGCAGGAGACATAAGAGACACTGGTTCAATCCCTGGGTTGGAGGAGGGCAAGGCAACCCACTCCAGTACTCTTGCCTGGAGAGTCCCATGGACAGAGGAGCCTGGTGGTCTACAGTCCATAGGTCGCAAAGAGTTGGACACAACTGAAATGAGTTAGCATGTATATATATCTGAATCACTTTGCTGTATTCCTGAAACTAACATGACATTGTAAATCAACTATACTACAATTAAGAATAATAATAAAGCACCTCTAGAAAGAAAAAAATAATCTAATGGTTAGATTAAAAAAGCTTACTCAGTTTTTCCTTTTCAAATACATCTCAAATTCAGTCATGAAACAGTCACACAACTGCCCTTGTAGGCGGTAAAATAACAGTTTCAGTGACAACAACAACTTTTATTCAGTACTTGGTCTGTATTTCATCAATCCTAGGACACATTTGTCATCCATAAAATCTATGTTAGTTCTGCTCCCAAGGGCATCTTAGAATCGAGGGGTAGAGGGCGGGGGCAGGCACCAGTTGTGACATAGTTGTGATTATCCCTGCCCAGCTCAAACTTGGCCACAGCTGTTCATCTTTTTACCACTTCATCAACTTATGCACACTGTTGGCACTCTTTGTGTTTGGTTTAGGGCTGGTAGAAATGTTACCAATGAAACTACAGTATGATTTGGTTTTGGAAAGTGAGACTAGATATGATATCAAATATTTGTCTTAGGAGAAAAGACTCCCAAGACATTTTTCTTCTCAAGCAGCATCCAAGTGCTTTCAGGGCTCCAAGTAAAGAAGATACCCACACTGAGATGAAGCAGAGATATAACTGAAAGGATTGGCCACTCACGCCAAGCAGTGTAGCTCATACCAAGAGAGACAGCAAATCTGTCTGAAGAGATGATAGGAGTTTCTTAGCCAAGAGGGGATGATACAACCATTTCATGTGTCATGAGATTATTATTAAGACTTTGTGCCTTACTTTATCTGGCAGAACTTCTCTTTCTTAGTTGCTAACAAACCAGCTTCAAACTTTACTCAGTTAAAATATCAAATATCATTGAGTCAAATAACAAGAAGTCAAGAGATAGGAAAGCCAGGCTGATGCTTCAATTGATTTTACTCTCTCCTGAGCCTTTGTCCATGTTCCTGCTCCATCATCCTTTGAGAGTAACTTTCATCTCCATGGTTTCCTAATGAATGTAAGTTGGCTGCCATCACTCAAGACTTGCGTCTGTTCCTGGCAGGAAGAAGAAAGAGGATCCTGGACTAAAGCTAAAGTTAGCTTTAGCACCTCCTCTTCTGAGTTTCTGGGTGCTGATAACCCCAATCTCATCCTCTCATTCCCCTGTCCTAGCATGGCAGTGGCTTCTGCATTTACGACTGCTGGGTTACTTCAAGTGCCTTTGGCTTATGTCAGCGCCCAACATCTGCTATTTTATTCATTTCCTGTATTGAATTTCACCTGTTGAAATACCTGCTTTCATCTCTGCAGCTGTGCCTGGACCTCTGCTGATACATGGCTCAAGTGATGCCTCCATAGAGTGATCTCCCTGAGGACCCATTTTAAATTATGCCCTCTGTCCTTCACAGTCCCCCCCAGCTTTTATTTTTTTCATAACATTTATCTCGTCTTCCGTATATGCACACACAAGCTTCCTGAGTAGGAAACTACTTTGATTTGTTTGCTGCTATACCCCCACCCCTTAGGGCAATAGTTGGCACAATAAATGTATCTTGAATGGACAAATGATTTCTACCTATGAGAAAGATGCCACCTGCTCAGGTGATCAGGAAGGAAAGAAATCCTCAGCAGCTACAGTGCTCTGGAAACACTCCCTGAACAAGAGCTAGTCTACGGCCACTAACTTTCCTGCTCAAAGTGTCAACAGACCAAGGTGTAGAACTCCCTCAATGTCATGCATGACCCCATTGGTTAGGCTGCTGATTCATTATCAGAAAAAAAAAAAAAAAAATATATATATATATATATATATATATATATATATATAGAGAGAGAGAGAGAGAGAGAGAGAGAGAGAGAGAGGCTGTTAGTTGGCTCAAACTGCCATAACAAAATTTTAGAGGCTGGGGGAGGTACACAATAAGTATTTATTCCTCATGGCCCTGGAAGCTGGAAGTCCAAGACCAGGGTGCCAGCATGGTCAGTTTCTGATGAGAACTCTCTTCCTGGCCTGAGATGGCCAGCTTCTTACTGATTCTTCCCATGATGGAGAGAGAGTGGGAGCAAGTTCTCTGGTTTCTCTCCTTCCTCTAAGGGCACTAATCCCATCATGAGGGCCCCACCCTCATGACCTAATCCAGCCTTAGTTATTTCTCAAAGACCCCAACTCTAAATACCATCACACTTGGAATTAGACCTTCAACATATGAATTTGAGGGAATATTTCAAACTGTAGCAGATTCTCTCCTTTTTTTAGAGATTTCTGTTGAATCACACATTCAGTATTTCTATTTTTTCTTTAGTTGTTGGATTGATTCTATTGGATGTTTGAACCTCTTTAAAAAAGAATGCATCTCAGATCAAATGACATTTCCCTGCAGATTCAATTAGTTGTGAAGTCAGTGTAGAATCTGACAGCCATAGCTGGAATGAGGAAATACACCAGCTGTTCAAGCCCACATTCCTGATTATTCTACAGAATAGATTTATTTTGAAGTCCCTTAAAAGCATCAGTGCACCACAAGGACACACATTTTCTATTTTGCATATATCATCTCTTCAGAAAACCAAATCCTTATTAATTGTTCACCTTGCCTTTCTTGAGAAAAAAGGACTTTTCTCTTTTTTAGTCCTATAGGCAGAACATAAAGATATGTATCCAGTATTGAAGTGGATTATTCAGCATCCTGTTTGAGCAGCCTCATTTTGCAATGATCAGTTTCTAATCATTTCAGCCATTCAATTCAATTGTCCACCAGGCAGTGAGGAAATAAACAGGACAGGAGATAACCACTGCCCTCTGGGCACTTACAGTCAACACTACTCAAGTTCTTCACTCTAAGCACCAGAGGACGCTTGGGCTAATTCAAGCAAAAAGGGATTTAATAAAAGGATATTGGCAAATCCAGAGACAGAAAGGGAGAATGGTGGTGGCCAGGGGCTGGAGGAATGGAGGATGGCAAGTCATTGCTTAATGGGTGTAGAGTTTTGCAAGATGAAAAGAGTTCTAGAGGTGGATGGTAGTGATGGTTGCACAACAGTGTGAATGTACTTAATGCCACTGAGTGGATTAGATGGTATATTATATATCATATGTGCATGCATGCTTGCTAAGTCGTTTCACTCATGTTTGACTCTTTGCGACCCTATGAAAGGCAGCCCACCAGGTTTCTCTGTCTGTGGGCTTCTCCAGGAAAGAATACTGGAGTGGGTTGCCATGCCCTCCTCCAGGAGATCTTCCCAACCTAGGTATCGAATCCACATCTCTTACGTCTCCTGCATTGGCAGGCAGTTTCTTTACCATTATCGCTACCTAGGAAGCCCCATATATTATGTGTATTTTACCTCAATTTTTTTTTTTAAAAAAAGGATATTGACAGCAACAAGGATTTCTAGGATAGCCAAAGCATGAAGCCCAGAGGTCCATGGGCAGGAGCAGATTCCATTGCAGGTCTAATGCCGTCACTAGTCACAGATGCTGCAGTGTGTCCTGATGACATCGTCACCAGTACTGCCGCTGGAGGCTGGATGCTACTGCTGCCCCTGTCTGTCAACGTGGATTGTATGCAATCTCTCCTTCTCTGCAACACTAGCCTCAGATCCAAAACTCCAGTGGATGCCCCTGATTATCAGAGCCTGGGTGTTACCTGCCTGTAGGAGAGTCCAGAGACTTGCGTATCTGCCACTGTTGGCATCCTAAGCAGGAAGTGAACTATTACTGCATCCAGTGAGAGATCCCTTCCAGAAAAAATGGTACAGATGGACATGTTTTCAGGGCAGGAGTAGAGACACAGGTGTAGAGAAAGGTCTTGTGGACAAGGGTGGTGGGAAGGAGAGGGCAGGATAGACAGAGAGACGTGGAAGCCCATGCATACACCACCATGTGTAAAATGCATAGCCAGTGGGAAGCTGCTACACAGCCCAGGAGCTCAGCTCTGCGCTCTGTGATGACCTAGAGAGGTGGGGTGGGGAGGGGGGATTAGGCTCAAGACAGAGGCAATATATGCACACATCTAGCTGATTCATGTTGTCGTACAACAGAAACTAGCTCAACATTGTAAAGCAATTTTACTCCAATTTTTAAAAATTTAAAAATTAGGGAAAAGAGTGGGAGATTCCTCAGACCTCAGCCAAGGGTGCAGATGATGCAGGGTAAATGTGGTGATGATCCATGCTCTGTGGCATGAAATGTGTGTGGTAGAGATATCTAAAACATCCTGTGGGGAGCTTTCAGATCAGGGCTTGGTCCCCTGTGCTGTCCCTCTTCCCCTCTGCCTGAGAGACTCCTCCTCCCAGCAGATGAGGGCTGCTCCACCAGGTTCTTGTCTCTAGTAACAAGAATAAGACCTAAACTCTTGTTCTTTTATGGCACTGAGAATTGGGGCATATTTGTTATTACAGCATAACCTAGACCAGCCTGACTAACACAGGCGCCCAAAGGAATCACAAATGAATAGTGCAAGTACAGAAAACGGCTAAATATAAGCCTTTTCTGGTGAAGAAATGTTAGTTGAGCAATAAGCCATTTCTGCTTATTCTAATGGATTAATTTGGTGTTCGGTATGTTAGTAAGGGGCAGTGATAATAGCATTTTAATGACTCTCCTTCCAATTTAGAATGCAGACAATCTTGATGCTCTTTTTAGTGAGGACTTGCTCCAAGTTTATGCAATGCAACTTGTCTGTCTGAACCGGATGATGGTGTTCTCAGCTAGTCTGCTTGGAATGACAAGGCCTTCTTTGCTCTTAGAGGAACCGTTTTAAAAGTACATTATTGGTTTTAGGATTCATCACTGGGGTCCTGGGAAGGTTTACAGCATTTCCTCATTTGACCTCAAATGTGGCAGGTTTCTGATGCCTCCTGAGTCCTCCTCTCAAAAGAGAAGGGCAAAAAGAAACAATGAGAGGATGGCAGGAGGGGTCCTAGGCTGCCCGCTTACTGCGATCTGGCAGTATGAATTTGGAGGTCAAAGGGCAGCCTGCACCTGGACAGGAAGTCTCCCTCTCACTTCCCATCATCCTGCTTCCAGGGTTGAATAAACTGAAGGAAGGCACATTCCCACGAAGCCAGGAACACCACCATAGTGAGTTCTCCAAAAGTGGCTGAGGTGTAGACATCAAGGCCACGGAGAAAGTGCTGTGTGATTATTATTAATGTAACAATGCCCTAGATACATGTACAAGTCCCATTTCACAGATGAGAAAACTGAGGCACAGAAATGCTGTGCAGATAGCTCAAGACGTGGATTCACATTAGAGCAGAATTTGGACCCAGGCTGTCTCTTTCAGGAATCTGCAGAATATAGTGTGTACGTGTTTGTGTGTATTTGTGTATGTTGCAAAATATATTTAGTGACTCAGACATGGTGGTCTTCCAGGCATGTCTGTAACTCATCTATAACAACACTGCTGCAAATGTACTTTTGAATTCAAAGGACAAATTGACTGATACTCATATGCATTGAAGTGAGAGATTCTAAACCTCTAACATGTCATCTCACCATCAAATTTTTCTTTATACTGTTTACACATTATGTCACATTTACTTTCACACATGTCTGGATGAATGTAGCATCTTAGCAAAAACAGCCCAGAATGATGTAATGTAATGGCTCATTAAAACAATAACCCGAACAGGCATGAATTTTGGTTTTTTTGTCATTGTGTTTTTGTAACACAGATACATGTTATATGTGTTTTTTCAAACAGATAACAATATGCATAATGTGCTGGGCAGTGTGGTAGAGTGGTTAAGACCAGGTAGCCTCATCCCAGCCTTATCACTCATCAGCCATGCATCCTCAGGCAAACAACTTACCTTTTCACTGCCTCAGTTTCTTTGTTCACTGAATGGTGTGGCATGGCATGGCATGCTCAGTCGTGTCTGACTCTTCAAACCCATGGACTGTAGCCCTCCAGGTTCCTCTGTCCATGGGATTTCCCAGGCAAGAATACTGGAGTGGGTTGCCATTTCCTACTCCAGGGAATCTTCTTGATCCGGGAATCCAACTCACATCTCCTTCATTGGCAGGTGGATTCTTGACCACTGTGTCACCTGGGAAGTACCCCTCACCCACTGAGTGGAAATAACAATAGTATCTCTTGCATAGGGCTGTTACAAGAGTTAAATGAGTTATTCCAAACCCATCGTTCCTTCTCTGCCTAAATCCAAAGAGAAGCACTACCTTTAGTAATAAGAACTAAGGCTGTTCCTAAGCAAAATAGTTAGTCGCTCAGTCATGTCCAACTCTTTGCAACCCCATGGACGGTTGCCTGCCAGGCTCCTCTGTCCATGGAATTCTCCAGGCAGGAATACTGGAGTGGGTTCCTATTCCCTCCTCCAGGGGATCTTCCTGACCCAGGGATCAAACCCAGGTCTCCTGCATTGGCAGATGAATCCTTTACCATCTGAGCCACCAGGGAAGTGTGAACACAGATAATTTCACTGGAGAAGTATTACTATTATTACAGGATGCCACCCCAGTTTCAAACACATCTAAGGAGCTTGAATAAGGGTTGAGGTACCACCTATGTCAAAGACGATCATACAGTGAATATCACAGAAATGCTAGCTGGAGTGGACTAGTGGAGAAATTACGGACATATAGGGAGCATCAAACCAGTTAGACTTTATTATGAAACATAATACATTCATGTCAGCATGGTTCATCTTCCTAGCCATGTGCCTCTAAATCTCAGACGAAACCCAATGCAAGAATCAAAACTATCCTGTTTCAGTTTTCTCCAGGAAAACAGAAAGAACAATGGGTGATACTGGCTTTTGTGTTACTCTTAATCTGAGTGTTTGATTCAATGGCAGAGAATTTCCAAAAGTCAAGTCGGAGCTCCTACGCCTAAGGTACTGGAAATTCAAGGCACCTGGTCTGGCATAAGTCTCTGCTCCAATTATTCTCAGTGGTAAAGAATCCATCTACAATACGGGAGACATAGGTTCGATCCCTGGGTCAGAAAGATCCCCTGGAGAAGGAAATGGCAACCCACTCCAGCATTCTTGCCAGGATAATCCCATAGACAGAGGAACCTGGCAGCCTACAGTCCATAGGGGTTGCAAAGAGTCAGACATGACTGAGCATCTGAACTCTAACCCCAGTTATTCTAAGGAAATGGGCAGCATGTTGGGCATGGGTGTTAGTGAAACACTAGCCACCAATGAGTTATACCAGCCCTGCAAGTTGACATCTTGCTGATGAAAAAAGTCTATCACTGGAGGAATATCATTTTGGTTTTTTCAAAATAAAAATTTTAGACCATCCCACTACAAAAAGATTGCCTTACCTTGCTGGCTATAAACACTGGTAATCAGAAATCCCAAGTCTGAGTATACTTTCAGTTATTTTTTGGCTTGATAATGTTAGTAATATCACAAATGATCTTTATCATTACCTTGGAATTCTTAAAGAATATAGCCAAAATTTAACCAGAAAATTATACACATATACTCATATATATACTACATGTTATTGACCTATACTATATAAAATAATAAATTATTTAATAATAAATGCTCTATTATATATAGTATAGACTAATGCTACAAACTACACCATATATAATCTGTATTACATAGACTATAAACTGTGTGTATGATTTAAGAATAATTATAAATGAAAAAATTTAAATGTACATATATTATGAAAAACTTAACTAATTAACAAAGTGTAAGCAGGTAAAGACTAACTAAATTGCAAACCTATCAGGCATCATCTCTACAAAGATCTCACCTCTTTGTAGAGATGATAGGATCTCTGAGGATATGTCATGAACAAGAGACATTTTCAAGGCAAAATCCAATTTAAACAGTTTCCATTATGCTAGCCCAGTGAACATTTATTTTAAAATAGTCATATTCACATGCATAACATCCAATTTTGCTAGTTTCTCTTCTTACTTATATTAAGGGTTTCATACCCAACTGTTATCTCCAGGGAAAGAGACAGAAAAGAGAAAAGATCAAAGGTCAGTGGGACTTCCCTGGTGATCCAGCGGTTAAGACTTTGCCTTCTAATGCAGGCAGTGTGGGTTTGATCCCTTGTTGGGGTTTGATCCCACATGCCTTGAGGCGGAAAAAGAAACCCTAAAATATAAAATGGAAGCTATATTGTAACAAATTTTAAAATGGTCCACACTGAAAAAAAAATCTTAAAGAAAAAGATCTGAGGTGGGGGAAATCTCACTTTTTACCTTAAAAAATGTTTGATTTGATTTCTTTTAATAAAGATAAGTCTGCTGCCTTACACATATCACACACACTAACCCACTGGAAAAGAAACAAGCCCGCTTTATAATTTACCTTCTCCATCACCTTTCAGAGGTCTGTGAGTTTAAGGGGATGCAACAAGCCTTTTATAATAAAGATGCTGCACACTGGCTTGGGATGAGATGGAAATAAGACATGTCACATTTTAGGAGAGAATGCATGCAAGTAGGGCATTCGTCCAAATCTTTTGTACTGAGTATTTCAAAGTTGAGACCCAGTGGGTGGGGCAAAAATAAATCAAGCCCTCCTACGGTGGGAATGTATTGGGATTCCTGTCTCTCAAATCTGACCCTATTTTTTTCTTTCTGAATTGTCAGCTGCTTCAGGGGTTGTCTGATAGGTGCCTCCTTTTCTTAGTTCTAAGAATTTTGAGCTGGGAATATGTTTGAAAACACTTCAGAAAAAGAGTGGAAAACACGGTGTCTCCTTTGAAATGTATTCCTTTGTTAAATCCCCCTCCCAAGAGGTAGAGTCCCCCCACACCTGAGGGTAGCAAGGACCCTGTTCACTCCCACCGATGACCTCACCGGCTCCCAGGGGCTACAGCGTAGGGGTTCTCATGCCAGCTTGGCGATTTATAACAAAGTTGTGTGAGGAAAGAAAACAGTAATTCATTTCATCCTTAATTGGGCATCTTTAGGAAGTAGGTGCTGGGCATTTTTTCCTAGACAGCTGAATTTCAAAGAATTTTATGTGTCACCCCCCACAAGTAGATAGAAAAAGTCTTTTCTTGAGACATCATCTCAGCATGAAAAGAATTTACTTCCAGAAATGTATTTGGATGTTTTCCTTTAGATTGTTGCTGGGGTTGTTTAGTCGCTAAGTGATGTCCGACTCTGCAACACCATGGACTGTAGCCTGCCAGGCTCCTCCGTCCAAAGAATTTTCCAGGCAAGAATATTGGAGTGAGTTTCCATTTCATTCTCCAGTTTTGTTTTAGGTTACATCCCTAAATAACTTCCTTGCTGATGATTTTAACAGTGATTTAAAAACAATAATAGAGCCTTAAAATGATATTTGCTCCATTATATAAGCTCTCAGGGTGTTTTAGCTTGGCAGACACAGAAAGACAAGGGGGCCTGATTTTGTTCCCCAAGATTTTATTCTGAAATATTTCAAACATATAGGAAATGGGAAATTTTTGAGAAAGAACACCCAATGCCCACACCCTAGATGCTACAGTTAACATTAAGGGTCTGTCTGCAAAATTCTTTCTCTCAATTTATCCATTGCTCTCTTTATCCATTGATCCATCTCCATTTTTTGATGCCAAGAGCCTAATTTGAGCTGTCAGCTGCTCTCTGTCAGGGAGAGGATTTGAGGAGGCATCTTCTTCTAGCCTGTTTAGATAGCAGAAAGGGGCGAGATATCCTAGTGGCTGGAAGAGTGCATTCTATTTCCCCAGCAATAGAAGTCCACCAGCTGCCTCATTGGTTGGATGCTATTCATCATAAGGTTCCTCGACCAAGCTCTGCACCCGGCTAACAATAATGTGGCATAGCTTTTCTCATCCAGCCAGAAATTAACCAGGCTTTCCCTGGGTTAGCCCAGGGCATTGTTTGAGGAGTTCTAAGCTCAGTAAAAAGGAGGTCTTCTAAATACAGATAACATACATCACATGCACCTATCTCAAGGATTCAACTCTATGAATCTTATATCTGTATGCTTTCATACAACCACCACCCAGTTGCAGATAGCAAGTATTTCCAGCACCCAGAAGCCTCCCTTGAGCCCCGCATTAGTCAGTAAACCACCTCCTACAAGGAGATCACAAATCTGACTTCAAAACCCCTAGATTACTCATGCCTGTTCTCTAATTTCATATACATGGATTCAAACCCCATCTGCTTTTGTGTCTGGCCTCAGCATTGTTGAATGTACCCATGTCGTTGCATGTAGCTCATTCTTTTAAATAAGGAAATGGTAAAGCATAAAACAAGAAGACTAACAGAATTCTTTATTAACTAACAGAATTCAGATTCTTCCCGTATTGTCTGCTTGAATGCCTTTTTTCATTTTCCAATGTCTATTCTTTATTCTTTTCAAAATTTTTTGCTTTTGCTGGTGACTTAAGCATGTGTTTCATCTGGCTTCAGGGAAGGGAACTTCTTCCCAAAGCTCACTGATTTCCAGGATAATTGACCGCAAATATTTATTGACTGTCAGTCAGATAATGGGTGTATCTTTGACTTTCCTGGCACTTTTGTTTATGCCAGTGGTTCTCAACTGGGATCTATTTCCCCACCAGGGAGCATTTGGCAATGTCTGGAGAGATTTCTAGTTATCTTTTGGACCACAAGGAATGTTCTACTAGTATCTAGTGGGTAGAAGTCAGGGATGCTGAGAACATCCTACCATGCAAAGACATCACCCAAGGCAGAGCATTATGTGGTCCTGAATGTTAATGCAAAAGTGGAGAAACCTGGGTTACCCTTTTTATCCATTTCAAATGAACCTCTTTGAACATGATACCTGTGATGGTCTAGCTCAAGCTAGACTTCTGGTCTACCACTGAAAGCATTCTCTGGAGGCCAGTTGGGGGCTCTTCCAGTTGCAGACAATGGGCTTCCCAGGTGACACTAGTGGTAAAGAACCTGCCTGACAATGCAGGAGACATAGGAGACACAGGTTTGATCCCTGAGTTGGGAAGATTCCCTGGAGGAGGGCATGGCAACCCACTCCAGTATACTTGCCTGGAAGATCCCATGGACAAAGGAACCTGACAGGTTACAGCCCATAGGGTCACACAAAGTCAGACACAACCATAGCAGCTTGGCACACACGCATAGTTGTTTACAGTGTTTTGGGTGTAAGGCAAAGTGATTCAGTTTTAAATATATATACACACACACACACACACATAAATATATAAAGAATTTTAAGATTTGTTTCCATTATCAGATTACAAGATATTGAATATAGCTCCCTGTGTTTTACAGTAGGTAAGGATTTGGAGTCCTAAAAAAAAAACAACTCTCTGTTCATTTGCATTTCTCCTGAGTGCCTAGCCTAGTCTGTTGATGGTAAGCAAGGTTTTCTGGTTCATTTGTAAACAGTGTATAAATTCAACATCCAACATCCTGTGATGAAGTGAAATAACTGCTGTGAGCAGAAGTCACAAGTCACCACCAGTCCCTTTCAGATACTGGTAATCAGAGCTGCCCACCTAGCAGAACTAATAATTTAAGATTTCATTTCTGTTTGACACTTTCCCCTAAGACAAGGATGGAAGGACACTGGAAGGCAGGAAGAAAACACCAAAAGCCATAGAATCTCTGTAAATAGACCAAATATCTCCTGCCTTAAGTGGTTAAGGAGTCAGGAGATTTCCAAGTCAGTGTTGTGGACGTGAATACTGCAATGGGATCCAGAGCTTCGAGGATGGTGGTGTTTGAGCTTCCTAAGTGAGGAGAAAAGCAAGAACCAATTAACTCCTGTTTCCTCTTGTTTTAACTTCAGCCTCTCAACAGAGCTCACAGGAAAACGTTTTGGCTGTTCAGAAATCCCTTGCATTGGGTGATTACTAAGACTGTCTTAAAGTGTCATTAGTTGTACTTGACGGGGAAGAAAATCAAGAATTTCACTGTGCCTCTTGTAGAGGGTATGAAACTGAAGCCGAATGGTAGGTCAGCCACAGAACAGAAGTCTATAGGATGCCCCATCTCTTCTTTAACCTCCGGACTCAAGTCCGGTCATATGTTCCACCTTGCTTTCCTTGAATCACCACTTAGAGGAAGGTAGGAAGAGACTTGATACCAGAAACCCTGAGGAGGAATCTCAAGGTTTTGGATCCAGCTCTCTGCTCTATCCCCGATTAAGTCTGAGCCTTAAACCAGTTTAAAAGCAGAAAGACATATGGTCAATAAAGCCCTGCCTCTTATGTGCTATTCAAAACAAAACTGCTGGGGCTGTGAGGTTGGGGTATTAAAAAGCAATCTAGTGTCCTGTCCATTCAAGGAACCCCTCTGGAGGGAGAGAGAGGGTGAGAAACTTTGTTTAAAAAAAAAAAAATTGGTTTAGGGTGGAGGGAGGGAGGAATAAAGAGGCTTATCAAGGCAAGCTGAACTTTGGCAGCTAAGCGCTGGAGTGAGCCGCGCTCCCCCCTGCCGGGGAGTTGATGAATAATCCTGGGTCTGGCTGGGGGACTGAGCCAACCGCCATCAAGGCGGGACTCAGCCATTCTAAACGCAAATGAGGGGGCCCTTTCCACCCAGGCCTAAAGGGGAAGGATTAGAAGAGGGAGTTCAAAGCTCTAAAATGGCTCATTCGTGCTTTCTTTTTTTCCTGCCCCCCTCAACCCTTTATTTTGTAAAGGGACCAGAAATATGGTTGGTTATTATCTCAAGTTATTGCTACAAAGAATTTCGAAATTAAAAGATAAGCGCGCTGAGGAAGCTTAGTAATTTTCATAAAAGAGGACTTAAAACAGATGTGCCCTCTTTCACGGAAGCACTCTTGAAAAAATAGAAAAGCATTTTTAACATAGCAGGGGGACATCACATGGCCTCGCGTTTGTCTCCAGAGCATCACTGTGTGTGAATATCAGGCGGGTATGGAGAGAGGACCAGTGTGCTAACTCCACTGCAAATGGCTGGGAAAAGTGCTTTCATCTTCCTGGGCCTGGGGTAGATGACCCGAGTCTGTACACCAGACCTTTTGCTAACTAGATAATTTAATTTTTTTTTAATGTTGAATATGGCTTCCCTGGGGCTCAGTGGTAAAGAATTAGCCTGCCGATGCAGAAGACATGGGTTCGATCCCGGGTCTGGGAAGGTCCCACATGCTGCGGAGCAACCAAACCCAAGTGCCACAACTGCTAAGCTTGTGCTTTAGAACCTGGGAACCACAACTACTGAGCCCACTTGCCACAACTCCTGAAGCCCCGGCCCCCGCGAACCCATGCTTCTCAACAAGAAAACTCACCGCAGTGAGAAGCCCTCACACCCTCTCACCGCAACTAGAGAAAAGCCTGAGCAGCGCGAAGACGCAGCAGAGCCAGAAATAAATAATTAATTAAGTTATTTTTAAAATGTTGAATAACCTGCCATTCAGAAGATGCTGATGTCATCCAAACCACAGTCCGATCTGGAAGCAAAGCCAAGATTTTGTCAACAACTTAACCCTTTTCCTCCTCCTATCATGAGATGGATTTTCCCCTGTTTGCTTTGGGCTGTTGCCGCACCAGTTTGCTTTTGAAGGATCTCAGGCTGTTGAAATGTGAATCATTGGGTGTTTGCCCCAATTCCTTCCTTCACCAGAACCTCTATAGCTTTGTGTCAATTCTTACCAAACCATAGGTTTTTTCTACTCAGCTCTTGCATAGCTGTTCTGAGTAATGCTGCAAGGAAATGGGAGGGTTCATCTGTGATTTCCTAAGAGAAACCAAAAGGCAAGTAGATGAACAGTAGTGCTTCTAAGTAGCCGAAGAGACAAACATTTAAACATATTCAGAAATTACAGAGACTTCCTGGCAGTGCAGCAGTCAAGAGCTTCCACTGCAAGAGATGCTGGTTCGATCCCCGGTTGGGTAATAAGATACCACATGACCCGCGATGAGGCAAAAAAAAATGAATAAAAATTATTTTTAAAAAAAGCAGAAAGACATTGCAAGCCCCCCAAGTGATAGTGATTACTAGATCTTCTGCTGTCTTCTTGCAGGCAATGAGTTGTATCCTGAATGACACAAAGTGTTTCCAAATTATGGAAACCATTTGTGTTGTTTTTTTTGTCACTGTGTGAAGTGTTTTCTATCTGCTGCTGCTGCTGCTAAGCCACTTCAGTCGTATCTGACTCTCTGTGACCCCATAGACGGCAGCCCACCAGGCGCCCCCGTCCCTGGGATTCTCCAGGCAAGAACACTGGAGTGGGTTGCCATTTCCTTCTCCAATGCATGAAAGGGAAAAGTGAAAGTGAAGCCGATCAGTCGTGTCTGACTCTTGGCAACCCCATAGACTGTAGCCCACCTGGCTACTCTGTCCATGGAATTTTCCAGGCAAGAATACTGCACTGGGTAGCCATTCCCTTCTCCAGGGGATCTTTCCAAACCAGGGATGGAACCCACATCTCTTGCATCTCCTGCATTGGCAGGCAGACTCTTCACCACTGTGCCACATGGGAAAACCACAGTAGGCATAAGAACATGGATTCTTTTAGGAGCCCACAGAAGTATTTTAAGTTCTTTTAAAATCAAAAGAAGAAGAAGTAAATATAATCTGGCCTGGATTACATTAGTCTTTAAACCAATGCAACCATAAAATATAAATGTTATCATTCTTATAAAGAAAAGAAGAGCCCATGAAGGCAAAGGTGCCTGGCACTCGTGAGTCACAATGCAGCTTTGACCAAGTATAGGACACTGGGCTGGATATTTTGCAAATCATATGTATTAGGTTTTTCCAGAGAAACAGAATTAACAGGAGGTGTATGTAAGATAGGAAACGGCTTATGTGGTTATGGAGGCTGAAAAGTCCCACAATTAGCTGTCTGCAAGCTGTACATCCAGGAAAGCTGGTGGTATTATTCAGCCTGAGTCCAAAGACCTGGGAATCAGAGGAGCCTATGGTGTTTCTTCCAATCTGACGCAGGAGGCCTGAGAACTAGGCTTGGGTGTGGGTGGAGGGATGTTGATTTAAGTCCTAGAGTCCAAAGGCCCAGGACCCAGGAGCCCTGAAGTTCAAGGGCAGGAAACGATGGACATCCCAGCTCAAGAAGTGAGAGCAAGAACTCATCTTTCTTTCACCTTCTTGGTGGGTTCTGTTCAAGCCGCCAAAGGATTGGATGATGTCCGCTTAAGCGGGTGAGGGAACACTTTACTCAGTCTACTGTTCAAATGCTAATATCTTTCTAAAAACGCTTCCTAGATCCACTCAGATACAATGTTTTGCCAGTTTCTGGGCATTTCTTAGCCCTGTCCAAGTGACTGGTAACCTTAGCCATCACATCATAGCCATCACATCACATACTGCAAAACCTTTGAACAGTCTCCTCTTGAAAGTACAGTGTTAAGGACAAATCTGAATGTTGGGAGCACCCATTTAATCAGCTTTGTATTCCCAAAAGAAATCAAATAAAGAAGATGTTTTCCTGTCATGCTTAGAGATGTAGAGGAATTTATAATGTAGCCAGGTGTAGGAGTTTTTATGTACTAAGGGGCTCATCAATAACATTCAATTTCATAGCTTACATTTCTGTACACTTTTAACATTATTATACTGATGGCATCCTGTCTTGGAGACGGTTTCATGCCCAAGTGCCATGTGACGGTGGAGAGGAAAGAAGTGTGACATGGAGGAGGGGGCTTAGCATGCAGTCCAGACAGCAACTTTTATAAAGTCATGGTGGAGAAAAAGACTGAAGAAATAACACCAAGGATGTGATTCTCTCACCTGCCTCAAATTCAGCCATTTCAGAACCATTGCTCTGAATTCACTCCTGTCCAAATCGAGCCCTTTGTAGATTCAGTACATGAAAGGATGGAAGGGACCAGTCATAGGGGTCTCGGCACTAACTGTATACAATGTGAGCATCTATCTGAATCCATGGCTATATGAGGCTGATGTTAATCTCTTGATTTCTGTTTGCTTGTTTGTTTCTATATTGGAGTATAGTCACTTAAAAGAGGCTGTGATAATTTCAAGCGTACAGCGGAGCGACTCAGCCATACATATCCATGTATCCTTTCCCCCCTAAACTCCCTTCCTACTCCCCTCCCATCCAGGCTGCCACGTAACATGGAACAGTAGGGGTTCACAGTAGGTGAACTGGGCTACACAGTAGGTCCTTGTTGGTTATCCATTTTAAATATAGCAGTGTGTGCATGTTCATCCCATGTTGCGTAACTATTCTTTCCCCAATTCATCTTCCTGGTAACCACTAAGTGCATTCTCTGGGTCTGTTTTGTAAGTAAATTCATTTGTATCATTTCCTTTAAATTCTGCATATAAGTGATGTCATATGATATTTCTCCTTCTCTGACTTACTTCACTTAATATGACTATCTCTAATTTGGCTTCTACTTGAGGGGATGCATGTACCCAGGGACCTTTGATTCTCACAGAAAAAGTGAGCATATTTCCAACTCCTTCTGCCATTTCTTCTGGTGGGAGGTCAGGAGATGTAGGGTCCTCTTGACCTCAAGGCTCCTGATGACTAGTACAGGATGTGGGACATGGGAAGGGGCTTGGGAGACGCGTGTATGCGCTCAATCATGTCCGACTATTTGCGATACCATAGACAGTAGTCTGCCAGCCTCCTCTGTCCATGGAATTTTCCAAGCAAGAATACTAGAGTGGGATGCCGTTTCCTACTCCAGGGGGTCTTCCCGATCCAGGGATTGAACCTGTATCTCTTATGTCTCCTGGATTGGCAGGTGGATTCTTTTCCACTGAGGGACCTGGGAAGCCAGGTGCAGGGTGTGAAACATGGGAAGGGGCTTGGGAGAACCTGTCCAGATAAACCAGTGTGAATTTCCTACTGGGGAAGAACTTTCCTTTCTGACGTCATGGGTTGACTTTGGCCATGACCAACATCTCTATATAGTGGACTGCTCATATTTGATACTGTAAATAAAGTTCATCTTTATTTAGAGGATGAAGGAGGACACTTCCTGCTCCGGAAATGTGAGTCTGTAAATGATGTGAATGCTCGCTTTCTGCAGATTTCCAAGGACCAATATGCAAGTTGGTGTTGATGCTTTGAACGTGCCCCTGAAGTGACTGGTGACCTCTTGATGAACTTTGGCAAGCTGGAAGGTGTAATAGTAATAGCCGGCTTGGTTCCTCTGTGCTTGCCATGTGCATTTCCCTACTTAATCTACACGAGACATTACCGCCCCTGCTCTGTAAACAGGCGAACTGACACACTTCGGGGTTAAGTAGCCTGGTCAGGAGTTTGGGGAGGGCGGGATCCCAGAGGTGTGGCACCATCGCCCAGGCTCCTAACCACTGGACTACACCGCCACTCTGCTACAGAGACATGGTGGGGTTGTCTCTCCTATTGAGAGTCATAATGTAAATTTCAATAAGTCCAACACAGCCTTTGGAACCAGCCAGCTCTCACTTTCTTTTAATATTTATTTATTTGGCTGCATCAGGTCTTAGCTGCACATGTGGGATCTAGTTCTCTGACCAGGGATCTAATCTGGGCCCCCTGTGTTAGGAATGGGGAGTCTTAACTGCTGGGTAACCAGGGAAGTCCCCTGGATCTGCTTTTAAAAAAAGGCTCTACTTGCCGACTTCTCACCCTGTGTCTTTGATTAAAAGAAAGAGGAGAGGAATAATACCATTGCCTTGCATTTTTACTGTATGGATTCAAGATAATGTACCCAGGACTCTGGATGGTGGTTGGCATTTTATGAAAATCCATCAATATCTATGATTTCTGGCATCATGCCTACACCTTTGCATTCATAGTTTCAACCTTGGTTTTGAACTATCCCAGTGATGATCTGCTTTTACCTTCCTACCTGTCCCAAAGCTAAATTGTTTGATAAACTGTTTTGCTAAAAATACTCTCATAGCAGAGCAGTTTGACCAATTATAGGGCTCTGACCTACATGTTTCCAAACTAAAAATTTCTCCAAAAGAGTTTCCACTGGTATCTTTACCACCATGGTCAGCTGTATGAATGTATTTGGATGATTATGTTAGATCATTGTTCTACATATCTATCTTTTGTTCTCTGGTCCACCTGACATCATGAAAGGAATATGAGGTTTTAACTACACCACAGTCACTAAGATTATGCAAATGTAAGCCATGTAGTAGTTAAAGCTAATATGGTCCTCAATAGTAGAAGATTTGTAAACGAATTTCAGGATACATCACTTCAGCAGCTGGGGTTACTGATTTTCTCTGTTTACACTTTTTACTCAAGTTTGTAGTCTTCAAATTATGTGAATAAGTGGGACATTAAAAATGAGGATGATTTCTGTAGCTTCAGCTCAGTTCAGCTCAGTTGCTCAGTAATTTCCGACTCTTTGCGACCCCATGAACCGCAGCACGCCAGGCCTCCCTGTCCATCTCCAACTCCCGGAGTTTACCCAAACTCATGTCCATTGAGTTGGTGATGCCATCCAACCATCTCATCCTCTGTTGTCCTCTTTTCCTCCCACCCTCAATCTTTGCCAGAATCAGGGTCGTTTCCAATGAGTCAGCTCTTTGTACCAGGTGGCCAAGGTATTGGAGTTTCTGCTTCAGCATCAGTCCTTCCAATGAACACCCAGGACTCATCTCCTTTAGGATGGACTGGTTGAATCTCCTTGCAGTCCAAGGGACTCTCAAGAGTCTTCTCCAACACCACAGTTCAAAAGCATCAATTCTTCGGTGTTCAGCTTTATTTATAGTCCAACTCTCACATCCATACATGACCACTGGAAAAACTATAGTCTTAACTAGACGGACCTTTGTTGGCAAAGTAATGTCTCTGCTTTTTAATATGCTGTCTAGGTTGGTCATAACTTTCCATCCAAGGAGTAAGCATCTTTTAATTTCATGGCTGCAATCACCATCTGCAGTGATTTTGGAGCCCAAAAAATAAAGTCAGCCACTGTCTGCACTGTTTCCCCATCTATTTGACATGAAGTGATGGGACAAGATGCCTTGATCTTAGTTTTCTGAATGTTGAGCTTTAAGCCAACTTTTTCACTCTTCTCTTTCAGTTTCGTCAAGAGACTCTAGTTCTCCTTTGCTTTCTGCCATAAGTGTGGTGTCATCTGCATAGCTGAGGTTACTGATATTTCTCCCGGCAATCTTGACTCCAGCTTGTGCTTCATCACCAGCGTTTCTCATGCTGTACTCTGCATGTAAGTTAATAAGCAGGGTGACAATATACAGCCTTGATGTGCTCCTTTTCCTATTTGGAACCAGTCTGTTGTTCCATGTCCAGTTCTAACTGTTACTTCCTGACCTGCATACAGGTTTCTCAAGAGGCAGGTCAGGTGGTCTGGTATTCCCATCTCTTTCAGAATTTTCCACAGTTTATTGCAATCCACACAGTCAAAGGCTTTGGCATAGTCAATAAAGCAGCAGTAGATGTTTTTCTGGAACTCTCTTGCTTTTTCAATGATCCAGCGGATGTTGGCAATTTGATCTCTGGTTCCTCTGCCTTTTCTAAAACCAGCTTGAACATCTGGAAGTTCACGGTTCATGTATTGCTGAAGCCTGGCCTGCGGAATTTTGAGCATTACTTTACTAGCATGTGAGATGAATGCAATTGTGTAGTAGTTTGAGCATTCTTTGGCATTGCCTTCCTTTGGGATTGGAATGAAAACTGACCTTTTCCAGTCCTGCAGCCACTGCTGAGTTTTCCAAATTTGCTGGCATATTGAGTGCAGCACTTTCACAGCATCATCTTTTAGAATTTGAAATAGCTCAACTGGAATTCCATCACTTCCACTAGCTTCATTTGTAGTGATGCTTCCTAAGGCTCACATGACTTCACATTCCAGGATGTCTGGCTCTAGGTGAGTGATCACACCATCGTGATTATCTGGGTCATGAACATCTTTTTTGTACAGTTCTTCTATGTATTCTTGCCACCTCTTCTTAATCTTTTGCTTCTGTTAGGTCCATACCATTTCTGTCCTTTATTGTGCCCATCTTTGCCTGAAATCTTCTCTTGGTATATTTAATTTTCTTGAAGAGATCTGTAGTCTTTCTCATTCTACTGTTTTCCTCTATTTCTTTGCATTGATCGCTGAGGAAGCCTTTCTTATCTCTCCTTGCTATTCTTTGGAACTTTGCATTCAAATGGGTATATCTTTCCTTTTCTCCTTTGCTTTAGATTACTAGAATTTTATGGTCAGTTTCACAGCAAGTTATGTTATGCAGAGGATTAAATGTCTTTTGATATTGTTTACCTGAGTCTTCGATTTCCTTATAATAACTATTTCTAAAGGACAATAGACTTCCTAAGTCAAGGTGAGAAAATGATAGACCAAATATCAAAGAGGAATAAGAAAACCAGCATTTGGTTCTAGTTCTTAGAGTAAGGTGTCTGACTTCTGATAAGAAAATAAATATTTTTGAACCTCAGTTTTCTTATCTGTAAATAATAGTAGACTCTGGCTAATATCCAAGACTCTGAGGATAAAATGAGATAGGATCAGTTGCTCGACAACTATAATGCAACCTATATGGGTAAAATAGTATTGTAATTAATGCAGAAAAGTCTCTTAAGTTTGCCAGCCAAAACAATTCATTTTCTGGCTGGGTTGTTTGCATCTGAGTGATGCCTTGTTAAAGCAAAGTAAAACCAGAAGTGTTTCTGGGAATGGCTTCTGAAACCCTTGGCACCTTCAAATTAGTCCCTTCCCTGTTGCCAGCCAGTGTGAAGATTCCAGAGTCCTACTGTTACTGGATTGGAAGAACTGGTCCTGGAGAGAGCTGCCCAGGAGCACCGACCACTGCCCAGACCGTCATAAGACTGCAGTTACATCCACATGGACTTCCACAAACAAGAAACAAACATCTTGGTACATATATACAGTGGCATGTCACTCTGCCATAAAAAAAGAACAAAGCAATGCCATTTGCAGCCCCACGGCTGGACCTAGCGATTATTATGCTGACTGAAGTAAGTCAGATGGGGGTTTGGTTTTAGTTGCTATCCAAGTCTTGTGATCCCATAGACTGTAGCCCACCAGACTCCTCTGTCCATGGGATTTCCCAGGCAAAGATACTAAAGTAGGGTACCATTTCCTCCTCTAGGGAATCTTCCTAACCCAGGGATCAAAACCAAGTCTCCTGCATTGCAGGCAGATTCTTTACCACTGAGCCACCACAGAAGCCTGAAGTAAGTCAGAAGAGGAAGACAAATATCATATGATATCACTTATATATGAAATCTAAAAAAAAAATGGTGCGAGTGAACTTATTTACAAAACAGAAACAAACTCACAGACATAGAAAACAATCTTATGGTTACCAGGGGAGAATTAGGGGGAGGGTTAAATTGGGAGATTAAGATTGACAAATACACATATATAAAATAGATAAACAGCAAGGACCTACTGTGTAGCACAGGGAACTCTACTCAATATTCTATAATGACCTATATGGGGAAAGAATCTTAAAAAGAATGCATATATATATATATGTATAACTGATTCACTTTGCTGCACAGGGGAACTAACACACAATTGTACTGAGTTGGCCAAAAAGTCCGTTCATGTTTTTCATTCGATATGGAAAATCCAAACAAACTTCTTGGCTAACCCAATAAAACAAATATGCTCCAATAAAAATTTTAAAAGTTACAAACTCCAGAAAGAAAGAGAGAAACATCTATTGCATTTAGCCCCTGAGCTTCTGCACTGTTCAACACTTGGCCCATCCTGACTAATACAAGCAACATGAATTCTGTATTCCACAAAAATTATGCAATCAAAACAACTTTAATTTCCTTTTTCCAAGAAGAAAAAATAACTGCAAGTAGCTGGACTTTATATTTCACATATATGGTAGTTTTTAAAGGCCATAATAAGTCATATTGATAAAAGTGGAATTTCTAATGGATACAGTTCATTTTGATTTGAAGAGGTGTTGGACCAAAGGAAAGTCCATTTACTTTTACTATTTCTAAATCTCTATTCTTTTATGACTTTTCCCAATGTAGGAGCTGAAGATGCATTTTTTACCTTTATGGTTCAAAGTCTTAGAAGTTTAAACCACTTGGTAGATTCAGTCAATGCTTTTGATACTGACACAATCTTACTTTGCAATTTAGAAACAATTTGAGTGATCAAAGATTAGTTGTTTGAGGAACTGGGTAGTCGATTGATATACTGGTTAGTTGGATTCAGATTGGGTTAGTGATCATCCACAAATCCAATCAATTCTGTGCTCTAGTTTTTATGACTAGAAATAAAGAAAGCTTTTTTGGTAGAGTGCCCTGCCTGTCCAGAGGGATGTGTGTGTATCTTCTGAAATAAAGAATTAATGGAATCCGCTTCCAGATTCCATTTCCATCAGGATAAGAGCATGTGACCTTGGTGTGACTCACACTTGATCCCAAATGGTACCTCTAAAAATACCAGTTATCAACTGTCTGCAGTAACAAAGAGAATATTGTGAGAAATGTGTTGAAAGAGCTTAGAGTGACAAATACAAAAGCATATAAAAATGTGGGTTTTAAAAAAATTTCAAGCATGACTTTGAAAAGAAAGGGAAAACATATGTACCAGAAATCTCCCCATTCAATTAAACATTTCATTATTAATGGCAAGCCCATGCTGGTGGAATGAGAATGGCTATCATTTGAGTAGGAAAGTTCACAGCCATTTTGAATGTCCAATTTCCCTTTCGGGATAAAGGCAGGCATTAAGATCCTGGATCCTTACTGAGCATCCTGGTTGAAGAGGGGAACCTGCACCAGGTTACGCCAATAATTGCCAGCCCCCCAGGATCCCAGCTCAGAAATTTTTGTGTGTTCTCAGGAGACAAAAATGACTGATCATCAAAGGCAGAGGAGCACAGCAGGACTGTCATAAGCCTGAAGTTACAACTTAGACATGCAATAGAAAATATCATCGCTACCTCTCCAGTGCATTGCCTGTAGTAATTAAAAACTTGATCCCTGCTGTTTTATCATCTCATTAGCAATGGGGGCACAAGACTTTTATCCTTGTTTGTCAGGAATCAAACATACCAGAGGAACTCTGATTATAAATTGATGAAAGTAAAGTTAAACTTTTAAATAAGAGAAGTGACTGTTCACAATGTTTTTTTAAAGCTGATTAAAGAGATCCTCTTTTTTTTTTTTTTCTATAAAAATAATATCTCTGTCCAGCCTCAAACGGTAGAGGTCATCTCTAGGATGGCTCCATCCTATGCATTTTGTAAAGGGGGTTCGCTTTGTGAGCAGTTCTGATTTAAAATAAATATCAGTCCTGCAAAACTTCCGAAAGCATGGATACAAAGGATGTCCTCCTTTTCAAGGCTTTTGATGAAGTTGAAACACCTTCTACCCTGTCGGTGATGTGTGTTCTAACGTCTTTTATGGAGGGTGGCGAGCCTCATCGTTTAAAAAGCCAGGCAAGCTTTCTATTTATTTTAATAACTCGTCTTTATAAATGAGGACAGGTGAAGGAACAGGGGCTTCGCTGCAGCAGCTAATTTCTCCAACCTTTGTTTCCAAAATAGAAAATTTCCTTTGGAACTCACACTGTTTCCTTGGGGTCCAAAGGATTCTGGCAACTGTAACCTCTTCTGTGGCACTCAGTCAGTTTCTAATCAATGCTCCAGAGCAGATGGGGGTTTCAGATTTGAAGAAAGAACAGTTTATGGGACATTTTATTTTATTTCATACATCTCCCACTCACAATGAATAACTCATCTGTGCATTCAAACTACACATGCTGACAGCTGGTCTGGGGATCCCAAAACAAAATTAAGCTCCTTTTCTGCAGTGAGTTTTAAGCTTTCTCCTCTCCACACTCTACACTCATCTTTGTAAATGAGGCCAGGTGAAGGAACTGGGGCTTCGCTGAGGCAGCTAATTCCTCCAACCTTTGTTTCCAAAACTGTGGCTAACTTGTTTGAGGAACAATAGTCCAAATAGCTTCAGAAGTAAAATAATAATAATAATAAAAGCCGTATATTCTTAACTTCAAGACTCCTGCCGTTTGGGGTCAGACCATTCTTTGCTGGGGACTGATCTGTGCATCTTAGGGTGTTAAGCAGTATCCTGGTTCTCTCATCCATCAGATTCCATGGCTGCCCACCTCCTGTTGTGACAATGAAGAGTCTCCACACACTGCCGAAGGTCACTGTGAGGCAGAGCCACCCCGGGTGAGAACCCTGGGACATGTATACATAGTATATTGCATTTCTCTCTGTCTGCCCACCTGTCCGTCCATCTGTCTGTCTCTTTCTCTCTCACACAAACACACAAAATCATGAACACAGGGTCCATCCTGAAAAGGGACACAAAAGTCTACCTGGTAATAAGTAGTTTCCTTTCCTAAGTGGGGGGTGGGGGGCGCAACAGGGGAGAAGGTCTGATCTGTTTTCCCCTGCACACTCTTCAATACCTTTAAGGAAAAGGTTTTTTTTTTTTTTAATTTGGCTGTGCTGGGTCATAGTTGTGATATTCGAACTCTTTAGTTGTGGCATGTAAACTCTTAGCTGTGCATGTGGGATCTAGTTCCCTGACTAGGGATCGAACCCAGGTCCCCTGCATTGGGAATGCAGCGTCTTAGCCACTGGACCACCAGGGAAGTCTCCACCCTACAATATCTTTTAAATCATATGCCTCGTATGTACATTACCTTTTGTAAGCAAGCAAACGAACGAACAAATGAAGGAATGAATAATTCAAGCCAGGAGATTTCCCAGAGATAAATAAGTGAAGAATGAAATTAATAAATCAATAAACAAGTACATGAATGGATAAGTTATGATATTATGCTGAGGCCCCCTAAACGTTCTATAAACAGACAAATCAATTAACTAACTCTGATGGTGTAAAGCTTCAGTCACTCAGTTTTGTCCTATACTTCACAATCCCACAGACTATAGCCTGTCAGGGTCCTCTGTCTGTGGAATTCACCAGGCAAGAATACTGGAGTGGGTTGCCATTCCCTTCCCCAAGGGATCTTCCTGACTCAGGGACTGAACCTGTGTCTCCTACATTGCAACAGATTCTTTACCATGAGCCCCCAGGATGCAAGCATAGCATTAACCAAAATTATTCCAGTAAAAACAAAACTATACTTAAAGAAAGTGACTGAGGAAGGTATTTCTGATTTTATTCTGTCATTATAAGCAGCATCAATCAAGCATACATACTTTTTTCCCCAGTTGGCAAATGAAAATAGTCTATTTTGCCCTACGTATACTTTATTTTTAAAAATTATTTATTTATTTATTTGACTGGGCCAGGTCTTAGTTGCACCATGTAATATCTAGTTCCCCAAACAGGGATTGAGCATAGGCCCCTTGCACTGGGAGTGTGGAGTCTTAGCCACTGGACCACCAGGTAAGTCCTCCTGTATGTACTTTTGTTTGCTGTCTGCTTAGGTGTATCCTACTCTTTGCGACCCCATGGACTATAGCCTGCCAGGCTCCTCTGTCCATGGAATTTTCCAGCCAAGAATACTGGAGTGGGTTGCCATTTCCTACTTGAGGGGACCTTCCTGACCCAGGGATTGAACCCGCATCTCCTGCATTGGCAGGCAGATTCTTTACCCCTGTGACACCTGGGAAGCATCATTTACTTCAATACCTTTAAAATACCCTGTGCAGTCATCTCCACTTCCAAGCAAATGAATAAATGAATAACTCAAGCCAATGATTCATAAAGGACGAACCCATTTTACAGGGAAAGCAAGAAGGAGGAGATTTTTTGGAGGAGCTGGCTTTATGCTCATTTAATAGGTTTGAGGTGATTATGCCAGCATTTGTTCTGTCTTGGGGCAGCTGCCTCTGGCAGATGGTGTGGGCAGGGTCCTGGCTGCCCAGTAAGCAGCATCGAGGTGCCTGGTCTTTTTTGAAGGATGTTACTATTCCTGTTCCTTGTACCAGTCTGAGAAGCTGTACAAAACCATCCTTGTGGTAATGGGTAGGTCTAGTTTGGGATAAGCTTCAGTGTTATTACAAGGATATAAAGTTGTACAACATGTAACTAGGAGTCAGCCCAGGGTTGTACGAACAGCCGTGAAACTTGGCTCCATCACTGCCGGTAAAGTTGGGTGAACTTGGCAAAAAGCACATTTCCCAGAGCCACGCTGACTCATCTGGAGCAGAGAGACTGGACTAGATGATTCCTGTCGAACCATCCAAGGTCCATGGCTAGGCAGATCTTGAGGATTTCTGTAAGTGGGGGAAAACAGATTCTTCTTCTTGAAGCTAAATTGGAAAGTAGCTTATTCAACTGATAACAGTATTTAAACTTCATGATTATGTGGAAAATACATTCTCCTGCAGGAAATGCCTTTTTCAATTTTGTCAGACCCTCTCCCAAAGTATAGCCTCGCCCCTTGTTGATTTACAGATATTTAATGTGATTATTCAAGGAGGGCATGGCAACCCACCCCAGTAGTCCTGCCTGGAGAATCCCATGGACAGAGGCTGGTGGGCTATGGTTCACGGGGTCGCAAAGAGTTGGATGTGACTGAGCAACTAAACACAATGTGATTATTCACATCAAATTCATGCACAACATGAAGTTAGAAAACAGCAAATATTATAAATAGCAGAATCAAGGATCTAGATATTCTGAGAGTTTAGAAAACTTAACAGAGAGAATAATCATCAGTTCTGCTGTAATGTATCACATGCCTGCCTAGAAACCACAGTGCTATGAAAACTCAGATAATATAAATCACACGGCTTATGAGAAAAATAGGGTTGGAACATAACACTCAAAACGTTCATCAGGAATGCTTTGTAAAAAAAGATATCAATAGAAACAGAGTAAAAATGCCAGCATGGCTTTACACATGTGAAATATTTACAAAAATACATTAATACTACAATGACTACGGCACTTTACGTGATTAAAGACCTGAACTTTGCCTGTGGCCTCAGAAGCATTGTAGCTGATGAGTTATCATGAGGTGGTGAAAATGTTTCCCGAAATTGAAGGAAATGATGTCAGCCCATATCTCAGGTCTTCCTCATGAAACCTGTGTGAACCGGGTCAGTGTTTAAGGTGTGTGTGTGTGTGTGTGTGTGTGTGTGTGTGAGTGCGTGCGTGCGCGCACTGTGTGTATTCTTTCTGCCTGATTCATCACCTGCAGTTTTCTGTATTCTCCTAGCATTTCTCGAAGACGAAGTCACCCCTGAGCAAATGTGAGTTCTATGTTACATTCAAATTGTCCCCTAATACACCAACTGCATGGAAACAAATTTGTATTTTTGAAACCTGCATCAGGGCAGAATTAACACAGGGGATAGAAAATATAATTTAAAGGGCAATAATAATACATAACATTTGTGCTTGGCTTACTGTGTGCCAGGCACACTGCCAATAATTGACATGTACTAACACTTTTCAGCGTCAATAACCTCTGTAAGGTAGGTGTAGTTATCGTCACACCATGTTTAAAAAAAAATTTATTGGAGCACATTTGATTTACAATGCTATGTTAGTTTCACATGTACAGAACAGTGATTCAGCTATATATATGTATAGAGTATATATAGATATATATTCTTTTTTAGATTCTTTTCCCTTATGGGTTATTATAAAATATTGAGTACAGTTTCCTTGTGGTATACAATGAGATCCTTGCTGTTTATTTTATGTACAGTAGAGTATATTTTTCCCTCCCCATCCCTCTTCCCCTTCAACAACCTTAAGTTTGTCTTCTGTGTCTGTGAGTCTGATTTTTTTTGTAAAGAAGTTCCCTGGTGTCATATTTTAGATCCCACATATAAGTGACATGAAAACTGTCTTTGTCTGACATACTTCATTTACTGTGATCATCTCCAGGTCCATCCCTGTTGCTGCAAATGGCATTGTTTCATTCTTTTTTATGGCTGAGTAATATTCCCTTCCATATATGTACTACATCTTCCTTATCCACTCATCTTTGGATGGACATTTAGGCTTCTTCCATGTCTTTACTATTGTAACTAGTGCTGCTATGAACATTGGCGTGCACATATCTTTCCAAATTAGAGTATTTGAATATTTGCCCAGGAGTGGGACTGCAGAAAACTAGAATTATATTATCGATGGTGAAATTAAGGCACAGAAAGAGTGCTGAGCACCATACAGCCGGTAGGATGGAGGTAGGATTTGGCTTCAGATTACTCCGCTTTCCACTGTGAATGGGAGCAGCACTGCGGATTTCAATGTATTCAGCAGTGAATCCCCCATACATCAGCCACGTGCCGTGACCGTAACACCAAAAACAGTGAAGGGCACCTGCTGTGGCCTTCACACGACTTCAGCATAAAGAAAAAAGGAAGTGATAAGCCCTCTCCATCTTGCTCAGGACATACCATTGTGGAGTATTCCATCCTTTTCCGGGCCCCACTCTCTGAGGGGAGGGGTATAAATAGCCTGGATTTAGGGGATATAAATAAACTCATGTCCAAAGGAAAGTCAGCAACACGGTGAAGGCATGTCAAGCTGTGTCAGATGAGAAGATGGGAAGAAAATCACAGAATTTAGAAGAGACACTTGCAGGGTTGACGTGAGTCTCCTTGAAGTATTTCAAAGGGTAGGATGTGTTAAGATTATTTGATTTAAAAAACATTTTTTTTTAAATTATCATTTAAACTAAATGCTAAATGGTTAACATTTACTGAGCTCAGATCCTGACACTTTGTGTGCACCATCTGGGTTCCTCCTAGCAACAGCCCTACGATGCTGGTTCTGATATCCACATCTATCCTACAGAAGGGACTGAGGCAGCCGATCTCAAGTTTTTGGCCAAGTCACGTGACCTATTACTCTCAGGGCAGGAATTGGAACCTATGAAGTTTGGCTTCAAAATTTTTGTTCATCATTCCCAAGCAGAAGAAACTTATAAAGTGATCAGTTTAATTGCATGTAATGGAGAAATTTCTGGAAATTAGGAGTGCTCTGAGACAGACCATGCTGCTTCTGGAAATTGTGAATATCTGGTCCCTGGAGCTTTGCAGGCTGAGGTTGAGGGAGCCCCTGATGGGGACACATGAAGGATACACAAGAACAGGTCAGAGAAGATTAACTTTCAAGATCTCTTACTAAACTTGTTTTCTAACATTCTAATGGGGAGTTGACAAAGCCTGTTCCTTACAAAATACAATATGCACAGGCATCAGGATGAGTGAGCTGATGTCTTGTCCACCCAGATATTCCTGTGTAGGGTTTTGTAGTAACCCAGCCTTTGAGGTATTGGGACAGCCCACCCTTGTTCACCCAGGCCTTAGGAAAGGAACTAAGGGAAATATGTCTAAAAGAAGGGGCCATTCTACAGTGTGGAGATATATTGATATGTAATCCCCCCCCATGGAGGTCTCAGATCAGAATAACATTGAAATTCTTAATTTTGGGGGGACTCAGGGTTATAGGGTCTCCCAGAAAAAGGCACAAATCTCAAAGCAACGAGTTAATGGGATATATTATAAAACCTGGAAGTAGACAACTATTTCCAGATGGAAATAAGCCTAGGCACTCCAAAGATAAAAAGACATCTCTGGGCTTCCCAGGTGGTGCTAGTGGTAAAGAACCCACTTGCCAGAGCAGGAGACATAAGAGACTTGTGTTCGATCCCTGGTTTGAGAAGATCCCCTGGAGGAGGGCAGAGCAACCCACTCCAGTATTCTTGCCTGGAACATCTCATGGACAGAGGGCTCTGGCGGCTACAGTCCATTGAGTCACAAAGAGTCGGACACAACTGAAGAGGCTTAGCATAAGCTGAATGAATAAAGGTGAGTTGCCATTCTGAGAGAAGTAAGTTCATTAGATAGGGCTCTATCTAAAACACAGTGTAAAGACAAGTATAAGATAGCTTTCCTGTGGAATCTCACGGATACGTGTTGAAAGACTTATCATCCTGCCTATCTTAAGACACCAGGAAAAAAAACAATTAAAAAAAAAAAAGCCACTGTGGTATAGTTTCTCTCAAGTACAAGCTCTTGTCTCCTCACAGCTAACTGCTCCAGAAGTTGGGTAGATTTCCGTGTCTCCAGCTCTGCTTCCTTATCCTTACTCATCCCACTTCTTTTCTTTGTTTTCCTGTCCTCCTCTGCCTGTTCTCAACTGATGGACAGTCCTTGGTCTCTCTTCTTCCTGACTGCTTCCAAGAGTCGAATCCATCCGTCCTTTCTGGGTACTGCTTCCTAGATTTTAGTTACCTTCCAAGTCTCTTTTGCTGGATCATTTTTCTCTGTCTATTTGCTAGACATTGTCTATGTTCACGGTTCCATCACTTTTCTCTTATCCTATCTCACAGTCTCCCATCTTTGGGGCCTTTAAGTGATAAGTGACAAAGGGTCCTCTTGGGTTCTTTGGCTAGCAAATGGAGCAATCTTGTCTCCCAACACATCACTTATCCATTGGGTAATGACTCTCAATTCAGTAACTCTTAGGTCTCTGAGCTATAGAGTCACATGTCCAGTTGGGAGCTATATATTTTCTCTTAGAGATCTCCAGATAGCTTAACTTAACAAACTCAAAATGAAACTCAGCCCTCTCTCCCCTGGGTTCCCTATCTTGGTCCATCCAGAAATCTGTGAGTCATCTTCCATTCTTTCCCTCACCCACTCCCCAACCCTGCCCACCATCTAACAAGGCATCTAGTTCTGTCTATCCCATCACTCAGTTGCCTCTCACACCAGTTCGCTTTTCTCCATCCTCATGGCCATTGATCTGGTTCAGGACACGGTCAGGTTTTTACCACCTGGCCCCTGCTTGTTTCTCAGTTGTCACCCCTGGCTTCCATATGCTCATGGTCTACACTCCAGCCATACCGAATTTTTTGCAGTCTTTGGAACTTGCTCTCATGTTGTTTCCCTGGCTCAGAGTGGTAAAGTAATGTTCAGTTAGGAAAATTCATATTTATTCCTTAGGAATCTGTTTAGATGTCATTCCCAGGGTAAATCTTCCCAACATCCCAATTAAGGTGCCCATTTATACGATACCCTAATGCTTTCCCTGATAAAAAGGATTTAAGTGCACAGCCTTGTTATGTCCCCTTGTGGCTGTTTATTCATTGTTGGTCCCATTTGATTGTTAATTTCATGAGAACAGAGACAGTGTAATTGCCAGCACATAGCAGATTTTCAATAAATGTCTGTTGAATGAATATGAAAAGACTGAGTTTTTTCACTGTTTTTAAAGTCAACCAGCTTTAAAATGGTAGCTGTTACATGTTACTCCCTGTACTGATGTATTCAGAAACTACAGAAGACATGATTATCAGAGTTTGGGCATAAAACGAGTCAATTATATCAATAAATTTGCCCTGTGTCAACTTTGTCTTTGATTTGCAAAATTTTGGAGGTTCATTAACTTTAGATTTGTTTTTATGGAGCAGATAGTGGGCAGATGGTCTGCTCATTGATAAATGGTTAAAAAGTAATTACATCCCAGAAACTTTGCTTTCTAAAAACATTAATAAATTAAATTTCTTCAAAGCTTAGCAAAGAGAAGGGAAAAGCTATTTATAATTACAAAAGGCTTACTTTCCAATGTGAGAGAAAACGCTTACTTTGCAACTTTCAGTTTTGACCAAAAGAATATTTTACAGATATTAAAACTCATAAAAATATGCAGCTCATATAAGACAGGTAGACTATTTGGGTAATTTAGTCAATGAACAGTTTCTTAACAAGAAAAAAAAAAAAGGATAAGGTATATTGCTTATTCACCCATGGGGAATACTGGAGCGATAACTTCTTCAGTAGTGGGATAGCTTTCCAGTTTAGAGTGGTTTTAGTTGAAAAAGAAAATTGAGCTATGACTTCCGTGTCACAGACAGTAGCTGTATTAAAGAGCTCCTTTGTATATGTAATAAAATAGAAGACATTTCAAGCACTTACAGAGTTCCACATCTAAGATCGCAGCCTCGGTAAGACTAGATCTAACTTACCCTATTGTAATGGAGCAGAAATATACGAGACCTGATTTTGTTTGAAATATTGGATCATTTTCCTTTGATTCCATGATTTTCAAGCCCCCTCCCCCACTCTCCTGGGCTACTTTAATGCAATATCACTTCTGTACCCTAATGCCTTTCCCAGCCCGGTAGGTATGAGAACAGTTCTTCATGTGTAAGTCAACTCTCCAAGGAGACAGTTTCAAAGCAGTGCTTTTTTGATAACAGGGAAGATAATATTCTAGAATACAGTGACCAGATCAGAAAATAAAGATACGTAGGATTTTTCAATTTTCAGATCTATGAAGTTTTGAAATGGACAAACATCTGAAGTTAATGACAGGAGCTAGGGGGCGAAAGGAGAAATGTATAAATATATAAATGTACAGGTTAAAGGCATACAGTCCCTTTGTTCTGCCTTCCAAAGACCTTTCTCATGCAAAACCTGAGGTCAGTCAAAAAAATTAGGTGAAGGAAAGCTTTTGCTAAAACTCTGATAATGTTGTCTTCCCCTTAAATTTCAATGTATTGCCTTTTCTTATTTACTGCTGACATAAAGACCACAGACTCTTTATTGTTCTGAAAATATGTGTACTTGATGAAATATCTCTTAGCACACTTTGGCGGACAATGTCCACTTTCCTAGGCAAGGATTTCCCCATTGGTGACCCCCATTCTTCATCAACCACCATCATCAAAAGGCCAACCTTGGCCCTACCCCTAGCTCTGTATTGTTACAGTCAAGGGTAGACGGTACAGGTTTAACTGCAGTAACAAAGGGACCACAAGATAAACTGGTTCAAACAAGAGAAAAAGCTGCAGTACATTGGGTCTCCCAGAGTCAGACACGACTGAAGCAACATCCACCCCAGATTGCCTCTCTGGACAGTATGGGGAGAGTAATAATCTTTGCTCTTGTCTCTTGTTTGAACCAGTCTATCTTGTGATCCCTTTGTTACTGCAGTTAAACCTGAAGATTGCAAGGATGGAAACTGGGACTGTTCTAGAGACTCTTGCAATAATATGAGTAAGAAAGAGGGTAGCCTGGAGCAGGGCAGTGGCAGTGGAAGGCCAGGTTCTGTGTATTTTGAGGATAAAGCTTATAGAGTTTGCTCATCTGTTAGATGTGTGTTTTGAGAGGAAGAGATGTGTCAAGGATGAGTCTAAGAATTTTGGTCTGAGTAACACACTAGAAGAACAGAATTACCATCAGTTGAATTGGGGAACATGTTTGGAGGGAAATACCAGAGGTTTGGGTTTGGGAATGTTACCTTTGAGTGTTACCTTTTGGAAGTATTAAGAAGGCTGTTGGGTATATGAGTCTGGAGTTTAGAGGAGAGGTTCAGCCTGGAGAGACCACTCTGGAAGAATTTAGGAGTAGTGGGGGTATTTAGGTATTGGTAGTATTCCAAATCTTGAGTCTGGGCCCCCTGGATCCTATGTGTAAGTATGATTGTACTTCCAGATCCCCCAGCAGCTGGGTGGGATCATGGTCTAGTCCTGATTTTTGAATGCTGAATAGAAACAGTGTGGGTTATGCCCAGGACCCAGATCACCTTCAAGTCCTATTGCATCACTTTTTCCTGTGCCACGGAACCTGGCAAAGCTTCAGCTGCTCTTCTCTCTTGCTTGAACCAGTCTGTCTTGTGGTCCCTTTGGACCCCCAGAGATTTGCAATGAACTTGGAATCGGGCAAGAGGAAAACCTGGTTTATTTCATCACTTTGGTTTTGCAGCTGTTTTGCTGCAATTAAGCTTGCCTATCCAGAATGACATATAGATATAAATTTAGATTCTCATCACCAAAGCATAGTGTCCAGAATTAGGAGTGGAGAGTTAAGCATTTCAGTGATTATTTTACAGACACTTTGGCCTAGGAAATACACCCTTTTTGAAACTGAAATGAAGAGAAGTCAACTGAAATTTAAGAAAGCTGGTCTTTTAAAAATGCTTGTTGTACCAGCAGCATTGGAATCACTTATTTTGAGATCCCCGAACCCTGAGTGCCTTCCAAATATCTTTTTTATCAGCCTCCTCCCAGCTTTAGAATGATAGTGCCTGTCCACCAGTGACCCGTTTTGAAAAAAAAAAAAAAATGCTATATCTACACCTGTATCTCTATCTATATATCTGTGTCTGTATATATGCCTGTATCTATATCATATATCTGCATGTGCATGCTCATGTGCATTGCTAAGTCATGTCCAATTCTTTGCAACCCCACAGACTGTAGCCCACCAGGCTCCTCTGTCCATGGGATTTTTCCCAGACAAGAATACTGGAGTGGGTTGCCATTTCCTACTCCAGGGGATCTTCCCGACTCAGGGATCGAAACTGTGTCTCCTGAGTCTCCTGCATTGGCAGGCAGATTCTTTACTACTGAGCCACCTGGGAAGCCCATATTGTATATCTGTACCTATATCTATATATCTGTATCTACACACATTCTCACATACATACCCATACCAATATCCATACTTGTACCCTTATCAATAGACGTACCCATATCTATACTTGTATCCTTATCTAAATCCATATCCACATCTATAAATGTACTCTATCAGTACACATATCCACATCCATACCTATACACACACACTTATAAATGCACACGTCCTTATCAATGGATGTACTCTTATCAACATAGAGGCCCTTAACTATACACAGACCCATATCTACACCCATAACCATATCCATATCAATACAGATACTCATGCATGCTAAGCCACTTCAGTCACGTCCAACTCTTTGTGACCCCATGGACTGCAGCCCGCCAGGCACCTCTGTCCATGGGATTCTCCAGGCAAGAATACTGGAGTGGGTTGCTGTGCCCTCCTCCAGACCCAGACTCATATCTATACCCATGTCCATACACAAACCCATATCTAGACTCATGCCTGAGCCCATATCCATACTCACACCCATATCCATCTATCTACCCACCGACCTGTCTGTTGGTTGTCCCCATTCTCCCCCAGGTGGACTGCCCTGCTGAAACCCCATGCCACGTGGGACAGCTGGAACGCCTATAAAGGTCAAACAGGGCTCGACCCCGTGCAGCAAGCTAGCAGCAGGTCAGAATTCACCCAGGCAGCAAGGCTCTGTTCATTTTCTCATTGTGCCTGAAAATCCCAGTGGCAAAGTCGTACATGTGAGAATATGCTGGTGGGGTTCCGGGGAATACTAGGGACCTGATGGATTGGGATTCCTCATGCTGCTGTTAATAATCTTTCCAGTAAAAGATTTCAAAAAATTAAATTAAAAAAAAATTTTTTAATTAAAAATATTTAAACATTTAAAAATAATAATAATAATCCACACCTCTTGTATAACTCCAAATTAGGAGATCTCTGCTCCTAAGGGTCTAGGTTGGGTCAAGCCTGTCTTACTAAATAAAGATGGTGATGATGTGACCCGCTCACCCTGAGTGGGTGCTGTGTGCAGGTGCCCTATCCTCTGTCTACATATTCACAAGAAAGCCCTGTGAGGAACTTGCCTCATATCACGTGGTTCCCAAGTGATCGACGCTCCGAAGCCACATCCCTGGGCCCCGTGGAAGAATCTACCTCTGCGCCTCCCCTCCCTTTCCCATAAATTATTTCTACTTCCCTGAGTTGCCCTGTTTGATTCTTTATGCAGAGGGAGGCTGTTACGAAATCCTATTTAAACCTCTATGTGTGATGTTTTAAAAAAATAAACCGTCACCTCCCTCTCTTTCACTAAAGTAAATATTTTTTGGCAAAGCTAACATTGCCTGTGCCTTTCCCATGGACGTACGGCAGACACAGTCCCTGTCTGTGATGGCTGTGGGAACCAGCAGCCCTCACTGAATCCTGTGTAGATGCTGGGTGTTTTCATGACCTTTGTCCCCATAAGTCCTCATAGTCGCCCTGGGAGACAGTTATTGTCACTTTACCAAGTGGAGAACAGGAGATGGCATGTGAGAAGCTTACTCAGCATCTCACAAGGGGTAACTATAGAGCCAGGATCCAACCTGGCTTAATCTGACTGCAAAAAATCTATTGTTCGGCATGAAGGTGCTTAAGAAAGCAGACTTCAAGGATGGCAGAGACTGTTCATTCTGTGTATTCTGGAACAGTCCCGGGAATGCCAGGTGACCCTTGGTCACCTCCCTCTGGGTCTGAAAGACATAACCCTTACCTGTGATGACACCCAACAAGCATGGCACTTAGAGAATCAAATTTACAGCATCTTTCTTTCTCTTTTTTTAAGTTTTTTTTTTTTTTTTCCTGATATGGACCATTTGAAAAGTCTTTGTTGAATTTGTTACAATATTGCTTCTGGTTTTTCTATGTTTTAGATTTTGGGGCCCCAGGCATTTGGAATTTTAGTTTCCCAACCAAGGATCAAACTTCACCCTCTGCATTGGAAGGCGAAGTCTTAACCACTGGACCACCAGGAAAGTCCCTGAAGCATCTTTCTTAAAAGACAGCAACTGGTTTCCTTCCTATTCTCCCTCTCCTTCTCCCAAAAGAGAAGGCTTTGAAACAACTTTCCCATATAGCAGGAGCCCTCTGGTGGGCTTCCAGCAATGGTGTCTTCAAGCAGGTCATCAGACCCTCTCAGACACCCCCTCCTCATTCTCCCTCTGCCCTGGGGCATTTGCGCCTGCCAGATAGGATAGCTTGCCTTCAACACTCAGCAGCTGCCAACACAGAGCCAGGGCCTAACCACAAAACCCTGCCGCTCACCACCAATTAGCTTTGCTTTCAGTGTAAACAGCGCTACCTTGAAGACAAATACAGCCTCCCAAAGCAGCAAAGCTCCCTCCCCGCAGCCCCCAAGCAGGTGAGAGATACGGGGCTGAAAAGCACTGAACAGGTGGGAGATGCTGGAAAAGCAATGCTGTCTTGCAAACTGCATCTCCATCAGGGCAACCGGGAGCCCAGATGCCAAGTCGGGGACCGGGCCTGACTCTCCAGAAGTGGAAAGTAGAGAGTGAGTGAAGACAATGATCTTATTCTCTCTGCTTTTTCTGGCAGACTTGTGCGTGTGCATGTGGTAGTGGTTTCTCGGGTCTGTGACAAAGAGTGTGCAAACAGCGTGTGTTGGCAGAGGCAGCCTCAGGAAGGCCTCTGCGCACAACACAAAGGCATCTTTTACGTGGTGGGCCTCCTCCCATCAGAGTGCCCGACCCTGACGCTTTCTTTGTTGAGAAGGAAAAAAAAAAAAAAGAAAAGATCATACTTAAGCAAAAGTAAACCACGGCCTGATATTGTGCCAACAACATTAACCAACTTCTCGTCAGGGCCTTTGAAGTCAGCGGGGGGCAACATGCTTGTGGTGCTGGGGAAGAATGATACTTTAAAGCAGCTCCTTTTCATCCCTTTAACTTAATGAAAGATTAATGGCCTTGTTATTTTTGTTTCTGCTTCTCCCCCCTCTCCACAACACACCACCCTTTAATTTCGCCCCCAACCCTTGTTGAAATTGAAAATCCTGCCTCACAATGGTTTTCTGGATCACTGGGTTTTGTGAATACAATTCCTACCCCTTCTCCACCATCTGCAAACTGGACCACCTACCCCAAGTCCACGACACCCAGGTGTCCGCAGGGGCGGGGCTCCTGGGGAACAGACAGATGGTGGTAACCCAGGAGAACTGGGTTTTATTCAAACAAACCTCACCTCCTCTGAAATGGCCTGGAATTCTTTGGCAAGGAACTCCTCTCTTTCCTTGAGGACTGAGTGTTGTGTTTCCTGGCACCATCTTGAGAGGCCAGCCATGGGCCAATGAGGAGGTGGTTCCTTCCCAAGGAATCATGCTGGTCAGAGGTAGAAAAGGGTAAACACAAAACCATTCCATAGGCAAGACAATTCCTCCTTCCTCATCCACCGCTTCCCCAAACTTGCTCTTATCTCTGTCTTCCTCGTGCTCCATCGCGGCAAGTTCATCCACCAGTCCTATATGTGCCAAAAATACAGGTGTCACTCTTGATATTAACTCATCCCCTCCCACTCACCCATATCCAGCCAGTCAGGAAGACCTGTTGTTTCAGCCTCCAAAATATGTTCCAAGGGCACCACTTTTATTCATGTCCATGCCCGCTCAAGTTCAAGCTGGGTCATCTCTTGCCTAGAGGACAGTCAGAATCTCGGGGCCTCCTGGTTTCCCTTCCTAACCTCTGGTCCTCCTAACTCTGCCACCAGTGGGGTCTTTCTAAAATTAAGTTCATGTCATTTGACTTGCTTAAACTCTTGGCAGCTCATTAATTCTTTTAGAAGAAAATCCAAACTCCTTACTAAGCAGCTGCAGAGCCCTGCATGCCCTGGGCCCTGCCCAACTCTCGTGCACTCAACTTGGCTTTCATGCTCCCCCCCTCCAGGTGCCATATTGGTTGCTGTCCCCACCCTTCCTCAAAGTCTAACTCACAGAACTGGCTCTTCTGGTTAGTCGGGACTCAGCCAAGTGTACCCCTCAAGAATTCATGCGCACACCTCCTGACCCACCCCACCTCCCAGCGTGATGTATCTTTCAACCCCATTTTATTTTCTTCAAAGCATTCATCTTTACCTGAATTAATTTATTTGTGGATGGCCCAGCTACTTCCACTGGATGCATGTTGCTGGTAAGTGGGCACCCAGTCGGTCTTGCTTACTCAGTGTTTACTTCTTGAATGTTCCCTGTGTGCTAGGCTTGCTTCTAGGTGGTGAGGGGTCAGCAGTGATCAAGACAGTCTCTCTCCTCATGGAGAGTGGGTGGTATTTATCTTCGGTGTGGCCCTTGTAATAAAAAGCATCATTGTGGCTGACAAGTATGCCATTGTTTATATGTACCACATTGTCTTTATCATAAAACTGAATCAGTTTGCTGTACAGTAGAAATTAACACAAGATTGTAAATCAACTATGCTTCAGTTTTTAAAAAAAGAGCACCATGTATAAGATATTGGGTTGGCCAAAAAGTTTTTTGGGTTTTTCCATAAGATTTTCAAACTTTTTGGCCAACCCAATATAGATTTCATGAGCAGACCACCATAGAGGATGGCAGGAATGGTCTCTACTATTTGGCCAACTAAATCAGGGAAAGTTGAATATTCATGTGCATAAAGGAGATATTTAGCATGTGGTTAAAAGTCCCAACTTCCTTAATGCATATTTGTGGAATCTAAAAAAAATAATACAGATAAACCTATTTTCAGGCAGGAATAGAGATACAGATGTAGAGAATAGACATGTGAACACAGTGGGGGAAGGAGAGGGTGGGATGAACAGAGAGAGTAGCAATGACATGTATACACGACCATGTGTGAAACAGACAGCTAACAGGAAGCTTCTGGACAGCATAGGGAGCTCAGCTCAGCGCTCTGTGATGACCTAGAGGGGTGGGATAGAGGGGTTGGAGGGAGGTCCAAGAGGGAGGAGATGATGTACACATAGAGCTGATTAACTTTGTTATACAGCAGAAACCAACACAACATAGAAAAGCAATTATACTCCAAAAAAAAAAAAGGAGTCCCAAGCTTATCTACTTGACTATCATACACTTAGTTTATACCTGACCAATTTCTGCAAATTTAGAGGTTGATTTACAAAATGAGCTTCAGTAGAAATTATATTATCTGGAATAGGGTAACACCTAATTACTAAATGGTTCCCTGGTGGCTTAGATAGTAAAGAATCTGCCTGCGATACAGGGAGACCCAGGTTTGATGCATGGATTGGGAAGATCCCCTGGAGAAGGAAATGGCAACCCACTACAGTATTCTCGCCTGGAGGATCCCGTGGTCAGAAGAACCTGGCGGGCTAAAATCCATGGCGTCACAAAGAGTCAGACACGATGGAGAGACTCAGTTCAGTTCAGTTCAGTCGCTCCATTGTGTCCAACTCTTTGCGACCCCGTGAATCGCAGCAAGCCAGGCCAACATAACATAAATCTGCCAGTTCAGTAAAATATAGTCATAACTCATTATGAAAGGAAATAAGCCACCAGATTTATTTATAATTTTCATTTCAGGTAAATTCCACAAATTCCATAAAGACAGCAGCAACCAACCTGGTGGGTGAACACCGACAGACCTTTATGTGGTGCATGGATCACTGATGTTCCTCCAAGCTTTCCCACACCTGCCCGGTATAGCTCGTATGTCCTCTGGATCTCCTGTATACAGTTGTCTTCCCCAGGATATTTAAAAACCTCCTGGAGGGCTGGAGCATTCCCTCATAAAAGCTTGGTAAATGCTGTTTAATACAAGATCTGTGAGTAGAATGAAGAAAAGTCAGTTTGAGACCACCTCATCAGCAGAAATGATGACAGTAACAGAATTGCTGTCGTTCAGTTGCTGTGTTGTGTCCAACTTTTTACAACTCCATTGACTGCAACACGCTAGGCTTTCTTGTCTTTCACTATCTCCCAGAGTTTGTTCAAACTCATATCCATTGAGTCGATGATGCTGTCCAACCATCTCACCCTCTGTCACCCCCTTCTCCTCCTGCCCTCATTCTTTCCTAGCATTAGAGTATTTTTCAGTGAATTGGCTCATCGCATCAGGTGGCCAAATATCACAATTAGAATCATTGGAGTAAAATGATTTTAATTCCAGGGAAAATGAGAATTCTTTGGCTCCTAGGACTCTCTGGCTTGGGATTTTCGGACATGCATTTAGTATTTTATATGATCTATCTACCTGCCAATCACTGTAACAGCGGAGCCTTGGAGATGAGGGATGCACTCCTAAGAGAAACTGTCCCAAGAACATGGCTGATGCCTGGCTTCCAGCCAAACAATGACCATATTACATAAATGCTTCAACCCCGCACTGGGAAGAATTTAGTAAAGACAGACCTTAACACATGACATTAAATACATTCTTTTTTTAAATAACTCGAGTTGATTTCAGATCAAGAATCACAGTAGTCTAATACTCTGAAAATTAAACAGAAATTTTCTGCCATTACACCAAGCAGTCTGCTTAATAAGTCAATAATGAAAAAGAATAATTTATTATGGCTTGTGAATTCTGACAGCTCTAAAAAGATGTCCTTTCTCTTCCCCCAAAGGGAGAACAGAATTTTCTTTTTACCTTCAAGACACTGGCATTAAGCATAATTTCTCTGTCTGTAGAACTTTACTATTGAAAAGGAGACGGGATTAGATTTTTACATCACAACCTATTTTAAGCAATTATAATCCACAAGTAATCTTTCCCATTCATCCCCCCTGGGGCGAGGAAGATGTAAGAGACCGTTCTCTGGGCCTCAATTTAGATCAATGTTTGCATTCCTATTAGCTGAATTAGCTGGGATTCTGGAGCCCATTTATCTCAGATTCTGCAAGGATGTGACTCATAAAAGGAGGTTTTGCTGATTGAGTACCGTTAGTACAATCGAATGGCAGAGTGTACCCCTTCTCTGTACTCAAATGTGCCTTTTGGTGTTTGCCTTTCCCTGTGTGAGTGAATGAAGGCACCTCCTATGATTTGATATTAAACCATAGGAGAGGGCTAACTACCTGGCTTTTTCCTCTCTCTAATTCTCAGCATTAGGCAGTGGTGTGATGGATTCAGTTCAAACTGGCCCATGAGGACCGATGATTACTTTTCAGGAATTTTGTGAGCCTGTTATTAAACATAGCCATTATTAAAAGCTAAAGTATATACTTACAATTAAATAAAGTATGCTAGAAACAGGGGCTTCCCTGGTAGCTCAGATGGCAAAGAATCCACCTGCAATGCAGGAGATGCTTGTTCGATCCCTGAGTCATGAAGATCCCCTGGAGAAGGAAATGGCAACCCACTCCAGTATTGTCCATGGGAAATCCCATGGACAAAGGAATCTGGTGGGTTATAGTCCATGGGATCGCAAAGAGTCGGACAGGTCTGAATGACTGATACTTTTACCTCATGTTAGAAACAAAGGTGATAAATCCTTGAAGTTTATGAGTTCCTAATTATTTTACTCCATTTTACTATGCCCTATGCTCTTTTTAAAAATGTTTTATTATTGCTATTCTTTAAAAAAAAAAAAAAACTATCTAGCTGCATTGGGCCTGAGTTGCGGCATGAGGGATCTGCGTTGCATCATGTAGGATCTTTCTCTGCAGCACGCAGGCTAAGTAGTTGTGGTCCAAAGGCCTAATTGCTCTGTGGCATGTGGCATCTTAGTTTCTGACCAGGGATTGAACCTATGTTCCCTGCATTGCAAGGCAAAGTCTTAACCTCTGGACCACCAGGGAAGTCTCTGATCTGTGTTCTTGAGGTTCATCACATCTGCTTTATTCATAGGGAGGAAATGCTGTGTAATGCAGGGCTGCAGGGTATATTTTCCCAATTCTAACTGCTGATGTCAAGTTGGTATCTTGAAATTGACTGTGATGGGAGTGTTTACATCATTTTTTTGTTAGTTGCTAAGTCGTGCCCAAATCTTTTGCGATCCCATGGACTGTATCCCACTAGGTTCCGTGGGATTTCCCTAGGCAAGAAAACTAGAGTGGGTTACCATTTCCTTCTCCAGGGACTTCCCAACCCAAGAATTGAACCCAGGTCTCCTACATTGCAGGCAGATTCTTTACCACTGAGCCATCAGGGAAACTGGCAAACACTGCAAATCTACTTATTTTTTCCATTGCTTTGTTTTCCTGAAGAGTTCGCTCTTATACATTTTACCAGCACTGCACTGACCATTAGGGCGGGGAGCGGGGCGGCGGGGGGTGGGGGGGTGGTGGTGTGTGGGGGATGAATGGTTCAAGAGATGCTTAGGCTAAAATTTAGCTTCCTGAAGCCAGTACTTGCATCTGAGAGCCACTGAAAGTCATTTACTGGTTTGAAAATTCCACTGTTAAACTAGTACCTAGTGCATTCTTATTACTGGGGATACAGACACCAAACAGAGTAGCAAAGTCTCTGTTCTCCAGTGTTCTCAGGGAGCTGAATTATCAGGTATTAAGGTAATATTCAATCGGCATAATAAATTGACAAATGTCATAGAGAATAGAGGGGCCACTTTATCATCAGATAGGCAAAGAAGACCTTCCTGTTAAGGTCCTCTTTTATTTGCTTCATCCACTCATCATGAATCAATGTGTTCTTCTAAATTTACATCCTATGTCTTATCTGCTCTGCACTCCCCCTCCAAATTTTAAGTGTGAGCTGCATGAGAATAAGAACTCTCTCTAGATCTGGATCTGCAGTGCCTGGACCCAAAGTAGGCACATACAAAATATTGTTGGACGAATTAAGTGGTATTTAGCTGAAACCTGTAAAATGGAAATGATTCCAGTGAAGAGGCAGAAGAGAAACCTAGACACAGGGAATATCTCATTGAAATGAAGTGCAGAGAGGTTGGAATGAGAAAAAGAGCAGACAGGAGGTTGGGTGACTTGAGCAAGATAAAAGAAGAGAAAGTCACATCAGACTAAGCTCTCATCCCTGTGTATGTGCCAGCAGATCCCACAATTCTACTTCCCTCTTTACATTTCCTACCCCTTTTTCTCTGTGGCATATTGTGAGTATATCCTCAGCTTTATCTTCCAATTCTGTAATTTCGTTTTCAACTGGGTCTGATCTGCTCTCCATTCCATCCATTAAATGTTTTGCCCAATCAATATATTTTTTCACCTTAGAATTTCTATGGGTTTCTTTTGCAAATCTATACTTAAAATCTATACTTCATGACAAATAGATGGGGAAACAGTGGCAGACTTTATTTTTGAGAACTCCAAAATCACTGCAGATGGTGGCTGCAGCCATGAAATTAAAAGATGCTTACTCCTTGGAAGGAAAGTTATGACCAACCTAGACAGCATATTAAAAAGCAGAGACATTACTTTGCCAACAAAGGTCCATCTAGTCAAGGCTATGGTTTTTCCAGTAGTCGTGTATGGATGTGAGAGTTGGATTATAAAGAAAGCTGAGTGCTGAAGAATTGATGCTTTTGAACTGTGGTGTTGGAGAAGACTCTTGAGAGTCCCTTGGACAGCAAGGAGATTCAATTAGTCCATCCTAAAGGAAATCAGTCCTGAATATTCATTGGAAGGACTGATGTTGAAGCTGAAACTCCAACACTTTGGCCACCTGATGCGAAGAGCTGACTCATTTGAAAAAGACCCTGATGCTGAGAAAGATTGAAGGCAGGAGGAGAAGGGGACAACAGAGGATGAGATGGCTGGATGGCATCACCGACTCAATGGACATGAGTTTGAGTAAACTCCAGGAGTTGGTGATGGACAGGGAGGCCTGGTGTGCCGTAGTCCATGGGGTTGTACAGAGTAGGACATGACTGAAGTGACTTAGCAGCAGCATACTTAAAAAAAAAAAAAGATGCACTGTTCATATTTAGTTTTCTATTTCTTTCTTTTATTTCTTTCATTATTTTAAAGACTTCTGGGATAAAGTCAACTTTGACTTGATATGTTATGATTTTAATGTGCTGCTGACTCAGTTTACTAATATTTATCTAGGAAATTTATATTTATATTCATACACAAGATTGGCCCATAACTTTTGGGGCATAAAACTTTGTGGTTGTCACATTTGCTTAATAGTTACACCTTTGATAATTTGACATTTTCTTCTCTAGACTCTAACTTAGACTTTAGTTGCCCAATGTTAATGATACATTCTTATTACATTCTTCTATTTTCATACATTTTAAATCTATAATATGTTGTTTGTAAACAGCATGTAGCTGAGTTTCTCTTTTCATCCAAGTTGATGTAACTTTTCTTTTTTTAGGGAAAATTGGCTCAATAGTGCTTATATCATGATTTTTCTACATGCATAGGCTTGTTTCTGTTTAGTTCATGTTGCCTCTTTTCCATACCTCCTGTTTTAAAAAAACTGAGCTGGTTTATTTATTCCATGTACTTCTTTCAACAAACTGTTATGCTAGCCATACATACTGGCTATATTTTTCTAGAGATAATTTAAAAATTTAATCATACTTCAATTTTATATTTTTATTAATATCTAATAGCAATCAATAGCTTCACCCACCACACAACACAGGATCTCTGGCCCATATTTAGTTCCATTCTCTGCCTCAGTCCCTGTCTTCCAGCCACAGTCGGGTTCTATGGAAGGCATCTAACCTCTACCATCCTTTGCAGCCAGTGTCTCCTGATGGCATATGCGATGCTGACTAACTCTGCTTCACCCAATCTGAGTTCTTATTTTTAAGTACCTCTGAAATTTTCTCTTCTACTGTTGGCACCATTCTTGTACTCCACAGACCTTAAGATTTAAAACTAATTATATATATAATCATACTTTCCCATAACTCCTGGGAATTGGGAGCAAGAAGGAGAGGCAGCTGTTAACATGATATTTTGATCAAGTATCCTTTTCAAAGACATTTTTTAGGTTTTAAAAATTTAAGTAATCAATCCCTTATTTCTTATGAGAATTCTTTAAAAAAAAAAAAAAGGTATTGTCCTCCCTCTTTGAAAGATGAGGAAATTAAGACCCAGACACATTAATTTGTATAAAGGTACCACTCTTAGTAAGAAGAAAACCTAGGATTGGAAACTGGGTTTGTCTGATGTTGAAGCTCATTTTTTTTCTGCTCAGATGAAACAGTAGCAACTTCTTTTCTCCTTCTCCTCCTATCCTTTCTCCTTCTTTCCTTCTCCTCCTACCGTCATGGTTATTGTTAATTTCTTTATCTCTGATGAGTCCCTGAGTACCCTGAGGAGCAGTGACTGGATCTCTCCCCTGGGTGTTTTCCACGCCTCCCGCCTGGCCTGATGCTCTCATAGTGGCCAATACTTATCCAATGTCTTTTCCTCCTCCTGACTTTAAGCTTCCTGTGAGCAGGTTCGACTTGTTTTACTAACATTTCCCACAGTATCCAGTACATGCCTAGGGCAGAATGGGCATTCAGTAAACATTAACTCCCTAAAGAAATGAGTCAGCACTTAGGAGGTGTTTATAAATGAATGCCACAGAGGAACACAATCTAACCTGAGAAGCTAACTTGAAAACAGAAGGTGAGAAAAAACTGGGTTAGAAACTGGACTTGCAAAACACTTAAAATATGGAGCATTAATTCCACTAATGAAATACCCAGACAGGATGACTTAATGTCCTCCAAAAGCATCTTTTGGTTTCACAGAATACAGTTGAAAAGCATCTTGCTCTGTTAAATAGCCTAATGCAGGCTCTTTCTCTGCATTTTTAAATAAAAATCAGTTTCTTGGATTCAACTTTACTATAGTAGTAAAATATCAGATAATGACTGATATCTGAATTTCCACGACAACAAACTTTTTGTCATTAAGAAGATAGATTAGACTAAGAGGGTGCTAGGATTTTCATAATCAGCTCATTCAAAAATGTTCATGAAGTCTATAGTACACTGAATGCCCCGTGCAGTGTTGTCAAGACACAAAGATGAATAAAGTTATCAGTTCAGTTCAGTCACTTAGTTGTGTCTAACTCTTTGCGACTTCATGGACTGCAGCACACCAGGCTTCCCTGTCCATCACCAACTCCCGGAGCTTTCTCAAACTCATGTCTATCGAGTCAGTGATGCCATCCAAACATTTCATCCTCTGTCGTCCCCTTCTCCTCCTGCCTTCAATCTTTCCCAGTGTCTGAGTCTTTTCCAATGATCAGGTCTTTGCATCAGGTGGCCAAAGAATTGGAGCTTCAGCTTCAGCATCAGACCTTCCAATGAATATTCAGGACTGATTTCCTTTAGGATTGACTAGTTTGATCTCCTTGCTATCCAAGGGACTCTTCAAGAGTCTTCTCCAACACCACATTTCAAAGGCATCAATTCCTCGGCACTCAGCTTTTTTTATGTATATAAAGTATAGTTCTCATTAATAAAGTATAAAGAATAAAGTATAGTTCTTGTTAATAATCTTTATATTTTATAGGTGGGAAGAATGTGGAATTTTTTGTGAATGTGAGTGTCTTGTGGAGGGACAGTTCTTGGCTTAATGGAGAAGTTTTGTTTGCTTAACTCTTCACAGGAAGAGGACTTGACATAAACATGACTTCACTGGATTTTTTCTCCAGGTTCCAACTTGTGCCTGGTGGGAGTAAAGACACACAACACGTTCATTACGCAACCTCATTCTACAAGCATTGGCCCCCACCCTTCACACCTACTCTTTTAATCTTTTCAACAAGTAATGAAAGTTGGCTTGACCTCAAACATCCTTTATAGCCGAAGAAATGTAGAGATGATTGATTGGTACTCTCAATGACTTTTTGAGTCAAGGACAGTGTTTTATTCAGCTTTATATCCTCTGAGGCAGGGAGTAAATGCTGGATGAATGAATAATGCAACTTTAAGGTGAGGTTGACCAGATTTCTCTACTGTAAAGTTACTATTTTTTCCTTTGTAAGTAATAAATATCTTATGAGGAGGATACTTTGAAACTATGTAAATAACACTGTTTCTCACCAAACTTTCATCCACTTATTTTAGCATCTGTTGATGATTCTTGTCTGAGACCATTATTATTGCAGTACTAAATGGTGATTTTTTGCCAGTTTCTTTTAAATATGACAATGCATTAAAAAAAAAAAACCTCAATGTCTCCAGTACTTTTTAGCATATGACCTTATGCATGTTACTTATACTCTCTGAACTTTTATTTCCCTAATCTGTTAGGTTGGGAATAAAAATAATAATCGACTCTCAGATGTTGCTTAAAAATTAAATGAAATAATATGTATAAAGCTCTTAGAACAGTGTGTGATAAACACTAAATATTCCATCATGGTTAGCTACAATATTTAAATCAAATTTATCAGTATTGCTCAACACTCATGGCTCTTATGAAAGAATTTAATTTTGGAGAATTGTGTACTTTAAGAAAAAAGATTTTGTGATACTCTCTTGAAATGAGCAATCAAATTGTTCTCAAGTGCAACAAAAGCAAATCCACACCTGAAAGTCAAAAAACACTCCAGAAAGGATTTAGATTCATTGGGAATGTTGAAGGGTTTTCATTTGCATGGTGCCCAACTCCTTGAAGCAAACATTATGGACTCTGCTTGTTTTTTCTATAAAGATGCAAGATAAGTTAGAAGTCACCGCTATGGAATTACTCTGTGGAATTAGGAATTGGACCATGGAAGAGATTTCCTTACTTGAAAATATCTTATCTGTGTCTGAGTTGGAGCGTACTACTGGGCAGAGTATTTACTTGTGCAATAGCGTGTGGAGTAGCTAAAGTTAAGATGATGGTGCTGAATTGATTATGTATAAGTATTAGGTACCAGATTCTCAGTGGCCCATCGTGAAGGCATCTCATAAAGAAAATCTATCTTTGTGCAGGATGCTTGTAGACTACTTGGAGCATTGCTGTCTTCAAAACTGGGGTCTTTACTCCTTGACCACATCAATCTACAGAGTGAAAAATGTAGGATCCTGCCAAAAGTTACCCATACTATGCCCCAGCTAGGAATAGCTCCAAGTCAGGATGGAGGAAGACACCTCCCACCCTCAGGATTGGAGAGGGCTGACTCTAAAGTTATGTTAGCCAAGCAATGGGAGTGAGCTGAAGACAGCATGTGTGTGAGTGGGCGTGTATGTTTGTTCATATCAAACCCAGAAGTGTTGAACCTATGTGCTCTCAAAATCCAGGGGATGCTGTTTCCCTACCGTTGAACAAAACCTGATCCTTGGATGAACCCATTGAAGTCTGCAGGATACACTTCTGTGAGCATCCACACAGAGAACTGGGCTTTTAAAACAAATTTAGGTGAGGGAGCCTTTGCTTTCTAATCAGGTACATCAAACACAGTCAAAATCCCACCTAAAGGTCTTCTTGAAAAATCAATGAATGGATCACGATCAAAGTGTTTGAATTTTCCAGCTTCCCCAAATAACTATATTCTTGATGCTACATTAAAAGAAGAATGTACGAAAAAACATAGGACATTTCTTTATTTGATTTTTTTTAGCACACTGGGGTGCTAAGCTCACAAAAGTCCATTGATGCATCATCTCATTTTTTATTCTAAAGGAAAGAAACTTCTAATCTATTATCATGACCAATACTTTGTTTATAAACCCAATTTATAAATTACAATTTCATCCACTCAGTTCACTCAGAAAATATTTACTCTGCACCTACCGTGTGGCAATACTGTTGCCAACACTGAGGACACAGCAGTGAAAGAGATACACCAAAAAAGGCTGTCTTCCTGAACTAACCTGATGGGTGGACACTGACGTTAAATAAGATCAATAGTTAATAGATACAGGGTATTAGATAGTGACAAGGTTACGGAAAGAATAAAGCGACGAGGGAAGATAGAGAGTGTTGGGGTTACAGGCTGGAACTTTGGACAGTGATTCCAGAAGAGATCTAATGCATTTGAGCAGAAAGTTTAAGGAGGGAAGGGAAACAAGCCAGGTGACTATCAGAAGAGCATCCCAGGCTGAGGGAACAGCAAGGGCAAAGGCCCTGAGGGAGGGCAAACGTGGCCTGTTGTGTGGAGACTGGAGCAGGAGAAGCAAAGTGGCCAGTAGCAGGAGAGGAAGCCGAAGAGGTTAGAGGAGCAGGACCACAAATGACCTCAGCGATCCCTAGGGACTTCGGCTTTTACTCCGAGTGAGGTGGGAAATTCCAGAGGAGAGGAGTGACAGGCAGTGATTCTGTTTTTTTATAGGGTCATTCTGGCCTCAATATGGACAACAAGCTGAGGGAGTCAGTAAGAGCAGAAGCACTGGAACCAGTTAGGAACCTGCTATAATAACTCAGGTGAGAGATAAAGGGAGTCTGGACCAGTGGGTGGCAGTGAAAATGAGCAGTGTTGGATTCTGTGTCATTTCAGTTAGAGGTTTGATGGATGGAAGGATGGAGGGTAAGATTTACAGATAGGTGATAGGTAAGTAGATAAGTGGATAGATGGATGGACAGATAGATGATTGACTGATAGATGGATAATGAACTGATGAATGGACAGATAGATGATTGATGGATGGATGGATGGATGGAGAGATAAGACAGCTGACTGATAGATGGAGAGATGAATAGATGGTTGATGGATGGATGGATGGGAGAATTGATAGATAGATGAATAGAGAGAGTTAGGATATGACTGAGTCCTCCGCAGCTGATAAAATTATCTACAGGTCTGTATTTATAGCTATAGCAATATCTACATAGTATTTTTTACCAGTTGCAGAGGCCTCAGTCAAGCCCTTCTTTCATGGCACATTGATATCATAGGTATGAGTTTCCCCCTGCTGCTATAACAAATTTCCACAGGCCTAGTGGTAATCAAAACAATGCAGATTTACTCTTTTATATTCCAGACACCAGAAGTTGGAAATGGATTTCACTGGGCTACTTGCAGCCCCACCACCTGCTCCAGGGCACTCTGAGACACTCCGTCAAGGTCCCTAAGGGCCTCTACACACTAAATCAATGACTGAGTCTTCATGCTTCTTGATCTCTTGTTGGTATGTGACCCGGGTCAGAACGTACTTCTCCTTAAACTTGATTTTCCCTCGGCCTCCAGGAAACCACACCGCTTTTCCCTCCCACCTCACCAGCTGCTCTCTCAGTGTGTTTGGCCGGGCTCCTCGTCCCCTGGATAGTAAACAAGAGAGTATGCAGATCCTAGACCCTGCTCCCTGGGTGGTCCCACCTGTTCTTGTGGCACTGATGGCCATCTCTTTGATGATGACTCCCAAGTGAATCTCATCTGCCTCTGGCTTAAACCCCAGATGTGTATATCCAACTAGCTCCTTGACATCTTCATGTGGATGTTCAGTAGGCATGTAGGGTGAAGGCTTCAGACTGAATAAAGCAGGAAATTGGAGACAGCCAGTGGGAACGATAATTTCTAGGAGCTTTGAAGAAAGGGGGAAGCAAGAAATGGGGCCCTAGCTAGAGGGGAGTATAGGGTCCATGGAGCTTTATTTTTTTTTTTTAAGATTGGATAACAGCACATCTGTGGGCTGATAGTAAAGATTGGGAAGAATGGGAAAGATGCCTGAGTCAGGAGAGAGAGGGGGGAATGGCTGGAGGGGAGTCTGTGAGTGGGCAAGAGAGGTTAGTATACAAGGCATAAGCGAAAGTGTTGCCTGTTTTCTTGGGGTGGATTAGTCAAGCTTAGTATTGATAATAAGGAAAAAGTCACAATATATGGCACATATACAGATAAAACTTTATAACTTAAATTTTCTTCTGAGTGCTGTATCTAGCCAAAAATTAGCTCTTTTGCACAGAATGTGACATAGGTACCTCCTAAACCATATAGATAGGACTGGAACATTTGAAATGATTAAAAAGAAGTTCAAAACATAGAAATCATTTTCTTAACCTCTGAGTCTTACAAAATTTAAGACTGGCAATACATGGGTGCAGTTGATAATGTGAGAAGAAGGTGCTATGATATAAGGTTGATGAGACAGTGTCTGAATGCTGTCCAGTAATTTGATGATATCTACCAAAATTTTTAATGCATGTGTCTTGATCTAACCCTCACATTTCCAGAATTAGGATATACACTTTGGAAAAGGTTGCCCTAATTTACAAAGATATGAGGACAAAAGTGTTTATTCATAAGTGCAAGTATCTGGAAATATCCTAAACGTACACTAGTTTAGGACTGGGAAACTTGTTCAGGTACCTAGATCCATGTTTTGTAAATATCTGAATCCCCAGAATTCTGAAGTGAACATCCTCATAAGAGGAAAATATTCACTGGTGAATCAACCACTTATGAAAGGAATTCCTCCTCCAGCATCTGACCCCATGTGATGCTAGACTCCATCCTTACTCATGACATCAAGTTTCTATCTTTGTTTAAAATATCTATGCTACAATGCAAATGCCATGCAAGTTCATTGAAAGTGAAGGGAAAAACCATGCAAAAGACACAGGGTTTCATGAAGTTAGCGTAAGTGATGCCATTTGATTCCTACAGAGCGCCTTGGTGAGCTTAGAACAGGTCTTGCTGAAGAAGAGAGGAAGGACCCAGATGCTAGCATGATGAGTGACTCAAAAGATAACAACTTCAACCACAGAGAATCCTGAGAATCCCTTAGGGAGAGAGATGAGACTCTAAATATCTCTGTAAAAAAGATCCTTTTAAAGATCCCACTGGACAAATCAACACCAAGTGAAGCATTTTAACTCATGCTAACATAAAATTCCATGAGAAAACTTCTGCCCAAACAAGTGACTCTTAATCTGTTTCCTCTAAGTACTCCTGCATAATTGCAATTATTGCTGATGTTTTTGTTAGAGAATAAACCTATTTTAACAGATTGTGGTTTTATTTTTCAATTTTTTCCTCTATTAACTCTAAAATCTAGGGTTTAGTCTTGTCGGTTTTGTGTGTTTTGTTTTTTTTTTTTTGTCTTTGTTTTGTTTTGTTTTTTGGCTGTACTGCACAACTTGTGGGGCTTAGTTTTAAGTGGATTCCCTTGAAGTGGGTTTTTGTTCCCATCTGAAATAAGTAATGTCCAACAATGAGAAGCCCCTTGACATACAGCCAGTGAAAAAATGTTCATGAAAATGAAGTAGATCTGTTACTAACAGAAAAAATAGCCAAGATAGATTGCTCAAATATATGTGGGTGGCAATGAGATATACGTATGATTCCATTTTGTGCTTCTAAAGAAAGGATATCCACTTTATATCACAGAGAACTATATTCAATATCCTACAATAAATCATAATGGAAAGCATATTAAAAATTATATATATATAATTTTTAATTATATATATATATAATTTTGCTATACAGCAGAAATTAACACAACATTGTAAGTCAACTATGCCTGCCTGCCTGCTAAGTCACTTCAGTTGCATTTAACTCTTCGTGACCCCAGGAAGTATAGCTGCCAGGCTCCTCTGTTCATGGGATTCTCCAGGCAAGAATACTGGAGTGGGTTGCCATGCCATCTTCCAGGGGATCTTCCTGACCCAAGGATCTAACCCGTGTCTCCTGTGGCTCCTGCATTGCAGGCAGATTCTTTACCACTGAGCCACCAGGAAAGTCCATAAATCAACTCTACCTCAATTTTTTAAAAAGGAAGAATACCGATATTATATATGTTGTAGCCTAAGCATAGGAAGTTTCTGGAAATGTGCAACAATCTGCTCAGAGGACTTAATTACTGGGGATTAGAAATAAAGGCATCAAGGTGAGAATGGGATGGGATGAGAAACTTTCATTAAGTCACTTCATTCAGTCTGATCTCTAGATTTTCCTTGGAATACCTTGGGGCAGAAATTCTACACACACAAGGATTATTTAGTGCAGATGAAATAGAAAATATGGCCAAACCACAGCACGGACTGGAAGAGTGATGAGAACCTAACGGTCTGCAGGTTTGGTGGGAAGGAGACCCATGCTTTTGCATGCTTAGAGGACGATTTTATTTTTAATGAGATATTTTATAGGTGTTAACTGTCCGAATGGTGTTTTTCTGCTTGGTGCTCTGAAATGAAAACGCTCATCTCCTTCATGATTCTGTTTCTGCCATCTCCCCAACCTGCCCTATTTAGATTCCCCCGGAACCTGGTAGGTGATTGTCTCTGGACCTTAGACCCACCTGCTTCTCTAGCGGAAAACAGCCCAAACTAGAGGACAGTCCTCTTTCAACATTCTTTCTCATATTCGAGGTGGGAGACCCATCTATTTCTCATCTCATGCATCTTTTACCCTCTCTTGATGCTTTTTTGTACTTTCCTAAGCGTGCGTGCTAAATCACTCCAGTCGTGTCTGACTCTGTGCGACCCTATGGACTGTAACCCTCCAGGTTCCTCTGTCCTTGGGAATCTCCAGGCAGGTATACTGGAGTGGCTGGCCCTGTCCAGAAGTGGTTAAATGCTAAAATCTCTAGGCTGAGTTGAATTCAACTTGGAACACCATCCCCTTTTCAAGACACCAGAGCTGCAAAGATGTGCAGTGTCCAAAGGAGGTTGAGCTCATTTCAGTCACTCAGTCGTGTCCCACTCTTTGCAACCCCATGGACTGCAGCACACCAGGCCTCCCTGTCCATCACCAGTTCCTGGAGTTTACTTAAGCTCATGTCCATTGAGTCGCTGATGCCATCCAACCATCTCATCCTCTGTTGTCCCCTTCTCCTCCTGGCTTCAATCTTTCCCAGCATCAGGGTCTTTTCAAATGAGACACAGTTCTTCTCAACGGGTGGCCAAAGTATTGGAGTTTCAGCTTCAACATCAGTCCTTCCAATGAATATTCAGGGCTGATTTCCTTTAGGATGGACTGGTTGAATCTCTTTGTAGTCCAAGGACTCTCAAGAGTCTTCTCCAACACCACAGTTCAAAATCATCAGTTCTTTGGTGCTCAGCTTTCTTTGTAGTCCAACTCTAACATCCATACATGACCACTGGAAAAACCATAGCCTTGATTAGATGCACCTTTGTGGACAAAGTAATGTCTCTGCTTCTTAATACGTTGTCTGGGTTGGTCATAACTTTTCTTCCAAAGAATAAGCACCTTTTAATTTCATGCCTGCACTCACCATCTACAGTGATTTTAGAGTCCAAAAAATAAAGTCTCTCACTGTTTCCACTGTTTCCCCATCTATTTGACATCAAGTGATGGGACCAGATGCCACAATCTTCGTTTTCTGAATGGTGAGTTTTAAGCCAACTTTTTCACTCTCCTCTTTCACTTTCATCAAGAGGCTCTTTAGTTCTTCTTCACTTTCTGCCATAAAGGTGGTGTCATCTGCTTATCTGAGGTTATTGATATTTCTCCCAGCAATCTTGATTCCAGCTGTGCTTCATCCAGCACAGCATTTCACATGATGTACTCCCCATATAAGTTAAATAAGCAGGGTGACAATATACAGCCTTGATGTTCTCCTTTCCCTATTAGGACCAGTCTGTTGTTCCATGTCTAGTTCTAACTGTTGCTTCTTGACCTGCATACAGATTTCTCAGGTCAGGTGGTCTGGTATTCCCATCTCTTTCAGAATTTTCCACAGTTAATTGTGATCCACACAAAGGCTTTGGCATAGTCAATAAAGCAAAAGTAGATGTTTTTCTGGAAGTCTCTTGAGTTTTCGATGATACAGTGGATGTTGCCAATTTGATCTCTGGTTCCTCTGCCTTTTCTAAATCCAGCTTGAACATCTAGAAGTTCATGGTTCACGTACTGTTGAAGCCTGGCCTGGAGAATTTTGAGCTTTACTTTGCTAGTGTGTGAGATGAGAACAATTGTGCTGTAGTTTGAGCATTCTTTGGCATTGCCTTTCTTTGGGATTGGAATGAAAACTGACCTTTTCCAGTCCTGTGGCCACTGCTGAGTTTTCCAGATTTGCTGGCATATTGAGTGCAGCACTTTCACAGCATCATCTTTCAGGATTTGAAATAACTCAACTGGAATTCCATCACCTCCACTAGTTTTGTTCATAGTGATGCTTCCTAAGGCGCACTTGACTTCACAGTCTAGGATGTCTGGCTGTAGGTGAGTGATCACACCATTGTGGTTATCTGGGTCATGAAGATCTTTTTTGTATAGTTCTTCTGTGTATTCTTGCCACCTCCACTTAATATCTTCTGCTTCTGTTAGGTCCATACCATTTCTGTCCTTTATTTTGCCCATCTTTGCATGAAATGTTCCCTTGGTATCTCTAATTTTCTTGAAGAGATCTCTAGTCTTTCCCATTCTATTGTTTGCCTCTATTTCTTTGCATTGATCACTGAGAAAGGCTTTCTGAGGAAAGAGGAAGACACTGTAAATAGGATTGAACTGAAAGGAAGCTGTGATTCTGGAATGGAAAAAAAAAATGGAGATGGGGGAAGGGAGTGTGGAGAATGCATGTTTATCTCATTTTTAGAATCTTAGAAAGATTTTATGAGCAAAGTTAATGGATGAAGCAAAATGTCTAATGAATAATAAAGTTGGGCCATATGCCTTTTCTAAAGAGAGAGAAGACACAGAGAGAGAGAGAGCACCAAAATGCATTCTTTGTTAACCCGACCACAATCCAATTAATGATGAAAGCATTTCAGCCTTGCTCCAGAGCGTGGGGGAAGATGTCTCAGATCTGTCTCTATTACCTCTGAAGGGACCAGAAAGGAAATCCCTACTCCAAAATATTTTCCAAATTAAAGCGTCTCACAATCAGTTTTGTCAACAAATGCATTTTGCTTTTCCTGAGTTTAGCATTGGCATATTTTCAGAAGTGGAATTTTTAGTTACATCTATAAAGCACCGAAACCCTAGGGCAATAGGCCCTCGCAGCACCAGCCCATTTTCTTTAATCCTGTTTTCTCCAAAGAGTTCGTAAAAGGCATTTCCTGAAATCAGGAGGTGAAAATGGACCCCGGGGGCCAAAATACCCACCCCCGTCTTCTCAGAAAAAAGGCATGTAGCTCACCCTGAAGATGGATAAGACACTGTTTCTCTATGTGTTTCTGGGCGGCTGCTCCCAATTTGTACAAATTCACCACTCACAAAATCCATTATTTCTGCTTTCTCCCTTGAAGGGAAAATACAGATCATCAAGCCAAAATGTCCCTCTACTTCCCCATCCTCTGGTTATAGACACATCTACAGTGGTACCCATCTCTTCTTTGGAGAAAAACAAAATACCTATTTTTTCCCCCGTGTTATCCCCCCACTGATACTCTTATGTTTATTCTCTTCTTCATCATTCCTGAAGCACACGCTTCTCTTCAGGCACAGAGTGAGCCTCCACCTGCCTCTGAGCTAAATAAACTCTTCTGTCCTTGCAGCTTCCCTTCAAGCTGGTATAACCCTCCATCTGGGGCAGCCCAAATGCCTATTCTTCTGTTCACTCCTCAGCCTTAATGAGCCTGGTTTCCATCCCTGCTGCTGCTGCTGCTGCTAAGTCACTTCAGTCGTGTCTGACTCTGTGCGACCCCATAGATGGCAACCCACCAGGCTCCCCCGACCCTGGGATTCTCCAGGCAAGAACACTGGAGTGGGTTGCCATTTCCTTCTCCAATACATGAAAGTGAAAAGTGAAAGTGAAGTCGCTCAGTGGTGTCTGACTCTTCGTGACCCCATGGACTGCAGCCCACCAGGCTCCTCCATTCATGGGATTTTCCAGGCAAGAGTACTGGAGTGGGGTGCCATTGCCTTCTCTGGTTTCCATCCCTAGTATTCTCTAATTAAATTGATGTGGGGTTGTTTTGGGTTTTTTTTTTTGAGATCTTACTGGACATGATTTTTTCTTAAAGTACAGTTGATTAACAATGTTGTGTTAGCTTCTGGGGTGCAGTAAATGATTCAGTGTGTATACATACATACATACATATATACTGAATATAATATATTCTTTTTCATTATAGTTTATTACAAGATATTGAATATCATTCCCTGTCTATACTGTACAGACTTGTTTATTTTCTATGTAGTTTGTATCTGCTAATCCCAAACTCCTATTTTCCCAACCCCCTTGGTAACCATAGTTTGTTTAATATGTCTGTGAGTCTGTTTCTGTTTTGTAAATGAATTCATTTCTGTCATGTTTTAGTTTCCACATGTAAGTGACATTCTATAGTATTTGTCTTTCTCCATCTAACATACTTCACTCAGTATGATAATCTCTAGAACCATCCATGCTCCTGCAAATGTCAATATTTCATTTTTATGGCTGAGTAGTATTCCATTGTATATATGTACCACATCTTGTTTATTATTCATCTGTGGATGGACACTTAGGTTGCTTCCATGTCGTGGCTACTGTACATGGTGCTGCTTTGAACATTGAGGTGCATGGATCTTTTCAAATCAGAGTTTTGTTAACTGGATGTTCTGAAGGTCCCCACTGACTTTCTAATGAGCAAATGCCATGTTTAACTTCGGTTCTCATCCTGTCAGATTCTCTAGGAGCTTTGACACTGTGACCATCCACCTCTTAAAGTTCTTCCTTTCTTTGATTTCTGGATTATCCTTCTGCTCATCTGGCTCCTTTCCCATTCCTCCTGTCCTCAGATGTGTTTGCGCTGAGCCCCATTCTTCGTCACTCCTCTGCCTCTTTCTTCTGCAGACTACCCCTAAGGATCACTTCCACTCCTGGAGTTTCCATCATGCACTGAAATCTGATGCTGCACCTCAGCCTTTCTCCTGAACTGATGCTCATTTCCCAAGTGCTTCACAAATATCATATTCTAAATAGTACTTAGGTATCTCAAATGTAATAAATCTACAATTAAATTCACTCTCCCATGACCCAAGTCTGATTCCTCCTGACGTCATTCTCAACATCCACGGCTCCCAATGCTACTTACTTGGACATCAAGTCTTGCCTATTTTACCTCCTGCATCTGGATCACTCTTTTACCTGCACTCTAGACAGTGTAGTAAAAAGCAGAGCAATCACTTTGCTGACAAAGTTCTGTATAGTCAAAGCTATGGTTTTTCCAGTAGTCACATATGGATGTGAGTGTTGACCATAAAGAAGGCTGAGCACTGAAGAACTGATACTTTTGAATTATGGTGCTGGAGAAGACTCTGGAGAGTCCTTTGGACTGCAAGGAGATGAAATCAGTCAACCCTAAAAGAAATCAACCCTGAATGTTCATTGGAAACACTGATACTGAAGCTGAAGCACCAATACTTTGGCCACCTGATGCGAAGAGCCAACTCACTGGAAAAGACCCTGATGGTGGGAAAGATTGAAGGCAAAAGGAGGAGGAGATGGCAGAAGAAGGGATGGTTGGATAGTATCACTGACTCAATGCACAGGAATTTGAGCAAACTCTGGGAGATAGTGAAGGACAGGGAAGCCTGGCATGCTGCAGTCCATGAGGCTGCAAAAAGTTGGACCCAACTTAGTGACTGAACAACAACTTGGTTGCACTAATGTAACAGCCCTGTCTACCTCCTGAGTAGAAATTTACTTTCCCTCCGGCTCATCTTTTGTTCTAGGAACATGTATCAGGATGACCAGGGAGTTTTTCAAAGAACAGCTACCATGCATTCGAAAATGCATCATGTAACTGAATGCTCAGAATGTCCTTTCACGGTTGATACTCTTGTATATTCCCATTTTATAGCTAGGAAAGGAAAATAACTGGTTGAATATTCCGCAGCTACTCCTGGAAATGCCCTGATTAATATTCATAGCATTTATTCATCCTTATTTATTTACATCCACAGATTTTGTTTCTATTTATACTTCTATTCCCAAAGCTGTTTATATATTGATTTAAATAAAGAGTTCTTCCTTTAGTAAATGAAGCCGCTCAAATTTTACATTTGTATTTTATATTAACAGCTCTTGCCCTGTACATCAGGAAACCAGGCTCATCAAATATGCTCATGTGATATTTCTGATCAAGACAAAACACCTTAAATAAATAAATCGCCTTGAGACTAGAAATACATGCAGCACAATAGTTAACTCTTCTTTCCTACTGGGGGCTTTTGCCAGAATGATCACACACACACACACACACACACACACACACGCTCACACACACTCTTCTTTTTACTATTTTGCAACTTACAGAACTATGCACGCTACATTCTTAACTTAGATTTCCATTTTTGTCATCTTTGCTTGCAAAATTGTCTCTTTTTAAACACGTTCTAAGCACATAATCAATAGAGAATCACAGGATTTTTTTAAGTGCAGCTTTAGAATTTGTGGAATAAATGTGAACATGCTTGTTTATTATGTGAGATTTTTTTCTTTTTAATGTAATCTTTTATTATATATAACAGAGAATGGACAGAGAAAATTGCATAAAGAAAATACATAGCCTTCTTGTGGATATAGTTGAGGAAGGAGAGGGTAAAACTAATTGGGAGGGTAGCATTAACATGTATACACTACCATGTATAAAATATTTAATAGTTAGCTAGTGGGAACCTGTTCTATAACACAGGGAGCTCAGCTCCGTGCTCTGTGGTGACCTAGAGGGGTGGGATGGTGGAGGGGAGGGAGACTCAAGGAGGAGGGGTTATGTCCCATGGCTCAGCAGGTTAAGAATCCACCTGCCAATGCAGGAGACACACGAGACTCTGATTTGATCCCTGGATTGGGAAGATCCCCTGGAGAAGGAAACAGTGCTCCACTCTAGTATTATCTCCTGAAAAATCTCATGGAGACAGAGGAGCCTGGCAGGCTATAGTCCACAGGGTCACAAAGAATCAGATAGAAGCACAAGACAAGCCAATCCTAAAAGTCGATGGAGGGGATACAAAATCCTTGGACTACATTTTCTGTTCTTGAATAAGGGCTGTTGGCATTTTAAAATTTGATAATGATTTGGCTTTCTTTCTAAGTAAATTCATGTTTGACGTCATAGTCTCAAAATATTTTATCCTTTTTAAAAAATTTCATACTTTACCAGACTGTTTCTTAAAACATTTTTTGGCTGCACCATGCAGCTTGCAGAATCCCAGTTCCCCCACCAAGTACTGAGCCCAGGTCATTGCAGTGAATCAGAACCCTAACCACTACATTGTCAGGGAACTTCCTAGACTATACCTTATTATTAACTGTTCTGGGTCAAATTTCTCAAAGAAGTGGGCACGATTTCAATATATCACTTCACTTATATTTTATCTCACAATTTTAAAGTCTTTATTGAATTTACTACTATATTGCTTTTGTGGTTTATGTTCTGGTTTTTTGGCCACGAGGCATGTGGAATCTCAGTTTCCCACTAGAGATCGAACCTGCACCCCCTGCATTGGAAGGCAAAGTCTTACCCACTGGACAACCAGGGAAGTCTCTATCTCATGATTTTTTACTGAATTACAATTTTAGTGCTGATCCTCTTTCCTTCCTTGGATTTTCTTCTTTGGAGGCTTAAATTTTATGTTGACTGCATCTGCTTCATCTGTCTGCTAAATCTGTCAGTTTCTCTAAAATCATTTCTTTCTAATCTTTCAAAAAGTTCTCCCTTTCAACATCCATATCTGTTAAGGCATCCTGCCCTATTTATTCAGTCTGTGTTCCTTCTAGTATAGTCTTCATTACTAAAATAATATTGTCTTCTATTTACATTTCCTCCTAAGTTCTATCATGTCATTTCTGAGTTCTTCCGAGTTATACTGCTCTTTAAAAAAAAAAAATCTTGTATCGTTTTATTTTAAAAGAGTCACGCTCTTTTCTGACTCATGGTATGCTTTCACTATCTAAAAGTTGCTTTTCTGCCTCTTCTGTTTCATTTTATATTAACTATATATAGGATTTTTTATTGGGGTATAATTGCTTTACAGTGTTGTCCTAGTTTATCCTGTACAACAACATGAATCAGCTTTATGTATGCATGTATCCCCTCCCTCTTGGACCTCCCTCTCCATTAACTATGTACAGGATTTAACCCCAATTCCTTCTAAGGTTCAGTGTCACAGGAAAACAGGTTTCTTAAAATTTGATAAGGAGGCATGTTTCAGGGCCCCTCTCCCAAGCTCTAAGGAACATAGCTCTCTTTTCTGTTTTTTCATGTTATGCCTACTCTCCATTGTCTCTTGTTGCCCAACACACTTTTTCCTGGACCCTCATTTTTTCTCTAGTGTTCCAGTGCCCCCAATTTGAATTCCATTTCCAGAAGTTTCTTCTTGGGGTAAAGCTTTGTCCTGGAGGAGAGTTCTGAGTTTCAAGAGTTTGCGGGGTCCAGTGTGCTTCTCATTCCTTGTGCACGCAGCTCTTTGGCCCTTTCCCGTTGGCCCATTTTTGTCCCCCACCCCCCACCCCCAACCTTAAAAGAACCTAATCACAGGAATGAGATCACTAGGCAATGTAACCAAACGCTGGACTTGTGCTCCCGCTGTGGCGTGCCTAACCTGTTGATTCTTTTCCTAGATTAAAAGAAGTCAGAATGAAGAATGAAGTAGTTAAAGAATGACTAGCTCTCTACCCTCAACAGCCCCCTTAGCAATCCAGCAGGCAGATCACTCTGTCAAGATAGCATCGGAAGAGAGTCAGCCAGTCTGCATGCAATGAAGAAGGATGCAGAACCCACCCTTCTGCCTCAATGATTCCCTGAGATGTTTTCGAATTTTCCCTTTGAAACCTGTCATGGCTGAGTAGAATCTTCAGAGGTGATCTCAAAACATGAGTTCCCCATCTCCGCAGGTTGCTGGCTTTCCTGATTAAAGTAACTTTCCTTCTATTGACACTTGCCTCTCTAATTACTGGCTTTTGAGTGGTGAGCAGATGAATGTGAGTTGGGCCACACTTGAACCCCTTGAGCTCAGCTATTCTTGGAACAAATCCCTCCAGGGCTTCCCTGGTGGCTCAGATGGTAAAGAATCTGCCCAAAATGCAGGAGACCTGGATTCGATCCCTGGGTTGGGAAGATCCCCCTGAGAAGGGAATGGCTGGCTACCCACTCCAGTATTCTGGCCTGGGAAATCCTATGGGCAGAGGAGCCTGGAGGGCTACAGTCTATGAGGTCACAAAGAGTCGTACATAGCTAAGCACACACATCCCTTCCAATTTCAGTTTCTTGTCTTAACTGGTCCTCCAAGTTTTGCAATTTCTTTGGAAACCCACAGGTCCATTAAACGCACTCTTCTTTCTCTGCTGCTTGCACAGTTGCTGACATGCATACTACTTCTTGGTGGGCAGCCCCTCCCACGCAAGGTTCCCATGTGTATTCTGAGGTTCATGAGGATTTCTTGTCATCACTTTTATTGTCGATTTTACCATGAATCTTTGACTTTCCTATTTACTTTATACATTTTCAGGATAAACTTCTAAGGGTTAAAATCTATGCCATGTCACTACCAATGTTGCCAGAATTCTTATGAAAACTTTTAAGAGAAAAAGGAGCATTCGTTCTTCCAACTTCTATAGGTAACATTTTAAAATGGAACTGGAACAGCAAAATCCTTCCAAAGGTTTGATCTAAAATGTACTTCTTAGAAACCATCACAACATTGTAAATAAAGAAATCATCCTCCAATTAAAAATAAACATAAAATTTAAAAATTTAAGTACCAACATTTAGATCTGAAAAAAATTAAATAATAAAATAAAATAAGCCACAGAATTGTAAAGTACAGCATAGGGAATACAGTCAATAACACTGCAATAACTTTTTATGGTGACAGATGGTTACTAGATTTATCATGATGATCCACTTATAATGCATTTAAACATTGAGTCACAATGTTAGACATCTGAAACTAGTATAACATTTTGTGTCAGTTATACATCAGTCAAAAAATAAAAAATTAAAATGTGCTTCTTTACAGCTTCAGAGGGGACGATTCCTGGTTTCACTTTTATATGCACTTCTTCCTTCTTTTACTCAGTCATTCAAAATATCTCTTCTGAGGCTGTCCTCGGAGGATTTCTTTCAGGTGACAAGTGGGTTCTTTGAATTGGGGGATCCCATTTTGTACAGCATGCTTCCTCGGTTATTGTTGTAACCCGCCTGTTGAATTAACATTTTCCCAAATGATGTGTTTGAGCTTCAAGTGATGCAGAGATGAGTCCACTGGTCCCTTTGATTCTGCACACCGTTCACTCTCTGTGCTCCGGGTTCTGCCTTCCGTGTCCCTCTTTGCAAGGCTGACATATAGCATCTTCATATTGTACTTCACCAAGGAAAGGGTGAGGATATGAAATTCAGAAGAGAAATCCCAGGACAGAGAGGTCAACAGCCTTCTCTCCTGGCATAGCCGACATTTCAAAGTGGCTGTTGTTTGAAGGCTCAAAGAGCCATAAAATAGTCATCAGTGTAACCCAACTTTCACACACACACAAAAAAAGACTTCATTAGCACTGGGATTTTGTTACCTTTATTTGAAAACGGCGAGGTGAGTTGTCAAACCGCGACTCGGTCTTTAATTTAATACATTTCAAGGAGCAAAGAATAGGCTCCGTATGTTGGGCCGATTGTACTTCTGACGTTCGTATTTCTAAACCTCGGGATTTAGATCTTAATCTTGAAAGCCCTCCAGACTTCAGCCAGGGCGTCTGCCCTCTGTTAAAATACAATGCAGAGTTTCTAAAATAATTGTGTAGCGATGGCCATTTTTTTTTCTCCATAAAGCGTGTTTCACGTGAAGAGCATCCTTTGAAGTGAGGAGCCATGAGGATGGCAGGGGGCAAAGGTGAGCAGCCCGTTACAGAAGTTTACATTCCTGGCAGAGGGTGGGTTTCGAGGCTGGATGAAGGCTATTGATATTCAGCGCTTTGACCAACTTACTCTCTGCACATCCCTGCTTCCCGTGGCAAAGCCGAGACAGACCTTGTCAGTTTCCATTTGCTCTGGTGGGGGAGTCGGCAGGATTCGGTCCACGTGGTCACCAGTCACCCCTGGGGTGGGATTGGGGTGCCGAGCTCCTGGGGCAGGGAGAGGGGGGCTGTTGGTGAAGGCATCCCTTCCCACTCCCTATCCCACGTGGGAAGCCCTCTTAAGATAATTTGCCTGCAGATTTGCAGGCAGAATGGGCATTTTTCACAACCTCGTGCCAGAAGAGAAAGGAGGAAATTAATAGCATCTTCCGAAGCTGGAATGTTAAAGGGACAGAGTGAGGCAACACCCCGCTGTGGCTATTTCTTTCTTTGTGTTAAAAAAAAAAAAAAAAAATCGCCTCTCCTGACTTTGAAAGTAGCTACTGCTTTTTTTTTTGAAGGGAAAAAGAAGAAAATGAAAGCCCTACGAACCATTTCTTTTTGACAATGGAGAGCACTTTTTCCCCTGGCACTCAACTCATTTAGAAAACGGTTCTACCAGCCTTTCGGAACACGTGCCCTGCACGGAGTATTTTCTGTTACAGAATATCTAAGCGGACTCACAGCGGAGGGGACCTGGGAGTGTGTGCGTGAGGGACCGAGGGAGGGAGGAGGGAGTCATCAACTTGTTTATTCCAGAAAGGAAGTCTTCATCCCTCGCAGGCCCTAAGCACACAATTGCGTGGGCTTTGTTCTTTATCACGACCCCGACCTCCACAGGAAGCCCCCTTCTGAAGTACCACCTGAGACCTGCCTTCGTGTGGTGAGCCTTGCTGTTAGATCACTGCGAAAGGCAGAAAGCGGAACCTAAGATGGACCGCAGGGGCTCGACCAGCGCCTTCCACAAAGTAGGCAAAGCCTAGAAGCGTCGGTTGAAAGCATTCTGGTTCATTTTCTCCTGCCCACAGAATCCACCATTTCTCTAGTTGGCTTGGGTTTATCTGAGTGTTAAAAGGAAAAGATGCTTTGATCCACGTGTTCCCTGACTGCCCCTCACCTATCTGCCTTTATCAGAACCATTACTGTGTTTTGTTATTCTTTATAAATTATGAAATATCGAAATACCTTTATTTTTGAATTCTGGAGTTCAGAGAGCCTGTGAAAGGGGGCGCTGCTTATCTTTGAATGGAGATGTTGGAAACTGGCCATCCCATGGATGCACAACCCCAGGGGACGCCACTCCTGCAGAACCAGAGTGCCTACTCCTGGGAGGAGAAACCTTTCCCTTTTTCTGCAGGTCGGTCTGACCGTCCACCTTTCAAGCCTGTACACCCGTCTCGCTGGCAGTCTGTTGTTTGACCTTGTCCAAGGGCAGTGACCAGGGGCACCTTTAGCCAGTGGTTACATCGCTGGTCCACCGCCAACCTGCTCTGCCTTTGGATACGGAAGCATTCAGACTTGAGGGACCCGTCCAGGCCTTTTCCTGGCTCTTCCCTGCGACTTTTATCCCAGTTCCCCTGCCATTTTGTCCAGCCCACTAAGCGGGGCTTTTGATCTCCGGGGGAGTGGGAATCCGAGAGGCGGATGGGACTCATTTCCATGAGCGGTAGAGTCATTATCCACATGAAAAAAGGGGAAGGAAGAGAGTCGGCCAAGGGCCTGGCTGCTCATCACCAGCCACGGGAAGACAAGATGCGCTTGCACTCGGGTCAAGGCCACCAGATCCACCTGCACCGTCCAGTCGACTGCACAGGAGAGTTGGTGGGAACGATCAGTGATTGTGGAAGTGCAAAGTGGGGCAGGAGGGGCGCCTCTTCGTCCTCTTCCACTTGCCCATGAGGCACACTCTACACAGGCACTGTCTCATACACACATGCATATACACGCATGCATGCACACACTCATACACACATGTACCTGCATGTGTGCACACTTCTCATACATGTGCCCACTGACACACATGCCTATACACACATGTGCGCGCACACTGATGCGCATGCCCCCATACACACATGCATATAGACATATGCGTGCATACATACTCTCCTACACATGCACACACGCTGTTACTCATACACACATATGCACGCACATATACACATACATGCACACACTCTCACACATATGCATATACACCCGTGCATGTACAACCCTTCTATACACATGCAAACACATGCATATACATACTCTTGTACACATGCATGCACACTCACTTTGTCATGCACACTCTTACTCATACATGTACATGCATACACTCACTCCACATACACACTCAGTTGTTTATACAAGCACTCTCACTCACATGCACACACAGATACACACAGCCTAACCCTGGCCCTCCCCCTCACAACTGTTTAAAAGTTCCCACTCACATCTTATGCTCTCTGGGGGCTCAGCCCCTTGGAGAGAGATTTAAAGGGATTCAGTATTGTGACAGGCACATTATTTGCCTTCGTCACCTGATACGGGTTTTACATAACGCATCCTCTGGTTGCTTGTGTGCGTGCTCTGTCGTGTTCAACTCTTTGCGACCCCATGGACTGTCGCCCACCAGGCTCCTCTGTCCAGGGGATTTCCCAGGCAAGAATACTGGAGTGGGTTGCTGTTTCCTTCTCCAGGGGATCTTCCCCCTCAGAGACTGAACCCACGTCTCTTGTGCTACAGGCAGATTCTTTACCACTGAACCATCAGGGAAGACCCTCCTCTGATTGAACTGCGGGCAAATTAAAAGTGAATCTACCTGGGGCCTGAAAGTGTATCAGATGACTTCCAGAGGGGGCTTCAAGCTGTCCTATTATAGAAGTTTATACATTTTTTGAAATGAAAGTTGAATCAACTTTTCTGAAGGGCAAACTAATCGATTATTAAATAGAGGAAAGTCAGTGTCCTCACCAGCCAGCCTTTTGGAATTCCTGATTTCAAGATGGAAGATAAAGGAAACTTTTGCCCTTCTTCTTTCTCATATTACAATTTTTTTTTTAAAGACCTTTTAGAGCCGAAGCAGCCATTTCCCCTGCGACGGGGCCCATGGGGAGCTCTCAGGGAAGGTTGCGACCACCGACCTCTGCCTCGGTTGTCTCTGAGCTGCTGGCCGCTCCCCAGAATTTCTCCTGCGTTTTCTTTTTAATTTCTCCTCTTTGAAAGGCGTGAGGGCTCCCCGCGCTCAGATGGTGTCACTGGCACCCCCAGCTGAGCCTGAGTAATTATTCCCACTCGGCGGGGCTTTGATACGGTTCTGAGGGCTGCCTTTGGCTTAGTCGCTCAGCCTTTGTTCCGCCGAAGTTATTTTCCTCCTTAGGAAATGAAAAAAGATGGAAGATGACAACACCATCAAGGGAGTGGGGAAACACCTACAAGTTATTAACCTTTAAAAAACCGTTAATCCTCCAGCCAAAGGAAAGAGACATTAGGATGACGAGGGCTGAACTGCAGGCTTTGCGATAGATTCTAAGGAGCAGAGGCAAACAGGATGTAAATACCTGGGAAAATTCGTATGCTCAAACTTCTGGGGAGGGGTCAGTTATCTGAGATGGCAGAGGATGGGCAGCTTAATTCAGGTGCCTTCTGGCTGCTTTGATGGCTATGAAGACTCTGCATTACCCCCTAGACTGTATGAACTTTGATTCACAAAGAGAACTCGTGAGTTAGAGACAGAGAGGGGTTTTCCTACTGGTGAGATGAGACGGTGGATCTTAATGGATGCTCAGCTGAGCAGGTGTCATGGGCTACAAATTCATTTGTACCAGTCCCCAGTAGCCCAAAGTGCAGTCATACTTGGAGAGAGGATTTTTAAAGAGGTGATTATCTTTAAAGGAGGTTGTAAGGCTAGACCCTGATTCAATGTCACTGGTGTTCCCATGAGAAGGGGGAGATAAGAAGGGTGGGTGATCGCAGAGGGACCAGCCTGAGAGGACATCCCAAGGAGGCTGCCACCTGCAAGCCCAGAAGAGAGGCCCAAGGGGAAACCAGCCCTGTCCACACCTTGATCTTGGACTTCTGAGAACTGTGAGACAATAAATATCTGTACTATTTTGTTACGGCAGCCTGAGCAGGCAGGTACAGCAGGTGACTAGAAGAATTGAATTTTAGTTTTTAACACTGTATTTATTTATTTATTTTCTATTTGGTTGCACTGGGTCTTCGTTGCTGCGCACGGCTTTCTCTGGTTTCAGGGAGCGGGGGCTACTCTCTAGTTGTGGTGCCTGGGTTTCTAATTGTGTTGGCTTCTCTCGTGGAGCACGTCTATAGGCTCATGGGCTTAGTTGCTCCACGGTATGCGGAATCCTCCCAGATCAGAGATCAAATCCACAAACACTGCATTGTCAGGCAGATTCTTATCCACTGTGCCATCAGGGAAGTCCCAGAATGGGATTTTAAATTCACAAGTATTTCCACTTTAAGTAGCACAAAGCGTCTTCCATCCCCAAACCCTCATTGCAACTTTACGACTTGAGCTGTAAGATAATGGCCTGTAAACTCTAGATGAAAAATCAAAGCGACTCCTAAAATTCCAGCCAAAGAATCCTGTGGGCACCTGGTTTGGGGGGCCAACGGACAAAAGAGTGAGGTTTCTGTCCTTAGCATCCTCCTTTCTCTGTCTCAGAGAGCTTGTTGAGTATGAGTGGGGGGCATGAAGACAGATGGCTGAAAGGCTCAGTCACTCATGTCTTGGTAGCAAGTTTGGGTTGATGATACTCAAGACTAACTCACTTCCCAGGATCCCTCCATCTGTCTTGGTTTGGAAAATATTTTCAGCGTGATTTTTATTTTTGTTCTTCCTGCACGAAGACCCCCTTGTCCCTTCCCTCTGATTTCTGATTCTGCCACAGGCACTATTGGAATTAGAGCACTGATAAGACCAGAAAAAAAAAAAAAAAAACTGGGCCAGGAATTAAATTAATGCTTTTAGACAAATATCCGTTCCATCTCCAATTCTAATGCTAATTACATTTGTGGATCAAAGACCATTCGTTAAAGTTTTGCTTTTGAAAAACAGAGAGAGATTTTACTTTCTCGTTTGATATTTTTATGGGACTTGATGGGTCGGTGGGGGGTGGTTATGGGGGAGACAAGAATCTGGGGACAGAGGCCCAACCAGTGAAAAACTGAGAGTGGATGGAAGTTCCTGAAACATCCTTTTGGATCGAACTCTGGAGCCCCAGGATCCTTCCTTCTCCTCTTTGGATTGAGACCACGATGGATTGAGCTGTCTGTTTGCATTCCATCCTGGTTGCGGAGCTATTTAGATGTTTTATGAGAAGACGCACAGTATAGCCGGGGCAGGGAGGAATCAAAAGAACTGGTCCATGGAAAACCATGAGGGAACCTTAAATGCATGTTACGAAGTATGAGAAGTCAATCTGAAAAGACTACTATGTACTGTATGATTCCACCTCCACAACATGCTGGGAAATGCAGAACTATGGAGACAGTAAAAAGGTCAGCAGTTGCCAGGGGCTAGAGGGAAGGGATGAATAGGCAGAGGGGAACAGATTTTTAGATTACTCTGTGTGATGCGCTGATGGTGGATACATGTCATTACACATTCATCCAAGCCCACAGAACACCCGGGCTTCCCAGGTGGCACTACTGGTTAAAAACTTGCCTGCCAAAGTAGGAGACGTAAGAGATGAGGGCTCGATCCCTGGGTCGGGAAGATCCCCTGGAGGAGGGCATGGCAACCTATTCCAGTATTCTTGCCTGGAGAATCCCATGGACAGAGGAGCCTGGTGGGCTACAGTCCAGAATCAGACATGACTAAAGCGACAGCATGCAGGCACACACAGAACACCCAAAGGTGATCTCTGATGTAAACCACAGTCTCCAGATGAGGGGGCAGGGAGTACATGGGATATCTCTGTATCTCCCCTTCAATTTTGCTGTGAACCCAAAACTACTCTTTAAAAAAAAAGTCTACTTAAAAAAGAAAAAAAAAGTACTGGTAGAATTTTTTACACCTAAGCAAAGTTTGGGTATGAGATCCACATCTTAGCAATATAGAGCCCAAGTTATCTGGGCGAGAAAAGGAGGAGATAAAAGCAAATGAGGTGATGGGGAGGATATGCAGAACAGGAAAGAGTAGGTGGCGGGGATGGGTTTGCCAGCAGAAGGGAGCGAAACAAAAAGGGAATGGCAGCCGTGGAAAATGCCTTCCATGGACATAAATCTCACAAAGCCAATTTCCTGAAATAAAGAATTAGCAGCATTAAAAGCTGGGAAGACGGTGAAACCATAACCCGAGAGACTGCAGTCAGAAGAGGAGCTGCCCCTGCACAAACAGGAAATGTACACACTTAAAAACATGCACCCCCAGCCCCCCTGCATGACTTCCATCCCACGTTCATGCAATTACACTTGTGGGCATGCCTGTATGTGCAGGGTACCACCCGGGATGAACGAAACTTGTGCCTGAGGGCTTGGGGTTTCTTCAGTTCTTTCTTGTCCTCTCCTCCTCCCCTGGCTTCAGTACCAGCCGAAATATGCTTCCGATTTATGGTTTCATTCCTTCATTCATAGAATGAATATTCAAAGGGCTTACCTCCTGAGGACTACAGAGGCACTAAACAAGTAAACAAATATCTAAATAAAAGTCATTCCTGATAGAGATAACCAACTTCTATGATAAAAGTGAAACTGAGTGAGGAGGGGGCCGGTGGAGGCATCCAGGAAGGCTTCACAGAGGAGGTGACTTTTCATCTGAACCCTGGATAACAAGAATCAGGTTGTAAAAAAGGAAAAAAAAAAAAAAAATAGAATCAGGTTGTAACTTGAAGTTGGGGGGCAAGGGTGTTCTAGACAAAGGGAGGAGCAAGAACCAGTGCTCCAGAAATGTGCCAAAAGCCCCCAGTGTGTTAGAGCAGGGAGCATGAGAAGAGGTGGTCCTGGGCAGGGTGACTTTCTAGGTTCAGGTACTGAAGGCCCTGTGTCCCAGGAAACTCCCTGTCCTGAGCAAACCAAAGTGGTTGTAGGAATGTGAATGCCCTGGTGGGGAGTGCATTTTATTTTAAAGGATCGTTGGAGGGCAAGAATCATTTATGATACAGGCTGCTGCTTCCCACCTTGGAAGGCTTCCTTCCCAGAGAGGGTTCAGCCAACCAAAAGTTTGGAATCTGGAACGGATGACCAATAGATGCAGACTCTGCCCATAGAATCCTCTCCCTGTGTCCCTCCTGGCAGCCACAGACCAACAGGGGTGGCCCCCTTTAGACGCTCTATTTATGGGCTATGGGATGCTCTATTCATTACATCCTCCCTGGATTGCATCAACAGCCAAGTGTTCGGGAAGCAGAGGCAGCCTTCACTCAGGACACCTGCTTCTTTGTCTCTCAAAGTGGCTGGGAGGTGGGATGAAGGCAAAACCTGGATCCACCTCCTCTGAGCTGCTCCGTCCACCAGATCCAATTCACCAGCCCTTTGATTCTGACCAGACAGGACCCCAGTCACATGCTCCTGTCCTGAAGGAAGGTTAAATCGCAGTAGCAGCCTTCAAACAAAACTTTGGACTTTTTCTTCTATCTGTGTCGGATGTTTATGGAGATCTAAATGTTTGCAGCATGACATCGCATACTACAGAGTTTTATGAACTGTATTTGACAACTGGCCTCTTACAGGGCCTTTCACCTTCCGATTACACAGCAACTCTATCATTCAAGCTGTGCCGCCCGGGCCATCTCAGTCCTGCCATCCCCTTTGCCGACCGCGCTTGTCACCAAACATGTTTGTGTGCCTGACATGCAGTGAAGTCAAACAAATCCAAACGTCAAGAGTTTGGAGCAAAGATTTACTGCAGGGCCATGCAAGGAGACATGAGGCTCATGCCTCAAAAACCCTGAACTCCTCCAAGGGTTTCTGCAAAGCTCTCTTAAAGGCTAAGTGAGAGAGGGACGTAGTTAGTTGTTGCAAACTTCTTGGTGTCGGAATCCTTTGTTCTTATAACTGTCCATGTAGATCAGGTTGTGATGTTCCTGTAAACCCACCAGTAAAACAAATGTTATTCTCTGTTCTGCAATTTTTAATCTCTATATGACAGGACTCTCAAAGTTTAGAACCCTGAGAACAGGCTGTTCTATATATTTTAGGTTCTAGGCAACATTCTTTAACAAAAGGTGCAGAGTCAGCATGACTCAGCATAGGAAAAGGAATAGATGTAATATGGAGTCAGATGCGTTCTTCACTATTACACACTCACACACTTGTGCTGTTTCTCCAACATGTCTCATTCTGCCACCCTAAAAACCCCACAAAAACCGAAACCAAGAATATGCTTTTTCCTCCACCCACACCACTCTTTCCTGGAGAATTTCTAGAATTCAAGGATTTCCACAAAAGAGCTAAGTGGACAGATGGATGACTATGCTTCAGCTCCCATATGTTAAACATATTTCTTCTATTAGACACAATATTTTTAGCTGTGAGAATAGAAAATACGCCCCCACTTTCCTTGCTTTCTGAGAACTCTGAAAAATTTCTAAGTGTATCTAGAAACTGCAATATGCTCGTAAATGCCATGCACACAATCTGGGACTTTGAGCCACAAACAGCAAGATGTTGTCCTCTGATGAAAACTTAGGTATTTTTTCTGATGGATACAGGTGAAGGGGGTCCCTTTGGCTCTTTTTAAATTTATTCATTTATTTATTTCTATATTTTGGCCAAAACCCACGACACGTGGGATCCCAGTTTCCTGACCAGAGATTGAACCCTAGCTCTCTGCATTGGCAGCAAGGAAACTTAACCATCAGAAAGCCAGGAAAGTCTCCCTTTTGCTCTCTCATTTGGGATCTTGGGATTTTGGATGTCACCAGATATCTTAGACCACTTGAATTCTTATTGCCACTTTTAGCAAAGAAAAAAAAAAAAAATATATATATATATATATATATATATATATATATATATATATATATATATAAGGTGATGAGAGTACTAAACACAGAAAGATGGAAAGAAGGAATGCTTTGGAGCTAGGTATAGCCTAGTCTAATGGAACCTTCTTTGTGAGATCATGAAGTCCCTGTGACTATTCCCACTTTGCAAATGTAGAAACTGAGCTCGTAAATTATGAGAATGGATGGTAATTCAGCCTCGTTTATTTCCCAAGTCTATGTTCTTCCTCCATCCACTGCTCTCCTGTTGTGGATTTTGGCTTGGTGGTGTGCCCACGGTTGCTACCAAATTTATTCCCATCCCAGCATTGGAAAGGAATACGGAAGAAACAAAAAGCAAAAAACCAGGCAACTCATGCAGGAGAAGTAATCACTGCAGGCTCCTCTTCTAATTTCAGGAACTCTGTTGAGACTACTGGGGTTTTACTTAATATTCTCTCCCTTAACGGATTACAAGTTGATACATGAAACCACAGGGAAGTCTTTGAATCATCTGAACAACATCCCCCACCCCCCAACCCCGACCTTAATATATTCTTAAATTAAAGGAATGCTCTTAAGAGGTTTTTGTCCCCAGGGTGCCATCCTTGGCTCACAGGGCCTCATTCCAAAGCTCCACCCAGCTCCTTCCCTGGAGCTAAGGATTCATTTATGGAGGTGTCTGCCACAGCTCTCCACCTGGATATCCTGCAGGCACTACAGCTCAACAAGTCTGAATCTGAACCCCTCTTCCTCTTATATTTTCATCTTGGGGGTTGGTATCTCTGTCTCCCCAAGCCCCTGGGCTAGAGACCCTGGAATCTTGCCCCCTCCATCTTCTTAACCCTCTCCCATTCAAAGCTCCAAACCCTCCATTTCAGACTGGGTGCATTGCCCCTTCTTGACGTGCACGTGAAAAGGTATGAGTCATGAGTGACCATGTCATATATTTATTTGTGCATCTGTTTTCCCAAGAAGTCTAAACAATGTGGAGGTAGAGGACATGCTTGATTTCATCGTTCATTGGCAGCACCTTACGTATGTCTCCATAAATAAATTGGATTAATAGTGTTGAATGAATGATGTGTAGATGCAAAATGCTATACAAGCAGGAGACGCAACAAGGGTGTGTGAGAAGTGGGCAGAAAGATGTATGTATCGCTTATCTTGTTCATAAACACTACCATGAACTAACTGTGCTAAGGGTCTGGTCCCTCGGGGCTCTGAGGAAGAATCCGTCCCTTGCCTCTGTCACAGCTTCTGGTGGTTTCCTGGCAATCTTTGGCATATCTTGGACTGTAGTTGCATCACTCCAGTCTCTGCCTTCCTGTCATGTGTCCTTCCTCATGTGTCTGTCTGTGTCCAAACGTCTCCTCTTCATAAGGAGGACAGATGTATTGGATTAGGGCTCACCCATGTGACCTCATCTGAGCTAATTACATCTACAATGTCCCAATTTCCAAACAAGCTCGTATTCTGGGTTATTGGACGGCGAGATTACAACACAAGAATTTGGGGGAAAGGAGGACACACTCAACACAATCCAATACAGAAAAGTTGAGGAGCCTCAAGGAAGAAGAAAGAACTCTGGAAGCAGAGGACCCTTCAAAAGAACAGTGGTCATTCGCTTATCTACTATCTCCAAGCCCTCAACCAATGATCCAATGACCATGAGTGACCTATGAATGGAATTCGTTAGGAAGCCAATTCTGAATCTTCAACAACGTGGAACTCATATACATCAAATCTTAAGTTTGTAGGTGATTTTTGTTAATGAAAAGCCAATTCTAAGAACATTGGCAATGAATAAGCAAATAGCAGTCGAAGGGAATCCTCTCTTTGTCAAGTTATTCTGCCAAACAGATGAAGAAGAAAGAATAGATTATTAATGTTTTCTAACCTCTATTGAAATAATGGACCTGGTGTCACATGCAGCGTCTCCTGACATCACTCAAGGAAGGACAGCTGAACTTCATGAGCCTCCTGCTAGAACAACACATCCTGGTTCTTTTTCTTGCCAAAAACTTAAAATTGATCAAGCCTGTCAGTCCAACTTCCTGCTTCTGGAAAACACAAAAGACAGAAAAAATCATTAAATGGCTACCATGAAGATGTGATTAGTAAATCTCAAACTAAGAAACACTGTGGAACAAGAGAAATTAGTTTTTCCATAAATACAGAAGGGAAAAAAAAAAAGATGGAGGTAGATCCTAGGAATGAAAAGAAACTTTAAAGATGTTGAACTAGTAGCAATGTGAGGAGCTATTTTGGTTCTTGATTCAAACCAACATGCACAATATTAAAAAAAAAATTAAACCATAAATGTACGGTTTGATTCTTCACGATGTAGCAGAGGCAAGTGGAGATCTGAATGCAGAGTGAATTTTTGATGATATCAAGGACATACTCTTATACTAAGAGCGGTTTCATAGTTATGTCAAAGAAAGCATCCTTATCTTTTAGAGCTACACTGTCAAATATTAATAAATAAAGTAGTAAAATGTCAAATGTCTAGGATTTGTTTCAAAATGATACAGGGATGGGGGAAGTGGATGGAGGTGTAGATGGAATCATATTGGCCCAAATGATCACAGATCTCTTCTGGATAACCCAGGGTGCTCGTCTTCAGGCCAGATGCTTTCTACCTTATTTCCATCTGTGACCATAACTCCCCTTTGTCACATAGCCTAACATATCCATGGGTTCTGTGGTTAAGACATGGACATCTTTGGGAGGGGGGCATTATTTCATTATTCTGCCAACCTCCTCTATATTCGGAAGTAGAGATGCTCACATGCAAACAGAATAGAAATTGAATTACAGTCTATGCTTTACCAGCTGCTTTCTCTTCCAGGTAGAATTCCCTAAACCCAGTTACCACCTGCAGACTGTTTGTAGATTTGAGAGCTACTTCCACAGAAGAGGTGAGTAATCAAAGCCATTGTGGGGAAAATACTGGTTTTTATTTTTATTTTTATTTTTTATTTTTTTAATTAGTTGGAGGCTAATTACTTCACAACATTTCAGTGGGTTTTGTCATACATTGATATGAATCAGCCATAGATTTACACGTATTCCCCATCCCGATCCCCCCCTCCCACCTCCCTCTCCACCCGATTCCTCTGGGTCTTCCCAGTGCACCAGGCCCGAGCACTTGTCTCATGCATCCCACCTGGGCTGGTGATCTGTTTCACCATAGATGGTATACATGCTGTTCTTTTGAAATTTCCCACCCTCACATTCTCCCACAGAGTTCAAAAGTCTGTTTTGTATTTCTGTGTCTCTTTTTCTGTTTTGCATATAGGGTTATCGTTACCATAAAGTTTTATTTATTTAGTTTTGGCTGTGTTGGGTCTGCATTGCTGGGGGAGGGCTTTCTGTAGTTGCAGTGAGCAGGAGCTATTTTTTGTTGTGATGTGCAGGCTTCTCATTGTGGCTTCTCTTGTTGTGCATCACGGGCTCTGGGCAAGTAGGTTTCAGTAGTTGTGGTGCATGGACTTCGTTGCTCCATGGCATGTGGAATCTTCCCGGATCAGGGTTCAAACCTGTGTCCCCTGCCTGCATTTGGCAGGCCAATTCTTATGCACTGAGCCACCAGGGAAATCTGGAAAAATACTCTTCATAAAGAGCGACAAGCAATCAAATATACCTGTCCAGTGCCTCCCTTGTCCACTCTTCTTTTTAAACCGGGAGAATTTTAGCTATGAAGGTACACTTACTGATCAGTCTTCTAAAGCAGACTCTAGTATTCACAGAGGAGAGAACTGTGTCCTCAGATGAGGTTGTTTATCCTGACTCCTGGTCCAGGAACAGCTGGGAATGAACATCTCTCTGGGTATCCATGGTCAATTCCGGACCATTCCTCCTCTGCTCTGGTGTGAAATTTCATACTCCTTTGATGTGTAATATTCTCTCCCAGGTAGTAACTGTGTCTGAGGCACTGCCAGGGGATGCCAGGCTAGAGCCTATATCTGAACAAGAATGGTCCAGGAATCAAGGGAAGGTCAAAAGCAGTGATCCTAATGAGTGGGCAGATGGATGTAGACGGGTGGCACCAGAGAACCAGCCAGCCCCAACGCCCTGGAGCGTCTTGAACTTACCAAGGTGCACATTCTAAGTGATAACACTGAATCAGACCATAATTTCAATGTCAGCATAATTTCTTTCTCAAAGGAACATCAAATAATGACATCAGTTATAATCTTATAACTGATGCTGCCGTAGATGTGATGACACAAAGATTCTTCAACAGCATCCCTGAGATCTTGCATGGCTCTCACCTGCCAGACCTGCCCAGAAGAAATCCAAAGAGGAGAAGGATGGAATTGCAGTGGGCATATCTGATCTGACCCACCCAACATGCCCTCTTGTGATTCCTGAGGACTTGTGGTCCACACACACACAACATGACTCCTGGTTGCTTTGCTTTATCCTCCTGGCTTGGTCTGCACAGGATGAATCTTCATTTCCTCAGCGCCTCCTCTGACCCTTAGATCCATACTCCTTCAGCCTCCCCCAACACAGCAGATGGCAATTCCAGCCCTCTGTTGCCTGCCCCCACCAAAACCCTGGAGTCATTCTTCACATCTCTTGTTCTCTCAAACCCTATGTCCTATTGGCCAGTCAATCCCGTCAGAAGTATCTTCAACACAGGGTCATCATCCAACCACCTCGCACCACCTCCATTACCAGCACCTGGTATAAGCCATCATTTTTTATCACCTGGTTAACCACATCACCAATCTCTTCTGCCACCATGGCTCCATTCAAGTTTGTTGCTCCCATGGCAACCAAAGAGATGCTGCTAAAACATCAGTCAAGTCACACCCAGCATCTACTCATAAAACCTCCACAACCCCCACCTCCTCCAAAGCAAACCCAGAGAACTTTCAGTGGTCACTCAGACTCAGTATGGTGGGTTCCCCCAACCCTTCTACGACTTCCTCTTCCATCCCTCTTCCCACATTCATTCCATACCAGCCATACTTGACTGCTTTTGTTGGACTTGCCAGGCTGTCTCAGCCTCAGGACAGCTATTGGGAACACTCCTCTCCCTGACATCCCTATGATTCATATCCTCACCTCCTCTAGGATTTTATTCCAATCCCAGCTGCTCAGTGGCAGCTTTCCTTGCAACCTTATTTAAAAAGAGAACACCCCAGCTCTGTTTTTCCTCTTTTTTTCCCCTTGTCATTTAGCACTCATCACTAACAAATTAGGTAGTTTACACACTGGTCATTGCCACCACTGGCCTATGAATGTAAGCTTCGTGATAGCAAGTTTTGTTCAGTAATTTATCCCCAGGGCCTGCAACTGTGCCTGTCACATAGAAGATGCTCAGTAACCTTCTGAAGAGCTTCTCAGGTGGCTCAGTGGTAAAGAATCTGCCTGCCAGGTAGGAGACGTGGATTCCATCCCTGGGTCGGGTAGATTCCCTGGAGAAGGAAATAACAACCCACTCCAGTATTCTTGCCTGGAAAATTCCATAGACAGAGGAGCCTGGCGGGTTACAGTCTATGGGGTCACAGATTCAGACACGACTTAGCAACTAAACAATGACCTTTTGAATAACTCTTGTGGAATGAATTTCCTGTTAGTGTTAAATATTCCTTTCCATCCTCTGCCTCTCACTCAAGCTTCAGCGCCTCCTAGGAGCCTTTCCTAACCCCAGCCTATGCCACCCCCACCCCCAGTTGGAATTCCTCTTTGATGTTCCCATAATACCTTGCAGGTATGCTTACCATTCACACACCTTGTTTTTCACAATGATCTGTTCATATGATGTGAGTCAGCCACTGCCGACAGAGCATGGCTCCTGGCAGCCCTTGTAAGAGGCAGTTATGAGCATTATTACTAGTATTCCTTTTCCTCTCTTCTCCCTAGATCGGAAGTTTTTGGAAAACAGTGCTCAGAGAGCTCTGTCTATAGCAGGGGCCACCTGCGTGTACAGAAAGAATGGAAAGGTTATCGGATGCTCCTTCCGACTCAGATCAGGAACTGAGTCACATGCACCTTGGAGTATTTCTCGCCATCTCTAAATCTGTGCTCCATAGATAGCACACACTAAGTTCTGAATCAAATTAAGTGCTAGGGAGGTTTCAGTGTTCACAGCCAGGGCTGTCCTTTTTCCCCAAATCTATTTAATACCCTCTCAATGACAGCCTCGTAGACACCCTTCACAACACGTGAGCTGGTCTAAAGTCATCCATCCTCTTCGTGGCTTTGAAAATCCCTTCAGGATTATGAATGAACACTTCAAGGGTATATTATAAATTCCGACGTGTCTATTGAGCTTTCAAGTGTCTCTGCGGGAACCTCTTACTCAGGCATCCTGGGGTAAAAGGCTTCCCCACCTTCCCAAAGGTGCCCCTCCCCCAGCATTTTCCAAGCCTGAAGTTAAAAAAGAAGGGAAGCCACCTGCTTAAGCCTCTAAAAGCCCCTTCATTTTTCATGAGGTGAATTTTTTTATGGCTCTAGAGTCACAGAATGGAACACAGTCACCTGCTCATCTCACGGGGGGGGGGGGGCCTCGGTCCCAAGGTACATTGTTCTTGCCACTGCATAAGCCTGCCTCTTTTTCATGCAAAAGAAAAATACAAGGGAGGAGGTTCCCTGGTGGTCCGGTGGTTGAGAATCTACCTGCCAATGCAGGGGACACTGGTTCAATCCCTGGTCCCAGATCCTACATGCCGTGGGGGCATAACTACTGAGCCAGCACTCTAGAGCTGGGGAGCTGCAGCTACTGAAACCCAGATGCCGCAGAGCCCGTGTTCAACAAGAGCAGTCACTGCAATGATAAGCCACATACCGCATCTAGAGAGTAGCCCTCAATCTCTGCAACTAAAGAAAGCCTGCGGGCAGCAACAAAGACCCACCACAGCCAGGAAATAAAAGAAATGAATAAAGCCTACAGAAGACTTTGTTAAAAGAAAGAAAGAAAACACAGAAGCAGGTGAGTTGAGCGAGTTAAGGAGGAGAAAGAATGAGTCTGGAAATAGTCACCGAGAAAGGGGAGGAAGGAGTGAGTGCGAAGGGGATTTTTATGGATCCCGGGCCCAGTGCGCTAGAGAACCTCTTCCTGTCAGTTGCCCAGGTGGCAGTGACGTGGGTGAGCAGGGGCTCAGCCTGGAGTTACTAGAAAGGGGCTGAGCAGTGGATGGCTATTTACCAACCCCTAACCCAGATCTCTGGCTCTGCGCCGAGTCTAGCCTTTCATCTCTTCCTCTTACGTGATCCTGTTTCAGTTTCCTTGAGCACTTTCACACTTTCTGAAATGATCTAGCTTATCTGCTTGTGGATTGCAATTTCCTTGTGTATTTTCTGCAGTCCTATTAGATTGGAATCCCCAGGATAAAAAGGACTTTTTCTCTTTCAGAGCAGCATCTTTCGTGCCTGGAATGAGGCCTGCCGCACGCACTCGGGAAACTGGGTCTTGAACGATGTCACCTCAGCCCCTTGGGCAGAATCGGATGTGATATTCCTGTATCACGATCTCAGAGCATCTTCATCCCCAGAGGGCCCAGAGGCCCGCTTGCCGGTGCTCAGCCTGTGTTGTGATTTCCCACGGGGCTCGCTCAAATGCCACAGCTCTTTCCAAACTGAAGGTGCCTTTCTCCTTTGAGGTTTATCCAGACAAGGCATCAATGGTTCAGGTTTGAGATTGTACAAAAGGTAACAGAATGTGTTTCAAGTGTTGGGACCGCTTTCCCTGTTTATATTAAAAGAAAATTGTAAAGGCATTTGTACCCAACAAGAGGGTTCAAACGTGAGTAACTTGGATGAGGTAGTTGTTTCCGTGGGAGTAAAAATCACGTCTGTTGAACAGAATATTTACAGACGAAGGACACATTTAGAGAGACATGAGTGCAGACCAACCGGGAAGTGGTCTGAAGTGAACTTTCCCTCTGGCCTCTCCTTATAGGGTCTCTGGACAGCGTTTTAACCACCGGTATAAGTCTGAGTACCTGGTGGCTTAGTGTTGGGGTCTCATTCCTTGTGTGGGGAAGGGCCCCTTCACAGGGGCTCTTAGCTGAGAGATCATTCTGATCTCCTATTGCCCCCAGATATAGTCTCCTTCACTTGCCCACACACATTCACACTCACACACATATAAAAACACATATATACATATACTTACAGATATATATATACACATATACAAACACATATACACACACATATACAAACACAAAAATACACATGCATATATATACTCACACATATATACAAACATATATACCCACACATATACACATACATATACAAACACATGTATACACACTTACAGACACCCACATTCACACACAAACATATACTCACGCTTACCACATGCAGAATTGTACTCGTATTTACATGCATGCATACATGCTCAGTCATGTCCAACTCTTTGTGAGCCCATGGACTGTAGCCCACCAGGCTCCCCTGTCCATGGGATTATCCTGGCAAGATTACTGGAGTGGGTTTCCATCCTCTCCTCCAGGAGATCTTCCCCACCCAGGGATCAAACCCATGTCTCTTGCATTGGCAAGTGGATTCTTCACCACTTGGGCCTCCTGGGAAGCCAAGTATTTACATATTAGGAAGTAAATACCAGTCTGGACAGGGTCTGATGGGGGATAAGCAGGAGCCTGGCACATAACTGAACGGGGCACTCAGTCTGAGGTCTTCAAGGGCAGGGTCAGTCCCCAGAGTGACTGTCTTCTTCGCTTTGGCTGTCCAGGCCACTTCCTGGCCTTTCTTGAGTCAGAGCTCGGTATCTGGACGTCTAGTCTCTTTGGAGAACTCAGATCTGACCATGAGTGACCAGATGAATCCCAAAAGGCTGGTTCTGAGGTAGAAATGGCCCTGGGAATGAAGCAGGCACCTTCCCACCCCCTTTAACCCCACACCTGAGAGTTTCACATTTTTATCATCTGCCTGACTCCTGTAGGCTCTTCAAATTCTTCCCCCTCTCATGATAAGATTATATAGCTTTTTTTGTTGTTGTTTATTTATTTGGTCATCTTAAAAATATTTATTTAATAATTATAAATTTTATATGAGATATATAAATTTTATACATTATATACATATTATATGTGTGTGTGTATATATAGTGTATATACAAGTATAGAGAGTTTTCAAAGCCACATATATCATTTTCTATGCACAGTTCAGTTCAGTTCAGTCATTCAGTCATGTCTGACTTTTTGTGACCCTATGAACTGCAGTACACCAGGACTCCCTGTCCATCACCAACTCCTGGAGCTTGCTTAAACTAATGTCCATTTAGTTGGTGATGCCATCCAACCATCTCATCTTCTGTCATCTCCTTCTCCTCCTGCCTTCAATCTTTCCCAGCATCAAGGTCTTTTCCAGTGAGTCAGTGCTTTGCATCAGGTGGCCAAAATATTGGAGTTTTACATGCACACATTTATGTATGTCTAACAGACAAGAATTTCCTTTGAAATATACTGTAATACCATTGTCATATTCAACAAAATGACCAATAATTCATTCATATAGTATAATACTCAGACTGTATTCAGTTTCCTCAGTTATTGCTGAAGATTTTGTTGTTGTTGTTAAAGACTATTGGTTTTCCCACCATTTAAAAATTGTTTTTGTATCATTAAAAATAAAAAATAAAAGAAAAAAATACAGAAAAAGTAAAAAAGAAAAGAAAATACAGAGAATAAGGCATAAAGCCTCTCTTTTTACCCTTCACTCCCACATAGATTTACTGTCACTCCTTGTGACATAAAGTAACTGTTATTAAGGTTTCTCTGTATGCTTCCATTTCTTCAACTCAATATTCATGCAAGTAAAAGAACATACATTTCTTTTCTTGTATGATTACAACCTTGCTTTACTTACTGGTCAGCTCCATTCTTTTTTTTCCACTTAATATATATCTTGACAACTTTTCTGTGAGGTTATGTATAGACCTTGGCTGTTCTTTTTAATGGTTCTATGCTCATCCATAATATGAAATATGCTTGTTAGCCACTTGTCAACATGTTTTCTTTTTTGCCATTACAAAAAATTAATGCAATTAACATCTTTGTCCTTATACCGTTGTGCCTCATACAAGTATTTTTGCAGAAAAGTGTCCTAAGACTTACTGCTAAGTGGAGTGTGGTCCTGAATTAAAATTTCCAATGTGGAAACTAAGATGTGGGTAACACAGTGTGACAGTCCTTCAGATGGACTGTGAATCAGCCCTATTAATTGTCTTACTGTGTTAGCTCCTTTGACAAGATAATGTTGACAATGATTTCTACACTCCAGTGCTGGCATGAAATAACTTTATTTATAATTTCTAATAAATGTCATATCAAATATCATAAAAATGTATAATATTTACTGAAGTATTCATTTATCAAGAACATTAGTCTTCTGATTAATGATCATTATTTTTTATGGTAGCATGAGGTGGGGAGGCATTTTTTGGTAAAGGAGCCTGTCGATTGGAAGAGTTTGAGAAATATTTAACAGGGTGGGTCTGGAGACCTAATTGACCACCTTAAAGCTGGTGAAATAACAGGTTAGGAGTCGCTCTTTGTTATCATCACAAACTATAATCAGAACAGAGGAAATATACATTTGGAAAAGCTTATCAACAGCATGACCTCAAGAAATGAGCACCTGACTGAGATAAGTTATGGACTCCTACCTGTGGAGTATTTCCTGAAAGCAGTTGTATGTTGAGGATGTACAAGGTTTTGTTCAAAGACAGGAGCATAGGCTACTGTATAATATATACACAGGCTACTGTATAATATCTTAAGGCTCATTTGGTTTTCTGAGGCTTTGTACTTTATCTGGCTTCCTGTGTGCTATGTCACACGCTCAGTTGCTCAGTCTTGTCCGACTCTTTGTGGCCCCATGGACTGTAGCCTGCCAGGCTCCTCTGTCAATGGGATTCTCCAGGAAAGAAGACTGCAGTGGCTTGTCATTTCCTCCTCCAGAGCATCTTTCGGACCCAGAGATTGAACCCACATTCCCTGTATCTCCTGCATTGCAGATGGATGATGAGCCATTGAGGAAGCCCATCTGACTTCCTAAACAACAAATTTGCTAAGAGATGGTTAGCTGTTGTGCTGCATGCACAAGTTTCACACTCTAAATCCTCTGAGGTTGCCTCGGTTTTTAGAAAACAGTGCCACCCTATTTCTTGACCACTATTTCTCTCTTTTTGTGCTTTTCTCTCCTCTTCCCTCTTTCTCAGCACCTTAACTCATTGCCCAAAATTATTTTGCATCTTCCTACGGATAACAAACATTTCAGTGAAGGTGTTGAGCTGAGGGCATAGATGTGAGACAGGGAAACTAGATTCATACATAAATGGGGATACACATTTGCTGGAGCCAGAAGGGTTAATATGACTATAAAGTACCCACGGTTCATACATCCTGTTCTTTACTTTTAGGAAGGCTGTCTAATAACCCAAAAGTCAACAGAAGCCAGGCAGCCCCTTCATCCCAAGCAGTCAGAGAAGGAGAGGCAGCCAGCAAGTTGCTGATAGAAAATCCTTTGCAATGATCTTTTCTGGCTGTGCCTGCACCTGGGAGGGGACTGAGGGAAGTGGGTCAGGATGAAGGCACTGCTGCCTCCCGCAGACTCATTGTGACAAAAATAGCTCTAAGGAGCCACTTTCATTGTGTGCGGCTGCCTGTTCATTCAGACACTCCAAGGTAGCTACTGGAAATGAAATACTGGTTAGTCTACACGATAAATCAAAATGTGAGCCAACCGAGACCACGCTAGGGACTTTCAGATGTGATTGTGCAGGGGTTGCGTTATTGTCTTGTTTTGTTTTCACTTTGCCCTGGAGATACTGTGTTGGTTCACAAGGAGGTGACCACAGAGAATGGAGATTTTAGGCATGGCAGGTCAAAGGTCTTAGAGACCAAATAAGGAAATTGAAACAGTCCAACCAACCCAGATCAAATGGGAAAAGTTTCTAAAAGAGTCTCATTCCACCAGAAGCCACCTTTCTTAATCAAGAAAGCCATCTGAAGAGGAATGTTGCTAAGTACAGTGGACTGAATGCTTTTGTCCCTCATCAACTCAAGTTCTGAAGTCTAATCCCCAATAAGATGGTATTAGGAGAAGGGGCTTCAGGAGGTGATCAGGTCATGAGGGTGGAGCCCCCCACAACTGGAGTTAGTGCCATATAAGAGCTAGCTTGCTCTTTCTGTGCCAAGTGAGGATACAGTGAGAAGGTGGCTCTCACAAGAACCCAGCAGTACTGGCACTCTGATCTCACTTTCCCCCTTAGAGCAAGTGGCGGTCTCTCTGCCCACAGAATCCCTATAGAATACTCCCTTAAATGAAGACAGTTCATGCCCAACTGGTACTTAAAGTCAGTACCCCCAGTTGACAACATGGCATGGCTGCAGGTGTTTTAAGTGACAGTAGCTACACTGATGAGAATAATATGTAACTATTAACAGTATTTTGCTCCTCTTTTGCCAACTTTTTGATTAAGGTGTTGCTTAGATGCACAAACTCATCAGTAGTCAGGCCCTTCAACTTCCTTCTGCTGACCCTCCTGTTCAAAATAGCACCAGGCACTAGCCCCCCGTGACTTTCCCAAACTTCCCAAATGCTGGAAGACAGAGGAAAAGAGGAAACACCTAGCATTTAAAGCTAAGACTGACCACGACTCATGACCATAACTCTACATCCCCCAGAAAATAGATTCTTTACTCATCTACTTCTAGACTAATGACAAAAATTATGACTGGGCACAAAGAAATCTTACTACATTTAAAAAGTGTTGACATTGGCAGTGCTTTATGGCCACAGTGCAAGAGAAATTATAAAGGTTTAAATAAGAAACTCAGTCTTCCAACATTAAAAATGTACCTTCTAAAAGTTTCTTGAAGAATATAGAAAACAGTGTTTCAATTAGAGACAAAAGAAAAATGATGACAAAGACATGAACTATTCAAATGTATTGGACATGTCCAAAGCTGCTCTTGTGGGAAGTTTTACCATCCTCGATTAGTTCAATATTTTTTAAAAAAGAAAGAATGCGTAAGAAAAAAAGAAAAGAGCAAAAAAAGAGACTAGAATTTAAATCAAGAATCTAACAAAGGTAAAATAATCTAACAAAGGTAAAAATAATATGTCAATATGATTTTTATATATACATATCTCTTAGGAATATAGCATAATAAAATGAGAAATAAATGCAAAAATAAAAAATAAAGTAAAAAGGGGAAAGGAATTGAAGTAAAAGAAACAAACCACTACAAGAAACAAAAACATTTTCTAATCATACTCAAGAAATATGCCTTTGTGTATTTGTTGTTGTGTATACCCTTTGTGTATTCGCTGTTGTTATTTTGTTTTCCAGGGATAACGTGCAAAACCAGGAAGAAAAAGAAATCATCTTTCTGAGACTCATATGTAAAAGGGCCTCAATAGGGAATTCTCTGTTGGTCCAGTGGTTAAGATTCCCCGTTTCCACTGCAGGGGCTCAGGTTCAGTCCCTGATTGGAGAACTAAGATCCTACATGTCATGAGGCCAAAAAATTCAATAAATAAATAAAGTTATTAAAAATAAATACAGTAAAAACAGTCTCAACGGATTTATAGGTTCGTAAGGAAGAATAAAGTAAAGCTCTAACTACTATTCAAATTCTCTTAAAACTGTAACACATTTTTATATGAAATTTCCATGCAATTATTATGGGATTCCTCTTTTCCTAGCCCCACTGCCGGGGTTGTGTGGAGGCTCCTGGGGAGAAGTGGGCAGCCTGTGAGCACTGGAGGAACATTAACCCTTTGAGATATGGTTGTCTGATATCTAGCTTTATGCTGCTTTAAGTCAGTGATTCCTGGGACTTTGATTTGGTGGGTCTGAGGTGAGGTTTGTTATGTATTTCTATCCAATTCCTAGGAGATGGTGATGCTGCCAGTCTGGAGACCACACTTTGAGAACCAGGGTTCAAAATCAGTAGATGGTCTCCACTGTAAGAAAACAAAACATCCAAATAAATTTTCAGCAGTGCAAGGCAGAACAACAACAAGAACAAAGTAAAGAGATTCACAGATTAGAGAATGGATTTATGGTTGCCTGGGGGAAGGATGGAGGGAAAGGGCATAGTTATGGAGTTTGAGATCAGCATGTACACACTGCTATATTTAAAATAGATAACCAACAAGGACCTACTTTGTAGCACAGGGAACTCTGCTCAATGTTATGTGGCAGCCTGGATGGGAGGCAGTTTGGGGAAGAATGGATACATGCTTATGGATGGCTGAGTCCCTTCTTTGCTCCCCTGAAACTTTCACAACATTGTTAATCAGCTAAACCCCAATACAAAATATAAGTTTAAAAGCAACAATAAAGTAATTTTAAAATTTTCCCCCAACAAGAGAATAGAAAAAGTTTGCCATCAGCTTCAAGTGTCACACTGTGAGGTCGCCCTGGCCCTTCTCTGGGTGAGCCAGGCTGGATAGATTTTTCAGAGATGTCTACCACTGGAAAACATTACAGTCACCTCCTGCCCCTGGAAACAATTCAAAATAAAAGCGTGAGAGAAGGCCGAGCAAATGTCCAGTATTTCCCATTTGGACTTGTCTTTAATGCTCCCTTTGAAATATCAGACTCTTAAAGTCACATTTTTGGCGGCCCTACTTTTCCGGCGTCTCAGGCACGTTATTAGTCAGCTATTAGGTATCACGGCACCGGTCAGAGAGGAAATCTCCGCGGTGACGTTCGCAGCCGGGGATAGAAGTGGGTACTGAGGACAGAGCATTGTTTGCCTGCCTGACGTCCGATCGGGTCTCTGGTGACTGGCTTCCTGCACTTGGAAAGGCTGCATCAAGGTCAAAGTCCCCAGCTCGGTCTTTTGCTCTGTTGCAGTCTGAGCAGGAACAGGGAGAGGCTCCCCATCTTTTTCCTAGGGGACCGGCTTGCCTGTTCCTAGGATGTAAGGCCAGCCTGTGTCAATGTTCCATCTCCTCTCAGATTTGGACCACAAATCCAGCTCCTTTCCCAAGCTCCAGCCTATTCCAGCTGCTTCAACCTGGGTCGCCCTCTGCGGAGACCCCTGAATGCAGGGCAAGCAGAGGAGGTGTGGAGTGGGAGGGGAAACACTCCTAGATTCCTGAACCATCAGGGCTTCTCGGATGGAGCCTGGCATCCCAAAGAGGCAAAAACACCACCCTGACCTGTTAGGGCCAGTCTGTGCCTATCTAACTACCCTCCTGGGTGTTTCTCAGGATGTGCAGTGTCATATTGCTGAGGCCTGCCCTCTCCCGGGGCGGGGTGACCATCATCCAGCCCCCTCTTCCTAAGAAAGCATCGATCAGCCTTCTGGAGAGCTTGTCTGGGAGACCTACCTCCCTCTACAGAAGCCCAGAGCTTCCTTTTCTTTCTGACGCAGCTCAGCCTGGAGATGGCATCCGGGTAGGCTTGGCCAGCAGAATGGTCTCCACTGGGATTCTTAGGCAAGTGATGCAAAGAACTGAGGACAGCTGGAGTCTTGATGTTAACTGTGGCCACTCAGAGCATGGAGCCAAGGCTCTATCTGCCGACGGGTTTTGTGGTTTAGTCACTCAGTCGTCTGACTCTTTTGCGACCCCATGGACTGTAGCCTGCCAGGCTCCTCTGTCCATGGGATTCTCCAGGCAAAAATACTGGAATGGGTTGCCATTTTCCTTCTCCTGGGGATCTTCTCGACTCAGGGAATGAATCTGCGTCTCCTGCATTGCAGGTGGATTCTTTTTTTTTTTTTTTTTTGCAGGTGGATTCTTTACCGCCTGAGCCACCTGGGAAGCCCCTACCATAGGATTCGTCTTCCCCAATTCTGGTCACCATGCCCTACTGATTTGCCCCCCCCCCCCAACTCCCCCCTTGTTGAAGACGGCTGCAGAGTTCATTTGTTACTTGCTACCAAGAAACCTGTCTGATACACCTGAGGAGGAAGGGGGTTCAGAGGAAAGCCTTGAGGAGATGCGAAAACAGTGAAATTCATATACGGATGGGCACATGAAAAAGGGTCTTAAAAATCCATGACCAATGACCGAAGTTCACTGTCTTTAGTTCCTGGACACAGGAGGGTCAGATGTTCCACTCTTTGCTCTGTGGCTGGCGGGCCAGGCAGGGGCCAGGATGATCCTGGATGAGTGAGGAGGGAGTTTTGTGTTGGGCAGCCGAGTGCCTGCAAACAGCTGTTGAGCCTTTTCAAGTTGGTGTTTCATTCCAGACCCTGGGGGCAGTTGTTTCTGTCTGCTTGTCCCCAGACGCCGGAGTCAGCACAAAGGGTGGAGGGGTGGGGAGCTGTGAGGGCGGGGCTCTGTCTGCTTCTTCCCTCCTGGAACCCGGGATGCAGTCCATTGGAGGATGACGTCACCGGCACAGTGGCTGTGCCTTCTTGATTCTCGAGTGACTGACCCTCTGTGTTATCAATGCATGCCTATCAATCATGTTATGTTATCAATCATATCAATCATCAATCATGCACGTTATCAATCATCAGGTGTGGACCCTGTGCCCAGAAAAAAAGGGAGGGGCAGGGGTGGACCACACTCATCAATGGACCCTGGCAGGTTCAGTTCTCCCCAGCCCACCCTACAGATTGCAGACAACCAAGTCGGGACCAGGCAGACAAGAGCCCCTGTACGATGTCTAAAGAAAATGCAGACACGTGATTAATAAGCGACATATATTTGTCTGCCTGCTTTGGTAGCACATTGCGGGGTACGTGCCCTCCATTTCAGAGCCTAAATCCTGAAGCCACAAGACCCTGTTGACTGTTTTGTTTGATGTCAGGTGACAAGGCTCCATGCTTGGCTACCAGAGGACCTGCAGCAGAGGGAGAGCAGAGAGAGAGAGTTTAGGATGGCTGACCTGGGAGCTCGTCCTCTTTATCTAACACCTCCTGACCCCATCCTGCCTCTGCTGTGTCTCTGAAGTGGCTACAGCTGGCTGACACAGCAAAAGCCTCATGGCCCCAGAGCGACTTGCCACTCGGAGGGCTGGCCGACGGGTGGGGAACAGGACAGATGTCCCCAGGGATCGTCCCAAGGGCATTGGGCACTGCCTGGAGGATTGGAAGGCTGTGGGCCATCCCTGGGTGCTTCTCTGAACCTCAGCTAAAATCAGCCCTGGACTATGCCTGCATATTTTTAAGCTGGAAAAGAAAAAAATGAAAGTCACTCAGTCATGTCCAACTCTTTGCAACCCCATGGACTGTAGCCTGCCAGGCTCCTCTGTCCATGGAATTCTTCAGTCAAGAATACTGGAGTGGGTTGCCATTTCCTCCTCCGGGGATCTTCCCGACCCAGGGATCGAACCCAGGTCTTCTTCATTGCAGGCAAATTCTTTACTGTCTGAGCCATCAGGGAAGCCAGTCATGTCAGACTCTTTGCAACCCTATGCATTGTAGCCCTCCAGGCTCCTCTGTCCATGGGATTATCCTGGCAAGAATACTGGAGTGGATTGCTGTTTCCTCCTCCAGGGGATCTTCCCAACCCAGAGACTGAGCCCAGGTCTTCTACGGCTTCTGCATTGGAAGGCAGATTCTTTGCCATTGAGCCACCTGGGAAGCACAATGGAATACTACTCGGCCATAAAAAAAATGAAATTATGCCATTTACAGCAACATGGACAGACCTCAGTTCAGTTCAGTCATTCAGTCATGTCCAACTCTTTGCGACCCCAAGGATTGCAGCATGCCAGGCTTCCCTGTCCATCACCAACTCCTGAAGCTTGCTCAAACTCATGTCCATTAAGTCAGTGATGCCATCCAAGAACCTCATCCTCTGGAAAAGACCCTGATGCTGGGAAAGATTGAAGGCAGGAGGAAAAGGGTATGACAGAGGATGAGACAGGATGGATGGACCTAGAGATTGCCATACTAACTGAAGTAAGTCAGAAAGAGAGACAAATACCATATGATATTGCTTATATATATAAGATAAAATATGACACAAATGAACTTACCTACAAAACAGGAACAGGCTCATGGATGTGAAGAACAGACCTATGTTGCCAAGGGCAAGGGGGTTAGGAAAGGGATGGCCTGGGAGGTTGGAATTAGCACATGCAAACTATTATATATAGAATGGATAAACAATAAGGTCCTATTATTATAACACAGAGAATTATATTTAATATCCTGTGATAAATCACAATGGAGAATATTTTTTTAAATGTATATATATGTAAAACTGAATCACTTTGTTGTAGAGCAGAAATTAACATAGCATTGTAAATCAACTATACTTCGATTAAAAAAAAAGATGGTGACAAGGATTTGGTTTTGGATAAAAATGTTCCATTCACAGATTAGGATGTCAAGGGTGAACCACAGCAGCTGGACTCCCCAGCCCAGAGTCACAGTTGATGTTCTGAACAGGTCCATGGGCTGTGGTCCCCACAGCCCCTAGAAGCAGGGTCTCTGGTCCTCATTTTCCAGTGAGCCTCACAAATGTCAGATAACTCGCCCAAGGTCGCACTGCTTTTGGGTGCCAGGAGGTGGGATTTGGACTCAGCTCGGCTTTCTCAAGCATCTGTGTTCACAACAACCACTCTATAAACACACTTTTTTTGGTTTTCTTCATTTTCTGGGGCTACTGGAATGTATCAGCACAAAGTTGATGGCTTAGAATAACAGAAGTTTGCTCTTTCACTGTCCAGGGAGCCAAAAGTTTGAGATCAATTTTTGGGCAGGGCTCTGCTCCCTTCAGGGACCTCCTTCCTACCTTTTCTAACTCCTAGTGATGCCAGCATTTTGTTGGCTGATGTCCACGTCACTCTAGCCTCAGCTTCTATCTTCACTTGGTCCTCTCCCCCTATGTTTCTCTGCCTCGGATCTTCAACTCCTTTCTCTTGTTTTTTTTTTTTTCCCCATGGGGGAGGGAGGGAGCCTCATCTCAAGGCTTGTGAGATCCTAGTTCCCCAACCAGGGATCGAACCCAGGTCCTTGGGAGTGAAAGCATGGAGTCTTAATCACTGGATTGCCAGGGAGGTCACCTCCTTTTCCTAGAAAGACATCTGGCATTGGATTGAGCACCCACCCTAAATCCAGAACAATTACACCCCAAGATCCTTAACTTGATTGCATCTGAGAAGACCCTACTTCTAAATAAGGTTTCATTTCCAAAACCAGAGTTCAGGATTTGGACATGTTTTTTGAAGGACACAGTTCAAAACCCCTCAGGGGTTTTATTCATTACATTTGGAGGGAATGAAGGACATGAACGTGAGAAACACAGGAAAGGCTGGGACAGAGAGACTATGTGTGGGATATGCCTTAGGCAAGGGGACAGACTTGGGTTTAAGGTGGGAGTGAGGGGAGAGTGATGAACGTGTTAGGAAGTCATCACATGTTGGGAACCATGGGCAGCCGGATGCTCTCAAGCTTCTCAGGGAAGAGTGTGACTGGTCCTGAGAGTGAGCAGTGAGTAGAGTTCAGGGTCTGGGGAGGAGGACAGTCCAGGCTATAGGGTTGCCAATTAGAGGCCATTCAGAGGAGGGGGTTAGAACGATCCCGTGGGAGCAGAAGGGGCCCAACCAAGATGGAAGAGTATTTTCTATACGGCCAATTGGTCCCAAAGGAAGAGAAGTGTTTCTCTCCCTTTGTAAACTTTCTTCATGGAACCATCTATTCTCCACATGAAGCAAACCTACCATCCAACTGGATTAAAATATCAACTGATCAGGACATGAAAACACATGTCCACACAAAAACCTGTACACAAATGCTCACGATAGCTCTATTCACAACAACCATATAATGTGTGAGTGCAGGCTCAGTTGCTTCAGGCATGTCTGACTCTTTGCGACCCTGTGGACTGTAGCCCATGAGGCTCCTCTGTCCATGGAATTCTCTAGGCAAAAATACTGGAGTAGGTTGTCATGCCCTCCTCCAGGGGATCTTCCCAATCTAGGGATCAAAGTTGTGTCTCTTACATCTCCTGCATTGGCAGACAGGTTCTTTACCACTAGCACCACTTGGGAAGCCTAAACCCCACAATGGAGACCACCCAAATGTCCATCAGCTGGTTAATGGATGCACAAAAGTGGTCCGTCCATACTTGGAACATTATTCAGCCTTGAAAAAGAGAGCAGTTCTGATCACCATGACAACAAAGATGAACGTTGGAAACACGATGTTAAGTGAAAGAAGCCAGACCCAAAAGGCCACTTGTTAGATGATTCCATTTATATGAAATATCAGAGATTGATTAAGCCATGGAGACAGGCGATAGATGGGTGGTTACCAGGAGCCAGTGGGGGGATGGGGAGAAATGAGAGTGAAGACTTAATAAGACAGGATTTTCTTTGGAGGGAGTGATGAAAATTTTTTGGAACTTGAGATTGGTGCTGGTTTTACAATGCAGTGAATGTTGAAAATGCTACTGGCATATACATTTCAAATGCTTCGTTTTATGTCACATAAATTTCATCTCAATAATTACATAAAGAAAGATTCACCTAAAAGTGACCCAGGAGGGAGGCAAATGTGCGGTGGGCCAAATCAGGTCACCCAGGAATTCCAGGAGATCAATCAACTCAACCAACAGCTGTGACACAGGGAAGGGCTCTCGGGTGACCAGATGTCCCGCTGAGCTGCAGCACTGAAAGAGTGTGGTCTCTGCAGTCACATACCTGGGGCAGGTGTAGACGGCTGCATATGCCTCTGATGGGTGAAACCTCATGGGAGTTACAGGCCCCTCCCGCAGGAGCACCATCTCCAGGGCAAAAGTCTTAAATAATCAGGTTGCAAACAGCGAAGAACCCAATGCAGCTGGCTGCCGGCGCTCTATCTAGGAGACAACACTGCAGATCCATTCACTGCCTGAACCAAATACTTGTTGTCTCTTGACTTCTTGGAAGGGCTCCCCAGTTCTTGCCGCTCACTGCTTTCTAATGTATCTTACTGTTTCAATAAAACATCCCACACTAAGAACTATTAGGGGACCAGTCACTGCTCTGTTACACGTGACTTTTCTTTTTTTAATTTTTATTGGAGCACAGTTGCTTTACAACGTTGTGTTTTTTCTGCTATACAGCAAAATGAAAGAGCTATATGTTTACATAAATCCCCACTTTTTTGGATTTCCTTCCCATTATGTCACCACGGAGCGCTGAGTAGAGTTCCCAGTGCTGTACCATAAGGTCTCCTTAGTTATCTATTTTATACTGAGTATCAATAGTGCATATATGTCAATCCCAATCTTTCAGTTCCTCCCATCCACCTTTTTCCCCTTGATATGTGACCTTTCTTTCTCTTTCTTTTCTTGAATCCTCATTTTCCCCTCCAATAAAATGGGAATAACACAGTATTTCTGTGAGAACAAGAGGTGGTCATATTTATCAAACATTCTATAAGCCCTAATACACATTCAGTTATAAGCATTTGTTCTCCCACACCTACCTTTAAATAGATTCTCTTTATTTTAAGATTTTTATGTGGATCATTTTTATGTCTTTATTGAATTTGTTATAATATAATATTCTTTTTGTTTTATGTTTTGGTTTTTTGGGCCTCGAAGCATGAGGGATCTTAGTTCCCCGACCAGAAATGGAACCCACACCCCCTGCATTGGAAGGTGAAGCCTTAATCATTGGACAGCCTGATAGATTTTTCAATGAATGTGGAAATGAGTTAAATTCTTACATGTCAAGGAGAAGGTGTATTAGCCAGGCTTCCATGGGAGATGGATGACGTGCAGACACTGTTATGCGCAGAATGTTCGTGTCCTCCCCAATGTGATGGTGTTTGGAGGTGGTTCCTTTGGGAGATGATTCTGTTGAGATGAGGTCATGAGAGTGGAGCCCCCATGATTTGTTGTCATTCAGTCACTCAGTCGTGTCTGACTCTTCGACCCCATGGACTGCAGCATGCAAAGCTTCCCTGTCCTTCACATCTCCCGGAGTTTGCCCAGACTCATGTCCATTGAATCAGTGATGCCATCCAACCATCTCATCCTCTGTTGTCCCCTTCTCCTCCTGCCCTCAATCTTTCCCAGCATCAGGGTCTTTTCCAAAGAGTTGGTTCTTTGCATCAAGTGGCCAAAGTACTGGAGCTTCAGCTTCAGCATCAGTCCTAGTGAATATTCAGGGTTGATTTCCTTTAGGATTGACTGGTTTGATCTCCTTGCTGTCCAGGGACTCTCAGGAGTCTTCTCCAGCACCACAGTTCAAAAGCATCATGTCTTTGGCGCTCAGCCTTCTTTACGGTCCAACTTACATCTGTACATGACTACTGGAAAAACCATAGTTTTGACTGGACAGACCTTTGTTGGCAAAGTAATGCCTCTGCTTTTTAATACAATGGGATGAGTGAATTTAGAAGAAGAGGAAACAGAGATCTCTGCACACATGGAGGAAAGGCTGTGTGAGGATGCAGCCAGAAGGCAGCTGTCCACCAGCCGGGAAAAGTGTCCTTATGAGCAACCGAATCCACTGGCACCCTGTCCTTGGACTTCCAGCCTCCAGAACTGTGTGAAATAAATGTCTGATTGATGCCCCTCAACTCATGGTATTATGTTATAGCAGCCTGAGCTAAGAGAGGGGGTACCTGGGGAGAGTTTAAAGGAGGGACTCTTGATGGAAGTGTGAGTACACATAAAGGAACCAAGGGACTTCCCTGATGGCCCAGTGGTTGCGACTCCCTGCTTCCCATGCAGAGGGTGTGGGTTTGATCCTTGGTCAGGGAACCAAGATCCCAGATGCTGTGTGACATGGCCAAAAAATAGAACAAAGAAACCCAAAGTGGGTGGTGGGGCCCCGGGAGAGCTGCCAAGAGGGGTGCCATGAAGCTTTCACTCTGATGGAGCAGAGGACAGGGGAGCAAGGGGATCCAGCAACAGACAGAGCCCTGAAAGGGGAGCTGCAGCCGGACAGGAGTGGGGCTGTGGACAAAGGAATCCTTCCACTGCCAAGACCAGGAGAACCTGGAACCCCAGGGGTAGAGGAAATACCTCAAACCCTGGGCACAGCAGTCTCTGCTCCCTCTGGGGCCTCCCACTGGCCACAAGTGACCAAGACAAAACCAGAGGTCAGGATTCCTTGGGAGAGCAAGGGTCAGCCGCCCAGGGAGCAGAGAGGAAGGAGAGTGGATCTGGAGAGGCAAGTGTAGGAGCAGCAGAGAGTAGGGGTCCCAAGAGGGGCTTGGCTTGCGTGCCTGCTCAGTCACTCAGTCGTGTCTGACTCTTTGTGACCCCACTGACTGTGGCCCACCAGGCTCCTCTGTCCATGGCATTCTCCAGGCAAGATACTGGAGAGGGTTGCCATGCCCTTCTCCAGGGGATCTTCCCAACCCAGGAATCGAACCCACATTTCCTGCATCTCCTGCATGGTCAAGTGGATTCTTTACCGTTTGAGCTACCCAGGAAGGCCCTCCCAAATACTGTGAAGAGAGTTAGTGATGGATGTATGCATCGTCTGTGGGTCCTTCCATTCTTCTTGTTTTGTGTGTGTGTGTGTGTGTTTGTTTTTATTTTGGTTGGCTGTGTGGCATGCAGGATCTTAATTTCCTCAACAGAGATAGATCCTGTGTCCCCTGCAGAGGAAGTGCAGTCTTAACAACTGGACCGCCAGGGACGTCCCCATTCTTCTTATATTTACTTCACCAAGCATGGACAGAAGCATCCAACTGGTGCTAAATAACTGCCTGCCACATTAAGGACCTCAGCTGCACTCATTGACACCTGTGGCCCATGTCATCCTCGTCAAGCATCCCGGTGAGTAGGAACTGAAAGGCAGTTCTAGGAATTGTGAGCATCTTGCCAGCCAGCACCTTGGTCAAAGGTGGTTTAGGAAGACAAGTCTGTGCTGATTTTCAGGTCCTGGTGACCAGTCTTTCTGGTCTCTGCTGAGCTGAGCTGGAGGTGCAACGTAATTAGTAGGTGGAGTGACCTAGGAAAGCATTCCTATGGCCAATTCTGTGTTTTCAAACATGGGAGGGAGACTGATATCTCTGGTATGGCCCCCTTGACACCCTGGCTTTGTTCTCCATCTGCTCAGAGCTCACCACTCTTTTTATATTTTTATAAAGTTTTTTTTTTTTTTTAATGTGGACCATGATTAAAGTCTTCGTTGAATTTACTTCAACATTGTTTCTGGGTTTTTTTATGTTTTGGTTTTTCAGCCACAAGGCATGCAGGATTCTAGCTCCCGGCCAGGGATCAAACCTGCATCCCCTTCGTTGGAAGGTTAAGTCTTAACCACTGGGCCACCAGGGAAGTCCCATCACCACCCTTTTATAAATGAACTCAAGAAATAGGTAAGCATTCTAGACATGTATGTGCTTAAAGGGAAAGGTACATTTTTGTAGCATGTCCGTTTTTAATGCCAGTGAGATTTGAAAGTTTTCTTTAAATAAAAATCTTCATAAAAGAAAAAAAGAATGTGTTCATGTCTTTGCAGTCCTAGATCACTGCACATTTCCCAGGAATATTGTCTCCAGCAGAAATTCCCACATCTCTATTTTAATGTTCATTCATCCGCTCAGTCTTGTGGTTTCTACTTCTCCGTTCACGTGCCCAGGGAGAGAATCTCCTCTACCTGTGATCAAATGGAAAGGCTGTCGATGAATAAATCTCCTGACAACAGGTGAAAGAAAGGCCAGGGAGTCGTTCTCGGATAGAGCCCTGAGTTTAATGAGCTTTGTACTTCCTGGAGTCTTAATCTAAATAAGAAACATACTGAGAGCTATAAAAGCTACGGCCCTTTCTTTGAAACCTCAATTAAAACCAACACAAATCAAGAATGCTTAGCTTCCCTATCCAGGACTATCTTTCAGAAAGAAAAAAAAAATATCATGGTGACTTATATGAGAACCACCTTTTCTGTCTGCAACTCCTCTGCTGTTTCTGTAAAAATAAATAAATCTTAGAAACCAGGAAGGATGTCCTGAGTTAGGACATGGGTACCTCCACCGTCTCAAAATCAATTTCCAAATGTTTTCAGTTCTGGCTCCGAGCCAGCACATGTTTTGACATGATTCTTCCTCCTTAATTTATAACCTATGTGTATCTGCAAGGAAATTCAACCCTTATGTTGCTGATTCCTTTACACTTAACTCATCAAGCACTGCCTTCTAAGGGCCATTTGATGTTAAGAGGCTCTGAGCCCTTTTTTTACGAGGTCTTTTAAACCTGTTCCCCCTTAGAAACAGGAAGCCAGGTTTTTCCAGAAATAAACAAATTCAGCCCACAAAAAGTGTCCCTCGCTGGCCTGGTGACCAGACCCATAGTCCTCAGTGGCTCCAAACCTGTCAGTATGTTTAAAAAACCCGCTGCAATGCTGCCTCTTTCAAGGATAAAACCTTGAGTTAAAAATCCACGAGCTACCCTGTTGCTGAGAAAGTAAAGTAGACTAATACAGCCAGTATAGAGAATAGGATGGAAGTTCCTTAAAAAACTAAACATAAAACTACCGTGTGACCCTGCAATCCTATTACTGGGCATATTCCCTGAAAAAAAAACAACATAATTTGAAAAGATACACACTGCAGTCGTTCATTGCAGCACTATTTACAGTAGCCAGAACATGGGAGCAACCTAAGTGTTCATTGATAGAGGAATGGATAAAGAAGACATGATACATATATACAATGGGACATTACTCATCCACAAAAAGGAATGAAACTGGGTCATTTGCGGAGATGTGGATGAACCTAGAGTCTGTCATATAGAAAGAAGTAAGTCAGAAAGACAAAAACAATGATCATATTTTAACACATATATGTGGAATCTAAAAATATGGCACAGATGAACCTACTCATGAGGCAGGAATACAGATGCAGACATAGGGAAGAAACAAAGGGACGTGGGGGCAAGGAGCGGGAGTGAGACAAATTGGGAGTAAAGCATTGACATATATACACACTATGATGAGTAAGATAGATAGCTACTGGGAACCTACTATGAAGCACAGGGAGATCGGCTCAGTGCTGTGTGATGACCCAGTGGAGTGCAATGGGTGGGGACGGGAGGGCAGTCTAAGAGGGAGGGAATATATGTATACATATAGCTGATCCACTTTGTTGTACAGAGGGAACTAACAACATTGTAAAGCAACTTACCCCAGTCAAAAAAAAAATTTTTTTTTTAATCAGCATGCTACAAAAGATAAGGATCACCTAACACCAAAAGGACGGAGAAGGCAATGTCATCCCGCTCCAATACTCTTGCCTGGAAAATCCCATGGACGGAGGAGCCTGGTGGGCTGCAGTCCGTGATGTTGCTAAGAGTCGGACAGGACTGAGCGACTTCACTTTCACTTTTCACTTTCATGCATTGGAGAAGGAAATGGCAACCCACTCCAGTGTTCTTGCCTGGAGAATCCCAGGGACAGGGGAGCCTGATGGGCTGCCGTCTATGGGGTCTCACAGAGTCGGACACGACTGAAGTGACTTAGCAGCACCAGCAGCACCAACAGGAAGGAGAAAACCATTTCACCGAGAGGTTGCCTGGGTTGCAGTTTAGGACGTGCAAACACAGGAGACGGGGAATCTGCGGAGGGAGACAGAAGAGAGCCGTTTCTTCATGAATTTCGGTGACACCGTCTCTCCAGGTGTGGAAAAGACAGCCACAGGGTCCCAGCCACTCCTCTGACCCAGGGGTGGAGAGGAGTCTCTCTCTCCGTGAATCTGAGTGGGCTTGGCCACTTCTTTGTCAGATATAACATGGTGGAAGGGATATTTAGGTCAACCTCTATGTCCAGGATCATAGAATCCTGGGTGGATTCTATGGGTGGAGTCTCTGGGTGGAGCCAGCTGCCATGTGAGAAGTCTAACTACTCTGAGACTGCCATGCTATAAGGAAGCCCAGGCCATGTGAGCAGGCCCTGGTGGATGGGACACTACCTGGGGGTGGGGGAGAGAAAGGAGAAACCAAGATGCTAGATCTATAGGTGAAGTGAAAAGTGAAAGCAAATTCTCCAGCTGCAGCCATTATCAGAGACCAACAACCCAGCCCATTCCTTCCAGAGTTGCTAACTCCCCAAATCACAGGCAAAAACAAAAGGATGGTTTGAGAGTATGCATTTTGAGATGCTCACCATATGGAGGAACAGCCAGGACACCTGGATGCCTCTGCTCACCTCCTCAACCTATTCTATGGCATCATGTCCGTTTGTACGCCCTTATCAGTTGGTTGAAAATAAGAGAAAACACTACTGTAGGCCTAAAAAGTAATTTGTGAACTGCAAACCTCCAAAGAGCTGTCACTCAGGCATAGTTTGATCCAGGGGTTCATGATGTCAGCCTGGCACTGATTCACAGTCTCTGAAAAGGGCTCTCTCCTCCCAGTGCTGGCTTGTGCTCAGGCCTATGTGCTGTGATGTCGCTTCAGTTGTGTCTAACTCTTTGTGACCCTATGGACTGTAGCCCACCAGGCTCCTCTGTCCGTGGGATTCTCCAGGCAAGAATACTGGAGTGGGTTGCCATTTCCTTCTCCAGGGGATCTTCCCCATCCAGGGATTGAACCCACATCTCGTAAGTCTCCTGCATTGGCAGGCAGGTTCTTTATCACTAGCGCCACCTGCGAAGCCCTATGCTCAGGCCAGGTGCCCTTAAAATAGCAAGAATCGTGGCCCCGCTTTCAATCCTAAAATCACCACACTACATGACCCAGGGGAAGAAATGGTGTCTGTGCCCACCAGTGATGCTTGGGCGTCTGCCCCACTCCGAGGAGTTTGGTGGAGAAGGAGGTGGAGCCAGCTTACCCCTAACCACGTGGATCCCCAAATGGAACAGGGGTGAAATGAATAGGGTAGTGACCAACACATGCCCTCTCTGGGATTTCTGCTCTTTGTTATTTCAATTATTTCAAGACTAGGAGATAAATGAAGCAGTTACGAGAATCAGGGTACTGTGGTCTTTAATTTGCATAAAATATTTTTATTTTGGGTTGGAAATTCCAGGTTTGAAAAAAGTTATCATTTTGTGAGTATTTTTTTATCTATTTTATTTTTTTAGTTTCTTTTTTTTAAAATTGGTGTATAACTGCTTGTGTCAGCTTCTGCTGTCCAGCAAAGTGAATCAGCCATATGTATTCATATATCCCACTTTTTTGGGATTTCCTTCTCATTTAGGTCATCACAGAGCATTGAGCAGGGTTCCCTGTGCTATATAGTAGGTTCTCATTAGTTATCTATCTTATACATGGTATCCATAGGGTACATATGTCAGTCCCAACATCCCAATTCATCCTACCTCCCCTTTGTTCTCTACATCTCTGTTTCTCCTTCTGCTTTGCAACTAAGATCATCTGTACCATTAGAATCTGGGTAATTTCTAAAGTAGAAGGGAAACGGAGGCTTAAGAAACTTGTCTAACACACATACATGCATTTTCAGAGTATGCTGCTAGGGTTTCTATCTGAGAAGAACAATACAGACGACTTTGGCAGCATGCTGGAAAATGTTTAACCACCAGCTCTCCGGAATAAAAAAAATCAGCCCTAAGTTGTGACACTGGCCGATTTCTGTGGGGTCAATACTCCCACCACGCTGGTTTCAAGCTGCCAACAAAATACAAAGTCAGGAGGAGATGCTCACCATCAGTTCTTACAAGCCAGCACCTGTGTTTTCTGCATAATTTTTAAAAGGATTTTAAAGTTGAGAAACTTGGCGCTGGAGGAAATCTTTTCATCCTGACAGGAGCTGTATTCATGCCATCAGAACTCCAGAACTGTAAATAAAGCCATGCTTCTGGAGGACAAGTGGCTGATGGTTACCCATTACTTGGCATTATCCAAGATATACACTGGAAGGGCTGAGACACCTTTTCAAGAGGTCCCAGAAATAAACATAACAAAGTGTGGATGGTAGAGACTTTGGAAGAATAACACACAGATTGAGTAACAGAAGTAGCCATCAAAAAGAGCCCAGACCCAAGCATCGTACAGAAGAGGCAACCAAATAGGAACACAAAGGGTGAAGTTGATGAACAAAAGGAAATTTAACACGGATGATTGTAGTCCATGCGTTTGGATGGAAGGGGAAAGGCAGTCTTATAAGAACCAGATAAAGTAGAGGGCAGTTTTGACTCAGTTCGTGGAAAAAGATGACAGGGAGCTTAATTTAAAGCATTAGTACCATGTGGCTGTCAAAAATGTAATTCTCATTCACATTAACAAAAGTGTGGGATCTAACATAAGAACTGCAAATGGTAGCAGCAGATATGATGTGTTTGTCCTGCATGGTGTTTATACAATTTTACTTAGTCATCTACATTAAAAAGCAGGAGATTTGAAACCCCCCCGCCCACCTCCAAGATCAAGATTTCTGGTTTGTCTTAGAAGCTCAGAATTTCTGTTAACACCAAGCTCCCAAATCTTCAACAGCAACGATGGTTTGGAACTTAGCTATAGGTTCCCTTTTAAACATAGATCCTATGGTCTTTGTAACACTGTTTATTGTCTGACACTAACAGCTTCACTCACTGTCTTCCTATAGACATTTGAATTTGCAGCCCATGATCTAGAAGAAAATAGGTGATTATCCTTTTTGTACCTCAAAAATAGTATTTATTTTTTAAAATTTATTCTGTTGAAGTATAGTTGATTTACAATGTGTTAATTTCCAGTGTACAGCAAAGTTATTCAGTTAAACACACATTCTTTTTCATATTCTTTTCCGTTATGGTTTATCACAGTTTACTGAATATAGTTTCCTGAGCTATACAGTAGGATCTTGTCATCCCATTGTTTTTAATTGCTTTGTAACCTCTCTCTCAACTGTCTGTCCATTTATCTGTCCATCCATTCATCCATCTCTTATCTAGCATACTATTTAGCTCATTGTCTAAACTATTTAATCTATTTACATTATCTTCTAGCTACATAAGACATGTTTATTACCAAAAACTGAAATTGAGAAAGTATAAGGAAGAAGGTATAAAGATTATACATAAATTGCACCAAACATAGATAACCACTGTAAACATTTTAAGCCTTTCCAGGTATACACACAGTTCACAACAACAATAACAAAAATGGAATGCACAAGATGCAATTCATAATACACAGAGTGTATGACATAACCTGCCTTGTTAACTAACAACAGGCATAATATTCAGAATGTTTAACAATTGACATGGCATATATATTGTGTTAGTTGCTCAGTCGTGTCCGATTCTTTTTGACCCCATGGACTGTAACCCACCAGGCTCCTCTGTCCATGGGATTCTCCAGGCAAGAACACTGGAGTGGGCTGCCATTTCCTTCTTCAATTGCATAGGTCTAGACCAATCTGAAAACACGCCAAGCAGGAACAACCAGAGGGCTGGGTCCATCCTGGCTGATGTCAGCAGCCGTAGTAATATGATTGGCTACTTTCCCATGTTAATAACATGGTTCTACATAATTATTTTAATGAGAACATGATACTCTAAGGACTTACTTACTACAATTGAACAGTCAGCCTGCTGGTGTCTGTTTAAGTAGTTCTCGATTTTCAACACATTTAATGGAAGTAGAATTGCTGGGTCAGAGGGTATATATATGTTTTACAAGATGTCAGACACATGCTGCATTTGCTTTCTAGAAAGGATGATCCATTTTATATTCCCACCAGTGTGTAAGAGGAACCCATTTCTCCACACCCAAGTATTAACAGCCTTAAAAAAACAATACCAATGTGTTAGGCAAAAATAATCTTGTTTTCACACGTGTATCCTGTGATTATCATGAGTGAGGTTAAATATTTTTCTGCAGATTTATGGGTAATTAGTATTTCTTATAATTTGAATTGAGATGCACAAACACCAGCAGGAAGCTACAGCTTTGGCCTTATAAATTTTATTGAGATTTTGCATTTTAAAAATTGTTTATTAATTCATTTTTTGCTACACAGAATTTCAAATTTTTATGGAGTCAAATCATGATTTCATAAAAGTAGTTTTGGCTTTGATGTCATGCTAAGAAAACTGCTTCTTGAAGAGTTTATAAAAAGTATTCACCAGTCTTTGCTTTCCTTTGAATGAATATTTTAGAGAACTTTTCCCCCCTGCTGGTGGTCTTATTTTTATCTTTAAATCTTTTAACAATCCAAATGTATTTTGATAAAAGGCGTGAGGTAAAGATCTAATATAAAAATGTCTCCAAATCTAAAACAAGGCTCAACACTCAGTGACTGAAGCACCCATTCTTTCTTATTTAATTGAAATAAAGTTTCAAACTCATTTGCAGTTCTTCCTGGACATTATATTTTGTTCCATTAATTTGTTTGTTTTAATGCTCTTTTAGTTACTGTAGATTTACATTGCACTTCATTATACTATCTATAGATTATGCATTTCTTCATCACTCTTCCAGGGATCCCACCCTCCCCCCCCGGAGTATTTGCTCAAATATGATGAATTTCATATCATTTTATAGAGTTCCAAAAAAATACAGATTTTCAAATTGGACTTGCATTATAATTAGGAATCAATCGGGGGGATAATAGACATATTACCAGATACATGGTATAATTTTTCTAATTATTTATGCTTTCCAGTAACACAGCAACATTTTCTTCAAAAGGGTTTGCACAGTAAGTTTATTTCTAGGTAGTTGCACGGAAAGATCGATTAGCCAAGATGGCAGTGGTCAGGCTCTCTCACCCCGTGTCCTCTTGCTCTCACCCACATTTTGTAAATAACGGTTTCACAAGGTTATGTAACCAGGCAAAGCTGACAGCATTTACAGCACTGCTCAGGCGCATCATGACCTGTATAAGCACCACCTGAGATGCTCCTGAAGTTGCGTTGGGAGCTGCTGCATCAACCATGAGAGAATGAAGAATGTTTGCAGTTCCTATGAAATCTTCCAGTTTCTTCCCATCTGCTTCCCAGCTTGTGCCTCGTCCACCTTGGGTTTAGTCATCAGCAAGATGATTGGTGTAGTCAGCAGGATACCCAGGACGTACGGGAGCCTGAGGCTCCAATGGAAGGAGGAAGCCAGTGGTTACCACATGATATTTGGTACCCAGTGGCCACGGTCCTCTTGGCATTGGCCCCAGTGGAAGACTGGAAAGGTGGTCAACAGTTCACTGGATAGCATTGAAAAGGCATTACAGGCAGTGAGTTCTCATTTGATAAACAAGGCGGCAGGGACTGAAGCTGGCACCTTGGGGTGAATTTTCCTGACTCCCCTGGAGGCGAATATAGATAACATCCTAGCACAGGTGTGTGATGTGCAGAGATGCTTGGAAGAACTAGAGCAACCTATACAGGCGTTAGAGCAAGAATGGCTTCCCTGGTAGCTCAGCTGGTAAAGGATCCGTCTGCAATGCAGGAGACCCTGGTTTGATTCCTGGGTCGGGAAGATCCACTGGAGAAGGGATAAAGCAAGAACTGCACGGCCTTGAAGAAGCCAGTATCTCTGACAGCGAGGTGGTACGTTATGGTGATGATGAACATTACAAGACTTGGGAATGTTATGAGACTGTGTGTCCCCACTTGCTAGCAAGGTCCCTGGTGCAGCAGAAGGATGGGGCCAAGAAGGCAAGGCAGTCCCGGGAGGCCTCGGGCACCAAGGAGGCCAAAGAGAAGAGGAGTGCACCGACTCTGTAGCCAGGATGAGGTCTGGGAAGGCCAGCAAGGAGCAAGGACCAACCCCAGTGGAGAGCTTAGAGCTGGATCAGGGTCTGCCAAAGCCACCCCCGTGGAGCCCCGAGGAGTCCACAGAGTCTGCAGATATCCAGAAACGATGCTCAGGAGAAAACACAACGAGGACCTGGACTTCAAGCTGGTGGAAGATGATGGGGAAACCATGCTGTGCTTGGATCCGGCTGGACCTCTGCCCCCGCAGCTTCTACACCGGCCTGGCAGGCGGAGGGGCCTCCTGAAGACGACACGTGTTTTACAGGCGGCATGCGAGACGCCACCTTGAACAATGCCCCATCCACTTCTTTGGGTTCCTTGACTGCTACCTCGGCGGTGGCAAGCTTGGGAGAAGTAGTGGGATGGCTGTGGGCAGAGGGGAATTGAAGTGTGAAGACCCCAAGGTGGGGCAGAGCTGGTAAAGGCCCCATCCGGGTTACGTGGATGCAAGTGTGGGCTGATTTGCTGGCAGCAGGAGTTGACAGAAATACAACTGATAAACAGCCCAATGCTCTGCGCGTAGGACTATGGAGGCAACTGAGAATACAGCAGCAGTTTACCAAGAATGGGAAGTGCCCGCAGTAAGAGATATGGGCGGTTCAGTTAGAAGATTACATGGCGCCCAAGGACGTTCCTTTGGAACTGTAAAGGCTGTGTTCTTACCTTTGGAAATAGGATGGCTCCCTGTGCGGAGGCATACTGTAAACCCTGTGTCCTTTGATGTGCTGCTAACCGCTGATTCTCTTGCAGATTTACAACAGCGTGCACCAGAGCTTATAAAGTACTTGGGATCATGTGTGTGGGCTGTGAACATGGCAGAAATCCCCTCTTTGAAGGGGTGGGCCCGGAGCCTGTGGCTGGTGGGGTGGGGCTGATTTGGTGATTAAGGTCCTTAATAAAAATTCCTGGGCGGGGCGGAGTTGCCCCTGTGGAGACTCTCCTGCAATTTCACAAGGACAGAGGGTGGGCTGGACTTGGGTCCGGATGATCAAGGCACCCCACATGTGGTGGGTGGCTTTTCTAGCCCCATGGGGCCGTGGCCTGCAACATGAGTTCCAGGTGATACCTGGCATTTGAGTTTTGCTGTGTATTGGGGGTGTGGCTTGCACGCTAGCCCTTTGTTGTTGTAGTCTTTACTGCTGTTGTGGGATGTGGATCCAAGGGTCGGCGTCACTTGCCAAGGGAATACTGGAGAAGATGGACTGTGTGTGGATGTGAGGCAAGAGACTCTGAAGGGGTGGAATGTGGGGAAAGAGCGATCGGCCAAGATGGTGGTGGTCAGGCTCTCCCACCCCATCTCTCGCCCTCGCCCCACATCTTGTAAATAATGACTTTGCATGGTTATGTAACAGCAGAGATCATTTATAGCATTTAACACGTGCATCATGACCTATATAAGCACCACCTGAAATGCTCTTGCAATTGCATTGAAAGCATGATGCCTTGGGGCTGTGTCAGCCATGGGAAAATAAATGTCTGTAGCTCCTACGGCTTCTTGCATCTTCTCCCAGTTTCTCCCATTTGCTTTCCAGCTTGTCCCTTGCCTACCCTGGGTTCAGTGATCAGCAAGACAGTAGTTTATCTACGCTTTTTTAAAAAAACTTCTGTTGGACTGTAGTTGATTTACAATGTTGTTAGTTTCAGGTGTACAACAAACTGATTCATATATATTTTTTCTTAGATTCTTTTCCCTTATAGGTTGTAACAAAATATTGTGTATAGTTCCCTGTGCTATACAGTAGGTCCTTATTGTTTGTCTATTTTATATGTAGTACCTATGCTTTTTGTAGGTATTTTAAAGGTGGTCTTTTATTTTCTTCATATTTTCAACTGGTTACTGCTGATATACAAGGAAGCCACTGATTCTTGTAGATTTGTTTTGTCCAAATCTCCTTATCAATTCTCATCAATTCCATTTTTGGCTAATTCTTTCAATCACATCAGGTGCAAATAACAACAGTTTCCAATGGTTTTAGCTTCTTGCCTCTTGCCTTACGTCATGGTCTAGCATAGCCAGGGTAACACTGAATCATAGTTGACAGCCTTCTTTTGTTCCAGGTTTGATAAAAATGCCCCTTTATTATGTACAATATTTGCTGTAAGTGTCCAGTGATCCCACTCTATTGTCTCCTTGTTAGACAATTCCTGGAGAATAGCATTCACTTGTGAGCATCGTCCTTAACAAAAGCTTATACCAAAGAACACTCTGAGGACAGTCAGCAAGGGGAAAACCAAGTTATTTGAGTTAACAGTTTTAAGGATCAAAATAGATGCAGAGAGCACGTAACACTCAAAGACATAAGGTGCTTTCATATGAAAAACGAATTAGATGTGTTTATAGGAGGACCACATCATAAAAGTAGAACTAGTAGGAAATAGTCATAAGGAAGCAGATTTAACTCAAAATAAGACACATCTTAAAATTGAGAGCTAGTCCAAGCTAGAACATTGAAGGGGTGGTGCCCAAGTCCATATAATTATGGTCAGGAGTGATAAAGTGGTTTAAACTTCAGATGGTGGGTCATTAGTAGGTCATAGTAGAGTCAGGAGTCAGCAGCATTAGCTTCATCTGGGAGCTTATTACAAATGCAGACTCTTGAGTCCTGTCCAGACCTATGGAATCAGGATCTGCATTTTGGCAAAAGGTCCAGGTTATTTGTATGCACAATAAGGTTTGAAAAGCACTGGACTAGTTGTTTTTTCTTGCAAGTCCCAGAACACCAAACTTGCTGACACTCGGAGAATACAGGCAGTTAATTACCTTGAATAACAAGAAGACTGTAAGTGTAGTAGCTCAATGAAGTCATCACAAGTTTGTCCCTTGTTTCTCACCTACCATCCTTGGAATGTGGGTGTTAATATTGAATTTATTGCCTCACAGTCACAAAATGGTTGCAACAACTCCACATACAGCTTTCACGCTCCACATGCCATGAAGGAAAATGACAGGCTTCCTCAACATCTGTCTTTTCATCACCTAGGAAAATCTTTCCTTGAATCTTCCCTGATTCCCCCCTGCACACTCTCATTTCTCTATCACATCAGGAGAACTTACCTTACATCTCATTGACTGGTCTGAGTGGCATGCACACCCCCAATCCAGTGGGATAATTTTACCTGGTTTAATAATTTTGGTTCATCCCCTGGGACACATGGGGAAATTTTGCCTTGGCAAGAATAAATCCTTAGAAGGGAGAGGTGGGTTGAAAGTAAAACCAATGCATTTAACTTTGTTCGATGTCCCTTCTTCTGTCCTGTTTTTTCTAGCATCCTCTGTTTACACAACAGATGTGACTCAATACTCTGAACATTACTGAATATTGGGTTTTAATGGTTGAAAAAAGGGTTGCAATCATGACACCCATAAAATAATGGCAAAATTTTATGTGACTTTTTCTGCCCTTCATATTGTTTTTGTTTGGTCCTCATCGACCTGTGTCATTACAACAAAATTAGAATCACAAATTCCTCAAATCTCTTTATGTTCTCTTTATGCCAAGCGTGGATTTTATTTTCTCAATACTTAGAGAAATTCCCTTTGGAGAAAAAACAACATTTTAGCTGCCTTAACTATTTCTGAATTTAGTTCAAATTAAAGCCTTCTGCTAAGAGCCTGGAAGCCATTGAAACTTATAAGATATTGACACAGCTTCAGGACTATGGCTTCAGATGGGCTGCAGGAAGAAAAGCAGCTTACAAATGAAGATTCTTACCCAAAGCCAACAAAATCCAAGTGTTTTATGAGAGTGGTGGCCCTGGAAGGTACACAGGTGCTGCTTTGCCCTGGGGTGAGCAGGGGAGGAGAATGGCCCCAACCCCAGGGCTTGTCACTTCTGATCAAAGTCGGCTCCTGCAGCTCATAATCACCAGCTCCCACCTTTTAAAACAGACACTGATTTATCATCTGTCAGGGTTGATGACTTTGTAGTTCTGCCTAAAATACTGAAAACATTGTTAGAATAGGTTTTTAAGGTGGTTTTTTTTTGTGCACATAGTCCCTAAAAATGCCACCAAGCTCTGCCTTTGAGGACATTTGTTGTGAGAGCCCACCTGTCGTCAGAGACCCCCTGAGAACATCCTCTCCCATCATTACTGAAACCCCTGAAGACACCAATTGCAAAAGTTCCTTTAGGTGGGGTGGAGATGGGTGTGTTCCAAGCATGGTTTTTAATGAATCCCTTCCTATAAACTGAAGCCCCCTGAATGCCAGCCTGGTACCAAAAAAAAAAAAAAAAACAAAAAAAAAAGCCTTATAATAACAAAATGAAACTTGGTGACAGGAAAAGTCCGACTGGGTTTTGGCCATTGTGCAAGATCTAACAGCATCATCTTCATAGGGGTGGGACTGTTTAAGTCCCCAATTACGACCGCTCACCTCGACAACTGAAACTTATTCTTTGCACATTTCAAACGCATCTCCTTCCCTCCTCCCTCCAACTTGGCCTTCACACTCTTAATAAAACATTAAAAAACACTCCACACTATGTTGCCAGAGCGTGTTCCACGAGCTTCCCTGAAGTCTGGCGTTTTTCTCCATCTCCATATTACAGCCATCTTCATCCATTTGCGTACAGTGGTGTCCGCGCATGAGGTCTGATTTCCTGGGAAGTTGGCTATGATGTGATTGTGTTCAAAGAAAAAGACAGAGAATATTTTCCACTGCTGCGGAGGCACTGTGCCTGCCTTTTAAACTTGAAAGATCAGCGGGTATTCTGTGGAACCTGAACACGGGTATTGGAAAAAGTGTTTCTCTAAGGGAAAAAAAAAGAAAACTCATTCTGTTTAAAGATCATTACTCATTAGCATGCTGGGTTTATCTTTTGTGGGGAGGGGAAATAAACATAATAATAGCATTTATTGAACCTAGCTCAATGGCAACAGTCTTCAAAACACTTTATACATAAGATTTTATGGAATCCTATCTCCTGGACTGGAGTGAGGGACAGATGGATTAATACGTGTTGTTGTTTAGTCGCTAAGTCACGTCTGATTCTGTGACCCCATGAACTACAGCATGCTAGGTACAATACAGAGCTATTAAAACAATTGAGCACCTAGAAAGTGACAGCCTAGGGAGGGGGTCCACTATCACCCCCATTTCAACGATGAAAGTTCCAGCAGCTTGCCCAAGGGAAAGCAACTTCCAAGGGCACTGAATCAGACTGGGTATCTGGGCACAGTAGGAGCCAGATAACGTTCAATCCTAAACTATATTATAGTTTCATCTTCTTCAAGTGTAAGATGCCAATTTGCACTCCGATTTGTTATTCTTTTCTGTATCTCTCTCTCTCCTTTCTAAGAAAATAATATGGAAAGTAGGATAATATCTATTGCCTCAAGAATACTTCTTGATTTTTGTTTTCTGGTTTTCAGCCTTGGAGCAGTAACTCAGTAGGTGCGGGGATTAAAGAATGCCAGCCTGTGGTGCTCGTGTTCCTTTTGCTTGGCTGGCCCAAGGGTTAAAGAGAAAGAGGCAGGGCCCCAGGGTAAAAGAGGAGAGGTTTTGGGCATTCACCCCCCCCCACCCCCCCTCCCTTATCTCTGTCTGAATCACATATATGGACTCTGGATAAGACTATTGACTTCATCTCCTTCAATCCTTCTCCTCTAAAAATGAGGAACTGGAGCCTGAGTGATTAAGGGGATGCGCTCAGTTCCAGCACCCTCTGCAGCCTGTTCTGTCCTCCTCCTTCCTCTGTCCCTGCAGAGACCCCCACCACGACCTGATTCATCTCTCCTGCAACTCTGACCATCTATGGACACCCATCTATACGACACCCCAGCACAGCCTGCAGACCAACCTTATCCACCTGAAAGGATCAGAGACCCTCAGGTACAAATTGTCTACGCTGCATTCATCTTTCCTTCTCCACCAACACGCCTGCCCCATCCCCTTGTTAATTTCCTCCTGTCTCAGTGATGTTCACCCTCGTCCCCACCCGAGTCAGAAACGTGGTCCTCCCTGACCATCCCTTCCCTCTTGCTCCTTCTCTGTGTGAAGTCAAGCCCTGCTGCTTCTCCCTTCTGAGTGTCTCTCTGTCCACCCGCTTTTCTCATCCCCACTGCTGTGTCCTCAGCTCACTCTGGGGACTATTGCAGAAAGGCAGTTTGTCACACCCTCTGCTCTTCCGTTCTCCGACGCTGGCAAAGGGAGCTTTGTACTTTGCCAATGTGATCTTGTGCCTCTTTTGCTTGAAGCAAAGGCATGGACGGCTGCTGTGAAGATGAAATGATTTGGTCCACGCAAAGTCCTCAGAACCACTGAGTGCGGTAGGAGGGCCTAGTGGTCAGAGAGGCAGGCTTGGAGGCACACAGCCAGGGTTCACATTCCGGGCTGCCTGCCTGCTACCCCTGTGGCCTTGGCCAAGTGACTTATCTGTGCTCTAATTTCCTCATCTGATATGGGGGATGAGACTAGCTCCACCAAAATTCGCTAAAGAATTGAATGAATGCATGTAAAGTGCTTAGCCTAGTAACTGGTATAAAGTGCTAAGCTATCATTCATTCATTCATTCATCACTTTTTGAACCAGTGGTCCAGGACCTATTAGACTGCCCCATTCCTATCCCGTGCTCTAATTACTTGCTGTGTGACCCTGGGAGTTTACATAACCTCTCTGTGCCTTGGAGTCTTCATCTATAAAGTGGGGCTGATACGAGTACCTACCTGAATTGTCCTGGCAGTTAAAAGAGACAGTCCCTGTCAAGCACTCAGCACACAGGAAGTGTTCTGAAGGGTCTGCTACATATGGCTATCATGGTTATTGTTTTATCAATAGTTACTATTACGACTCTGAGGCCTCCAGCTAGTTGCTGGGCACAGTCTAGGTCCTCACGGAGTTTTCTATTACCCGTTCATAACTTCTGCTCTAGCCATCAATAGGTCCCTGCCATTTCACCGTGCTTTGAAATTATATGTCTTGATTCTTCTGCCTTCTGTGAATTTCAGAGGCCTCCATGACGCAAAATAGAAACACGTATGTCACACACAAGCTCCTATTATAGCTATGCAGGTCTTCTCAACCAGGCTGTGAACTTCTCCAAGCCAATGCCTGCTTCTCTGTCTCCCAGACTCTGGCATTTACTAGGTAGTGAGATGTTTGCTTCCCAGGTGGTTCAGTGGTTAAAGAATCTGCCTGCCAATGCAGGACACTCGGGTTTGATCCCTGGGTCAGGAAGATCGCCTCTAATAGGAAATGACAACCCACTCCAGTATTCTTGCCTTGGAAATCCATGGACAGAGGAACCTGGTGGGCTACCGTCTATGGGGTTGCAAAGAGTCAGACACGACTGAGCACGCAGGCACGCTGATATGTGGATAAGGGAATGAATGAGGGAAGGAATGGACAGATGTGGATGGCAGCGTGACCTTGGCCATCACATGCTTTGAGGCTCTTCTAATCAAGATGTCATCCCTCAGATCTGTCACCCAAGATAGGTTTCCATTTTCCTGGAGTTGGGGTCATGGCTTCTGATGCTGAGAAATCTCCAGATGAAAGCAGTTAACAATTCTTTTGGAAATTCTGCATTAAGCTGGAGAATCCAAGGGCTAGCAGGATGCTTTGGCTGCTTTCTAACTTTTAGGCCTGGATGCTTCTCCTAAAATTCACCTTCTGTATGAGACCCAGGGTAAGGTTTCAGTCCTAGAGAGAGCGCACAGTTTACTTAGAAATCTCTGCTGCTACTTGTAATTACCACTGGGAGACGAGGCACCCCAATGCTCCAAGCCCAAGGAAATGGTAAAACCCGCTGACATTTGTTAACAAGGTCACCGTAGTCTGAGGGATAAATTCACACTGAAATACACTCTCAACAACAGCAAAGTCAGTCATGGATGCTCTTAAACTTGGTTTTCTTTGGGAACACCATCTGAAGCCTACACACCTGAACAGGGGCAGACCCAAAACCACTGAAGAGTCTAATGATTTTAGAACTGAGTATTTTAAGCTCATACCCAGCTTTGTCACTCACCACAGTGCTCTGATAGTTATCTTTCTCAACTTTCCCAAGCTCTATTCCAGAAATGTCATTTTTATTTTTCCTAAGAGTTACCAAAAGGGAGCAAGGCAAGCATACATACACACGTACATAAATGTCTTTAGTCTTTTCAAGATCTGTTTGGAAACAATCAACAAAGAAGTTTTTACTTGTGGACATATTTTTTAAAAAACCTTTTTTCTTTTTTAATGCACTGAAGGCTATTCTGGATTTTACCTTAAATTACTTAACCTACCTACTTGGTGTTTCTCGAACTTGGTCCCAAATCATCCATGCTCCTCGCTCCTGCATGCTATGTGGAACCCCATCCCACTCCTCACAAAAAATTATTTAGACCATTGTTCAATTCCAGTATTGTTGATGCAAGGATGGTCTGGGTCACCAGGCTTCATTCCGAAACACCATTTTCAGGAAACAAGATACCCTGACTACAGGCTTCTGTCCATCATTAATAAGTGTTAATAAATGCTCAAAATTCTTAAGAGCTCTTTGTTCAACCTGGAGCTTGACATCAGGATGACCCAGGGATGGCTGGGTTTGTTCTATCAGATTCCCACGGCAGTTGGTCCAAACTCTGCCCTTGGGTCCTTCCGGTTAGAACCTGTAGTTGTGCCCCAGACCAGCTCGACTCTGACTCACTACAAATCTTTACAGCTACACAACTCAGGCAGCAAACACTGGAGAAGCAAGCACAATGAAGCACAAAGCTGATTAGCTTCCCCTTAATGACTTACCACCCTTAGCAGATTATTTTATCCTATCCTGCTCTACAATCTGTTTTGTAAATGTGTCCAGGTGTTTGTGGGAAAACCAGCATACTGTGGATGGTTGTATACCGTTTTCTCTCTGTACACTTCGACTTCAGCAGGTCTACTGAGCCCTACTCTGATTTAATTCTCCTAATTGGCTGGATCCATTCTCCAGACGCTAGTCTCGGGGCACAAGCCTGTATCCATGCTTAATATCCAAGATGCTGTTTAACGAACTGGGCTAAAACTGGGCCCTTTTATCCTGCCACCCAGAGTCAGAGACAACTTCCAACCATACCCGCTTCCTGCATGTAATTCCTCTGCAGCCTGAAATTAAACCATTCTGCCCACTTTGGAATCTGTCCATTTGCCATTTCACAGAGATAACCAATGATCTCTAGATAGAAATGCACACTCGGGATTTGCATAAAAAGTAAACAGAGGGAGAAAGTTTTCTCTGTTCTTCCCACTCACAGAGAAGGGTCCCCTCACATCACACAAGGGTCCAGCACCAAACTAAAGAACATCTTTTATTTTTAATAAAATAGTGGATATATATGACAAATAGACACCAGCAAGACCACTCTTTCCTGGCGTCTCCTGGTGAGGAGAATTAACTCCACCATTTGTAGACAGGCTTCTGGGGTCTATTCATGGAAACCATTTGTTTAATAATAGAAAGAGTCAATAAGCCCTTTGGGCACTTTTGAATCATCCCTCTCCCCTCTCCGCCCCCCACCCCCACCCTTCTACAAATCAGTCCAAACGTGTATCACATAGGCTTGGTTTCCATTAAAAAGCCACAAACTGTAAAACTAAAAGGGTTCTGAGGGCTGGGCCCCTTAGTTCTTTGTTAGCATACTTCTTTTGTTGTCTTTGCTACAGCAAAATACTTGTTTCTCTTTTGATTTTTATGGAAAGAGAAAAAGAAATGCATTGCACATCATTGGCACTGTACCAATATGAGGTTAGATGGAAGTTTCTATCTGGGAGAAAGACCCATTTGTGGAGGCTGGAGTCTATTTTAAGGGACTCAAAATCTACTGGAGCATGCTGAGCTGTCAGGCCTTCTCTTTCTTCCTGTTTGCACAGTAGTTGCTGTCTACAAGCGGCCTTCTGAGGGTGGGCCCCTGGGATGGCTAGCCTGCAAGAGATGGCATCTTTCTCTCTCTCTCTTTGCAACTCAGCAGAGGCTCTTTAATTTGCAAAGAAGTTATCTCTTCCCTGATTTGTAAATGGATAGCAAAGCCAACTCAAACATACAGATGTATATTTACGGAAGGTTCTAAACAAAAGTTTTCTTCTGGGGGCCTGAATCAACTGTGCTACCACAAATTAGTTACACAAGAGGCTATTTAACTGGGAGCGCTCTCCTTCACAGAAAACAAAAACAAAAACCATACCCTTTAAGTACATTTGGACTTTTAGTGTATCACAGCACCCTGAATTTCGGAGTAAAAACTTTTTATTTTTTTTTTCCTTAACTTTTATTTAAAAAAAAAAAAAAAAACAAGCAACCAACCAACGGAGAAAAGCACCATGTTTTGGCTCTGACAGCCACTGAATCCTCTCTGGGAAAGTTTTCCAATCCCGCCATCCCTCCAAGCTCCATTTACACACAGGTGGGAGGCTGAGCGGGGATTTCATATTTCCCGAGATGGGTTTTGGGGGGATGCTGGGCTTTTTTGTAAATTCCACTGCTGGTGATCACGCTGGCCGGTTTTCTCCGGCTCTTTTTCTTGAACCTGCGGCTGCAAACGTTCTGCCAGGACTGCAGAGTCTTAGATGTCCAGACCCACATGCCGCTGGTGATGCCCACGACCAGCAGCATGAAAATCTTCACCATGAAGATCTCCACCGCGGGGATGGAGGTGGCCATCAGACAGTCCAGGTTTTTAGTCTGGTTGTTCATTTTGCACTTGTGCTGCGTGGCCAGGATTTTCCAGTACTCCACGTTGAGGCGTTCGTAAAAGTAGCAGGCAATCACACAAGTGGCCGGCACCGTGTAGAGCACGGAGAAGACCCCGATCCGCACCATGAGCTTCTCGAGCTTGTCTGTGTTCTCCCCACCCGTTTTCATCACCCTCCGGATGTGGAAAAGGGCCACAAAGCCCGAGAGAATAAAGGAAGTGCCGATGATGAGGTAACAGGCCAGGGGGATGAGCACGAAGCCAGTGAGGGCGTTGATGTCCATGTTGCCCACATAACAGACGCCGGTCAGCTCGTCCCCCGCCACCCGGCGCATCACCAAGATCAGAATGGTCTTCACGGCCGGAATGGCCCAAGCGGCCAGGTGGAAGTAGCTGCTGTTGGCCTCGATGGCCTCGTGGCCCCACTTCTTGCCCGCGGCCAGGAACCAGGTGAGGGTGAGAATCACCCACCACAGGGAGCTGGCCATGCCGAAGTAGTAAAGGACCAGGAAGACCAAGGTGCAGCCGGTGCTCTCCAGACCCTCCTGGATGACATACAGCTGTCCGCTGTCCCGGTCGCAGGCGATGCTCTCGGCGCCCGCAAAGAGGCGGATGATGTAGCCCACCGAGTAGACGCAGTAGCACATGGACAGGAAGATGATGGGGCGCTCGGGGTACCGGAAGCGCGCTGGGTCGATGAGGAAGGTGAGCACGGTGAAGGCGCTGGAGAAGAAGCAGAGTACGGACCAGACAGCCAGCCAGACCACCGCGAAGCGCTTGTCGTCGCGGCCCCAGTACACGTCCACGCCCGGCGTGCAGAGCGGCGCGCACGACGCGCTCTTCTCCACGTGGTGAAACTTGCCCGGGTTGTCGCAGCCGGCGCGCCCCGGCCCCCCATCCTTCAGCTGGTGCTCCTGCGCGCTGTGGGGTCGCTGCGGCCTGAAGAGCGGCGGGAACATGCCCGAGCCCCGCGCGGGCTCGTCCGAGCCGTTGTTGGGCGCCTCCATGCACAGGTAATTGGGGTCGTTCTTGTTGGGGAGTTTGCTGCAGTCCAGGGAGTCGGGCCACTTGAAGTTGAACTGCTCCATGATCGGGGAGCACTTGAGCCGGGCCTGCTCGCACATGACCCGGCAGGCGGGGATAGGGGTGGAGACTTGCTCGGTGCACATGGGCGCGTACAGGGAACACAGAAAGAAGCGGAGGTGGCCGTGGCAGCCGTACTCCACCAGCGGCGCGAACTCGTGCAGCTGGATGGCAGCCTCGCGCTGATTCTCATGGCCCATCAGGTTGGGCATGCGGGTCATGTTGTAGCCAATGTCCTTGCACATCGGGATCTCGATGGGCTGGCACTTGCCGTCGCCCGGCCGCTCCATGTCCATGGAGCTGATGGCGGCACAAGAGCCCATCACCTGCAGGACGAGCCACAGCCGGGGGCCCGGGCGCTGCATGGTGGCGTCGGAGGTGCCCCGGCGGGGAGGTCCGCCGCCCTCAGAGCAGCCGCTCCCAGGCTCGGGCTGCCGGCCCCGGCTCCTCGTCCCCGCTCCGGCCCCCGCCCATGCCCGCCCAGCCCAGCCCAGCCCCGCCTGAGCGGGGTCGCCGGCCCCGCTCTCCGCGCCCGCCTCCGCCGAGGTGGAGCCGCTGAGGAGAGGAGCAAAGTTTGCGAACAATACCGGGAAGCGAGAGGAGCCGCGCAGCTCTCGGCGCGCGGCCCGGCGCGGGCTGCAACTCACGGCCGCCGCCGCCGCAAACTTTGGCTTCTCGTGGGAGCGCGCGGAGAGGGCGGGCGGCGCGGGCGCACCGGGGCCGGCGACTCGCGGCGGCTCCGCCCTCCCCGCGCCGGCCTCGGCCGGGCTCGGCCCGCAGCCGTTCGGAGTCTGGTCCCGGGCTGAGCAGTCTAGCAAACAGGCAAAGTGGGAAAAAGCCGATCGCTGACAGGCCCCGCCCCCGGGCCGCGCGCCCCGCCCCGCCGCTGCTTTGCATGAGAAAGCGCAGCGCCCGGCCCCCCGATCTTGCCGCCCGCCACCGCCCGGGCCCCCGGCCCCGCGTCGCCGCCCTCCAGTGCGTCCCTCCCGCTGCTCCTTCGCCCTCTGCGCCAGCCTCCAACTTGGCCTCTCGTCGCCTCCCCGCCTGCGCTCCCTTTCTCGGGGCGCCCCCAGCCTCGTCCCCCGCAGCCCAAGGGCGCCGGGGTTACTGGAAGTTCGGAGACAGGCCGGAGGAAGGGGTGGGCTGGTCTAAGTCAGGCTGGGGGCTTATCTCCCCTGATTTTTATGGTGGGTCCCGGGCGGAGGGAGCTTTCAAAGCGAGGTGGGATTTGCGTTTTATGGCCTCGGCCATAAAGTGGCCCCTTAGCTTGTAAAGCTGCCCGCATCTTCCCGAAGCTGCGGAGTTACCAGGCCTGCGTCGGGGCTCCGGCTCCGGGGAGGGGGTCTCTTTGAAATTTCAAAGAGAAGCGCTAAGGGCAGGGGGAGGGGCTCTGGGAATCTAGATTTTAGGGCCGCTCCTCCGAGGTCTCCGCGGAGAAGGCGGGGAGGGGGAAGGGCGGGCAGCTTCCTGGGACTCTGAGGTCCCACCCCACCCCCCGGCCTCGGGAAGCCGGGGGCTTGGTTTGTAGAAGGGTGACCCCTCGCCCCCACCAGAGCCGCAGAGTTGAGGGGCCTCGCGCCAGACAGGCCTGGTGATTTCTTCTAGGCGGCTGAGTTTATTTATTATAGGAAGTCATTCGCTCGTCGGGTATTTATATTATTTGGCGAGTGATTTGCCCGGCCTGCTCCCTCCTTGACTGCGGACCCGCGGGATGCTGCGGAGTTGGAGGTGGGAGGGCGCTGAGTCAGCTCTTTCCGAGGGTCCCCAACTCCCCGGGAAAGGGGAGGCGCCAATGCCTCGCTCAGTTTTATTAAAAAGGGGGGAAGAAAAAAAAAGTGGGGAAGGAGTGTCCCGGCCCAGGGCCCTTAGAGCACGCCCTTCGGATGGGGGCGAGTTCGGGACTGAGTCGCTTAGGCCACACACACCCGCACCTGGGCGGGCGCGGTGGGCGCGGACGCCCACGCCCCACTTCCAAATGTGCGCTTCACCTGGCTTCCCGTATTAACCCTTTAGTAAACAGTACCCCCTCGGAGGTGGCCGGGTCTACTCTCCTCTAAGACGCTCTCGAGGTCGGAATCTTTGAAAGTTTCCCTGAAACTCCCAGGACCACGCATAGAGAGGTCCGTTGGAGGACTTAACCAAGCCGGAGGAGAGGTCAGAGGAGTCGGCCCTTGTGCGCGGGGGCCTCCTTTTTCTTCCTCCCTTTCTGAGGTTAGCACTCTGGAGGGATGTGCGGTTCGCACAGACAAGCCAGGCGGCCGGTGCTGCTCTCTCCACTCCCACCCCACGCCCCCTCCCGGCTTTGCAGGAGCGGCTGGCGCTGCGGGTTTCCCGGTTATTTCTAGGAAGCGCCCAGATAGGAGATGCTCCTGCCAGTCGCTCGTCCCCTGGGAAGCTTTTTGTCAGCGGTGGCAGAAGTGGGGCGCTTCCTCTGAAAAGGCTTTTTTAGAATATTGGCTTTTATTTGAAACAAGTCGTATGATTTTACATCTAATAAGAAACTTGGGAGAACTCAGAACCTAAAACATACCCGCTTATTCTATCCATCCATCCATTCAGCAAACCGAGAAGGAGGCTGGGAATTTGCACCTGGCACTGAATAAGTGTCCCTGGATCTCCGTGTGAGGTGTTGGAGGAGGTGGGGGGTGAGGCAGAAAGTGGAGGAAAAAAGTGGGGGGGGGGGGGGGGAATAGGGTTGAGGTAAATAAACGCTAATGCAGTCAGAACAACCTGCCTTCAGCTGGATTGTTTCTCCGAGATGCTTCTTTAAAAGGCTGTCATTTTTCTTAAGATAGTTGTGTTTGTTTTTGTTTTTTAATCTAGTGAGCTATTTTCCGAACCTTTTCATTAAAAAGATTCCAGAATTTTTCTTGCCAGTTTCCTGCCTTGGACATCATTTTCCTTCTTTTTCCTTTTCTTTGCCCTCCCTCAGAAACTCTGAAAATAGACAAGGGGAAGAGTCACTGACAGCGCCAAACACCAAGAGCCAGGGGTGTGAGCTATTTGAGAAAGCATCTCCTAATTGATCTTTTATGTGCTGTTTTAATTCAGCCATGTTCAGACCCATTATTTTCGCTATAACCACTTCAGATTGCTTTCTTCTCTCGTTTTTTTAGAAGAAAAAAAAAAAATGTCTGCAGAAGTGCTTCTCTCTGCCCAGCTGAGATGGAAACCAACAAATAGACATTATGATAGAAAAATGAGGGCTCTGAGAAATCACCAACTGCAAGATAACTCTGTAACTAATAAATGAAAAGGCCCTTTTGATGGCTCCAGCTGAAAAGATATTTTATTTTATTTTTTTTTTCCTGTGTGTGGGATTTGAGATGTGTGATTCTAAGGAGCGCGGGGTTCCCTGCTGCTCAGCTCTGGCTGGCAACTGGCCCCCCTCTGGCAAATGTTATGGAGAATTGGGAGGAATTTTATGGCTGTCTCTCCCCTCAGCTCTTTTTTCTTTTGTCTTCTTTGAAGAATGACTTTAGACATTTTATTTACATATTTAACCATGGATGAAAGGGGGAAAAGAAAGCATTTGGGGCTGTCGTGGGAATAGTGATATGTTTAAATTAATGGAAATCTTATTAGGCCTCTAAAATTTTGAGCAAAGGTTTTTAATGAAACTTTATAATTAAACATGATTTCAAATAACATGCAAGGACAAGGAATATATATATATATATATTTTATACACCAACTATCTAAAAATATATGTATATGGGAGAAACACTCTTAAACATTAACTACCTTCAAATTGCAAATGTTTGCCCAGAAAAAGTATAAGGTTTTTGAACAGGAACATGATTTCAGCAGTCAGGCAGTATTTTGACTGAGAGCTAAGTATTTCTGGATGGAAGGAGATTGAGAGAGAGGCAGAGTTTCATCACCTAGCAAATTCCAAAGTCGAAAAGACCTTAACAGGGATATTGCTAAAAATCAAAGTTGTATTTCCTCTTAAGATGTTATAGTCAGTGGAAATGATGAGTACTGTGTGAGATGTTCTGAAATGAGATTCAAGAAAACCCACAGTAATCTCTTTAAGATAACAAGTACTGACTCTTTCAGCGATAGAGAAAAATTAAACCGTAGACTTTGCATGTTACAAGCTAATTGCAAGAGTAAACTTGTAGATGATCAGCACAGCTTAGGAAAAGAAAGAAGCGTGTTGTAGGGTTGAAGGTAGAAAGTGGTTCAGATGATCTGTGTTTGCTAGGAACTCTTGCTTGGAGCATCTCTCTCAGCACACTGGCGTTTAATGATCTGGTAAAATGAGTCTGATGTTTCTTTTATCCTCTACTATCATCAATATTTGTATTTCATCAGCACTTTGCCAATTCTCCTTTCAAGTAAGAATGCGATGCTAATAATGGTCTGACATGTAGCGGGATCACTGATACCAAAACGTGCCTTTCCCCCTGATTTCATCTTGGGTTATGTTTGTGCGGAAGCTTATTATGAGATTTAGAAGAGAAAAAAAAACAACAAAAAAACAGGCACTGAGAATTCTGTTTTCTAAGCAAGCAGGCACGCTCTTTCCCCCCACCCCCACCCCACATTTTTCTCCTAGGAGAAAATACCTTTGGTCATCCGAAGGGATACTTACTAAAGAAAACACACAGCGTGTACCACCCCAGAAGCCACACAAGCTGCGGCAAATTCACCGGGCACAAAAGTTTTTCATTCCACCTAAAAACACTCGACGGAGGATGTTGGGGTGGGGGCGGGGCGGCAAGAAACAAACAGAAAAGCATCCACGTCATAAAACGGATGACTGGAGGGTCCTCTGTTGCTCCAATACAATTTAGGCAGCGATTTTAAGGCCACTTCCCTTGAAATGTGGTTTGAAATATTACCAAAGGTTCCACCGGGTGCATTAGTGTGAATTGCAAATCACAGCCTGTCTCTAATCCCCCTTTCAAGGCCCGGCTTTGGATCACTGGCGTCTACGCGGCTCCCCACTGCTTCTGGCGCTGGAGGGACCATTCAAGGGGACAGCTTACCCCTCTATTCCCACACTCCAAAAAACAACACCGCAGACAGACACCCTCCAACTAAATTAGATTAAACTCCTTCTCCTCCACATGGCATTAGCCTTTTCACTGCCCAAGATTCATTATTCAGTGCCTCCTAATTTAAAGATACAGTATTTCTTTTTCATCTCAACAGAGACGGGCAAGAACGACACACACACTGAAAGAGGGGACAAAGCCCGCCTTCCATGTAAGTGCTTCCAAATTACAAGGACATTATCTGTTTAAAATATAGGAAAGGCTTAGCACATGTCTTCTGTAAAATACAAACAAATTGACCCTTTGCCTCTGACAGAACTGGCCCCTATCAAAAGTACTTAAACCTGTAATTCTGTAAGGAGCTGCTTTGAGGGGGGAGAAAGGGGGGAAGAAGCCTACAGGAAGAAAAATCACAGAATTCCAGAAAAATGAAACAAAAGAGCATTCTTGTATGTGTGCGTGCAGGCGTGTGTTGGGGAGGGGGTGTGTTTTATTTTGTTTTGCATTTATATTCCAAACAGCTTTAAGAAACAGTGTTTTGGAAATGAATGCACGACGTTCGAGCTCAAACTTCATTTTTGGACATAATTACTTTGCTTCTTTTTCCCTCTCTCTTGGCTGTTTGGTATATATTGATTTAATTACTCACCTTCCCATCTGTTTCCTTTCTGCTTTGCGCCTCCACCCTGGGACCCTTTCATTGCGCCTGTCTGGAGGAGGGATGCTAAGAAAGAGGTCAGCTCCGCCTCCCGCCCCACCCCAGGCTGCTGCCCCTGCACAGGTGAGGGAGGCAGATAAGATGAGGAAACCTTCCCTTCAGGGACAAAGCAGGGACACGCAGAAGCCTGGTCCTGCCTTAAAAAAAGGGAAAAGGAGCCAGCCTCCTGATTTCACCCTGACATCGGCTGAATCTGAAATCACTTGGCCCAAAGTGTGGGTACCCCTAACCTGTGGTGGTGACTGTGTAAGATCAGAGTCTGAATCCCTACCCCCAAGTTCTAGCCCAGCGACCCAGGGAGAGTTCCTTCCTGTCACCATGCCTCAGTTTTCTCATCTGAAAAATGGGCACCGGTGGGGTTGCAACCTCACAGGGCATGGGGAGGATGCTGCTATAATACACCAGGAGGCTTTTTAGAGCTATGTCAACCAACGAGTGCAGGGTTCAAAGCGGCTGTCACAATGATGGCAAGAGAGCAGCAATGGAAGGCAAGGATACCATCAAGGATGCAACAGGGCATAACATTTGTGAGCAGGGGATGGGGGCCATGACATGTCATGTCAGAACTAAAATAATCCAAGCGAACAATCGTATGTCAATTAAGTGCTAGGCCTTCCCAGGAGCCTCAGTAGTAAAGAATCCACCTGCCAATGCAGGAGACACGGGTTTGATCCCTGGGTCGGGAAGATCCCCTGGAGGAGGAAATGGCAATCCGCTCCAATATTCTTGCCTGGGAAATCCCATGGACAGAGGAGCCTGGTGGGCTACCGTCTATGGGGTCACAAAAGAGTTGGACACAACTTAGCGACTAAACACAATGAAGTACTAATAAGGGTGGAAACTGATTGAGCCTTTGACCCATGCCAGGCACTGTTCTAAGCCTTCTATGTGAAATGACTCATGTAACCCCATAAAGCAGGTTGTAGGAAGATTCCCAGTTTTGAGAGGAGAAACTGAAGTGTGGGCATCTAAGAGTAACTTGCCAAGGCCACATGGCAGATGAGGGACAAAGTCAGGATTTAAAACCAGGCAGTGGGGTCTCCTGCCTGCCTCTGGTGCACAGAAACTCAGGACTCTCAGAAAAGGCCCTGTTTGGGCATCATGTCCACACCAGTGAAAGGATAAAGGCCTGGTTTATGGCCTTTTTCCTTTCCTCCTGAATTGGAAGGCATCGGCCACTTTCTTATCATCTTGATGTACCGCTTTCTTGCATTTGAAGGGATTCTTTAGGGTCACAAACAGTGAAGAAAAAGTGGAGGAAACACCACGTGGGAGGTTCCTGGGTTGATTTACCCCTGTCTTCAGCTGTGTGACCTCAGGCAAGTTACTTAACCTCTCTGAACTTTGTTAGAAAATGAGGATAATACCAACACCTCCTTTTTAAGATATGGGGTAGGATTAAGTGAGGCAACTCATAAAGTGCTTCAAACAGTGTCCGGCACTGGGATTAGCCGGTGTATAAACTCTCTGGTCAGTTGCCTTTTGACTTTCTTTGTTAAATTCTTCATTTATTTTCACCGGTTCGAAGGCAAGATGGTTTGCCAACAGCATCATTTAATGAGGATTTTTCTTTCCAGACTGAACTGCTCACACTCATAGCTTCCTGCTTCTTCCTTGAATTTAGTCAGGAATAAGCAGCTGACAAGTTGGAAGCAACGATGGGGGTGGGCCTGGCGACACAGCTGCGGAGTCCCTTCCTCCCCCTGCAACCACCTTCAGCTGCTGCAGATCTCTTTCCAGGACGGCTGCTTCTCCTTTCCCTCCAGCCTAGATCTGAAAATCAGTGATGAATTTCTGCTGCTTTCAGAAACAGTTCAAGTTCCCCTTGTGTATTTCATGGCAAGGAAAGAAACTCATTCAGATCACCTGCTCTGCTCTCCTCGTTGTAAATGACAATTCAAATGCAAAATCCCATTTTTCTCTAAGGTCCAGAAAAGGGTAGAGAAGATAATTTTTCTGTCCCTGCATACATTTCACCCCGCCCCCGCTTTTTTTCCTCTAAAATAACACTTGGGAAGTTCTTTGTGCCTGTTCTCGTAGCTGAGAATGGTGACTTGAAGAATAAAGATTCTCTGTTCTGACAGTGTCTGTCTGCTGGTTCGTCTGTCTCCCTTTCTCTCTCTTCTTCTGTCTAATATACATGTATTATATATGTAATCTAATTATATAATATAAATATACATACATGAATCTATTTACATATTCAAAATCTAATATTTTTGAAGAGATATTTAAGTTATTTTAACTTTTTATTTTATACTGATCAAAATCTAATTTTGAAGCTGAATTTCCCAACTCGATCTTCTCTGCAGCTCCAGAAGAACCATGCCTGATGCATGTTTTTTCAATAATTCTGTGGGTGACTTTTTTCCACCCTGGCATCCTACACAAAAGGCCATGCCCCTCTTGATGGCTGGGAGATGCTGAAGTTTCTCCTGACCTATCTACATGCTGAAGAGAGACCCAGAAAGCGGGATTGGCCCTGAGGTTGCAGCTGAAAGAGGAGCCTCATTTTTTTTTCCTGAATATTAGAAAATATTATTTTTCCTTCATTCTTGAAAGACTAGGTAATAATAACAAATTGAAAATAATTTCAAGATGTTGAAGAACCTCCCCGCTCCTGTTCCCTTGGATGTAGGCAGTGGGAAGGACCGGTCCGTCCTGAGATGCCCTCTGCGATGGAAGGCTGTGGATGGCTGCATCCATCCAGACTAAGGCTGAAGAGATGCCACCTGGACCAGGAAGAAGTGAGTGAGCCAGAGAAGCATCCTCAACTTCCCAATCACCATGGTGACCCCTGTTTATTGAATACATGCCACTGGCCAGGCACTGTTCTCAGCCCCTTAGGATCTCTGACATTTTTCATCCTGGCTACAATTCCACTTAGTTGGGACTATTGTTATCGCCATTCTGCAGAGAAGAAAACTAAAGTTCCAAGAGGTTAAGTCACTCAGGCAGAAGACCGAAAACTTTAAGCAGACCCTGAAGCCAGGCTCTCCATCACTCCCTCCCATTGCCCTTCAGCCTCTGATAGTGGAAGCAGAACAGGCCAGATGCCAGAGCTTACAAGATGGGATGGAAAGAAAGGAGTAGATTTTGTAGATCCTCCAGGAGGGTAAAAAAAAAAAAAATGCTAGCAGGGCTTGGTTTATATGTGATTAATGTCCCATATAACTAATTACACTGGGACAAGAAGGGGAAGCCAGGCAAGTCTGGGCCACCCCCACAGATGGAGAGGAATGACCAGAGACCTTAGCAGCCCGATGCCTGTGACACGGTGAAAAGAGAAATTGCAGGTGGTTGAGATGGTCAACTTGAGTACAGGTCACATCTGCATCATGATCAGGGTACTGATGACCCCACTCAGATGTCATACAAGCAAACCTGGGTCTCCAATCACCTGACCCCAAAACCTTTTGACCAGTGTATCAGTTAGAGGCAGCCAGAGCGATGGAGCCTAGAGTAGGAGATAGAGATTTATTGTAAGGCAACAGCCTACATGATTTTGAGGGCTGCTGGCTGGGCAAGCTTGAAATTCACTGGTCCACTGGGCCAGGCTATCATCCCCTGCTTTTCAATGAAACCTGCATCCAGAGGTTGCAGAAAAGCCTGCTCAGAAGGTATTTTAATAGACGTGATCAACATTCACCATCTGTTGAGTTTATTTATTTTATTTATTTGGCTATATTAAAGCATGTGGGATCTTGGTTCCCCAACCAGGGGTCGAACCCATGACCCCTGCAGTGGAAGTGCCGTCCTAGCCACTGGACCACAGGAAATTCCCCCATCAGTTGAGTTTAAGTAAAGGAGATTATCTTCAGTAATGTGGGTGGGCCTCATCCAAAGAGGTGAAAGGTCATAAGAGTGAGATTTCCAGCCCGCTGTGTGGATTTCAAACTTGCCCATCCAGCAGCCTTCAAAACCATGTAAGCTGTTGCCTTACAATAAATCTCTATCTCCTACTCTAGGCTCCATTTCTCTGGCTGGCCCCTAACTGATACGCTGGTCAAAAGGTTTTGGGGTCAGGTGATTGGAGATCCCAGGTTTGCTTGTATGACATCTGAGTGGGGTCGTCAGTACCCTGTTAAGGTGTGCAGATGTGACCTGTACAAAGTCACTTAGCTGTGGAGGGAAAGGGGCTGCAGTCCAGCCCCTACCTCACTCCCAAATTATTCCTCCTGGTCTGGATCTGTGTCTGCCCTTTACTCCAGTTTGCACAAAGGTCCTGAAATCTCATTCCAGCAAATGGTGTGTTTCCCTCTGAGAGGTTTCACCTTTTCCTACTTCACACAGGCACCTATGTTGTGGACCCCCTTGGATAGGTTATTAAATCCTTCTGAGTGTCGTCTCCTCATCTACAGGATGGGAGTTATATCCTCAAAATGGAGAGGGTTATATGAGATAACTCATGAAAAAAACTTATCATGGTAACTAGCATGGGGCACCCATAGATATTAGTATCTGTTAGTATTAGACTGGGCTTCCCAGGTGGCTCTAGTGGTACAGAACCTGCCTGCCAATGCAGGAGACATAACAGATGCAGGATTGATCCCTGGGTTGGGAAGATCCCCTGGAGGAGGGCATGGCAACCCATTCTTGCCTGGAGAATCCCATGGACAGAGGAGCCTGGTGGGCTGCAGTCCATGAGGTCTCAGTCTGGGGTGACTGAGCACATGCATGTGCATGCACACAAATGCACACACACAGTGTTAGAGCATTTGTTTCTCATTGCATTAATTAGGCATCTCCTTAGCAAGTGACAGAACTCAACTGGAACTGGCTTAAACTAGAGAAGTTTCCTCTATCTGGGATTTCAGAGGGTGATGCTTTGGCAGAGGCTGGAGAAATAAGAGCCCAGTGATTGGCATAGACCACCAGGATGCAGCCCTGGGGTCCTGTGGAGGAGGGCAGTTACCCAAGCAGAGCTCTGCCTGGACAGCAGGGGAGGAGATGGACAGGGTCAGACAGGCATCTGTAGGGTCTGTTTTGCTTTCTCAGAGGCCAGCTGAGGCAGGCAGTATTTTGACTGCAGTGGCTGGTTTTTCCTCAGGGAACACAGTGGAAAGCCATGTTTTAGGTCTCCCCTGTGGCTATTTGGTAAGCTGCTTGCTGGAGTCAGTTGGGTTTTGAAAGTGTGTGCTTGAAACCGAGTTTCACATGCTGGTATCTCCCTGACTGCACTCATTATTGGAGCAAGGTGTCTGGGGGAACATGGGAGTCAGGCCCCAAGGATCCCACTGAGGAAGGCACGAGTTTCATCATCTTTTGTCAGCTTGAATGCATACCCATTGGGCCCAGGGAGAGGCTTAATTACCCCCTAATAGCAGGTCCACTTATGGCTTCAGGTTTCATAGAGGAAGAAGCATCATTGAAAAATGCTTTTGATGTGGTTTATTAAGCTACGAGGCCACGGTGACATGTGAATTTTTAGTGCTTGGTGCAGTTTGGGGGGAAAAAAGGCACATACTTTGTAGAGAAGGAAATTTTAGATCCTGGATCCTAAGTTTGGAAAGAGGTTGGGAATATTTTCTGCTCCCTCCTTGTGCTTCCTGCCTGACGGGGTCTTTATGCCATCTGACATGAATGGCTGTTAGAAAACAAACAAACTTGCAAAGAGTTTCAGGGGAAAAGACTGCAGAACTACCAGAAGTTGTAGCATTCAACATTCCTTGTGATCAGAAAGCACCAACATCTTTCTGAAATCACCACGGCTACAGTTGAAGTTTTTTCCTTCCTGAATTGCTCTTAGATCCTCCATTCAGATCACTGGGGTGTGTGTGTGTGTGTGTGTGTGTGTGTGTGTGTGTGTGCTCGTGCATGCACGTGCACATGTGTTGAGTGCCTGCCACACACCCTGCATGGGACCCCCACAGGGAGGAAAGGGGTGGTAGGAAGAGGACATTTTATTCTTGGGCAGCTTATGGCCAGGGGTGGGGGCTGGCGAGGCAGGCTTCCCAGGTGGCACTAGTGGTAAAGAACCCACCTGTCTATGCAGGAGATGTGAAAGGCTTGGGTTCGATCCCTGGGTCAGGAAGATCCCCTGGAGGAGGTCGTGGCAACCCACTCCAGTATTCGTGCCTGGAGAATCCCATAGACAGAGGAGGCTGGCAGGCTAACATCCACAGGGTTGCAGAGTCAGACATATCTGAAGCAATGGCATGTACCCATGCACACACATATGCCTGCATGGTGGGGTGGGGGCAGATGCCATGTGGTTGCCTTTTATGTAAATTCACATCATGTGAATTTCAACGAGGGTGTTACAGAAGATAAAAATAGAGATTCACTAAAACAAAATTGAGAAGAATGTCATTTACACCCCCGTTTTATTTTGCTTTATTTTTTTGAGGTATACTTGATTTACAATGTTGTGTTAGTTTCAGGTGTACAATAAAGTGATGCAGTTTTACATACATACATAACTGTTCTTTTTCAGATTCTTTTCCCTCAGAGGTTATTACAGATTATTGCTGAGAGTTCCCCATGTTATACACTGGGTCCTCATTGGTTGTTCTATATATAGTAGTACCCACACTCCAATTTTAAAATTCAATTAAAAAATTCAATCATATGAAACCTGGCAGATTAAGTTAATATTGAACTGTATTTACTCTACGGCTGCAGCTCTGTCCCCTTTGAGCTAGAAATACTGAACAGGTCCTTCTCAATATGTACTTCTTTGCAAAAATTAGCCTTGAATTATGCAGCAGATTTGCAAAAGGCAAGATTTCTGAACAAATCCTCTGTATAAAATGCCTCTGCCCTATATTTTAGGATAATGTTTAAATGCAGTGCTAGCTGTCTGCTGGTTCTTTTATTTATATGAAAACTATTTCCTTAGGGGAGCCAGGAGTTGGCAAGGAGTTGGTCCACCCAATGCCTGCTTTTGTAAATAAAGTTTTATTGAAACACATCCACTCCTTGACATTTTGCAGATGACTGCACTCCCAAGATAATGAGGGTTAGTAATGGCAAAAGAGACTGTCCAGACTGAAAGGTGTAAAGTATCTCGACCTTTAGAGAAAGGCTTTGCTGGCTCTTGGAGCCTGAGGCTGATCCCAGAGACACACAATTCTATTTGCCTGTTTCTGGGCAGATTTTCCAGTCTTCCTGCTCTCTGTCCTAACTCTCTGATATATTGGAGCCCGCTGAGTGAGGGGAGGGTGACTACCTCGTGGAGTGGTCAGGGACGATCTCTTAAGAGGTAACATTTGTCCTGAATGTAGGCGACAAGAACAAGCCTGGCAGGCAAAGGTTTAAGCCCTGAGGCTTGGAGTACGCCGTCCCGTGGTTCTTACTCAATAAGCACATGACACATTCTGGGTGCCAGTCATGGCACTAGAATATTACAAAGTCATAGTTCCTGTTGCCATTCAGGAATTCACAAGTGGCCTAACATAGTGGTTGGACCAGATTTCCAGGTTTGAAGTCTAGCTCTGCCACTTAAGTGCTGTGTGACCTTAGGCAAATTGCTTCACCTCTCTGAGCTCTGGTTTGCCTAAAAGCAAAATGAGAATGATAATAGTAGGACTCAGTGAGCCGTGGTAACATGTAAAGGCAACTGCAGAGTCTGGTATGAAGAGCACTCCGTCACTCACAGCCCTAGGGGTGCAGTTCACATCAACTTCACCCCAGGCAGGCGGCAGACCCACACAACCAGGGCTCAAATAACCCAGACCAGTAGTGGAAGAGAGAGAACACATGTAAAAGTGCAGGCCTGCATGACGAGTGTCTTCAAGGGGGCTGGGAGGATAAAGCAAATGCTTTGCTTTGGAAGACAGGAGAGAGTTTTCCAGAAAAGGCAACATTTCTACCATCTTAGAAAGTGGGTAGAAATTCCAAAGGCTGAGCAATTGGGGAAGGGCATGCAAGGCGGAGGGACCAGCACACACAAAGACAGTGTCTCAAGTTACGTAGCGCTTTGTTAGCATGTTTGGGGAGCAGAGAGACTTATTTGTGTGCGTGATGAGGTCAGATGTTGGCTTTCCAAACGTCCTCCTGGCAGTGCTGTGAAGGGCTTGGGGCTAAGGGTGTAATAACAGAAGGTGGGTTTAGTAGGTATCAGGTGGCCAGTGGTGAAGAATCCACCTGCCAATGCAGGAGACTCCATTTCCACCCCTGGGTCGGGAAGATCCCCTGGAAGAGGAAATGGCTACCTGCCCCAGTATTCTTGCCCAGAGAATCCTCATGAACAGAGGAGCCTGGTGGGCTGCAGTCCATGGGGTCGCAAAGAGTCGGGCAACTGAACACACATGCACTCAAACAGTTTAGGTCAAAGAGAGTGAGGACATTTATTTAAAGAAATGTATTCAAGGAACATTTGGAAATACTGTCTGCCTGGTGGATGAGATGGGGGTCATGGAGAAAGGAATTTCTGGCCTGCGTGCTAGGTGCAAAGTGAGCTGGGGAGGGGAAGACTATCAAAGATATAAATCATAGATACTAATCACAGGAGGGGATCTCAAGCCAAACGGTCCCCAAGGACAGCCACAGGCCCCTTGGGAACTTGTCCAAATCACCCTCTCTTGAGACAGTTCTAGTCCAGATGAAGAATGTGCTCTAAGGCAAAGGTCATCTACCCCCGGGCCACAGACCAGTGCTGGTCCGTGGCCTGTTAGGAATCAGGCCACACAGCAGGAGGGGAGTGGCGAGGAGTGAAGCTTCATATGTGTTTACAGCCGCTCCCTACTGCTCCCCCATTCCCCACCCCCCAAATGGGACCGTCTAGTTGCAGGAAAAATAGCTCAGTGCTGATCACTCCACTGATTCTGCATGAGGATGAGTTGTATAATGATTTCATTATATATCACCATGTAATAATAATAGGAATAAAGTGCACAATGAATGTAATGCACTTGAATCATCTCGAAAACATCCCCAGCCCATGTCTGTGGAAAAACAGTCTTCCATGAAACCAGTCCCTAGTGCCAAAAAGGTTGGGGACCACTGCTCTAAGGGAAAAGTCACCCAGAATTTCAAAGATATAACCCTCTCATTAGCCATCCTTGTACTGATTTCACATTGCACTGATAATATTTTGGGTTATTGGGTTAAAAGATTATCACAATTAATTGTACCTGTAGTTTACCTTTACAGGTTTTTATTTGTTATTTATTTATTTTTGGGCCATGCCTCACAGCTTGTAGTGGAGAAGGCAATGGCAATCCACTCCAGTACTTTTGCCTGGAAAATCCTATGGACGGAGGAGGCTGGTAGGCTGCAGTCCATGGGGTCGCTACGAGTCGGACATGACTGAGTGACTTCACTTTCACTTTTCACTTTCATGCATTGGAGAAGGAAATGGCAACCCACTCCAGTGTTCTTGCCTGGAGAATCCCAGGGACGGGGGAGCCTGGTGGGCTGCCGTCTATGGGGTCGCACAGAGTTGGACACGAGTGAAGCGACTTAGCAGCAGCTTGTAGGATCTCAGTTCCCCAACTAGGGACTGAACCTGAACCATAGCAGTGAAAGCCTGGAGTCCTAACCATTAGGCTACCAGCGAACTCCCTACCTTTCTGTTTTTAAAGTGGCAACCAGGGACTTGACTGGTGGTCCAGAGGTTAAGTATCTGCCTTCCAAAGCTGAGGATGTGTGTTCAATCCCTGGTCAGGGAACTAAGATCCCACATACTGTGGGACAACGAATGAGCCCAGGCGCTCTGGAGCCCAAGCGTCACGACTAGTGAGAAGCCCACACGCCCCAAAGAAAGATCTTGCCTGCTGCAGTCAAGGCCCAATGCAGCCAAAAGCAAATAAATAAATAGTTTAAAAACTAAAGTGGCAACGAGAAAATGTGTAGACTCACCTGTGTGGCCCACATCACATTTCCATCAGACTGTGCTGAATCTCGTTAAGACCCAGGGATCGAACCTAGGTCTCTTGCATTGCGGGCAGATTCTTTACCCTAAACAAGGTTAGGGTTAACATGTTTCTAAATCCACTCCACACCCATGATTTGTTTATCCTGCACAGTGTTTTAGAGAAATTTTAACTGATTAGTAAATGAACAACATTGCCCTGTTTTCAAAGGAAATTTTCAGAGTCTCAGGAAATCTCCAGATCTGGGCATGGATGTGGCTGGAGACAGTAGTCACTGTCCCTGTGGACAGGACCCCCAGGGTCCAGTTCTGCTCGGGCCCCACGCCACTGCTGAGACTTTCATTTGGGGTGTGGCCTCGGGGCTACGACAGATGATGGCTGACCGTGATCCCAGGCTGGGAGAAAGACATCCCAGTTCATCTCGGATGACCCCTACTTCCAGGCTAGACACTGAGACAAGATTCACTTGGGAGATGACCTAATCCCCAAGACTGAGCCAGTAGAGGTCCCTGCCTCAGTTTCCCCATGTGTGAAGTGGGCATAATTATATGTACAGAGCAGGAGTTGGGAAGCTTAATTACTGTTTGTGAAGCTCTGCGTGGCAGCTGGCTTAGGGCTTGTGGGAAGGGTTCCCATCGGGATTTTGCCTTTGGTTCTGGCTCCAAGCTAATCCCAGGTGAGTCATCGGGTTAATGGATGCAGGCAGCCCCGCCAACACAAACAGAGGGCTGTTTGCAGCGGCCTCGCAGGAAGGTGGCCTGCCCTGACTTAGGGCTAAGCAGCTCATCTGAATCTCCTGGGCTTTCCCCTATAAGAGCCTTGGGGCCCAGTACCCTGGAGGGGGTCTGGGAAAGGATGCCCCCTTATCTACAGACCCTCAACTCAAACACAACGTGGAGATGGATGTCTCAAGTGCACAGGGCACTTCGCCAACAGGAGCATAATTAACACTCGGACTCCAAATGCCAGCTCCTCTGAGGTCCCCACCCACCATCAGCCAGGTCTCCCACCACTGCCTCGGGACCAGACGGGGGCAACCCTCCTGCCCTGGGATCATTCGGCACCTTCCAGAAGGGAAAAGGACCCTAACCAGATGGGAACGCTGGCTGAAAGGGGAGGAGAACCGCCCCCCCCCCCCCCCCCCCCAGACAGGTGGGAAGGTCGAAGTGGCTGTCTCGCCCTGGAAGATCCTCTTCATATGTGAACCTGGGCTCTGCTGTGGGCCTTGCCTGTTTTCTGCCCTACGAGGCTGGCTGTTGGCCAGGATGGTGGTGGGTCTGGACTTGGGGGCTGGCGAGGACTCCAGGAGGCCCCTGCATTGAGGGAGGGAGGGAGGGAGGTTGGTGAACAAGCTGTGGGGGGGGGTCTTCCTGCCTCCCCACAGGGCCCTAAGGACCCATGGGCTGTGTTCTGCTGGTCTCTGTGCCCAGATTAAAGCCAGGAAAGGAGAAGGCAGGACCCCAGGCCTCAGGCTGGCATTGTGGAAGCAGCTTACTAAGGAGGTTACCGCCTGGGTCCCCATTAAGTCACCTGTGGGGGGTCGGGGAGCGGGGCCCAGCCAAGGTGCCAGGGAGGTGACTGCACTTAATTAAAAAGTCTGTCCTTGGACCCAGCATGGAGATATTGCCGTGAGGTTGGTTGGGTTTAGCCTGGAGCCAGAACCAAGGGCAAAACCCTGATGGCAGCCCTTCCCACACTCCCAAAGCCAGCCACCACGTGGAGCTTCACGAACAGTAATTAAGCTTCCCAACTCCTGCTCTGTACAGTCCGACAGTCACAGCTGAGCACCTTGTTCTGCCAGCCTTGGCCGACTGTCCCCTCCCCCCATCTCTCCTCCGATCAGGGTCATTCTGTTGAGTGTGGCCTGAGCTGTCCTCTTCTCTTTGACTTGGACCTCTGTAGATGCTCCCTCCTTGGAGAGAACTTTCTTGTGTTTTTACATCATCTGATTCTCCCTGCGACAGCCAGAGGTAGATCCTTGCTGTCCCCATTTTACAGCCTGGAAAACTGAGGCTGAGAAGGCTGAGCAACTTACTCAAGGTCACTGAGAGGCAGCCATGGGGCGGAGCCTGTACCCCGCTGCCTCCAGAACCCTGTAATTGTCATCTCTCGCTGGTGCTAGGTGGGAGGAAAAAGCCCCAGAAGGGACTAGTCAGAGTATGACGTCTAAGCTATTTACAGGTTAAAAAGAACAAGGACGGTCTGCGTTGATGTAGCCCTGGAAACTGATAATCTCCCTTCGCGGTTGAGAACCCACGGCGGCGGGGGGCCCCGAATGGCTTGATCCAGCTCTGGGACTTGGGGCTTTGGGCTCTCATTGGCCTGCTGCGTCCACAGGTGCCGGCTGGGACACACACGCGACTCTCCCTGTCACTCACCCAGTGCGTCCTCCGTCGCGCCTGCCTGGTGGTGGCTGACGTCACAGCGAGGCGGGTCGGTGGGTGGAGCCGCAGGACGGCGGGACGAGGTTATGATGATGTTGGCGGGGATCCAGACCGAGGGTGGCCTTGGCCGTGCACCCTGGGAGGGGACCGGACGTCTCTAATGGAGCTATCATGAAACTGGCACTCGAAATTTGATCCTTCCCAGAAACTCCTTCTACAAAGCTGTCCTAATAATAATAATAAACATTTTCTGACCGCAGAATAAATACGTTAGTAGATAAAGTGTGTAAAACATGAAATACAAGGAAAAGATTAAAGTGAAAATCCCCCGGGATCTACCCCTCAGAGACCCCCATGGTTTTGCTGTTTCATGGTAGCCTTCTTTTTTGGTTTGGGTTTGTTTGTTTTTTTTTTTTTTGAAAGGCTGCGTACCATAATTATGCATGGTTCCATAAGTGTGATCTTACTGTACCTACCTTTTCATTACTGCTTTACTTTTCACTTAATAAGACACCATGAAAATCTTTTCCTATCATGAAATATTCTTTTAAAAGTTCATTGTGATGGCCAGCCTGCACTCCCTTGTGTCATACTGTTTGATGAATTTCCCAGTACTCGACATGTAGATAATTTCCAGTTTCTTACTTCTCAAAGTAACATTTTTTAAGTTGTTTTGTAAATTTTTTTTTTTTTTTTTTTTTAATTTTGGCTTTGCTGGGTCTTTGTGGCTTTGAGTGGGCTTTCTCTAGTTGCGGTGAGCAGGGGTTACCCTCCAGCTGTGGTACATGGGCTTCTCATTTCAGTGGCATCTCTTATGGCCAAACACCGGCTCTAGGACACACGGGCTTCAGGCGTTACGGCACAGGGGCTTAGTATTTGCAGCTCCCGGGCTCTAGAGCACAGAATCAGTAGTTGTGGTACACGGACTTAGTTACTCCGTGGCACGTGGGATCTTCCCAGACCCGGGATTGAACCCGTGTCTCCTGCAGTGGCAGGGAGATTCTTTACCACTGAGCCACCAGGGAAGCCTTCAATGTAACTTTTAATCTTCAACATCTTATTTATATCATTTTAGAAAATCACCCTAGCTTTGATTTTGTTCTCCATGAAACACTTGGTGATTGGGATTCTGGACCAGCAGGAGGTTGATTTTTGAATTCTGGTGTGGGATGCACACAAGGCAAGCTTGATTTTTGTTTCTACTGCAGCATGCCAGTTGGCTGTTCATCTAGTTTTGGGGTTGGGCTGTGAAGGTGGGAGGGGGCAAGCCCCATGCCACCCCAATCTCCCATCTGGATGGACAGGTTTCCAGGGGTGAGATGAGGTAAAACCAGAGAGGTGGAGACACTGACCCCAGGGCACACAGCCAAGTGATGCGCAGAGCCCCAGGGTAGCTCCCCCCGGAGTTGGGACTCCGTCCTCAAGCTTTACCCGTGACAAGCACATCCACCTCCCTTTGGCAGTTCTGAATAGGGTCTCTGCCGAATTCTTGGCAACCCAGGATCTATGCCTAAGCCTTTCTGAAGCCAGTCCTCCATCCCTGCCTCCCCTTCTCTGCATGTGTTTGGAGAGTTTTTAACATTCCATAGGCTAAACCCCCAGCCCTTTCCTTGGGAGCTGTATACATTGAATTTGCAAAATATCTCTCTACCTTTCCATCTTAACCTAATGCTTTTCACTTTTTAATCTGTGGCTCCGAGGGAAAAAAAACTGAGCTGCTTCTTGTTTTCGTTTCAATCTACCACCTGTAAAATGCGCCTGAAAGGTTTGGAATGAAACTTTGTCTCCTAAGTCTCCCTCTATCTTTTTACTACATGGAGGCATTTTATGGTCCTAAGTTTACCATAAACACAACTGGAAACAATATGACAACCCATGGAGACCCCGAGGGAGGATCTGTGGAAGATGTGGGGACAGATGCTTTCTTCTTGCTTTGTTTTTGAGAGCTAAGTGTTGTTGCATGCCTACTTTTGCAAGGGCCCCTCTTAAAAGGATTACGAGATGGTATTTTGCCAAAAACTTCTCTTACTGTAGAGATCCATTAGCTGGGGCTGGGTTGGGTGTGGCAGGAGGGCTCAGGAGAAGAGGCTGGGGAGAATTTTCTGGGTGGTCTGCAAAGATTGGACAGGACTGGGGTACCACTGGGATCTCTTAGGGGTCACCATCCCATTCATCCCCTTGCACGAAGGAACTTCTCAGGAAGAAAGACAGAGTTCTTGGCAACAATGTGTGCTTAATGGTCCTTTCTGGGTCCCCCTCGGAGTTGGGGTCACCCTTATGCCCCACACCTGAGACTCAGGTCAACAGAAGTTGAGATGGTTGAAACTTAACTGTTTTGTTTTTTTGTTTTCAACTTTTTATTTTGTATTGGGGTAGAGCCAATTAACAAATGATTTGTGATAGTTTCAGGTGAACATCGAAGAGACTCAGCCATACATATACATGTATCCATTCCCCAAACTTTCCTCTCATCCAAGCTGCTACATAACATTGAGCAGAGTTCCATGAGCTATACAGTAGGTCCTGGTTGGTTATCCATTTTAAATATAGCAGTGTGTACTTGTCCATCCCAACCTCCCTAACTATCCCTTCCCCCATTCTTCCCCCAGGCAAGTTTGTTCTCTAAGTCTGTAAGTCTCTTTTTTGTAAGTAACTCTTAGCTGGTTTTGAAGTATAGACAACAGAGACCCAAAGATGGGGCCACCGAGTCTGCTCCACTGATTGCTAGCTCTGTGACTTTGGGCAGGGTAGTGACCTCTCTGAGCCTCTAATTTCTCATCTGAAAAACATAGCATGTGATGATCAGTTTTATGTGTCAACTCAGTGAAGCTACCCAGGGGTTTCGTCAAACCCTAATCCTGGTGTTGCTGCAAAGTTCCTTCATGGCCATTGTTAGCATCTACAACCAACTGATTTTAAGTTAAGGAAATTATCCTTTGTAATGTGGGTGGTCTTTATGCAATTAGCTGATGGCCTTAAGAGCAGACACTGAGGTTTCCCCAAGAAGAAGAAATTCTGCTTCAAGACTGTAACATAGAAATTGTGTCAGAGTCTCCAGCCTATTGGCCTGCCCAAAGGATTTCAGCCTTGCCAGCTCCCACGACTGCATGAACCAGTTCCTTGAAATAAATATCTATCAATCATCTATCATCTACCTATCTATCATCTATCTATCCATCCATCCATGCATCTATCCATCTATTCATTTATAGATAGGTAGTCTACCGATCCATCTAATCTAACATCTATCTAAATAAATACATATATATCTATGCCTGTATCCATATATTCTATTGGTCGTGTTTTCTGGGGAACCCTGAGTGATACACAGAACTCTACTAAGATCTAGCCTTGGGTCCAGACACACTATAGATCTTCAGTAAATGACAGTGAGAAGCGGAATTATATTAAGTCAAGTTCAAGTCTACATTTTTGGCAATTTAAGATGCAAGTTGAAGGAGAGAGCTTGACACACACTCCAGAAAACCGCAGACAAAATTAATTTCCAGGAGCACATGGATATCAGATTCTTTAGGGGCACTTGGATAAGGAACCTGTCTAACTAGGTTCTTATCTGTCTGGATGAAAACTGTCATGGGGACACACTCTAAAGGAAATAGAAAGCACTGTTTTTTCCCCTTTAATGACCACAGTGGATTCTGAAATCATACCTGAGAGCAAGAAGATTTCAGGAGACACCCTGTGTGCTGGGGTGCATTCTTGTGGTTCAGTTCTGTCACCAGCGGGGGAGATCAGCCATGCCAGCTTCCTGTGTCCTTCTCCTTTCTTGCCTTCCTTTCCTGCTCCCCTCCCCAGTCAGGCTTGTTCAAAGCAAAGTGGCCTCCCCACTGCCTGAGTTTCAAACCAACCCTCTGCCGTATTCTCAGCTGCTTTGAGACCTGGAAGCCAGGTACACCTTCCCCACCTGGTCCATCCCACACCTGGCCCTGCCCTTGAGCACTTTCATCCCAGGAGCTGCCCAAGGTTTGTCCCGAGTCTGAGCTTCCTTATTCTTCATCTCCAACAGCGAACTACCAGAACACCTGGAGAGTCTGAATCATCCATAGAAAAATTTTTTTTTTTTTTAAATGCCCTGGGACTGGCAACTAGGACAGTTTAAGCTGTTTTGGGTAGCGAGTGTGCCAGTGATCTTTGAGACAGGCTCACTGTGTACCCAAGGCAGGCTGGGCTGAGAAAGTAAACACACTACATAGTTTGTCATCATTCTGCCCTGCGAGCTACTGGAAGGTCAAAGGCAGTCCTGATGACCTGGAAGGCTGTCTCCTGGAACAGCTGATCTCGGACTGTTTAAGGGCACAAGCCCCATCACGTGCACCTTAGGGATGCTGCGTGGGCCTGTTGTGAGCTTTTGCTGCAGGTAAGTCCTTGGAGACTTGTGCCAGCAAGACATTTACTGCATCCCATTTAGGAAAACTGGCCTGGAGGCTTTAACTGAATTAAAAAAAAAAAAAACAGCTCTTTACTGCAGTGTGGACAGTATTTGTTTTCAGATGTCAGTGAACTGTCTGTACTCAGCTGGCAATCATCTCAGTTCAGATGGAGAACATGATGTGATGACATTTATTTACTGAATGTATTCATTTTGCAGGGCTGCCAAAGCAGCATACCGCAAACCGGGTGGCTAGAAACAACAGACATTTATTCTCGCACAATTTGGGAGGCCAGAGGTCTGAAATCAGGGTGTCGGCAGAGCCATGCTCCCTCTGATGCTTCTAAGGGGCATCTGTCCTGCCTCTTCCTGGTCTCTGTTGGATGCTGGTGGTCCTTGGCTGAAAGCTGCATCACTCCAACGTCTAGCACCCTCTGCGCTTGACTTTCTCCTGTGTGTCTCTTCTCTTCTTATGAGGAAATCATATATATTGGATTAGGAGTCCCGACTACTCCAGTTTAACTCATATGAACCTAATTATCTTTGTTGTTGTTTAGTCACTACATTATGTCTGACTCTTTGGGACCCCATGGACTGCAGCACACGAGGCTCCTCAGTCCTCCACTATCACCCGGAATTTGCTCAGATTCACATCCATAGAGTCGGTGATGCTACCTAACCATCTCATCCTCTGCCATTCCCTTCTCTTTTTGCCTTCAGTCTTTCCCAGCCTCAGGGTCTTTTCCAATGAGTTGGCTCTTCACACACGGTGTCCAAAGTTTTGGAGGAGAAAGGCAAAGGAGAAAAGGAAAGATATATCCATCTGAATGCAGACTTCCAAAGAATAGCAAGGAGAGATAAGAAAGCCTTCTTAAGTGATCAGTGCAAAGAAACAGGAAAACAATAGAATGGGAAAGACTAGAGATCTCTTCAAGAAAATTAGAGATACCAAGGGAACATTTCCTGATAAGATGGGCACAATATAAAGGACAGAAACTGTGTGGACCCAACAGAGGCAGAAGACATTAAGAAGAGGTGGAAAAAATACACAGAAGAACTATACAAAAAAGATCTTCATGACCCAGATAACCATGATGGTGTGATCACTCACCTAGGGCCAGACATCTTGGAGTGTGAAGTCAAGTGGGCCTTAGGAAGCATCACTGAGAACAAAGCTAGGGGAGGTGATGGAATTCCAGCCAAACTATTTCAAATCCTGAAAGATGATGCTGTGAAAGTGCTGCACTCAGTATGCCAGCAAATTTGGAAAACTCAGCAGTGGCCACAGGACTGGAAAAGGTCAATTTTCATTCCAATCCCAAAGAAAAGCAATGCCAAAGAATGTTCAAACTATTGCACAATTGAACTCATCTCACATGCTAGCAAAGTAATGCTCAAAATTCTCCAAGCAAGGCTTCAGCAGTACATGAACCGTGAACTTCCAAATGTTCAAGCTGCATTTAGAAAAGGCAGAAGAACCAGAGATCAAATTGCCAACATCTGTTGGATCATAGAAAAAGCAAGAGAATTCCAGAAAAACGTCTGCCTCATTGACTACGCTAAAGCCTTTGACTGTGTGGATCACAACAAACTGTGGAAAATTCTTCCAGAGGTGGGACTACCAGACCACCTTACCTGCCTCCTGAGAAATCTGTATGCAGGTCAAAAAGCAATAGTTAGAACTGGACATTGAAAAACAGACTGGTTCCAAATTGGGAAAGGAGTACATCAAGGATGTATACTGTCATTGTGCTTATTTAACTTACATGCAGAGTACATTATGTGAAATGCTGGGCTGGTTGAAGCACAAGCTGGAATCAAAATTGCCGGGAGAAATATAAATAAGCTCAGATATGCAGATGACACCGCCCTTATGGCAGAAAGCGAAGAGGAACTAAAGAGCATCTTGATGAAAGTGAAAGAGGAGAGTGAAAAAGTTGGCTTAGAACTCAAAATTGAAAAAATGAAGATCATGGCATCCAGTCCTTCATGGCAAATAGATGGGGAAACAATGAAAACAGTGACAGACTTCATTTTCTGGTTCCAAAATTACTGCGGATGGTGACTGCAGCCTTGAAATCTTGTTTGCTCCTTGGAAGAAAAGCTATGACCAACCTAGACAACGTATTAAAAAGCAGAGACATTACTTTGCCAACAAAGGTCTGTCTAGTCAAAGCTGTGGTTTTTCTAGTAGTCATTTACAGATGTGAGAGTTGGACAATAAAGAAGGTTGAGTGCCAAAGAACTGATGCTTTTGAACCGTGGTGGTGGAGAAGACTCTTGAAAGTCACTTACCATGGTGGTGGAGAAGACTCTTGAAAGTCACTTGCACTGCAAGGAGATCAAACCAGTCAATCCTAAACGAAATCAATCCTGAATACTCATTGGAAAGACTGTGCTAAAGCTGAAGCTCCAATACTTTGGACACCTGATGTGAAGTGCTGACTCATTTGAAAAGACCCTGATGCTGGGAAAGACTGAAGGCAGGAGGAGAAGGGGACAACTGAGGATGAGATGATTGGATGGCATCACTGACTCAATGAACATGAGTTTGAGCAAGCTCTGGGAGATGGCGAAGGACAGGGAGGCCTGGCGTGCTGCAGTCCATGGGGTCATGGGGTCGCAAAGAGTTGGACACAACTGAGCAACTGAACAACAACAACAGATGTTAAGCTTCCGCTTCAGCATCAGTCCTTCCAATGAATGTTCAGGGTTGATTTCCTTTAGGACTGACTGGTTTGATCTCCTTGCAGTGCAAAGACTCTCAACAGTCTTCTCCAGCACCACAATTTGAAAGCATCAATTCTTCAACTCTCAGCCTTCTTTATGGTCCAACTCTCACATCCATACATGACTACTGGAAAAACCATAGCTTCTACTATACGGACCTTTGCCAGCAAAATGATGTCTCTTCTTTTTAATGTGCTGCCTAGGTTTGTCATAACTTTCCTTCCAAGGAGCAAGCATCCTTTAATCTGCAATGATCTTATTTCCAAATAAGTCACCTTCTGAGATTGTGGGGCTTAGGACTCCAACCTAATCCTTTCAAGGAGGCATAATTCAACTTGAAACACTTAACTATGTTTATTTCCATTCAAAATGGGAGGTCCGCAGTCAGGCTAGAAAGTAGACAAAGGATATGGTTGCAGATGGCAAGATAGACAAATACTCAGTGTGACGATCACAAATGAATATGCCTGTAGGGCCCGACTGGGAGCACCTGTCAGGGAGATCAGCCACGTGTAAGAACTCCAGCTGGGATTTCTGCCCTGCAGTCAAGATGTGTGTGCAAGAAGCATCTTGCTTTCATCTTATCTTCTCTGTATGAAGACATTTTAAAAGGAAGCATCAATTTGCTCTAAGTGTCAGCTGACTGCTGGTCTCAGGGACTGAGGGATGAGAGGGAGTGGTGAGGTCTGGGGCACACTAGAGAGTCCACACTTCATTATAAGAAGCAACTCCTATGCAGTTCCAACCAGTTCTCACCATAGAGTAAGGCAACTCAGGGGTGCTGGATGTTTTGATTTTTCAGCAGACGCTGCGCATTAGGGCTTGGTGTGAGATTGCCCGCATTGTATATCTTGGTAACAAAACAGACTTTGTTAAGAACTTTGTGTTTTGTTTTTTCTGATTGTGGGAGGGAAGAAGTGGAGGGTGGCCTGATGGAGGTCATGGACCACTTCTGTGGTCAACCAAAGAGTGGCCTCCTAAAGAGGCCAGTGTCCTAATCCCCAGAACCTGTAAAGATGCTGCCTCCTGGCAAAAGAGATTCTGCTGATGTGATGACAGAAAGAAAGTCAGTTGGGACATTATCCTGGATCATGTGGGTGGGCCCAGTGTCATCACGAGGTCCTCATAGGGGAGAGCCAGGGGATCACGGTCAGAGAAGACATGGTGATGAAAGCTGAATCCAAGGGATGTACTTTGAAGACAGAGAAAGGGCCCATGGATTAAAGAAGGCAGGCAACCTCCAGAAGCTGGAAAAGGCAAGGGACAGATTCTCCTCTAGAGTCTCCACAGGAACACATCCCAGCCAACATCCAGATTTTAGCCCAGTTAGGCTCATTTAGGACTTCCAGCCTCCAGAACTGTAAGAGAATAAATTTGTGTTGTTTCAGGCCACTATGTTTGTGGTCATTTGTTACAGTAGCAATAGGAGACTGATAAATCTTCTTGCCCTGGTGAGGGGCCTGCTTGGGGCCAGCTCTCCTGGGGCCTCCTCCCCTGCCTCCCCTACCTACATGCTGTCAAACTTTTAAAAACCCCATACAGTATTCAACCACATCTTCTCCTTCTCAAGGAAGACTGGCTGAAAAGACTTTTGAGTCTGGTTGTGTTTTTCCACCATCCCTATCTCCTGATATTCGTGGTGGGGGGCGTGAGGGGGGAGGGACAGCAGGATGGGGCAACAGACACTCTACCAAGGAGGGAAAATTCATGCTTCAGATTGGAATCGGGCAGAGCCACCACACCTCATAGCTCCTTCATGAGAATTCTTTGGTGGCAAATGACAAACAATCCTGAAAATTCTAACTTAAGTGAGCCCCCTGAATTTGAAGTTGCTCATCCATCTCTGACTCTTTGCGACCCCTTGGACTAGAGCCTGCCAGGTTCTTCTGTCCATGGGATTTCCCAGGCAAGAATACTGGAGTGGCCTGCCATTTCCTTCTCCAGGGGATCTTCTCAACCCAGGGATCAAACCCAGGTCTCCCGCACTGCAGGCAGACTCTTTACCATCTGAGCCTTCTGGGAAGTTTCAGAATCACAGGCCAGAACACTGGAGTGTGTAACCTTTCACTTCTCCAGGGGATCTTCCCAACCCAGGGACTGAACCCAGGTCTCCAGCATTGAAGCAGATTCTTTAGCAGCTGAGCCAGCCTTAAGTCCACAGGGAGAGCTTCAGGTATGGGTGGATCTAGGGTCTCAAGGGATGACATCAAGAATCCATCTTTCTTCTCTCTGGGTTCTGTTCTCCTATCTGTTGACAGCAAGCTTGCTTTTGGCAGCTACACACTTGCATTTGGAACAGAGTGGACACAAGGGCACTTTTTCTCCAGTAGTTTCAGCAAAACTCTGGGGACCCAATCCTTCTTGACTCTGACTGATCAGGCCAACTCACACTCTTATCCATCAGCCCTGCTGTTGTTTAGTGGGTCAAGGCCTCTGGCTGCCTTTCTGGGTCCTGTGACCGGCCCTTTCCCCTCAACCCCAAAGCTGGGAGAGGCAGGAGGCTGGCTGCTCCTGAAACAAGCACTGAGAACGGGAATGTCAGAGCAGGGTGGTGGAGGCAGTGCTGTGTGACCCCCAGGCCCCATTCCCCTTCCTCTGGGGATGCACAAGGGTCCTTTCTCAGTCCCTTTGTGTTGGGTTGGCCAAAAGTTCATTCAGGTTTTATCATAAGATGTTACGGAAAACCCCAAATGAACTTTTTGCTACCCAATAGTCAGATGTGGCTATGTGACTCAGTGTGGCCAATGGCGTTGGGAGGCAGTGACGTCATGTTTCCAGGGCGGGCCCTGTGAATTCTCCAGTTCTCCTGGATGTACCCTCCCTTTCCTTATCCGTGAGCCGCATACGGGGGACTGGTGGGGTCTCAGAGCCCCAGGGGATGGCGGAACCACTGGGAGGAAGGAACAGACCCATACACACACAAACACACACTTACACATGCATGTACACCACACATGCACACACACAAACGCAGGCATGCATACATGTGCACACATCACACACGTACGCTGCTGCTGCCAAGTCACTTCAGTCGTGTCCAACTCTGTGCGACCCCACAGACGGCAGCCCACCAGGCTCCCCCGTCCCTGGGACTCTCCAGGCAAGAACACTGGAGTGGGTTGCCATGTCCTTCTCCAATGCATGAAAGGGAAAAGTGAAAGTGAAGTTGCTCAGTTGTGTCTGACTCTTCGCGACCCCATGGACTGCAGCCTACCAGGCTCCTCCGTCCATGGGATTTTCCAGGCAAGAGTACTGGAGTGGGGTGCCATGTCCTTCTCCATGTATGCTTGCATACAAATGTATGCACACACACCTACTCACATGTATATGCACACACACAGATTCATACACATGCACACATCACATGTGAATACCTGCATGCATGCTCACATGTACATACCCCTGCCCACCTGCACAAATATATGCTCGCAGACACACATACACACACTTGTCATTACAGCCCCACCCCCATGAGACCTTGATATGAGCAGGAAGCAATGTCCGTGTGTTCAGCCCGGGTCGGGGCTGTGGGCCACAGCTCAGCCTTCACTGACCAATGTCTGCCATTGCCACACGGTCAGCTGGGCCTGGGCAGGCAGAGGCCCCAGACATCCACGTGGGCGGAGCCTGCCTTGCTGAGCTGTTTTCCTGGGATCGCCCTTCATTTATGGCCTGAGGCAGAGGGAGTAGAGCTGAGTGGATTCTGCCCAGCCCAGCTTCATCCTGTTCTTTCCCCATCTTTCAAGTGGAATTCTTATCTTGTTCATCAGGTTTATTTGTTTTCACTCTTCACAGGATCCCTTTTCATGTATTTAAAGGGCAACTGTGCACTTTGCACCTGGCCCTTGTCGAGAGCCCACTTCCCAGGGGCACCGTATTGGTCGAGGGGCCAGTGGAGTCAGATCCCAGAGGAAGGGCTCAAGGGTCACAGGTCTGGAGGCCAGATGTCTGAAAACCGAGGTGTCCGCAGAGCTGACTCCTGGTGAAACCTCTGGGAAGAGGGGGGTGTCTGTTCCTTGTCTCCCCAGCTCCTGATGTGGCCGGCAGTCCTTGGCATTCTTTGGCTGGTAGAATCTTCATCCCAGTCTCTACCTTTGTCATCACATGCCTCTGTCTGTCCTCTTCTTTAAGGACATCCCTCATTGAATAGAGGGCCACCCTAATCCTGGCTTCCCAGGTGGCGTAGTGGTAAAGAACTCACCCGCCAATGAGGGAGATGTAATAGATGCAGGTTCAATCCCAGGAAAAATCCCCTGGAGGAGGAAATGGCAACCCACTCCAGTATTCTTGCCTGGAGAATCCCAAGGAACAGAGGAGTCTGGCAGGCTAGAGTCCATAGGGTCGCAGAGAGTCAGATACGACTGAAGCAACTTGGCAGGCACCCTAATCCAGTGTGATCTCATTCACTCCTCACCTTCATGACATTTGCAAAGACCTTTATTCCAAATGGGGTCACATTCTGGGCGAACATGCATTTTGGAGAGACACCCTTCAACTCCCGACCAAGAGTATCTGAGGTTTATGGGGGAGGGACTCATCGGGTCAGGGATGCTGTGATCCAAGACCAGTGGTTCTTGACTTCATGCGGATATCTGACTTCAAATTCCACCCCTGCCCCCAGAGGATCCAGCAGCATCCCAATCGGGCATGTGCAGCACCCAGAGAGTGGCAGGGGCAGGGAGCCACCACCTGCCTGGGCAGGAGGGACAACAGGAGGAGATCTTGTCACCTGACCTGGGAAACCAGCTGGAGCTAGGCCAGAGGCAGGGGTTTATAAGATAGCAGTGGGACCCAGGAGGAGAGACCCTCCGGTGGGGCTGAAGCCATGGAGGAAAAGCTACACCTCCCAGAGCAGAGGGAAGGGGAGCAAGACCCTGCCCCGCCCTCCGGACTTCTGCCTGCCATGGTCCATCGTCCTCTGTTGGAACCCACCCTAAGCCAGATGGCAAGGGAGCCCAAAAGTGAAGCTCGCTTTAATGCCAGCAGGGTAGAGAGTTTGCAGACAGGATCTGAGAGCAAACAAACTCCTCCTCCTTTGTGTGGGAGGGTCCTGAAAAGGCTTTTGAATCCCCCCCTCATAAGATGGACAGTCCAAGAAGAACATGCCATTGAATGTGATGCTTTGTGTTCCCTTTCTTTTGCTCCCTTTAGATTTCCCTCTGGGAAACCCAAAGCTCTGTGCAGGAATCACCTCGTTTCATCTGCAAAAGAAAGGGCGTTCTTGTGATGCCCCGTTTTACAGATGGAGAAACTGAGGCCACAATTGCCCCACTGGGATTTAAATGCATGTGGTCTAGCTTCAGAGCCCCTCTGGCTGCCTCTCTGGAGTCACCCTCACTGACACATGTGTGACAGCTGTCAGACACAGGCGACCCCGTAGAGCTCTGGGGGTGGGGGGTGCGGGGACTTTGCTGCTGTCAGTTGCAGCTTCCGTGCACCTGGCGGGGGAGAGGCTCCCATCTAGGCATGTCTACAGGCAAAATGCAAGCACAGGAGTCAACAGCAAGGCTCCTCTGGGGCAGGTCGGAGCCTGGGGTGCAGAGCGCCGAGGGGGTTGTCTCTGCTTCTGACAGCAAGGAGGAGCAGGCCTAGGAGAAGGAGCAGCAGAAGAAACCTGACTTCTGAGCCAGCCAGCTGGCTTCCAACAGTGTTTTGGTCCACATCTGAGCTGTGTGGCCTTAGGCACATGGCAGCCTCTCTGAGCCTCCATGAACTCATCAATCAAGAGGGAGAAATCTTAAGTGTCTTATAAGCTGTTCTAAGTATAAGATAGGAGACCAGAGCCAAAGAGCTTGACTCATCATGTGGGCCGCTAGATCCTGAACTAAGATGTTCTATTTTTCACTCACAGGCCTTTCAGCATCTGGGAAAAGGTGAGTATGTAGGTTCTCAGTCAAGTCATTCTGTGGGGTTGCATATGACCTGACTCCCTGGCCACAGACTAGGTATTTTATTTATTTCTGTATTTATTTATGGCTGCACTGGGTCTTTGTTGTTGCTCACAGTCTTTCTCTGGTTGGGGTGTGTGGGCTTCTCATTGTGGTGGGTTCTCTTGTTGCAGAGCTCGGGGTCTAGAGCACGCAGGCTTAGCAATCGCAGCACACAGGCTCAGTAGTTATGGCACACGGGCTTCGTTGCTCTTTGGCATGTGGAATCTTCCTGGAGCAGCTATTGAATCTAGGTCCCCTCCATTGGCAGGCAGATTCTTAACCACTGGACCACCAGGGAAGTCCCAGACCAGATATTTTAAACATTTGCTACATTTTCTCACCCTGGTTCTTTTCACTAATGTCCCAGGCAACGCCTGCAGTCAACATCAGTCGGCTAACAGACAACTTTCCAGCAGATCTCTGGGGCAAAACTTTTGGCGTGGTAATCTTTCCAGGGTAGGCATTAGCTTTCTCTTTCAAATTGTTCAGAATGTATATGTTGTCTTGAATGCCTGTGGATCCAATGGAAAGGCATTGTATCCTATTATGGGGAGTCTATATTGTTGTTGGCCCCATCTTGCAGATGAGAAACTAGGCACAGATATATCAGACTGTGGGTCTGTGTGGACCCAGCCGAATAGTGACAGAATTAGGATTTGAATCCCCAGAGCCTGGCTTTACATTCTTCTCACTGAAATTTCTGTTGAAATAATTGGAGAGTCATAAGAAATAACACAGAGAGATCCAGTGTATCTTTACCCAGTCTTCTCAGTACTGATAATGTCTGGCAAAACTACAGCACAATATCATGACTAGGATGTTGATATGGAATTGGCTTTACATTTAACCCAACACTGTTACCACCCAGGTTGATATGTTGTTTTCTCCAGGAAGAAGCTTTGAATCCAACTCTGAATCTGAGATCAATCTGTCAACTTTTAATGATGTTTAAGGCTATTTTATTATGCTTAAGGCTACTTTAAAAAAGTTGAACATGAAAAAAAAAAAAGTTGAACATGAGTGGAATGGGTTGAGCATGTCACTGCAAAGATGCCTTGATGGCTGTCTCATCCATTTGCCATCTGAGGCAGACCATGTGTCACAAAATATCTGCAGCATCACCATCCATCCCATACGCTCTTCTCACAGGGTGACTTTGACCCAAATTCTCTCATCAAGAGGAGAAATCAATGTTCCTTCTCCTTGAATTTGAGCGGGCTAATGATGACAGAAGTGATTCTATTGGACCTCTGATAATAAGTCACAAAAGGTGATGCCACTTCCTCCTGGTTCTTTTCAAGATGCTGTCATGCTGTGAGGAAATTCAAGCTACCCACTTGGAAAGACCACATGGAGAGACCACATATACGTGTTGTGTCTGACAACCCAGCTGAGTTCCCAACTGGCAGAAAGCAAACACCAACCATGTGGGTGACGAGATCTCCAGGTGACTCCAGCCTTTGAGTCAACCCCCATCCTTGGGTCTTCAAAGCTGAGACCTTAGATGCTATAGAGTGGAGGCAAGGCATCCCTGCTGTGCCATATCCAAATTCTTTTTTTTTTTTTACTGTAACTAATTGTTATTTATTTTTCATTTATTTATGTTTTTATTATTATTTGGTTGTGCTGGGCCTTTGTTGCTGCACACGGGCTTTCCCCAGTTGCAGTACAGTGGGGCTACTCTTCATTGCAGAGCTCGGGCTCATCAGCACAGGCTCAGTAGTTGTGGCCCATGGGCTTAGTTGCTCTGCAGCACATGGACTGTTTCTGGACCAGGGATCGAAGCCGTGTCTCCAGCACTGACAGGCAAGTCTTATCCATTGTACCACCAGGGAAGTCCCCATATCTAAATTCTAAACCCACAGACTCATGGATAAAAGGTTGTTAAGTTTCAAGTGCTTTCTTATCTAACAATAGTTACCGACACACCATCCAGCTAACACTTCTAGAACACCTACCATGCACCGGGGATGATGTTCAGTGTGGGGTGGGGGGTATAATGGTGAGCAACACCAGCCAGGAGTCATGCCCTCGTGGCACCTCTGTTCTGACAAATGCAGAAGATGAAAGCTAATCAGAGTTTTGCTTCTCTTCATGCCAGGGTTTGTTTTTGTTTCTGTTTTATTTTATTTTTAAAAGAGGAGAAAACTTGGACTCAATCCTCTTTGGGCTTTGATGCTCTTGCCAAATGAATTAGCCCAAAGTATTTTGGTCTGGCTGTGCCAACTGAGTGTAGCCTAAGCAGAATTATCTGTGACTCATTCTGTTGCTGAACTGAAGAACCAACGTCCTGGGGTGAACGTATTTTGACCTTTGGTCTATAGTATTTGACCTTGAAGGTAGGGGTGGTATCACAGAGACTTAAGAGAAACATGAGGGGGCCGGGGCCCTGGGATCTATATCCCAATGGAATCTCCATTTTTGGAGTCATTGCTGAGCATCTGACAAGGTACCAGGGTCGCTGGGACAGGATAAATCCTCGTTAATGGGAAAGGATTCTTAGCTTAGGCAATAGACATGGAGTCCAACCATGATGGGCAGGTGCTAAGGGCTGGCAAACAAGCCTAGCTTGTTCAGAAGCTTCAACTGTGATACCCTTCTCTCTAGCTCATCAGAGGTCCTGCCCACAGTGTTCCCAGGGCTTTCCTGGAGGCCAGTTGGGGATGGCGGTGGGCGGATGGAAAAAGCCGATTATTTCCCTGGTTTCAGGCCAAGACTCAAGTTTGCAAACTCTGTGAAAACAAACACGAGTGAATGTTCCCAGTCCCAGCATGACAGAAGACAATCAGGAGGGATTCCAAGAGGGCGGCTGCAGGATGGGAAACTTGTTTGCAGAGAAACTGGAAAAGACCCCAAGGTTAAGTGCCCGCTTCGGGACCCAGAGGTAAACTTTCACATGGGAATAAAGCATCTGTGACATGTTCTCTTCTCATGCTGGAGTTGCCAGGAAGGGTGGATCTGCGGGGTCACTGCAAGAATGGTTTCTGCAAATTATGCTCGAATAGATCTCCTAAACACTGTTTTAGGGAAGGGTCAGTCCACAGTGGTGGACCAGTTGGCCTTCCAGTGAACAAATGAAAGCCTAGCATTCTTGTAGCAGACATTTGTTTTGGTGCTTAGCATCCATTTCTCCATCTTTGGGTAACAGTTTATGAAAATTTTTTGAGAAATCCTCTCCATTTATGCTCCATCATTCACTGACTGCAGGGGATGGTCATGGAACTCAAACCTGGTCAATTAAAGCAGTGTATCTTTTTGGCTTCATGATTGGTTCAGGGATAGTTGTGGGACCCAATCCTGGCCAATAACTGTCAGGCTGAGAACTTTAATTCACACACGTGAGAGAGAAAATGTTTTGTTTCCACTGGGCTTAAAGCACAGAGGGTGTCAGCTGGGGACTCTAAGTTAGGGATGCCTGGCGAGGCTACATGCTGAGCTTGGGGACACACAGAAGAAGGCAGGAGGGGAGATAGATTTATTTATTCACTGAAGGATAGTTGATTTATATAAAATGCGTTAGTTTCAAGTGTGCAGCAAAGTGATTCAGTTATATACACCCACACACATATATATGTATGTGTGTATATATATATATATATTTCAGATTTTTTCCCTTATAGGTTATTACAAAATATTGAGTATAGTTCCCTTTGCTATACATTGTTGGCTATCTATTTTATGTATAATGATGTATTTATGTTAATCCCAAACTCCTAATTTATCCCTCCTTCCCCTTTTTCCCTTTGGTAACCATAAATTTGTTTTCTAAATCTGTGAGTGTGTTTCTGTTTCATAAGTTCATTTGCATCATATTTTAGATTCCACACATCAGTGATATCATATGATATCTTTTCTCTGTCTGACTTACTTCACTTAATATTATATGATAATCTCTAGGTCCAACTGTGTTGCTGCAAATGGCATTATTTCATCCTTTTTATGGCTGAGTAATATTCCATTGTATGAATCTATCACATCTTCTTGATGATAGCATTCAAGTCTAACCATGCGCCAGACTCTTAACTTCCCATTAAAATGAGTCAATACACTCCTTTGTTTGTTTATTTCTTAAGCCATCTTGAATTGGGTCTCAGGGGCTTACCAATGAAAAAGTTCTGGCTAAAACCTATGCCATCTCAAAAGCAACATATCTTCCAAAATGATGGGCACAGAACAGAAGAAAGAGGTATGAATTAGAATTTCTGGACAAGATTCCATGGCTGCCACGACAAATTATCACCAATGTAGTAGATTAAAACAACCCCAATTTTTATTCTGTTATAGTTCTGAAGGTCAGAAGTCCAAAATGTGTTTCATTGGACTAAAATCAAAGTGTCAGTAGAGCTGTGTTCCTTCTGGAAGTTTTAGGAGAGGTCATTTCCGTCCCTTTCCAGCTCCTAGAGGCACCCACATTCCTTGGCTCATGGCCCCTTCCTCCATCTTCAAAGTCATCATTGTCTCTCCTCTCTGACCCTTCTGCTGTAATCCTGTCTCTTTGTGACCATAGCTGGGAAATGTTCCTCATTTTGAAGTATTTTTGTGATTAGATGGGATCGACCTGGATAATCCAGGACAATTTCCCCTCCCAAGATCCTTAACTTTAATCATATCTGCTAAGTCCCCTCTTATTCTAGAAGGTAACATAGCCACAGGGTCCAGGGTTTAGGATGTGGACATCTTTTGGGAGTGAGAGGGCAGAGAGGACATTACTCTGCCTACCACAGTCACACAATTATTATTCAAGCATTTATTAGTCATCAATTCATCATCGTGCTCTTTGGGGAGGACTAAAGGTATTTGTTGTTGTTGTTTAACCAAGTCGTGTTTGACTCTTTTGTGACCCCATGGACTGTAGCCCGCCAGGTTCCTCTGTCCATGGGATTTCCCGGGCAATAGTGGAGTGGGTGCCATTTCCTCCTCCAGGGGATCTTCCCAACCCAGGGATTGAAACTGCATCTCCTGTGTCTCCTGCATAGGTAGGCAGATTCTTTACCACTGAATCACCAGGGGAAGCCCACTAAAGGGGTTATGAAAAAGTAAAAAATCAAATCAAGAAAGTTTAGTGAAACAACAGGTTCAGAGGGTCCCATGATTGAAGGTTTGATGTGTTTAGAACTCTGAAAACTGAACTGCTTCCCCTGAACTTAGGAGCAACCCTGGGGCTCCTTGCCGACAACCAGAACAAGAGTCACTTTTTTCCTTCTTTGATTTTTTTTTGAAAGTCACATCCGAAATAACACAGAGAGACTGGAGGAATCCTTCCCAGACTGAGCTTGGCAGCCTTCTCTCGGGAGTTTTCATGTCATCAACTTCATTCAGCACCTTTTTCTCCCTGCCTTGCTGACCGAGCGCCTGCATATGGTTTCCTGGTGTGGGTGTGGATGCACAACCCAAGAGCAGGCAGGAGTGCCAAGCTCCAGGAGGGAGCAACCCAGGCACTGGGGAGGGCCTGGGAGGTGAGTGGGTGCAGCAGACGGGCCTCACCTGTATCACAGTTGTGCTAAGGGCAGGCTGGTCTTGCCAAACCACCTCACCCCTGGTTGTGCCCAGCTGGTTGCAAACCGCACAGAACTCAATTAATTACCCAGTGACTTGCACCTTGGGGCAAGTCCTTGAATCAGTGCCAACACACTTGGGATAAAGCCCACACCGTTTACCATGGTCCCCAGTGCCACCCAGTCTGGCCTCCCCACCTCTAAAGCTCTTCCTGCTGCTCACCCCAGCTCCCCACATGCCACTGCTCACTGGCCTGTCCTCTGTCCCTTGAAAACCTGAGCTCCTTTCCACCCTACAGGCTTTGCATATGCTGTTCCCCTCACCCATAATGCTCTTCCAGCAATTTACTTCCTGTTTGTCATTCAGAGCAATCATGATTCCATCCTTTGTCTAAGACTTTTTCTTTTTTTGGCTGTGCCACATGGCCTACAGGCATCTCAGTTCCCCCTCAGTCCCTGGTTCAGGGACTGAACCCAGGTTACCTCCGGCTTCCCTGGTGGCTCAGATGGTAAAGCGTCTGCCTGCAATGCGGGAGACCCAGGTTCAATCCCTGGGTTGGGAAGACCCCCTGGAGAAGGAAATGGCAACCCACTCCAGTACTCTTGCCTGGAAAATTCCATGAACAGAGGATCCTGGTAGGCTACAGTCCATGGGGTCACAAAGAGTCAGACACAACTGAGTGACTTCACTTCACTTCACTCCCAACTTCCCTACTGATGCCTTTTTCTACTTTTTTCTACTCTACCTCCCATTGTAGTGTCATTGCTGTGAGGACAGGACTTTGTGGCTCTTGTTTACTTGCTGCTGAGGACAATGTTTGACAGAGAGTAGGTATCCAATAATAATAGCCATAGAGTGAATCCAGAGTGGAAGGTGAAGGAGGCCATATTCAATCCTAGAATGGGAGCCAGCTTCCAAGATGGCCCAAGCCTCACCTCCCAGCATTCGCTCCCTCACGAAATTCTCTCCCACATGGAATCAGAGAGATGTCACTTGCCTTCCAAGGCTAGTCCATCAAAGACCTTGCAGCTCTGCCTTGGGGTCTTGAAACACAAGCTTTCAGCCACTATGGAAGATGCCCTTCTACTTTGGGGCCAACATGTTAAAGAGGCCACAGGTAGTGCTCTGGTCGATGCTGCTAGCTGAGCCCAGCCTTCCAGCCAGCCCTGTCAAGGGCTGTGACATCAAGGGCTGTGAGTGACATCATTTGGGCTGTCAGGAACACCACTTCCCATAGCTGAATACCTCCAAGGAAACTGTCAATGCCAGGTAGAAAAGAAAGTCACCCACATGAGCTTAAGCCCACAAAATTGCAATATAAAATACATTGACTTTGTAAGCTGCAAATTTTTGTGATTATTTGTTACACAACAACAAATCATTTATATATATAGCTAATCTAGGAGTTGCTTTTTCCTTTTAATGTTTAAGTCCAATGGCAACAGCAACACAATCAGTGTCTGCCATGAGAAGGAAACATAATTGTTCCAGGAACTTAAGTCTTCACTTTTCATTGAGTTGAAGACGTCATTGATTCCATTATTGTATGTCATCCAAGACCAAACTATGACACACCATCCCAACTTCAAAGATGTTAAAATATGAAAAACATGTGTCTTAGAATTAGTAAAATGCAGTGAGTTGGCAGAATCACATATGGTAATTATCCCCAGCAAAAAATACCCCCTGCCAGGCGGCATGGAGAGAACCCAGCTTCCCTTGCACGGGGCTTAATCACTGAACACTTACAGTGGCTATGTGTGGTTACAACACCCAGGTTCCACCAAATCCTGATCCTGCTATTCCCAGCTGTCTGATCTTGGGCAAGTTAGCCTCTCTGAGCCTCAGTTTTCTTATCTGTTCAAAGGGGTCATTGTAGAACCTGAAACATAAGGCTGTTGGGAGGATTAAATGAATAATGCATGTGGAGTACATTGTGTCGTGTCTGGAACTGAGTAAGTGCTCAGAAATTGTTAATGATGATGATGGTGGTGATTGTTGTTGTTCTTAGTTGCTATGTTGTGTCTGACTCTTTGCAACCCCATGGACTGTACTCGCCAGGTCCTCTGATGATGGTGAGAATGATGGTGACTGTGGCAGTGATGGTGATGATGAAGGTGATGCTGATGCGGATGATGCTGATGGTGACAGTGATAGAATTAGTTTTTTGTTTTTTTTCCCCAATGTGCCTTTCCTGTCCATGCTGCACTAACTATTCCACCTCGGTTGAGGCTGGCAAGTTCTCTGCCTAGGGCTCTTTCTGCCCAGAGGGCATTTCATAATCTCGGTCGGGTCTGCAGGGAGCATGGTATTATAGCCTTTCTCAGAGTGCTCAAATCCTCCCCATGTCATGTCCTTTCAGACTCCTGCTCTTGGTCCATGTCCACCATTGTTTCCTCAACCCTCCTCTTTCTACCTTCAGCAAACATTTCAAATTCAGCCTGGTACAGTAATCTAGAAATGGCTTTCCCATGACCATGTTGGAAATAGCATAGTTTTATAATAATAAAAGTACATCATGAGAAATGCTGGGCTGGAAGAAGCACAAGCTGGAATCAAGATTGCCAGGAGAAATATCAGTAACCTCAGATATGCAGATGACACCACCCTTATGGCAGAAAGTGAAGAAGAACTAAAGAGCCTCTTCAGGAAAGTGAAAGAGGAGAGTGAAAAAGTTGGTTTAAAGCTCAACATTCAGAAAACTAAGATCATGGCATCTGGTCCCATCACTTCATGGGAAATAGATGGAGAGACAGTGGAAACAGTGTCAGACTTTATTTTTTGGGGCTCCAAAATCACTGCAGATGGTGATTGCAGCCATGAAATTGAAAGACGCTTACTCCTTGGAAGGAAAGTTATGACCAACCTAGACAGCATATTAAAAAGCAGAGACATTACTTTGCCAACAAAGGTCCATCTAGTCAAGACTATGGTTTTTCCAGTGGTCATGTATGGATGTGAGAGTTGGACTGTGAGGAAAGCTGAGCACTGAAAAATTGATGCTTTTGAACTATGGTGTTGGAGAAGACTCTTGAGAGTCCCTTGGACTGCAAGGAGATCCAACCAGTCCATCCTAAAGGAGGTCAGTCCTGGGTGTTCATTGGAAGGACTGATGCTGAAACTGAAACTCCAGTACTTTGGCCTCCTCATGTGAAGAGTTGGCTCATTGGAAAAGATCCTGATGCTGGGAGGGATTAGGGGCAGGAGGAGAAGGAGATGACAGAGGATGAGATGGCTGGATGACATCACTGACTCAATGGGCATGAGTTTGAGTAAACTCCGGGAGTTGGTGATGGACAGGGAGGCCTGGTGTGCTGCGATTCATGGGGTTGCAGAGTCGGACACGACTGGGCAACTGAACTGAACTGAACTGATTAGAGCACTATTTTATTTCATATTATCTGCTTGGGTTTGCACTATCTGTTTTGTTTTGCATTCTCTTATCATTCATGCTACAAAGCCCAACCTCACTTCTTAAGACTAGTGACTGCATCTCCACTTTACCAAATGCAGGTGAAACTCTTTAGAAATATCATGTCATATGAATGCATGTCTCTCTTGTCAGCACAGCTGAACTGGACCCAGATGACAATAATGCTTGACAATCAATGTGAGTTGAACCTTTTGTTAAAAATGGACTATTTCTCATTAAGCCTTAGTTTAATATTTATAACAGCATTGCGAACACTGTTATTTGTCTCGTACAGATGTGGACATGCAGACTTAGAAGAATCATTTGGGTCACCCAGTGTCATACCAGTTACTGCATAAGCTGACATGTGTGACTGCTTGGTAAAGGGCATTATCACTATTGGTGTTATTATTATTGCTGGGGCCATGGTGACCATTATCCTTAACTTTCCCCCGCCAGCACCCAGAATAATTTTCATGCCTGGAAGACATTCAGCAAATACACAACAGGAAAATCTTACATGAGTCAAACGACTCTGTTTCCATTTTGTTCTTAATTGCGCCAGTCTCCGGGTCCCTCACCACCTGCCCCTCACGCTGACATTCTGGGTGGTCATGCTCCCCTCTTCTGTCACAGGACAGGCTAGGTGCCCCTCAACAAGGGTCCCCTGGAAAAGCATGATAAAGGATTCCACCTTAACACATGAATGAAGCTGTGGCTTCATTTCTCCCACTCGACTGAAATTGTGAGCTAGAGGTTTCCGACCCTTTGCGTGTAACACATAACTAAGTTAACAGCCAAGCAAGCAGCCTGATCCAATTTTCCAAGTAAAACCAATGCCCAGTTATTTATGAAATTTCCATGATGGGCAGAGCTCCTGACTTCTAAGTGTTTGGGCCGTAAATCAAATAGATTTTCCTCTTGTCAAATGTGTCCTCTGGAATAATGAATATCCTTTTAAAAATCAGGGATCAAATTTTTTTTAACTGAGGTAAAATGCATGTGATCAAATGAATCATTTTAAAGTGTACAATTCAGTGGCATTTAGTATCCACCATGTTGTACAAACACCCACTCTGCGTGTTAAGTCACTTCAGTCATGTCTGATTCTTAACAACCCTATGAACTATAGCCTGCCAAGCTCCTCTGTCCATGGGGTTTTCCAGGCAAGAATACTGAAGTGCGTTGCCATGCCCTCCTCCAGGGCATCTTCCTAACCAAGGGATTGAACCCACGTCATTTATGTCTCCTGAACTGGCAAGCAGATTCTTTATCACTAGTACCGCCTGGAAAGCCCAACACCCCCTCTATCTAGTTCCAAACATTATCATCACCCCAAAAGGAGACCCTGTATCCCTTAGCCATCACCCCCTAGCCCTCCCTCCTCCAAGACCCTGGCAACCAACACTCTCCTTTCTGTCTCTATGGATACACCTCCTTTGGTCAATTTCTTATAAATCCATTCCTACAATTGGTGGCTTTGGGTGCCTGACTTCCTTTACTTAACCTAGTGTTTTTGAGGTTCATCCATGTTGTAGCATGCAATATTTTGTTTCTCGGCAGGGCCAGATAATAGTCCATTGTGTGGATGGACCACATGTGTGCCTCCTCTCATCCATTGATGGATACGTGGGCTGTCTCCATAGAGATCGGTTTTAAAAGCCTGCTCAGAAATAGCTCTGCCCGCTGTCACCAGGATGCTGGCTCTCATAGGACTTGTTGAGAGAAATTGTCCCCACTGTCCCTGAAAACCCTGGATCTGATGGGGACTCCAGCAAGGTTGGGGAGAGGCCATGTGCCAGGAGGACTCCCCCTCCTCCAGATAGCTTCGGCCTTAGGAGCAGCTGCAGAATCACAGCCCCACCCTCGGGTGACCAGCTTGTCACCAGGCTCCAGGGTTCACTAGGGTTCCACCTCTGGCTGTGGCCCTGAGCGTGATGACTACTGTGTGGGGAGAGGAGCGTGTGAGCAGGCCTTCGCCTGCACATGCCCATCAAGACCCCTGAGAGGCCAGCAGTGGAGAGGATGGTGAGGGGCGGCTGGTTTGAGGGCTCCCAAAAGGACGGAGTTTCCAGGAACGTCTGTGAAAAGCGATTGTGCGTAGACTGTGGCCCTCTTTGGGATGTGACCCGTGGTGCTGAGAAGGGCATGGGAGGAATCGTGGGAGTGACAGGCGTGGACGCCACATGGGCCAGTGCCTGGCTTTCTAGACCACGTGTCAGATCCTCCCCGGGCCGGCTCTGCGAGCAGCAGATGTGTCCCAGGGCCCCCAGGAAGGCTCAGAAAGGAATGGCGTCCCCGGGCCGGCCTGTGGGCAGCGTCCCCAGCACGATGTCAGGCCGCCAGAGAAAGAAGGGCAGAGTCAGCTGGCCGGAGGGACTGGAATTTTCCTAGGCCAGGCCTCCTGCCTTGAGGAATGTCGGGCAGCCAACAGAGAGGTCCCTCCCCTGCCCCCCACCCCAAGTGCCTCTGGAGCGCCTGCACAGCTGGTCCTGTGAAGCTGGGTGTGAGCGTGTGGGTGAGTGTACATGCTGTGTGTGAGCATTAAGGGGTGTGAGTGAGTGAGGATGTATGTGAGTGGGAGAGTGTCCAGACATGAGCCAACAAGTGTTAGACTGTGGGTACCTGAGAGTGCGCATACGTGTATAAATGCATGAGCACGTGAGTGTTAAGAGTGTGAGCACACAGGAGTGTGTATACGTATGTGACTGCATGAACGTGTGTGCATACGTATGCAAACAAGTGTTGGCGTGTGTGAGTGTGCAAACATGTGAGTGTGTGTGAATGAATATGTGATTGTGTGAACGAGTGGGCAAGCATGTTGAATGTGTGTGTGTAAGTGCATGAGTGTGTGTAAGGAGCACAAATTCAGGCCCCAGGCGCTTTGGTCACGTAGCTTCTAACAGGGACAGCCACCCATACCTGGGGGCGCGCAGCATGGGACCCACATCATAAATGCAACCCTTAGCAGCCAGGCAGCACTGAATCATTATTAAGCACCTATTTTGTGCCCAGCTTTCCCCTGGGCCTTGGGAAGCTCTATGAGGAGGAAGCAGGGGAGCTAGTTTTGCTAATCCAGGAAGGTGGCATGTGGGAGTGGTCCTGATGAGGAATAAGTAACCACAGCAAAGACAGCCAATACCACTACTATTTCCGGGCGCATCCGCCTGCCAGAAGCTGTGTTTCACACCAATACCACTTGAACCTGCTTGCAGCCCACAGGTGGGTGGTGTTATCGTCCCTGCCTTATACATGACATGACTAAGCGTGCAAAGAGTTAAGAACCTGTCCCCCCAGCCACCCCACACCTGCCTTGCTCTGTGGAGTGGGCTGGAGCGTGCCAGGTGGGAACCCACAGCGCAGGTAACGCAGCCAGGCAGAGATGGGCAGCTTGGGCCCCAGTTGGTGATGCTCCAGCTTCCACCTCCCTTGTAAGCCTCCTGCCCCCCACATTTCTAAACCCCAACTCGGGCGCCAACCCCCACCCCCTACCCCAAGCCAACAAGTTCCATCTTGTGACTTTTATGTGAAAATGAGAAATACAGTTTGTCAACAGGCTGGAATTCCTTTCATCCCAGCGCCTGCTCCTTAATTGGGCTGGGGGAGTTTATTCCTTTGTGCATCTGGTTGGGGGGGGTGGGGCGGGCATGGTTCGAACTTCCTCCAGCCCAATGAAAACTAAGACTTTGGTTTTTGCCAAAACTTGTTGTGTGAGCTGCCAGGGATGATGCTTCCGGAAATCTGTGATGAAGAAACTTTTGGAAAAAAAAAAAAAATGAAAAAAAGAAAATCAAAGCAAAGTTTGGAGAAATGAGGCCAGGGGATTTTCCTCTGGTTTCTCCCTGCAAGACGGGCTGAGGACTCCTCTCGCACGACCTGCCCTGTAATCTTCTTGATTAGTTCTGCTGGAGGGCCGCAGGTCGACTGGAGAGGGGGAAGGAGGAGGAGGGGAAAGTGAGTCCAAAGTGGGTTTGCAGGCGGTGGGGGTGGGGGTGAATGTGGCAGAGACAGCCTTGGATGCCCAGCTGGAGGCCACCTTGACCCCTGATCCCAGTTTCTTGGGAGCCAAAGCTGTGTCTGCATGGGGGATGGATAAGAATTCCTGCTTGTCGAGTCCTGAGGCTGCGTCTGCTAATTGCCTTTCAGCTGGATCCTTATGGAAGGAGGGCTTCCTGCGGGCTGTGGGGCAGTGAGCAGGGTCAAGGTCAGGATGGGACAGGAGCTTGTCTGCAGCAGTCTGCTCTGGCTGCTGGACAAGCATCCCCAAGCCTGGAGGCTTAAACAACACAATTCTGTTTGCATACAGTTCTGGGAGCCGCAAGTCTGACACCCGTCTTGCCAGGCTAAAATTAAGATGTCGCACCAGTCAGAATGGCCATCATCACACATGTACAAACAATAAATGCTGGAGAGGGTATAGAGAAAAGGGAACCCTTCTACACTGTTGGTGGGAATGTGAGTTGGTACAGCCACTGTGGAGAACAGTATGGAGGTTCCTTAAAAAACTAAAAATAGAGTTACCAGAGGATCCAGCAATTCCACTCCTGGGTGTATATCCAGACAAAAGCCTAATCTGAAAAGATATATGCACCCCAATGTTCATAGAAGCACTGTTTACAATAGGCAAGACATGGAAATGACCTAAATGTCCATTGACAGAGAAATGGATAAAGAAGATGTGGTACATATACAGAAGGGAATATTACTCAGCCATAAAAATGAATGAAATAATGCTATTTGCAGCAACATGGATGGACCTAGAGATTTTCCTACTGAGTGAAGTAAGTTGGATAGAGAAAGACAAATATCATGTGATATCACTTACATGTGGACTCTAAAAAAAGGTACAATTGATCTTATTTACAAAAATGAAACAGAGTCACAAACATAGAAAACAAACTTACGGTTACCAGAGGGTAAAGGGGGTAAAGGGGGTTGGGGTGGGATAAATTGGGAGATTAGGATTGATACATACACACTGTGTGTGTGTTAAATAGATAACTAATAAGGACCTATTGTACAGCGCAGGGAACTCTACTCAATACTCTGTAATAACCTATTGCTATATGGGAAAAGAATCTTAAAAAGAGTGGATATATATATATATATATATATATATATATACCTATAACCAATTTACTTTGCTGTACATTTGAAACTAACACAATGTTGTAAATTAACTGTACTCCAATAACATTTTTTTATAATAAAATAAAATCGTGATGTAAGCAGGGCTGTGTCCCTCCAGAAGACTATTATGGGGGAAAATGTTCTCTTGCCTCATCCAGCTCTGGAGGCCACTGCCAACATCTCTTGGCTCTCAAACCCATCCAGAAATAGCTCTGACCTCTTGCTTGTGTTATCACATCTGCCTCCTCTTCCCACCTTCTTGCCCATCTCATTATCTCCACCAGTGACTACCCTCTTGCAAGCCCACCATGCCAGCAATGCCTTCTTCCTGCCCCATAGTCACAGATTCTGGGGATCGGGACATAAACATTTTTCAGCGGGACCTGGTCCCAGTGAATTTCAGATTCTTGATGTCCTGTCACCGAAAGAATTCACTGAGAGACAAAGTGATGGGTAACAAGTAGATTTATTTAAAAACACACCCCACAAACAGAGTGTGGGTCATCTCAGAAGGCGAGAGGCCCTGAAATATGATGTGGTTAGTTTTTGTGGGCTGGGTAATTTTATAGGCTAACGAGTGGGAGGATTATCCCAGTTATTTAGAGAAAGGGACAGAAATTTACAGGAAATGGGCCACCACTCACTCTTTGATCTTTGATGGCCAGCCTCAGAACTGTCGTGACAGTGGTGGGTGTGTAGCTTGTTGGTATGTAACAATGAGTGCTTCCCTGGTGATTCAGCAGTAAAAATTCTGCCTGCCAATGTAGGAGATGTGGGTTTGATCCCTGGGTTGGGAGGATCCCCTGGAGCAGGAAATGGCAACCAACTCCAGTATTCTTGCCTGGAAAATGCTATGGACAGAGGAGCCTGGCAGGTTATAGTCCATGGGGTCTCAAAGAGTCAGACACAACTTAGCCACTAAAAAACAACAGCAACGTTACAATGAGCGTATGGTGAGGCTCAAGGTCCACTGCAAGTCGGATCTTCTGCCCTCTTGGACCTAGTTGATTCTATCAGTTTTTCTGTTTATTTATTTTTGGCTGCTCTGAGTCTTCATTGCTGCGTGCGGGCTTCCTCTAGTTGTGGCCTAGTCGGGGCTACTCTCCAGCTTCCACAGGCCTCTCATTGTGGTGGCTTCCCAGGCGCAGAGCACAGGCTCTAGGAACTTTGGTTTCAGTAGTTATGGTGTGTGGGCTTAGTGGTTGTGCAGCCTGTGGAGACTTCCCGGACCAGGGATCGAACCCATGTCCCTTAAAGTGGCAGGCAGATTCTTATCCACTGTACCAGCAAGGAAGTCCCAGTTCTAACCAATTTGTCATGGCCTATAACCATGTTATTCTTTTAAAGGCTGTGCCCTGCCCTCTTTCCTCCTATGTCAGAATCACAGACTCAAAACCCAAACAGCCCACTAGAAAACCGAGTTTTTTTGTGTTTCCTGCATCCTACCACCAAGAACTTGCTCCCGGCCTGCTCCCTTAGCACCCATGGTGATACATCTGAGATTTCCAGCCAGGCCTGGGTGTCCCAGCCAAGGGAAGGCAGAGGTTAACAGGCCAGCCCTGACCCACCCTGCCGAGGTCCCCTCGTCCCCTGCTGGAGCCAGGAGGCCCGTCTCGCAGAGTCTGACTGTCTTGGAGGAACTCATTTGCTGCTCAGAAATAATCCCAAACAAATGCTCTTCATCAAGGATCCTTCAAGAAAAAACATCAACTGAACAAGAGGATCAGCCCTTTGAAATGTCAGCAGTGTAATTACTGGAGGTAAGGGGCCCCAGTTTTAATTGAAGCTGCCTGGAAAACAGCAGTTTTCTAGGGAATAAAATAAAAAAAAATACAGGCACACAAACCCTAGGAAGCTGGGGGAGGGAGGGCACATCCACCCGATGCCCAAGTTCCTGCTCCCCCCATCCCAGCACTGGAGGTCTCAGTCCCCTAAGGGGTTCCTGGGAATTTCCATTTATGTTCATGTTGAACCCACAACATAAGACGTTTGATGGGCAGCTTGCTGACCAGGCCTTCTGCCCCGAGGTGAACATTGCCCTAGCTTTTCTAGAACATTCTCTGTAGTCATGGAGACCAGGGCTGGCCCAGCTGGGAGGGTTCACGGGGTCCCCCCACCCCCACCCCCTCCTTCTCCTCAGCCTGGCATAAACTCGCTTCCAGAAAAGACCTCCAGCATACATACCCACAGGCCCCAAATGGGGTCCTGCCATAGCCCCAAATATGCATGCAGGAAGGAAGGCTGCATTCTACCAGGCCGAGCTCAGTACTGAGTACTCAGTACTGACCAGAAGTCAGTACTGCTAAAATAAACCGTGTGGCTAACTTACAAGCAGCACTGTGGTGCCTAGGACGTTACACCATGGGAGCGGAGGGTGGGGGTAGGCAGCACTTAAGCAGAATTCACCCTCTGTGTTATAAAGGGCAAATAGCTAACATTAGGGCCAAGACTGATAATGCATTTTCTCGAGAAAATTGCCTTTACTTTTCTGGAGAAATCCTGACCGTCTGGATTGGCCACATTTACTTCAACGGTTAGATTCTTTGAGTTTAGAATAATAAAAGATGGCACGGTCCTGAGGCCCCCAGGCTTCCTTTCTTAATAGACTGTGATGGAGTTCAGACAATGAGAGGCAGTGCTCTTTGCTGACCCCTGAGGGGTGAGACTAGCCCCGGTCTCCTCCCCCTCCTCCTGTGACCCCAGCATCTCAGAGCGAGTTTCCAGGGAAAGAAAAGAGCAGTGGCCGGCGGGGAACCCAGGGCCGAGGCCAGGCCTTTGCTTGGGGTCTGCGGCCCCCACAGGGGCTCAGAGGCTCTGCCCCGCCTGGGGACCTGCCCGGCAGGGAGCCGGGAGCTGGGAGGGAGCCCTGGAGAGTGCAGCCCTGTCCGGGCTCCCTGCTCTTTGAAGCGCACAAGTTTATCATCACCGCCTCACCCCTGCTGCTCACAAGAAAGGCGCCCAGGAGCAGCTAACACAAGGATGGACGTGTGAAGCCATGCACAGCTCCCCGGGCCGGCGGCCGCCTCCTCTGTGAGAGACCACAGCTCAGGCCGGGAGCTGCTTGGTTGGCACAGAAGGGGCTGCTGATGGCAGGTGGCGGTCCCTGGACTAGGACGTGGCCGGCTGCACCCAGGGGTGGACTTGCTCGCTGGCACATGCGGAGCTGAGTTAAGCCTGGAGAAGCATTCCTCAGTATCCTCCTGCCTTTTTTGGGGGTTTTTCATTTAATAATGGCTTGTCTCCAAGAACCTCTACATGAGATGCGCTGGAATCAGACATCCATTCATTCATTCACAGAGTATTCTTTGAGCGCCTCCTGTGTGCATGCCCGAGGCTGTGTGAGGCTCAGGGATGAAACTGAGCTCCCTAAAACCCCACCTGCAGGGACCTTCTCAGTGATGAGTTTAAAATCTGATTCTGTTTAGGACTAGGTGTGTGAGCTGGAGGAAGTTGCTTTTTCCAGGTCCTAAAGGGGAGTTTCATCCTGTCTATCTTCTAAGACTAGAGTGAGAATTAAAGAAGGAATACTAGAAAAATGCTCACTTCATCCCTGGCACCGAGCTGGTAATTATAGCCATTATTATTATTATCATTATCGTCATTATTATTGCTGGTTTCGTTTACAAGACAGTGTTTAAAGGTCATTTACAAGATTTCTTTTCATTCTTTTTAATAACTGTGAGAAATGTGACAGGAAAGATAAGTGACTTTTACACAGTTCCATTATGGCCAGGTAAATATTACACACTTTTTATAGCACTAATAATTACACAGAACCCAGTCAATCTTTCAGCAATTGAAATGTTTAAGACTTTATTCTTCTGTAGGCTTGTGTTGAGCTCCCCACGTTTACTACAATCTATGATCTGTGAGTGATAACCAGTTCGTATCTTTGTTTAGAGTAACTGAAATAAAATCAGGGCCATTTTATTTCCATTTAAGGCCTTTTAAAACATTTAGGTAAATAACTAAACTATCTAAATGGTTTTTAAAAGAGCAATCTGTAGGGGCGTCCCTGGTGGCTCAGTGATAAAGAATCCACTTGCCCATGCAGGAAACACGGGTTCGATCCTTGATTCGGGAGGATCCCACATGCCACAGGGCAACTAAGCCAGTGTGCCGCAACTACTGAAGCCTGTGTGCCCTAAAGCCCGTGCTCCACAAGAGAAGCCACTGCAATGAGAAGCTTGCACACCGCAATGAAGAGTAGCCCCTGCTCACCACAACTAGAGAAAAAGCCTACGCAGCACTGAAGAGCCAACACAGCCAAAAATAAAATATATATATATATATATGTATATACGTCTGTGTGCATGCATGCTAAGTCGCTTCAGTCGTATCTGACTCTTTGTGACCTTACTGACTGTAGCGCGCCAGGCTCCTCTGTCCATCAGGATTCTCCAGGATTCTCTATCCATGGAATTTCCTAGGCAAGAATACTGGAGTGGGTTGTCATTTCTTTTTCCAAGGGATCTTCCCAACCCAGGGATGGAACCCACGTCTCCTGCATTGGCAGGCAGATTCTTTACTTCTGAGCCATCAGGGAAGCACAGTATTATTTACTTAAACTTAAAAAACCCAAAGTAAAACTTATTTATGATAACTCAAAAAAAAATTTGTCAGGCTTTCCATCTTGGCTTCATGCTAAGCAAAAATATCTGTGACGTGACCACTTGGAGGTAAATGGAAATATTTTTCCTGTTAATAAAATGTACATAAATACAGTAGCCTTTATGTGCTAATATCTACCTGCATTCCACCTAAAATCTCCTTGTGTGCCCCCAAAGGAACATATGTGTCACCACTAATTCCATTACACACCATCACTACACTGGTGTGTAGTGGACTTAGCACAAGCTTTGAGCCCATGGACCTGGTGTGGCCCCTGTTAGCTGTGTGGCCCTGAGGTGTGGCCCTGAGTGAACTTCTCTGGGCTTCAGCGTCCTCACCTTTCAAAGGCGTTATGGTGAGGGGCAGGGTTCAGATGGTAAGGAGTCTGCCTGCAATGCAGGAGACCAGGGTTCGATCACTGGGTTGGGAAGATCCCCTGGAGAAGGGAATGGCAACCCACTCCAGTATTCTTGCCTGGACAATCCCATGGACAGAGGAGCCTGGTGGGCTACAGTCCATGGGGTCACAAAGAGTCGGACACAACCGAGTGACTAACACAGACATGGTGAGGTGTAATGAGAAGCAGTCATCCCAGGCACCTAGAAGCCCTTCTTGTTGTTTTTTCTTGGGCCATATCACACAACTTGTGGGATGTTAGCTCCCTGACCAGCGATGGAACCCAGGCTGCCAATGGAAGATTCCAGGTACTGCAACTAAGAACAGACTCAGCCAAAAATAAAGTTAATTAATAAATTAATTTTTAGAAGGTAAAACTTTCTATAAGATATAGATATAATATACATACACACATGTGATATGCATATTAATATGTAAATAAATGACATTAAAATCATATGGTTGCATAGATATCCTATTTTTTTTACCTCTATGGAGGAAACTATACATGTGAATCCAAAAGAAAGGCAATGCCAAAGAATGCTCAAACTACTGCACAATTGCACTCATCTCACATGCTAGTAAAGTGATGCTTAAAATTCTCCAAGCCAGGTTTCAGCAATATGTGAACCATGAACTTCCAGATGTTCAAGCTGGTTTTAGAAAGGGCAGAGGAACCAGAGATCAAATTGCCAACATCTGTTGGATCATCGAAAAAGCAAGAGAGTTCCAGAAAAACATCTATTTCTGCTTTATTGACTATGCCAAAGCCTTCAACTGTGTGGATCACAATAAACTGTGGAAAATTCTGAAAGAGATGGGAATACCAGACCACCTGACCTGCCTCTTGAGAAACCTGTATGCAGGTCAGGAAGTAACAGAATTGGACATGGAACAACAGACTGGTTCCAAATAGGAAAAGGAGTATGTGAAGGCTATATATTGTCACCCTGCTTATTTAACTTATATGCAGAGTACATCATGAGAAACACTGGGCTGGAGGAAGCACAAGCTGGAATCCAGATTGCCGAGAGAAATATCAGTAACCTCAGATATGCAGATGACACCACCCTTATGGCAGAAAGCAAAGAAGAACTAAAGAGCCTCTTGATGAAAGTGAAAGAGGAGAGTGAAAAAGTTGGCTTAAAGCTCAACATTCAGAAAACTAAGATCATGGCATCCGGTCCCATCACTTCATGGCAAATAGATGGGGAAACAGTGGCGGACTTTATTTTTCTGGGCTCCAAAATCACTGCAGATGGTGATTGCAGCCATGAAATTAAAAGACTCTTACTCCTTGGAAGGAAAGTTATGACCAACCTAGACAGCATATTAAAAAGCAGAGACATTACTTTGTCCACAAAGGTCCATCCAGTCAAGGCTATGGTTTTTCCAGTGGTCATGTATGGATGTGAGAGTTGGACTATAAAGAAAGCTGAGCACAGAAGAATTGATGCTTTTGAACTGTGGTGTTAGAGAAGACTCTTGAGAGTCCCTTGGACTGCAAGGAGATCCAACCAGTCCATCCTAAAGGAGATCAGTCCTGGGTGTTCATTGGAAGGACTGATGCTGAAGCTGAAACTCCAGTACTTTGGTCACCTGATGCAAAAAGCTGACTCACTGGAAAAGACCCTGATGCTGGGAAAGATTGAGGACAGAAGGAGAAGGGGGCGACAGAGGATGAGATGGTTGGATGGCATCACCGACTCGATGGACATGGGTTTGGGTGGACTCCGGGAGTTATTGATGGACAGGGTGGCCTGGCGTGCTGCGGTTCATGGGGTTGCAAAGAGTTAGACACGACTGAGTGACTGAACTGAACTGAACTGAACTGATACATGTGAAACTATAGATGGATGTGAAAGTGTGTATATAGGGTATATACTGCCTGTATATGAAACTATATATTATAGGTTATACAGGATATAATATTTATAAGAAAATATCTCCTACTTTACTCCCTTGTAAAATATATATATGAAACTATATTTGTAATTCCCTGGTAGCTCAGATGGTAAAGAATCCACCTGCAGTGCATGAGACCCAAGTTAGATCCCTGGGTCAGGAAGATACCCTGGAGGAGGGCATGGCAACCCACTCCAATATTCCTGCCTGGTGATGCCTGGTGAATCCCATAGACAGAAGAGCCTGACAGGCTACAGTCCAGAGGGCTGCAAAGAGTCAGACATGACTGAGCAAGTAACACATAGCATAGGAGATATATATACATGAATGTAGGATTTTCTGTTTTCTTCCTTGAATCATGAGGGCAGGACTTGGTTTTGCCCACTGCTAAATCAACAGCGTCTGAAGCATGCCTTCTATGCATCAAAAATGCAGTATTTGCTGAATGATTTATGTTTATAACTAAGCTCTTTATTAGACTAGTTATAAGCATTTCAGTACAGTTTTACTGTTGAATAGAATTTGGGAGACTTCATAATGTTTTCCGAACTTTTGGTCTGTAAAGCCTTAATCTGGCTCTGTATAAAAAATTAGTATTTCCATGTACAGTAAGTTCCCTATATACAAATGATTTCCATTCCAAGAGCACGTTTGTAAGTCTAATTTGTTCATCAGTCCAACAAAGCTAGCCTAGGTACCCAACTAACACAACTGGGTATATAGTATTGTACTATAATAAGTTTATAATACTTTTCACACAAATAATACATAAAAAATACACACACAAAAATAAACTCTAAAAATCTTATAGGACAGTACCTTGAAAAGTACAGTAGCACAGTACAACTGCAGATTGTGGTACTATCTACATCACCACTGCTATTATGTTTGCTTCTGGACATCCTGGGCTTGAAATAAAGACACTGGAGACGGTACTCTACACGGGGCTGTACAGTAAAGGACGCAAAACACAACCACTTATAAAGAACGCCTGCACAAGGCATGTGAAGCTACTTGTGTGACTGGGCATGTGAACACACATTCACATCTTTGAAAGTCACAGCTTGAAGGTTCGTATGTAACCTTCAAGGACTTACTGTGTGTGTGTGTATATACATTTTAAATGTATAAACATAGATGATACATAAATATAAAATATATAGTATAAATATATATATATATATATATATATATATATATATATATATATACAAAGAAAATCCATATACCATCACCACTTTAAATGTGTAAAATTTAGTGGTTTCCACTATATTCACAGGGCTTCCCTTGTGGTTCAGCTAGTAAAGAATCTGCCTGCAATGTGGGAGACCTGGGTTCGATCCCTGGGTTGGGAAGATCCCCTGGAGAAGGGAAAGGCTAACCACTCCAGTATTCTGGCCTGAAGAATTCCATGGACTGTACAGGCTATGGGGTTGCAAAGAGTCGGACACGACTGAGCAACTTTCTCTTTCATTTCTTTTCATCACTTTCACAGATTTATCCAACCATCACCACTGTCTCACATTAGAACATGGCTATCACCCCCAAAAGAAAGCCCCTACATGGAACGGTCACTCCTCGACCCCAGCCCTTGGCAACCACTATTTCATTCCTACTCCTGTGGGTTCGCCTATTCTGGATGCTTCATGTAAATGGACTCACGCAATGACAGCCTGTTGAGCGGGCTTCCCTCACTGAGTGCAAGGTTTTCAAAGTTCAAGGTACTCGGTACCTCGGTGTGGGTGCTTCGTCCCTTTTCATGGCTGAGTCATCTTCCATTGTGTGTGTCGGGTCATCAGTGAAGGGACTCTGGGGTTGCTCCCACGTTTGGGCCGCTGCAAATGATGCTGCTCTCAGTGTTCATGTACACGTGCGGATGCGTGGCTTCCTTCCTCCCGGACCCAGCTAGTGGCACTGCTGGGTCACGTGGCCCCTCTGTTTAACGTTTGAGGAACTGCCAGGTTATTTCCAAAGTGCGCGCCCTCCATCACGGTAACCACTGGTCTGCATGGATCTGACAGACACTGCTGAAAAGGAATCAAAATCGTCCTGCGTGCCCAGGGCCTGAGCAGACAGACTCCATCCTTTCTGGACAAAAACCCCTTCCTCCCTCAGCTGGTGACTGACAGCTCGCCATCGTCCCCTCCCAGCGAGTGCCCTGCAATCTCCAGGCTACAGAGAACTCCTGGCCCAAGATCACACTGCTCCACAGGGCCAGCAGGCATCTGGTGACCAGTACATGCCAGGGCCTGCGGGCTTGTCCTGTGCCCCTGTGTGGGATAACCTCCCGGGCCATCCCAGCCTCAGGGCTCCTGAGCGATGGCACAGGTTCTGAGTGACAGGACTACAGCTCAGCTCAACTCCAGCCCTTCCCCAATCTGGTGCTGTCTTCCCACAGAGCTGCCGTCCACACACCTTCTACTATTTAACGCATTGCCCCAACAGCCATTATTTGATTTCATATCCTGTGGTTCTGGACCATCTGGCCAGTTCTTCTTGGGGCCAATCATACAATGAGTGAGTGGAATATTGATGGATCCATCTAGTGGGACTAAATGATCAAGGAGGGTGGGTAAGGCTGTACATTATTCAGCTTCCTGACCCCGGCCTCAGGTACAATGCAGGCCCTGTGTCAGTGTGTCTGCCGAGCTGAGTGATGAAATTCCTGAGTTCTTCACACTCAGCATCACCTGGACCTACTGTAGACAGCCCATTTCTGAAACATTGACTCTCCAGAAAGATTGACATCCTTTCAACTTTCTGTAATTCTCATTCCTAATGTGTAAAGTGGGGGCAAATAATAGGCCTCCCTCGGAGCATCATAGAAGTTAACTCAGAAAACAGGTCGCTGTGTGTTCAGTCAGCACCTGGGATATAGCAAGGCACCATGAATATTCTGTTATGTTTTCCAAAGCGAGGTCCACCCTTTAGAGTTCATTTTTATGAAAATTCCTAAACTGAGCTTTGTGTACCCAACAGAGAGATGCTCCATGTCCAAGTAAATTTCAGCTCACTTGCTTAGTCTTTCCTCCTAAAGAGGGCTCACTGCTTGTGGTATATCTCATGGCACTGTCGACAGGATTGAATAGATTGGAAAAGACTGCATGTACAACGGGCCTGGCACATAGTAACTGCTGAATACATCTTAGTACTATTATCACTATTTATAACTCTCCATTTGATTTCCCTCTCTTATCTTTGCCCAGCACTGCTAAGATCCACCAGTGTATCTGATCTCCGAAAGTTGACAAAGGCTTGGAAAAATAAAACTTGCAGGGCATGAAGCCAAGAGAAAACACACGTGGTTAACTGTCCATTAATCTCTGTCAGTCTGTAGATGCAGACCTCAGACACGGGGAGGAAAGAAGAGACTATTTTTCTCTTAGCCACATGTTTTATATTAGAGATCTAGTAACTAATAAAAGTGCTCCCTAGAGGGGAGAGAAACAGGAGTGTCATTCAGCTGATAGGTAAATACAAGCAAATTTTTTAAAAAAAATCAGATCTGCTATTGAATTCCAAGCAATGTTAAAGACCCAAAATTATACTGTATTTCCTTTTATTTCACTGTCCGTGTTCACAGGGAGAATTTAGCATGGAGGAAATATAATTGAGAAACAGAGGCCGCTAATGATCTTTCCTGACTTAATGATAAACATCACAGTTTATTCTAAATGAATGACCCAAAGTTGACTTTTTTCCTTCTCCTTTTAAATTTTCTGATAACTGTAGTGATGGTGGGAATGAACATCAGATGCCTTGGTTACAGAACACAGTCAAGGGCAGGTCTGGTGCTGGTTGTGGGATGGGGTAGATGATCCTCATGTTAGCAGCCAACCTGAAAATGCATTTTAAAAGATGTGCTAATGCTGAGTTGAATTGCTAGAAAGATATGGTAAATCAAATTAGGAAAATATCAATAGTAGAAATTAGATAGTAGGTGCACAGATATGTTGTGTGAGTTTTTCGACATTTCTGTACGTTTAACATTTTTGTCATAAAATGTTGTATATGAAAGTTCTGGTGCAGTAACCACATCTCCTCTTAATAATTTGTTGTAACAAATTCCCACTACTCACCTGGCTGGATAAATCAGCAAGTTTTGTAAACACCAAGTCATGGGGATGCATGTGGCAAGGTTTTGGAACAGAAGATTAAATTTAGAAGGTTGCATACTGCCCTGTTTAGGGGTGGAGGATACTGATGTCTGCAACTTACTCTAAAGTGTATCCAAAAGATCAGCTGAATGGATGGAGAGATGGCTGCACTCCTAGAGTCGAATGAGAGGGGAGTGCTGTTGTTGGTGATTTAATTTTGCTGATACTGCCGTTAAGTCATAGAGAGAGGAAAAGAAAGTTTACCAGCCTGCCATGGTGATTAAGGAGTCAGGAGCACACACCCGGGTTTTCACCTTGACCTTCCTATCTGTATATGCAAGCATGTGTCTTAAAACTTACGTGTGTCTGAACAAATGTGTTCACCTTTTTTAAAGTAGATATATATAAGTATCCATATATATATGTATACATACACATTATGCAGGTATGTTCTGCTTCCCCTCCTTAAATGGGAACATTCTATTTCTGCAGTTCTGCACCTTGGATCTTAACCATACATTTCTGGTAATGGTCCTCATTCTTTTGAATGCCTGCACGTATCACCCTGTGTGGATGGAGCCCCACTTATGCTATCATGTTGCAACTCATGTAGGTTGCTTCTAGTCTTTGGCTGTGAGAAATATGTCACATGGATGTCATTCACACAAGGGAAAATCTAAGACAGCGTCCTCTTTCAGGGTCAAATGGTGGGCACACTTCAAAAATTGTGATGGTTTCAGCCTAATTGCATTCATTATGGGTTGCAGCGTGGCTCAGATGATAAAGAATCTGCCTGCAAGGCAGGAGACCAAGGTTTGATCCCTGGGTCTGGAAAATCCCCTGGAGAAGGGAAAGGCTACCCACTCCAGTATTCTTCTCTGGATAAAGAAGCCTGGAGGGCTACAGTCTATGGGGTCACAAAGAGTGGGACACAGCTGAACAACTAACACATACATGGGTTGCAGCATTAATGGACACATCCATCAGTGATGTGTGAGAGCAGGCAAGATTTTCAGTTGGTTGCCCAAGAGATCCTGGTACATAGAAAAGTTTGAGAGCTGTGATTTTGGGGGCCTGAGGGAAATGATTCTTTTTGAACCTCATAGTATTTATTTTTATCCAAGTCAACAAAAAACCAGTTAGAGCCATCAGAAACAAAGAATGGAAACTTTCCTGGGAAAATCCAAGAGGACAGATGCCTCTGGACTAGTTGGACCTCGGACCAGGATTGCTATAGGGATGTTTGTGTCCTAGTCTTATCTCAGTGGTACCCAGACATGTCTGCTGCAGTTCAGACCTGAGCCTCATCACTTCTTTGTCCACGTGATGGCAAAGCCACTCACTTCTCTCCTGTTTTCAAGTCTTCAAGTCAGATTGAGCTGACAATCTCTGAGTTCCATTTCCTGATTCTCAGAGGAGGAACTGTGGTCCAGCTTAGGTAAAACATTCCTTCCTGGTTCCATCAGCAGTTGTCTAGATGACAACTCATATTATCCCAACACGATTATTGATCACGTGCTGTTGCATCCATATGGTTGAGGGATCTGTTTCAAGGAAGAGGGACGGCTGGATAGACATTGCAGTTGGCAGTGTGCTTCACATTTATTTTCTCCATATTACCTGAAAAACTTGTAAAATAGGATAATTATAGGTTTTCCTGAGAGTACTTGGCATAGAAGCTGGCATACGGTAAATATTCAAAACTGAGAGCAATTATTCATCAGAGCTCAGAGAACCTTTTGATTAAAATAGTATAATTAGCACTTGTATACAATTGCCTCATGAATGTAGAATATTCCAGTTATCTATTACTGAATAAAAAGCTACTCCCAAAGTCTAGTGGTTAAAAAACAAAAAAACATGCATTTGTTTTTCTCATGACTTTGCAATTTGAGTGGAAGATGGTTGGACTGAATTGTCTCAGCTCTACACAGTATTGGCTGTCACAACTCAATCAGGGCTGGAGAATCCATTTCCAAGAGCCTCGCTCACCCTATATGGGTGGAATGTGGTCTTGGCTCTTGATTGGGAGCTCTACAAGGCTTATTGGCTGCTGGTCTCTCTGCAAGAGTTTATTGAGCTTCCTTAGAGCATGGTGGTCTTGTGGTAGATTGACCTATGATAAGGTGGTTGCTTCCCCCAGAGAGAGTGTTCCAAGTTGCAAGGCTTCCTACCATGAAGTCCTAGAAGTCTCATTATTTCTACCATATTTATGGATAAAGCCAATCAATAAGGCTAGCTTATATTCAAGAGAAAGGGACTTTAATTCCATCACTCAATGGGAGGAGTAGCAAAGAATTTTCAGTCATCCCTTATCTATCCCGCATGGACCAAGAAGTGATGTGAGTGCTAGGCTATAGTCTTTCTACATTTGGGCACTTATTTAAGTCAGTGCATTTCAAAATCTTCCTGTCTTCCATGCACAGATGTAAAATTCGGCCCCTGCCTTCAGAAGCTTAGGTAATTGGGGAGACAAAGCATACCCACTTGAAAAGATCTTTTGTTGCACACGCTATCAGTTCAGCTCAGTTCAGTCACTCAGTCTTGTCTGACTCTTTGCGACTTCATGGACTGCAGCATGCCAGGCTTCCCTGTCCATCACCAACTCCTGGAGCTTTCTCAAACTCATGTCCATCGAGTTTGTGATGCCATCCAACCATCTCATCCTCTGTTGTCCCCTTCTCCTCCTGCCTTCAATCTTTCCCAGCATCCAGATCTTTTCTAATGAGTCAGTTCTTCGAATCAGGTGGCCAAAGTATTGGAGTTTCAGCTTCAGCATCTGTCCTCCCAATGAATATTTAGGACTGATCTCCTTTAGGATGAACTGGTTGGCTCTCCTTGCAGTCCAAGGGACTCTCAAGTCTTCTCCAGCACCACAGTTCAAAAGCATTAATGCTTTGGCGCTCAGCTTTCTTTATAGCCCAACTCACATCCATATATGACAACTGGAAAAAACAAAGCTTTGACTAGATGGACCTTTGTTGGTGTGTGAGATGAGTGCAAGCGTGCAGTAGTCTGAATATTCTTTGGCATTGTCTTTCTTTGGAATTGGAAAGAAAAGTGACCTTTTTCAGTCCTGTGGCCATTGTTGAGTTTTCCAAATTTGCTGGCATACTGACTGCAGCACTTTAACAACATCATCTTTTAGGATTTGAAATAGCTCCACTGGAATTCCATCACCTCCACTAACTGTGTTCGTAGTGATGCTTCCTAAGGCCCACTTGACTTCGCATTCCAGGATGTCTGGCTCTAGGTACACATGCTATAAATGCAGATTAATCCGGACCAGAAGTGCAGAGCCAGAAGGCGGAGATTCTCAGCGTCAGAGTGCATTCAGGAAGTCCAGAGCAGGTCTGTTAAAATATGAGTTCCTGGGTCCCACAGTTGAAGTTTTCCTTCTGTAGATATGGGGTCTGGGTCCATGCAGCTTCACTGAACAAATTATTTATCTTTTTGAAAAGGTCATGTATGTTTAGTGTGAAGATTCATCAGGACTAGAAAATACAGAATGAAAAGTAAGCTTCCCTCTTATCTGCCCCTGATCCTCACTAGTGAGCTCCCATTCCCAGAACATACATGCGTGTTTTTAAAAAAGTAGATGTGAGTATATGCAAGCCTGTGTCAATAAAACATTTGTGTGCATAACCAATATATATAAATATGTTTGATCTTCTTTGTGAGAGTAGCTATATGTGTCCATATGTATATATCTGTATCTGCACATAAATACATGCACATATATCCTATTTCCCTCCTCAAATGGCAACGTTCTATTTCTGTAGTTCCCCACCTTGGATCTTTCATGTAACCATACATTTCTGGGAATGTTCCTTTCTCTTTTGAATGCCTGTGCCATACTGTCCTATGTGGATGAATCACTTATGTTATTATGCCACAGGCAATGTAGGTTGCTTCCAGTCTGTGACTATGAGAAATATGCCACATGGATGTCATTCACATATGGGCAAGTCTTCCTAAGACAGGGTCCTCTTTCAGGACCAAATATATGTGCATATTAAAATTGTGATCATTTGAGATTAATTGCACTTCCTATGGCTTGCAGCATTAATGGACACTTCCATCAGTGATGTGGGTGAGTAAACCAGATTTTATTTTTTGATTGACATCTAATTGATTTACAATGTTGTGTTAGTTTCCGGCATACAGCAAAGTGATTTCAGTTACACATACACCTGTATCTATTTTTTTCTCTTTCTTTTCAGATTCTTTTCCCTTATCGGTTATTACAAAATATTGAGTAGAGCGCCCTGTGTTCTACAGTAGGACCTTGTTAGTTATCTTTTTATAAATAGCAGTGTGCATATGTCAGTAAGACTTTTAAGCAGCTGCCTGGGAGATCCTGAGGCACAGAAAAGTTTGAGAGCTGTGATGCTTAGGACAAAGTACTGCTATCAGCTTGTGAAAGTCATAGCCGAGGAAAAGTAGAGAAGGCTGCTTCGCAGGTAGGTGGTGAAGAAAGAGAGGTCGTAGTCTAGCATAGTCGAGTAGGGAGGGCCAGCTCTGGGATGTCACACGTGATCCAAGTAAAACATTTCTGTTTGCCTTCCCAGGACCGGGGCTTTGGCGTGGGCGTGAGGCGGGATTGCCCAGGGATTCGCCCACCTGTTGGGACATCCCTCCCTCTGAGCGGAGCAGCCAGGACCACAGTGCCCTTTTAATCCTTGGATTGTTCCAGCCACTGAGCTGCTTCAGTGTCACCAGAACAAAAACAAGGGGTCATAGCAGTTTCAACTGCCTGCCAGGGACAGACCAGGGCTTTGTTCAAAGTCACAGGTGGCACATCCCAGGGGGAAGTGACTACCACTCTTTCAGACTAAAAAAGATGTCTTTTATTTTCAGATGAAATGCTGTGATATCTGGACTTGGCTTCAAAATAACCCATGGGGTTGATGGAGTGAGAAGGGGTAGAGATAACATGAGGTTGAACTTCAGCTGCTGATTACTGATGCTGTATGATACAGACAAGGATTCATTATATTCCTAAATATATACACACACATACACACATACATGCATATGGGCTTCCCAAGTGACACGGTGGTAAAGAATCCACCTGTTAATGCGTGAGACATAGGAGACATGGCTTCAATCCCTGGGTCAGGAAGATCCCCTGGAGTAGGAGATGGCAACCCCCTTCAGTATTCCTGCCTGGAAAATTCCATGGACAGAGGAGCCTGGCAGGCAACAGTCCATGGGGTCGCAAAAGAGTCAGACATGACTGAGCATGTGTGTGTGTGTGTGTATACACATACACACATATATATAATTTCCTATAATCAAAGATTTCAATCAACATTTCTGCTTAAGATACAGAGATGACGAAATGCACTCAGATGCCTTCATCTAGTTCATGAAAACATTTCAGCAGCAGCTGCAAATTTAAAGGACCCACATCCAACAGAGTTGAAAGCACCTTTTCCATGCCATGGGTCCCCCCCAATTTCCAGAATCCTCCCCCCTCTTTCATTTCCTAAAGACAAAAAATTGAAAAAACTCTCCTGACAGTCTCCAGATCTTTTGAATTGGCTATAAAATATTTCAAGGTCTCAGAGTAATTTAATGCCCTATGAAAGTGAAATAAATTGTGTACAAATAATTCAATAAGCTCAGGGAAGTGGGAAAAAAAAAAAACATTAAGCATGTCACAGATGGCACCTCCAGGCAGTTTATCAAAGCAAGTTTCATAATTTAACAAAATCATCTTGGCATCACACACAAAAGCCCTCCTGTTTGATCCCTTAATAACACTGCTTAGCACTTTCTGGGGAACTGGCTTCTAGCACCCGCGCTGTTTCCAAGCATTAGCTAATCAATCATCAAAAGATATTTTCCACGCAGGCAGGCAGGACTCGGAATGCTCACTTGATCCCCACGGAAGCGGCCATGGAGGCTAAGAGGATTTTTCAAGGTCACGTGGGGGGCAGAGGTCACAGCTGGGGTTGCAACTAATGAGTTTCTGGTTTCTTCTGTGCTCCCGACAGCGCCCCTGTGACTCTCCTCCTCTTCCGCATTCCACACGTGGCTCCTCCAGCAGGTCCCCAGATTGCTGGCTGGAAGCCTTCTCCAGCTCAGGGCTGGGGTCTTGGTTCAACTGATCCTTCATCTGGGACACCTGCCTGCCCATTGTGACAGATGGGTGGAGTCATCCTGATCTCCCCTGCCCAGGATCTATCGGGAAGTGAACTGTGTGTATTCTCCGGAGAACAGGAAAATTTGCTTTTGGCAAAATATGAAGGAGCCCTTCCCTTGACTTTTGATCAGCTGCTCCCATTTGCTTCAGAAACTGTATTTTTAAATTATAGAAGGAGTACTGTGCACAGGTCGATGATGCTACAGAAAGGCCTCAAGGTAAAAGAAAGATGGGAAATATGTGTGGCTCCTCCCTTTCTGGGAGGGGAGACCTTCCGGCCCCTGCCCCTACCTCTCCAGGCTGGGCTGCACTAGAGACTCATTTCTTTCTCTTTCTTTTTTTTCTTTTGCTTAAGAAATATTTTAGATTAAAAATATTTTTTATCAGAGTATAGTTTATTCACAATGTTGTGTTAGTTTCAGGAGTATAGCAAAGTGAATCAGTTATATATACAATGTTATATATGCAATAAATATATACTCTTTTTCAGATTCTTTCCCCCTGTAAGTTATTGCAGAGTATTCAGTAAAGTTCCCTGTGCTATACCATAGGTCCTTATTAGTTATCTATTTTTTTATGTAGTAACATGTATATGGTAATCCTCATCTTTTAATTTACCACTTACCCCCACATTTCCCCTTTGGTAACCATAAGTTGGATTCTGGGATCTGTGAGTTTTGGGTAAAAATAGTTCATTTGTGCCAATGCAACCATTATGAAGAACACTATGGAGGTTCCTTAAAAAGTTAAAAGTAGAATTATCATATGAGCCAGCAATCCTACTCCTGGGCATATACCTGGAGAAAACTATAATTTGAAAAGATATATACACTCCAGTGTTTATTGCAGCACTGTTTACAATAGCCAAGACATGGTAGCAACCTAAATATCCATGAACAAATGAATGGATAAAGAAGATATGGTACATATACCCAATGGAATATTAGTCATAAAAAAGAATGCCATTTACAGCAACAAGAATGGAGCCAGAGATTATCATACTAAGAGAAATAAGTCAAAGAAAGATAAATATCATATCACTTTTCTGTGGAATCTAGTAGACATTCATTTCTAAGGAGAGGATGCAGAAGGGACAAGCAGTGTCCCTTGTGGAGGCACTGCAGGTGTCAAAGGTGACATCTTCAGGGTACCAGGTGGATGTCCTGTATCCCTGATGTGATGCAAAGAGGAGGACCCAACGTCTCTGCAGCATTCTGCCCACATCCAGTCTCATCATGAAAAAGCCATCTCCCAAACCCAAATTGAGGGATTCCTTATAACATTCGTGATCAACGCTCCTCTACACCATCAGCAAAGTTTCTGGAAAAGGAGGAAAGAGTCAAATGCCCACAGATGTGAGAAGAGAGTGAGGGGATCCAAGGGTTGCATCTGTTGTGGGACCTGGATGGGATGCTGGGGCAGAAGAGGGACATTAGTGAAGACAGTGATGATGTTTGAGCAGAGTGTGGAGTCCAGGCCACAGGAATGTCCTGGGGTTGGCATTTTAGCTTTGACAGATGTGCCCGGTAATGAGAGATGCCAGCCTGGGGGAAAACGGGTCTGAGTGAGGGACACACAGGAACCCTCTGTAATACTTTTTTTGCATGTTGTAAAAGTCACATATTATAAAACATACTATCTTAACCCTATTTAACAGTACATTTCAATGGCATTGAGTCCATTCACATGGTTGTGCAACTCTCACCATCATCCATCTCCTGAATTTTTCACTTTCCTAACTGAAACTTTGTCCTGATTAAACACTAAGTCCCAGTTGCCTCTTCCCACCCTCCCACACTCCCTGGTCCCTGGCATCTACTAATGTACTTTCTGACTCTGTAAATCTGACTATTCTACATACCTCATGTAAGTGGAAGGTATGTGGAATCTAGAAAAACAGGGCAAATGAGCCTATTTGCAAAGCAGAAATAGAGACAGAGATGTAGAGAACAAATGTGTGGACATGAAGTGGGGAAAGAGTGTGTAGGATAAACTGGGAAATTAAGGTTGACATATATACACTACTCTGTATAAACAGATAACAAATGAGAACTTACTGTATAGCACAATGGGGAGGAAAAAAAGAAGGTACAATCTTCTTGCTACTTTCTACAAAATGAGAACACTTTCATTTTTAGGGCAGTTTTAGGTTCCTAGCCTCTCTGTATTATCTTTATAAATGTTCTGTAAATCAAAAACTTTCGGAATGAAACATTTATCTTAGAATAAATGAAAGGTTAAAAATCTCCCATCTTCTCCTTGGTGTCAGTAGACAGAGATAACCACTGTCAACAATTTCTGGAATATTCATCCAGAATTCTGTGAAATACATGCTTTTTTTAAAACATTAATCAAGATTGGATTCTATCATACAAGCTTTGATTTCTTGTCTTCATTTCATTCATACCTGGGTGATAATTTTGTAGAGCAATTAAAGCTGTGCTCATTCTTTCAAGTGACTGCAGTGTCATATCTTGCCAGTGTACTTCCATAATTTATTTAGCCAGATCCCAATGGGTATACCGTGGCTTCCCTGTGGCTCAGACGGTAAAGCGTCTGCCGGAAATGCGGGAAACCCGGGTTCGGTCCCTGGGCCGGGAAGATCCCCTGGAGAAGGAAATGGCAACCCAACTCCAGTACTCTTGCTTGGAAAATTCCATGGACAGAGGAGCCTTGTAGGCTACAGTCCATGGGGTCGCAAAGAGTCAGACACGACTGAGCGACTTCACTTCACTTTAACGGGTATACCAGATACTTTTGTTAGTTTTTCCTTTTTCTCTTTTTTTCTATTGTAACAAGACAGCAATACAGATGTGTCCCAGGAAAGTGCTCGGGGCTGGTGCCCTGGGATGACCCAGAAGGATGGGATGGGGAGGGAGGTGGGAGGGGGGTTCAGGATGGGGAACACATGTAAATTCATGGCTGATTCGTGTCAATGTATGGCAAAAACCACTACAATATTGTAAAGTAATTAGCCTCCTACTAACTAAAAATAATTGGGGGGAAAAAAAAAAAACAAGGGGGAAAAGCCTTAGCTTCACTAATCATTGTAAAAGTCCAAATTAAGGTGATATTGATCTCTTGATTGGCAATGATTGAAAAGTTTTGCTATAGCTGTGGCTAGGGAAGGTGTGGGGGACATACACTCTTTGATTCCCACAGGGAGAGTGTGAATTGGTGAAAGCAGTTTGGAAGCAATTTTGGCAACATCCATAGTATGATACCAGCAAGAAATACAGGTAACCGGTGGGAGTTAGTGACCAGAGCACAGGAGAACTTCTGGGAAGTTTACAAAATTCTCTTTATGAGTGTGGTATTGGTTATAAAGGTGTGTTTGCTTTGAGAAAATTCTTTGAGTAGCACATTGATGACTTTGACACTTCCTTGTACGTTACACTTTAATAAAAGGTTAAGATTTGAACAGGTTTCCCTGGAGGCTCAGTGGGTAAAGAGTCGGCCTGCAGTGTGGGAGAACCATGTTCGATCCCTCACTTGGGAAGATCCCCTGGAGTAGGAAATGGCAACCCACTCCAGTATTCTTGCTTGGAGAAGTCCATGGACAGAGGAGCCTAGTGGGCTACTGTCTATGGGGTCACAAAGAGTCGGGCACGACTGAGTGACTAACGTGACGTGACATGTGACCTGTCCCTTTTCCACAAGAAATACTTAGGTAGGGGGTTCCTGGTGGTCCAGTGGTTCAGACTCCCCACTTCCACTGCAGGGGACACGGTTTTGATCCCTGGACAGGGAACTTAGGGTGTGTATGCCACGCAGTGTGGTCAAAACAGTATAAAACAAAAATGCTTAGGATGAAAAGCCTGAGAGGGCCTAGTAATTGTTCTTTCCCTGGATGGACTCTATCTGCAGTACCCATAGAAATAATATACATGTAATCTTCAAAAAAAATCTGCTACCAAAACTAGGACTTTCTTATTAATATGATACTATATTTATTCGAGTAAAATCAAATAGAAATCAAATCAAACAGAATCAGGCCTTTACCTAAGTTTCTGCAAGCAGACTAACAAAATAAATTAAAAAAAAAAATGATAGTTGAGTTTCTTTTTGTTTCCTAATTGCAGATACCTATGAAAAAAAATCCTTAAAAATAATTCTAACATTGGGTTGGGGAGACAAGGAGAGTGATATAAGTTAATATAGTTATTGAGTTAACTTCAATAACTCAGTAAATTTCATCAAGGTTGGTTAACTGACCTTTTATTTGGAGGCATCCAAAGTGAAATCAAACATCCACATTTTCTGAAATCAAACTTGAAATGGGGCGGGACCCTATGGTCCCTGTCCCTCTCCCCACCCATGTCTTCCATCTGTCTTCTGTCTGTAGAAAAACTTTTAGCCAAAGAATAGGTTTAATCAGAGAAGTAAGAAAATGCAGAAGCAAAGAAAAGCAAACAGGACAAAATAATAATAATTTAGCCATTAAACAAAGTCAAGGACATTTAATTCCTTAGCAAGAGGTAGAGATAATATTCTGAGCCACATCTTGGGAGCTGTCTTATTGATTCTGAAACCCTCACCAGGTGGAAGAAGTTAGCTACACGATGACCAGACTGTAGCCATGACATAAGTGGCCACAGTGCTGAGAACTGGCCTCCAGGAAATGGGAACAAACTGACCCTGAAACTGAAGATTAACTACATAAAACAATCAATGCTGGTCAGACCACTCATGACCAATTTCAAGATGACTGGCAAAGCTGACCGTGCTGTTTCTGCATGGAGCCCCCTCCCTCCACCTGTGCACCCCTGAAACTCCCCTTTAAAAGCTTTTGCCCACTGATTGTCAGTGGGGAGTGACCTCTGAACATGAGCCTGCCTTCCCTCCTCCCCACCCTGTTTGCTGGCCTCCAAAATAAAGCAAACTTTCCTTTTCACCAACCTTGCCTCTCAAGTATTAACTTTTGAGGAGCAACTAGCCAGACTCCACTTCCAGTAACAAACTAAGGATCTGGAGAAAGCAGCTATGGGAGTCTGGAAGATCCTTTCCGTCAGTACTTGGTATTAATGTGGGCAATTTACTGCTTTAAGAGTAAAAAGAAGGGACTTCCCAAGTGGTCCAGTGGTTGAGAATCCACTTGCTAATACAGAGGACACAGGTTTGATTTCTGGTCCTGGAAGATTCCACATGCCACAGGGCAAGTAACCCCATGACTACTGAGCCTGAGTGCCTAGAGTGCAACGAGAAGCCCGTGTACCACAACTAGAGAGTAGCCCCCAATCGCGGCTACTAGAGAAAGCCCACACAGCAACAAAAACCCAGTGCAGGCAAAAATAAATAATTGTTTTTACAGTTGTTTTGTTCTAGTTGCTAAGTCATGTCCAGCTCTTTGAAACCCCATGGACTGTAGCACACAGGCTCCTCTGTCCATGGGATTTCCCAGGCAAGAGGGCTAGAGTGGGTTGCCATTACATTCTCCAGAGGATCTTCCCAACCCGGGGATCGAACTTGCATCTCTTGCACAGGCAGGCGGATCCTTTACTGCTGAACCACCAGGGAAGCCCCTTCCCCCTTCAAAAAGAGTAAGAAGCAAATGATGACTCTTCGCCTTGTAGTACAAGCTGAGGGTCTGTCCTAGGCATTGAGGGAAAACATTTAACAGCCTCAATGCCCCCAGAGGGGATGCCAGCTGAACAGGATTGGAAACCAATACCCACAGTGTCCTTATAAAGCCCCCGGGCACTCCCCAGGACAGACCCTGGCCTCAAAGTTATATAAGCACTCACGTTCTAGCAAAAGAAAGACACTGAGACATTGACCTCCTCCGTGCTGACATCACCCATCCTCCACAGCCCCCTCCCTCCCTCAATCAAGACCAACCTTTATTCTGGCCTCTTTTTGATAAAGCAAAGTCCCCTCTGATTTTCCCATATTTTTCTAGGTTCTGTATGTCGCACAAGCCTTTTACATTATTAATAAAAGTTTTGAATTCAGTTACTTTGCTCTGGAGTATGAAAGCTTCTCTTTCAGGGACTTTGAAACACACTAGATGCGAACTTTCCATTAAGGCACTTAGAGAGGAAGTATGACGATTGCCTTCCTTTGAACATCTGGAGTTCTTAAAAATCAAGACCGCCCATGGAACCTGGAATCGTATTTGCACGAAAAGAAAGCGCCAGAGACGATGACTCAAAGAGCTCTCCATTTTAATGTGGTATATTTAAAAGTTTACTTTCTCCAGGCTGTTGCTATGGGAATAATGGTTGTGTAAGGGCCATTGGGGATATATTAGGGTGGGCAAAATAATTTGGGATGTGTGTAGTTTTGTTTTGTTTTTTTTTTTTCAATTTGACCAAGCTATGGGGCATGTGGGATCTTAGTTCCCCTGACCAGGGATCAAACCCATGACCTCTGCATTGGAAGCACTGAGTTTTAACCACTGGACAGCCAGGGAAGTTCCTGGAATTGTTTTTAAGGCTGTGTGCATTTGAGAGGAGCAGGTAGGAGATGGAAAGGAAGGGAAGGGATGAACGCCTTCAAATTGTTCCATTGGCTTGAATTATACGCCCAGAGATAAATTTGCAAAGATCTCCGTATTAGATAAAGTGTATTCTGATGAGTTAATGATGGTATTCATTGCCCCTAAATGGAATTATTCTCATTTCAAACATTTATGAAAGTCAGTTAAGATACTGACTTTTCTTCCTGGTCTATGGCACACAGCAGTGCAACGATGCAAATTAGTTTGGGGTGAATGACCAGTTTGCTTTCTGTCTAGGGAGAGATTCCAGGGGAGCAGGGCACAATTAATAATTCAAAATAATGGAATCTGGGTTAAGCTAAATTCCTGTGTCTACCAATTGTTTTCCTGGGTGTTCTGGCTGATGATGTCTTCCTTCACTGAAAACCACGTGACAACTTGTCCTGGAATGAACATCCCTGGTTTGACTTCTGGTTCCATCAACAACTGGCTGGAAGGCTTTATCTGGGTCACTGGCCCTCTCTGTGGCTCACCTTCCTCCCAAGGTGTAAAAGCACCTGTATTTCAGAGGACCAGATTGAGGGCTGCATTGATGGGGTATGGTCAGTGCTTAGGACCAACCAAACACATAGTAGGTGCTCGCAAGTTAGGAATTCTTCTCACTGAATCCTATTATTACACCTGTTTCTTAGACTGGGAGACAAAGCCACCCAGCTTGGGACTGTCAGGGGTGGGACTTGAACCTCTGCCTTTAGAGCCTGGACCCTTCTCCCTCTCTCTCCCCAACAAGTATTCCAGCAGCAGTAACTGGGACTGGTCACTTCCTGGGCACTTGCCTTTTTGTTAGGTCATTTGATCCTCATAATACCCTAGTGAAGGCCTTCCCTGGTGGTCCAGAGGTTAAGAATCTGTCTTGCAGTGTCGGGGAAGTGGGTTTGATTCCTGGTCATGGAACTAAGATCACACAGGCCTCAGGGCAACTAAGCCTTTGTACTGTAACTAGAGTCTGTGCTACAAAGAAAGATTCCCCATGATGCAATGAAGACCTGATGCAGCCAAATAAATAAATATTAAGGAAAATAATTTCCTGGTGAGGCATAATTATCTCCAATTAACAGATGGGGGGACATCTTTAGGAAAGTCTCTTGACTAGTCCAAGATGTCAACCCAGAAAGAGGTAGATGACAGCTCAAGGTATGCACGAGATGGTTTTTCTCTGACCCCTCAAGTGCCTTCAGGAAGGGTTGCACCAACTTCAGATTGAAAAAGCGTTTTGGCTATTTGATGGGGTGCAGATGGAGGGCAGGGAAAATGAGAGCCCAAATCAAGTCCAAAGTGTGCGCTGCCAAAGTTCTGGGCCAGTTAGAGCAAATGATAGACTTTTAATCAATTTGACAATCAAAGATTCTTGCAGGAATCAGTCTTGAATTACTTTGTAAATTACTAACTGTCTAGGCCATTAAGAGTCTGATGACTTTAAGATCCATCTTCCACACTGCTCTGTTGCCAGCTTTCTATGCCATCCTCCCTAGTTTCTTTCCTTGTCTTCAATTGCTACAATCAAAAGCCATTCATTGTGCAGCTAAAGCACATAATTTTGCTTGCTTCAGCTTTTCATTCAGAACCTATGACCCCCTTAGAATCTCTGCTTTCTCGAGCATCACCCTCTGGATCTCACCGCACCTCGTGAGGCAGGACTCTCTTTGGAAACCAGTGCTGGAGGTGTCAACTCATGACACCAAGTCATTTATTAAATCAGAGACCAGATTGCAGACTCAGATTTCATTGCCTCTTTACAGCCTTGGCTTGGCCGGGGTTCTGGGCACAGTGGGGGGAGTCACCCCACAGATGGGAGGAGTGGTTTTGCTTCTCTGAAAAGTCATTCTACCAGAACAAAACCAAGGTGTGCCCTTAAGCTGAAGCTGGATCTTAACTAAAAGGAGGGATCCTTCTTTCAGGCACTGTTGCCGATTTTACAGGACTCCTAACTCAGCTTTTAGAGCAGGGGTTACAAATGCAAATGCTCCCAAGTACAGCTTGGTGACATGAGAGGTTACAGCACAGGCTGAACGGCCCATGGCTGGGAGAGGTGAGGACTGTGGCAAGTGGGAGGGCACGTGCTCGGTCAGTAAGGGCAGCCACTGCCCGGCTCCAGCAAGGCTGCCTTCAGGCGAGAATGTTGACTCTAGACAGCATCATGTCCCAGGTTTATTGGAAACCACAGACGTGAATGCTCATGTCACATCACCAGACCTGGGAAGAACTAGAAGTATGTGTTTATTAAATAACTCCTGATGGTTTAACGGGCTTCCCTGATAGCTCAGTTGGTCAAGAATCCACCTGCAATGCAGGAAACCCCAGTTCAATTCCTGGGTCGGGAAGATCTGCTGGAAAAGGCTACCCACTCCAGTATTCTTGGGCTTCCCTGGTGGCTCAGCTGGTAAAGAATCTGCCTGCAATGTGGGAGACCTGGGTTCGATCCCTGGATTGGGAAGATCCCCTGGAGAAGGGAATGGGTACCCACTCCAGTATTCTGGCCTAGAGAATTCCATGGACTGTATAGTCCTTGGGGTCGAAAAGAGTCAGACACGACTGAGCGACTTTCACTTCACTTCACCTGATAGCTCAGTTGGTAAAGAATCTGCCTGCAATGCAGGAGACCCCAGTTCGATTCCTGGGTCTGGAAGATCTGCTGGAGAAGGGATAGGCTACCCACTCCAGTATTCTTGGGCTTCCCTTGTGGCTCAGCTGATAAAGAATCTGCCTGCAATGTGGGAGACCTGGGTTTAAGGCATAACAAATGCCTTCTATCTATCTGAAGACCATATTTGTACCCAACCATTTTGCTGGCATTTCTTGGTTCATTGTTGAGCATCTCCTGTGGTCCAAATACTACATCCTGCATTAGGGGAGAGATGGTGGATGAGACATCTCAGAGGAACAATCAGTTCTTGGACTTTCAATCTCCTCACAAGCACAGTTTTGATCCTTTTGTGACTGGCTTATTTCCCCTTGGCATCGTGTCCTCTAGGTTTGCCCATGTTAGAGCATGGGTCAGAATTCTCTTCCTTTTTAAAGTAAAACAAATTTTTCTTTACAATGTATTGCTGTATAGTTCCTTTGGGGCTTTCCAGGTGGCTCAGTGGTAAAGAAACTGCCTGCAATGCAGGACACCCAGGTTCGATCCCAGGGTTGGGAAGCTCCCCTGGAGGAGGGCATGGCTACCCACTCCAGTATTCATTCTTGCCTGGAGAATCCCATGGACAGAGGAGCCTGGCAGGCTACAGTCCATAGGGTCACAGAGTCAGACTTGACTGAAGCGACTTAGCACGCATAGTTGCTTTACAAAGTTGTGTTAGTTTCTGCTGTAAAGTGAAGTGAATCAGCTATATATGGACATATTTCCACTCCCTCTTGAGCCTCCTACTGCCTGCATCCGACCCATCTAGATCACCTCAAAGCATAGAGCTGAGGTCCCTGTTCTGTAAGCAGGTTCCTCCTAGCTATCAATTTTACATATGGTAGTGTATATATGCTAATCTCAATCTCCCCATTTATCCCCACCCCCAACACCATTCTCTCCCAATTCATCCCCGTCCATTCTCTGCATCTGCATCTCTAAAACTCTTTTCCTTTTTAAGGCTGAATAGTACATCCTTGCACGTATACGTCACATTTTCTTCATCTGTTCACCTCTTGGAAGACATTTAAATTGCTTCCTCCTCTGAGCTATTGTGAATTAATATTACTCTGAACATGCGATGCAAATATCTCCTCTAGACCCTGCTTTCAGTTCAGTCTCTATTCAGAAGTGGAATTTCTGGATCTTATGGTAATTCTATTTACTTTTTGGGGGGACCCCTATATAGTGTTTTCCATGGTGGCTACACTATTGTTCTGTTCCCCTTTGGATGGAGACATGAAACAGTAATATTTGCCCCAGGGAACACAGCCATCCAGGAAGCTGCACAGAATCATGGATAATTTAAGAGCATGGACCCCGGAGAGGACCACCCAGGTTCCTATCCCTACTGGTTACCCAGGCCTGAGCTGTTATTTAAACTCTCTCTGATTTTGTGTCCTCAGCCACAGAATGGAGTTTTACAGTTCCTGGTTACAGGGTCGTAAGGAGGGTTAGAAACCCAAGCACTATAAACTGCCTGGTGCATTGCAAGATCTACAGAAATCTGTGTTCAATAAAATACATCCCGCTCTTGCAAAAATTTCCGTGTATTTTAAGAGAAGCTGGAAATTTGGATTTTTTTATGTGACATCCCCTATTTGTAAAATGTTGGTAAATAGTTCAGATTCAGCATAAAATAACAAGTCAGAGATGTGTCTGTGGGCCAGAAGTGGCCCAGGGCTATCTGTGTGGCTTTCCAATAACCAGTGATGTACTTCAGCTGCTATGTTAGAAATCCGGAAGGCTGCATGGAGGAGGAGGCATTTACACTTAATTATAATACAAGCACCATTGTGATGGGAAAAGCTGGGAGTGGTGGAGCTGCTGTGGGCAAGGATCCAAGAGGTGAGAGGGTGGCTTGCACAAACTTTAGGTCTGGGGCACTTTCCTGGTGGTTCAGTGGCAAAGACTCAACTCCAAATGCAGGAGGCCTAGGTTCAGTCCCTGGTCAGGAACTAGATCCTACATGCTGCAACTGAGACCTAGTACAGCCAAATGAATAAATATTTAAAAAAAAAAAAAAAAAAACTTCAGATCTGGCTGGAGCTGGGAGAGCATTCAGGGAAGAAGTTCACTGGTCTCAACACAACCCCCGATTTTTAATGACACAACCTTTGATAGTAAATGAAATGACTACCTTTCTACTTGTTCATCACCTTGGCAGCTAACCTTCAGGCTTGTGACCTCCAATTGTAGGAAGTATTTTCTGTATCTCCCCTGCAAGTGTCCTCGTTATAACTGGTCAGCGTTCTGTGTCTTATTAACAGGAACACATATTCTTACAATAAAAGTAGATGAGGGAACTTCCCTGGTGGTTCAGTGGTTAAGAATCCACCTTCCAATGCAGGAGATGTGGGTTCGATCATTTTGGGGGGAACTGAGATCCCATAAACTACGGGGCAACTAAGCCCATGCTCCGCAACAAGAACAGCCCAAGAGCTGCAACGAAGACCCAGCAAAGTCAAAATTAAATAAAATTTTTAAAAAAGTAGATGAAACCATTATGTCATAGGGCACTCCTACTGGAAAAGAAAACTCAATGACCAGGGACTGAGATGGGGGAGCCTACTCCTCATATTACTGAAAGTGAAGGAAAATGTTAGTCGCTCAGTCATGTCCGATTCCTTAAGATCCCACGGACTGTAGCCCACCAGGCTCCTCTGCCCATGGAATTCTCCAGGCAAGAACACTGGAGTAGGTTGCCATCCCCTTCTCCAGGGGATCTTCCTGACCCAGGGATCAAACCCAGGTCTCCTGCATTGCAGGCGGATTCTTTACTGACTGAGCCACCAGGGAAGCTGTATTATTGGCTCTTATTTAAATTACAGAATTGCAATGACATCTCTCCTCCCCGTGGGCTCTGGTGGCACCAGTGGTAAAGAGCCCAACTGCCAATGCAGGAGACATAAGAGATGCAGGTTTGATCTCTGGATTGGGAAGATCCCCTGGAGGAGGGCATGGCAACCCACTCCAGTACTCTTGCCTGGAGAATCCCAGGGACAGAGGAGCCTGGCGGGCTATCTTCCATAGGGTCGCAAAGAGTCACACATGACTGAAGTGACTTAGCACACACACATGCACTCTCCTCCCCGCAGACACATTCACGAGTGGTTTCATTGCAAGTATCCATGGACTTTTAAATTATGGAAGCTTTTCTGCTGTTTCTTCTGATCCAGAGCTGCCATCCCTCCTTCCCCATTAAGGCCCCCTTCCAGACCATTGTTCTTACACCCACAGGACAGAGGACCCAGGAGAGCACACATCTTCTCCATCCTGTTTGATATTTTTAATATAAGATGTTTTCATTCTGAATACAAAGGCCATCCTGAAGTTCAGAATTGGCAAATCAGAAACTCAGATAACTCACTGAGTCTAGTCTTTCCCTTATTTTACCCCCTAAAACATTTTGTAAATGCCTGGACATATAAAGGAAGCAAGTTAATCCTTCGGGAGGTACATCCATGTCACTGAATGAAATTTCTAGTCTCTTTCTTCTGAGCTCTGATCCATTTATGACCAGACCACGAAGTATGTCTATTCAGCCGTTAGTGGACATTGGTTTCCAGTTTGGGGCCACTGTGAATAAAACTGCTTTGACATTCATATGTAAGTCTTTGTGGAGACATATGTTTTCATTTCTCTTGGGGTAAATACTTAGGAGCAGAACTAGTAGATGGTATGATAAGTATATGTTTAACTTTTTAAGAACTTGCCAAGCAATTTCTCAGAGTAGTTTTATGGGTTGAATCAGGTCCCCTCAAGAATTCACATGGAAGTCCTGACCTTCAGGGTGGGGTAGACTCATAGTATGACTCACAATATAACTGTATTGAGGGTGGGTTGTTTTTCTTAATATATATATTTTTAAATGGACCATTTTCTAATTTTTTATGGAATCAGTTACAGTATTGCTTCTGTTGTTTATGTTCTGGGGTTTTGGCCCTGAGGCATGTGGGATCTTAGTTCCCCAACCAGGGATCAAACCCACACCCTCTGCATTGAAAAGCGAAGTCTTAACCACTGGACCACCAGGAAAATCTAGAGGTGGGGCCTTCACAAAGGTAATGAAGCTCAAATGAGGGTTATATGGGGGGCCCTAATCCAACATGCCGGGGGTCCTAGTGACAGGAGGGGTTTGGACACTGACACGTCCAGAGAGAACATGACCTGGAGATATGGGGAGAGAAGGTGGCCGTCTCAACGTCAAAGAGAGAGGCCTTGACCTGATCCCTCTCTCAATGCCTTTGGAAGGAATCAACTCGGCTGACCCCTCCATCTTGGACCTCCGGCCTCCAGAATGGTGAGAAAGTACATTTCTGTTGCTTAAACGGTTGTTTAAACTGCTCTGTCCTGACTTCCCTGGTGGTCCAGGGCTTAAGACTCCCCCTTCCAATGCAGGGGATGCGGGTTCGACCCCTAGTCAGGGAGCTAAGATCTCACATGCCTCAGGGCCCAAAAAACCCAGAACATAAAACAGAAGCCATATTGTAACAAGGGCTTCCTGCACTGGCAGGCGGATTCTTTACCTGCTAAGCCATTGCTTGCATGTGCAGATGGGGCAAATTCTGGACTAGATACAAAAACACCAAAACCCCAACTGCAACCCCTGAAGAGCCTGGAGCAAAAGTAGGTTCTGGCACACAATACCACCTCAGGGGTGGGCAAACTCCTGAGTCATTCATCCTGCTTGAGCCCTGGACACACCCCTACCCTCACCCCATAAGGAACCAGCTCCCCCAACTCCTCAGCAAGCAACGAGGGAACCTGTGGTTTGTTCTTGCTCCCCCTGCTGCAGCCGGAACCCCAATAAAGCCTTGTCTGAATGTCTTGTCTGGCCCAGTCCATTTCTACAGATTAAGGCGGCCAAGAACCCTGGTGGGTGACAATTACAGAGCCTGACTGAAAAATCTGGCAAATCTTTGAGGGATTTTCACCCATGTGAACCCTGGCTGGATGCGGGACTTGTGGAGACTAGAACCTGGGTCTGTGGGCCCAGTGTAACTCAGGGACCTGCTAGGAGAGAGTAGGTCCCTCCCAGGGGTCCTGGGCCCCTAACAGGCCAACTCAGGGCCCTATTGTTTTCCTGGCTGTGATTAGGAGCCACTGCCTGGATCAAAGGAACCCTGACCATGCCAGTAAGCCAAGGAGGCAGGCAGCCTTGTTGAGAGAGGAGGTGCTAAATAAAGCATCAGGAGGTTGTATCTTTCTTCTCTTTCCTGTGGTGACTGGCCTGTTGCGGGGGTGGAGAAAGTCAGAACAAGGGCGTTGAGTGCCATTCAGACAGGAAGGGCCCAGGCTGTGTTTGAAAGAGCAAGCCCTTTCCACAACATCTGACTCCAAACAGAACAAGGGCAACACTGCCTTTTTCTTCAATACACCCACCCACACAAACACTCAGAGATACACACAGACACACACAAACACAGACACATGCACACACACAAAAGACATGGATAGGACTTCCCTGGTGGTGCAGTGGTTAAGAATTCACCTGCCAAGGCAAGGAGACACCGGTTCAATCCCTGGCCTGGGAAGATCCCACATGCCCTGGAACAACTAACCCCACTAAGCCCTTGTGCCACAACTACTAAGCCCCAGCACCTAGAGCCTGTTCTCCGCAACGAGAGAATCCACTGAAATGAGAAGCCTGTGCGCTGCAACAAAGAGTAGCCCCCGCTCACTGCAACTGGAGGAAGTCCCCATGCAGCAATGAAGACCCAGCACAGCCAAAAATAAATAAGTAATAATATATATTTTTTTAATTTTTAAAAAGTCACATGTATAGACACACATACAGAGCAGACATATAGACACACACTCCTTCCCAGGGCCTCTGGAACAAATCTTGGAGATGAACTCAAGACTGCAGAGTAAGAAAACACAGTTGCTACACACTTCTATATATAAAATAGATAACCAACAAGGACCCTCTGTATGGCACAGGGAACTCTGCTCAATATTGTGTAATAATCTACATGGGAAAAGAATTTGAGAAAGAATAGATGCACGTATATGAATCTATTTGAATCACTTCGCTCTACACCTAAAACTAACACATACTCCAATATAAAATAAAAATTGAAATAAAAGAAAACACAGCCGCTTTTATGACTGTCCCACAGCCCCAGAGTAGTAAACCAGGGGCTTCCCAGGTGGTTCAGTGGTTTAAAAAAAAATTCACCTTGCCAGTGAAGGAGTTCAGCAAGTTCAATCCCTGGGTCGGGGAGATCTCCTGGAGAAGGAAATGGCAACCCACTCCAGTCTTCTTGCCTGGGAAGTTCCAGGGACAAAGGAGCCTGGCTGGCTACAGTCCATGGGTTAGGAAAGAGTCAGAGACGACTTAGCGACTAAACAAACTTTACTCAAACCTCCAGGAAACAGGTACATAGTCAAAGGCAGCTTCCAAGGGTCAGAGAGATAATCTGAATTTCTGAAGGTAGCGCAGGATGCTGGTGACTTCCGGGATGTTCACGTGGAGAGATTCTTCGAGCGGTGCAGGTGGGATTCATATAGGCTGGTTTCAAGAAGACAGAAGCCCACCCTGGTACCCGGGGACGCATCCCTTTGTCAACAGCAGATGACGTCACGCTTCAGGTGTGTGCGGGTTGGCGGGATGGGAACCTGCGCAGGCCTGCCCGCTTTGCCGGTGTATCTTCAGCCTCCAGACCCCGGCCCCCGCATTTCTCCAGCTCAATTCTTACCTCCGCCCGGGGAGGGTAGGGTGTGAAAATCCGCCCGGAAAGTCCGGCGGGTCTGCAGCCTCTTGATAGCCGGGCTGTCCGTCCGGCGGCCAGAACAGATGTTGGGAAGTTTGCTTTGTCAGAAAAAGACAAGCAGGCGTGCTCACGGACCCTTTGATCTCACCTCGGAAGAAAGTCCTAATGGGTCCTCGCGAATCTCTGCAGTTCGGACATGAAAGACAAAGCGGGAAGGAGGATGTGAGGAGCGCAGGAAACGCACGTAAAATCAAGCAAACGGCCTTTGAACGAGGGCGGGCGCTGGACGAGCGGCATTCTGTAGCCGTTATCTTCCTCAAGGGTTTCCTTTTTTATCTTTTTTTTTTTTTTTTCAGATGGAGTTGTGCAAAGCCTTGTCTTCGGATGGGGGTGGCAGCAAACATCGGCCGCTTCATGGGATGCGAGGCTATGGAGCTATTTCTCAGCCCTTCCTGGGGGTGGAGGGGGCGGGGAGCATCGAGATATTGCAAAATTCAGGGTGCGGTGGTGGGAGGGAGGAGGGAGGAGAAAGTCGGGGGAGGGAGAGGGGAGGAGGAAGGTGCGGGGAGGGACACAGTTGCTGCTCTTCGCACTAGCCTCAGAAGAGCAGACGCAAGAATGCTTGGAGTTTGGCAGCCACCAGAGCTTCAAAGATCCGGACCTGGGTCGGCGCTGCTCCTGAGTCTCCTGGCCTTTTCCTTCTGCTTCGGCAGGAAAGGCCGACCGTGCTTTGGAATATTCTAGTGAATCCAAAGGTCAGCAATTCCCTGTAGCCTTTGGGTGGTGGCAAAGAATCTTTGTCAGGAGAAAAATAGCCTCCTCACGTGTCCCACCAACTCCCCACCATCTTCCTAAGCAGATGAATATCCACCAATATTTGCAGAATGGAGCGGAAGAATTGATACTTTCGAACTGTGATACTGGAGAAGAAGACTCTTGAGAGCCTCTTGGACTGCAAGGAGATCAAACCAGTCAATCCTAAAAGAAATCAACTCTGAATATTCATTGGAAGGACTGATGCTGAAGCTGAAGCTCCAATCCTTTGGCCACCTGATGCAAAGAACTGACTCATTGGAAAAGACCTGATGCTGGGAAAGATTGAAGACAGGAGGAGAAGGGGATGACAGAGGATGAGATGGTTGGATGGCACTGGATGGCCATGAGTTTGGTCAGACTCCAGGAGTTGGTGATGGACAGGGAAGCCTGGCATGCTGCAGTCCATGGGGTTGCAAAGAGTCGGACATGACTGAGTGACTGAACTAAACTGAACTGATGCAAAGAGCTGACCTCATTGGGAAAGACCCTGATGCTGGGAAAGACTGGAGGCAAAAGGAGAAGCAGGGTGGCAGAAGATGAGATGGTTGGATAGCATCACTGACTCAGTGGACATGTTGAGCAAACTCTGGGAGATAGTGGAGGACAGGAGAGCCTGGCCTGCTGCAGTCTGTGGGGTCGCAAAGAATTGTGCATGACTTAGCAACTGAACAACAACATCAATGACTCTGCTCTGGATCCATTCAGTCAATGATAAATGCATGGGGTGGGGTGGGGCGGGGTGGGGGTGGGGGGCAGGTGCACTGTTGTCCCATTGTCCAGCTGGGAACACTGAGGCGCATGAGGAAAACTCAGAGCCGAACCCACTCAGGTGGGCTCCAGAGCCCTCTTATGGAGGAAAGAGTCACTGCTCAGAAGATGACAGACAGGCCCCTGGACTGGGCAACTGCTCCTTGTCCTGACTCTTCGGGGAGGGAGGTTGTTTCAGAACTTCGATGCCAAGGGCATCAGCGCTACTGATCTCTTGAGTTCTCGGGCAAGAAGATGGCCCTGCTGTCATCCAGCAGTGACTGCCACCCACCAAGGGTCCCTGCCCAGTGATGTCATCTCCCTCCATCCGACAGCTCCCCGGGTGTCCGACTGCAGTGGTATGTTAGCTTTTTAAAAATATGGGGAATGGCATTATTGATAGCAAGCATCCTCCCATCCCCAGCAAGGAAGGGCATGTCTACATACTGAACACCCATCTCATCTCTGCCAAATCTGTGGGAGCTTCTTCCTTGGGTGCCAGAAGGTGCTGTAGAGTTGGCAGGGATTTACCAAGCTCAGCTGACAATGGAGGAGACCCAGTGCACTCAGGTGGTCTTTAAGTCCCAGTTTCTGAAACACCTGTAACAACTATGATGGAAAACAAGGCCCCCAAAAGTTAAGAGAGAGCTGTGGCTTTCCTCCCGTGATTTGGGGCACATTCTCCAGCAGTGATCATGACAGTGGCAATTCTCACCTGCGTAGGCATCTGTCATCTTGCTGAACAGAGCATCAGAGCACCGACCGCCAAGAAATCTGTCTCCCAGGATGAGAAATGGGGTTCTGTCTCTTAAAGTCACCCTTCATCCACCCCCATCACCTTAAAGAAGTGGATGGTGTTCCTTTTTAGGGAGCAAAATCAAGGGTGAAGTGACATGCTGTCAGGGATTTGCTTTAAAATGTAGTAATGTAGTGTTAGTTGCTCAGTCATGTCCGACTCTTTGCAACCCCACAGACTGTGGCCTGCCAGGGTCCTCTGTCCATGAGATTCTCCAGGCAAGAATACCGGAGTGGGTTGCCCTTCCTGTCTCCAGAGGATCATCCCGACCCAGGGATCGAACCCAGGTCTCCTGTATTGAAGGCAGATTCTTTACCATCTGAGCTACAGGGAAGTCCTTGCTTTAAAATAGTATATCCCAAAGAAGAGAGAAAAAAAGGGGGAGGGGATAGGAGAAATGGAGGGAAACAGATGGGTGAAGTTGCTGCAATAAAATAGTGGTTGAATCTGGAGGCTAGGGCCATATGTTTTGCTAGGTCTCACATTTGCTCATGTTGGAATGTTTTATCATTTTAAAGAGTCTGGAATAAGGATATTACAGACATATCTGTAACTCTGACAAACTGGAATTGACCCAGGTGACCAAAGATGGCTCAGCTTAGGTAGAGTCACAGGGTGGATTATCGTGATTAATGAAAGTCACTTACAAAAAAATCCAGATGCATGAGACAAGTGCTCAGGGCTGGTGCACTGGGAAGACCCAGAGGGATGGGATGGGGAGGGAGGCGGGAGGGGTGATCGGGATGGGGAACACATGTAAATCCATGGCTGATTCATGTCATGGCAAAAACCACTACAATATTGTAAAGTAATTAGCCTCCAACTAATAAAAATAAATGAAAAATAAATCCAGAAAATCACATAGATTCAAGAGTTGGTGCAGGGACCACTCTCTAAGATACGCTATCATGTGTCAGAATAATAATCATATTGACTTATAGGATATGATGTCATTCAGGTAAAAATGGAAATCTACTAGGTCATATTCTTGTGCATATATCCATGGAAATCAGTCAAGAAAGGTTTGGAAGAATATCCATGAAACGGGCAAGTGTGGTTTCCCATGGAAAAGGGTATGGCACCATATTGGGGATGATGGTAAAAGGAGATGTTTGAGGCCCTCATGGTGTTACTGTTTTTTGAGTACCTAATATTTATGCCAAGGCTCTAAGTGCTTCATGTGTGGGAATTTGCTTAATCTTCATAGGAGCTCTGTGAGGTAACTGCATTTTAATGATGGGAAAAGAAAGCAGAGAAGAGATAAGTTCTCAACAAGGACCCACGGGACTGCAGGGGCAGAGCCCAGGTTCTGAACCTGCTGGTCTGGCCCTGGGCTGGGGCTCAGCTGCACCACTGTCCAGTCTCTCTTTAGCCAAGGTACCACTTTGATTCCTAAGTATATTCATTTAGTATTAATATAGGATATATTATATCCTATATAGAATATAAAATATATTATATCTGATATATAATATAGGATAGTCACATCTAAACTTGTAATCCTGGGGTCCGCCAGGTACCATCCCCTTAGCATGCCCTGGGATCCTGGCACAGGCCAAGTTTTAGGACCTACATCTTCCCAAATTCTCTTTGTGGGAATCTCAGAGTTTTCCCATCACTTGGGCCAACATTTCTTTCTAGCCTCAAATCTGAATTGATAGGCACCTGTGATTTCATCAAGGTGGGCAGGTGGGTAAACCTGTGTCTCACCAGACCCTGGGTCCTTGCTCCTTCCCACAGAAAGAGAACTGTACTTCATGGTCTATCTTGGGCCCACAGTCCCGAGGACTGCTTTGGTCTTGAGAAAAGACCGTCCCATGAAGACAGTGTCTTTCTATAGAAAGAGACTAAAGTTTGGGCTGATGGCTGAGGCTTCCGGGCTCTGGTCCCCAGGTCCACCTCCTTGCAGGGTAGGAAGAGGTTAAGCCTCTTGCATTATTGAAAACAAAACCAAACCTACCCCTGGCAACAGAGAAATCTTCCGAAACACCACGGCCCAGCAGCTCTCATCTCCCTCCTGTCATTGCCCCGGAAGGTGGCCCTGCTTCTGCTTTCTGCTTAACCATCCACCCATCCTGCTGCTTCACTCCCTTCTGTCCTCCCCATCTCTCCCTTCTAAGATCCTGCCCTCCAACCTCTGCCCTGGCTGGGATCCCCCCCCCAAACCACTTTTTTGTTGTTGTTGTTGTTGTTGAAAGATCTTAGTTCCCTGACCAGGGATCGCACCCATGCTCCCTGCAGTGGAAGCACAGAGTCCTAACCATTGGGCCATCAGGGATGTCCCCACTCTCTGCACACCCCTCCTCGTCCACTGGCTCCAGGCTGGTGACTGCAGCCACCACCACCCAGCTCTTCCCAACTCCCAAGGCCCCATCCCCTGGATCTCCTGCTGTATGTCTCCCACTGCATGGGCCCTGGGCTCCCAGGGCTAAGTATCCTTTACCTCTGATAAAATTTCAAGTACTTTCTTCTGTTCTAACTTCTCTTTGGTTTGGGGTCACTCGGGTTGTACAGAGTTTTCAGTTTGGTCGTATCAAGTTGTGTGTCTTCTGTATTTTCTGTTCCCGTTTAAAAACTGCTTTCTTGTGCCAGCTCTGCTCATTCTTTCAATTTCAGCTCAAATACTCTCTGTTCAGTGAGTAAACGGTCACTGCTAACTATTGTCATCTACTTGACTTTGGTGTGTATGTGAGTATACACGCATGTGTACCTGTACATGCAGACTCATACACATATGACAACAAGCACATGTATTCACACATGCCCAACATACACATAAATATGTGTGCCCATACATACATGACACATATGAAAACACACACAAACATATATGTACGTATAGACCACGTGTGTGCACATGTGTGATGTGTGACCATGTAACATGCACATATAAACACACGTGTGCGCACATATACCTTCATATTATACGTATATAATATGTAAAATATATTTTACAGAGAAGAAAGTGATTATATATGAAGTGCATGCGTGCATGTGTGCTAAGTTGCTTCACTGTGTCCGACTCTATGCGACCCTATGGACTGTAGCTCTCCAGGCTCCTCTGTCCATGGAATTCTCCAGGCAAGAATACTGGAGTGGGTTGCCATGTCATCCTCTAGGGGATCTTCCTGACCTCGGAATCGAACCCACATCTCTTACATCTACCTGCATTGGCAAGTGGATTTACTGCTAGCACCACCTGGGAAGCCCGTATATATTAACTATACTATATAAAATCATATACACCTAATATATCTAATATATAATCAGTTTCCTCCCCTGTAAAATAAAGAGAAAATGAGAGGATACTTAGACTCTCCTCTCCTCATGGCATTTTAATGAGAAACACAGTGATCTGTACAAGAATTCTTCTGCATGTATAAATAGCAATATTATACAAAGGCTGGTTAGTATTTCTTTCTTTCTACCAGACTTTTCCAGGCCAACCACAACAATTTCTTTAAAAGCCAAGAAGTTAATTAAGTCCCTACAGGAAATGCAAGTTGAGCTCTGTCTAAACATCCTTGCTCATAATAGTAATAACTAACATTTAATAATCTCCTACTATGTGCCAGAAACTTTACAATCTTTTTTCTTTCCATTGATTTGTTTTATTGAAGTTCATACAATCTCTCTAAATCATTGTTTTTGTTTTACAGACAAGAAACCTGATGCTTGAGGCAGCCAGCATTTTGTCAGGATAAAGAGCTAAGTGTAGGGCATCGATGAATTTGAACCCAGGAGGCCCTGTTTCCAGTGACGGGCTTCTCCCAGGCTGTCATTTGCCTCCAGCTCAATCATTAAAATTGGAGTCAGTTTTTCTTTTAACCTAAGTTTTTAAAAGAAGATTATTTTAAATATAAATTTGATTTTTTAGTCCCTTGGGTGTTCTAATTTTAAAAAAGAAGGAAAGAAAATGCAAACACTTGATTCTAAATGACGTTATTGGCAAAATCTCATACCCCAACTTATGTAACTTCCAAATCCCCTTCATTACTGTTTCAGAAGCTCCCTTGAATTCGTGTTACACAACACACTCACCCTTTGGGCACCTTATATACACATATTTCCACTTCTGATAGTGCTGGTCCATGGGGGGACTCATTCCCCTCCGTGTCTTTGGTCATTTTTTACTGATGAGCAGAGTCAGGGGCGAATAGACTGAAAAAGAATGAGGAAAACTTCAGAGAAGTAGGGTAGGATTTTGGGTCGTCTTTGTAATACAGTTTCCAGTCCTCTGCCCACCCCCATCCCTGTGGTATCTGGGGGGATTGTGTCTTTGGCAGCGAAGATTAAGTGGACTGCCTGCCCCCCACGGAGGTTTTAATTGGCAACAGAGTCAGAACCCACTGATGTGTGCAAAATTCATTATTGTGTTTAGGCTTGGAATGCTCGCACGGGCCAGCCGTTTCTCTCTCTGATTTTCCCACAAGCGTTCAGAAAAGATCTTGTGGCTCTGTGTCAGAGTGTCAGGCCCCCAGTGGGGCCAGGTTTCTGAGTTATGTTTTTCAGTAACCTCAAGGGCAAGGCAGAAGGTGGGGGAAATCCTCTAGCTTGCTGTTATCGCAGGATTAGGCGGAAGAACGTGCCAGGGGAGGAGAGAAAAGTCAGAATGCTTAGCAGGGAGACCAGCCCTGCTAATCAGGGTTTATGAGAATTCATAGACCAGCTGGGGTGGCAGGGCAAGAGAGGACCCATGATCTCTGTATCTGGCTCCTTGGAGGGTCTCTGAGGAGTGTGTGAGTTACATGTGACCTGGTACAGATGGTCCTTGAGAAGCCAGGCTACTCTAATTCCCCAAATTCTTCCTAACATGTTGTAAAAGGGAGAGTTGGTACTTTCACGTCAGGCATGTAAGTCTCCTGTATTCCTTCTCTGTGAATACAGCACACGCCTGTTGTTTTTTGATCACCAAACAACCACTTATCCTTATTTGTGTAATAGCATTTATAGGTTGAAAAAAGTGAAAGTCGCTCAATCGTGTCTGACTACTTGCGACCTCTTGGACTGTAGGCTCCTCTGTCCATGAGAGTTCTCAGGTAAGAATACCGAAGTGGGTAGCCAGTCCCTTCTCCAGGGGATCTTCCTGACCCCAGGGTCGAACCCAGGTCTCCCACATTGCAGGCAGATTCTTTCCTGTCTGAGCCACCAGAGATAAAGTAGGCCAAACTGCAGTAGCAAATATACAACAGGCATCACTCGGCCCCATCAAGTTCATGGCTTTTTCAAGCCCGAGGCAGTGGAGGGTGGGGCACTTTGCTCCATGTGGCCATTCAGGGACCCAGGCCAAGCATGGCTCCACCACCTTTAACACACAGCTTCAAAGACCACCTACTGCATCCACCATTCCAGCGAGCTGGTTGGTAGAGAGAGCCTGGTGACCACGAGGTGTTTCATGAGCTAGGTGATAGCACTTTTGCTCACATTGTACTGGCCAGGACTGAGGAACATGGTTACATCTAGTTGCAAAAGAGGCTGGGAAGTGCAGAAATGGTTCTCTGCCAGAAAGGAGGAGGGGAGAATGGATTTCAAAAAGCAGCCTCTTGGGATCCCTTGGTTGCCTAGTGGTTAAGACATCTCCTTCCAATGCAGTGGGTGTAGGTTCGATCCCTGGTCTGGGAGCTAACATCCCAAATGCCTCATGGCCCCAAAAAACTGAACGTAAAACAGAAGCAGTATTGTAATAAATTCAACAAAGAATTTTTTTTGGATTCTGCCCCCAAAGTGCTATTTTTGTCGGTCTATACAGCAAGTCATTCTGTCTTCTCGAACCAAGGTACGGGGGCATGTGATCCACACTTGACCAACTGGACTTTTCTTTTTTATTTTTTTTGGCCTATCAGGTCCTTTATGTAGCTCAGCATACAAGGTAACACCAAGTTAAGACAAGCAAAGTTCATATATTAGGCTGTTTATTAATAATTATACAATTTTTACATTAAAAAATTATAGAATAATTAATTTTTTTTAAAAAGGCAAGTGCTTTTTAAAAGTTCCAATGCAGGTGCTTCCATCTCTCTCCCCTGTATCCTGATTCTGTGGCTGCCAAAGCCAGGAGGGTCTTAGAGCCGGGCATTTGATCATAAGGAAAGCTCTTAAGAGTTGGCCCAGCAGATGGGGAAGGGGGCTGTGTCACTTGCTCATGGTCTGAACGACATCCTCTCCCTCTGACATCTGGCCTGTACCCACTTTTTGAAGATTATGTTTCACAGAGAGAGCCCACCCCAGAGGGTATTTAAGTATTTAAATTCTTCGATAAAGTTTTGAGAATCTTCATGCAGAAATCCTCCACCATGGCCCTAGAGGAAGGCATCCACCACTTGGGGATGTGTGACCTGGCAACCGGTCTTTGATTTGTTGGGAAGCTTCACTAGTTTCAGGCAGTCCCAGATCTTTCCCAACAGGTCATCAAAATTCCAGCACTGATGGGCAGCAGATTTTTTCCCATGGCTTTTAAATCTGAGTGACATTTGGCAGGACAGAAAAATAAAAGTGTTTTATTTCATTTTTTAAATGAATTTAAGCAAATTAATTCCAGTGGCAGCCAATGAGACCTCCAAGCTCTTCCTGCTACAGAGGTCCCTGGAGCCACTTGCTTTTTCCAAGTCCAGTCCTCCAGGCCTTCCCATGCGTGATGAGAGCTCCCTTGTAGAGTTCCAGTAAACGATCCTTTGCTTTAATTAGACAAAGATGTTGTGACAAGCAACAAACAAAGAACGCTTACTGGCATGGGGAGTTGAGCTCTGAGGAATTCGAGTTGACCCAACTTGACAATATATCACGCCAGCAGAAGACGCATTGGAAAATTCTAGCCATAGCTGTGTGTCGTTCTTAAGTATTCCCTGGGTCTTCCTTGGTCAGTCTCATGAGAATAAATCCTGAAAATGGAAATTTGGTGTGGTTGAGTAGAAAGGGCTCAGAACTATAAGTCTTAGGATAACTTAGAAAGAAGTTTGTAGGTCCATCAATTCTATTTTCAGGAACAGACGAACTCCTTGGGTTTAGACAGGGATCTTGCAATTATTGAGCATTATCTAAGTCACTAAAGTTGCTTACATTTTATTTGGCAGTGGGATAACTTACTCTACCTCCAGTTTTGTGAAGACTGAGTGTGACGAAAGATATTAACATCTTCTTCAAAGGTATTAACATCGTTTTAAAAATTATTTATTAATTTTTGGCTGCACTGGGTCTTTATTGCTGCCTGCGTGCTTTCTCTAGTTGTGGTGCACAGGCTTCTCATTGAGGTGGCTTCTCTTGTTGCAGAGAATAGACACTAGCCACAGGAGCTTCAGTAGTTGTGGCGTGCAGGCTTAGTTGCCCCACGGCGTGTGGGATCTTCCCGGACCAGGGATGGAACCCGTGTCCCCTGGGTTGGCAGGCAGATTCTTAACCACTGGACCACCAGGGAAGTCTTTAACGTTTTTTAAAAGCACAAATGTTAGCCATATGTAAAATATTTTTGCTTTAAAGTAAAACCAGTAGGAAACACATAGAGGTCAATCAGAACTTGAAATAGTAAAACAAAATGAAATATCAAAACAAAACAAAACAAAATTAAAAAAAAAAAAAAAAAAAAAAAAACTTCAGCTGCAGCAGAAAGGCATTCCAGGACACGAATGTCCTAAATCAAGATGATGGATGTTGGGTGGAGGTTATCTGCTGGTGGCATGTGGACCAAATTTGTCCTCAGATGTGTGTTCGACTTACACAGTGTTTGAATCGTTTAAACTGCCATACTTTAAAAACCAGGAAATGTCAAGTAAATGTTTTGACTTCCTCCTTTTCTTGAAAAAAATCCAACATTCTGCTACTTTGCACCTTCATCCTTTTAGAATAACTTTTGGCAGGGGCTGGGTAACAGCGCCCTCTTTAGGCAAATCAGGCATTTACATTGTAACCCCTAGTGTGGGTTTTGTGGGGTACACACTCAGGGACGGTGACTGAATCCAGGAACAGCAGGATCCACTGTGGTTCATGGAGGTGTCCATCAAACCCTGCGTCCTGTCTTCTCACCTCTGCTTGCTTTATTCGAGCACAGACAAGAGGATTATAAACCTCATGTTCAGAATTTCATCATCGCTCTAGGCTTCTGCCATCATTCTCTGTCCTGCCAGTTTCTTCCCCTGGGACTTGCGGGACCCTACTCCTAGAACAGCAGGGTGAGTGCCTAGAGCTGTCTGGGTGGGTGGGAAGAAAGCCATGCAGCTGGGGCGTAATTGTTACCTGGAATGAAATTACTTTTAATGACTTTTGGTAGCTTCCCAGCCCCCTCCCGATTCTCACCACCAATGAAGCTTAACAGCCTTTGGGGTTAAGCATTAAAGCTGCTTGGCGGCTGATGGCAAAGAGCGATGTGATAAACATCACCCAAGACAAACATCAAGGAGGGATGCCCATTGTTCATGCTGGTCCGCGGAGGCAGGATTAGAGACCAGAGGATGAAAGGAAAGGAAACTCGAGGCTGATTGTCAGGATAATTTTCCCAAGAATGAAATCAATTAGCCTCTGAAGACTTACTTCTCAGCAGCAATCTGCTTCCATCCCCACTCAGAAAGACAAGACATCTGTAAGGAAACGGATGTCCCTCCAGCAGAGGATGGGGCTGGAGCCTCCTGGAGTCTTTGCACCCCATTTCTCTTAATTATTTAAGTGAATTTTGGAAGCATGGGGCTAGAATCTCTTGGGGTCTTTGCACCCCATTTCTCTTAATTATTTAAGTGCATTTTGGAAGCAACATGTCTTTCTTTCTCTAGATCTGTTGCAACAAACTTGACCTGAATTTGTTTCTGACTGATAGGCTACAAGGGTATTTGCTGTTTCTACATTTGTACTTTCTTGGCCTATCAGAGCTGGGAGCTTAAATCAACAGGTTAAAAAAAAAAAAAAAAGCAGGGTTCCTGAGTCTGAGGTGCTCCAGCCTCCCCTCTCAGCCTTGAACTGGTCTTCCTCGTCGTCTGGCCACTGAGAGAACCTTAGTATAGACTCACTTGGCAGAATGCAGCAAATAAGGGCTTCCGTGGTGGCTCCGTGGTAAAGAATCTGCCTGCCAGTGCAAGAGATGTGCGTCTGATCCCTGATCTGGGAAGATCCTACATGCCATGGAGCAAGTAACCCCATGCGATACAACTACTGAGCCTGTGCTCTGGAGCCAGGGAGCTGTAACTACTGAAGTCCTCATGCCCTACAGCCTGTGCTCTGCAACAAGAGAAGCCACTGGAATGAGAAGCCAGCGCAATGCAAGGAGAGAGTAGCTCCACTCGCTGCCACTATAGAAAAGTCTATGCAGCAATGAAGACCCAGCACAGACAGAAATAAATGAATAAATAAAATTATTTTTAAAATGCAGCAAAGATTTGTCAAACCCCTAACCATGTGCCAGTGAAAGTCATTCAGTCGTGTCTGACTCTTTGTGACCCAGGTATAGTCCATGGAATTCTCCAGGCCAGAATACCAGAGTGGGTAGCCTTTCCCTTCTCCAGGGAGTCTTTCCAACCCAGGGATCAAACACAGATCTTCTGCATTGCGGGCAGATTCTTTATCAGCTGAGCTACCAGGGAAGCCCAACTGTGTGCCAAGCCTCCTTCTAAATCACTGGAAAGAGGAGCAGAGAGCATAAGACCCCTGTTTTCGTGGATGGTACTTGGACCGAGATAATCCAGGGGGGATCATTTCAAAGGACTGGTCAACAATATTCAGTTTCCTCTTCTCCCTCATTAGCAGAAATCCAATTTGTTTGGAGGCACCTAAAGAGCTTAATTTCCCAGATTCCCACAGGGCTTGGGGGAAGTCATGGGATCAAGTCCTGACCAATGAGACTGAAGCAGATGCTAACGAGTGGGGCTTCCAGGAAAACTCTTCTAAGGGAGGTGGGCTGATCTGGCTCTGCCTGTTGACCTTAACTTTTCACCTTCTGGAGTATGATTTAGTGCTCAGTCCTCTAGCAACCACAAGGACAAAAGTCACAAATAAAAACAGTGGAGCAAGGTGAGAGGAAGAACTTGGTCTCTAGTGCACTTACGGCAGGCTGCCTCCAGAATCCTCGTAACACTAGAAAAAATAAACTAGTAAGTTACATAACAATAATTAATTCTAACACTTCAGTCTCTTCTATCTCTCTGAACCCAACTCTGTGAGAACAAATAATCTAGAAATCATATTTTTACATGGTAGTCTTGCTCTCTGTATTTTGTAAAGCTGGCAATTGATAGCCTCACTGTTGAAGTACAAAATATTCTGGCTCTAAAATCTTCAGCAGAGCTGGGCTTTCCTGGGACTGTCCATCAGACTGTGCAGTGTGAGGGTCTCAGGGTAGCTGAGCTGCTGACGTGGTAGCCAGCGGCTCCACAGAGAGTGCTTGCTTCAGGGGATGAGGGGAGAGCTGCGTGGCTTCTGGGGACCAAACCTCAAGGATCACTTCTGCGGTCATGACGTGATGTGAAGCAGTGAAAAGCCAGCCGGGATTCAAGGGGAAATAACAGTATGCCTCTCTCCATGGGTTATCAAAGAATTGTAACTCTTCTAAGACCTCTTCATTCTCCAAAGCTTGGTTCATAGCTACCTCAAGAAGCCTTTACTCTTCACCCCATTCTTCTATTGATCGCTCTACCTGGTAACTTTAGTCACACACTCTTTTGGTGTTTGTTCACCCTCTGCCCCGCTTTGCTGTTTAACTGCTTGGCTTACCAGGCAACTTCCTTGACCATTGATAGAATCAGCTTTTGAGCAAAGGCAAAAGAAGCCTCATGGTTTTATTGGTTGTCTTATCCAAGAGACATTCTTCATCGATGTGTCTATCTTCCCTTGTTTTTCTTTATTTTTTCCTTATCTCTTTTTACCTTTGCCATCCTGGAGGCAATATTAATAAGTGATTAGGAATACGGGTTTTCGAGTCAAAGAGAAACAAGAGTCGCTTGTTTCTTACCAACTGTGTGACCTCAGGCAAATGGCTTAAGTCTCTGTGTCTCCAATTGAAACATGGCCATTGTGATGAGGGCTGAGTGACTGAACGCATGGAACCCTCTCAACACAGCAGCTGGCAAGTAAGTGCGTCTGAAAATGGATTATCTGCCATCATCATCATCATGGTCACTGTCATGATTGTCTGAGGACCTTCGTTTCCCCTAGGATAGATTTGGCTCGTCATTAAATAGAACCAGAGGGATGGGATCCATTGAGAGTGAGTGTTGCTTGGGTCCATGCAATTAAGGGAGAGGAGAGTGGGCAGCAAAAGTTTAGAAAACAAACAAGTCTACAGGAAGCCTGGAGACTTTCAAAAACAGTCTATAACAAAGCAAAACAAAAGGGCTGAGTGGATGATGATGTCATCTGTCTGGTCAAAGAGGAGAGGAAATTGTCGCTGTGCCTCCAGGAAGTGTGGGGTGGCCAGCGGGGCAGCATTGGCATCCAAGGGGCTCCGGGACTGCCTTTGTCTGGGACCAGCCGGGACCCTCACATCTCCTCACGTTTGTGAGACAGCTTCTCTCTTCTTTAAGGAACACTTCTCACGCCGGACATGAGTTACAATATTTTCAGTTACACATACACACAAATGGTCATTTACATAAGCTCTGGGGGAAAGAGAGATGAGAAGGAAATATACCAGGCTGTTACTAGTGATTATTTCTCAGATAAATGTGTATTACTTTTATAGTCAGCAACAAAAACAGTAGACTGATTTTATAGCAGATCTACTTTTGAAACAGGGGGAAGGGGGCAGGGCACAAGTTTTAAAAGAATGACATAGCCTGAGGACAAGATGTAAACTTATGAGAACCAAACATGTCCAAGATGGAGGATAAGTCAACTTCCACTACACCTTGATGGACCCTGAGTCTCAGTATATATTCAACATAACCCATCAACAAGCTAAGTGACACACCCGCCTGCACCGCAATAGTTCCAAGGCCAACCATCAAAGATCAAAATGTGGATGGTGGCCCAATTCCTGAAAATCTCTACCCCTTCCCCAAAATAGTTGGATTCATTCTCCTGCTCATTAGCCTAGGAAATTATCCAGCCCACAAAAACTAACCACTCTGCATTTTGGGGTCACTCTCACCTGTTGAGATGATCCACACTCTGTCTGTGACGTGTATTTCTCTCTTAAAAAAAATCCACTTCTTACCTAATGTCTCTTGGTGAATTCTTTCTGTGATGACATCAAGAACCTGATCTTCATTGGGTCCTGAGACCAAGTGTGTGATCTCAGTTAAAAGGCCATGGGCTCAATGTGAGTTAAACAGTTTTGCTTTACTAAGGATGTGAAGTATTAGTGAGAGAAAACAAAGAATAGTCTTTGGACTATTTGAAAACAAAAGAAAGTCAAAGGGAGCCTTTGAAAGGACTCTCATCATTTACTTGGCTGACCGTGGGATGCTGGGTTTTGCTTGCTTATTTGTTTGTTTTTAAAATTTATTCTATTGAAGTATAGTTGATCTACAGTGTTGTAATAGGAAGCTGTTTTAAATGAGAAAACTGGAGTTTATACTGTATTTACTCCACAGCATGTGAAGAAGGAATATTGCCTTACCTATGTGGATTTTAGCCAAATTCTGTCACATTTTGTTAATAAGTAGAATAGAATTGCATCTTTTAAAATTTTTTTTTTAAGCTTGTGTACTGTTCCCCTGCTGGTTTAGCGGTAAAGAATATGCCTGCCAATGCAAGAGACACAGATTTGATCCCTGGGTCCAGAAGATCCACTGGAGAAGGAAGTGGCAATCCACTCCAGTATTCTTGCCTGGAGAATTCCATGGACAGAGGAGCCTGCTGGGCTACAGTCCATGGGTTCGCAAACAGTCAGACAAGACTAAACAACAAAAACTGTTCCCTAAGAGACCTTGGCTCTGCTGCCTGGGTCTGTGCGACCCCAGTGGAAGATGGGGGCTCTGCAGGAGTGTTTCACCAGCCTGTTAGTCCTACTTGCTTCTGTGGAGACCCCGCCCTTAAAAGGATCTCGGGTGGTGAAACAATAGGTTCACAATCTCTTCGACGTTCTACCCACTTGGTGGAAACTTAACTCCTCTATTCAGAGAGTGGGAGCAGTTTACAGGCTCACTTCTAAGAAATAAAAAATAGCAGAAGTGACAATGTGGGTCTTCTGAGCCCAGGTCCTGGAGGCACTTCACCTTCCTCCCCACTCTGCTCAGATGACTGACTCTGGGGGAAGCCAGATGCCATGTCACAAGGACACGCAGGCAGTCCTTCGGAGAAGTCTGAGAGGCAAGGGACTGAAGCCTCCTGCCAACAGCCACATGAGCACTTCGCCTTGGAAACGGGTCCTCCACCCTTCCCTCTGAGGACTCAGCCTAGCCTTGGGGTTACCCTGCACCAGATTCCCACATTTCTCATCTGAGGAAACAAACGATGCATACTTGCTGTTTTAAGCTGCTAAGTTTGGGGGTGATTTGTTCCAAAATGGTGGATACCTAGTACAACATCTCTAGATGTCTGCGACCACCCGCCCACCCCCAGCCTTAGTTGCTGTCTGGCATCTCTGACATTCTTTCCTTTGGCATGCCCACTGACCACCTACCTCTGTCCTTTTGGGATCCCACTGCCACTAAAATGTGGGTAATAACATCTACAGGGGTGTTGTGGGGAATAACTTTAAAATAATACATCTAGAGGGGCTTCCCAGGTGGCCCCAGTGGTAAAGAACCTGCCTGCCAATGCAGGAGACATGAGAGATGTGAGTTTCATCCCTGGGTTGGGAAGATCCCCTGGAGAAGGGCAGGGCAACCCACTCCAGTATTCTTGCCTGGAGAATCCCGTGGACAGAGCAGCCTGGCGGCCTACAGTCCATAGGGTCTCACAGAGTCGGACACAACTGAAACGACTTAGCATGCACACCCACAATACATCTAAAGTTCTCAGCACAATGCCTGGCACGAAGTAAGTATTCCTTTTTTCTGGCTTCCCTGGGTCTTCGTTGCTGCCCATCTCTAGCTGTGGGGAATGGGGACTATCTTTAGTTGTGGTACTTGGACTTCTCATTGCAGTGGCTTCTCTTGTTTATAAAGCATGGCTCTAAAGCGTAGGCTCAGTAGTTATGGCTCATGGGCTTAGATGCCTTGGGGCATGTGGCATCTTCCCTGGCCCAGGGATCGAACCTGCATCCCCTGCATTGGCAGGTGGATTCTCAACCACTGGACCACCAGGGAAGCCCATGAAGTAAGTATTCATTTCTATCACCTTTCTTTCCAGGACAGACCTCCATCCCTGCTGAGCAGCACTGCTGGTGACCGTCATGGCCATGCTGGTGATCGGGAATCCCCGAGGTCTCCAATGAAAGGGCTGAGATGGAGCCACATTCCTGCAGCCTTGAAGGCCCTGTGCTCCACACAGCAGTGGGGTCAGGACTTCCCTTTCTCACCCAGTGATGCCTGGTGTCTCCCGGGCTCCTCATCAGTAACCTGGGGGTTCCATCAAGTCACCACCGCCCCACTCTCAGCTCCATTCACAAGCATGTGTCTGGGATGGAGTCCAGAGGTACCTGCCTTTTGGAAGTAGGGGCAATGGTTGTCACTGTGGCGCCAGCCCTTGAAAGCTGGCCTGAGCTCCCCAGTGTGACCCTCTGCACTGCCACACTTGAGCATCTCGGCTGCCTTCCGAGGTTGTCCAGGTGTATATGGGCTTCTGCTCACTTTAGACAGAAGAGAAATATGATATAGACAGCTTCAGTGGCTTTCCCTGGTCACCCAGCCAGGGAGTTGCAAATCTGGGTTTGAACTCTTTTATATTTCGCCAGTTGGACTAGTCATTCTGTGGAATTGTCACTTACTGTACAAATCATATTTTAGATAAAAGCCTGCATTATATTACTATGTGATGCTGTGATTCTGGTTAAAAACAGAAGCGATTAAAGAAACACTATAGTCACAAGGGCAACAGGTTATGATGTATGTTGAAAAGGTAGTCCTGGAAGCAAACTACCTGGGTTCAAAGATATGGACTTGCTGGACCACATGGTCGAGTTCCTACACCCACTTTGCTTTAGTTTCCACATCTGTAAAATTCTCCTAACAGTAGCACTAGGGGTTTCATTGTGAGGGTTCTATGAGTTAATTCATGTAAATTGCTTACAGTGCCAGGGACAAGGTAAATACTTAATCCATATCAACATTTTTTACTTTGTAGTCACTTTTTTGAAAGCATGAAGACAATTGGCGATATTTTTCAGTTTTGCATTAATATCTTGTGTAGGTAGATCCCAGTGACTGTTTGCAGTTTAAAATTAGACAGTAGCATTGACTGGCCTAAGAAGTCATCTCCTACTTATAGAAAAGTAAAAAAATCATATTATTTTTGTTGTTTTGAAAATGAGCTTTAAGAATAATTTGTTGTTGTTGTTCAGTCATGTCCGACTCTTTGTGACCCCATGGTCTGTAGTATGCCAGGCTTCCCTGTCCATCACCAACTCCTGCAGCTTGCTCAAACTCATGTCCATGGAGCCAGTGATGCCATTCAAGCATCTCATTCTCTGTCATCCCCTTCTCCTCCTGTCTTCAATCTTTCCTTCAATTATTGGCATCAGGGTCTTTTCCAATGAGTCAGTTCTTCACATCAGGTGGCCAAAGTATTGGAGCTTCAGCTTCAGCATCAGTCTTCCCAATGAAAATTCAGGGTTGATTTTCTTTAGGATTGACTAGTTTTATCTCCTTGCTGTCCAAGGGACTCTCAAGAGTCTTCTCCAACACCACCGTTCAAAAGCATATATTCTTCAGTGCTCAGCCTTCCTTATGGTTCCACTCACACATCCGTACATGACCACTGGAAAAACCATGGCTTTGACTAGATGGACCTTTGTCAGCAAAGTAATGTCACCACTTTTTAATATGCTGTCTAGGTTTGTCATAGCTTTTCTTTCAAGGAGCAAGTGCCTTTTAATTGCATGGCTGCAGTCACTATCCACGGTGACTTTGGAGCCCAAGAAAATAAAGTCTGTCACTGTTTCCATTGTTTCCCCATCTATTTGCCATGAAATGATGGGACGGAATGCCATGATCTTATTTTTTTGAATGTTGAGTTTTAAGCCATCTTTTTCACTCTCCTCTTTCACCTTTATCAAGAAGCTCTTTAGTTCTTTGCTTTTTGCCATAAAGGTGGTATCATCTGCATATCTGAGGTTATTGGTATAAAAATAATTTAGCTACATAGTAAAAATAATAACATAAAGAACCACAGTCCTTTTTTTTTTTCCTTGCAGTAGGAGTCTGAGTGGCATATGGAATCTTAGTTCCGGACCAAGGATCAAACCCTCACCCTCTGCAGTGGAAATGTGGAATCTTAACCACTGGACCACCATGGAAGTCCCAGTCATGCTTGTTTTTTATGTTATATTTGTAGTGCCCATTTTCCATGATTATAATTGAGTGGTCCCCAAACATTACTTCTGTCATCGGGAGCCTGGTTTCCATTTCACTTGTTCTTGGCTTATCTCCAACAAGACTGGAATCACAGAGTCTTTAAAGGGCCTTATTACTCAACTGCCACAATCCACTAACCAACTTCCTTCCAATTTTCCTTTCTTTTGCTTCCTGCCATGGGTATTCCACAAATTAAAGAGAATACACAAGGGGTCCACATTTCTTAGGGTCTTACTTCCTATGACCAACACCAAACATCTATATAGCTTGAGTAAAGGCATCATATTCAAGAAAAAAATAAAAAATAGATAATCAACAAGAACCTACTGTATAGCATTGGGAACTCTATTCAGTATTCTGTAATAACCTCTATGGAAAAGGAATCTAAAAAAGAATGTATATATGCATATGTATAACTGAATCATTTTGTTGCACACCTGAAACTAACACCATACTGAGAGGCAATTATACTCCATTCATATAAAATAAAAATTAAATTTAAGAATAAGATAAAATTGAATATTAAAAAAATGAAGAAAGCTGTTCACCATGATAGTTAGTTGTAGAACAGCTAAAATGCCCATGGATGTTCTCAACAAAGAGCTTATTTTTCTGTTTGCCTCTAAGAAACTCCCCTGTGTGTGATGTAAATGAATTAATTGTCCATGTGATATTCAGAAAGGAGACGGAAACTCACCAAGCACCGAGGCCCGGAAAATCCAACTTGTTTTTTAGGTGCACTGATATTTCCCTAGTTCATCAAATATTAATCCTTATATATGGCAAGCACCCAAGAGAAGGGCGAAGCGGGAGTGGCGGAGGGTGATCCACAATGTGAAGTGTTTTAGTGTCCACACTTGATTGTGGACTTGGAACTTGCCCCGAGGTTCACACGTTTCCATTTGTAGGCATGTCAGTAAGCCATGTGGGCGCTCAGACGACACCGGACTCCCAGATTCACAGTTACTCGGCTGGCATAGAAACCTGAGCATGCGCAGAGTGCAGCCAGCCTGGGGCGTCGTTTGCTGGCGTTGGAACAGGGTGACGGTGCATTCTGGGTCATGTGTTGTGTGTTTTTCTCTTGCCTTCTCATCTACTGCAACCAGGCTGAGCATGAGGTCGGGTTGTGAATATGAGATTAGCTCATATTCATGAGTTTATCGCCATGGCTGGGCCCTCAGCATCACCATTCTCCCTGTTGATATGAACCAAATCATGCTGAGAATGTGCTTTTTTTTTTAAATGCAAAGATTTCCAAATTATGTGATCAATATGCAAAATAAGTTCGATCAAATTCTACCTTTGCTTATTCTTGTATAACACACTTTGCAGTCAGTTGTTACAATTCCAATTCATTTGGGAAAAGAGTATGTTAACATATGGGCTGACGTAAAAATAAAGATCTCGAGGCAAGAATACTTTCCTGATGCTGGGAAAGATTGAAGGCAGGAGGAGAAGGGAATGTCAGAGGATGAGATGGTTGGATGGCATCACCAACCCGATGGACATGAGTTTGAGAAAGCTCTGGGAGTTGGCGATGGACAGGGAAGCCTGGCATGCTACGGTCCATGAGGTTGCAAAGAGTTGGACATGACTGAGTGACTGAAATGAACTGAACTGAAAAATAAAGTTAATTTTAAACCACTGAATATTTATATAACCACATAAGCAATCATTAGAGGGGGCTTACCAAATCATGTTCTGACACGGGTGCTTGTGGTCAAGAACCCCATCTCCCTATCTTATGGGGTAAGTTGAGTTAGTCATGGTAATTCAAACCATGACTGGTTTGGGAATAGGCACATGACATAATTCTAACCAAGGGCAGGGAGTTTGCTGGTCCGGGCTCTCCTAGGAAAGCTTCCCTTGCTCTTTAAGGGACCCACAGAGGGACCTCTCCCCTTCAGATCTTTGGAAACTCTTGGTTGAGGTGATGATTCTTGGAGCTGCCATTTTTCAACCTTGAGAAGACATATCTTAGGATACAAGCCAACACTCTGAGGATGATGCAAAGAAGCTGCTGTTCCCTGCTCCACTGAGATGACCAGCCCTGAATCTGTTTGTGGTCTTTGGCTTCCCTGATGGTTCAGTGGGTAAAGAATCTGCCTGCAACCCAGGAGACGAAGGAGATGCAGATTCAATCCCTGGGTTGGGAAGATGCCCTGAAGGAGGGCCTGGCAATCCACTCCAGTATTCTTGCCTGGAGAATCCCCATGGATGAGGAGTCTGGCAGGCTACAGTCCATAGAGTCACAAAGAGTTGGACACAACTGAGCAACTAAGCAAGCAAGCATAATGTGAAATAATAAATATCCAACTACTCATGCCTTTTTGAGTTGTGTATTCCATTTCTTACAGTCAGTTCCTATTATATGTGGCAGTAAGGACATTATGACCAAGGTAAGAGCCTAGGCTTAGAGTTAGAGAGATCTGAGTCCAGTCTTTGCTCTGCTGCTCACTTACTATGTGATTTCAGGCATGATGTTTAGCCTCTCTGAGCTTCCGTGTCTTCATCAATCTTCAGAACGCTGATAGGATTATAGGAGAAGGCAATGGCACCCTACTCCAGTACTCTTGCCTGGAAAATCCCATGGACGGAGGAGTCTGGTGGGCTGCAGTCCATGGGGTCGCTAGGAGTCAGACATGACTGAGTGACTTCACTTTCACTTTTCACTTTCATGCATTGGAAAAGGAAATTTCAACCCATTCCAGTATTCTTGCCTGAAGAATCCCAGGGACGGGGCAACCTGGTGGGCTGCCGTCTATGGGGTCGCACAGAGTCGGACACGACCGAAGTGACTTAGCAGGGTTATAGGAGGTACTGGGAAGAGTCTACCCACTAGTGAGCACTCAATACATTTTAGCTAGTTTTAAAAGTTGGCCATTGGTTAGAAGGATTTCATGCCCATTCAGACACAAAGTTCCATAGCCCAGAAATTTCTGAGCATCTGTGTGACCCAGCTTCTGTAGGTTAAGGCTTTGGGACTCTCCTTGAGTCTCAAGGTTTATAGATTTTCATTCTAGGTGGAGTTGAACTCTTTTAAATCTCCTTTGAAAATGGAAATAACTGGGACTTCCCTGTGGCTAAGGGAAGATCCAGTGGCTAAGACTCTGCACTCCCATTGCAGGGGGCCAGGGTTTGATCCCTGGTCAGGGACCTAGATCTCACATGCCATAACTAAAGATTCACAAAGATCAAAGATCCCAGGTGCTGTAAGTAAGATCCAGTGCGTGACTGAGTGCTAAGTCGCTTCAGCTGTGTCCAACTCTGTGCCCCTGTGGACTTGTAACCCACCAGGCTGCTCTGTTCATGGGATTTGCCAGGCAAGAATACTGAAGTGGGTTGCCATGTCCTACTCCAGGGGATCTTCCCAACCCAGGGATTGAACTCGCATCTCTTATGTCTCCTGCATTGGCAGACAGGTTCTTTCCCACTAGTGACACCTGGGAAGACCCAGTGAAACCAAATACATTTTTTTTTTAATGGAAACAACCATGATTTTCAATTGAAAACAAACTCATTACCCAATGGGAGGGCATATATTCATTCACAGAAGAAAATAAACTTGGACCCTGGGCCATCTGATTTGTAAGAGACCTGCTGTGTTCCCCATCCCCCAAATTTATATGTTGAAATCATGACCCTCAACACCTCAAAATGCAATCTGATTTGGAGACAGGATCTGTACAGAGGAAATCCAGTTACAGAGGGGTCATTAGGGTGGGTGCTAATGCAATGTGACCAAGGTTCTTATAAGGGGAAATACCGATACATAGACAGACACACGCAGAGGAAAGATGATGTGAGACGAGAGGAGAAGGCAGCCGTCTACAAACCAAGGAGGAGAGCTGGGTCAGACTCTCCCTCAGACTCAGAAGACATCAACCCAGCTGATACCCTGATCTGGAACTTCCGGTCTCCAGAACTGTAAGAAAACACATTATTGTTCTTGTCAGCCACCCAGCCTGGGCTTCTTTGTTGCTGAAACCCTGAACAAACAGATACATATAAGCCTTACCTGGAAGCAACACATTTACCAATCAGAGTTAGAACGGGTGGGTCAGTAGCGGTGTGTTTGCACAAAGGGCAGGGAGACTGAGCTCTTCAACCACACACACCTGGATAAATCACACTCCTGTGTGTTTCCACTGACGCCAGGCTCACAGGAGGGGACCACTCAGTGATGATGACAGAGTCAGAAGAGAGCAGTCATCCACTCGGAGGGAGTGACCACAGGGGATATGGGGGCTTCTGAGAGCTCGAAGCTGTTTGTCGAGGAGTGCTGACTCAGGGCTTCAGTCACTCTAACCACTGAGCTCAGTCATTCTAAGAGGTGGGGGTGTCTGTAAGAATCCCTGGGCCGGGTGCCCTCATCGAGGTTGGGCTCCATCCCTGAGGCAGGTGGTGAGTGACCCCCTTCCTCTCTCTCCACCCACATCCCCCTCCCAGTGCCTCGATGTCCCCATAAGCTCCATGAGTTACCATCAAGATGATAAAAGGTGACTTTTCCCCCGCCTCCTTTCCAGCCTCAAAACTGCCAACTTCTCAGAATTAAAGCCGCAAGGATAGACTTCCCTGGTGGTCCAGTTGTTGAGAGTCTACCTGCCAATGCAGGGGACATGGATTTGATCCCTGGTCCTGGAAGATCCCACGTGCTGTGGGGCAACTAAGACCGTGTAGTGCAACTGCTGAGCCTCTGCTTAACAACTAGGGAAGCAACGAGAAGCCCGCACACCACAACCAGAGAAAGCCTGCATATGGCAATGCAGAGGCCAAAACCTTTTTTTAATTAAAAAAAAAAAAAAAACCCACAAGAAGAGGGTGCAGCAGCAAGGCCTTTTGGTGGAATTGCAGAAGCAGACAGAGCAGGCTGTCCTCCAAACCAGACCATTCCAGACCCGCCAGGGATGCAGCCCACTCCAAGATGCGTGCACATGCTCTTGATGACAGGTATGCTGACTTACATCACCTCTCCCCGCTTTGAAGATAAAGATACATGTCGGGGAGATTGAGCCCAGCCCAGGATCCTGTGCTTTGTGATCTGCCAAGGCCACCTCCATCCTGGGTCCTTCCAAGCCTCTGATACCATTCAGCTCGGGTTCAAATGTCTGGGATCCTTTGCTTTAATTACCCCTCAGGGCTGGGATTGCAGTGGGGACCAGAAAGAAGGCAGAGAAGTGTCTGCCTGGATGTCCAGAAGGCGGTGTAGACAGGCTGCGTGGTGACCAGAGAAATCAGATCTGTCTCGAGAAGTACGCTGTTCGGAGGCTTGGGGACTCACTCTCAGACTTCCTGAGGACTCCTCTTTCAAAACATGCCCTCTGCCTCCTTCCTATGCATCTTTTAAGTTAAAACAAAAAATTAATAAACAAATCACTTCCTCAGATCAGCTTCTAACAGCAATTCTGTGCTGCAGGTGGAGTCGATTATTTCTATTCCTATTTTTTTTAATGTTTATCTCTATATTTCCTTGGCTGTGTCAGTCTTAGCTGCAGTGTGCAGGCTCAGTAATTGAGAGGCTCAGCTTAGTTGCCGTAAGGCATATGAGATTTGAGTTCCCTGACTAGCGATTTAACCCACCTCTCCTGCATTGCAAAGGTGAATTCTTAACCACCTGGCCACTGGAGAAGTCCCTTTATTCCTACAGTAAACATGAATAAGGGGAACTGCCCCAACCAGGACACAGGCATTCTGACCCTGAGCTGCTGATGGGCTGGCAAGTGTTAACGGGTTTTTACGAAACAATCGCCCTCCTCTGAAGCACTTGTCAACCCCCGAAGTGTAAATACTCCAACCATGGCCAAGTTCAGGCTGCCAACTTGATATCAACTGGTTCACAAAATTCCTAAAAATTTAACACTTAATGTGAGGCATTTGGGAGGGCCCTGCTCCCCTCAGTCTTTAATGCTGGTTTATTTTCCACCCATCCTGTCTGTCACAATGAAACATTAATCAAATTCTTTTATTGTGTGCAAAACTTCTTGTGTTCATATTGGATAGTAGTTGGGTGATTGAAATAAAATGATGAGCTGAGTCTATGCTAATTCTTTTTTAACATTTTAGCCAGAAAAAAAAGAAAAGAAAAAAAAAAAAGACAAGATAATTCATAGCAAAGAAGAGTTTCCATTGTTGTCCCATGTTTATAATGGTGGCTTTAGTATGAAACCTGACCAGGACAGGCTAGACTGGGCCTCCCATCCAGACATTCTGAATCTCAGTAACTCTAAGGAACCTCTGAGGGTCTGGGGACTTGCAAGGTGACCCTGGTTTTACAAAGTCCCATAAGCTGGAAAGGAAGCCAGAATTCCCATGACTCAGGGTTGCTATGTGCTGTTGAGCAGGTTGCACACTGCATAAGGGCACTAGTTAAGCAGACAGAGGAAGGGGTACTTCTTTCTCATCCACACCAACCATTGTTTGCCAGCTAACCCTCAGTTTGGAGTGGCTGAGTCAGCCCCAAAGGGGTATGTTTTCCTAATTTGCACAAAGATGTTATAGACCACTAGCCCTGTGGCCACATTTTTCACTTTCATTTGTAGTAGGACGTGGTGGTGAATCTGGCTGGACGCAAGGGAGGATGAATTCTTACCTAAATACCTAAAGCTTCCTGTTAGGGGTTGACCAGACTGCTAAAGCATCCTCTGAGGAGGTTAGGACAGATACACAGGTTTGAAGTATCTGATTTTGCTCTCAACTAAAGAATCAGAATCCTGCCTGGTGCCAAGGCAGAATTCCCTGAGGTACCAAGGCTTCCCCTGAGAAGTCCTCAGTTTGTCAGTGGTCTCCCATCCTCATGGATGAGGCCAGGTGGGCGAGCAGAGCAGTATCTTAGGAGACATGCCAGCTCCTCCCATTTACCATAGAACCAACACAGAAGGTGATGCAAGGCAGGTGGTCCCAGGTGGAGCGGTACCACACTCACAGAAACACAGGCTCTGAAGGCAGACGCCTGCCCCCACCACCTCAGTCGTGGGAGGCCAGGAACATCTCTCACCTCCGAAGGTCTCCCTTGGGCTTCCCTGGTGGTTCTGTGGTAAAGAATCCATATCCACCTGAGAGTGCAGGAGACATGCGTTTGATCCCTGGGTCGGGAAGATCCCCTGGGAGAGGAAATGACAAACCACTCCAGTATTCTTGCCTAGGCAATCCAATGGACAGAAGAGCCTGCTGGGCTACAGTCCATGGAGTCACAAAAAAGTCAGACACAACTTAGGGACTAAAGTCAGACACAACTTAGGGACTAAACAGCAACAACAAATATCTCAATTTCTTGTCTTTAATTCTGAGATGCAGCAGCCTCTTTTCTCCAAAGGTGAACACACAGAACTTCCCATCCCATGAGCTTTCCTGAGTGTGATTCTGCCGTTTCCCCATTAAGACACAGGGCCTAATTCTTCTGCCCTTGGATCTGGGCTGGCCATGATAATTCTCTTATAATCAAAGGAATAGGATAGAAGGGACACTGCCTGAAACCAAGGCCAGGTCAGGGGCCACACAGCACCCACCTAGAACCTCAGCTCTCTAAGAGTCTGTCTAGGAGCCGACGTCTTGGCATGTGGCCGCCATGATGTAGGAAGCCCAAGGCACATGAGGAGATCACGTGGAGGTTCTGCCAAAAAAACCAGGGGGCCTCGGCCTCTAAGTGGTTGCAGTCCAGGGACGGGACATACAGGTGAGAAAGCCTCCAGCTGTTTCCCACTTCTGGCTGTTCAGTTCTCCCCAATCTTTAAGGCTCCCTAGTTGATTCCCCAGACATCATGGGCAGAGAAAAGCCATCCTCTTGTGTCTCATCTGAATTCCTAGCCCACAGAATCCCTGAGCTTTGAAAAAGTTGCTGTTTTACACCAGTACACAGGAAGTGGTTTATTATGCAGAAGTAGATAATTGGATCAGCGAATAACACTAATACTGATGTCATGGGAATTGTAGTGGATTAAATAGGACTGAATAGAGTTCCCCAAAAGATACGTCTGAATTATAACCCCTGGTACCTGTGAACAGGACCTGACAGAAATAGAATCTCTGTAGATGTAATTAGTTAAGGGTCACTGTGGAGTTACAGGGTGGGCTCTATATCCACTGGTGAATGTCCGTATAAGAGAAAGAAGAGGAATATCTGAGGCACAGATAGGAGAGGCCACATGATGACAGAGACAGAGTCTGAAGAGAGAAGTCCAGGGATGCCCAGGGTCAGGCAGACACCAGAGCCGGAAAGAGGCCTGGACTAGACTTTCTCTCGGAGCCTCCAGTTGGCTACACAGTAGAAGTTAACACCACATTGTAAAGCAGCTGTAGTATCGTTGCTATAAGCAAGCTCAGGGAGCTGGTGATGGACAGGGAAGCCTGGTATGCCGCTGTCCATGGGGTCACAAAGAGCTGGACACGACTGAGTGACTAAACAGAACTGAACTGAATATATTATATATGTGCCTGCTTGCTAAGTTGCTTCAGCTGTGTCCAACTCTGTGCGACCCTTATGTGACTGTAGCCTCCTGGGCTCCTCCATCCATGGGATTCTCCAGGCAAGAATACTGGAGTGGGTTGCCATGCCCTCCTCCAGGGGATCTTCCTGACCCCGGGATTGAACTTGCATTTCTTAGGTCTCCTGCATTGTTAGGTGAGTTCTTTACCACTGAGCCACTTGGGAAGCCCATATATATATGTGTGTGTGTATATATATATATATATATATATATATATATATGTGAAGTTGCTCAGTTGTGTCCAACCCTTTGCGACCCCATGGACTATAGCCTACCAGGTTCCTCCATTCATGGGATTTTCCAGGCAAGAATACTGGAGTGGGTTGCCATTTCCTTCTCCAGGAGATCTTCCCAACCCAGGGACTGAAGCCAGGTCTCCCGCATTGTAGGCAGACGCTTTACCATCTGAGACACCAGGGAAGTCATATATATATATATATATGTATATATATATATAGGTTATATACAACCAACAATATATGTGGTTATATATATATTAATATATATAGCCTTCCTAGGTGGCAGTGGTAAATAATCTGTCTGCCAGTGCAAGAAATGGAGGTTCGATCCCTGGGTTGGAAAGATACCCTGGAGAAGGAAATGGCAAACCACTCCAGTATTCTTGCCTGGAAAATCCCATGGACAGAGGAGCCTGGCGAGCTACAGTCCATAGGGCCACAGAGAGTCAGACAGGACTGAGTGATTAACACTTTCACACTTTCACTTTCTCCATTCCAGGGCCTGATGCCAGGAGAACAGAACCTCCCCCCTTCCCTGGCACTCGGCTCTCACCTCTCATCCCACCCAGCAGAGCATCACGCCCGGGCTGAGCAGGAGATGTGGCCACACCACCCTAATGCTCTGTCCATCCTGGCTGCCCCGAAGGTCCCCTGGCTCCAGCCTCTGCTTCATGGGAACAATCTAACAGGCTCTGCAAGCATTTTCTAACCCCCTAAATTGCAGGTGGCAATGGTGAGAAGGGACAGGCAACGGTCCCTGTCCCTGGTGGCTGCCCCTTGAGATCTCTGCCTGGCTGGCTGCACCCCTGAGGCTGCTACTTCCCTTCCTGCCCACCCCAGGGTCCGCACGTGCATGCCTGCCCACCTCTGCTCTCTGCCCACTTCTGAACTGGACCCAAGGGAGCCCGAGACAAAAAGTCAGCTGTGCCACAGTCGCTGTGGGGTGACCCAGGGACTCACCTCTCTGTTCCCTAGAGACCTTGGCAGTACTTCTAAGCACCTGCGGGGGCAGCGATAGCACCAGGGAGGCGGTGAGGCAGAGCCAACCTTCCCAGCTTGTTTGTTTGCAAACAGATGCTTATCTGAGCCCAGGGCTCCCTCCCTCCCTTCAGCTCTGCCAGTAAAATCTGGACAGGTCCCAGCGAAGGCCAGTTGGAACCACCACACCCTTGGGTAGTGGCCCTGGAGCTTTGGTGGGGTGGGGATGGGGTGGGCAGTCAGGATTGCTGAGTTGGAGGATGCAGTCTGAGCAGCCTCCCCTGGGGTGCTGGGAAGCCTAAGGGAACAGGTCCAAGGGAGCTCTGAGCCAGGAGCACCCTCCAACCTCTGCCCAAAACCTCTCTGGATGAGGATGGGTGGGTTTTCCCCACCGTGTGCACCTGGAGCATGAGGAAATGCCTGGAACAGGGTCATCTTACCCTGGCACTGTGTTACAGATGGAGGGGACAACTCCGTCATCTCCAACTGTTACCACTATTGTCATCACTTCTCACCAGCACTCGCCAAGCCCCAGACACTCCACCCACTCAGGCTCACGTGGTCCCATAGTACCCTTCACACAAATCCTTGAGTTGGGGACTGTTCTTATTTATGTCCATTTTACAGATGAGAAGGTTGGGACTCAGCGAGATGGATCAAGCAGCTCCTAAGCGGTGAGATCAGAGTTTGACCCAGTCTGACCCCATTGCTCCTGCCCATGGGACAGAGTGATCCCTAGATTTTATCTGGAAGGATAAGCAGGCCAAAGTATAAAGAGAACCAGGAGAAAAATATCAACAGGAGGTAGCTAGGGCTCTCGGAAATTAAATGTATTTTAGTGTTGGGAGGCTTACACCGCAGACTGAGGTGCTCTATTAGTTTCCTGGGGTTGGCAAAGCAAATTACAATTGCAGGGGCTTCCAAAAACAGGCGTTTACTCTCTCACAGCCCTGGAGCCTGAAATCAAGGTGTCAGCAGAAGCTCGCTCCCTCCAGAGGCTCTGGGGGTGGAGACTGCCTGCCTCTCCCAGGTGCTGGTGGCCCCGGGCTCCTGGGCTTGTGGCCACATCACCCCATCTCTGGCTCGGTTTTCACACGGCCTCATCTCTGGATCTTTCTGTGTCCTAATCGCTGTCTCCTTTTTCTTATAAAGACACACATCATTGGATTTATCCAAGTGATCTCATCTCAAGATCCTTAACTCATGACATCTGCAGAGACTATTTCCAAATAAGATCGCCTTGGCAGATGCTAGGTGCACATGAATTTGCGGGGAGGAGGGTGCTATTCAACCCAGTACCAGAGTACTGACTTCCTGTAGTCTTAGGGCAAGGAGGAAACGTTGACTTTTCTGCAAATACATGGCCACATAACAGACTTTTATCTCTCTCCTTAATTTTTTTTAATTAAAAAAATTTTTTTTAAATTTTTTTTATTTTTAGGACTGTGCTGGGTCTTAGTTGCAGCACATGGGTTCTTCATTGCGTTGCATGGGCTCCCTAGTTGTGGTGTGCGGGTTTAGTTGCCCAGCAGCCTATGGGATCTCAGTTTCCCAATTTAGGACTGAGCCTGTGCCCCTTGCACCGAAAGGCAGATTCTTAACCACTGGACTGCCAGAGAAGTCCCTCTCCTTGATTTTTCTCACCCTGAACCCTTTTAATCTGGATGTCCTCAATCTCATTCCTATAAAGTCCAACGTGGAAGGTAATGAACTTTTCATCTATGTATTTCTTTAAAAATAGTCTTTGTTTCAGACTGGCATCTGAGCTACATTCATCTGAAGCTTGGTTGGGTGGAAAAGACAGGCCACCCACATCTTTATCAGCAAGACAGAGAGCAGAGAGAAATGACACAGGGACCACCCCATCCCACTCCACCCCCAGCTTTTCCTAGAAAATATCTTTGTTTGCCCTGTGCGTCTGAATAACTATGCCCTAATAAGTACCTTCTGAATCCGCAGCCGAATTCAAAGGGAGGACTTTGACCTTTGAGGATGGGCATTAGCAGATTGTCCTAGAGGACCGGCAGGTGATACATTTATTACTGTTATTGTTAGATGCTAAGTTGTGTCCAACTCTTTTGTAACCTCATGGACCATAGCCCACCAGGCTTCTCTGTCCATTGGATTTCCCAGGCAAGAATACTGGAGTGGGTTGCCATTTCCTTCTCCAAAGGATCGTGTCCCAACCCAGGAATCAAACTCATGTCCCCTGCATTGGCAGGCAGATTCTTTACCGCTGAGCCACCAGGGAAGCCCTGATGTATTCATAGACTGATATTAAAGAAAGTTGTGTCACCTTTTTAGATTCCACATATAAGTGATATCATATGATACTTGTCTTTCTCTATCTGACTTACTTCACTTAGTATGATAATCTCTAGGTCCATATATGTTGCTCCAAATGGCAGTATTTCGTTCTTTTTTAAGACTGAGTAGTATTCTATTACATATATGTACCGTATCTCCTTTATCCCTTCATCTGTCAATGGACAAGTTGGTTGCCCATGCCTTGGCTATTGTAAATAGTGCTGCTATGAACACTGGGTGCATGTATGTTTTCAAATTAGGATATTCTCCGACTATATGCCCAGGCATGGAATTGCTACATCGTATGGTAGTTCTGTTTTTAGTTCTCTGAAGAACCTCCATCAGTTCAGTTCAGTTGCTCAGTCATGTCCTACTCTTTGCAACCCTGTGGACTGCAGCACGCCAGGCCTCCCTGTCCATCACCAACTCCCAGGGTTTACTCAAACTCATGTCCATTGAGTCAGTGATGCCATCCAACCATCTTATCCTCTGTCATCCCCTTCTCCTCCTGTCTTCAATCTTTCCCAGCATCAGCGTCTTTTCAAATGAGTCAGTTCTTCGCATCATGTGACCAGAGTATTGGAGTTTCATATTCAACATCAGTCCTTCCAGTGAACACCCAAGACTGATCTCCTTAGGATGGATTGGTTGGATCTCCTTGCAGTCCAAGGGACTCTCAAGAGTCTTCTCCAACACCACAGTTCAAAAGCATCAATTCTTCGGTGCTCTGCTTTCTTTATAGTCCAACTCTCACATCCATACATGACTACTGGAAAAACCATAGCCTTGACTAGACGGACCTTTGTTAGCAAAGTAATGTCTCTGCTTTTTCCATACTGTTTTCCAATTTATATTTCCACCAACAGTGCAGGAGGAGTCCTTTTTCTCCTCACCCTCTGCAGCATTTATTGTTTGTAGACTTTTTGAAACACAAATGAACTTATTTACAAAATAGAAACAGACTCACAAGATTTCAAAATCAAACTTATGGTTACTGAAGGAGAAAGGTTGGGGGAGGGATAAACTGGGAGTTTAGAATTAACAGATACACAATCACAATACAATGGATAGAAGAGATAGACAAGGACCTACTCTATAGCACATGAATCCCTACTCAATATTCCATAAGAATCTAAATGGGAAAAGAATCTGAAAAAAGAGTGGGTCTACATATATGTATAACTGAATCACTTTGCTGTACCCCTGAAACTAACACAACATTGTAAATCAAGTAGACTCCAATATAAAATAAAAATTAAATTAAAAAATAACATTGTGGATTTAGTTAGTGTTCTTTGAGACAGTTCCCTCCAAAGGGAACCTGATAAGACAGCTTGCCCTCTTGCCCTCATCCTGTGTTTTTAATGAGATTCAGTTGGGATAGAGGTTTTTCCTTTGCTCTTCAAATCAGTACATAGTGACCAGATGCGTCTTGTGTCTTGATCAAAAGCCATGAGTGGGTCTCTGCGGGTGGATGGGGGAAGGGCATTCAGGTCACACTTCAGGTGGAGTCAGGCAGGTGGGGATACCAAAAAGATGAAAACGGTACAGTGAAACAACTCGTGGAAGAACAGAAGACCAAATGATGTGGTAACAGAAACCCAGTTATGCAGCAAAATCTCCCACAGAGTACTTTTGACAGAAACTCACGGAGCCTCCTTTTCACTTATCCAGGCAGGCCTCAGAGATATTGCAAAGTTGGTTCCAGACCCCGCTCAATAAAGCAAATACCACAATAAAGCAAATCATGAATGTTTTGATTTCCCAGTGCATATAAATGTTATGTTTACACTAAACTGTAGCCTGTGAAATGTACAATAGCATTATGTCTAAAAAAACATGTACAAGGACTTCCCTGGTGGTCCAGTGGTGAAAATTCGTCTTCCAATGCAGGAGGTGCAGGTTCAATCCCTGGTCAGGGAGCTAAGACCTCACATGCCTAGAGGCCAGAAAAACAAAACACAAAACAGAAGCAATATTGTAACAAATTCAATAAAGACTGTTAAAATGGCCCACATCAAAAAAATGTAAAATATACACATCTTAATTTAAAACTCTCTTATTGCTAAAAATAAATACTAACAGTCATCCGAGGATTCAATGAGTCATAATCTTTTTGCAATAATCACATCAAAGATCACTGATCGCAGGTCATCATAAAACATATAATAATAATGGAAAAGTTTGAAATATGAGAATTACCAAAACATGAGATGAAGTGAACAGATGTTTTTGGAAAAGTGGCAACCGTAGACTTGTGGCAGAGTTGCCACAGAAGTTCTAAAATAATAATGCAAAATCTGGGAAGTGCAGTGTAATGAGACCTTCCTGAATGTAGACTTTTTGAATTTCAAAAATAATTTATGTGGCCCATGTCTGAAGCATATACAGATATGAGAGCTGGACCATAAGGAAGACTGAGAGCCAAAGAATCGATGCTTTCAAACTGTGGTGCTGGAGAAGACTCTTGAGAGTTCCTTGGATTGCAAGAGCAAACCAGTCAATCCTAAAGGAAATCAACCCCGAATATTCATTGAAAGCACTGATGCTCAAGTGCTCCAATACTTTGGACACCTGATGTGAAGGGCCGACTCATTGGAAAAGACCCTGATGTTGGGAAAGATTGACGGCATGATAAGGGGACGACAGAAGAGGAGATGGTTGGATGGCATCACCAACTCAGGAGACATGAGTTTGAGCAAACTCCAGGGGGTAGTGAAGGACAGGGTAGCCTGATGTCGCCAAGAGTCAGACGTGACTGAGCAACTGAACAGCAACAACAAATGTCCGACTCGTATTATCTCAGCTGTGGAGATCTGAGAACAGCCAGAAGCCAAATCATCTGATGTAATGATGAGTTAATGCAAAAATGCAGAAATCATTTCCTTTAACTTAAAAATATAGAAATGTGCATTTACTTGCCAACAGTTCAATGCAGGAATGAGTTCTGCTTCTTGAGCGTGCATCTCCTGACAGGTCTTCTACTTTCTAAATTACAAAACCCTGTCCAAAAGGCACTTGTGTGATTTCACGTGTCTGTAATGGGCAGTGAGATCACAAAGGCATCTCAGGAACAATCTGAGCCCAGGATTCTTTTATGCATCCTGTGATTTATTGCTCATATATTTCGGTTGTCTGGCCCACATTGACTTTGAAGGTCATTTTTTGGGCAACCTGCTTTGATTAAATTTTTCCAAAGCATGCCAAGTGTTTTTCACAGAAACAATTTTGCATCCATATTTCCCTGGTTGAGTTCTATTTTATTAAATCATGTGCTGACAGTAACAGATGCAGCTGGCCTAAACACACCTAGGAACATACACAACCAGCTTTCAGCAGTTCATAGAAGGAGAGGGTGTGTCACATTCACTGGCATTCAGGATCCTCCAGGTAGGATCAGAGCCTTTCTTTTCTTTTCTTTTTTTATAATTTTATTTATTTGTTGGCTGTGCTGGCTGGGTCTTCGTTGCTGACCAGGCTCTTCTTTAGTTGTGACGAGCAGAAACTACTCTTCTTTGCAGGGTATGGGCTTCTTATTGTGGTGGCTTCTCTTGTTGCAGAGCACAGGCCCCAGTAATTATGGTTCCCGGGCTCTTGAGTGCAGGCTCAGTAGTTGTGGCACATGGGCTTAGTTGCTCTGCGGCATGTGGGATCTTCCCGGACCAGGGATCGAACCCGTGTCTCCTGCATTGGCAGGCGGTTTCTTTATCGCTGAGCCACCAGGGAAGCCGAGAGTCAGAATCTTTCAAGGAGGGAGACAGTAGCATCGTTCAAGTCAGAACATCCCCTGGGTGAGTTTCTCAGCACGTCTCCTCTCTCTGCCCTTCTAAGAAGTGGATGGAGATGCTTGGCCAGTGACAATCTAAAGCAGCTTCCCCATCTGCAAAAGGAGGCTGATGATAGCAGCTCCCACCTTTCAGGATGCTCCTGAGGGTGGGATGGGAGCATATGCAATCTCAAGGGTCCAGCTGGTCACCCAGTAAGCACTCACTGTAAGAGCACTTAGGTTGTAAGTCAGCCCGCTGTTAGAGTTAATCACGGAGTCTGGGGTATAATACTTTCCATCTAGATTTTCTGATTGCTCAATTTTGAATAAAATTTCTCCAACCCACCTTTTCTCACTGTGTGCACCTGTGTAAGTGTGCTTGTATTTATCCACTGCACCTCACGTCTCTCTACACGCCCGTGAATTGTAGTCATGGCTCTTGGTACACACAGACACTGCAGTATATTTTAATAAGAAATCATAAACTAACAGTCCTTAGGTCAAATCTGGCCCACATATGTATTCTGTTTTCTCATATGATATTATGCTTCTTTTGTTTGTTTCTTTTTCTTTTTTGGTCACACTTTGCAGCATGTGGGATCTTCCTGGACCAGGGATCAAAACTGCTCTCCTTGCAGTGAAAGCTCAATGTCTTAACCACTGGGCCACCAGGGGAACCCCATACATTTCTTTTTTTTTTTTTTTATTGTTTGGTCAACAATATTTAGAATTTAGGAGACTCTACATTTTAAAAAGTCTAGATTTCCAACTTGGGTTGAGAAGTTGGAATTTCTGACATACTTTCACCAACAGCAACTTTCAGGCAAGGCTAAGAGGCAGTCTCCCTCTCAGATGAGACACAAAGCCTCCAATATGCCCCAGTCCCCACTACTCCCTACAGTAAATACATCTGCTGCTGCTGCTAAGTCACTTCAGTCGTGTCCGACTCTGTGCGACCCCATCCCTGGGATTGTCCCGGCAAGAACACTGGAGTGGGTTGCCATTTCCTTCTCCAATGCATAAAAGTGAAAAGTGAAAGTGAAGTCGCTCAGTCATGTCTGACTCTTCACGACCCATGGACTGCAGCCTACCAGGCTCCTCTGTCCATGGGATTTTCCAGGCAAGAATACTGGAATGGGGTGCCATTGCCTTCTCCGGTAAATACATCAGGTTCTCTTAAATCATGTACCCGCCTGATTCCAATAGACACACCTAATACTTTCCAACTTTTTCAAGCTTTAAGCTGCTTTGCTCTACAAAAGTATGGTTTCCCAGCCCCCTTCACAAAGCCCCGCCTCCAAGCTTATCACCTGGATCCTCATAAAGAGAAAACACTGAAAGTGACAGCTCACTCCCTCCCCAGGCCATGCCTGGCACTCTTCCCCCAAAACTGTTCAGCAGTTGTAAGTTTGGGCAAAAACTGTTCTAATGAGCAAGTGGAAAGGGTGGATTCCAGGAGTATATTGAAGTTCCCTGGCGGTCTGGTGGTTAGGACTCAAAACCTTCACTGCCTTGGCCCTGAATTCAATCCCTGGTCCAGGAACTAAGATCCCACAAGCCACGTGGCCCAGCCTGCACCTCTTCTCCCCCCAACACACAAAATAAACAAAGAGAGAATATTACTAAAATCAGCGAGTATATTGATGACGTCATTAGCAAAGGCTCTGCTTGCAGAAGATCTGTCTGTTGCATCAAGGTCTCACGATCACCCCTGTCCCCCACCCTTTCAATTCAGAAGCTGGGTGAGTTGGAGAACCCTGCAATGTTTCTGGATGATGGCTGCAGCTCACCCACCACCCTCCAGCCGTCTTTTGCAGCTGCAGAGAAAGAAGCAGCAGAGAGGACTTCCTCTCTGTCTCCTTAGCGAAGACCTGAGCTCAGGGATGAGTTTTCCTCTGAATTATAGTAGAAGCCACCATGTCCTGCAGACAACGGGAGGCCAGGTGGGGTCTGCCTGCCTGTTCTGTTGCCTGGGCCTGTGTAGGTCACCAGGTGGCTTCCGATTCTCACCCAAAGCCCAAGGAGTGACACATGACCGAGAGACGGAGGAACCAGGGTGTCTGACTCTCAGCCAGGGTGCTCGCAGGTAGGCATGGGGTTGGGGTGCGCTCAGTATGGTCCTCCATCTCCAGCTTGCTGCTTTGCACTGAGCATCTCTGAGGTCATTAAATGTGATGCTACCACCCCACATGTGGGATGCCTGCACTTTCCACTGCTGGCATTCTTGGGAGCACAATAAGCCAGATTGACAAGAGAGAGTCCAGTCCTCGTACTCTCAGCATTTACTGAGCTCTGCTCTGTCTTAGATTGTGCCATAAAATTGTCAGGTAAAATACAGGACATCTGGTTAAATCTGAATTTCAGATAAACAGCAGAGAAGCATTTAGCATAAAGTGTTAGCTTCTTAGTCCTCTCTGACTCTCTGTATCCCTATGGACTGTAGCCCACCAGGCTCCTCTGTCCATGAAATTGTCCAGGCAAGAACACTGGAGTGGTTTGCCCTTCCTTTCTCCAAGGAATCTTCCTGACCCTGAGATCAAACCTGGGTCTCCTGCATTGCAGGCGAATCCTTTACCATCTGGCCCACCCATTTAGCACAAGTATGTCCCAAATATTGTACCAGACATAAAATATGCCAAAGTATTATTCCTCGTTTATCTGAAGTATTTAACTGGGGGCCCTGCATCTTATTTGCTATCTAAGGTGATCCTGCTTAGCTGTGAGAGCCCCGTGCTTGGGGGCATGGCCTTGGAGGCAGACTGCCTGGGTTTGGTTCCTACCTCGGCCACTCATAAGCTCTGTGATCTTGGGTGTGTTACCTCACCCCTGTGTTCCTCAATTGCCTCACTATCCTCGACTGAAGATACGAATGGTGCCTGCCCCACGGGAGAGTTGGGAGGATGAAGTTATTGTTGAAGTATGTCTAAGGGTGTCCTGTCCAGGTCAGCCCTGGATCAGCATTAGTCATCTCTACTCAGAAGCACTGTGACAATAGCCATGAACAAAGGCCCTGCTTCCTCTCCATCCTCATCTTCAGCACTCAGCTTTCTCTACTCCAGCTGCCTTGAGCTGAGCTGTCTTCCTTTCTTTTCTTTTTTAAAAAAATTTATTGATTTATTTTTGGCTGCTCTGGGTCTTTGTTGCTGCATGCAGGCTTTCTCTAGCTGTGGCGAGTAGGAGCTACTCTTCATTGCAGTGCATGGGCTTCTCATTGTGGTGGCTTCTGTTGTTGTGGGGCATGGGCTGTAGGTGCTTGGGCTTCGGTAGTTGTGGCTCACTGCCTTAGGTGCCTTGAGGCATGTGGAATCTTCCCAGGCCAGGTTTCCGACCCCTGTCCCCTGCATTGGCAGGCAGATTCTTAAGTTGGACAACCAGGGAAGTTCTGTCTTCCTTTCTGTATCAGGACTTTTCCCATCCTATTTCTTCCATCCCGGTGGTTCTCTCTCCTCCTTACCTGATTAATCCCTCTATCCCTCACGAGCATTTGTGCATGCCTGCATGCTCAGTCACGTCCAACTCTTTGCAATCCCATGGACTGTAGCCCGCCAGGCTTCTCTGTCCATAGGATTTTCCAGGCAAGAATACTGGAGTGGGTTGCCACTTCCTCCTCCAGGATATCTTCCTGACTCAGGCATCCAACCCTCGTCTCCTGTGTCTCCTGCATTGGCAGGCAGATTCTTTACCACTGAGCCACCTGGAAAGCCAATATCCCTCACGCCAGAGACCAAAAACCACTTCATTCATTCACTCAGAAAAGATTGACTGAGCACCTACAACGTGTTAGTCTCTGTTTCAGATCAGGGGTCAGCACCTTAAAGCCCAAGGGGCAACCCAACTGACACATTTCCATGACCCTCCAGCCAAGATTATTTTTCCACTTTTAAATAGTTGGGAAAAAAGTCAAAAGAAGAGAAATACTACATAATGCATGAAAATGACATGAAATTCAAATCTCAGTGTCTACAAGCAAAGTTTTAGGGACTTCCTGGGTGGTCCAGTGGTTCAGAATCTGCCTTCCAATGCAGGGGAGGGGGGTTCAATCCCTGGTCGGGAAACTGGGATCCCACGTGCTGAGGGGCTTCTGAGCCCACATGCTCTGGAGCCCAAGCACCACAACGAAAGATCCTACCTGTTGCAACTAAGACCTGATGCAGCCAAATAAATAAATACATACTTTTAAAAATGAACTTTTTTAGCTTAGCACATGGCCAAGCTCCTTTACTCATATACCATCAGTGAATGCTTTTGGACTACCCCACATAGAACAGATGAAGAAAGAAATGGCAGTCCACTCCAGTATTCTTGCTTGGGAAACCCCATGGACAGAGGCGCCTGAGAGGCTAGAGTCCATGGTGTTGCAAGAGTCAAACACAACTTAGCAATTAAACCACTACCACGTCACCCATAGAATGGAGTAGCTGCAGCAGAGACCATGTGGTCTGCACTGCCAAAAATATTTATTATCTTAACCCCAACAGAGAATGCTTGCCTAGCCCTGAACTAAACACTGGGAAGACAGCAATGAGCACAAATGAAAAACAAAAATCCCAGACAAAACTCTCTGCCTTCACAGAAGCACTGGTTGGGTGGGGGAAACTGTCGACAAGAGACATAGGAAAAGAACATCATGTCTTTAGTGAGAAGGAGGGCATGGTGGTGAGCAGATGGGAACAACACATGGGAAGCTGTCACTTTCAACATGGTGGTTAGAGAAAGAGACATCAGTACAGACCCACCGCGGGCAAGGGGAATCTTAAGCGGGTCTCAGACAAGAGAGTCCATCAAAATGGAAAAGGAATGCAGAGCTCTGTGCAGGGAGCATGCCCGGCCTCTTGGAGGAGTGGAGGCTGCTGTGTCAGGAGGGGAATGGAGGGATGGGGCGTGGACAAGGGCCCAAAGCAAGAGGCAAGTGTCCCAGGGCTGAGGTCCAGAGCCTGTGAGCACTGTCAGGATTTGAACTTCTCTCTGAGATCAATAGAGAGCTATTGAGGATTTTTTAAAATAATAATTTATTGAGGTGAGATTCACATAATATGAAATTAACCACTTTAAAGGAAACAGTTTGTTGGTATTTAGTATATTCACAATGTCATGCAACCACCACGTTAGTTCCAAAGCATTACCATCATCTTCGAGGGAAACTGCATATATTAAACAGTTTCTTCTCATGCTTCCTCCCCCAGATGCCAGCCACTGTCAACCTCCTGTCTGTCTCCATGGATTCACCTATTCTGGATATTTCATACCAATGGAATCATATAATATGCAACTGTCTGTGACTGGCTGCTTTCATTAGCATCATGTTTTCCACATTCATCCATGTTGTTGAGCTGCTGCTGCTGCTGCTAAGTCACGTCAGTCATGTCCGACTCTGTGCGACCCCATAGATGGTAGCCCACCAGGCTCCCATCCCTGGGATTCTCCAGGCAAGAACACTGGAGTGGGTTGCCATTTCCTTCTCCAGTGCGTGAAAGTGAAAAGTGAAAGTGAAGTCGCTCAGTTGTACCCGACTCTTCACGACCCCATGGACTGTAGCCTACCAAGCTCCTCCGTCCATGGGACTTCCCAGGCAAGAGTACTGGAGTGGGAAATCACTCAATTGTTCCTTTTTGTGGCTGAATAATATTCCACCGTGGGAATATATGGAATTTGCTTATTCATTCATCTGTTGATGGACACAGGCAATTTGCATCCTGTAGCTACTGTGAACGTTGCTGCTCTGAACACAATGTGTGCATGTGTTTGCGCATGGAAGGGTTTTGAGTGGAGAAGTGGCATTTTCTGATTTGCTTCATAGTAGGAGTGTTATAGCTACTATGTTGGAAAGAAACTAAAAGAGGAACCAGGGTACCTGGTTAGGACTTGGGCAGAGTCTGGAAAGAGGCCCCAAGGCTAGACCAGTGGTGGCAGAAGGCAAGTGTGTGAGATGCTGGGTGTAAGCTGAGAAATCTGCTGATGGATCCCACAAGTGTGTGAGACGGAGTGAGGTGGATGCTGCTGGGGTTTGGGGGCCAAGCTAAGGGAAGGACCAGGTTTCTGGTTCTAGGATAGGGATGGAGAGAGGGGAAAGGAAGATGATGAATTTTGGGGGGTACATAAAGTTTGAGAGGCATATTAGGCATCTCAGTGGGGATACAAGGGGGCAGCTGCACAAATAAGTCTGAGAGGTAAATTTGGAGTCGTCAGCAAATAAATCTGGACAAAATCAACCTGCGGCAGAGTACATCCTCTCCGGAGTGCACAGACCAAGTCAAGACCCCGGGATGGTATCTGTACTTCTCCTTTGGGTGCAGACTCTGGTTCTTAACTAAGTGTTTCAGAGCATGGACTGTAGACCTCGATGGCAAGGTTTCAGTTCCAGTTTGGCAACTTGAAAGTTTTGTGGCCTTTGAAAAATGACTCACCCTCTCTGTTGCCTGTGTCCTCATTCGCAAAATGGGAGTTAGAGTGGGACCTGCTTCATGGGGTTGTTCTGAGGATTCAGTGAGCACACATGTGTAAAGCGCTGTAAGCAATACTTGACACCTAGTAAGTAGGAGGAGAGTGGAAAAGTTGGCTTAAAGTTCAACATTAAGAAAACTAAGATCATGGCATCTGGTCCCATCACTTCATGGGAAATAGATGGGAAACAGTGGCTGACTTTATTTTGGGGGGCTCCAAAATCACTGCAGATGGTGATTGCAGCCATGAAATTAAAAGATGCTTACTCCTTGGAAGGAAAGTTATGACCAACCTAGGTAGCATATTAAAAAGCAGAGACATTACTTGGCCAACAAAGGTCCATCTAGTCAAGGCTATGGTTTTTCCAGTGGTCATGTATGGATGTGAGAGTTGGACTGTGAAGAAAGCTGAGTGCTGAAGAATTGATGCTTTTGAACTGTGGTGTTGGAGAAGACTTCTGAGAGTCCCTTGGACTGCAAGGAGATCCAACCAGTCCATCCTAAAGGAAATCAGTCCTGAATATTCATTGGAAGGATTGATGCTGAAGCTGAAACTCCAATACTTTGGCCACCTCATGCGAAGAGTTGACTCATTGGAAAAGATCCTGATGCTGGGAGGGATTGGGGGCAGGAGGAGAAGGGGATGACAGAGGATGAGATGGCTGGATGGCATCACCGACTCGATGGACATGAGTTTGAGTAAACTCCAGGAGTTGGTGATGGACAGGGAGGCCTGGTGTGCTGCGATTCATGGGGTCGCAAAGAGTCGGACATGACTGAGTGACTGAATTGAACTGAACTGAAGTACAATGTAAAGATACTATCAGTTATGAATATTCTTTAGACTCTGAGCTCCAAGAGCACAAAGACCAGTATCTTCTTTTTTTTCATTGCTGCATCTCCATGACCTAGCACCAGGTCTGGCACACACGACCTCAAGATGATGCTTAAATGGCTTCAGAAGGACAGACAGATGACTGCCCCTTCCCCCTGGAGGAATGAAGGGTGTGGAGAGAAGCGCTACCAGAGCTGGGCCTGGAAGGCCAGGTGCAGTCCCTGAGGGAAGCCTGGCAAAGGCAGCATGGTCAGAGGACAGAGAGGAGGGGTGGGTGCAGCTAGGTGTCACCAGGCTGGGCGGCAGCTAGAAATCAAGCTACGAAGCATCCTATATATCAAAATGCAGGGGCTGTGCTTTATAAGGGGCAGGGAGCCATGGAAAATGTTTATAGAGGGGTTGGACTTCTTGAAGATTGAGAAGGGTAGGGGGGCCAATCAATTTGGGGAACTCCTGGTACATTTAAAAAAAAAAAAAAAGCAAACAAATGCTCAGTGTTGCAAAAACCTGAGGTGTATTGACATGCCAGCCCTGCCAGGGTGTGATTCTCTTATGCACCTAAGAGGCCGAAGGACAGATGGAGTGAGTGACCCAGCGGTGGTGTAAAATCACTTTAGACTCCAAACCAGGGCTTCTTATCAGATCCAGGAACATTGAAATGATCTGTAAACATTTCCTCAATTCTCTCAAGTATGCAATACAACTGGTACCCTGGGAGATGCCTAGGGTAAGTTAATTATTTATGTGTAGCAGAGGCTGGGGCCAGGGCTTACTTCTCTTAGAATCCTAGTTAAGAAGGAAAGAATGGGACAGTCCCATTCTTGACAGTCCAGTGGTTAAGCCTCTGCACTCCCACTGAAGGTGTTGCAGGTTCAATCTCTGGTTGGGGAACTTAAGATCCTACATGCCATGTGGCTTAGCAAAAATTTTTTAAAAAAGATTTAAAGTGATGAAACGAGGATGGAATAAAAAGTTGGAGTAGAATAGACAGTATCAGAGTCCATGGTGCATTAATAGAACAGATTTTATGAAACAGAACAGGATTGGATAAAATAAATTAGAATAAGATCAGTAGGAAAGAAGAGAATTGATCATAAAATATTGTAGTGCTTAATACTTGCCAAGTGTAACAGCTGATGAGGTGTCTGTTTCATTTGATGCATGTGGACCATGATATAATATGAATTCCTTTCTCTGCTGTGACAAAGCCTGACCTTGACTCCTAGGCCCACCTTTTCCCTAAATATATAAGAAGTCTCATCATCTATCTCTTCTGTTTCTCAGACTCCTCATAAGAAGTGGGGACCATACTTGTAACTACCTCAAAGCGTTCTTAGGACAAAGCAGTGAAGCAAGGTCTTAAGATGAAGTTCAACAGGTGATAACAAACATCAGCCATGGGTTTTGAAGATAAATCAATTCTTTAAATGTTTAAATCTTTTGAAGTGTTTTCTTCCTTGGCAGCTGTGAACCTCATCAGAGGAGGGACATCATGGGGTTTCTGAGGCCTTGCAGGGGCTGGAATTAAAATGTGAAGAGCCAGAGGCAAGGTGACTCCAGAGACTGCTGTTTTGGGATTTCCAGGAAGGAGTAACACGGGCCTGCCTCGGGGGGATGCTGTGTTACTGGAGAAAGTGTGAGACCAGTGTCAGTAAGGCTGAGATGTAGAAAAGGGAATAGGAAGTTTACCAGTCCAGATTCAGTCATTGGGAATGGAAACAGGTCCAGATATCTTGAGCAGGAAGGGACTGAACACAGGAGACCGGGCTCTTGCAAACTCATTGGAAGGCCTAGTGGGTTGTTTCTTGCAGAGCTGCAGCATGGACCCACCCGGAGACTGTCACCTTTTCCACAGTCAGGAAGATGGGTGTCTGAAGTCACCCCTAGGTCTGGTCACATAGAGAAGGCACCACTCTGGCTACCAGAGGGATCATCACCATTATCACCATCATCACTACCAACATCCTCACCATCACCACCACCATCATCACTATTACCACCATCATCCTCACCATCATCACCACCATCACCACCATCATCACTATCACCACCAACATCATCACCACCATCACCACCATCACCATCATCACCATCACCACCACCATCATCACCATTACCACCAACATCATCACCATCACCACCATCACCACCACCATCACCATCACCACCATCACCACCATCACCACCACCACCACCACCATCACCATCATCACCATTACCACCAACATCATCACCACCATCACCACCACCACCATCATCACCACCACCACCGCCATCACCATCATCACTACCACCACCATCACCACCATCACCACCATCATCATTGTCTTTGTACAGTATACAACCCACTCAACAGGACATAGCTGAAGATGCATCAGAAGATGCTGCACTGGTCTGTGGTCAGTGGGGATTTGGACTAAATCAAGGAATCTGAACAGTTCTCAGTACACGAGAAGCACCATCCAGTATAGAAGCAGTGCCTGAGCAATGAAGAAAATCAAGTGATTCTGGCTTTTCTTGCTCATCTGCGCCTTCTGCAGGCCAACAAGGAAGCTACACGTTGAGCTCGTTGCAGACCCCTTTCTGGGTTTGAGGACCTCAATGGTTCACCATTCTGGCTGAACAGTAGAAATACTTAAGAGCCTTTTAAAAATACTGATACCCGAATCCCACCAAAAATCAAGTGAAACTGAATTTTTGGAGATGTGACCTGAGTGTGTTCTTTTGTGAAATCACCTCCACGAGGTCCTCATGGGCAGCCATGGAAGAGAGCTACCTTGGCTATGGCTCCCACTGCCCCTGTCATCCCCCGCTGAAGTGTGGTTCAGCGTCCAAGCCGGCAGGTAGCCAGGCTGTGGGCGAGCACTGCTGCGTGCCCCATGAGCCAGCGCCCGCGTCTCTCAGACCCAGAGAGCTACAATCATGGGTCAGAAAGCAGACAAACTCTGAATTTCAGTAGATTTGCCAAGTTGCCCTAAAGTAGCTCTGACTAATTTACACTCCCACCAATAAGAATGTCTCCCCAACACATTCCCTCATACTTGATAAGATCAAACTTTAATTTTTTTGGCCAATCCGATGAGAAAAAAAGAAATGGCACCAGTTAAAAAAGAATGATGCAGACTTCACGTACCAGTTTGGCGAGATCGCTGAGATAAATCGTTGAGTGAACGAAACAAGTTGCAGGATGTAGAACAACACGGTGCAGACGGATGGAAACCAGGTACAAGAAGATCAGTGGTATCATTCCAGTCACAAGTACCGCTCGCACGCAGAAGGAAGGAAAGCTCCTTTGGGGAGGGGGCAGGGGGCCAAGGGGAAGGGGGTGTGGCCAAGCGGGACCTCCTGTGCCTGGAAAGATTTCACTTTATATCATTAGAGATTAGTTTTTCGAAAGCTTAAGGAAAACTATATATATATATAGTTTTATATATATAAACTACATGTGTATATATATACACACACATACACATATATATAGTATACTATATATATATACATATACTATGTATAGTATGTATGGTATATACTATGTATAGTATAATAATACATATATAGTATAGTGTATATATATATACATATATACATGCTGCTGCTGATGCTGTGTGAAAAAATATATATATATACACGTGTATATATATAGATAGATAGATAAATAGGCTTCCTGTTAGCTCAGAGAGTAAAGAATCCACCTGCAATACAGGAGACACACGAGGTGTGGTTTCAATACCTGGGTCAGGAAGATCCCCTGGAGGAGGAAATGACAACCCACTCCAGTATTCTTGTCAGAAAAATCCCATGGACAGGGAAGTCTGTTGGGGCTACAGCCCATGGGGCCGCAAAGAGTTGGAGATGACTGAGTGACTAAGCACGTATGTGTGTGTGTGTGGAAGAGAGAGAGAAAAAATGCATTAAGATGTGAAGATGTTACTGTGTAGGGTACCTGAATAAAGGGTATCCAGAAATTCTCCATGCTATTCTTACAATTTTTCTGTAAATCTGAAAGTGTCTCAACATTCAACATTATAAGAACTTTCCTGGTGGCCCAGTGATAAAGAATCTGCCTGCCAGCGCAGGATCCATGGGTTTGATCCCTGGTCTGGGAAGATTCCACATGCCTCAGAGCATCTAAGCCTGTGTGCCACAACTATTAAGCCTGCGCTCTACAGCCGGGGAATTACAGCTCAGGAGCCCACGTGCCACCACTGCTAAAGCCTACACGCCTAGAGCCCGTGCTCTGCAGCAAGAGAAGCCGCCGCAATGAGAAACCCATGCACCGCAACGAAGAGTAGCCTCCTCTCGCCATGAGCAAAAAAAATGAATAAAGAAATAAAACTGTTTTTAAAAATTCAACATTACAAAAAGCCTTAAAGGGATAAAGCAGCCCTAGGAAGGGGGGCTGGTGGGCAGTCCACGGAGGATGGGGGACCGACCAGGCCAATACACACCTCGGCCCCGCCCGGGTCCATCCCGACCAGCCCGCAGAAGACGGACAGGGACTTCCCCTTCAAAGACCATCCTGCTTAAACCAGAACGCCTCCCGGGATGGAAGTTCAAAGCGACACTGGGGCAGGGCTGTTTGGTGCCAGTGTTTGGCCTGGGGATTTGAGCGGATTACCCAACCCTGTGTTGCAGGCGGTGGGGTGATGGGGCCTCAGGTGCGAGAGGCCTTTGATGACCGTGAGCTCTTTGGAGGCCCAAGCAAATTGAGGACAAGCCAGCTGGGCTGCCCAGGAGGGGGCCGGCTGTTGACCCTTTCTTTCCAGTCTTAGGAAAACAAATACTTGATATTCCACAGGCTGAGTAAACTCATTAAAAGGATCTTGAACTTTCTGCCTTTTTCACGAAGCCCTTGGAAGCTTCTCCACTAGCTTCCAGGGAGGCTGAAGCCGTTCTTGGATCTGTGGCTGCCCCTTCCAACTGGTCCCTGGGAGCGCAGACCTCAGCCACAGACACGTGGCTGATGGGGGCCATGCCTTTCCCACTCCTAATCTGCCTTGTTCCAGAGTCCAGGTCAATCCAGACACTACCTGGAGGGATCCAGGCCTTAGAAATTCCCACCTTCTTGCTTTGCCTGCTTCAGCCCATGGCAGGGGCAAGACAGGCATGCAAACCGGGGCCTTGACAGAATCCCTCCTCGGAAATGCTGATACGAATGTCGTGCTGGTGACTTTGGATGGAGGCGGTACCTTAGGTGCTTTTTTTTCCTCCCAAGGTCTCCGGTTCCTTCATCTTCCTCAGCCCTCATCTTTTCTCTGCCTCCGCACTCAACCCCAGCCACAGTATGTGTCCCCAAGGATGGACCACCCATCACGGATTTCAGCCGGAATCACCCCCACCCCATATTTCCATTCATTTTCTATCAACTGTGAGCTCTGGAGGCAGTTGAAATGCAGGCCAAGATGGGGCAGCATCAGCTGTCAAGGATTTGAGGTGTGCAAGTACAAAGAATGTGGAAGTTATGGCTCTGGCGAGAGAGGCAGGGAGAGGGGGCCAGAGACAAGGTTTACAGAAAAGTGAAAACCTGAACTCTAGCTGGCTTCTGAGCCTGTGTGTTCCCAGGTGTTGGAAAAATCAGCATCATGTGCCTGTATGTGTGAGGGTGTGAGTGTAAGGGTGTGTATGTGAGGGTGTGTGTGTGTGAGGGTGTGTGTGTGAGGGTGTGCGTGTGTGAGGGGGTGTGTGTGAGGGGAGTGTCTGTGTGAAGATGTGTGTGTGTGAGGGTGTGTGTGTGTGAGGGTGTGTGTATGTGCTTGTTTGTGTGAGGGTATGTGAGTGTGAGGGTGTGTGCATGTGAGAATGTATGTGTGTGAGGGTGTGAGTGTGAGGGTGTGTGTTAGAGTGTGTGTGTGTGAGGGTGTGAGTGTGAGGGTGTGTGTGTGTGAAGGTGTGTGTGTGTGAGGGTGTGTGAGTGTGAGGGTGTGTGTGTGTGAGGGTGTGTGTGTGTGAGTGTGGGGGTATGTGTATGTGCCTGTGTGTGTGAGGGTGTGTGAATGTGAGGGGGGTGTGTGTGAGGGTGAGTGTGTGTGAGGGTGAGTGTGAGGGTGTGTGTGTGAGGGTGTGTGTGTGTGAGGGTGTGTGTGTGTGAGGGTGTGAGTGTGAGGGTGTGTGTGTGTGTGAGGGTGTGTGAAGGTGTGTGTGTGTGAGGGTGTGTGTGTGGGGGTGTGTGTGTGAAGGTGTGTGTGTATGAGGCTGTGTATGTGTGAGGGTGTGTGAGTGTGAGAGTATGTGTGTGAGGGTGCGTGAGTGTGAGGGTGTGGGTATGTGCTTGTGTATGTGAGGGTGTGCATGTGTGAGGGTGTGTGAGTGTGAGGGTGTGTGTATGTGGCTGTGTGTGTGTGGCTGTGTGTGTGTGAGGGTGTGTGTGTGTGAAGGTGTGTGTGTGTGAGGGTGTGTGTATGTGCTTGTGTGTGTGAGGGTGTGCATGTGTGAGGGTGTGTATGTGTGAGGATGTGTGTATGTGCCTGTGTGTGTGAAGGTGTGTGTGTGTGTGTGAGGGCGTGTGTGCATACATGTGCATATGCCTGTGTGTCTATGCATGTGTTAGTTGCTCAGTCGTGTGTGACTCTTTGCGACCCCATGGACTATAGCCCACCAGGCTCTTCTGTCCCTGGAATTTTTCAAGCAAGAATACTGGAATATGTTGCCATTTCCTACTCCAGGTGATCCTCCCCACCCAGGAGCAAGGAAGTGGAACCCCGAGCCATGTCTCGCCAGGTGGTGCTAGTGGTAACGAATCCGCCTGCCAATGTAGGAAACACAAGAGGCACAGGTTTGATCCCTGGGTCAGAAAGATCCCCTGGAGAAAGGAATGGCAGCCCACTCCAGTATTCTTGCCTAGCAAATCCCATGGACAGGGGAGCCTGGCGAGCTGGAGTCCATGAGGTCTCAAAGAATCGGACAGGACTGAGCACACACAGACACACTGAGCGCGCACACACACTAACTGGGCGCGCACACACACTATGCAAGTGTCTTTCAGCCCGGAACTCCAGCACCGGAAGTGGATGCACCGGAAGTGGGGTGAGGGCTCCTGGTCTTCAGCAGCTCCAGGGCACTCTCGGTTTTCTGTGGATCACTCTTTCAAGCACAGGATAAGATTACTTTGTGGCTCTTTTCCCGTGGCAACATTCTCTGAGCTACTGAGAGAAGGGCAGTTCTGAGGCACGTGGGCTCACGTGGGATGCGCTGGTTCCACGAGGCCGAGAACGGCCATGGGTTAACAGAGTGCACAGCACGAGAGAGATGCCAGATGGGAGCCAGGGATGCAGCATGAGTCAGCCTGGGGGGCTCTGGAGACTGCTCAGAGCAGTTCCAAGAACCGACAGACACATTTTCAGGAATTTTGCACTCCATTTGTTAAGCACAGTTCAGTTCAGTTCAGTCGCTCAGTCATGTCTGACTCTTTGTGACCCCATGGTCTGCAGCACGCCAGGCTTCCCTGTCCATCACCAACTCCCGGAGCTTGCTAAAACTCACGTCCATTGAGTCAGTGATGCCCTCCAACCATCTCATCCTCTGTCGTCCCCTTCTCCTCCTGCCTTCAATCTTTCCCAGCACCAGGGTCTTTTCCAATGAATCAGTTCTTCGCAACAGGTGACCAAAGTACTGGAGTTTCAGCGTCAGCATCAGTCCTTCCAATAAATATTCAGGACTGATTTCCTTTAGTATTTACTGGTTAAGCACAGTTCTTATTAATTTAAAAAAAGGGGGACTTCCCTGGCAGTCCAAATCTAAGACTCCACACTCCCAGTGCAGGGGGCCGAGGCTCCATCCGTGTTCAGAGAACTAGACCCCATCAGCTGCAACTAAAACCCGGCATAGCCAAATAAATATTTTTTTAAAGACAATAAAATATAAATAAAAGGGAATGCAAACTAGTACAGCCGCTATGGAAAACAGTGTGGAGATTCCTTAAAAAACTGGAAATAGAACTGCCATATGACCCAGCAATCCCACTTCTGGGCATACACACTGAGGAAACCAGATCTGAAAGAGACACGTGCACCCCAATGTTCATCGCAGCACTGTTTATAATAGCCAGGACATGGAAGCAACCTAGATGCCCATCAGCAGATGAATGGATAAGGAAGCTGTGGTACATATACACCATGGAATATTACTCAGCCATTAAAAAGAATTCATTTGAACCAGTCCTAATGAGATGGATGAAGCTGGAGCCCATTATACAGAGTGAAGTAAGCCAGAAAGATAAAGAACATTACAGCATACTGACACATGTATATGGAATTTAGAAAGGTGATAATGATAACCCTATATGCAGAACAGAAAAAGAGACACAGAAATACAGAACAGACTTTTGAACTTTGTGGGAGAATGTGAGGGTGGGATATTTCAAAAGAACAGCATGTATGCTATCTATGGTGAAACAGATCACCAGCCCAGGTGGGATGCACGAGACAAGTGCTCCGGCCTGGTGCACTGGGAAGACCCAGAGGAATCGGGTGGAGAGGGAGGTGGGAGGGGGGATCGGGATTGGGAATACATGTAAATCCATGGCTGATTCATATCAATGTATGACAAAACCCACTGGAAAAAAAAAATAAAAATAATAAAAAAAAATAATAATAAAAAAAAAGAAAGAAAAAAAATATATAAATAAAAGATATTTTTTTAAAAGCATAAACAGAAAAAGACATGTCTCATTAAAAAAACTTACAATTAAATGAATTCTATTTTCACTGAAGGTGATCAATATCGAAACTTATCAGCTCCTAACTATTTTGCTACATTTTCCTACTATCTGCTCCATTGAATCCATGTGGTGAAATTAAAGCTGAAGCTGTGCTTTTGAAAATCTCTTCCCAATCCTCATTCAGTGATGTCTCAGCGGTAGACTGAAATTGGCCTTGGTGGGAATACTTACACCACGTGTGTGAGTGCTAATTCGTTTCAGTTATGCCCAATTCTTACTATCCCCTGGACTGTAGCCCGCCAGGCTCCTCTGTCCATGGGATTCTCCAGGCAAGAATACTGGAGTGGACTGTAGCCCCCAGGTGCACCTGAGGTCAGCAAAGAGCCAGACAAGGCAGTAGCTCAGAGCCCTGTGGCTTGGCCAGGTCACTGAACCTCTCTGCACTCTGTCACCTTCTCTGTAAACTGTCCCAGTTTGGGAAAGGGCTTAGAACAGAGCCTGGGAGATGTGGGCTCTCCCGGGGTGTTCCCTGCTGTGAATAGGCTAGTCCTCTGCTTTGCCAGGTCCTAGAAGGGAAACAGAAGACAGGTAGGCAGGGGATTGATGCTATTGTTAACACCACTGCATTAGTCCCCTTTGTAGAAAATGAAAGGAAATACAGGCAGACCTCACTTAGTGAATTTCACAAATAGCATGTCTTTTTTTTTTTTTTTACAAACTGAAGGTCTGTGACCACTCTGCATCGAAAAGTTTATTGGTGCCATATCTCTAACAGCTTCTGCTCACTTCATGTCTTTGTCACATTTTTGGTGATTCTCTCAGTATTTTAAACTTTGATGACAGTGATCTGTGATCAGTGTGATTACTGTAACGAGTTGAAGATTCAGAGGATGGTTAGCATTTTTTAGCAATAGGTGATTTTTAAATTAAGGAATGTGCAGGGCTTTTGTAAGATATAGGGCAGTGTCATACTGTGTTTGGCTGTACTTAGTCGCTCAGTTGTGTCCGACTCTTTGCGTAGTCCGCCAGGCTCCTCTGTCCATGGGGATTCTCCAGGCAAGAATACTGGAGTGGGTTGCCATGCCCTCCTCCAGGGGATTTTCCCAGCTCAAGGATTGAACCCAAGTCTCCCGCATTGAGGGGGATTCTTTACTGTCTGAGTCTCCAGGGAAGCCCAAGACATAGGACTGTTACACACTTCAGAGACTACAGTCTAGTGGAAACATATGTTTGACAAGCACAGGGAAACCAAAAAATGCCTGACTCAGTTTATTGCAGTAGACCAAAAATGAATCTCCAGTGTCTCCAGGGTTTGCCTGTGTAAACAAAACTTTTCTTTGATGGGAAAAAAAAAGGCTCACTGGAGTACGTGTTCATGGTGGGTTTCCCGGAAGAGGAAGTAAGGTGGAAATCAAGAATCAAGGGCTACAAACTCAGAAGCTTGCAGGCAACAAGCAGGTATGAAGTCCTACCGATGAAGTCTAGTAGGACAAAGGGCTCATACCCTGGGGGGAAAGGTGAGCCCTTGTCTAGAGAGACGGCCTCTGCTCAGCTCGCTCCACTGCTGGGTTGTGGGACATCAGCTCATCTCACCAGGCCTCTGATTTTCCCACACCACAGGACTTTTGTGAGTGTGTGGGGAATCTCCCAGCTTGTAATGTTGACAACGCACACAACTGTTAGCTCTCGGTGGACCACAATAGAAGTATCTGTGGGTAAGTGCGTCCTGCAGAACCAACATTGCCAGAGCTGGTCTAATAGAATTTGCCAGGTGAGAAGGTAGTAAGCAGGCCAGAAAAGGGCAGCTTCGAAGGCCCTGGGGAGGAGGGGGAGCAGCCAAGGTACCCCACGTAGATCTCCATTCACTCAATTAACTGGGCATCTGACAATTTCTTTTCCTAATGCAACTGTGGAAGAAGCGATGGTTTTGACTGTATTTCATGACTATATCCTAATTATCTAACTAAAAATATATGGTACTTAATATTTTAAAATGCAAAATTAGGTTTTACCTGGAAAATAAGCATTTAGTTATGTTCTAGAATAGGTAGCTTCCTATCAGCTTAAAATAAGTGGAGCTTATGTTTGGAAAATGCTGTGATAAAACCACATTCTAACAACGAACGGAGTTCACCAGTGAAAACAAACAAAACCAAAAACAAATGAAAAGCTGGCTTTGCATATTGTAGTGTCTACTCACTGTGGATCTTTTCCAACAGTTGCACGACTTATGCTATTTCTTAAAGACAGAGATTGTACCCTTACCTAATAAGTCATCATTCTCACCTGTTGAGGCTAGAAAAAATTGCTTATTCAACTCTGTAGGTTCTGCCCACTGTTTAGGAGGCTTTGCGTGTGTGTGTGTACATGCATGCACGTGTTCCTTGTGTCCATGTGTTACATGTGCATGCATACCTGTCAGGTGTGAACGCATATGTGAGCATTCACGTGTGCATTGTGTGCAAGTGTGTATGCACCTGTCAGAGTGGGTGTATGTGTATGATCGGCATGGGTGTACATGTGCACACATGTGGACACGCATGTGTGCACACGTGCACATGCATGTGCATGCACATGTGCGTACATGGGAGTTCATGTGGGGATGGGTGACCTCCTAACAACAGCCCCTCCAGGTCTTTCTGGCCGTGTCTGGCTCGGCAGCAGATGCTTCTCTTGGGCGCTGGTAACCCTGGACGTCAGGCTCCAGTCTTCCTTTGGAGCCAGCTGTTGGGTGGAAGGGATTCCTGGGCTGGGGTGAGTCAGCAGAGATGTGAGTACTGAGGAGACCTCCGAGGGTGGAGACAGCAAGGGACTAGAGGAGCTGGTCTGGGCGTCACAGAACGGGACGCTGAGCACCAGCGTTTGGTGAGCTTCCAGAGTCTGGTTCCGGGAACAAAGAGAGCAGAGTGCGAAAAAGCGAGTTTTCAACTTCAGAAGTTTCTGCTGTGGCTCCCCGTGCCAACTTTCGTGTAACTCGGGCAAATGCTGCCACCTGGTGGCCTGTTGGAGACACTGCCGGAGGCCAGGGCAGACGACGCTCCTCGTGCCACTCGAGCCTGCCTGCGAGCTAAGTCGCTTCAGTCGTGTCCGGTTCTCCGCAACCCTGTGGGCTGTGGCCCCGCCAGGCTCCTCTGTCCGTGCGATTCTCCGGGCGAGAATACTGGAGTGGGTTGTCACCTCTTCCAGGGGATCTTCCGGACCCAGGGATCGAACCCCCGTCTCTCCCATCTCCTGCATTGGCAGGCGGGCTCTTTAGCACTGGCGCGGCTTGGGAAGCCTCTCCTTGCCACGCCTGGTGGGAAAATCCTCTTCCTCTGGCTGTGGGCTCTCCCAGCAGGCTGCTGGCATCCTTTTGGACGCCGATGAGCCACGTTTAACTGTGTTTCTGTGGATTTCAGGTTTAGGAGGCAAGTGACAGAGTTCAGAGAAAGTGAACAGGCGTGTTTTTCAAGCCTGTTCTGACCTGGGCATGTTCCCAGGCAGCTGAACACAGAGATCTGGGGTGTGCCTACTGACTCTGGGACTCAGAGCCTAAATCCTCTCTGCAGTAGCTCTGTGTCCTGGAGACAAATTGTCCTTGCCTCTCTCTGCCTCATAGAAGACAATGAGTTCATCTGCCATGCTGAGTTCAGAGCCAGGTTCTTAGTTTTAATGACTGTTTATCTTTATGATGACTCTGAGTGGTTACACTCACACTCCCATTTTACAGATGAGGCAACTGAGTCCTAGAGAGATCCAGTAAGTTGCCTAAGCTCACACTGTTGGGTTGACTGGAGTCAGGATGGCAACCCAGGGATTCTGATACTAATTGCTTCTTCTAACTCTCTCCATCAGGTTCACATCCACATATTTTTCTTTAGACTGAATTTTCTTCCATTGTCCCTATGCTGTAACCCTGTGCTTGACACCAGAGTGAAAATTCTGTGAATTCCATGAAGGTAGAGGTTATTGTGCAATATTCTTGCTGGAAAATGCTTAATAACAGACTCTCTGGGGAAAATAATATATATGGATATATTTATGTGTGTGTGTGTGTGTGAGACAGAGAGAGAAAGAAAGTGAAAGTGTTAGTTGCTTGTTCATGTCTGACTCTTTGCAACCCCACAGGCCCCTCTGTCTATGGGATTCTCCAAGCAAGAATACTGGAGTGGGTAGCCATTCCCTACGCCAGGGGGTCTTCCCCACCCAGGGATTGAACACATCTCCTGCATTTCAGGCAATTTCTTTACCATCTGAACCACTAGAGAAGCCTCTGTGTGTGTGTATACACATTCCTATTTGTGTGTATTTATACACACATATATATACACATTTATATATGTTATATACATCATGCATATACACATTATACACATATATAATAATTTTACGTATGTAATAAGTGTGTAGCACACAACTTACAAAGAATAAAAAATACACCATTCTATTATCATAAATTCCATTAAAAACAATTAACTCTTGTAGAACACTTCTTTTCATTTTCACCAGACTCCTGAGTCCCTCGCCAACCTCTGGTTGCAACTGAGGAAGTGTGCTTCCAGAGTTTTCAGAAGTCTGCTTTCTAGTGTTTTTAAACCCACTGACTGGTGTTTTCCTTTACGTGAACGAGTACGGTGAGTGTAAAACAGGGGGTTGTACTCCAGGCCTGCTCCAGGGGCTGGGAGCTTGGAACTCGGGATCTAAAGGGATGCCTGGTTTGGGGGGGGAAGAGCTCCCCAGGGTCCCAGCCTGATGGAGGTCCCATCCAATGCCGGGCTGGCCAGGCTGGCCTGTTTGCTGCCAGGTTCCCAACTGACTCTCTCAACCTGCCCTTCCCACCGGCTTCTTCCACATTCTCTGCTCCTCCATTCCTTCCAGGGGGACCAGGCTATTCTTGAGTCTGTTAATGAGCAGACACTGGGGACCATTTAGGGAGGATCCCTGTGGATCAGCGTCTGGAGGCCTGGGTACCATTAACTCCCCTCGGGGAAGCCTGGGCACCCTAGAGGAACCATCAGACAGCCATCTGCCCTGACAGACTGAGTCCCCCAGACAAGCAGGCAAGTGGGGAAGAGCAGCTGTCTGTCCATCCTCTGAAGTCAGCAGACCCCTCCTGTGCCCCCGGCTCCAAATGAGACCTCTGATTCTTCAGTTGTTGATCTGCCTGGTCCAAAGGCCCGTGGACCCAATTCCCCTCACCCTTCTCCGCAGGCTGGGTGGCCCGGCCCCTGCTGCTTCCCCAGGTCTGCCGGGCTCCTTTCAGCCCCCGGGTCGCTGTGTGAGGGGTGCCATCTGCGGTCCACTAGTCCCCACCCCATAGAATAGCATCTCCGCATCTGGGGTTCAGCCCAAGTGGAGACCCGAGGGGAGTCCCCCAGTGGGTCACAGTCATCTGGGGCTCCTCCCCTTCTTCCCCCACATCCCAGGGCTGACCACGTGGAAGGCTCTTGCTGACTAACTAGTTCAGTTTCTGCCCCGCCACCTCTCTGATGGAAGGAACTCAAAGCAGCCCCCAAGTCGCTGTGGTCCTGGTGAATTTCCGGTGCCCGGAGCCCAGCCGGCAGAGGTCACAGCTTCAGTGTAGGACCTCTGGCTTTTAGATGCCTGGTACCATCTAGGCTGCACCATTCATTAACTTCGGGCGCCTTATTAACGCCATGAGCCCCCATGCACTCATCTGTAAGTGAAACTGACAGGAGCCCCCTTGCCTGAGGCTGGGGTGAGGCTTAAGTGCACCTCCCCAGCCCAGGATGGAGCCTGGCCAGTGGTCAGTGCCCGTAAATGCCAGCTGTTAGTTTTTATTGTAAAGGAGCTCAACGCCGTCTTTTCTGAAGAATGGAATGGAAACCGTGTAACATGAAATTACCTGTTTTAAAGTGAACAATTTAGTGGCATTCAGTACATTTACAACTGCCATCACCGACTATTTGCAAAACATTATCCCCATCCTTAAAGGAAACCTCTGAACCATTAGCAGTCACTCCCCACTGCCCTCTGCCCCCAGCCCCCGGCAATTGCCCATCTGCTTTCTGTCTCTGTGGATTAAGTGATCCTAGACACTCCACATAAATGGACTCATACAATAGGTGGCCTTTTGTGTCTGGCTTTTTCCTCTTAACATAATGTTTTCAAGGTTTATCCATCACATAGCAAGTAACAGGACAACGTTCCTTCCTCCGGTTATATAAAGTCCCATTGTAGCAGTACATCACTGTTTATAACACAAATTGTTTCCACCTTTTGACTGTGGTCAAGTGTTGCTGTGAACATGTGGGTACGCACATTTGTGTGAGTATCTGCTTTCAATCTGGAAGGATTATACCTGGGAGTGGAGTCTTGGGGTCCGAGGATAATTCTGTGTTTAAGTTCTTAAGAAACCACCGACTACATTCCACTGCGACTGCCCCTTATCCCTTCCCACCAGCCATAGGAGGGTTCTAATTTCTCCAGATCCTTCTCCCAACGCTTCTTATTTTCATTTAAAAAAAAAATTATAGGAACTTCCTTGATGGCTCAGATGGTAAAGAATCCGCCTGCAATACAGGAGACCTGGGTTCAGTCCCTGGATTGGGAAGATCTCCTGGAGAAGGGAAAGCCAACCCATTCCAGTGTTCTTGCCTGGAGAATCTCATGGACAGAGGAGCCTGGTGGGCTACACTCAGTCGGGTCAAAAAGAATTGGACATGACTGAGTGACTAAAACTTGTGCTTTCCCTGGATGTCCAGTGGTTAAGACTCTGCACTTCTACTCCAGGTTCCATCCCTGGTCAGGGAACTAAGATGCCACATGCCATGCAATGCAGCAAAAAAAAAAAAAAAAAAAAAAATTATAGCTGTTCTAGTGCAGCAGTCCCCAAACATTTTGGAACCAGGAACCAGTTTTGTGGAAGACAATTTTTCCACAGAGTCAGGGAGTGTTTCAGGATGATTCAAACAACAGTGCAGAGCAGCCATAATCAGTGATTAATCAATGGTTTTGATTTGTATTTCCTTGATGACTTAATGATGCTGAGCACCTTTTCATGTGCTTATTGGCCATTTGTCCATCTTCATTGGAGAGAAGCCTATTCAATTCCTTTGCCCACTTTTAACTTGAGTTGTTTGTCTCTTGTTCAGCGCATCCTTATGGAGTGAAAGAGCTGCTTTTGTTCTGCTGTTCACGTCAGTCCCCCCTTGGATGCTACCCACAGGACTTCACTAAGTCCTGTTTCTCTCTTTTTTAAGTCATGACCCTAACTCCCGAGCCCCCCCCAGCCAGGGACTCCCATGACATATTGGCCAGTACGACGTTCCCTGTGAGGCAGAGAGTAGGTGACATGGTTATTAACATCACCTGTGTCTCCCTCCCCCAAAGCGGTGAAACAGTCTAATGACACCTTTCCTGCCAGGCTGTCATTATAATGGATCATATTAAGCTAGTTCCCAGATGTAGAATCAAGATACAGGCTGCTTTAGAATGCCTTCCCATCCCAGTGGCGCTCATTAAATCATTAATATTTCTAAATGCTCTGAGATGCTCAGATGAAAGGAATAGCATCAGGCAAGCATGTTATTAACTAGATTATGACTTCCCGAGAGACTTTCTCGTGTTTTCTCACTGACGGGGCAGGTACAGTGAGATGCCCAGTCTGAAGGCTGCCTTGTCTCTTGGGTTCCCATCAAGAAAGGATTTTGGGGGGCTTTCCCGGTGGTTCGGTGGTAATGAATGCACCTGCCAATGCAGGAGACACAGGTTCAATCCTTGACCCAGGAAGACCCCACATGCCACAGAGCGACTAAGCCCGTGGGCCACAACTACTGAGCCCACGCGCCACAACTACTGAAGCCCACACACCCTAGACCCTGTGCTCCACCACAAGAGAAGCCACAATAATGAGAAGCCTGTGCACCCCAGCTAAAGAGGAGCCCCCGCTCACCACAACTAGAGAAAAGCCCATGCAACAGTGAAGACCCAGTACAGCCATAAATAAATAAATCATTTAAAAAAAATTTTTTTTCTTGTCTGATCCAAACAATCAAAGCTTTCCAACAGGACAGAGATCTGAGAAGTTCCTGCCAGGTCACTCACCAGTTTGCATGAAAACAGACCTGGAGGCCCTTACCTGCCAGGAGGCAGGTTCGCATCCTGCCTTCAGAACTTCACACCCATCCATCTCGTGGAGTGAGTTCTTCCAAATACTTCATGGCACCTCTCCAGGGAACTCCTTGTCTTGATTCTTTTTATAATCTTCACTCTTTGGACTTTACAAAAGCACATGCACTAGGGTGTTTGTTGACCTGGTGGGTATGTGTACGGGTGTCATAACCACATCCTCTCCTTATGAAATTTGAAATGGAAATCAGTCAAGGTCCAGGTGAACATAAATTTATTGAACAGCTACTATGAGCCCAGGAGATAGCAACAGGGATCAGTCAGAGCCCTGTTATGCTCTCTGAATGCTTATAGTCTGTAGGGAGGAGACAGATGACAAAGAATAAATACATGAATACATTTCAAAGATTGGTAGTGATGAGGGCCATGAAGGACCTGAAATGGAGCAGTGGACAGAGGGGAACTAGAGGATGCAACATTACACAGAGGAGTCATGGAAGAGTTCTTGGAGGAGGAAGATGATTGAGCTGAGACCTATGATCATAAGAAAGGGCTAGTTAAGGCAAGATGTAGGGAAAAGCTTTCCTGGAAGGAGGGAACAGCAAGCGCACAGATCCAGAAGCAGAAAGGAATTTGGTGAATTGAGGTAACAGGCAGAAGCCAATAGAGTCACAGAATACTGCATGAGTTGGAGACGTACGCAAGGACCACATTATGCAGAGCAGGGTGATATATTATGATTTTGCTTAGTGTTATGGTAAGTGTATCAGTCAGTTTGGGCTGTGTAACAACCAAGCACCAAATCTCTTTGATTTCCAAGAACATACATAATATCACTTGCTCATATAGAGGGGTGACTGATCTCAGTTAGGCTAGGCTGGGATGAGCCCCAGACTGCAGGCTGTGGGTTTGGGTCTTCCCTGGGATGAGCCCTGGCATTGTCTTCTCCTAGTGGGTGGCAGGAAGGCAGGGGCATGTGCCAACTGTGTGACCCTATGAATCTTCTGCTTGCATCATATCTGCTCACATTCCATTGACTAAAGCAAATCACATAACCAAGACCATGGATGAATGGATAAACAAATATGGTCAGTTCATAAAATGGAATATGAACTCGATCTTAAAAAGGACCTTCAAGGTTCATTCATGTTGTACCATAGGTCTGCATATGCGATAAGACAATCACAAAGAACAAGTACTGTGTGTGAGGTACTTAGTGTGGTCATATTCATAGAGACAAGAAGTAGGAATGTGGGTGGCAGGGGCTGGGGGAGGAGGGTGAAATAAAGGAGCAAGAAGTATAAAAAATACCCTGTCCCAAAGAAATGGAGTGAAGAATTGTGGAACAACAACCTCATCAGAGGTATTCTAAACCTCACTGTTTAATCCATCCCAAGAGAAATGCTTCCTGGCTTTGTGGTTAAGCCAACCCCGTACATTTCTCAATACTGTGTTCTGTGCTTACATACTTGCATCCTCTCTTGTTGGCGATAAATAGAGAAAAAAATGCATTAAGCTGCTACTATATATGTGAGTGCATGTGAAGATTATCTTCTTTGTCTTTCTCTTTTTTAATTGAAGCATAATTAATTTACAATATTATATTAGTTTCAGGTATGCAATATAGTGGTTGAGTATTTTTACAGATTATATTCCATTAAAAGATAATGTTACATTATCTTACAATAACTAAAATAATCTTCTGTGCACAGGCTCTAATCCCCAGTGCTGTACAATGCATCCTTGTTGCTTATCTGTTTTACATATAGTAGTTTATATCCTTTAATCCTTCTGATGCACCTGAGATGGAATGTTACAGTAAATGCTCCATAATGATGGCAAATTATCCAAAAGTAACATTGGCTTGTGACAGTTTTTTTGCAAATAAAATTTTTAAATTTTAAATAAAATATACATAAAGTAAATTTCACCATTTTAATCATTTTTAAGTTCAATAGTGTTTACACTGTCTGGCAACCATCATGACCATCATCTCCAGACCTTCTCATCTTCCCAAACAGAAACTCTGTCTGCGTTAAACAGCAGCTCCCCTACCCTTTCCCCCAGCCCCTGGCACATACCATCCTACCTCCTGCCTCGAAAGTGAAGAGGAACTAAAAAGCCTCTTGATGAAAGTGAAAGAGGAGAGTGAAAAAGTTGGCTTAAAGCTCAACATTCAGAAAACTAAGATCATGGCATCTGGTCCCATCACTTCATGGCAAATAGATGGGGAAACAGTGGAAGCAGTGTCAGACTTTATTTTTGGGGGCTCCAAAATCACTGCAGATGGTGATTGCAGCCATGAAATTAAAAGATGCTTACTCCTTGGAAGGAAAGTTATGACCAACCTAGATAGCATATTAAAAAGCAGAGACATTACTTTGCCAACAAAGGTCCATCTAGTCAAGACTATGGTTTTTCCGGTGGTCATGTATGGATGTGAGAGTTGGACTATGAAGAAAGCTGAGTGCTGAAGAATTGATGCTTTTGAACTGTGGTGTTGGAGAAGACTCTTGAGAGTCCCTTGGACAGCAAGGAGATCCAACCAGTCCATCCTAAAGGAAATCACTCCTGAATATTCATTGGAAGGACTGATGCTGAAGCTGAAACTCCAATACTTTGGCCACCTTATGCGAAGAGTTGACTCATTGGAAAAGATCCTGATGCTGGGAGGGATTGGGGACTGGGGGAGAAGGGGACGACAGAGGATGAGATGGCTGGATGGCATCACCGACTCGATGGACATGAATTTGAGTAAACTCCGGGAGTTGGTGATGGACAGGGAGGACTGGCGTGCTGTGATTCATGGGGTCGCAAAGAGTTGGACACGACTGAGCGACTGAACTGAACGGAAGGACCCCAAATGAGTGGAGTCATACAGTACTTACTTTTTGTGACTGTCTAATCACCTATGCACACCTATGGTACAGCATGAATGAACCTTGAGGATGTCTTTAAGGTTGAATCATACTCCGTTGTATGGATGGATGATATTTCACTTATCCATTCACCTATCAATGGACACTAGGTTTGCTTGTGGCTATTGTGAGTGATGCTGCTATGAACCTCGATGAACAAATATCTCTTTGAATCTCTGCTTTCGGTCTTTGTGGATATATACTCAGAAATAGAATTGCTGGATCATATGGCAATCCAGTTTAATTTTTAAGGAACTTCCATACTGTTTGCCACAGTGGCTGCACCAACTTACATTCCCATCAAAAGTCCCCAGGGGTTTCCTATTTCCCCACATCCTCTCCAACACTTGTTATTTTCTGTTTGTTTGTTTTTTTTCCATCATAGCCATTCTAATGGGTAGGATGCCTGATCCTTTTATAGGTCATTATTCTATTTTTCCTCTTTTTTGTTTATGGGAAATTGGATCCAAAGTTCCAATAAATTTCCGTGAAGAATTTTTTTTTTTTTTTTTTGCCACCCTGTGCAGTATGTGGTATCTGTTAATAGTTCCCTGAACAGGAATCAAACTTGTGCCCCTGCAGTGGAAGCATTGAGTTTTTTGGGGTTTTTTTCCATTTATTTTTATTAGTTGGAGGCTAATTACTTTACAATATTGTAGTGGTTTTTGCCATACACTGACATGAATCAGCCACGGATTTACATGTATTCCCCATCCCGATCCCCCCTCCCACCTCCCTCTCCACCCCATCCCTCTGGGTCTTCCCAGTGCACCAGCCCTGAGCACTTGTCTCATGCATCCAACCTGGGCTGGTGATCTGTTTCACCCTTGATAATATACATGTTTTGATGCTGTTCTCTCGAAACATCCCACCCTCACCTTCTCCCACAGAGTCCAAAAGTCTGTTCTATACTTCTGTGTCTCTTTCTGTTTTGCATATAGGGTTATCATTACCATCTTTCTAAATTCCATATATATGTGTTAGTATACTGTATTTTGGTCTTTATCTTTCTGGCTTACTTCACTCTGTATAATGGGCTCCAGTTTCATCCATCTCATTAGAACTGTTTCAAATGAATTCTTTTTAATGGCTGAGTAATATTCCATGGTGTATATGTACCACAGCTTCCTTATCCATTCATCTGCTGATGGGCATCTAGGTTGCTTCCATGTCCTGGCTATTATAAACAGTGCTGCGATGAACATTGGGGTGCACGTGTCTCTTTCAGATCTGGTTTCCTCAGTGTGTATGCCCAGAAGTGGGATTACCGGGTCATATGGCAGTTCTATTTCCAGTTTTTTAAGAAATCTCCACACTGTTCTCCATAGCGGCTGTACTAGTTTGCATTCCCACCAACAGTGTAAGAGGGTTCCCTTTTCTCCACACCCTCTCCAGCATTTATTGGGAAGCATTGAGTTTTAATCACTGGACAACCAGGGAAGTCCCTCTATGAAGAATGTTTATTAAAACTCCCGTGTATGGACTTCCCTGGTGGTACAGTGGATAAGAATCTGCCTGCCAATGCAGGGGACAGGGGTTTAATCCCTGGTCTGGGAAGATTCCACATGCCACAGAGCAACTAAGCCTGTGAGCCACAACCACTGAGCCTGAAGAGCTGCAGTGGCTAAAGCCCATGTGCCTACAGCCTGTGCTCCACAACAAGAGAAGCCACTGTGATGAGAACCTGTGCACCACAACGAAGAGTAGCCCTCACTTGCCGCAACTAGAGAAAGCCCAGGTGCAGCAACGAAGACCCAGTGCAACCAAAAACCAATAATGTTTTTTCCATTTATTTTTATTAGTTGGAGGCTAATTACTTCACAACATTGCAGTGGGTTTTGTCATACATTGACATGAATCAGCCATGGAGTTACATGTATTCCCCATCCCGATCCCCTCTCCCACCTCCCTCTCCACCTGATTCCTCTGGGTCTTCACAGTTCACCAGGCCCGAGCACTTGTCTCATGCATCCCACCTGAGCTGGTGATCTGTTTCACTATAGATAATATACATGCTGTTCTCTCGAAACATCCTACCCTCACCTTCTCCCACAGAGTCCAAAACTCTGTTCTGTACATCTGTGTCTCTTTCTGTTTTGCATATAGGGTTATCATTATCATCTTTCTAAATTCTATATATATGTGTTAGTATGCTGTAATGTTCTTTATCTTTCTGGCTTATTTCACTCTGTATAATGGGCTCCAGTTTCATCCATCTTATTAGAACTGATTCAAATGAATTCTTTTTAATGGCTGAGTAATATTCCATGGTGTATATGTACCACAGCTTCCTTATCCATTCGTCTGCTGTTGGGCATCTAGGTTGCTTCCATGTCCTGGCTATTATAAACAGTGCTGCGATGAACATTGGGGTGCACGTGTCTCTTTCAGTTCTGGTTTCCTCAGTGTGTATGCCCAGAAGTGGGATTACCGGGTCATATGGCAGTTCTATTTCCAGTTTTTTAAGAAATCTCCACACTGTTCTCCATAGCGGCTGTACTAGTTTGCATTCCCACCAACAGTGTAAGAGGGTTCCCTTTTCTCCACACCCTCTCCAGCATTTATTGCTTGTAGACTTTTGGATAGCAGCCATCCTGACTGGTGTGAGATGATACCTCATTGTGGTTTTGATTTGCATTTCTCTGATAATGAGTGATGTTGAGCATCTTTTCATGTGTTTGTTAGCCATCTGTATGTCTTCTTTGGAGAAATGTCTGTTTAGTTCTTTGGTCCATTTTTTGATTGGGTCATTTATTTTTCTGGAATTGAGCTTCAGGAGTTGCTTGTATATTTTTGAGATTAATCCTTTGTCTGTTGCTTCATTTGCTATTATTTTCTCCCAATCTGAGGGCTGTCTTTTCACCTTACTTATAGTTTCCTTTGCTGTGCAAAAGCTTTTAAGTTTCATTAGGTCCCATTTGTTTATTTTTCCTTTTATTTCCAATATTCTGGGAGGTGGGTCATAGGGGATCTTGCTGTGATTTATGTTGGAGAGTGTTTTGCCTATGTTCTCCTCTAAGAGTTTTATAGTTTCTGGTCTTACATTTAGATCTTTAATCCATTTTGAGTTTATTTTTGTATATGGTGTTAGAAAGTGTTCTAGTTTCATTCTTTTACAAGTGGTTGACCAGTTTTCCCAGCACCATTTGTTGAAGAGGTTGTCTTTTTTCCATTGTATATCCTTGCCTCCTTTGTCGAAGATAAGGTGTCCATAGGTTCGTGGGTTTATCTCTGGGCTTTCTATTCTGTTCCATTGATCTATATTTCTGTCTTTGTGCCAGTATCATACTGTCTTGATGACTGTGGCTTTGTAGTAGAGTCTGAAGTCAGGCAGGTTGATTCCTCCAGTTCCATTCTTCTTTCTCAAGATTACTTTGGCTATTCGAGGTTTTTTGTATTTCCATACAAATTGTGAAATTATTTGTTCTAGTTCTGTGAAAAATACCGTTGGTAGCTTGATAGGGATTGCATTGAATCTATAGACTGCTTTGGGTAGAATAGCCATTTTGACAATATTGATTCTTCCAATCCATGAACACAGTATGTTTCTCCATCTGTTTGTGTCCTCTTTGATTTCTTTCATCAGTGTTTTATAGTTTTCTATGTATAGGTCTTTTGTTTCTTTAGGTAGATATACTCCTAAGTATTTTATTCTTTTTGTTGTAATGGTGAATGGTATTGTTTCCTTAATTTCTCTTTCTGTTTTCTCATTGTTAGTGTATAGGAATGCAAGGGATTTCTGTGTGTTAATTTTATATCCTGCAACTTTACTATATTCATTGATTAGCTCTAGTAATTTTCTGGTAGAGTCTTTAGGGTTTTCTATGTAGAGGATCATGTTATCTGCAAACAGCAAGAGTTTCACTTCTTCTTTTCCTATCTGGATTCCTTTTACTTCTTTTTCTGCTCTGATTGCTGTGGCTAAAACTTCCAAAACTATGTTGAATAGTAGTGGTGAGAGTGGGCACCCTTGTCTTGTTCCTGATTTCAGGGGAAATGCTTTCAATTTTTCACCATTGAGGGTAATGCTTGCTGTGGGTTTGTCATATATAGCTTTTATTATGTTGAGGTATGTTCCTTCTATTCCTGCTTTCTGAAGAGTTTTAATCATAAGTGGGTGTTGAATTTTGTCAAAGGCTTTCTCTGCATCTATTGAGATAATCATATGGTTTTTATCTTTCTAAAGGATGTGAAAAGAGACAAAGAAGGACACTACATAATGATCAAAGGATCAATCCAAGAAGAAGATATAACAATTATAAATATATATGCACCCAACATAGGAGCACCGCAATATGTAAGGCAAATGCTAACGAGTATGGAAGAGGAAACTAATAGTAACACAATAATAGTGGGAGACTTTAATACCCCACTCACAACTATGGATAGATCAACTAAACAGAAAATTAACAAGGAAACACAAACCTTAAATGACACAATGGACCAGCTAGACCTAATTGATATCTATAGGACATTTCACCCCAAAACAATCAACTTCACCTTTTTCTCAAGTGCACGTGGAACCTTCTCCAGAATAGATCACATCCTGGGCCATAAATCTAGTCTTGGAAAATTCAAAAAAATTGAAATAATTCCAGTCATCTTTTCTGACCACAGTGCAGTAAGATTAGATCTCAATTACAGGAAAAAAATTGTTAAAAATTCAAACATATGGAGGATAAATAACATGCTTCTGAATAACCAACAAATCATAGAAGAAATCAAAATATGCATAGAAATGAATGAAAATGAAAACACAACAACCCAAAACCTATGGGACACTGTAAAAGTGCTAAGGGGAAGGTTCATAGCATTACAGGCTTACCTCAAGAAACAAGAAAAAAGCCAAATAAATAACCTAACTCTACACCTAAAGCAATTGGAGAAGGAAGAAATGAAGAACCCCAGGGTTAGTAGAAGGAAAGGAATCTTAAAAATTAGGGCAGAAATAAATGCAAAAGAAACTAGAGACCATAGCAAAAATCAACAAAGCTAAAAGCTGGTTTTTTGAAAAAATAAACAAAATTGACAAACCATTAGCAAGACTCATTAGGAAACAAAGAGAGAAGAACCAAATTAACAAAATTAGAAATGAAAATGGAGAGATCACAACAGACAACACTGAAATACAAAGGATCATAAGAGACTACTACTAGCAGCTCTATGCCAATAAAATGGACAAATTGGAAGAAATGGACAAATTCTTAGAAAAGTATAACTTTCCAAAACTGAACCAGGAAGAAATAGAAGATCTTAACAGAGCCATCACAAGCAAGGAAATCAAAACTGTAATCAGAAATCTTCCAGCAAACAAAAGCCCAGGACCAGATGGCTTCACAGCTGAATTCTACCAAAAATTTAGAGAAGAGCTAACACCTACCTTACTCAAACTCTTCCAGAAACTTGCAGAAGAAGGTAAACTTCCAAACTCATTCTATGAGGCCACCATCACCCTAATTCCAAAACCAGACAAAGATGCCACAAAAAAAGAAAACTACAGGCCAATATCACTGATGAACATAGATGCAAAAATCCTTAACAAAATTCTAGCAAACAGAATCCAACAACATATTAAAAAAATCATATACCATGACCAAGTGGGCTTTATCCCAGGAATGCAAAGATTCTTTAATATTCACAAATCAATCAATAATTTTTTTTTAAATCCCATGTAACGTTGTAGAAAAATAATTAGAACTTGCCAAGCACTCATGATCCCACCTGTATGATACAACTTTGTCTAATTCTATATCTCACCTGTCTTTGCCCCCATGTATCCACACCAATTACAGTTCCTTCTCCCAGAAGATCTCCCCCAGATTTATTGTGATGCAGAGAGGGAAGAGTGAAGCTTTTCTTTCCAGACAGATAATTCTTAGGAAGACACTCAGTTCAGTTCAGTTCAGTTCAGTGCTCAGTCATGTCCGACTCTTTGCGACCCCATGGACTGCAGCACGCCAGGCCTCCCAGTCCATCGCCAACTACCAGAGTTCACTCAAACTCATGTCCATTGAGTCGGTGATGCAATCCAACCGTCTCATCCTCTGTCGTCCCCTTCTCCTTCTGCCTTCAATCTTTCCCAGCATCAGAGTTTTTCTAGTGAGTCAGTTCTTCGCATCAGGTGGCCAAAGTATTGGAGTTTCAGCTTCAGCATCAGTCCTTCCAATGAATATTCAGGAGTGATTTCCTTTAGGATGGACTGTTTGAATCTCCTTGCAGCCCAAAGGACTCTCAAGAGTCTTCTCCAACACCACAGTTCAGAAGCATCAACTCTTCAGTGCTCAGCTTTCTTTATGGTCCAACTCTCACACCCAAACATGACTACTGGACAATCCATAGCTTTGACTAGATGGACCTTTGTTGGCAAAGTAATGTCTCTGCTTTTTAATATGCTGTCTAGGTTGATCATAACTTTCCTTCCAAGGAGCAAGCGTTTTTTAATTTCATGGCTGCAGTTACCATCTGCAGTGATTTTGGAGCCCAGAAAAATAAAGTCTCTCACTGTTTCCACTGTTTCCCCATCTATTTGCCATGAAGTGATGGCAGATGCCATGATCTTAGTTTTCTGAATGTTGAGCTTTAAGCCAACTTTTTCACTTTCCTTTTTCACTTTCATCAAGAGGCTCTTTAGTTCTTTGCTTTCTGCCATAAGGGTGGTGTCATCTGCATATCTGAGGTTATTGATATTTCTCCCAGCAATCTTGATTCCAGCTTGTGCTTCTTCCAGCCCAGCATTTCTCATGATGTACTGTGCATGAAAGTTAAATAAGCAGGGTGACAATATACAGCCTTGACGTACTCCTTTTCCTATTTGGAACCAATCTGTTGATCCATGTCCGGTTCTAACTGTTGCTTCCTGACCTGCATACAGATTTCTCAAGAAGACACTACTATTTTGTTTACTGGATCCCTCCTTGTTCACCCACAGGAGGGAAAGAAATAGTACCTGGGGAAATTCAGAAATTCATCATGTCCTGCAAAGTAAAAACACAAAATAAACACCCCCTCCAAAAAAAAAAAAATCTTGAGGGCCTCACTGTGGGTTTCTTTAAGGCATCAGCTGCAGGCAAACTCCCCCAGCATGGCCGCCTCTACCCTGCCGTCCTCCTTCCTCCCTGTGATCAATGGATATGGGAGAGGACGCTCAGGGGAGTCCTGCATCCCCGTGACCCTCCTCACGGGTAACTGCTCTTTGCAGCCAGACTGAAGCTGAGCTGCAGGCAAGGATGCTGTTAACACAGGAAGCTGGCAGGTGCTCTCAGCCTGGAAGGAAACCAGCCACCAGTCGGTCACCCTGGCAGGAGGATGGGTCTCCCAGTGGGCGTCTGCATGCCCCTCTCCCAGTGCACGCGGTTACCTGCTCAAGGTGAGCGGTCCTCACAGGCAGAGAGGATGCTCGCTGAATAAAGTGGCTGCCTTCTCCTTTCCCTCCATCGCCTCCCTTCCCAAAGGACCAACTCTTCAAATTTGAGCCCAGGCCCCGCGGATCTCCGCCTCCGGAAGTGAGGGGGTGGGGATGAGACTGGAGGGCATAGACGCGGGCGGTTCTGTCCACAGCGTGAGCGCCTGTATGGGGGAAAGGCAGAGCTCGCCAGCCCCACGGTTCATCGCTATTCATCTTGGGGTCTGCAGGGGAGAATTACCTCGGACTTTCTGACACTTCCTAGCAAAGAATTTCTTAGGTTTAATATCTGTACTCCACCCCACATCCTCCCAGTGATAGATTGGGATGGAAATAATATTCCAAGAATTCTGGAAAGTTTTATAAATAAGGGCCGATTTGGGGAGATGCTTAAATACCTTTGATTCCCTGGTGGCTCAGACAACAAAGAATCTGCCTGCAATGCTGGAGACATAAGAGACTCAGTTTTGATCCCTAGCTTGAGAAGATCCCCTGGGGGAGGAAATGATAACCCACTTCAGTATTCTTGCCTGGAGAATCCCATGGACAGAGGAACCTGGTGGGCTGCAGTTCACGGGACCCCAAAGAGTCGGACACGACTGAGCGACTGACACTACACTATTACTTAGGAAGATGCAAGGACTGAGGTTAGTAGATGTTAATTAATATAAAGTCAGAGAAGCAATCACCAGTTCTTCAGGGGCCAGAAATCTTCAGCGAACATTGGAAACCATCCTGAAATATTCTCAACATGTGTTGTTTTTTGAGTACAGACATCTTTTGCCTGTTAACATTTAATGTTATTATTCAGCTCTGTCATAAAATAGCTTTATATGCTTGCTTTTATTTTGTAAAACAATTTTATCTTTTGTTGTTCATTTTGATAAATAATTGACTCAAGGGGAAAGTGTCCCTCCTACAAGAGAATAATATAATAATAAAAAATTTAAAGTGCATGGTAATAAATAGCCATTGACATCTTTGTCAGCATTAGAGAGGTAATTGGGAATGGTGGGGACTGTGGCTAACTTGAGGGCAGATCTCTACCTCAAGTGCAGCCGTACCAGCTGGAGACCAGGGTTCCACAAACATTTGTAAAAGTCCAAAGAGTAAACATTTCAAGCTTTGTTACCCACTACTCCGTTGGCTGTTGTCACAGGAAAACAGCAGTAGACAACAGAAAAAGAAATGGATGAGACTGAAATCAGGTAAAACTTTATTTAGCATACCAAGTCTTACACCGGATTTGGCCAGTGGGCCATGGTCTGCTGACCTTGGCAATTATGCCAAGATGTCAAAATGTGAGCCCTTGTTGGCAGACATCCTTACATCTAAAGAGAAACCAAAAGTCTTATTTATTTAGGAACTCTCTCAATTTGAAAAAGTTGGGTCAAGGAAAAAAAAAATATCCAGGGCAAAGAAAAGCTGTGTCCAAGCTGATTCTTGCCAGCAGGTTACCATTTTGAGATTTCCACAACAACAAAGAACAACCACCACAACCCTCAGACTTACAAAAATGTGGAGTCAGACGTCGGTGGTCCAGTGGTTAGGAATCCTCCAGCCAATGCAGGGGACATGGGTTGGATCCCTAGTCCGGGAAGACTCCACACGCTTGGGGCAACTAAGCCCATGAGCCACAACTACTGAGCCCACACTAGAGCCCGCACTCCACAGCAAGAGCTGCCACTACAAGAAGAAGCAATTAGAGAAAGCCCGCAGGCAGCGATGAAGGCCCAGAACAACCACAAATAAATTAATGAATCTAAAAACATGGAATCTATCACTGCCCACTTTCAGAGTGAGTTGTAGGTATTCTGCACATTCATATCCAGCAGTGTACATCCTCAGGGCCTGGGGCTCCCATTCTTAGATATGGACACCTAGGTGTCAGACAATAAAGTCTGCCTGCAATGTGGGATACCTGGGTTCGGTCCCTGGGTTGGGAAGATCCCTTGGAGAAGGATATGGCAACCTACTCCAGTATCCTTGCCTGGAGAATCCCATGGACAGAGGAACCTGGCAGGCTGCAGTCCATGGGGTCACAAAGCATCAGATACAATTGAGTGACTAACACTTAGCAGACCTACTTGTACACATTCATCTCAGCAATGCCAACATGATTGAGGCTAGAGAAGTGACCACAGGTCATGCTGGGGCCCAGTTGAGCTGTGAACTGGCCCTGGCTCCTGGTCATGCAAATCTGGTTCCTTCTCTGGATTTCCGTCTTGACCTTGGAAGGTCACCTCTGAGAATCCTCTTGATATAAATATTAGCATTTCCACACTTCTTAAGCATTCACTACAACTTTTCTTGTCTTTTCAATCTGTAGAAAGAATCACTTGGGGATTCTGGAAGATGAAGATTGCTCTGATTGAAGAGAAGATTGTCAGCACCACCACCGTTGATGCCTCGTCAAGATGATCAATTAATTCATCTGGCAGTGAGGTTCCTATGCCTCACGGTGCAAAACAGCTGAGTTTATGGGTTGACAGGGATTTAAACAGAAGCAGGGGAGATGAGCCCTCTCCGAGGTCCATAAGGAGAGGGGATGGAACCCAACTGACACATAGATATAACATAGATAGATAGATATAACATAGATATAACCCTGATGTGGGGGAGGTTGTGATAAATTATACAACAAAGGTATGAACCAGTTGTTCTGTAATTATTTCCACTGGAGGGATTGAGAAGTAAGTGGGTCCTCAAAGATTTTCTTTCAAAATGCAATTGAAAGGGATGAAAATAGAAAACAATATGTTATTTTAAAGGAGTTCTTTGGCTAAACACTCTTGCTGTTTTTTAAAAGGAACTCTTTCATAAAGGAGCATTATAGGAAGATGGACTGTACTACACAGATGTAAATACAGAGGAGTCTGGTGGGCTACATACAATACAGTCCATGGTTTCGCAGAGTCCGACACAGCTGAACATAGCACAGCAGCAGAAGTTCCTTTTTGTTGTCTCAAGTGATTAAGAACTTGTGGCAAATAGTTCTTATCTTAATTTTGATCAAGGCTAAACCAAGAGTATTTGCAGCTGTGATCATCTAGCTTCATGTCACCAATAGGATAGGATTGGATTTGGATTTGGATTCAGAGTGCCTGTTCCAAGAACTCCCTCTAGGGGGCAGCAGCCTCAATTGTTTTCTAAACTTGGTGTTTATTCATCTATAAGATGCTTTGGACTCAAGGATACCGGTGGAAAGAGAGTCCCCTGTTTTTCAGATTGATGGTGGATTGGAGAATAGCTTTATTACCCTGTTTTTTCAAAACAGGGTAACATTAAGCTTGAATCTAAGATCACACTTACCATGATGTTGCTCGTGAGTCATGCATTGTGGCAGTCATGAATTTAAATCCAAACATTGGACTGTAACTTAATCTCCACCTCTGATTAGTTGTGTGTCTATAGCTTGTCAGTTCTGTTAAGAAAACTGTGGAAAGGGTGTCAAACCAGTATCTTTGCTGAAATAGTTTGTGTTGCTGACACCACTCTTGGGAGGCATTCTGGTCCATCACCTTTCAAGTTTCATTCTGTGCCTTCTATTGCATTGTGGACACAGAACAAGTTTGGGAAACTTTCTTGGAGGAGACAGAAGGAAGGGAACTGCTTCATATTAGTATCTGTGTTCATTTGGGCATCTTCTCACAAGAAGATGATTTGTGCTTTTTTTTCATCAGCATTACTCTTAGATATTTTGGATTGACACGCATGCTAAGTCACCACAGTAGCGTCCAACTCTTTGCGACCCCATGGACAGCAGCCTATCAGGCTCCTCTGTCCATGGAGTTTTCCAGGCGAGAATACTGGAGGAAGTTGCCATGCCCTCCTCCAGGGAATCTTCCCAACCCAGAGACTGAACTCACGTCCCTTCTGTCTCCTGCATTGGCAGGTGGATTCTTTACCTCTGGCGCCACCTGGTGATAGCTTACGGTGAACGATGTCGGATTCGTGATCCCCGAAGAAGATACAGTTTTGGGACCAGGGACCAGGCTTGATCACTCAAGAGCTTTTGTGTAGCAGAGTTTTATTAAAGTATAAACAGGGACAGAGAAAGCTTCTGACATAGAAATCAGAAGGGGGACGGAGAGTGCCCTCCTTGCTAGTCTTAGAAAAGGGAGCTATATACTTTTTAAATTGGTTATTGCTGCTGCTGCTAAGTCACTTCAGTCGTGTCCAACTCTGTGTGACCCCATAGACGGCAGCCCACCAGGCTCCTCCGTCCCTGGGATTTTCCAGACAAGAGTACTGGAGTGGGTTGCCATTGCCTTCTCCGAATTGGTTATTACAATAAGCCAAAAGAATGTCTCAAGGTTGTAACATCTTACTAGACCCACTCTGTACAATTTACATTTTAAGATGACAGGATTAGAACTAACAATAGAAAGATCTTACTAGACCCACTCCCAGAATATACATTTTAAGATAATAGGACTAGTCAGAAGGTTCTCAAGAAGGAGAAACATGTCCTCAAGCAGGATACATTGTTATATTGATGTAGGAAAAAAAGTTTGTCCTTTTCTCCTTCAGAGCCCCAGACCCCTTTCTTCTCCTCAAGGACCTTGGCCTTCTTAACAACCTGCCTAGGAATTAACTCTCTCACTGGGAAGCCCATTTTGGATGGACACTCAGCACGCACTGTATCCTGCACCACGGCTGAAAAACCCCCTAGCTCCCTGATGCAAGGAGTCTGGATGTGCGCTAGATCTGCATTTGTTAGAAAAGGCTTGCCTCCTGATGCTTCTGCTATTCCTTCTTCTTGTTCTTCAAGTATTTATTTGCCTTCACTAGGTCTTAGTTGTGGCATTCAGGATGTTTTGGTTGCAGCATGTGGGATCTAGTTCCCTGATCAGGGATAGAACCTGGCCCCCTACATTGGGAGCCTGGAGTCTTAGCCACTGGACCACGAGAGAAGTCCCTGCTTCTGCTGTTTCTACTGGCAAGCATGATGAGAGGGAAGATAAGGTAGCATTTTGTTATGTATTTGGTTTTGGGGTTTTTTTGCCACAAAATGGTGGCATTTTGTTTATGTATTTGGTTTTGGGGTTTGTTTGGGGTTTTTATGTATTTGTATTTTCAGGCCAGTGCATGGTCTCTGATTTCACAATTATCCCAAGGCAGGTCTGGGGCAACGTAAGTGGCTTTCTGACCCTTGACTGTGTCCTGGCTCCTCACTGTGCTGAATGTGGGTAAGGTAGGGACTCCCCTCGTGAGCCCGGTCTGTGGGTTGCTCTGGAAGTCTTGGTTCCCATCTGTTGCTCCCCGCCCCTTGCAATGCTCTCAGAGGTATCCGATTCCCTGCATGAAATCCCTTTCTGCCTGAAATAACTAGGGTGGTTTCTGTTTCCAGTAAGTGAGTCCTGACTGTAACAGAGAAGCAGCACAGATCAAGGGTTGGCAAACTTTCTGCTGCAGGAAGCCACATAGTCAATAATTTTGGCTTTGTGGGACTTGCCATCCTCACTGCAATTACTCAACCCTGCCATCATCATATGGTAAAAGCAGCCCCAGACAACATGTGAAATGAAAGGGTGGTTATATTCCAATACAATTTTATTTGTACTAAATATCCATTGACAGAGGAGTGGATAAAGAAGGTGTGGTACATACATACAAAGGAATATTATGCAGCCATTAAAAAGAATGAAACAATGCCATTTGCAGCCACATGGATGGATTTGGAGATTGTCATACTGAGTGAAGTAAGTCAGACAGAGAAGGAGAAATATTGTATGACACCCCTTATCAGTTCAGTTCAGTTGCTCAGTCATGTCCGACTCTTTGCGACCCCATGAACCACAGCACGCCAGGCCTCCCTGTCCATCAGCAACTCCCGGAGTTTACCCAAACTCAGGTCCATTGAGTCGGTGATGCCATCCAACCATCTCATCCACTGTCATCCCCTTCTCCTCCCCTCAATCCTTCCCAACATCAAGGTCTTTGTGCGGCACAGGAGCAGCCGAGAGGAGCTACCCCAATCCAAGGTCAGGAGCGGCAGCCAAGAGGAGCTACCCCACATCCAAGGTCAGAAGGGGTTGCCGTGAGAAGATACCCCACATCCAAGGTAAGAGAAACGCAAGTAAGACAGTAGGCATTGTGAGAGGGCATCAGAGGGCAGACAGACTGAAACCACAATCACAGAACACCAGCCAATTTGATCACACGGACCACAGCCTTGTCTAACTCAATGAAACTAAGCCACGCTGTGTGGGCCCACCCAAGACATCCGGGTCATGGTGGAGAGGTCTGACAGAATGTGGTCCACTGGAGAAGGGAATGGGAAAGCACTTCACCTTGAGAACCCCATGAACAGTATGAAAAAACATCCCTTATATGTGGAATATAAAAAGGAATGATACAAATGAACTTACTTACAAAACAGAAAGAGACTCACAGATTTAGAGAAGGAACTTATGGTTGCCAGGCTAGGGAGAGGGTGAGGGGAAGGGATAGGTAGGTAGTTTGGGGTGGAAATGTACACACTGCTATATTTAAAATGGATAACCAACAAGGACCTATGTATAGCACAGGGAACTCTGATCAATGTTATATGTCAGCCTGGATGAGAGGGGAATTTGGGGGAGAATGGATATATGTATGTGTGTGGCTGAGTCCCTTCCCTGTTTACCTGAAATTAACACAACACTGTTAATCAGTGACATATCATAACAAAATAAAAAGTTTGTTTTAAAAAACTTACAGAAACAAGAAATGGCCTGTGTGCTGTCAACTGCAGATCCAAGGAAAGACATCAGGAGTGCTCTACACCCTGGAGCGAATATGCTAACAATTCCCTCTCTGAGTAGGAGGGAATAGGCATTTTCTAGTTCCATTTGCAAGAGAGTCCAGAGTAGTTGGTAGGTAGTTTAAAATCCACAAACATTGTCCCACAGTCATTTACGTATTCATTTACGTCTTCATGAGATCAAAAGTAGGTTTGTAGATTACCTTATGATCCATAGTGGTACCTCCCCCAGATTAATCAATGTGGACAGTCTCTTGTGATGGTGACAGGTGGTGACAAGTTTCCTGATTCTGTGCTTAGTGAGCAGAAGTCAAAAGATGGTGTCAAATGGATTATTTGTAAATCCCAAGCAATTAAAGCAGTGCAGGGTGCATGGGGGCTCCCATCAGATAGATGTTAAGTATATAGGAATCATTTTGCTTTGGATTTTCAGACTGGCAGAAAGGGAAAGGATCAGCATGTCCTGGCATCCCAGACTGTATTTGCTCTGATTCGCTGTCCAGATGGGCCTGCGTGCTAAGCTGCTTCAATCGCGGCTGACTCTTTGTGACCCTATGGACTGTAGCCCGCCAGGCTCCTCTATCCAGCGAATTCTTCAGGCAAGAACACTGGAGTGGGTTGCCATTTCCTCCTCCAGGTGATCTCCCCCCGCCCCAGGGATCAAACCTGGGTCTCCTGCATTGCAGGCAGATTCTTTACCATCTGAGCCACCAGGGAAGCCCTGGGAATGGAGAAGCGGTTGGGAAATGATGGGAGTGTGGCTGCAGCAGAGGAAATGCCAGGGGGCGGTGGACACGAATGAAGCACAGACCATCATGGGTGCATCCTGATGGTAAAGCCAGCACCCAGTGAGTGCACGTTTGGCCCAGGCACAGCTGAGAGCGTAACCACCATCAGCTCATTTAATCAGCCCAGCATCCCTGCGTCAGCCTCTGTGTACCTAAGCTCACATTGTTGGACTCACAAACAAATTAGACTTACGAATGCACTCTTGGAATATAGTTTGTTTGTATGAAGGGGATTCCGTGTATATGAAATGTCCCCCACCACCCTGGAACAGGTCCTTGTCCAGACGCATCCCCTGGGCAAGTCTTACTCCTCTCAGAGTCTCATTTCCAGGCATGCGATCTTTGTGTTGTTGCAAAAACCCTCTGGATTTTGCCCAGGGAGAGAGCCAGGGGCCCTGGGTTTCATGAACAATCAGGCTTGTCAATTGCCTGCTTTGTAATATACATAATAGGCAGTGTTGGATTCATCATCTTTGGGGGCCCATAAACCCCTTGCTGTCCAGCTCCTTGAAACTCATGGAGACATGGCTGACCTGTGCTGGCTTTGACTAGGGTACCTGGCCTGGGGCTGCTGTGATGGGCCAGCAGAAAGGGTGGACCCAGGAGGGGTAGGGGAACCTGGGTTGCAACAGCTTCACACAGAAGCACCAGGTCTTTCTCCAGGTGTAGAGTTAAAAGGAAAAGGTGCGGGATGAGGCTGGGGCTGAAAAATGGGTTAAAGACCCTCTTCCCAACTTCCTATGAAGCTCTGAATGACCTCAGAGCAAGACCTGCACCATTTCTTCATCATTCATTCCCTCCTTCATCCACCCACAAACACTGAATGAAGCCCACCATGTACAAGCCACATCCTCGACAACTGAAATAGATAAGCAACCCAGGGACTTCCTTGATGGTCCAAAGGCTAAACCTCCACACTCCCAATGCCTTGGGAGGAATTGGAGGAAGAATGATCCAGGCAGTCAAAACAGCAAATTTCTCCACAGTGGCTGCACTAACTTACATCACCAACAGCAGTGTACCAGGGTTCCCTTTTCCCCACACCCTCTCCAGTATTTGTTGCTTGTGTTCTTTTTTGATAACCATTCTGACAGGTGTGTAAGGGGACATCTCATCGTGGTTTTGACTTGCATTTTCCTGATGATTAGCCATGTTGCACCTTTCTTCATGTGCCATGAATTTTGATTAACGAATACACTCAAGGAACTAGCTATCTTAACAATTAAGACATAGACTGGTGGTCCAGTGGTTAAGACTGCCCTCCCAATGCAGGGGGCCCAGGTTCGATCCCTAGTCAAGGAACTAGATCCCACATGCCACAACTAAAGTTCCTATATGCTGCAACTAAGACGCAGCACAGCCAAACAGATAAACAATCAAATATTTTTTTAAAAAGAAGTGGAAGAACATTTCCATCACCTCAAAGAGTTCTCTTGTATTCCTTCTCTGTCATGCTCCTGCTCAGTCGCTAAGTTGTGTCCAACTCCTTGTGACCCCATGGACTGTAGCCCACCAGGCTCCTCTGTCCATGGGATTTCCCAGGCAAGAGTATTGGAGTGAGTTGCCATTTCCTTCTCCAGGGGTTCTTCCTGACCCAGGGATTGAACCCACGTCTCCTGCATTGGAAGGCGGATTCTTCACCACCAAGCCACCCGGCCAGCGTCCCCGCCAATCACTCAGCATGTTTTCTCTCGCTACAGATTAGAGTTGCCTTTTCTAGATTGTTATATACATGGAATCATAAAATATGTACTCTGACTGGTCTGACATCTTTTGCTCAGAATAGTATTTTGAGCTTAACTCATGCTGATATGGAGAAGGCAAAGGCAACCCACTCCAATACTCTTGCCTGGAAAATCCCACGGACGGAGGAGCCTGGTAGGCTGCAGTCCATGGGGTCACAAAGAGTCGGACACGACTGAGCGACTTCACTTTCACTTTTCACTTTCATGCATTGGAGAAGGAAATGGCAACCTACTCCAGTGTTCTTGCCTGGAGAATCCCAGGGACGGGGGAGCCTGGTGGGCTGCCGTCTATGGGGTTGCACAGAGTTGGACACGACTGAAGTGACTTAGCAGCAGCAGCAGCAGCAGCCCTTAGTTGTCTTTAACTTCATTTGAAACAATTTTTTTGGATTGTATTGTGAAAACTGTCATATCACCATGCATTAAAAAAAAACTTAGCAAATTAGTGAGCTTTTGTGTAGCCATTTTAATATCAAAGATGGAATAAAAAAGCAACAGTTTTGGCATATTATGCTTTATTATTTCAAGAGAGGTAAAAATGCAACTGAAATGAAAAAAAAAATGGTTTGTGCAGTGTATGGAGAAGGCGCTGTAACTGATGGAAAGGGACAAAAGTGGTTTGTGAAGTTTCATGCTGGAGATTTCTCACTGGAGGATGCTCTGCGGTCAGGCAGACCAACTGAAGAGGAAAGCGATCAAATGGAGACATGAATTGAGAACAATCGATTTTATACCACGCAAGAGATAGCTGACATACTCAAAATATCCAAGTCAACCAAATGGAAATCAGCTTGATTATGTTAGTTGTTTTGATGTTTGGGTTCCAAATAAGTTAAGCAAAAAAAAAAAACAAAACCCAAAAAACTTCTTGACTCTATTTCCACATGTGATTCTCTACTTAAAATGTAATGAAATGTTCTTGTTCTGTTTTTAAAACAAATTGTGTTGGGTGATGAAAAGTGGATACTGTACTCTGTATCATGGGGCAAGTGAAGTGAGCCACCACCAACCACCCTGGAGGCCAGTCTTCATTGGAAGTAGGTGATGTTGTATATACGGTGGGATTGGAAGGGAGTCCTCTTTTATGAGCTCCTTCCAGAAAAATGAACGATTAATTCCAACAAGTACTGCTCCCAGTTGGAGTAACTGAAAGCAGCACTCGACTGAAAGTGTCAGGAATGAGTCAACAGAAAACTCATAACCTTCCATCAAGATATCCCAAGACCACGTTTCTCTGATGACCAGGCAGAAGCTATCACAGCTTGGTTGGGAAGTTCTGATTCACGCACCATATTCACCAGACATTGCACCATTGGATTTCCATTTATTTCAGTCTTTACAAACTTCTCTTAATGGAAAAATTTCAACTCCCTGAAAGGCTGTAAAAGGCACCTGGAATAGTTCTTTGCTCAAAAAGATGAAAAGTTTTGGGAAGATGAAATTATGAAGTTACCTGAAAAACCACAGAAAGTACTGGAACAAAACAGTAAACATGTTCAATAAAGTTCTTGGTGAAATTGAAAAATGTGTCTTTTATTTTTACTGAAAAACCAAAGGAACTTTTTGGCAGACCCAGTAATACTTCTGGGTCTTGTTTTGGCTTTTCAGGAGGTGAGGTGGGTTTGAGAGTAAGAATCTGTCAGAACCTAAGCCTGGATTTACTGTGGTGTCTTTGAAGCAGCTTTTTGGCTTTTTAATGTTATAAATTAAAAACCAACAAGAACAAAACCCAGTTTCTTCCTTGGTGTTGCAAGCTCATCTTATAAGTCATATTAGTTTGTATATGAACCTAGCACATTTCAATATTATATCTTAAATAAACATTTGCACCTTTATTAAGAAAATTTCATTCAATGTTTCAACAGCACATGTAAACAGAATAACCTCATATTTTAAAAAATACTTTAGTTTTCTTTTTAACATACTTTCTCAGGGATTTAAGTAACTCTTAAAAGTGAAATGAATCTTAGGTTCTCAAAAAAAAAAAAAAAATCCCAAATCATCTAACTAGGTTTACACTTACATTTTCTTAAACTTTACAACTTAAAATCACAAGTCTCAAATCAGTGCTCACTCACACAGTTTTGGTTGGAATCACAAGTCATCAGAAAATCCATACCAAATATAGAGTTGTTCTTTTTTTCACTGAAGTACAGTTGATTTGGACTTCCCAGGTGGTGCAGTGGTGAAGAATTTGTCTGCCAAAGCAGGAGACACAAGGAACATGGGTTCCATCCCTGGGTCAAGAAGATCACCTGGAGAAGGAAAGAGCAACCCACTCCGGTATTCTTGCCTGGAAAATTTCATGGACAGAGGACCCTGGAGGACTACCATCCATGGGGTCGCAGAGTTGGACACGACTGAGCAACTGATCATTCAAGCACGATACCTGATTTACAATGTTATATTAGCATCAGGCATACAGTATAATGATTCAGTATTTGTATAGATGATATACTTCATTTAAAGTTGCTGAAAGATAATGGCTGTATTTCCCTGTGCTGTGATATATATTCTTGTTGGTTATTTATTTTATACATAGTACTCTGTACCTTCTAATCCCTTACCCCTATCACACCGCTCCCCTCTTCTCTCTCCCCGCTGGTCACCACTAGTTTGTTCTCTATGTCTGAGTTTGTTTCTGTTTTGTTATATACATTGGGTTTATTTTTTAGATTCTACATATAAGTGATAATATAGAGTATTTGTCTTTCACTGCCTGACATTTCACTAAGCATAATACTCTCGATCCATCCACATTACTGCAAATGGCAGAATTTCATTCTTTTTTTATGGCGAATATTCGATGGTGTGAAATGGTAACGTCATCCTTTCACCTCCTGATGGGCACTTAGTTTGATTCCCTGCATACATGCTAAGTCGCTTCAGTCATGGCCAACTCTTCGATCCTATGGACCATAGCCTGCCGGGTTCCCCTGTCAGTGGGATTCTCCAGGCAAGAATACTGAAGTGGGTTGCCATGCCCTCCTCCTGGGAATCTTCCTGACCCAGGAATCGAACTCATGTAACAGTAGGAGGGTGTGCGTCTCTTTATCGCTCTCTGGGTGGTTATTTAGTGTTTACATTTTTTAATTTGCCCTGCATCTCCCTGCTAAGAGCAAAACCATTCCTATAGAAGTTCTGTAGGGAACAAGCTTGATGAATTCAACAAACGCTATGGCAACAATTCTCCTCATGGGCACTAGGTGGCAGCATTGCACCGCAGCTGCCGCCTCTCTGCGCCCCGGATCCCGCCACAGGTGCTTCGTTCATACCCTGACCTCACTGCCTTCTTTCCCAACCTCCTTCACTGTAACCTGACCTTGGAATGACCCTGTCTTCAGGATACCACCCTCTTCCTTCTCTCCTTCCCGTCCTCTCCCAGTTCTGCTGCTTTCCAGCCCCTGTCCAAAGCAGCTTATTTCGGGGTCGGAAGAACCAAAGACGCAAAGACCCTTTCCCAGGATTAGAAGGCTCTGATGACTTTTTTCAAGGACCTGCATCCACCCAGTCCCCAATCCCATGCAAAGGAAAACTGATATTTCTATCAAGGACTTGACGGTGTGAATCATCTCCCAACCATGCATTCCTCACCCGGATCCGACTGCAAAGAGTCTCGTGATTCTGCTGATTAATCTTCACATGGGTCACACCACACCTGTCCCAAGGAGTCAGAAATGCTACGAGGGTTTTTGTGATGATTACTTCTGTGTGTCAGCTTCACTGGGCTCTGCTGCCCCATTCTTTAGTCAAATGCTACTCTCGTGTGCAGGTTTATTGTTGATGTGGCTAATAGTTCCAACCATTTGACTTTAAGTCAAGTAGATGACCCTCCAGCCTCTGGGTGGTCCTCACCTAGTCAGTCAAAGGCCTTACAAGCAAAAACAGAGGTTTCCCAGAGAAGAAGTTCTACCTCAAAACTGTAACATAGAAATCCTGGGTTTCCATCCTGTTGGCCAGCCTATAGATTTTAGTTTCTATCTTTTTTTAATCCTATATGTAATAGAAGTATTATTATATATGGGACTTCACAGGTGTCTCAGTGGTAAAGAATCTGCTGACCAATGCAGGAGACGTGGGTTTGATCCCTGGGTCGGGAAGATCCCCTGGAGAAGAAAATGGCAACCACTCCAGTATTCTTGCCTGGGAAATCCCATGGACAGGGGAGCCTGGTGGGCCAGAGCCCATGGGATTGCAAAAGAGTCAGACATGACTTAGCAACGTAACAGCGGCAACATTATTAATGTATCCGTAGAGCTGATTCACTTTGCTGGACAGAAGAAACTAATGGAACATTGTAAAGCAGCTATACTCCAATAAAAATTTTTTAAAATAATATGTATCTTATGTATTCCATATATAATATATAGTGTATATATATATATTCTATTTATAACAGAAGTACATGTGTATATTAGATTTTGTGTGTGTGTATATATATATCTATATGGGCTTCCCTCGTGGCTCAGCGGTAAAGAATTCACATGCAAAGCAGGAGCCACAGGAGATGCAGGTTCGATCCCTGGGTGGGGAAGTTCCCCTGGAGGAGGAAATGGCAACCACTCCAGTATTCTTGTCTGGGAAATTCCATGGACAGAGGAGCCTGGCGGGCTACAGTCCGTGGGGTTGCAAAGAGTCAGATACGACTTAGCGACTAAACAACAACACTATATCTATTTAGATATATCCTATTAGTTCCGTGTCTCCGGAGATCCCTCACTGACACAGGCATATTGTCATATACCCAAGGGGAAGCCTGAGGTTTGAGGACACCAAGCTTTGAGCCATTGTCACTTTGCTTAAGGCAGAACCGAACTTGTGGTTTCATAGCAGGATATCTCATTTTAAGCAAACCTGCATGGAGCAGATTTTTGCAGAAGTTTAAGATTTAGAAAAAAATAAATAAATTGTGAGGATGTCCCTGGTGGTCCATTGGTTAAGCATGGGTATGGGCCCTGGTCCAGGAGCTGGATCCCACATGCCGTGGGCCACTGCCAAAAAAATAAAATAAATGGATTGTGCATTCACTGTTAGAGACTGAAGGAAAGTCATCCGCGCTTGGACCACTTGTGTGTGTCGAGGTAGGAAGAGGCAGCACCTTGGTGGGTTATGGCTGCACTCGCCGCTGTAAGAAGCAGGCCCCTACGGCTTCTCACAATGGGAGTTTGCCTTGGGACTCACAGCAACGGGACTAAGGATGGCCTTGGACAGCAGGCCCATGAGAGAAGGTGGAGGAGAAACAGACCATCCCCAGACATGCTGGCCCATCTCACTAGCAAGACCATGATGTCAAAGGTTAGCCAGGCATAGTGGTAGCCAGCTGGGCTCACATTGGAAGGCGAAGGAGAGATTTTAACATCTAGCCGTTTCTGCCTCACCATCTACTCGGGGCTTTCAGATTTCATATTTTTCTTCTCGAATCATCCTTGGGACCCCTCGACTGCAAATATCCTGCAGTGGGGCTCAGCTTTCGTCACTGTGTTCCCTGCTGTGGGAACCCTTAAAATAAGGCAGCTACCTGAGCAACTGTGGGGATGGGGAGGTGTCAGAGGTGAGAAAGGGAAGGTCCCCTTTTTATCTTTCTATGCTTCTGGATAGTTTGAAATTTTTCCCAGCATTTTGAAGAACTGGGTGGCGAGGGGTGACAGCTTTTATCTCTTGGATCATGCTTTGTTGATGTGTTTTCTTTTTAAAAATTTATTCTTAGTTGGAGTATCACTGCTTTACAATGTTGTGTTGGTTTCTGCTGCGCAACAACACGAATCAGCTACATGGACACACATGTCCCTCCCTCCCGAGCCTCCCCCCACCATCCCAGGCCCCTAGGTCATCACAGAGGACCAGGCTGAGCTCCCTGTGCCAGACAGCAGCGTCCCACTATTTTTTATTTTATATTGGAGTGTGTCTGATTTACAATGTTATATTCGTTTCCGGTGTACAGCAAAGTGGTTTAGTTTGTATCTATTTTCTTTCAGATTCTTTTCCCTTATAGATTATTACAGAGCACTGAGTAGAGTTCCCTGTGCTATACAGTAGGTCCTTGTTGATTACCTGTATTATATTTAGTAGTACGAACCTGTTCATCTCAACCTCTTAATTTATCCCCTCTCCCCCACCTTTCCCTTTGGTAACCATTCATTTGTTTTCTAAGTCTGTGAGTCTGATAGATATGTTTACAATCTTTAAAATAAATGATCATAAAGAAGCAAAAAATCAAATCAAGTGTGTGATCTCTTTCAGGGAATGATGCTGGAGTGGCATTCTATAGTTCTAGGAGCTGATGGATAATTACAATATGTAAAGTTTATAGAGATGATCCACTTCATTTAAATGATGCTCAGGAAAATAAAAGTCTTCGTTTTCTCTTGCTTGATCACTTGGTAACTGATCTTCACAGCCACCTTTTTTTTTTTCCTCCCCCACCCCTTCCTGTGACTTGGAGAGTGCAGATCAACCGTGAGTTTCCTGTGGCTTGTTCGTCTCATCTTTCCTTTTCTCCCTTCAAAAGGAAATTATTGGCTGGTGTCCTTTTGCGGGGAGGGGGAGAGAGAGATGAATATTGGTTTGCAGCCCATTTCTGCAAAGCCTTATTTATCTCACACAGATGCAGGAAGTTAAATTTTGATGATGTGCTTAGCTGGTAAGGAGGGTGTAGGAGATGAGCTCCTTCCTACAAAAAGAGAGAAAATGAAGCATTATTACCTCAAGAAAGGGACCTGATTGGGCTGTCTTTGGAAGTCAAACGTTGCTGCCAAGTTATCTGGAGCCTGGTACAAAAGAGGGCGGGGGCAGGGAAGGGAAGGGGATGGAGGGTGAGATGCTCAGACCGCAGCTTCTGCCAGAGGGGATCTGCAGGCGTCCTCCTCCCTTAAAAATAAATCCCAATCAGCAGCCTTTATGCACTAATGTGGGGAGAGGGCTGGACGGACACCAGAGGGGAATCTGGGGCTGGCGAGCGTCCTCAGCCCAGAGGTTGAATGGTAGTGGCTTGGAAAGGATCCTCAGGCGGGTTGGGGGAAGAGTCTGTGGCCCCCGGTCCCCTCTGTATACATCATTGCATTATTCATGGCTCCTCCAGTTTCAAATGCAGTTGTTGTTTAGTTGCTAAGTCGTGTCTGACTCTTTGCGACCCTATGGACTGCAGCTCGGCAGGCTTCCCTGTCCTTCGCTGTCTCCCAGAGTTTGCTCAAACTCATGTCTGATGTCATCCAACCATCTCATCCTCTGTCTCCCCCTTTTCCTCCTGCCCTCAATCTTTCCTAGCATCAAGGTCTTTTCCAGAGTCGGCTGCTTGTATCAGGTGGCCAAAGTATTGGAGCTTCAACTTCAGCATCAGTCCTTCCAATGAACATTCAGGGTTGATTTCCTTTAGAATCAACTGGTTGGATCTCCTTGCAGTCCAAAAGACTCTCAAGTGTCTTCTCCAGCACCACATTTTGAAAGCATCAATTCTTGGGCACTAAGCCTTCTTTATGGTCCAACTCACATCTGTACATGCGTATTGGAAAAACCATAGCTTTGACTATATAGACCTTTGTCAGCAAAGTGATGTCTCTGCTTTTTAATATGCTGTCTAGGTTTGTCAGATGCAGAAACTCAGTCAAATGGGTGGGGTGGGTTAAATGGCACACCTGAGAAGGTCAGGGGTTAATGACCTGAGGGGATGCTGTATAGAGGTGTTGGAAGTCTCTGGTTCTCCTGGCTCTGTTTTCCTCTGTTGGCTTCAGTCCAGGGCCAGTCCTCTTTATTCACAACCCTTGGGGCCAGGACGATGGAAATTCTGAGTGGACAGTGTCCATTTCAGGAGCCAAGGACTTCTCCATCCAAATCATACTATTAGCTTGGGGCACCACTTCCTAGAGACAACTCTGGGGCTCTGTATTCTCATATGCTCTCATATGTATTAAGAAAATCAGATGATAGACATACAAATTATCATCCAAACTGTAACACTTCTGTGAGATAAAGGGAGCCCTGTTAATAATCACACTGAGTACTTGCCTGGTGGCCCAGTGGTTGAGAAGCCACCTGCCGTGGAGGGAACATGGGTTCAATCCCTGGTCGGTGAGGATTCCACATGTGTTGTGGGGTGGGGGGTGGTTTGCACAATTCTGCCTGTGTGCCTCAACTACTGAGCCCACGATCTGCAACTACTGAAGCCCGTGCTCTGCAACAAGAGAGTAACCCCCACTCACTGCACCTAGAGAAAGTCCACACACAGCCAAAAATGAATAAAATAAATCAATTAAAAAATAATGACACTGAGACAACAGGTGTAAATGGAAGATCCCCACCCCTGGGCAAATAAGGCTGTACGGGCATCCTGGTGATGACTTGAGTCACAGGATGGCTGCCAAGATTGAGACAATATTCCACAGAGAAGGTTTAACAAACTGCAGGAATGAAGAAAGTGCTTGCAAAGGCTCTTAAAGCAGTGTTGTCTGGAACTCTGTATTGCTGAGTCTGGATGTCTGGAAGGTTTGGGCACGTGTCACGGCTCCCCACGTACTGGTTAGGTGACTAATGATGCGTTATCTTGGACTCTTATACACCCGAGAGTACTTTTAGTCCCAAGGCACTTCTAGAAATGATGCTCTTGTGTAGCTACTTGGTTTCCACTTCCTCACTGTCTCTGAAAAGAGTCCCCTTGTCTGGCTATGCAGCAGTCAGCCTGGGCTTTTTGCCCAGAGAAGGTTCACTCTGCTGCGCTTTGCTTCTGTCTGTGTGTCTGTAAGTTAGATGAGTAGTTCCCAGGGCCAATGCACACATTTGAGGCCTGCAGCTGGTTGACGCTCTTGGTGGATCAGGATCTGGAGTGCTTCCGCCTCTCTGGACAACGAGGAGACTTTCTCCAGATGTGGCCTGAGGAGAGCCGCACTCCTGCCCTTCTGATCCTTGGCCCCATCGCCCCCTCCCAGCGCGTCCTGTTCCAGGAACCAGACACCAGGCAGCTTCTGACTCCTGTCTTGCCACCTGGGATGCATTAAAACTTCAGGTGGAGTTTCCATAACGACCCGAGCACAGTTCCTTTATGATGCTTGTAAGAAAAAATAACTGTTGGGTGGATTGTTGTCAGATCATTCGCGTGGAAACAAAATGTGCTTCCTCAGCTCTTCAAAAGAGCAGAGCAGACGGGGCTGGCAGCTTCCTAAAATGCTGCCCTTAAAAGCGTTTTCGTTTCTCTCAGGAAACAAAAGAGGTTTTGAGGCAGTGGACCAGATGACCCCAGGACCTGTCTTCCCTGGGAAACTGTTTTCATTTTGTAAGGCTCAGCTTAAACATCTTTCCCTTGTGCCCGTGTCATTGATGAGGACAGATGTTCCTGTGATATCTGTCTCCCCATAGTAGCTCCTGGAGCCTGCTGTCGTGACCCCTTGCCTGGTTGTTCTTGTTTACTTGCTAAATAGTATCCAAATCTTTTGTGATCATGGACTGTAGCCTGCCAGGCTCCTCTGTCCATGGGGTTTCCTAGGCAAGAATACTGGAGTGGCTTGCCATTTCCTTCTCCAGGGGTTCTTCCCAGCCCAGGGATTGAACCCATGTCTCCTGCATTAGCAGGCAGATTCTTTACCACTGAGCCACCAGCAAAGCCCCCTAGCCAGGTTAGACGTCGCTAATGTGCAAGTCTGTGTGATCGAGCAGGGAGACTCCCAACCTCTCTTAGTCACTGTTTTGCCCCCAGAGTCTCCAGTCATGTTTTATTTGAAATTAATTTGTACTGGAGCATAGTTGCTTTACAATGTTAGTTTCTGCTATACAACAAAGTGAATCAGCTACACGTATACATGGGTCCCCTTTTCGGATTTCCTTCCCATGTAACTCACCACAGGGCGCTGAGTAGCGTTCCCTGTGTACACAGTAGGCGCTCATTAGCTATCTGTTTCACACATAGTACTGTATATATGTCAATCCCAGTGTCTCAATCTATCACACCCCCTCTTCCCTCCTTGGGGTCCATTCTTTTGTTCTCTATGTCTGTGTCTCTATTTCTGCTGCTTTAGGCATGTTACAGCTTAATAAATAGCTATGGAAGGAATGAGTTGGCAGCAGTGGCTACATAAAGTCCATGACCAGCGGAAACAACGGGAGAAGTTGTGAAAACCTTGGCCTTCTAATTGAATATCTGGTGGGTTCTGGCAGAGAGAAAGAAAGGGGAGAGGGATGGATATTGGATAGGAAACCAACGTTGTCTGCCCCAGAGTCCCACCCACCACTGGTATCCTTTTCATAATCCCCAGCCCACTTCCGACTCCAGCCACAACTGTGATGGGCGGTTCTGTGAAAACTCAAACTCCCTCTGTGCTACTAGGACCTCCCCTTCCCCAAGACTGATCCATCTGCTTCCTATTTCCATGTTCATGCTCTTCAGCTAATGGGTAGATAAACTCACCATGATGTATCCATGACATGGAACACTACTCGGCTATAGGAAGAATGGCCTTATGTACATGACAACCCTGTGAATTTCAAATGCATTGTGCAGGTGAATGTCAGGCTACAAAAATCTACATGCTGTAGAATTTTATTAATATGACCTTCTGGGAAAGATAAATGCATAGCCACAATTAAAAGAAAAAACATCAGAGTTTGCCAGGAGCTTGAGAGGAATTGATTTTAAATGGGTAACACAAGGGAGATGGTGAAGCTGATAGAACTCGTGTTTTGTCTCTAGTGATTGCTATTCAACTGCGTGCCTTTGTCACACTCTTAGAAATGTACACCATAAGCAGGATTTCTTCTGTCTCTGAATTTTGAAATAAATAAAATGTAAAAATACATTAAAAATATTCCCACCGCCTGAATGGAGAACATTTCTCTTTACAAACAGGAGCTTAGCGAAGAGTGTGCTAAATATATTTCCCCACAGACTAAGTTAAAGATGTGGAAGTCTGAGTCATGGACTCCAAACTGGGTCAAGATACAAATGAGATCACCTCCATGGTGATCTGCGTTTATCCACCATCTTGTGGACATTGATCAGAATGCAGGAGCCAGTAATAAAAATAATATTCGTCCCTAAAGATGGAAAGGTGTTTATAAAATCTTAGTTCTTGCCCTCCTTCCATCTTTCATTTCAACATACATAATCTTTTGGTTAATAAACGCGGGTAGCCAGAAAATAGACATGTTTATAGTTGAAGGGAGCTAGATATCTCTAGAATAAGGAAGTGATGAAGAAACAGGGTTATGTCTGGGTCTCCAGGAAATTGGAATCAAGGACGTGAATCCTGCAGGGAGATTTATCTTTGTGTTGTTGTTACTTTTATTTGTCTCTGCTTTGTGAGCTGTGTGTCAGCTTTATTTGCTATTCCTTCTGCATATGCAATTTCTCCACATGGATATCAACTGTTTCTATGACTAATATCTTGAAACTTTAGTCATCCCAAGACAAATGAACTGAATTTTCTTCCTTTTAAGGATAAAATTTTGTAGGAGGAACTTCATTGGCCATAGCTACAAGCAGGTATCCATGGGTGTTGGATTATGTTAAGAAACCACACAGTTAAGGGACTTCCCTTATGGTCCAGGGGCTAAGATGTCACACTCCCAATGCAGGGGGCCTGGGTTCAACCCCTGGTCAGGGAACTAGATCCCACATGCCACAACTAAAGAGCCCAAGGTCATGACTAAGACCCAATACAGTCAAAAATAAATATTTACATAAATATTTATAAATAAAAACATAATAAATAAAAATAAATATATATTTTTTTAAAAGAAACTATACAGTTCAGTTAATAGTTCAGTCACTCAGTCATGTCTGACTCTTTGGAACCCCATGGGCTGCAGCACGCCAGGCCTCCCTGTCCATCACCAGCTCCCAGAGTTTATTCAAACTCATATCCCTCGAGTCAGTGATGCCATCCAACTATCTCATCCTCTGTCATCCCCTTCTCCTCCCACCTTCAGTCTTTCCCAGCATCAGGGTCTTCTCAAATGAGTCAGTTCTTCACATCAGATAGCCAAAGTATCAGAGCTTCAGCTTCAGCATGAGCCCTTCCAATGAATATTCAGGACTGATTTCCTTTAGGATGGATAGGTTGGATCTCCTTGCAGTCCAAGGGACTCTCAAGAGTCTTCTCTCTCCAACACCATAGTTCAAAAGCATCAATTCTTTGATGCTCAATTTTCTTTATAGTCCAACTCTCGCATCCATACATGACCACTGGAAAAACCATAGTTTTGACTAGATGGATCTTGTTGGCAAAGTAATGTCTCTGTTTTTTAATAAGCTAAGTTGGTCACAACTTTTCTTCCAAGGAACAAGTGTCTTTTAATTTCATGGCTGCAGTCAGTTAAATATGCTTAAAATAGTATGTTTCATATTACCTGACTTTTACAACAATAAAAAAAAAATTGTTTAAAAAAAAAATGGACTTGTCAGCGCCCATGTAAGCCAAAAGCCATTTGCAGTTAGCAAAGAGAAAATTATCAGAAAAGGGCTAACTTTCCCAAAGGGATTACTGTTCTTAGACAGAGGGGACTGTTATGTAGACAAAAATGTATATCTGTACCATCCCTCCTGTTTTGATGTGTCTTGTGGAGGGTTGGTTATAGTAGATAATAGGTGTTCGGTTTTCCACCATCCACTTCCTTTTCTTCAGAGAGGATGGATTTGACTTATCTGTGTGGAATGCACTCCTGCTTCTCCCTCACTCAGTTCGTGTGTATTGGTTTGAGTTGACCCGCACCAGGGCTGGTCACATGACTCAGACCTGACCAATCAGAACATCACACTCCCAAGGATAATGATTGGTTCAGAGATAAGCAAGATAATCAAGGTAATCAAGATAAGCAAGGTAATCAGTCAGAACCTATGGCATTGAAAGGAATGATTTCGTTTGGGTTTTGAGGTATTTTCGATACAACAGAAAAAGAAATATACACTCGTACTTCTCACCACCCCACATACCTCTCTCCAGAGTTGACCTGGATGGCTTTGGTTGTGAGCTGCTGGCCGCCATCTTTCCTCCATGTGAAAACTTAGAATGAAGCCCCTCTGGGGACAGGAGAGCTATGGCACAGAGAAAAACTGAGTTCTGGGGACACTGATGGAGTCCCTAAGTCAGGACACTATTGGAGTCCCTAAGTCCTGACACCAATATATCCATTGAGTTTTCAATTAACTGACTTCTAAAGAGATTTGAACTGTTTTCAGTCCTAGTTCAGTCCAGAGCTCTTTTCAGTCCTTTATACTTAAGTCTAACAACAATTCAATTTTTAAAAAGAGATTTATGGGATTTTCCTGGCAGTCCAGTCCAGCAGTGGTTAGGACTCCTCACTTTCACGCTGAGGGGTTCAATCCCTGGCCAGGGAACAAAGATCCCACAAGCTGTCCAACGCAGCCAAAAATAATAAAGCTATTTATAATTCACCTTTCCTACAGTGCCAGAGACCTGAGTTTGATTCCTGAGTCAGGAAGATCCCCTGGAGTAGGAAATTGCCACCAACTCCAGTATTCCTGCCTGGAGAATTTCATGGACAGAAGAGCTTAGTGAGCTACAGTCCATGGGCTCACAAAGTCAGACACAACTGAGTGATTAACTTTGATTTACCGAACATTTGCTGTATGCCTAGCTCTCCGCATATGCTATTACATTCAATCTGCACATTAGTCATGTGTGTTGTTTGATTTTACCTTTCAGTAGATGAAGGAATGGGACTCAGAGAGTGGTGCAACTGGGTAGGCAGGAAAAATGACAAATAAAGCTGACAGAGCTCACAAAATAGAGATAAGGGCAAGAAGCAACCACAAAAATAAAATCTCCCCACAGGATTCAAGTCCTTGGTTCCAGTTTCTCTGAGTTCCAGCTGCATCCCTGTTGCTCCCATCGTTTCCTTGTTTTGGAGATATCTAGCTCCTGTTCAACAATAAAATGTGCCTATTTGCCAGCTACCCATGTTTTTCAACCAGAAGATTACATATGTCAAGATGAGAGATGAGGAGGAGAGTGAGAACTAAGATTTTGATAGACTAAACAGCTCTCCATCATTACAGACAAATAGAAAATATGAACGAGGTGATTTCTATACCTTCTTCCACCTCATGTGTTTAACTCTGTGATTTTTTTTTAATCTACAGGTGGAAAAGCACACAGAGAAGGCTCATCTCTTGCCACTCCACACAGGATCAACTGTTTCTATGACTGCTATCTTAAAACTTTAGTTATTCCAAGGCAAATTAACACATTTTTTTCCTCCATTCCAGGCATATCTGCTATTTCCAGTCCATGTAAGTCATACTTTTTTTTTCTTCTAGTTTGAGATATCTTTTGAGAAATGTCTTCTTTTTGCTCTACAGAAACCAGACATAGAAGATTAGACTATGTGGGAGGCTTGGTGGTAGGAATTGAGCTCTTTCCCATCACTGATTGGAAGATGCCCTCTTGTGCCTTGAATGTTGCTTCAGATACTTATGGAATCAGCATTCAAAGGTGTTATCTTGGACAATGCTTATCAGTCCCCCTAAAGGCCCCTTTCCAAGAGATGTTCTCTGGACCAGCATTATGGTTGCCACTTGCCCTCTTGCCACTGTTGTCCTGTCTTTAGCTGCAGCAGAAAAGAAGCAGGAGGAGAATCATTTTCCTCTTCCTCTTCCGTTTAGTCTCGCATCTTCAGCTCCCATTGGTGGAACCTAACAGGAAGGGGCTGGGTGTGGAAGTCTGGAAATGTAGTTCTCCGACTCTTAGCCCCCTGTAATGGAGCAGAGCATGGCAGGGTAGGAATAGGACTGAGATCAAGGAGAAAAACAACCTATGTTCTATCCCACCCAAGCCTCACCTTTCCTTTTGCCAACTTCTCATCATTAATTCTCAGATTAGATTTTTCAGAAAGGGCATCCTAGAATCCAGAGACCAGACAACTCCTCTTGGCTTTAGGGGTTTTTTTTGTTTATTTGTTTTTCTGGTTGGTCATGCTATGCAGCATGTGAGATCTTAGTTTCCTGACCAGGAAGTGAACCTGTGTCCACTGCAGTGAAAGTGTAGAGATCTAACCACTGGACCTCCAAGGAATTCCTAAGTCCTCTTGTTAAATAGTCTTAAATTAGCCTGTGCGTCCCCTTCCTAACTTTCATAATCCCTATGTTTTTTGTTTTGGTCATTTATTTATTAATAGTCTGCATAATTTAATTTCATGAAAGAAAATGTTAAAGAGAATAGGCCAAACTCTTTCAAAAGAGAAAGAAAGTTCCAAGTCAATAAAAAAAAAAAAATCACCATTTTCTTCTGACTCAGCACAACGACTTTTATCAGTTTGTGCCAGTAACCTATCAATTCAAGTAAAGTTTTACAAACCTTGACACAGTAAGAAAGTTCTCTGGGTGTTTTATTGAACAAAATGTTACGGACATTCCAATATTTTAGATATAGAGGCTTAAATGCATATTGATAACTATGAGACTCTTCAAAGGGAGCGAGAGAAGTAACTTCATTTAAGGTCCCATGAAAAGCTGTAGGAGTTGGGAGGACTGGTTTTCCAGGCAGGATTCTGGTGCAAAGATGCTGGGGAGAGCTTTGGTGAATCAGAAAGTATAGAAGGATGTGCTTAGTCATGTCTGACTGCGGCTCCGTGGACCGTAGCTTGCCAGGCTCCTCTGCCCATGGAGCGTCCCAGGCAAGGATACTAGAGTGAGCTGCCATTTCCTACTCAAGCAAAATATAAAACAGAGTGAGGTCAGGAGAGGATCTGACATGAAAATCTGAATAAGCTTCTACTAGGAAAGAACACAGAATCGTAAGACTTCAGTCTTCTGGGAATTTGGTGGATGGTACAGGAGTGGCAGAGCATGAGTCTTCTCCGTCTGTTTCTTTACCTGTAGATTAAAAAGGAAAAGCACAGAATTAAAGAACATAAGAAATGAGAGAAGGTTTAGAAACCACCCAGTGTAATTTTTCTCAACCTCAATTTGCCTAAAAATCGCTGAGGAAGAGTTTTGAAATCAGAAACGCAGTGTCTCCATCCTGGTGGCTTCTTGGAATTAGATTTTTTGTTTGTTTGTTTAATTGGAGTAGAATTGCTTTACAATGTTGTGTTAGTTTCTACTGCACAACAGTGTGAATCAGTTATATTTGTACATACATCCCCTCCTTCTTGAGCCTCCCTTCTTCCTCCCTATCCCTCTCCTCTAGAGGAGAGCTGTCATCAAAGAGCACTGAGCTGAGTTCTCTGGGCCAAACAGCAGCTTCCTACTAGCTATCTATTTTACATAGGGTAGTGTATGTAGGTGAATGCTTTCTCAGTTCATTCCACCCTCTCCTTCCCTGCTTTTGTCCACAAGTCCTTTCTCTATGTCTGCATTTCTATTCCTGCCTTGCAAAGAAAATGTGGTACATGTGTACAATAGGATATTACTCAGCCATAAAAGGGGATGAAATTGGGTCATCTGTAGTGTTGTGGATGAACCTAGGGTCTGCCATATAGAGCGAAGTAAGTCAGAAAGAGAAAAACAAATAACATATACGAACACATATACATGGAATTTAGAAAAGTGGAATCAGATTTTCAAAGAGCTCTTTGGGTCATTTTGATGTACCTTCTCAGGTAAGAACCTTTGAGTGAGAGAGTGCTTTCACTTTACAGATAATCGGAGACCAAGCGATCTGACCCACATTTCCCCATAAATTTTATCGTGGAGACACCAGATGTCCAGGAACCGTTTACCTTTCCCATCCCCCTGCCTTGGAACAGCTGTCTGGTTGGTTTTTGTCCCCTGGGTGCAGACTCAGACTGTATTTCACAGCATCTAATCATCCAATGCTTTTGGCCAAGAGACAAGTTAAATCAGCTGGTATGCCTTATGGATAATAACCAGTTTGGCTAAAACTCTCAATTCTAGAGTCTATCTCTGACAGCTGGACTCCTCAGTGGCCCTAGGATGAGATTTTTCCATCTGTGAAACCAATGGAGTAGCCAAAATTTCAACAGCACAAATATCCTCACAGGAGGAATAATTGATTTTGTCCACCCTGTATTGCCTTACACAAAGGCCCATGGACTTAAAGGAAAGCCATGACAACCCTCATTGTATGTGCATGGATGCAAGCATGTGCCTCATATGCACATGTGTGTTCCTAAATAACATATGTGTTCTCCATTTGAATCGCTCTTGTGGAATAGCCTTATGGGGTTTTGTACTTTTTTTGTTATTGATTTGTAAAAGATGTTTACATATCAGAGATTTAGCCTTATTTTTATATTCATGAAACACAAATTTTTCCTCATTTTGTCACTTTTCTTTTGATGAATCAGTTAAATTCATCTGTCAAACCTAGAGAGGACATTTTTATTGAGAATATTGTTGTTTGTTTAGGCGCTAAGTTGTGTCTGACTCTTTTGTGACTCCGTGAACTGTAGCCCACCAGGCTCCTCTGTTCATGGGATGATATCCCAGACAAGAATACTGAAATGGGTTGCATTTCCTTCCCAGGGGATCCTCCCAGCCCACGAATCTAACCTGTGTCTCCTGTTTGGCACTCAAATTCTGTACCACTGAGCCACCTGAGAAGCCCTATTGAGAATAGAAAACAATTCTGGCATGCAGTTTTCATTTCTTTGCCATCATTGGATATGTGTTTTTTAAACATGATTGCTGATTTGACTTATAAGGATAATATTTTTGTTTCTGTGAGGCAGAGAAAGGAACAAAAAACTTGAATCTTGAATTCTGTAGAATTAAAACTATATTCTTCAAGTAGTTGGGCTGACTGAGTTGAAAACAGTGAATTTCTCAGAGTCACAGAAAGAGTAAATGGAAAAGCCCTTCTTATTGCCAAGGTGATCCTATAGAGCATTCTCCTCCTCCTTGCAGCCGTCCTCCATTTTTCCCAGAATCTGTAAACATACACTAAGGCTCTTTCCAGTCCTAGATCCCAGGATCAGTCTCCTGCCTGTAAAAGAAGTCTTTTCTGGGATCATTGGTGGCCACAGCTTAAAATTCCTGATCTGACCCAAAAAGGACCCATGTGTTCACCAAGAACAATGCTAGCAATGCCTTCAGCATTTGAATTCCAAAGTGGGACCATCCCACGTGGACATGTGGACTTTCCTGGTAAGTTTTTGAAAAAGTAGGATACCTGTATATTTCTATGGGTTCATGTACTTCTTTTAACACAGCACTTTTCATTTTATTGTTTCTAATCAGCAGCAAAATGTTAAGGTCCAACAGAACTCCCAGACTTTGACAACTGAAATGCCAGCAGTGACAAATGACTCTTTGGTTCTGTGGTGTTTCCCGTGCATCTGTCAAATGCCATTATGCTTGTATAATGATTGGGAATATTCATCTTTAGGAGGAGCACTGCAATCATTCAAGCCTCTGAATTCTGAAAAGTGACGTGTTTTTTCTCCTATGAATTGCCATCTTATGTCATGACACACACAGGCACATGGCTGACTAATTTTATAAAATAAGAAGGAACCACACACAAAAAGCTATAGGCTGCCTTCCTCTGAGGATCTCCTGTTCGCCACAGTGAGATTAATTTCAGTGGCCAGGCTGGGTGCAATCCTGCCTCGGAGAGTAGAGGCATATTTAATTTTATTTATGGCTGTGCTGGGTCTTTGCTGATGTGTACAGGCTTTCTCTACTTGCGACAAGCGGGGGCTAACTCTAGTTGCAGTGCATGGGCTTCTCACTGCTGTAGCTTCTCTTGTTGCAGTTCCTGGGCTCTAAGCTCATGTTCTTCAGTAGTTGCAGCTCATGGACTTAGTTGCCCCTTGACATGTAGGATCTTTCCAGACCAGGGATCGAACCTGTGTCCCTTGCATTGGCAGGCAGGTTCTCATCCACTGTACCACCAGGAAAGTCCTTTTTAAAAAAATAAATAAGTTTATTGGATGGAGGCATTTAATTTTGGAGGACAGCTTATACCTGGGCAACTCTTAGAAAATCTGAGATTTCCACCCCCTAATTAGAATGTAGACCCAGGCCTTTTGAATTTCTACGCTGTGATTTTGATCACCTCGCCTGTTTTTTTTTTTTTTTTTTTCCATTTATTTTTATTAGTTGGAGGCTAATTACTTTACAATATTGTAGTGGTTTTCGCCATACATTGACATGAATCAGCCATGGATTTACATGTGTTCCCCATCCTGATCCCCCTCACACCTCCCTCCCCATTGTCTGGTTTTGCATTAGTGATGAAAATCAAAAATTTGGTTTTTTTCCTAGAGACTTTGACAGCATGAATGCATTCAAAGTGGCAATTAGCGGCCAATAACTGAAATGAGTTTGAGTAAACTCTGGGAGTTGGTGATGGACAGGGAGACCTGACGTGCTGCAGTCCATGGGGTCGCAGAGAGTCGGACATGACTGAGCAACTGAACTGAACTGAACTGAAATAAAAAGACAACGATTGTCTACCCTTTATACAATGCAACCCAGCTGGGTGAGACCTGGAAATACACATTTTGCCTTCCTAAAATATCTAGAAAATTAGTGGTGCTTTAGAAAAAGAATCAGTAATCTGTGAATAGACCAGATCAAGTCCCCTGCTTGTATCTGTAAATAAAGTTTTCTTGGAACTCAGTCATGCACATTCACCTATAATACCTATGGCTATTCTTATGCTACAGCAGTCAGCGTAGTTGTGGCAGAGCCTGTGTGGCCTTTAAAGCTACACGTGTACTTTCTGGCCCTTTCCAGGAAAAGTTTGCTGACTTGTGTCTCAGAAGCAACGTTGCTGTCTTCCTCTACAAGAATCAGAGTACAGCTACCAAGTGTCACAGACCACGACACCTCACGCAGCCTCTGTCCTGGCCCCCATTAGGCTGAGGTTTGCCTCTGTCATTGCAAATACCAAAACTTCTCCATCATCTTTGCAACAAATAGGCTGGCAAGATGAGGCCAGGGTCAGTCATTTACTGGTTTATTAGTCCCTTCAGCAAGAAAGTGCTTCGTACTTTCTGTTCCCTCAGGAGCTTTATGATTTCTACGGAGCTTTTTATCATCATTTGGACGACCTTCACTAGGGTGCCTACAGAGCCCTTCTAATACTCTTCTCTCAAAAAGATGATTAAAGCAAAGATATTGTGGTTACAAGAAGACTGCATCAGCAACTTCATCTTTAGTAAGAAAAGGAGAAAGGGCACACGTGAGGCGGTGGGGTGTGAGCCCAGTGTGATTAAGACATTGTAAATGTTAATTCAAATCATCCCATCACCTCACATGGCCGCTCATATTCTCCCTTCACCAACAAGGCCACCCACACCCTCCCCGTCATCAACATGGAAGCCCACAGCCTGTGCTTCACCTGTAATGAAGAAGGGAAAATAAAAAATATCTACATATATATCTTACTGTAACCTAGGATCTCTTTGTAAATATAATTTCATAAGGTCCGTCTTTATATGCTTAATGAGAAATGTAACCATAAGCTCAGCATCAGAAAGGCACAGAGGCAAGTCTCTGCCTACCCCACATCTGCAATTTCCCAGAGGGAAGAAAACCTTGTAATAATTGGGCCAATGCTAGAACTTGAAAATGAGCATGGAAACCAGCTATGGTTTGTGAATGTAAGTCAAGGTTCCGTTGACACTGGCACCATGAGCAAAAGACTCACTTCACACCAACCTTGTCACTCTCATGTCTGAACAAGTAGAACCACTGCCTACATGTATTAGTAGATCAGACCCGACAGTATCCCATGAATCATGGTTGTTGCCTAGCACGGTCTCATAGAAGATGAAGCCACCAAATAGCAATCAAAAAGTCGATTGATAAATCTAGGTTTGACTTGGTTGGGTGACTGACCTAGGAGCCTTTCCTTCCCACCCACTTCAGCAGATGGTGCAGGAGACCAAGTCGTCTCTTATCTCTGGACTCCTCATTAGGACCATTGTGGCAACCATCCCCTTCTTCTCCAAGCAAAGGAAAACAACAAAAAGGGCAACACTCAGCAAGTTACTACCATGATCCAATTCTATATTCATAGAGTTTCAATCAGCAAACTGCTAAGAACCTGATTTATATCTGGAAGAGACAGTAGCATTGACATGAACCTAACCTCATGGTTGGTTAAGGTAGATTCAAGGAAGCTTAGAGATAACGTGATGGTGAGGGCAGGAGGAGAAGGGGACGACAGAAGATGAGATGGTTGGATGGCATCACTGACTCAGTGGACATGAGTTTGGGTAAACTCCAGGAGTTGGTGATGGATAGGGAGGCCTGGTGTGCTGCGGTTCATGGGGTCACAAAGAGTCGGACACGACTGAGTGACTGAACGGAACTGAACTGAACTGATGTCCCATTCCAAGGTAATAATCACAGGGAGTCTTTCTGTGAACTAATCTCTTCCCTGGATTCACTTTATGAATTTTATGAATCTCTCCTCTATATTTCTCTTTTTCTAAATCCTTTATTCCTTTTCAACTGTTCTGTTCATGTTTATACAATGTATGGTTTAGGATGATATGTTTAATATATTTTTTTCTTTCATGGTGTTTTTTCTTCCTTCTCAATATTAGCCTTTGGTTGAAGGTCTGTGCCCCTGGCATTGATTCAGAGAAGGGACGTTGCAGCAGAAGAAAGAATATGAACCTTAGAACCTGGGCTCTGAGGGGAGTTGGGGTGTAAAATGAACACAATGCATTACATCCAGGCTCCCTTTAGGGACAGATAGTGTTTTCCTGGGAGAGTAGGGAGCAAAGAGAAGTGACAAGGGAGACAGAGTTATGAGCCCAAACCTCCTCTCAGACAGAGCTAGAAATACCATCCTCAGGCAAACTGGTCTCCATTAGACATTCACAGTGATGTTTACCCTTGGTGTCCTTCCTTTAATCCATCACTCACCCACAGCTCAACAATGACACCTGTCTCTCCCTAAGACTTGTATCGGTTTACTCTGTAGGGGAACTTACCCTACAGAGGCCCAGAGGAGGTCCTGGACATTTGGTGGGAAGGTGTTACAGAGCAGAGGAGAGTCCAGGGATCTGTATGTGGGGGACTTTGATTCTAGAAAGTGTAACCATGCTCCTTCTCATGCTCCTTCTCACCGTCGGGGAGGAAGATAACATAAGGAGAGCAGAACACCACCTGTTCGGCCTAGACAGCTTTTATATTAGCTATGTCCAAAACTGAATACATACATAGTGAAACATTAGCCATAAATGTTCTCTATATACCTTGGAATATTAGCCATAAAAAAGAGTGAAATAATGCCATGTGCAGCAACATGGATGGAACTAGAGATTACCATATTAAGTGAAGTCAGACAAAGAGAAATACCATATGGTATCACTTTTAAGTGAAATCTAATTTTTAAACAAGGATACAGTGGTCCAGTGGTTAAGAATCCACCTGGCAACGTAAGGGACACCAGTTCAGTCGTTGGTCCAGGAAGATCCCACATATTGTGGAACAGCTAAGCCCACATGCTGCAACTACTGAAGCCCATGCCCTGCAACTACCGAAGCCCAGGTGCCTAGAGCCCGTGCTTCACAAGAGAAGCCACCGTAATGAGAAGCCTGTACACTGCAACCAAGAGTAGCCCATGCTCACTGCAGCTAGAGAAAGCCCACGTGCAGCAAGAGACCCGGCATAGCCAATAAACAAAATAAATAAATAAATCTTTTTAAAAGATGATACAAATGAACTTACATACAAAACACAAACAGCCTCACAGACATAGAAAACAAATTTATGGTTACCGAAGGAGAAGGGGGGATAAATTAGGAGCTTGGGGTTAGCGTACACACATTACTGTATATAAAATAGACAACCAACAAGGACCTACTGTTAGCACAGGGAACTATACTTGCTATTATGTGATAACATATATGAGGAAAGAATCTGAAAAAGAATGAATATATGTATATGTACAACTGAGTCACTTTGACGTATACCTGAAACTAACACAATTTAAATCAACAATAACTCAATTTAAAAACTTTTTTAATATTTAGGATGGCAAAAAACATCATCTATGGAGTCCATACTCATGTTTCAGCTCTCTTTTCAATTAATCAATAGCTTTATAGTGTCAAGAAAAATGATCAGGTCTCACATAACAATTCTGATCTCTAGCTTCTAAAAAAAAATTTTAAAAAGGAAGATCAGACCATGCTTGGCTCCTATCTCTGAATGGCAGCAATGGACTGGGGCTGTGTGCAGGCCGCCTCTGTAGACAGAACATCAGCCTTCATTCATTCTTATCTAAACACTGAGTTCCCTCATTTTCGGTATTTTCCGAGACCCTGTAGGCATTCCAATTTGCAGCTGTGGAATTGTGAGAGGAGAAAGTCCTGCCCTTGTTTTGATCACTGTTATTGAACTAATTGGCTACTTTGCTAAATTCCTGGTGCTATCAATATAGCTAATTACCTGTCATCTGTCACCAAATAAACTGATCAGCTTAAGGACTAATAGGACTAATAGGAATGCCATGGGAGTCTTTAGTCTTCCCCCTCTATTCCACAATCTTTTTTGTTGTTTTACTTCTCATGATTCTAAAAGGTCACTTGAATGTTTTCATTCCCTCTCACTTTTTTTCCTCCACTTTTTATTTTCATCCCAAATACCTTCCATCTAGATTCAAGGATTGTCAACATTTTACTATGCTTGCTTTCTTCTGCGTGTGTGTGTGTGTGTGTGTTTATGGGTGTATGTTTCTCTCTCTCTCTCAAATTTGTTGCCAATACTGCACCTCTTAAAAGTAAACTACAGACATTGGGACACAGGCTGCTTCACCTCTTAATCCTTAAAGATGCATCCCCTAAGAATAATGATGAATTTCATCCTCCATAACCACAGAACATGAAATTATTACTGCCCTTTATCAAAATAATTTTAATTTCATAATATATTCTAATATTCAGCCCATATTCTAATTTCCCCAAATGTACTCAAGTATCTTTTAGAGTATTAAAAAATTTTTTTAACATGTTTCCTACTTTCTCTTTCTTCACTACTGTCCTTTTGAATTTATAATCTACTGGCCTGAGAAGTGAGCATATAATACAAAGTTCTCCAAAACAACACCAGGCCCTTTCCTCCTGGGAAGACCAGAAATCCCTGTTTTTCAGTTAGTATTTTTTTTTTTTAATTTAGATATATTTGTTTTTTATTTATTTTGTTTATTTTATTTATTTATTTTGGTTGGGCCTTTGTTGCTGAGGAGGCTTTTCTCTAGTTGCTGTGAGCAGGAGCTCTCTTTGTTGCAGTGCATAGGCTTCTCATTGCAGTGGTTTCTTCTTGCTGTGGGGCATGGGCTCTGGGGTGTACAGGCTTCAGGAGTTGCAGCAAACAGGCTCAGTAGTCATGACAACAGGCTTAGTGGTCCCTTGGTATGTGGGACCTTCCCAGACCAGATTTCCAACCCTGGCATTGCAAAGGGGGACTCTTTACCATTGAGTCACCAGGGAAGCCCCCAGTTACTATTTCTGAGTAGTAAATTACTGCAGAACTTAACAACTGAAAGCTATTTTTTATGCTTATGGGTTCTGAGGGCCAGGAATTTGGAGTGAATGGCATGCAGATTACTTTTTTCTGCCCCATGAATCTGGGGCCTCCTCTGGGAAGACGTTGAGGCCAGGACCTGGAGTTGTCAGAAGGCTTGTTCACTGTCAAGTCTCAAGGTGGTTGGGCTGGAAGCTCTTGAGGACTTGGAGGGCTGCCTGCATGCCTACTTGTGGCTCCCTGAAACATGGCAGCCAGTTAATTTAATCCATGGTGGCTCAGGGCTCCAAATGTGACTATTTCCACTGAGTGGCCTGTTGTGAAACCTGGTGTCACTTCCACTGTACAGTCAGAAGCCCAGCTGAACCCAAAGGAGGGGAAAATAGACTCAAGCTTGCGTCAAGTGCAAGGACCATGTACAGACAATCATATGGGAAGGAAATGTCATTAAGGCCATCTTGGGAAAAAAACAATCTGCGTTATCTTGTAGGTTGCACCTAATTGTGCCTTGGAGCTTTGCTCAACATATTGTCACATCTCATATTTCCCATTCTCTTTTTCCCTTTTCAGGAAAGATCATTTTTCTTATTCCTCTGAAGAAATAAATTCATCTTCCCACGAGCTCCCCCTTCCTCCTGTTTCACACCCCCCTGCTCTCATGCACACATGAAGCTCCTTCCGGTTCTGAATAGGTGAGCCTTCACTGATTTTCCACCTACATCTGCTTCCATGTAACTGGAGATGAAATAATCTTAGGTGTGAATTCAGTCTGCAGCATCCCAGTGAGACTGTACTCCCCTCCGTGAACAACTGTTAGTCCCCCAACATGGATACAGTGACATGCAGTAGACAGCCTTCCCCTCCGTGTGTTAGGGGAAATACTGACTGAAACGGCCAGGTGGATTCTTTACCACTGAGCCACCAGAAAACTCAGCCCTTGGTAACCACAAAACTTTCCAGCACCATTAGAATGGATTTGGTGTTAACTCTCAAACTGTTTTCCCATAAGCAGATTTCTTAACAGGTTTCAACACTTGGGAAGTAAACACATTAACAGACTACAACCACTATTTGGGCAAGTGGAGCTCCCACTGGTGATTAACAAGGAATTTCCATGCATTCCTTTTCTAAGGAGTTAGTGTTCTGGAATAGACAGCAGAGGCATAATTAAAGGTAGTAGTGTCATAGTCACTAATAACCTCGAGAGGAAGCTGCTTAGAGTTCTGTGTTATCCATAATTGAGTATGTAGTTAATGTCTGCACACCACTTCTCTGACAGTATTTCAGCTCATTGATTTCTTGGTGTCCCCTGGCCCCACCATTAACTTGCATGTGCTGTAGATTTTAAGAAAAAACAAACATTCCACTGTGATCGCATAGGTAGGGGAAAATGTTTGTGGAGTACTTGGTTTTGCTTTGTTCAAACAAGTCAAACTTCAAAGTGACCCTAACTGACAATAGCCAAGAAAACTATAAAGGAATAACTTCATTATTATTATTTTGAAACTGTTGTACAATTGGTAATCTAGCAACAATCAGAAAGGTGGGGCCTGGTAGACTTCCCTGGTGGTCCAGTGGCTAAGGGTCCATACTCCCAATGAACGGGCTTCAATCCCTAATCAGGAAAATAGATCCCACATGCCAGAAGGAAGATGGAAGATCCCACATGCCACAACTAAGAGAAGGCGCAGCCAAATAAATAAATAAATATTTTGAAAGAAAAGCAGGGTCTGGGTGGGAGAAGTAAAATTATTATTTCAAGAATTCTTTTAAAATAATAAGAGATTTGGCAAAATGCGATGAGAAGAATGTCTCTCTTCTGCATCCTGAATGTGACAAAAGAGCAAGAATCATTGGAGAGATGGTGGTGCTACTGATGAAACCAAAATGGAATTAACCCCAACTGAAACAAACCTCATCAAAGAGGAGAGTAAAATTTATATGCCTGCCTGCTAAGTCACTTCAGTCATGTCTGATTCTTTGTGACCCCATGGACTGTAGCCCACTAGATTCCTCTGTTCATGGGATTCTCCAGGCAAGAATACTGGAGTGGGTAGCCATTTCCTTCTCCAGGGGAATCTTCCTGACCCAGGGATCGAACCCAAGTCTCTTACATCTCCTGCATCTGTAGGTGGGTTCTTTACCACTAGTGCCACCTGGAAAAAAATTTATATGTTTAAACATATATATATATTTATTTACTTATTTAGTCTTCAGTTTTGGAGGGAAGGGGGATCTTTAGTCAGAGTTGAATATACCAGTAGCTAGAAACTAGTTAGTCACTAAACTCTAGTATGCCTTTCTGTTGAGTGAAAATAAGTTCCATGTCTGTTATTTTTATTAGAATATTGACAAGTAAGGTCCCCCCCACCACAATTTCCAGATGCAATTGTATTGCCACCTCCCACACCTCAAAGGAAATATATGTAAATTGAGTTTCTATCTCTAAATTGTCTTTCTCTTCAGAATGTGGTTTCTTTAAAATTATAAAGGAAAAATAGAAAGAAGAATGAGAAATGAGATGAAGTGTTTTTCTTTTCTTTTGGTCTTTCCACCTCACCTCCCACCCCCACACCCCTGCATCCCCCAGCTAAGACCCTTTGGAACTTCTTCCTGCCATCCCCAAACTCTTAAGTGCAATTCCTAGGCAATCTTTAATGACTAAAATTCTTCATTCTGCCTTCTGAGAATGATGCTGAAAGCTCACCTTCTCTGTACACCAGTGCCCAATCACACCTTGGAGTCAGAGTTTTGGGTGAAATACAAAAAACAGCTTTATTACTTTGCCAGACAAAAGGGGCCACAGCAGGCTAATACCCTCAAAACCATGTGTCCCAACTTGGAGAGGATAGTGAGAAGTTTAATAGTAATTGTTCAAAGAGGGTATGATCAGCTTCTGGACACTCTTCTGATGGGTTGGTGGTGAAGACAGAAGTCAGCATCATCAACCTTCAGGTCCAACTGCCTGGAGTCTACATGCTTGCAGGCAGCATACATACCATTATTAATCATTAACTTCTCCCACCTGGCGGGGGTTTCTGTATCTGCAAAATAGCTCAGAGATGTTGTGTATATCCACTGACAGGGAAAGAGAACCTTGCCCCAAGGCTGCTCTTGACCTTTTCTCCCTGGTCTTGCATCTCCTACTTTCCCTAATTAATAACTGCCTGAAACTTCCCATTGGAACTCAGGGAAGGTCATGGAGCCTGAATGAAGGCTGTTTCCTATAATCCAAGAAATAGGGGACACAGAAAGGCTTTGTGCCCAGGAGCCCCACAGGGCTCTGCTCGGTGTCAGAAACTCCATTTAAAAATGTCCCAGGTGTCCTGTTCTTAACAGAAGATCCAATTCTGACACCAATTACAATGTGTGGGTTTTTCCCCATCAGAGAGCAGTTTCAGAAACCAGCGGCGTGTCCTACAATTCAACTCAATTGACACCCTCTACCAGGAGACAATATCAGACCCCACAAGTTGAGAGTTCAGTCCTACAAGATGTTCGGCCACCCCACCCCTCCCCCCTCCACTTCAGGTGCCAATGGCAAGTTCAGGTGTTACCTGTGCTCCTCACCAACCAGTTACCAATTAGACTCTAAGAGGTTTCCTTGACTTCTGCCTTGGGTTTGATTAATTTGTTAGGTCAGCCCACAGAATTCAGAACAACATTTTACTTACTAGAGTAAAGGCTATAATTCAGTGACAGCCAGATGGAGATTCGTAGGGTGAGGCATGGGAAACAATATGGAGCTTCCAAGCTCTGGGCTACTCTCTCCCTCCATCTCCACCTGTTCACCCACCTGGGAGCTCTCTAACCCATTTTGGGGTTCTTTTTGGGTTTTTATGGAGGCTCCATGACACAGGCATGATTGATTAAATCATGGGCCACTGGTGATGGATTCAGCCTCCAGCCCATGTTCCCCTCCCAGAGGCCAGGCTGAAAGGTCCATCTCTCTCATCACAATGAAACAGGAGGGAAGGGGGCAGGGCAAACTTTAAAAGAATGTCAGAGCCCTGAGGACACAACATAAGCTGATTAGAACCAAATGGGCTCAAGATGGCAGACAAGCAGACTTCCACTAGACCTTGAGCCTCAATATGAAAAGTGAAAGTCGCTCAGTCATGTCTGACTCTGAGCGACCCCATGGACTATGTCCATGGAATTCTCCAGGCCAGAATACTGGAGTGGGTAGCCTTTCCCTTCTCCAGGGCATCTTCCCAACCCAGGGATCGAACCCAGATCTCCTGCATCGCAGGCGGATTCTTTACCAGCTGAGCCACCAGAGAAGCCCTGAGCCTCAGTATACACTCAGAATTCTAACACTTCAGCACACTAAAAGACAACCTACAGGCATAGGATGGGTCCAAGGCCAACCATGAAGGTCAAAAAATGGGCAGCAGCCCAATTCCTGCAAATCTCCATCCCTTCCCTAAAATAATTTGAATAATCCTCCCACTTATTAGCCTATGAAATTAGTGTTAGTCTTTCAGTCAAGGCGACTCTCTGCAACCCCACAGACTGTAGCCTGCCAGGTTCCTCTGTTCATGGGATCCTCCAGAAAAGAAGACAGGAGTGGGATGCCATTCCTTTCTCCAGGGGATCTTCCAGACACAGGGATTGAATCCAGGTCTCCTGCATTGCAGGCAGATTCTTTACTGTCTGAGCCACCAGAGAAGCCTGCCTATGAAATTACCCAGCCCTTAAAAACTAACAATCTCAGATTTCAAGGCCCCTCTTACCTTCTGAGAGGGCCCACACTCTGTGGAGTGTGTTTCTCTCTAAATAAATCCACTTCTTACCTGTCACTTTGTCTCTCACTGAATTCTTTCTGTGATGAGACACCAAGAATCTGAGTCTCAGTAAGTCCAGGCACCAGGTGAATGATTCTAATAAAAATTAAAAAAAAAAACATGGGTTGGAGTCCCACGGAGGGTTTTGTCTGGCTTCGAGTCCCAGCCACATGGGTTAGAGTCCCAATCTGAAAGGAAAGGTTTCAACGGAGGCTCCACAGGCAACCAGTATACACCCCCTCCCACACAGGCACTTTCCAAAAGCCGCCTCATTAACATAACAAAAGACACGATCATCCCTCCCATCCAGGCTTCCCAGGTGGCCTAGTAGTAAAGAACTTGCCTGCCAATGCATGAGCCACAAGAGACTGAGTTTGATCCCGGGGTCAGGAAGATCCCCTGGAGGAGGGCATGGCAACCCACTCCAGTATTCTTGCCGTGGAGAATCCCATGGACAGAGGAGCCTGGCGGGCTACAGTCCCATGGGGTCGCAAGAGTCCGACACAACTTAGTAATTAAACCACCACCATCATATTCTTCTACACTGGCTGCCACCAACCCCTTTTGCAGTAGCTGCTTGTAGTTTTTGAATCTCCTCTCAAAACCATCTCTATCATTTCAGATATGGTGAGTGAGGTGAAGAAACTTTCTTTCCCAAATAACCCAGCGCCTTTGTTTAACAGATACAGTGTAGTGGCTCCTCAGATACTGGCTATTATGGGTTTGATAGCGAGGTGCTGTTTGGATTCAAATTACTGAGAGGAACGTCTCACCCACTTCACACACACACCCAGATAAACACGTTTCTGCAAATTTCAGGATATTCACAGAGTGGGGAGAGAAGTGATGCTCGTGCTTTGTTCTCTTCTTTCCGCGACACGCTTCTCCCTCCCCCTGTTTTGATTCCCGTCATCTCATTTCTTAAATTGGCTGAGCTGGAAGGAATTCACAGGGACTGGATTTGACAGCCGAGAAACGTTTTGCATCACAAAAGCAAAGCCACTCCACAGAGCAAAATGACCACAGAGAGGAAAAAAAGTCTCCCTTTGAGAACGAGAATTGCTAGGAGGGTTAGCTGGGATGAAACTGGGCTGTTTGTAGCTAGCAAGACTCCAGGGCCCACACCCAGAGCCACCTATAACCCAGCGCTATTTTCTACAGCAGCTGGGGAGTCTTTCTAATTCTCCACCCATGTCCAGACCTGACCTCAGTTTCAGCTCACCTGGGAAGAGGACTGGGCTCCTTCACCCTCAGCTGCTGGTGCAACCCTGCTTTTGAGCTATAATAGGACACACTAGACCCAGAGGCCAAGGAACAGAGGAAGACTGGACTTAGGACACAGGGGGCCAGAGAGGCAGCCCCCCACCCCCCCTTGCATAATTGGGAAGGGACTAAACTGGCTCAGCTTTGCAGGTCTGAAACCAACAGGACCTTGTGGGGCTCCCGGGCACAAAACCTTTCTGTATCCCCTGTTTCCTGATTGCTGGAAATAGGCTTCATTCAGCCTCCAAGACCGTCCCTGGGGCAGGCTCAAATAGTTGCTAATCAGGGGAGGGAGGGGATGCAAAGACAAGGCATGAGCAGTCCGGAAACAGTAGTGCGGGCTTGGGGCAGGGTCCTGGTTCCCCCACCCCACCCCACAGACACCCCTCCAAGGGATACACTTAACAATATCTTGAGCTGTTTTGCAGACACTGAAACCCCCACCAGGTGGAAGAAGTTACTTTTATGCTGCTCACAAGCATGTAAGACCTCAGATCTGTTGGAACCAGAAGCTCAGTGATGCTGACTCCCACTTACCTCACCTCCAGTCCATCAGAAGAATGTCCATGAGCTAATCACACCCTCTTTGAGGGTGTTTCATTTTATTTCATGTTATAGAAATTGAACCATTTCTATAAAATTCCTCACTACTCCTTCCAGGTTGGAACACATAGTTTTGAGGACTTTAGCCCGCTGTGGCCCCCTTCGCCAGGCAAAGCAATAAAGCTATTCTTTTCTACTTCACCCAAAGCCCTGCTTAATTCGATGTAAATGTACAGAGACCAGATTTGGCATCAGGTCTTCTCCAAGCCTCGAGAAATAAATGTAAATCCAGCGACAAAGAGGTGCACTTTGCTAACTGAGGGATTCACTCAAGAGGAGAAAAAAGGCAATGTGAGCGTCACAGCCCAATGGCATCGTAATGCCAGCCAAATTGACTTCTTTGGGTTTCCAAGAGATGGGAACCTATGCATAATTATTTTCTGAACCGAACCTTAATAGAATTGTCAGTGGATTTGTGGAAAGGGCTATAGCAGCAAGAATCTCTGTTCTATAGGCTCTAAGGTGGGAACCTTATAAAAGAGTCCGAGATTCATTGAAACAGCAAAAGATGAGTAATTTAAAAATCAGTGATCCACATTTTATCATAACATTTGTCATGTAAGAAGGAAAAAAAGGAAGACAAGAAGAGAAGAAAGAAGGTTCATAATCTCTAGCCATGTGGTTATTAAGATAAGAGACTAGGAGTTCACGAGAGATCTCTTCTCTTAAGCAGGAAAATGATACTGATTCAATTTCTATGCAAGCATTATACCCAGTTTTAAGGAACCTGTAAGAATCTAATAAATGGGTATGTAACAACCTAAATGGGAAAACATTTTTAAAAAGAATAGATACACATGTATGTATAACTGAATCATTTTGCTGTATGCCTAAAACTAACACGGCATTGTTAATCAACTATACTCCAGTATAAAATTAAAAGTTTAAAAAAAAAATCTAATAAATGGGAAACAAGAAAAATAAATAAAAATGAAAATGTGGGACTACAACTTGTTAGTCTGTGTATTCATGCAGAAAAATCCACTTAAGAAATGTTTTTTGAGCTCTGGGTACTATTCTGGGTGTTCGGGGTTCAGCAGTAGGCAGATTGACTTCCCATGTAGATTATGCCAACCAGAAGCCCAGGGATCCTGTCTCCAGAAGGAGGGGAAGTGGGAATTGGACAGACAGATACAAATAAATATGCATTACTGTGAGACCTTGTTGTGACTGTTGTTCTGCTTCTGTATCTCTCCATCTTTTCATTGTTGTTGTTCAGCCTCCCATCTCTTTTCTGACTCTGTTCTGCCTCTCTGTCTCCATCTTTGGTTTATGTGATGCTTTGGACAGTGGAAAAGGTTAGGTATTTCATCTGGAACAACCGACAAACTAGTTTCTTAACAACTGCCAGTAGAAAACTCCTCTGGCAAGCAAAAAGGCAATCCTGTTTTTATGATGTTCCTTTTTCCTCTTTGCCTTTTCTTACAGGCACACAAAGCTGTGAAAGTCATTGATTTGCATTAAATCCCTGTCCTTCCAACTAGTAAAGCTATTAAACATGTTCATCTCTCACCTACGGATGGCCTGCAATGAGTGACTCGCATGATAACTGGTCACACTGACATGTTTCCTGTGTTGTGTGGACAGCCCACTTTAGCCCACCAGAATCCACTCCAATTCTTTGGGCAGTAGCTCTCTATCATGGACTGAATGTTTGTCCCCCCAGCCGCCCTCCTTCCTGCAAAATTCATATGTTGGAATCCAACCCTCTAATGCGGTGCCGTTGGGAGGCAGGACCTTTGGGAGGTGATTAGGTCATGAGGTTGGAGCCCTCATGAATGGGATTAGTGCCCTTATGAACAAGGAACCAGAGAGCTTCCACCCCCTCATCCTCACCAGGTGAGGCACAGCAAGAAGATGGAATCTATGAACCAGGAAGTGGGCCCCACCAGACATACAGTCTGCTGGTGACTTCATCTTGGACTCTAGCCTCGAGAAATGTGAGACATAGCTGTGTGTTGTTTAAGCCACTGTGATATTCTATGATATTTTTGTTATAGCAGCCCTAATGGACTAAGACACACTATAGCTTCTTTCTTTCTTTCTTTTTTATTTCAAAATGAGCTCTTCCTTATTGCATGTGGCCTTGTGTGGGGTTCTCCCTTACCAGCAGTGAGCAAGTAGTCCATTCTAACGTGTCATCATGCTCTTTTTCAGCGCTTTGAGTCTTTAGCAGAGTAATACAGGAAAGGGATGTAGTTGAAGTGACTCATTTCAGAGGTGACATCCTCATAAGATTCGCCGGATGTTTGTTTGTTTCTTCTGTTTTGCCAGATTGAAGACTTTTTAAGCCATTACTTTTTCAACCTCACCTTTCTTCTCTAAAGCTCCAATGACACAAATATTAAATCTCTTGTTATAGTCCCAGCTATCTCTGTTTATTTTTAGTCTATTATTCTCTCTGTTTAGATTGAACAATCTCTCTTGTTCTATTTTGTAGTCACTTGATTCCTTCCCCTATCCTGTCCATTCTGCTATTGAGCCCATTGACTGAGCTTTTAAATTTCATTTATTGTACTCTCCAGTTGGAAATTTTCTGTTTGGCTCTTCTCTACATCTTCTACTTCTTTGCAGAGACTTTTTATCTATCTGCTGAAGATTTCTGTTTTTCACTGGTTTCAAGTCTGTTAGTGATTGTTGAAGCATTTTTACAATGGCTGCTTTAAAATCCTGTCCTGTCTAGGAGAAGTTGGCCTCTATTGAATGTTTCTTTTTTCTCTTTTCAAGTTGATGTATTCCTAATTATTTGCATGAAGAAGGATTTTTATCAAAATCTGGTCATGTTAGGTAAAACTTTGGATCTTATTTAAATCTTCTGTTTTAACAGGACTCCTCTGACAAAATTCCAATGGAGTGGGAGCAAGTAATATTCATTTCTGTCTAGATTCCTCACTTTGAAAACTCATTCCTCCTTTGAAACCTGGGGAAAGAGTCTCTCATTATTGCTGGGTGTGCAGGTGGGAATTCAAGTGATCTGCTAGGCTCTACTGATACCATTTTTTAAGGAGGGGGAGATCTGCCTCGCTACTGCTCCTTATCCATTGCCAGGGTGGGGAGACTGGCCTTGTTAGCCCTGGAAGCTGTGTTTGTGCAGGCCCCCACTTGGCCTTCTCTGACACTCATCCAACAGAGGCATTGGAACATCTCGTTTCAACCAAGTGAGTCTGGAAATCTAGGCTCCACACTCAGACTTTGCAGGCAGAGTGGAGACTGAGGCCACAGGTTTTTTTCTGTGGTATGTGGCTGGAGCAGAGTAGTAATTGTCTAAATGTTTTCTATCTTGGGGGGCTGTTCCTTTTCTATTTTGGGAGTCTTTTCTCTCTTTTTTCCTGTTCTAGGGGCCTTTTGTCCACATCCACTGGCATTTCTGGCAATACCAGCTTATTTAGTACTAAGCAATTTGGTATATGAGGCGTAAAGAAAATCCAGGAAAATGACCATTCTGTTGACCCATTTGGGTTCTGAGGTCTTTGTGAAATCTATTCTCTTCTCTTGACCATTCAGAATGTCTTTGTGTTTGTTACATATGCAATGTCCCTGCAATTTAGCTGTACGTAGAAAGAGGGCTAGGAAAAAGTACATCTAATCCATCTTTGCAAAAGTGGAAATCTAAATTTCTAATGGTCAGAAAATACTAGGTCATATGAACAACAGTCTCTCATGTTCAACCAAGTCCTTATACCCCTGGACTCAAAGCCGCTTATATCATTATTATTGAATATGTTACCTTTGCTTTCCTCCTGTCTTATGACTCATTTTAGGTACTTTATCAGAAAAGGGAAAAAAAAAGTGCATGGTCAATATTTACCTTATGGACTTTAAGCCATTGGATTCCTTTCCCAAACCTTCAGTCTAAATCTCTCATCCCAAATCACCTGCCTGGAACAGGTATGGGCAGGAACTCTAATTCCTGTTTTCATTTATTTATTTATTTATTTTTGTCTGCTGGTGATGATCCTTGGAATTAGAGTACCACAAGCACAAAATGGAAACACTGCCCTCTCCCAGGCTGCAGATGAGCTGCCAGGCATGTCACCTGCCCCCGTAGAAGTTTGAAAAGCTGCAAACTTCAGAAATAGCTGTCGTCATGTTTCTGGTGCCTGTCAATATGGCGGAAAGCCTCCAGCTATCGAATTTGTTGGAAGCCTTTTTATTTAACAAGGTTTATTTTAAAAGCCAAATGTGTTTCTTTGTTATGTGCTTCTGTTTGCTTCTTTAACAAAATTCTGAAGGTAGCAGCATCAGGCAGAAAAGAGGTGTAAAACATGTCCTTGTAGGAAGATGAGACCCTAGGAAAACTGCGGTAAGCTCAACTTTTCATTTTTCCTAGGTTTAGAAAGTGCGTGAAATTAATGCATGAACGTTGCATTGATTGGGGTCCTAGAAGGAAACAGAGGGAACATGAAATTGATATTGAGAAGACCAGGATGAAGAGGATCAAGAGAAGCCAACAAGGGTATGGGATCGTGTGGTGCTTTGGGACCATTGCCACAGGGGGGCTATTGCCATCCTACTCGTGCAGGACTATGGGCCGGAAGTGGTGCCAGAACCCAGACAGTGTGGCTTTAGAGAGGGCCACCTGATAGGGGCTGTGGTCTTTGGCAGAGGAAGAGCAGATAACCCATGGTGACCAGCAGGGAGGGAGTTGTGAGCACAGATACCTTGGATTTAATTTCCCCAACCTCTTGGCTACCATTGGCCAAACCCAACAAGAAGCCAGAAACTAAGGGAGCCCACTGATGCAATACGTAAGGGTTCAGTCAGACAGAGAAGAGTAGAGCTTCGATCTGGAGAAACAAAGAGAAGATGTCCAGCAGAGCATCACAAGGGAAGAAGCAACAGTAAGTGTGCTGAGTCACAGGAAACCACTTAGATGCTTTCACGGCAATGTCTTGCTCAAGTCCTTTGGGCAAGATGCCCAGTGCTGCTTATACTCCAGTATAGACAGATAGGCCGCTTAGTTTACAGTGTCTGTTCTTTCTGATCATAAAAGTAACCTATGTCCATTGTTTTGGATGGCACATAATATACAGAAGAAAATCACTCTAATTCCACTGCCCAGGAAAAGGGTGCACGTATTTTTTATGAATTTTCTGGAAATGAGGTGTTTGGCGCTTACTTGTATCTCTATTGGATAATTACCACACAGGAGATTTTAAATCCATCTTTCTGTGATTTTGGTAAATTTCTCTATTTACTGGTAAAGTTTTGGGGGTAGGGAGAAGAGTGTCCATCTCTGCCCTTGTCTGCAACAGTGCTTCATCTATGTACAGCTAGAAAAAAGTTCTCCACCTGAAAACTGACCTTTTCTCCTTAATCCAATCATCTTCACCTCCTTCAAAGTTTCTAGCTATTATATCTTAAGCATTTTATTTTTTTTCCATTGCACATTGCCTGAAGCATGACTTCTGGAATCTTCCATGTATTCCGTTGTCACTGGATTTCTCTCTACACCTCTGCCTACAAGAACAACGAGGAGAGAAAAGACAATGTCAGTCAAGCTTTAACTGTGCGCCAATTCATACTTCTTTCAACAACTTGTCAAACTAGAATTCTCTGTGTAAGGAGATGTATTAGTTTCCTAGGGTTACCATAATAAATTGCCACAACCTGGGAGGCCTGAAACAATAGAAACATACCCTCTCATAGTTCTGGAGCCTTGACATCCAAAATCAAGGTGCCAATAGGTCACACTCCCTCTGAAGTCTCTGGAGAAGATTGCTTCCTTGATTTTTCCAGTTTCTGACAGTAGCCATTAATCCTTGGCATTCCTTGGCTTGTAGTTGCCTAAGGTCTCTGTCTTTACATGGCCATCTGTCCCCCTCTGTGTCTGCTTCTCTGTATTCAAATGTCTTCTCTTTTTTTTCAAGATTTGTTTGAAATTGGGCCATTTTTAAAGAATTTAAATAATTTGTTATAATCTGGACCAAAGACACATAAATGCATACATATGAAATCTAGAAAAATGGTACAGATGAACTGATTTGAGGCGCAAGAATAGAGACAAAGACATAGAGGACAGGTGTGTGGACATGGTGGGGGAAGAAGGGTGGGATGAATTGGGAGATTAGGACTGACATGTGTACACAACCGTGTGTAAAATAGACAGCTAGTGGGAGGCTGCTGTGTAGCGCAGGGAGCTCAGCACAGGGCTCTTTGGTGACCTAGAGGGGTGGGACGGGGGTGGTTGGGAGGGAGGTCCAAGAGAGAGGGAATATATGTATACATATGGCTGATAGACTTCATTGTCAGGCAGAAACCAACACAACTTTGTGAAGCAACTCTACCCCAATAAAAAATAAAAATAAGGAAGAGAAAAGAAACTTTCCTTGCAGTAGGAAATATTTGAAATTAATCAGAAAGAAGAGAGGATCACATAATTCATCTTCCCTGTGATAGGTTAAATTCTGTCCCTCACCCTCAGCTCCAAATATATGTTCAAATCCTAACCCCTGGTACCATAAATATGGCCATATTTGGAAATCTACATTTGTAGATATAATCAAGCTAAAATTAAGTCCTACTCAGTCAGGGTGGGCCCTCATCCAATAACTATTGTCCTTAAAAGAAGAAAACAGAGACTTCCCTCGCAGGCCAGTGGTTAAGACTTCACAACTAGAGAGAGATGCTACTGGGGTATAATGGATGAAAGACACAGATGCAATTAAATCTCCACAATGCATAAGACAGTTCCCCACATTAATGTCACATCTAAGAAAAACCTGTATATCTCTGCAAAATCTATTCCCCTAGATTTCTGTAGAGTGTTCTGCACCCATTTTTGCTTGAATATCATCTTCTCAGCCAGAACTTCCTTGACCATCTTTTCTAAAGTTGTAGCCCTCCACCTTTATCCCAACACTTCCTGACACCCTGTCCAGTATATTTTTCTACATAGCATGTATCACTTTTTAACATACAGTAAGTCCCCTATATACAAACCTTCAAGTCATTAGCTTTCAAAGATTCAAACATATGTTCCATCGATGGCAAATGTGAATGAAATTGCAGCTTGCCCTCCATCTCCTATTGCTGATGATCCTTCAGCTCTACCACCTCCCACCTCCTCTCTCTCCTCCAGTCTGTAACTCTTCTTGTGTGTTCACTCAGTGCCAGCCCCTGGATGCCAGCTCTTGTACTGTGCTTCTGTACTCTTCAAGGTACTGTCCTGCAAGATTTAAAATGTTTTCTTTTGTGTGTGTTTGTTTTTTATGTATTATTTGTGTGCAAAGTGTTATAAACCTATTACAGTACAGTACCATACAGTCGATCTTGTTAGCTAGGTACCTAAGCTAACTTTCTTGGACTTAATGAACAAATGGGAATTACAAATGCAGTCTTGGAATGGAATTCATTCATATGCAGGGAACTTACTCATACTATGACATCTTTTCATTAATATTATGTCCATTCCATTAGGGATTAAGCTTCATGGGATGTTGGTTTTGTCTGTTTTGTGTTCTGCCTTTTCCCAAGTGTATGGAGAAGTGCCCAGGGACATAGTTGGCAGTCCATAAATGGTTTTTTGGATGGATAAAATGAAATTTTAAACAGAGTAGTTGCCACCTCTATCTTCACTTCTTATTTCTAGAATAAAATCTGTTTCACTTTTGTTGGTCTAAAAAGTCTCATTTAGTGTTACTCTCAAACCAAGTAAAGAAATTGCATTAAATAAAAAAAAAGAAATTACATTCCACCGATGAGTTCTGCCTGCATCCATGGAGCAAATAGGATCAACAATGGGTATTCTTTCAGACAGTATTTGCTTTCGGGGTTTTGATTGCCCTTCTTTAGAAAACAGAATAAAATGGTGAACACCAAGTACCTGTTTGTTACAGGAGTGTGTTGTCTGTTGCTTGTTCTGGCTGCACTATGCTGCCTATGAATCTTAGTCCCCTGACCAGGGATCAAACCCGTGCTCCCTGGTTTCAGAATGTGGAGGCTTAACCAGTGGACCACCAGGGAAGTCCCCTGAAAGCCTGTTTGTAGAAGCTACTAACTTCCTTCCCAGTGTTCTCAAGATAGTATCTAGTTCTGCAAAATCTTAAAAAGCCCAGAGAAGAATGGCCTTTTATATTCTTGGTGGTGGCACTCAGTTATTTTATAAACTAGAAGGGTTAATATTTTCCTTCATTCTTTTAAGTTTGAAGATTTCATCTCCTTGTATATACTCAACTTTTGTTCTTCTGTTTAATCAGCACTGGCCATTCATTTTTAGAGTGTATAATAATATGTCAGCGATACTGTTTTATTTCACCATGGTAGTGCTCTCTTTTCTTCCAATTTGTAGAAAAATGCACACAAGATACATTCCAACGATGCTGGAATTCCATTTATATCCAGCTCATCCATTATTGGCATAATCTATATTTCAAAAAGTAATTTATTGTTCCTCTGAAGGAAGTTCAATATTGGAAATCAGTTATCTCACAATGAATAAAATAAAAGTCTGAAGCCAATTTAACCTTTCCATTACCTGCTGTCCAGCCAAGGCAATTAAGAAGCTTCTTTCAGATTAAAGTTGAACTGGAGATAATTGAACGGATCTTATTCCAAGTGTTCCTTACTGTGATATTACCTTAATGTTCAATTTCCTATTGTGTGGCTATGGATCGCAGTCCATTTTCCTATAAGTCAGTGCAGGGCAGTGCAGGCTCATTTCCAAGAGAAGCTCTGAACTTAAGCATCTCATTCAGACAAGGAAGTAACAGGAGGAGTTCAACTTCCTCCATGTTTGGTAAAAAATCACAGTGGGGATAAAAGCTGGTTAATGCTGATCTTCTTATCAATGGTGTTGCTGATTCTGCTGTCCACCATGACCTCAAGTCCCCATGGCATTTGCACTTGGTCAGAACTGAACTTGGACCAGCCAGGAAGGGCAGTGCTGCTGTGTGCTTGAGAGGCAGACCAGCAAAACTGACACTGGGTGATGACCATAAATGGGTTTCTTTCACAGAGTTTAATAAATGTAGTGATCATTACATTAGGCACGTTGAATCTGAATGCAGCAAAGCCATATGAAGTCATTTTTTTTTTTTACAATCCCTGAAGCTCCCATGCTGTTCCTTGGGTTGACACTGCCCATGGGACCCACCCTCTTGGCATCAAATTACCCCTGATGCCAACTCACATCATCCTCCTGGACACCATTGGGAGGTGTATGCCATCACTCAGATGAAATGACCAGCGGCTGCTCTCTGTGCCTGATTAAGGGGATTGAAGAGTGTCCTTCAACCGGGAACCCAGCTCTGCGTTGTTTGAACCCTGTTGGCTGGGTCATATCAGATCAGTCATGTGCTTGCCTTCCTGTGACCAGTGACAAAGGTCCTTCTGAACCCTGAAGAAGCTACCTTTGGTAAAAGAAGTGGGTTTGTATGAGACTGAGCTTGAAATCATTCATATCCTGTCAGAGCCACCCAACTCAACTCTCTCAATATTGTTTAGAGAAGATTCATAAATCTTTTCACCTGCTCCAAAATCTTTGCCCAGGGCGTATGTAACCCATGAGAGTGAATTCCTTGCTTATTTTCAAGTTGCCCAGAGAATCAAAGAATGAAAGACATTTTATCTTTTTTGTTTATTTTTTATTGGAGTGTAGTTACTTTACAACGTTATATTAGTTTCTGCTCTACAGCAAAATGAATCAGCTACATGTATACATTTATCCCTTCTTTTTAAAAAGTTTCCTTCCCATGCAGATCAGCAGAGAGCATTGAGTAGACTTCTCTGCTATACAGTAGGTTTTCATTAGTTACCTATTCTATACACAGTAGTGTATATATGTCAGGGCTTCTCCGGTGGCTCTGCTGGTAAAGAATCTGCCAGCAATGCAGGAGACTGCCTGCAATGCAGGAGACCCAGGTTCAATCCCTGGGTTGGGAAGATACCCTGGAGAAGGAAATGGCAACCCACTTCAGTATTCTTGCCTGGGAAATCCCATGGACAGAGAAGTCTGGTGGGTTACAGTCCAAGGGGTCACAAGAGTTGGACATGATGTAGCAATGAAATCACCACCATATATGTCAATTCCAATCTCCCAATTCATCCCACACCCCTTTCCACCTTGGCATCCATACATCTGTTCTCTACATCTGAGTCTGTATTTCTGCTTTGCAAATAAGCTCATCTGTACATTTTTCTAGATTCCACATATATGTGTTAATGTACAATATTTGTTTTTCTGACTTACTTCATTGTATGATAGTCTCTAGGTCCACCCATGTTTCTGCTAATGGCACACATTTTTTTCCTTTTTATGGCCGAGTAGTATTCCATTGTATATATGTTCCACATCTTCTTTATCCATTCATCTGCTGATGGACATTTAGGTTACTTCCATGTCATGGCTATTGTAAACAGTGCTTCAGTGAACATTGGTGTACATGTATCTTTCTGAATTATGATTTTCTCTGGGTATACGCTCTGGAGTGGGATTGCTGAGTGTATACCCAACAATTTAAAAAATAATTAGAAAGCTGTGAAACAGGGTGGGTGATTCTCTGATCTTGTAACATGAGTGGTTTCTGGGTGGAAACACAAAGACCAAGTTCACAGTTCCATATTTTTGAATGTATCGCCAAGAAGCCAATCTACCCACAGAGTTAATTAATTAAAGGGTTACAAAGGAGAACTATTTTCACTGTGTGATATAATTATGTCACCTAGATCCAAAGGTGCAGTGTCCTGCTTTGGGGTAGTGATGTCTTGATATTCCTCACAAGGTTCAGAGAGAAGAAAGCTCTTTGGACTACCCTGGTGGTCCAGTGGTTAGGACTCCATGCTTCCACTGCAGGGGGTGTGGGTTTGACCCCTGGACAGGGAATTAACAATATCACACATGCCATGAGGTGCAACCAAAAATAAAAGGATGGCTTTCTTTGGAAGCCATCTTCCCAAAGTGAAGCCCTTTTGAGTAACCACCAGTGGTCATGAAGTTAAAAGGGTCTCAAAAAATTGAGCATCTCCATGTTGGGAGCGTGACATGCTGAGAGGAGGTGCTCTTGCTGTTTTAAGCAAAGCTGGGCTGGTCAGCCTGAGACTCTTTTGACTAAGTTACTGAGTCACTGAATCAGTAACTCAGACTCAGATGGGAGATCTGGTTGGCTTTCGCCTAGGGTACCTAGGACTTTGTCAGTGTTTCTGCTGATCTCCCCCTAGCCTTCTTCCTTCCCTGCTCTCTGTGCCCTGCTGGCTCTTTCTCCCTTCTGGGCTTTCCGTGGACATTAACTTCATTTTATGTCCTCACTGCCTCTTCCTCTGTCACCAGGCTGACACTGGGGCCAGGCCAAGCTGCTGGACCTCCCTGGGAACTTCAGAAAACAGTTCAGATGTCTCCATCTGCAGCCTCTCCCTAAGGCTCCCTAGTACCATTCTAGGGCAGGATTGCCCAGCTACTACAGGAGATGAGGAGGGGCAGGTCTGTTTGTGTGGAGTTCATGTGCATCTCGGAGGGCTGAGATAAAAACATGTACTGGTGCTGTTGTTGCTGTCCCATCCCTAAGTCACGTCCAACTCTTTGCAACCCCATGGACTACAGCCCACGAGGCTCCTCTGTCCTCCATCATCTCCTGGAGTTTGCTCAAAGTCATGTCCATTGAGTCAACGATGCCATATAACCATCACATCCTCTGCCACCTCCTTCTCCTTTTTCCTTCCATCTTTCCCAGCATCAGGGTCTTTTCCAATGAGTCAACTTTTCACATCAGGTGGCCAAAGTACTAGAGCTTCAGCTTCAGCGTCAGTCCTTCCAAGGAACATTCAGGGTTGATTCCCTTTAGAACTGACTGTGAGGGAAACCATATTTGACCAGGCTTTCTTGAGAAGAAAAAGACAAAAACTCTCTCTTCCGAAGTCAGTGGGAATTTCTTTGGTTAGCGCTTGGTGTCGGTCTGTTTTACACTAAATAAAATAAGAGCTGAGCTTTCTTCCTAGCATTTTTAAATGTATTTTTGAAAATATTTATTTGTTTGGCTGCATTCAGTCTTAGCTTCAGTGTGTATGATCTTTGTTCTGTCATGCAGGATTTTCCCTTGTGGCACGTGAATTGTCTAGTTGCAGCGTGGACTCTAGAGCGCAGAGGCTCAGTGGTTGCGGCACATGGGTTCAGTTGCCTCACAACCTGTGACATCTTAGTTCCATGACCAGGGATCAAATTCATGTCCCCTGCATTGCAGAGTGGATTCTTAACCACTGGACCACCAGGGAGGTTCCCTGGTGTTTGTTAAGACTATTGTCTTATGCCTTTACTTTGCACCAGGGCCTCAGATATCCAGAAAGATCCGATGTTTTTCAGCTATTTTCTTGCAACTTTTATCTCTATCACTATCTTTTTCTCCTCTCAGCTTCCTTTTCCTCCTCCAGCGCTCTTTTTTGCCTTTCTCCTGGGGGCACGATCTGCATGGGGCCCCCTTCTCACACCTGATATTCACATCTTGTGTTCTCTCCTCCCCAAGAGTGGGGGGAGGGGACTGCAACTTGTTTTTTTTTTTTTTAATATTAATTTTTTTTAATTGGAGGCTAATTACAATATTGTAGTGGTTTTTGCCATACCTTGACATGAATCAGCCATGGGTGTACACGTGTTCCTCATCCTGAACGCCCCACCTACCTCCCTCCCCATCCCATCCCTCAGGGTCATCCAAGTGCACCAGCCCCGAGCACCCTGTCTCATGCATTGAACCTGGACTGGTGATCTATTTCACATATGATAATATACATGTTTCAGTGCTATTCTCTCAAATCATCCCACCCTCGCCTTCTCCCACAGAGTCTAAAAGTCTGTTCTTTACATCTGTGTCTCTTTTGCTGTCTCACATATAGGGTCATCATTACCATCTTTCTAAATTCCATATATATGTGTTAATGTACTGCATTGGTATTTTTCTTTCTGACTTACTTCACTCTGTATAATAGGCTCCAGTTTCATCTACCTCATTAGAACTGATTCAAATGCATTCTTTTTAATAGTTGAGTAATATTCCATTGTATATATGTAACCACAGCTTCCAGATCACAGATGGTCAGTGAGGGGAAGTACATATGTATATTACATATATACTGTGTGTTATATGTGTTGTAACATCCATCTTTTAGAAAAAATTTTATTATCTATTTATTGTTGGCTGGACTGGTTGTGTGTTGTCTTGCATGGGCTTTCTCCAGTGGTGTTGACAGGACTTCTCATTGTGGTAGCTTCTCTTGTTGCTGAGCACTGGGCTCTAGGTCACGTGGGCTTCAGTAGTTGTGTGCACAGGCTTAGTTGTCCCACAGCATGTGGGATCTTCCTGGACCAGGGATCAAACCCATGTTCCCTGCATTGGCAGGCAGATTCTTAACCACTTATTCTACCAGGAGATGGGGAAACAATGGAAACAGTGGCAGACTTTATTTTGGGGGGCTCCAAAATCACTGCAGATGGTGACTACAGCCATGAAATTAAAAGACACTTACTCCTTGGAAGGAAAGTTATGACTAACCTAGACAACATATTAAAAAGCAGAGGCATTACTTTGCCAACAAAGTCTGTCAGCCAAGGCTATGGTTTTTCCAGTAGTCATGTGTGGATGTGAGAGTTGGACCATAAAGAAAGCTGAGTGCTGAAGAATTGATACTTTTGAACTGTGGTGTTGGAGAAGACTTCTGAGAGTCCCTTGGACTGCAAGGAGATCCAACCAGCCCATCCTAAAGGGGATTAGTCCTGAGTGTACATTGGAAGGACTGATGTTGAAGCTGAAACTCCAATACTTTGGCCACCTGATGGGAAGAACTGACTCATTTGAAAAGACCCTGATGTTGGGAAAGATTGAGGGCAGGAGGAGAAGGGGACGACAGAGGATAAGATGGTTGGATGGCATCACTGACTCAGTGGACTTGAGTTTGAGTAAGCTCCAGGAGTTGGTGAAAGACAGGGAGGCCTGGCATGCTGCAGGCCATGGGGCCACAAAGAGTCAGACACGACTGAGCGACTGAACTGAACTGAACTGAACTGATACTACCAGGGAACTCTCTGTAACACCCATTTTTCTAGGATCGTATTGTGGGCTTGATGAAGCAGGTGGCGATGGTGGGGGAATACAAGGCAAAGAGCCAAGCACAGACAGGAGGAACCTATGCCAACACCCAAGGTGAGCTTGGAAACAGACTCTTCCCCACCAGTACTCAGATGAGACCTAATCCCCACTGGCTACCTCAGTTATGTTCTCAGAGGACTCAGCCCAGCCACACCTCACAGAAACTGTAAGATGATAACAGTGAGTTCCTTTTAGGTCCTAAATTCCTAATAATTGGTTACAAAGCAATGGCTATACCCACCTTGCCTCTTGTAAAGAAGAAAATCAATAGCCCCTGAAACGCTTTCTTTAATATATTGTGCATGACATTGCTACCGCGGATCTGTCACCTCCCTTGGCACTCCCCCTTCCCCATCAAACTGTTGTATTCGCATCTTGAAGTGTTGAAATAATTATCAGATACTGATATGGTCTCCTCCTGTTGGGGGATTAATATGTAGCCTCTTTTCTGCTGACACTGCATTCTTCATGAATAATTTGTTTCAATTGAAAACCACTGGATAATTTGTAGGCCACCTTCACTTTAAAGAGTGTTTCAAGCAGCTGCTGTCATCTGTGAAATAAGTTTGGCTTTTATAAATGAACTGTATTATAAATCAATGAGCCCGACTCTTAAGTATACTGGGATAATTTATGGATGGGATGTGAGGTGGCAAAATCTTCTCTCCAGCTTGTGATTATATATGATTCGATCTGTGAATAGAAAGCCCATCCCTCAGACGACATTGTGCGTTTGGTGGCTGCCCCTTTTCCACCATTGAGGGCAGCAGTAATTGTCACCACATTGGTACTTTTCCTATACACTTATTCCTAATCGGTCAGCTTTTCACTAGTGGGAGTCAGGGGTGTGCAGAGATTGAATTTCTCAGTCTGTTCTCCTGAATGTATAAGTTATATCAAGTGTGACAAATACTCTTTCCTGCCAAGAAGACCCTAGTGTTCATCACTGCAGGTCCGACAGAAGCATGTTGGACTAGGCATTTCCCATCTGTCCTTCCAGATTCTTCTGTGCTACTGTATTCCTCGGGAGACTAAACTTCATAAATGGCATCAGTGGTTTAGTTGTCTTATGGTTGAAACTGGCTTAAGGAGACACCCTGGCAAAAGACAGAGCTGAGAGAGACAGAGCGTGGGGTGACTGACCCCCTGGATCTTTTCCAGCAGGGTCACCCCTAGCTGGCTGCATCTGTCCACCGATCTTCTCAGCTCCCATAGGGAAGTTTCCCTGTGCCGGCAGGACCCGAGGTGGCCTCAGGTTTCTTTGTCCCTGGCCTCCTGTTTTGTCTGGTTCCCCTAATCTTGCCTCCACCTTTGTCAACGGTCTCTTTACCAACCTCTCCCCAACCTCCCCGTTGGAGCACCATCTATGCACTAGTGGCTCTCTCCCTCAGCTGAAAGTCAGCTCGGTATTCAATGTCTCAGGACGTGATGGAGAAGAAAGCAGAAATGGCCTGGGAAATCCTTTGGATTTGGTCTCAAGTTATTACTCTTGGAGAGAGAACTTGGGGATCAATGATACTGACCAGGGTTCTGGGCCTTCTCCAGTCAATAGAAATTGACTAGAAGTCAGACAAGAAATTTAAGCAAGGCCTTATTGTTAGGACTCCCACATTGGTTACAGGAGGGAGCTAAAACAAGTAACAGGCTCCCTTGTTCACTGGCTCCCCGAGGGGGGCCAAGCTCACTCCTTATATGGGATGAGGTAGCCAGGGGTCAGGCAAGGGGGAAGCCTTAGTGTTTTGCCCACCCACCAGAAATGGCAGTTGGGTATTTTGGTCTCTTTGTATCTTTTGTCCAGAATTCACCCCAACTGTGCATGCACACAGTTATTTTTAGCCCCCTATAGTTTCTTTGTATTTTGTTTCTTGAGAAGAGGTGTGTCCAGGTGCAAGCTTTGCAGCGCTGCAGCAAAGGATTCCAGGTCCCAGGCCTGTATCAAATACTATGGACTTCAGAAGCAGGAAGGACCATGGAGGGGCTTTTCCACAGGCCAACAGCTCTATGGATCTTCTAGCATTGATGTGAAGGTGTCAAGACCTCAGAGAAAGAAGGCACAAGGTATGATTAGGAAGATGGAGCCCTGGCAGACCATGGATAGACAACCTGGAGATACAGCTGTATGCCAAGGGTGGGCCTGGAGGGAAATGCTCACCAGCTCAGCAGTCATCTCAGAGGCCACCTCTGTGGACACAGGGAGGAGGACATCCTACGTGGCCCTGTATGCCTCTATGTATCTCCCCAGGGAACCCTGACACCATGTTGGGCACAGGAAGAGGCTTGTTTGGTTATATTACATGCTCATCATGTACCAGACATCCAGGGCCTTAACTGGGTAAGTAACCGATCCTTCCTAAATCCATGAAGACTTTCGTTGTTGTTTAGTCATGAAGTCATGTCTGACTCTTTTGTGATCCCATGGACTGTAGCCAGCCAGGCTCCTCTGTCCATGGGATTTGCCAGGCAAGAATACTGGAGCAGGTTGCCATTTCCTTCTCCAGGGGATCTTTCTGACCCAGAGATCGAACTCACATCTCCTGCATTGGCAGGAGGATTCTTTACAACTGAGCCACCAGAGAAGCCCCATGAGGACTTTGCCAATGAGGAAACTGAGGCCCAGAAAGATGAATTCTTTCTCCAGTATTCTTGCTTGGAGAATTCCATGAACTGAGGAGTCTGGTGGGCTACAGACCATGGGGTCACAAAGAGTCTGTCACAACTGAAGGACTAACACTTCATTTCACTTTTACCAAACTGAATAAACCCATGAAACATAAAAAAAGCTGTTTCTTTTGCACTGAGCTGCCGTATCATTCAGGTCGTGGACTCTGGGTCCACAGAGAGAAGAGCTGAGGTTTACGATTTGTTAATTTTTTAAAATATATGTTTCTATTTATTTAGATCTTTCATTACATCTCTATTTTTTCAAATTTTTTATTGAAGCATAGTTGATTTACAATGTTAGGTTGATTTCTTTTGCATGCAAAGGGATTCAGTTATGCTAGATTTGCTAATTATTTTAGAAAGCTGAAAAATCCAAAGCTGGAAGGGATGCTTTGTGTCCTGTCTTTATGTATTTATTTATTTTTAAACCACGGTCTTATTCATTTATTTGGCTGTGTTGGGTCTTGGTACACTGGATCTTCATTGTTTCACGTGGGATCATTCGTTGTGGTGCACGCACTCTCTAGTTGCAACTCGAGGGCTCAGTAGTTGCAATGTAAGTTGCCCTTTGGCATGTGCAATCTTAGTTCCCCAACCAGGGATCAAACCCTCATCCACTGCATTGCAAGGCAGATTCTTAAGCACTGGACCACCAGGAAAGTCCCAAGTCCCTGCCTTTAGATAAAGTTGATGGTCCTCCCTGTCCTGGAAGACAGACAGGTAGGCTCTAGACCTTCTCTCAGGACCTCATCCCAGAATTTAGTTCCTTTAAATCTTTCTAAGTGAGTCTCTTCTCAGCAGCTGAGCTTGAGCGCCCTTCCGTGGTCCAGCACCCTAAACTCCCTCTCCCCCTCCATCATGACAACCTGCATGTTTCCTCCCAGCCCTCACCGGTAAGCAGGTGCCATGACCATCTTGTTCCCTCCTTCTTTCCCAAGATTCAGAGCAGGGCTGGCAGATGGCAGGAAAAGAAATCAAAATTCGTTGAATGAATGAGTCATCCTCATGATTGAGAATCACCCAGTGAATCACAGACACACACAGACTCTCAAAGTTGAGAAGGATGTTAAACTTCTCCCAGCCCAATTTTCTACCCAACACATGAATCCAAAGTGCCATCTATTACAGAATCACATCCGCGAATGTTTTTCTGACTTTAATTGAAGGCCCTTAAAAAATACTGTTCTTTTGTGGGCAAAGAAACAGCTGCTGTTCCATCACCCATGTAAAATGAAGCCTCTTAATGACACCTTGTTTGGAATCTAAGTGTGTGTCCCTTACAAAGACTGTCAATTTTACAAATAACTGTTAAGATGAGTGAATGGCTAAAATCCTGCAACTATTAGGCCATTTGATTTTAAAAAGTCATCTTTTGTTAGTGAAATGCTACGCTTTCCTCAAATCATCTCCGTGTCTTGAAAGTGCCCATCAGCTGCCTATAAAATACAAACCCAATATTCATGGATCACATTTCAGGCTTTAAAACTGCCACTCAAGAAAATGATAATAAAAAGTTAAAAGAATTATTAGTATCATGTGTTGGTGAGTATGTTGGAAACAGGTATGCCACTGATAACAGCATAAATTGATATTTTAAAAGCATATACCAATTTCATATCTCAAAAGTTTCTGCTAGGGTAATTCTCCCCTCCACACACAAGGATATTTATTTCATCCTAGGTTAACAGGGGAAAACTGGAAACAACCTAAAACACCCATTAGAAAGAAAAGCGTAGTTTGAAAGAATGCAGCAAGCCTACACATAATGATGTATAAATATTTCCATGATATATTGTTGAATAAAAAAATGATGTAACAATACCTAAATTTATTGACTTTTAATGATAAACCTGGACTGATACAACAAACACACACCTCTCAAGTCTTCTGCTCTGATACATGCATAGAAATTCATAGAAAAAAGTCCAAGAAGATACAAAACAAACAGCAATGAATGATTCTAGGGAAGAAAGAAAGGAATCTGGGCTTGAGGGAGAAGTAGATGAGAACTTCGGTGCTATCCTTGAATTTCAGCCTCTTACTAGCAGTATAAATATACACATTCCCAGCAATTAAAATTTAATTTAAAATTACTGTCTGGGACTTCCCTGGTGGTCCAGTGGCTAAGACTGCTTGTTTTCAAAGCAGGGGTTCTATCCCTGGTCAGGGAACTAGGTCTCACAGGCCACAACTAAGAGTTTGCATGCTACAACTAAAGATTCCACTTGCCATAATGAAGATGGAAGAGCCCACGTGCTGCACCAAGGGCTCAGTGCAGCCAAATAAATAAATAAAATAAATACTTATGGGCTCCCCTGGTGGCTCAGAAGTACAGAATCCGCCTGCCAATGCAGGAGATACAGGTTCAATCCCTGGTCTGGGAGGATCCCACATGCCTCGGAGCAACTAAGCCCGTGCACCATAACTATTGACCTGTGCTCTGGAGCCCAGGAATCACAACTACTGAGTCTATGTGCTACAACTACTGAAGCCCAAGCACCCTAGAGCCCATTCTCCACAAGAGAAGCCACCCCAATGAGAAGCCCATGGACCGCAACTACAGTGTAGCCCCCGCTTGCTGCAACTAGAGAAAAGCCCAAGCCGCAATGAAGACTCAGCACAGCCAAAAGTAAGTAAATAAAAAAAATTTTAAATAGTATTTAAAATTTTTCTCTTTAAAATATATAAATACAAAATGAAAATACTTTGGTTATTAATTAGGATTCCCAGGTGGTGCTAGAGGTAAAGAACCCATGCAGCCAAAGCAGGAGACCTAAGAGATGTGGGTTCGATCTCTAAGTCGGGAAGATTCCCTGCAGGAGGGCATGGCAACCAACTCCAGTTATTCTTGCCTGGAGAATTCCATGGACAGAGGAGCCTCAAGAGCTGCAGTCGGTTGAATCACAAAGGTACAGACATGACTGAAGAGACTTAACACACACGCATGGTTATAAATCAGAAAACCAAACATTATTGTGTGGGTGGTGGGGGTGGGGTAAGAAATGGCAATACCAGCTAACGATGTCATACTTGCATTCTGAATTGTTCTGTGAGATTAAGACTCTTTCTTATTCCTAACACAAAAGATAGCCAAAGGCTTTCTGGAAATAGCTCACTCAACACAGGCTGCTAACGCTTGTCATTGTAGATCGCGCACTCTGTACTCTGGATTGAATTCATGCAGCATTTCTTTTGAGAGTAGCCTGGAGACAAATAGGAGCTGAAGAGTTATGAGATGGCAGAGATGGAGGAGGAAAAGAATCTCACTTGACTTGACCTGTGCCTCAGGGGATGAAGAGACACTTTGTTTTGCTGTCAGCATCTCCCCTTATTCTAGAAACAAGTTCCTTCTGGGTCCTGCTAAACCATAAGATCCTAGAGAAGAGGCCACGTTTGCGCCTGCCATCCGTCTATGCTGCCACATTGGATGAGTCCATGGCAGCCAACCAACCCCACTGAAACTCATCAGAGGAGGATGTATAGAAGTGGAACTGGGAAAGAATTCCTGATGGTAGTGGTGCGGCAGGAGATGGATGGGCTCCAGGCTGAGCATTTACAACTAGCCTCCTGTTTACATTTCCTGAGGAAGGAGGCAGGTGGGCTCTAGGTTAGACATTTGCAACCAGCCTCCTGTCTGCACGCGCAGATGAAAATAACAAGAACAGGGTCAATAGCAGGACTTGATCTCCTGTGGGCACTTTAAGATAATAGTCATGGCAGTGGTAGAGAGAGGCTAAACCTTGTTTGAGGAAAAAACCAGGAGGTCACATAGTTCCTATCTTTGGGGCAAGGGAGACACTGCACGTGGGCAGAAACGCTCCTTGGGAGGTCAAAAAGGAGGTGTCACCAACCCATAAGATGTGATGCCAAGACCCTCTGGACCTGGAATTTCATCTTGGAAAAAGTTGAGCACGCATGTTGGGAAGGGTCCTACGGCAGGTCAGGTATGGAAAGAGAAACCAGATAATTGACCAAAGGTAAGCAAAGACCCAGAAGAACTGCCCTGTATAAGTGATTTAGCCACCTCTTCAATGTGCTGCTCCCCGTCAGAGGAGCCACCCACATCCTTTCTCTCCAGGTATGCATCTCGGTCTTGTTTCTTCTTCTTCTTCTTCTTTTTTTAAAGTAATTTTATTTATTTATGGCAGTGCTGGATCTTCATTGCTGCATGAGGGCTTTCTCTAGTTACAGCAAGCGGAGGCTGTTCTTTGTTGTGGTGTGTGGGCGTCTCATAGTGGTGACTTCTCCGGTTGAGGAGCACAGGCTGTAGGCACTTGGGCTTCAGTCCCTGTGGCACACAAACTCAGTAGTTGCAGTTTGTGGGCTCTAGAGCACAGGCTCAGTTAGTTGTGGGCACAAGCTTTGTTGCTGTGAGGCACGTGGGATCCTCCAGCACCAGGGATGGAACTCACGTCTTTACCACTGAGCCCCCAGAGAAGCCCTCTACCTTGCTTCTGTCTTAACTAAACAAGCTGTTTGTGTGCTCTCCTCCTCAAGCTGTGTCTCTAATAATAAACTTTGTTACCTGTTTGTACAGTTTTTGCCTCCTTGAGAAATGCATTTTTTTCCAAGGGGGCCTAGAGCCAGTGGAATTCTGCTTCTAGCCTCTAGCTGCTGGTGGACTAGTGACTAGGATTCCTGGTTTTCACCCAGGCTACCCAGGTTCAATTCCTGGACAGGGAACTAAGATCTCACTTTAAGTCACTGCCCACTGCTGTCTCTCTGAGGTCAGTGGAACCATTATCCATAAAACCTGGGAATTGTTGGCAGCCACATTTCCCACTGGACAGAGAATTCAGGTCCCTGGAGAGAAAGAATAAACTGATTTGCATAGAGAAGGATGAGATGTGGAAGAAAGGATCCAACTGTCTTTCAAATCCCACTTCTGATTTTCCTGACGTTCATGCCTTTCCTGCTGTTACTCACCCACTCTTTCATCAGAGTCGTGAGCCTGTATATTTCCCATCTTGCGGAAAAGGGTCCTGACTAATTTAAGGACTCCAGTAAGCCCTGTCATAGGAGTATAGATACAGGAATTACAAGGAGGTCTTCTCTTATCACTAAATAACCACACACAAGAGCTCTACCCTTGTCTCTGAAATCTGGGCTGAAGCAAAGCAACCCCTGGTGCCTTTAAGAATTTCCGCTTTTATGGCAAGAAAAGATGTAAGGGAAGCCAGCTAACTGCTTTAACATTTTCAAGGTTACTGTGCCTCTCCTGAACCCACCACACCACTTCATCGTTATGAAATACATATTGGATTATGTATTCCACTCAAGGAGAGTGTAAAAGACTGGCTCTGTGTCTACAGCCTGAATTTCTCATGACAGAATGTTCTAGAAGGGTGCTGCTCTACTAATTGTCTCTTGCCCTCATTTCAGCCATGCTCAGAAGCACTGAGGACTGACAGCTTTGCTTTTGAGTGGAGAGGGGTCCTTCACCAAGTTCTGCTTCTCAGCTTTGATAAAAATCAGCTATCCAGGGAGGACCTGGCTGTGGACACATGCATGAGCCCTCACACCCAGGCTCCAAAGACATCAGAAAGCTCCTCTGTGACATTCTAGAACTTTCTAGAGGGCATCACAATGCCAATTCCCAGGCTAATTCATTAGCAGAGAGGTCTGGTATATATGGATACAGAGACAAGTGGGAAGATAGATTATCCTGAAGGATATTTCATTGAAGCTATGAAAAAATACCTGATGAATTTCTCCTGCTTCATTATAGGAAGTGTTTTTAGTGATCAATTTTTTTCAGGTAAGTTAACATAATTCGCTCCTAAATAAAACTGAACAAATACTCATATTCTTGACTGCCTGTTCTGCTCTTTCTATACTGTAGGATTGCAACTAATTACACAGACTCTGAATTCAGATAGGCCAGGATCTGATGCTGGCTTAGTGGCTCACTAGTTTGGGAAAGTCACATAATCTCCCTGTGCCTCAAATTCCTCATTTACAATATGGAGATAAGATATATTAATTAGAAACATGTGAATTGTTAGTAATTTTCACAAGTAGGGAGTTCTTTTTCTCACAAAAAGAAGTCCTGATGTATCAGTCCAGTGGCTTACTCATGTCCAAAGAGTATGCCTACAATTCCCTAATCTTTACCTCACAATCATAGTATGGCTGCTGGAGCTCCTGCCATCATATCAGGGGTCAAGGCAAGAATTAGTTGGGGATGGTGGTAGCTGTGGGGTTCCTTTCCTTTCCCTTTCTCCCAGATATGTTGCTTTTTAATAATAATAATAATAAACCCACAAGGTTTACCAGACTTGCCTCTACCTTACCATATCCTATCCTCTAAACTTCTCTTTATGTGTTATTGAGCAGTACTGTATTATAAGGCCTCCCTTGGGATATTTGGTTTACCATTCTTGTTGAAAGCAGCAGAAGAAAGGGAACTTGTAAATGGATTTGGGGTTAACTAAGTGGCACTGTGAAGATTAAATAAATAATAAAGAATACTCAGGTGTACAATGATTATTGATGATCCTCTTTTTATATTGGTCTAGCAAAGCCATCAGTTCACACTGGATGTTACAGAAATGCCTCATACATTTAAATAGATATCAATAATATTTTATGGATATATATATATTTAATAAAATCATAGCATCTTTGATCTCATCCATATATCAACATCACATTAGTTTAATGTTTTCTTGCTGAAATCTCGATGGATTTCCTAATGTCTCGTAACTTGTGTCCCAATATCATTACTTCTGGTGGGAGGAAGAGGGTCTTTTTTTGTCCTTTTTAAAGTTTTAATAAAGGTTATTATTTAGTTTTCCATTACAGAGTAATATGGCACCAGGAATGTAGTAATTGCTGAATGAATGTTTTTGTAAATTCTTCATAACCAAACTTATTAGACTTTTCCCATATTTGAGAACATTTCCTTTATAAAGATTTAGAAAACACTGAAAAACTCAGGAAAATACATACAAATCATTGATAATCTGTAAGTGGAAAAATAAAAGAGCAATAACCTATGAACTTTTTTGGAATATGGAATGGATTACTTCCCATGATGTCCCTATAATCAAGTAAGACAAATAACATAGCTGGTCAAACAGATAAACTATATTGTAGTGTCTTAACACAGTAAGTCTATTTTTCCTTCATGTCACAATACTGTGGGAGTTGGCATAGAGTCTTTTCTCTGGAAGACAATGACCCAAGTCCTTTGCATCCTCTGGCTCTGTCCGCCTCCAGATCTTTATAAGCCAGTGCATGGAGGCAGAGAAAGATGATCAGGCACAGCAGTGTTTCTGGGCATGCCTGGGATTGGGTGTGCCACTTCCCCATATTTCCTTGGCTGGTAAGGCACATGGCCATAGCTAGAGGCAGGGGAGGTCAGGAAATGCATGTGTGCCCATCATTCCAGAAAAGAGAGGTAAGCCAAGTGCTGGCTGGTGCCATCGCCAGAAGGAATGCCGGAGGGTAAGGTTAGCACTCTCAAAGACACAGCGTGCTGCTCCAGGAAGAGAGATTTAAAATGGGCAGATCTCTGTTCCTCTGTGGATCAGAGACACCACACCAGCCACACAGGCAGAACAGCATCTGCACAGCAGTTGGGACACATGTATCTTCTCCCATCTCATCCTCAACACCACTTTGGGCAGCATTGCTGTCTGTATGATTTTTACACACAGCTGCTGCTAAGTCGCTTCAGTCATGTCTGACTCTTTGAGACCCGATGGACTCTAACCCTCCAGGCAAGATTACTGGAGTGGGTTGCCATGCCCTCCTCCAGGGCATCTTCCCAACTCAGGGATAGAACCCACATCTCTTATGTCTCTTGAATTGGCAGGTGGGTTCTTTACCACTAGCACCACCTGGGAAGCACACAGAGCTCCTATGAATTACCCAAGATTTTCTCAGTCTCTTTTCTGCTTCAGTTACCCAGACTTCCTGTTGACTGAAACTCCAAAGCCTAATAAATCCCACTGAGAGATCTCAAAGTGTTCTCAGCACAATGAAAGGGTAATTGTGAAATTCCTGATGCATGCATCCACACTCAACCACTCAGTCATGTCTGACTCTTTGTGACCCCGTGGACTGTGGCATGCCAGCTTCCACTGTCCATGGGATTTTCCAGGCAAGAATTCTGGAATGGGTTGCCATTCCTATCAATACATTAACACATTATTGGCCAGGGGATTTTTGCAGAAACTAACACCTGTGGCTGACAATTTGTTATGTAACTGAATATTGGAACGTCCCCAGTCAATAACATTCAGGTAACAAAACTCTTAGTAGGTCTCTGGTCAATAAGTTGTTAAGTGGCTTGATTATGGTAATCATGTCATGATGTAGACCAGAACATCGTATTGTATGTCCTAAATGTATACAATTTTCATTTGTCATTCGTATCTCAATAAAGCTAGAAAAAATACAGTTGTCCACTATAGACGCTTAATCCAGCCACTTTGCTCACAGCTGACAATTAATGTCGGTTGCACAGAATACGTGATGAAATTAATAAACACCTCCTGAGTACCAGGGGTTCAGTTAAGCATCCTTGGAACTGACACGGAGCTCTAATGACCCCAGCCTGAACAAGGACGATGAGGTCCGAAGCACGGCATAATGTGCTTTGTTTATGAAGCAGGAGCTGGCTGCTGGATTCCTTTTAAACAGAACTCAGGGTAGGATATGAAAGCTGTGTTTTCCAGTGATGTCTGCTGGGTGCTGTTTGCATCCACATCTCTTCTCATTTTTATGGTTGCTCTCTTCATTCCTTATAAACAAGGGGCCTGCACAGAGTCTGGCTTGAGTCCTTGTTTTCCCAGGTTGATAAACAGCAGAAATGAGATGTGAGGTGTCTGTCGAATGTGCGGTTGACACGCACTTTCACAGACATGTGCATTTGGTTTGGTTGAATGGCTGCCAGCTGGTCTAAATATAGAGACATCGATTTTCCTCCAGATGGTGCCAGGGATTCAGCTGATTGCTCTCTTTTATACTAATAAACACGGAAGTCATCCCGCCTGACGACTGAACCCCGGATGTGTACATCTCGGGAGGGCGCGGTATCCTGTTAGTGGACTTGCAAGGTCCCGCAAGACAGGTTCAGTGAATCTTCATGGTGACAGATGCTCTGGCCTCTGAATTAATGATCAGCACACAAAGCGCCGAGATGGTGATTCAGGGAGAACCCTTCACATTCATAGGAGCAGAGCAGTGATCCTCAGGGACAAGGAGGTCATGACATGGATGTTGTGATGTAGACTGCTCAGATCTTGGGACCCCTGAGATTCCTCCAGCAGTGCTTAGGGACCCTAGACCACTGCCTTCCAGAAAAAAAGGAAGAGACAGAAGGAATCCAACCATTAGTCTAGGAAGCCAGGGGGCTGCCCAGAAGCAGGGCACTAGAGACCCTGAGAGGTGGAACTTAGCCCATTTTCATAGGGTGGATTTAGTCCAAAGATGTATAAGTCCACCTCCTCACTCATGCCTGCTTTCCAGCAGAAATGAAACCTGATGACAAAAAAAAAAAAAAAAAAAGAATTGAAGATGAACATTACTGAACCATGTGTTATTTGAATTTGTGAGAAGATCATGATCTCAGGTACCTGAATATCTATTATAAAACTGTAAGGAGGGGCAGAAAACCTAGCAGTTGAGAGTCCAGGCTCTGGAGCTAGAAATGCTGGTTTGGGTTCCTATTTTGACACAGTCTTGCTGTGTGACTCTAGGTAAGTTTTTGAACCTCTTTGTGCTTCAGTTTCTTGACCTTCAAATGGAAAAAGCAAAAAAAAAAAAAAAGAAAAAACAGCAAAATACCTTGCATGGAGTTGCAAAAATCAAATGAAGCACAACAAATGATATATTTTAATAAGTGTTATATAAATATTAGACATTATTTGGCTACAAGTTAAAAAAGAACACTATGCCTTTAAATATATTTAGCTTACAATAATATTTCACAAACTTTTAAATAATATAAAACTATATTGCCAATAAAATACCACTGCACAAGTATATTTTGGGTTAAAATGAAAAGTGAAAGTGGCTCAGTCACAGCTCTTTGTGACCCTATGGACTGTAACCCTCCAGACTCCTCTGTCCATGGGATTCTCCAGGCAAGAATACTGGAGTGGGTTGCCATTTCCTCCTCCAAGGGTTCTTCCTGACCCAGAGATTGAACCTGGGTCTCTTGCATTGTAGGCAGATTCTTTACGGTCTGAGCCATGATAGGGTGAGAGTACAAACTGTTCATGAGCTTCCCAGGTGGTGCTAGTGGTAAAGAACCTCCCTGACAATATAGGAGACCTAAGAGGTGTATATGAATATCTATGCATTAAACTTACTTACATTTTGTTGCAATCTTTTATTATATTCATTTCTATTCCTGAAACATAAATGGCCATTGGAGTAAGGATCCCAGAAATGCTCAACTACATTAAGAGTTTAAGGGCTTTTTTTTTTTTTTTAATTTATAAAAGCTGTGACTGCAAGGTAATGGGGACAGATTTCTAAATGAATATATCAGAAATAAACAGTATTGCCAAACAATGGCTGTCCCTTTCAGGACAGTTATCTTCCCTGTCTATTTAATAATTCCAATGATATCCCTATGTTGAAAATGAAAATGAAGCAACTCTATTTTTTTAATTATGAGGAAGGAAAGGCTACCCCATAAACCAACCGTTCACTTGAAAATTATACTTTAATTCTTTCTGTTTGAAAGTTATCCCCTAAACCTTGCTTGACTTGCCTGAATCTTTTGGTGGTGGTTCAGTCACTTAGTCATGTCCAACTCTTGTGACCCCATGGACCAGGGTCCATGGAGCTGGCCAGGCTCCTCTGTCCATGAAATTTTTCAGGCAAGAATACTAGAGTGGGTTGCCATTTCTTTCTCCAGGGGATCTTCCTGACCCAGAGAGTGGACTGGCATCTCCTGCATCGCAGGCAGATTCTTTACTTCTGATTCTTTATTTCTTTACTTCTCTAGCCACCAGGGAAGCCCTGAATCATGTTGGATTTAGTTAATATCCCAAATCTTTTCTGTCAGCTTTCAAGTTCAGCTAATGTTTTTTCATCTGTGTCAAAATGCCATCAGTGAGAGACTTAGTGGTTAAGACTATGAGCTCCCAATGCAGGGGGCTCAAGTTCGATCTTTAATCAGGAAACTAAGCTCCCACATGCTGCATGGCCAAAAAGTAAACATTTTTTAAAAAAATTTAAAATAAAATACCATCAGTGAAAATCAACCTATCACATGCAGGAGAATTTCCCTGTGTAAGCTGAATAATGACGCCTAAAGTTATCCATGAACTTGTGGATGTTATCTTACAAGGCAAATGGGACTTTATGAAGATGATTAAATTAGGGATTTAGGGATGAAGAGATTTTCCTGGTTTATCTGAATGGATCTGAAACGTAATCACAAGTTCTTTAGTAGAGGGAGGCAAAGGGAGATGGACTACAGAAATAGGAGATGTGATCACCGGAGCAAGAAAATGGAGTAATGCCAGGAAGGGGGCCACAAGCCAAGGGATGCAGGCTACCTGCAAAATCTGGAAAAGTTCCTGGGGGAATGGGTTCTCCCCCAGGACCTTCAGAACCAAAAGCCCTGCTGACACCTGTTGACATCTAGCGAAATGGATTTCAAACTCTGGCTTCTAGAACTGTAAGAATGCACCAGCTTGTTGGTAATTTGTTGTAACCACCATAGTAAATAAATACACTATATACTAGTAAATAAATAATAAATTTTGCTATTATTGAAGTGAGAATTTGTACTGAAAACCCACTCTAAAATTAGCAAATTTGGGGACTTCCTTCCTGGTTCAGTGGCTAAGAGTCCTTACTCCCAATGCAAGGGGCCTGGGTTTGATCCCTTGTCAGGGAACTAGATCCCACATGCCACAACAAGAGTTTGCTTACCAAAACTAAAGATCCTGCATGCTGCAACAAAGATCCAAGGTCCCACATGCTGCAACTAAGACCCACACAGCCGAATAGATAAATAAATAAAAAGCTTTTAAAATTGGCAAATTTTTTAATTGCTGAGCTTGAAAAGTTAAGAGCCTCTTTCAGGATGAGGCTCTACTTAAACCTGTAAAATAGAAGCAATGTACGATCTTCTTTTGGGGAGAGACAAGGATGTTTTTCATACTCCCCTCTTAAACGTTTTTTCTCTGGCTAGAAGAAAACTTTATCTGACATAATCTTTCTTACTGAGGTGTTAAGGAAATGGCATGTTAAATAATTTGTTAGCTCCAAGTACATTTATTGTAACAAAGGGTTAAAGAAAGAGGCAGCTGTTTATATGAAGGGGGACTTGGTGATGACAGACTTGCAAACACTGGCTTGGAACGGGTGTGTGACTCAGAGGCTGCCGGGATGTCCAAAAGAGGCAAGAGTGGCAACTGCCTGGTAGACCTACAATCATTTTAAAATTTTTATTGGAGTATAATTGACTTACAATGTTGTGCTAGTTTCAGGGGTACAACACTGGTGTACCCCCCTGTCATGGTGGGGTGCTGCGCTTAGGTTCCAGGGATATTTTACAGAGGGTGTCATTTGATTAAAAAAAAAAAACATTTGGAGAAGGTGAGAAAGAGTTTGGGGGAAAAGAGGTTCAAAGAAGGGGAAAGAATGCAGGGAGGCCGGTTTGGATGCTTCACAGATAGAGTGCAGAGTAGGGGAGGTGAAGACATCAAGATGATGGGGTGGGATTATGCAGGGCCATGCGGACTGCTGTAAGGAATGTGGATTTTCTGCTGCATGAGATGAAAGCCACTGCAACCTTTTGGGCAGAGGAGGTGTATAGTTAGGGTTCTCCAAAGAGTATATATATACACACACATATATGTACATATTCTCTCTCTCTCTCTCTCTACTCTATATATGATATGTATTCTATATATGATATGCAATGCATGGTGCGTATGTGCTCCGTCATGTCTGACTCTCTATGACCCCATGGACTGTAGTCCTCCAGGCTCCTCTGTCCATGAATTTTTCAGGCAAGAATACTGAAGTGGATTGCCATTTCCTACTCTAGGGGATCTTCCCGACCAAGGGATTGAACCCATGTCTCCTGTGTCTCCTGCATTGGCAGGTGGATTCTTGACCACTATGCCACCTTATTCCTTATATATGGTATATTTTCTTCATATGTTCTATATATGATATATATATTCTATATACCTTTTCTATGATATAGTCTACATGATACATATATTCCATATATGATAGATATATTCTACATATGATGCATATTTTCTATGTAGGATACATGTATTCTACTTACATATTCTATATATGATATATTCTTTAAACATATATATTTTATAGATGATACATATATTCTTATTTTGTTGTTAACTTTTTATTTGGAGATAATGCAGTAAATGTACAGAAAAGTTGCAAGGAAAGTACAGAGATTTTTTTTTTATATATACCCTTTACCCAGCTTCTACTGATGCTAATGTCTTACATAACTATGATTATCAAAACTAAGAAATTAACATTGGTTCAGCCCTTAACTATACTTTCCAATTTCATTTGAATTTCACTATTTTCCCACTATTGTCCTATTTCTGTTCCCAGATCCCATTCAGGATATCACATTGCATTTATTTAAAAAAAATTTTTTTTATTAGAGTATCTTTGCTTTACAATGCTGTGTTAGTTTCTGCGATACAACAAAGTGAGTCAGCTATATGTGTACATATATCCCCTTCCTTTTGAACGCCTTCCTTTCCCTCCCATCCCCCCATCCCTCCACCCGGATCATCACTGAGGACCGAGCTGAGCTCCCTGCGTTGTTTAGCAGCTTCCCCCTAGCTGTCTATCTTACACTTGGCAGTTACATATGTCAGACCTAATTTTCCAATTACACATGTGTCATGTATCTTATGCATATGATATATTCTATACATCATATATATTCTTTATATGTGACAATTTTCTGATACTTAAATATATTAAATATATAAAAATATATTTCATGATACTTAAATATATTAAATGTATGTGTACATATAAAGCTTGACCAGGGTGCAGGATGACCAGATATGTAGTTAAACATTATTTCTAGGTGTGTCAATGGTTAAGATGGATAGAACATCTTAACGGATGTCGCTAGGGGAAAAACCCCCCCTGGGAGACTCTGAACAGCTCACTTGGCTGATGAGTATGGTAGGTCTTACTTAAATTAAATCAAAGCAGCATCTAGTTGGCTCTGGGAATGGACATCTCAGGGCAAACTCAGTCCCCTTCCCCAGGGGATACGAATGTCAACAAACACTGCAGAGGGTGCAGCTGCGTTTTCTGCCTTGGTGGTTTCTCTCTCTCTCTTTTTTAAAATATTTATTTGTTTGTTTGACTGCACTGGTCTTAGCTGCAGCATGTGGAATCTTCTATCTTTGTTGCAGCATGCAGGATCTAACCTGAGCCCAGTGTATTGGAAGTGCAGAGTCTTAGCCGCTGGACCACCAGGGAAATCTTGATTTCTCATTTTTGAGGTGGCAACTCATTTGGTTATACATTCTCCAAATATTCTTATAAAAATCTATAAATCTTTTATTTTATAGAAGTTTTAGCTACTTTATTCTGTCATTAGAAAGATGACTATAAACCAGTTAATCTACTTATCCTAGTAGATGCTTAATACATACTTGTTGAAGCCATACAGAGAAATAAGTATCTTCTTTCTTTATTAAGCAGTATTTTTTTGGTGCTAGGACTTGGTAAAAACTAAAATCATCAACTGTTTTTGATTTATTATTTAATTATTAAAGGCCAAAACTGCAAGGAATTTTAAAGATAACTTTGAACAACTGCCAGTAATATTTGAGGAAGTTCTCTTCCTTGCCACCCAGAACTTTTACAGTAAACCAATCTTTTTCTCTTTTCTTCATAAAGAATCAAAAAGACACTTCAGACATTAGCCATAATTAATCAAGACCAGACTGTCCTGGATAAAAAGTGAAATATTCGCTTACATAAGGACCTGTCACCCATCTAGATGTTTACTTGAAAACCCTCACATGTGTCTTTGTGTCGACTTGAAGTTCATGTACATTTCGTCAACCTTGCCAACTAAAATTGACAGGTGGGGGCTTCCAGGGAGAGGGATTCTCAAGTCTAATCTGGGTTCACAGGCCACGAGTGGTCTGATCCACTATTTTTTAAATATTTTTTTTATTTATATATTTATTTGACTGCATCGGGTCTTAGTTGCAGCACACAGCATCTTCAGTGCCTCAGGCAGATCTTCTGTTGCAATGCATAGACTTTGGTTGTGGCACAGGCGCTCTGGAGTGTGGGCTTACTTGCTCCATGGCATGTGGGATCAAGCCCACATAAGGTGGATTCTTAACCACTGGACCACTTGGGAAGTTCTAGCGTGATCTACTATTGATGTGTGCTGTGGGTAGAGAGGTAAGGAATAGCATCACCCTTCTTAGAAATTTGACCCCACTGGAAAAATGGCTTTAAGCAGTTTCAGATGGTTAGATTGATAGGTTTGTTTTTTACATACAGATATTTAAAGTATAGTTTATGAGGACATTTCTCACTTATCAGCTCAAAATGCACCTTCTTTTAAAGATAGAAGCTCAAATTAGTTCCCAGATGCACAGGCGAGTTTGTATGCTTGTACCACAGTTCTGATTAAGAAGCTTTTATTTTTCTATAACCTTTAGCCACCATCTCATTTCTCTAAGTGTAAACCTTAGTTTTCCTGTAAGACTTTGCACAGTCATTCAATAACTCACAGATAATAGGTCCAAAGAATTGACTTTTCTCTGTTAAAGGCAAAGAAGAAGGAAGATGAGTAGACAGCAGAAATGAACTTGCAACACTTGGAACAGGGTGTATGAGTTTGTCCTTAACATATAAATCCTAAGATTTGCACCACCCCCCATTTTTTAGAATCTCAATCAATGTTGTTTTAGTTCATTTGCCGGTGTTGAAATGAATGTGGAGAGATGTGGTCATCATTTAAAAAGAAATGAGAGGCCATCCCATACCAGGGTGTAATGTAAATTGACATGGGACAGGATGGGATAGAAAATAAGGAGATGCTTCACATAAATAAAGGTGGACTTCTCTGATGACTCAGCAGTATAGAATTTGCCTGCAATGCAGGAGAGGCAGGTTCAATCCCTGGGTTTGGAAGATCCCCTGGAGAAGAAAATGGCAACCCACTCCAGTATTCTTGCCTGGGAAATCCCATGGACAGGGGAACCTGGGTGGGTTAGAGTCTCTGGGGTCGCAAAGAGTCGGACACAACTGAGCACCACCAGCACAGTAGGAAAAGTATCATTTTTTGAAATTGTTTCAGTTGTGATGTTTGTGTTTCAGTTGTGATTCACCGGGATGCACAAATCTGTATATTGCAAGCAATGTCAAATCTATTTCTTACTCTGGGTTGCAGTCAAAATCTATAAAAGAAAACCGCTGTGAATGGCATATATTATATGGAAAGGATTCCTCACCCTTGCCCCCACCCCAGCCCTCCCCAGCTGTGCTCAGAGAACATCCCGTCAGCAACATCCCATCTGAGTGGGAAGGACAGTGACGGGGACTGTGTGTGGTCACCCGCCTCATGCTGTAATCTTGTGGGCATTAGACAAATACTATTTTGATTTTGATTACCCCAGAGATCCTCTCTTAGAGACTGAAATTAAAGGAAGGCTCTGTCCACCCACCCTCAGAGGCAGGTGGAAGCAGAGAGGAACACAGCATCTTTTAGAGAGTCACATGGGAAACTTCCCAAGAGCAATCAGACCCACAAAGTCTCACGCTGCATTTCTCTATTTTGCTGAGCCAGATGGAAGATAGCTTCCCATACCATTCGCTCTTAAGACATGGAGCCTAGAAACCACTTCACTGTACTTCAGTTTTTGTGTATGCTGCAGGTGTGAAAGTTATCCACCTTTTACACACCTTAAGAATATCTTTTCTTTTCTTCCTTTCCCTTCCCTTCTCTTCCCTTTCCTTGAGGATGTCCATCTTTTCAAGACACATCTCCTGCTCTTGCCTTGCACCTAACCTACAGTGCAAGCATTGTGTTCATGCTTGTCACCTACAACTTGGCACTTACCATGGGTACTTGCCATCTGCCTCTACAACGATTAAATCACGTGCTTCCGCAGCTGCTGAGTTCAGCATAGAGAGCAGAAATGAGGCACTTGGTGCTCAGGGGAAAACTGGCAGGACAGGTCTTCAGATAGTTAGATATTCTCAGTCAATTTTATGAGTCCAATTCTTGTATCTCCTCATTAAGCACTAAAATCCTTCACGGTGATGATTGTTCCTTGTGACTAGCAAAATTCACCAGACTAATAGAAATCTTTTGGAAAAATATGTGCTTGACTGCATGTATTCCCCCTTCACCAAAATTATATATGTACTAAGCTTTACCCCCTGACTCTTTAGAGCAGCTTCTCTGAGCTCTCCGAGGCGCTGTCTCCCAGGCTGCAGTTCTCACTTTGCCCCAAACAGAACTTAACTTGCAACTCTCACATTGTGTTTTTTTTTTTAAAGTCAATATGCATCAAATGCTTATTACAGATAATTTTGCATGTGTGTGGCTGAAAGTCTCCATTTTGAGTGGAGGTGTTCTCACCTATAGATAATAGTCTTTACCTTGTCCATGAAGAAAGGCAAATGCACTCACTTGTTTACTTACTTAAGTGTAATTTAAAACCAACTCTTGAGCATAATGGGATGTTACAGCCAATATTTATTTTTTTCCTTTCATTAGATAAATAGTATTAAATTGGGATCCTTGAGAAAATTGTACCAACGGTATCATATTTGAATGTATTCCGAGCTTGAGACTCACTCAGGCAAATTTTTATCATATGCAAATCACCATCATTATGCAAATAAGAACATCCTCGTTGCCATGCAAGTGTAAAATGAATGTTTGTTTTTATAACGACGAATTATCTTTCCCAGTTGCAGTCTGCTGTGTGCAGTTCAGAAATCTGCGTGGGGGGCTCCTGTTTGTTTTCCAGAGATTTTTATTGGTGTCAACGTGAATCTATTGCCAACTCCGGCAACGTGGATTCTCTCTTTATTCCCAGGTCTAGAATCCTATTTCTTTGTTGAAGCATTACTGGGTTTTGTGGTTTTTTGTACTTTATAGTTTATATATAGTAGCAAGTCTACAGCTAACTTGAAAAGCTGTAAGCCTTTTGTGGTTCAACTGGTAAGTTCCCTGCTTACTTTCAAAGTTCTCCAGGCCCTTTCTGAGTCATCTTAGAATCCCTCCAGGGAAGAAAATGACCCAGAAGAGTGGATTACTTTATTGTACTGCTGTATGATATAGGCTAGCTGGATAATATTAATAACAATAAATCATTAACAATTAATGCTCCCTAGTGAACACTATGTGCTAAGTATTTAATTCATAGTTTTTCATTTAATCCTCATGCAGCCCTTTAAGGAAGATTCTGTTATCATCTCTATTTCATATAAGAGGAAAATGAGCTCAGAGAGGTCAAATAACTTGTTCTGGGTCACATAGCCAGTAAGTGGTAGAGTCAGGACTCAGACCCAGGTTCCTGCTCCCACCAAGCTTAAGGTCCTGGCATTCACCATGACTCTCTGAAGGGTGACTTGAACTTCAGAAGTTGAAGCCATGGGTGCTAAATAAAGCAGGAAGCTTGTCCAGAAGGCTGCAGTTAAAAGGAGAAACTTTGGTTCCCCTGAGGTCAAAAGGAGAGTCTCCAGCGATAGGGGAGTGAACTGAGGTGATGGGTGAGGATGGGGATGGAAGAGGACCAGCCAGTGGACCAGTGTCTCTGAAGTGGGGCAGCATGAAGGCTTGCAACCAAGCAGGACCCTATGAGGCTCTTGGACACAAAGCTTTTCTGTGTCCCTCATTTCTTGATTATTCTTCATTCTGCCTCCATGACCTTCCCTGAATTCCAAGGGGCAGGTTCAGACAGTTGCTAATCAGGGAAAAGAGGGATGTGGAGACAAAAGAGGAGCAGTCAGGAGAAACAGTAGTGAAGCCTTGGGGCAGGGTCCTGGTTCCCCCTCAAGGGATACTCAGAACAATATCTTTGAACTGTTTTGCAGATACTGAAACCCACCCCAGGTGGGAGAAGTTAACTGTCTTCTGTTCACAAGCAGGTAGATGCCAGACTTGTTAGAACCAGAAAGTTGATGAGGCTGATTTCAGATTATATCACCACCAACCAATCAGAAGAATATTCATGAGCTGACCACACCTTCTTTGAACCATTACTATAGAATTCCTCATTACCCCTCCAGGTTGGGGCATGCAGTCTTGAGGGCATTAGCCCACTGTGGCCTCCTTTGCCTGGCAAAGCAACAAAGCTATTCATCTCCACTTTATCTGAAACTCTGTGTTCAAGTTTAATTCAGCATTGGGGTTGAATTTGGCTTCAGGCTGAGGCCAGAGGACACTTCATTTTATGGTTCCCAGGAAGACATGAGATAATTATGAGTGGTATTAGGACTTCCATTCAGGCTCCCACAGCCTGACATGATTTAGTCCTAACATGCTCTTTCCCCACTTCCTGTCTATCTTAGTGTCTCCGTGGTCTAGATCCCCATCAATTTATTCCAGGCATGAGAGGGAAAAGGCTGTGGATGAGAACCTCATTGTAGAACATTCCTTCTCAGGCCCTGGGATTTTTCCTTTTGCAGATGTCTCATTGCACCTTTAATTCATGGCAGTTCAGCATCTATTCACTTTGGGAACTAACACCCAGATTTCCCCATTGGGAAATAATCCATGTCACATGGGATGCTGTCCAGCAGGTTGCTAACTCAGACAACCTGCTCTTTCCAAGTGCATTGGGGGATGTCTCAAGTTCCTTCCCTGGAATTCAGGTCATGAATACTGTGACCAGAAGACTGAGAGAGACTGGAACCAATGCCTCCAGAAAGACCTTGGGAAGATAATCAAATACCTTACCTTTTTTTTTGTGTGGAAAGCTTCATGAATTTGCCTGTCATCCTTGTGCAAGAGCCATGCTAATCTTCTCTGTATCATTCCAGCTTAGTATATGTGCTGTCAACGTGAGCATGATAACCAAACACTTTTATTTGTTTATTTATCTGATTGTCCCAGGTCTTAGTTGCGGCACACAGGATCTTCGATCTCCATTTGTGGGGTGTGGGATCTTTAGTTGTAGCGTGTGAACTCTTCGTTTGTGGCATGTGAGATCAGGTTCCCTGACCAGGGATCAGACGCAGGCCCCCTGCAGTGAGAGTGCAGAGTCTTAAACCCTGGACCACCAGGGAAGTCCCATCCAAATACTTTCTGCCACCAGGAACTCCTCTGGTGACCTCTGCCAGCTGTGCCCTCCATGTTTCCTGCTGATTCTGAGCATCGCGTAACTCCCAGTATCTGTTCTCAGAGCCTGGCGGCCAGCACAGCCTTGGTCACTGCCGTCGGGAGGAGGTGGGCTAACTGAGCCGGAATCAGAAGAAGACCACCCTAGGAGGGAGTCTTGTCAAGCTTGCAGGTGTTGAGGGGGTCACTGAGGACCATGAGCCAAACTGCCAGCAAGGATAATGATAATGTAATGAGCAAGATTAGTTGTGTCTAGCTCTTTGCAACCCCATGGAATAGTCCATGGAATTCTCCAAGTCAGAATACTGGAGTGGGTAGCTGTTCCCTTCTCCAAATCTTCCCAACCCAGGGATCGAACCCAGGTCTCCCGCATTGCAGGCAGATTGTTTACCAGCTGAGCCACCTGGAAAGCCCTGCAACAGTGCAGGCAAGAGGAAAAGATAAACACTGAAATGTCCCAACTCTCAATGCTTTTTATTTCCCTACAAAACTGCAGGGCGTCTCCTGTGGCTCAGCAGTAAAGAATCTGCCTGCAATGCAGGAGACCAGGGTTCGATCCCTAGGTTGGGAAGATCCCCTGGAGGAGAAAATGGCAACCCACTCCACTATTCTTGCCTGGAGAATCCCGTGGACAGAGGAGCTTGGGAGCCTGCAGTCCATATGGTCGCACAGAGTCGGGAACGACTGAAGGGAGTGAGCATAATGCACAGAACTCAATGGGGTGAGGGTCAGTTAGATGAGCTCAGTGCTAAGAAGACCCCCACAAAAGGATCTTGATTGGAGTCAGGGGATGAGGAGGGGCAGGAGAGGAAGGGCTGGGGGTGGGAAAGTAGAGGTTCAGAGCAGACAAAAGTGCCCCAGCCAAGGGCCTCCTTAAAAGGTCTCCACACGCAGATGCCTGGGCTAGGAAGGCAGATGTCACCTGGGCATGGCCAGCCCGCGGGACCTGATTCCTTGATGGAAATCCTTTCCGAAAACTCAGAGCACTGGCTGTTCACCAAGTCTGGTGTGGGGAGGGCAGCATCCCCTGTGGGCCTGTCTGTCAAAGCCTCACAATGACCTGTGATGGACCTGAAAGATCACACGTAGGGTTTTGCCTGGAGCTGGCCCTGCAGGTCTCAGGCTCTGAAGGTCCAGGTGTGTCCTTTTCCATGCTGCTCTTCAGGAAAAAACAGCAGAGGTACATTCCCACAAAAAGACAGGTCCTTTCAGGCCTTTCTCTTAAATGCTTCTGTTAAGGCAAGTTCATGTGCCTGAAGCACAGTGATGCCAGACAAACTGAAATGATGGAGTTTGGAGCAGTTCAGTTCAGTCACTCAGTCGTGTCTGACTCTTTGCGACCCCATGAACCGCAGCACGCCAGGCCTCCCTGTCCATCACCAACTCCCAGAGTCCACCCAAAACCATGTCCATTGAGTCGGTGATGCCATCCAACCATCTCCTCTTCTGTCATCCCCTTCTCCTCCTGCCCTCAATCTTTCCCAGCATCAGAGTCTTTTCCAATGAGTCAGTTCTTCTCCAGCCAAAGTATTGGAGTTTCAGCTTCAACATCAGTCCTTCCAATGAACACCCACCTTTAGGATGGACTGGTTGGATCTCCTTGCAGCCCAAGGGATTCTCAAGAGTCTTCTCCAATGTTTGGAGCAGAGAAAGTCTTATTACAGGGCCATGCAAGGAGCCGGGTGGCCCAGGCCCTAAAAAGCCTCAAGTTCCCTGAAGCAAAGCATTAAAGGCAAGGTGTGGGGAAGCGGGGTGGTCATAGGGTCTGTGATGGGCTTGTGCATGATTCTCTGATTGGCTGATGGTAGGGTAACAGTGCATGTCACAGGGGTTAACATTATTGGTCCTTAGGCTCCAGGGCGCCTGGGGCTCTGTGCTTATGGTCATCAGGTGGTCAACATCCTCCATGCGGTGGGGGATTTTCACATTTGCAAAACAATTCAGAAAATGTCATCAGAAACTATTATTTAATTAATTCTGAGAGGAGGTAAAGTGGAGGATATGGCGGAAGCCTCGCCCCCACCCCACCCCTGCCTCAAAGGCCCCATGGGGTCCTGCTCGGTTGCATTTTCTTCCTGCCTCTTGAGTCTTCTAGTGTAAAGTACACAGAGGTGGTTTGGGTGGGTGGGTGTGCTACCAGCATTGGGATCCACACGGGTATAAATAATGTCCTACAGGCAGCTTCAAAGAGCTGTTAACAAGTCAGAGAAGGTAGATTTCAGCGGACAGAGGGCTGTTAAGCAAGATCTCAGACACCTGAGCATGCAGCCACCCCCACCATCTCCCGTCTTTGTCACAGAGCTCAAGATTTGGATTTGGGAAAGAGAAGATCTGATACATTTAGCCTAGGTCACAGGCCTACAGAGGCCACATGCAACCAGGGCCTGGGGGTGGGGTTTGGTTCTCCCAAGGAGAACAGATGCAGCTCCCAGAGCAGGTGGAGCAATGCCAGATGGACACACAACAGCTGGCCACTCAGGTCCTTCTCATGCTGGTCCCACGTGGTCTGAACAGAAGGTTCCAAATTTTTGAATCTGAATCTCTTCATGTCTCTTGCAATCTCCTTTGGGGAGAAGATGGTTAAAATATGTTCACATTTTGATGTTGAAGGCAATATTATGCAACTACAGGATTTTCATCATGAGTCTCATTCTCATTTATACAGAAAGAGCACTGATCTTACCAGCAACAGTGCAAAACCACTGGGATGGGCTGAACTGTGCATTCCTCCCCAGATTCATCTGTTGTGGTCCTAACCCTCAGTATCTGAGAATGTGACTGTATTTGGAGATAGAGGGTCTTTATAAAGGTAATTAAGGGAAATGAGGCCTTCCCAGGTGGTGCTAGTGGTAAAGAACATGCCTGCCAATATAGGAGACATAAGAGACAAGGATTCGGTCCCTGGGTCAGGAAGATCCCCTGGAGGAGGGCATGACAACCCACTCTGCTATTCTTGCCTGGAGACTCCCATGGACAGAGGAGCCTGGCGGGCTACAGTCCATATGGTCACAAAGAGTCGGACACAACTGAAGCATCTTAGCACACACACATTCAAGGTAAAATGAGGTCATATGAGTAGTCCAATCTGATATAGCTGATGTCCTATAAGAGGAAGAAATTGGTTTTTTGTTGTTGTTGTTGGAGTATAGCTGCTTTACGCTGTTGCATTAGTTTCTGCTGTAGAGTGAGGCGAATCAGCCACACGTATACACACCTCTCCTCTTCCTTGGATTTCCTTCCCATTTAGGTCACCCAGGGCACTGAGTAGGGAAGAGGAGAAAGTTTGGACGCAGACACACAGATGGAACACCATCAGAACACATGGAGAAGACAGCCGCCTGAGGAGAGTGGTCTCAAATCAATTCTGTTGACACCTGGATCTCGGACTTAGAACCTCTGGAAATGTGAGAAAATTAATTTCTTGTGTTACTTTGTTATGGCAGCCCTGACAAACGAATACAGCCTCTGTAATTCCTGTCTGAGACTGGAGAGTGTGTCCTATTATAGAAGTTTGGGTAGCTTTCACATGTATTAAAGGTTATTTTCCTTTGTTTTTCAGAAGTTCTCTCTTTTTTAACTCCAGCAAGCAGGCAGACTGCTTGCTTTTTGAACCTGTCTATAAGATTAATTGTCCAGAAAATTTTGTGAATTAATTGCTTACATCATTAAAAGGTCAGTAGGAAACAGGTGATGCTTTTTTTAAAAGGTGGTTTGCTGTGCAGGTTTTATTGGCTGCTCTGTTGTTTCACTGAGCTCGGAGTTGCAGAAGTGCAAACCGACAGTGACACCGACAAGCTACCATTCTGTAAGAGCCAGAATTAATGATACCTATTATAAATTAATTTATATGTATGAGTAATATATATAATCATATACATCAATCCTATTATTATCTAGTATAGCATATTACAATTATTTATAATATAAATCATTTGCTCCCCAATAATTATATAGTATAGTATATTAATATATACAATAATATATTATAACATAATTAATACATAGAATTAATTTTTGACTTCTTATTTTTTAGAGATTAATAACTTTGCAGAAGCAATGGTGAAATTTTCCACTTTCTTTTTTTTTTTTTTTTTGAAAATTTTCCACTTTCATACTCTTTTGAGGTACAGGAAGTCATTTTGATTTGGCTTCCTGGACCCTAAAAATGTCAGTCAACCACAATCCCCAATTTCCCTTCTATCAGTTTTAGCATGAGTGGTCCAGGCAGCCAAGCACAGCATCCTCCACATGAGTTGATTGGCTCAAGCACCTAAGGCTCAAGGTGACCTAAGCAGGTCCAATCAGAATGAAGCTCAGGGCTTTGTAAGATCCACCAGAAAAGAAGACTGCTGATCACACTAACCTGAATTTGGGAGAATGTGGGTTGCAGGGACACTCCTGCAACCGTTGTGCCCCCAGGAGAAGAGAGTATGGCAGACAGTGGTGTTTACATCACAGTATGGCTGAAAGGGGGAGAGAGAAATCAGATTTCTATGTCATCATTGGAACTCAGATTAAGCCATGTGTAAAGCCAGATCTGAGCCTTTCTGGTTACACGGTCTAATAAATCTTTTTCCTTCTGCCAACTTGGGTTGGGTTGTAAAAGTTTCTAAGTGAGACATCAAATGGGCAAAGATTAATGGATGGCTTGAACTATCTGTTTGATACGAAGGAGAAAAGGTGGTTCATTTATTGGTTAAGTGGCCTTTGTGTTAATTATTAAGATAGAACTTTCACCACCTGCCATTTGCAATCTTGCCCTTTGAGTTCACCTAGAGATCTAAGTGTTGGTGGCACTGTGCTTGACGGCAGACATTGATTTGTGCAGAGAGTGAAAAGACTGACTCTTAAGGCAACAATGCATGGTTTGCTTTCACATCAACTAGTAACTGACAATAAGCTTTGTTTGTTGGAATTTTTTAAATCATAGTTTCAATTTCAGCAGTTGCAATTGGTCTGTTTATGTTTTCTATTTCTTTCTGGTTGGCTCTTGGGAGACGGTACCTTTCTAAGAATTTGCTCATCTCTATTAGGTTGTTCATTTTATTGGCATACAGTTGCTTGTAGTAGTCTCTTATGGTCTTTTGTATTTTTGTGGTGTCAGTTGTAACTTCTCCTTTTTCATTTCTAGTTTTATTGATTTGAGCTCTCTCCCTTTTTTTCCTGATGAGTTGGCTAAAGGTTTGTTTTGTTTATCTTTTCAAAGCACCGGCTTTTAATTTCATTGATCTTTTCTATTGTTTTCTTCATCTCTATTTCATTTATTTCTGCTCTGAGTTTTATGATTTATTTCTCTCTACTAACTTTGGGTTTTGTTTGTTCTTCTTTCTCTAGTTGCTTTAGGTATATGGTTAGGTTGTTTATTTGAGATTTTTCTTGTTTCCTGAGGTTAGATTGTATTGCTATAAACTTCCTTCATAGAACTGCTTAACTGCATCCCATAGGTTTTGGATCATCATGTTCTCATTTTCACTTGTCTCCAGGTATTTTTTGTTGTTTAGTAACATATTGCTTAGCCTTTATGTCTTTGTGTTTTTTATAGCTTACTTTTCCTTGTAGCTGATTTCTTTTTTAAAATATTTATTTACTTATTTACTTGCACTAGGTCTTATTTGTGGCATGTGGGATCTAGTTCCCTGACTAAGGATTGAACTCAGGCCCCCTGCATTGGCAATGTAGAGACTTAGCCACTAGACCATCAAGGTAGTCCCTGGTAGTTGATTTCTAATCCCAAGGTATTGTGGTTGGAAGGTCCAAGGGAGAAGATGGTAGCTTCAGGAAAAAAAACATATATATTTATATTGTGCTGTGCTTAGTCGCTCAGTCGTGTCCAATTTTTTGCAACCCTATGGACTGTAGCCCTCCAGGCTCCTCTGTCCATGGAGATTCTCCAGGCAAGAATACTGGAATGGGTTGCCATGCCCTCCTCCAGGGGATCTTCCTGACCCAGGAATCAAACCCAGGTCTCCCACATTGCAGGCGGGTTCTTTACCACCTGAGCCACCAGGGAAGCCCATATATATAAACATATACATTTTTTTCCCCTTGTGATATGCTCTTATATTTCTCCCTAGTATCATCACAATACTAATTAAATTATTACTAGCATCAGAAGGAAAATTAATTGTACTGCTTCTCTCTTCTGCTAGAATAAAACTGCATTAAGACATAGTTTTTGATGTAATCTTGTTTACTACTACTTCCCTGTATGTTGTAGGACTTCAGGAACAATTTAGTGTGACAATAAGAAAACCAGGCTCCAGATATAAGAGGTAACTTGCTCAAGATTGCACTATCAATAGAGCTGGGATGCATTTCCTCTTCATAACCTCTAGAATGTGAGTATGTAAACGGAAAAAGAGGACAGAGCATCACACGAGGCTCCCAGTTGAAAGTGGCCCCAAAGCAACACTAGAAAGTGCCTTGGACCAGCTCTCATAATCCACCATGAAACCGGTGGGTTGTCTTAAAGATCAAAACTGAAGAGACACCAGGATGAGTGGAGAATATGCAGGTGTGAGCTTCAGCAGATGTTTTCTGTCTGAACACCATGAACTGGAAGATGGAGACACCCTTTGAGATCATTGAATAGACGTCCAGTCTAGAGGGCTGCTCGGAAGGTGGTGTTGCCGGGGGAGAGGAAGGTCTCAAGGGAGGAAGAAATAGCATTTTCTGATCACGAGGCTTCAGGAGGTATAAGGGGATACGTGTGAGTGGAAGAGGAATGAGAGATGGTGCCTTGTCAGATTCTGGCTAGAAATAAGAGTCCACACCAGCTACTTGCTGGGACAGCATGATCTGGGGCACTGGCCAGAATCATGGGCAGGGAGGAGGAGCCCAACAGAGGATGGTGAGGAAACCAGAAATCCTAGCGCTTGGAGGACACAGAGGGAAGTGACCGTCCGGAGGCCCGCTGGAGAGAACTGGTCCCGTGGTTTCCTGCCACCTGAGTCCCTGTAGGCCAACGTCATGAAAAACCAGGTGACCGGGGTCCTGGGATAAGTAAACCTCAAGGATCATGCCTCACAGAGGCAGAAGAGGGCAAGGGTGGATCTGGGACTGAGTCTGAAAGCAAACTCAGTGATGCAGGATTGAGGATGGTGAGCGGGGGGCGGGGAGAAACCACATCCCATGCCTGGAAAGGCTTGAGCTCAATTCTCTGCCTGAGAAAAAGAGGCATGGATAGAAGGGATGCAATTAAAGAAAAATTACTTTTGAAAATCCCATTAGTGCCTAAATGTTTTGTTATTAGATAGTAATTAAATAGAAAAGGAAAATGCAGTGTTTATGGTCATACATTATTAAAATATTAACCAGGCCCCCATGGAATCTGAATTTCCTTCTTTTCTGACTTCATTGAGGGCCCTTGAGCCTTTTGGATGCAAATGCTGTTTATTCAACACATTAGGCAAGGCAGTTCAAATTATTTATTAATGGTGCTTATTTAATTTGATATCTTGGGTGTTTTCTGTTTGTGTCTGATGTCATTTGGGAAACAGACCATTGTTTTTCATTTTTTATTCCTATTAAACAGATTTGAGGGTGAATTATTCATGGAATTGTTTAATTTTGAGGGACTTTGATTGTATCGAGGCTGTAGGTCATTTTCTCCTCCTTTATTGAGGCTGCCAGAAGTCAATTAGCCATCCCTAAATGAAACAACAGCAGATATCTTATTAGCAGTTGGCTTCATATTTATTTTTTCTAGATTTCTTTTCATTTGTGGTCATAGTTTCTGTTTAGATAAATGATTGTACAGATGCTTTGAAATCCACGCGTGACCTTTTTTTTTTTTCTCAGTCAAGGAAATTGACTGCAACTGTTTCATGCAAAAAAGTTTCCAATATTGTATGCTGATTGGGAGCAGGGGCCACATTTTTAACTTTTTACGCATGCTGGCTAACCTTTAGGGGTGTAAACCATGTGTAAGATAATATGCTGTGTGGATTACAAATACGATCTGATTAAATTCTCATCATAACATTGTGATCTAGGGCTAAGAAAGCACTCCAAGCTCATAGCTGGCTCTGGCCATTCAGATCCTGTTATTTTAACCATTAATCATCTCCTCTGAACATATCATGTGCTTGTGCTTAGTTACTCATTTGTGTCCGATTCTTTGCAACCCCACAGACTGTAGCCCACCGGGCTCTGCTGTCGTGGGATTCTCCAGGCAAGAGTACTGGAGTGGGTTGCCATTTCTTACTCCAGGGGATCTTCCTAACTCAGGGATTGAAACTTCATCTCCTGCATTGGCAGATGGATTCTTTAACACTTAGACACCTGGGAAGCCCAACAAATCATAAATACCAGGTAATATTTTATTTTGTGAACCAATGAAGAAATGCAGCAGTGGAGAGGTGTCTTGCTACTTCTGAAAAATGGTACAATGTCACCTAGTGATCCTACAGTTCATTTTGTTTTTAACGCTGTGGACATTTACTAGTTAGGACTCAGGGTAGCAAGTGACAGGAGTGCAATCCAAACTGACAAAAGCAAAAATTAAAAGGGAATTTGGTTGAAAAAACCATAACCATAATTTGGTTGATAGGAAATGTTAGCTTCAGATATGGCTGGACTCAGATGCTCAAACAATAGACTGATCTCTTTTTGCTACTAAGATTTCCAGTCTTCTGGGTTACTTTTGTTCCCAGGGAGCATATTCCCTTTTGGTGTTGAGATGGTGAATGGAGCAGCTCAGATCCACCTCCTAATTTTTTTAGTGCCCTTCTGGTGGATGGAGCAAAAGACCTAAGAAGAGGTATGATGGGCTTAGATGAGATAATGTGCTCATCCTTCAGCCAGTCACTGCAGTGGAGGAGTATGATGCTTTGATGGTCCATCCCTGGACCACACACCCATGCCAGGACTAGGGCTGAGCACCCTAGTGAACTAGCACCATCCAGACTGCTTGGCTTGACTGGGGAAGGTGGGTTGTCTTAAAAGAATGAATCCAGATCAGGCAAAACACCTAAGTGTGTTGCTGACTTGTTGAATTTTGAGAAACTTGTTGAGGACGCTTGTCACTTCTGATTATATCTTCTGCTCTCAGTGTTTGAGTTGCTTTTCCAGAGGCTTCTAGCAATCTCCATTGTCTTTGTGTCAAGATCCATGTAGGATGCCTGGGCTGTGGGTGGAGAATTTTCTTACTTCTTTTGGGTGTGGTGTGTTCTGTGTGTGAGTCACTGCTTCTGCTCTTCTTAAGGGGGTTGAATCAAACTAGGATAAAATCCTAGACTTAAGCTATCTTTTTTTTTTTTCTCTTCTCATTTCTTCAACTATCACTTAAAGACTTGAGGAGCCCCTCTGGGGAGAGAAGGAGTTGTTGGTACAGAGCATGCTGACAATTCTTTAATGGAGTTTCCTTAATCTTGGAAGAAAGGGAGGACTGAGAACTGTGTGTATTTTTTTTCTCCCAACTCAGTGTCTGTCTGGGTCTGGGAGAAATTTGTTTCTTGTCCAATGTCTCCTATTTCTTTGACATCCAGCCCCCAAAACTTGCCTTTTTATTTAGATTCACTCCCTGATTACCAGGGAATCACACTCCTGCCTGAATCTGCTGTCTTGTCTTTCAATTTTGCCTAAATAACATTCCTGTCCTACTCAAAGTGACTGGACATTTACGGCTCTCATGGAATCAGTCATTTAACAGTCAGCCAATCAATGGAGAGATATCAAGACACGGCCTCCAACATCAAGGAGTTCACACTCTTGCTATCATGAAAAGCAGACTCTTGTAAGAGGGCCATTAGAACAAACCATTCCAGTGGAGAATTGTAAACAGAAGGGTCCAGAGCAAGGAGAGATCTCGGGAGGCTCAATCTAATGGGCAAATAGCACTTATTCTTCCTTCCTGGATACTTTCTTTTTCTATTTTGGAATTGACATGGAATTTACATAGAAGAAAATTCACCATAATTCGGTGCATTTTAGCATACTTAAAGGATTATACAATTATCACTGCTATGTATTCTAGAATATTTTCATCACCCCAAAAGCAACCCCATACCCATTAGCAGTTACCCCTTAATGCACCCCCCCATGCCCAGCTCCTGGTAATGACTAATGTGCCTTCCGTGACTATAGATTTCTCTACTCTGGCTATTTCATATAAATGGAATCATACTGTATGTAACCTTTTGCATCTGGCTTCTTTCACTTACTATCATGTTTTCAAAGTCTGTCCATATTATTGCCTGCATCAGTGCTTCATTTTTTTTTATGGTTGAAGCATCATTTAAAAATTCTACCATGAATATACGAGGGTCCCTCAACTTGATCTGGTTCCCTTGTCTTTTTCCCTTACTCACAGATTATTTCTTGCAATTTAAAATTTTATGTTTACCTATTGGACTTTACATTTTATTTTTATCCATTATTTAGCTTCTTGTTTCTAAGTTTCTAGAGTCCCATTTATCCAGTTCAAATAAACATATACATAAACCCTCATCTAGACCACAATGGAATATTCTCTTCACACAGCAAGAAAATCTATACAAAATATAGATTTGGTGACAATCTTAATCATTCTAATAATCCTAATATCATCCCTAAAAATAAGCAAGCTAAATTCATCTTTTTATGGTGGGAAGATTTTTGTGGGGGAATTTTGTGTTTTTGGATGGAAGTAACAGAAACCTCCATCAGAGGTTGCGTGATGGCTTCCCTGAAACAAGAAACCAGAAACCAGGCTTCCCTGGTGGCTCAGTGGTAAGGAATCTGCCTGCAATGCAGGAAACTCAAGAGACACAAGTTTGATCCCTGGGTCAGGAAGATCCCCTGGATGTGGGCATGGCAACCTACTTCCAGTATCCTTGCTGGGAAAATCCCATGGACAGGGGAGCCTGGTGGGCCATGGTCCTTGGGGTTACAAAGAGTCAGATATGATTGAAGGGACTGAGCACAGATGACAGAAACCTCATGAAAATTTGAACAAACGTAAAATATGTGCCCAGGAGTTTTCCAGGAGTACAGTTATAAGAGCTCTGTATTGTGCCCACTGCACCGTGCATGTGAGTTCTGTGATGTTCCCTCCTGTGAGGCTTAGGTCCTGCAGCAGATGGAAGACACCTTTCTGCAGGTCCTAAGATGCTCCTGTAGGGAAGCTCTCTGGAGGATTGGGCTTGTGACAGGGACCTACCAATGGTCTAATCAACAGTGGCCATCAGAAAAGGTTTCCTACTGTGGAAGCATAGTTGCCAGGAGCCCATCACACAATGATAGATTAAAGGACCCTTTGGACTTATGTTGATATCACAAAGGATGTTTCTTCGCGAGTGAAAGAAGACAAAGATGAAGAGGAGAAGGAGCAGAGGGGAAGAAGAGGAGAAATAGTGTGAGGGTAAAGGAAACCATGCATGCTTGAGGCTGAGGACTACATGGGGAGCTGTGTCCTCTGAGGATGGAGCAGTGCAGAGGACTTGGTGGGTTCCAGGGGAGCCTGAGACAGTGGGAGTGAGAGTGCAGATGTGGCCCAAATGATTCATGAAACTCCTCAGTCCAGGTTGTAAATGCTCCGGGCTCTCATAAACCCATCTTCCACAAGGCCGTTCTCCATATGGATTAAGAGTTCCCAGGGGGAAGGCCACGTTTCTCTAAAATAAGCATCACCTTGTTCCTAGTTGCCAGGGAGCAAGGAATAAATAAATGCACTTGGAAATATAAATGCATAATAAAGAAAATTAAAATGGCAATAGGACACAGTTTACCTGGCAAGTTACCTCCTTATTTTAATGAAATCCTTTTTACTACACCATTTACCAGCCTTGTGTCCAGTCGATAGAAAACTTAATAATGAAACAAGATCCCACAGTGCTTTCTGAGGACACTGGTAAATTTGGTTGGGGTTGGGGGGAGTGTTCCTTCTTCCTATTCAACTAAGATTAAATATGGCTCTTAAAACCCAGCAATGGAGATTGAGAAGAAAAAGCTTTATTTCTGCCATGGCACATGAAATAGCTTTGATTAAAACTCCATGAAGTACAAAAAGATTCTGTTGTATGTGTTCATGCTGTATAGTAGCCAACAATGCATTACTTGGAACAAAGCAATTCCTTTTCATTAGTAACCTTATACCAGAAAAGCAAAATGGGTTGGTTTTGAATTGGCTGCCAAATATTAAACTCCTAATCATTCATGTGAAGTACCATTTCAGATAAAATACACTCAGCATATGTCTATAATTACATTTTCTCATGATTAAGACAAATTAATGCATAAGGAAAATTGTGACTTATTGCCTCATGATACCTATGATCTCACAAGTGTTATTTTTAGTCTCTTAAGAAGTTAAAACATACTGTATGTATTTCTATTATGTTTATATTTCTATTCAGAGGGGAGACAAAGATTGTTTAATCACTGACAACAGGACAATTGGTTATTGATGTAGAAAAGAATTACAGCCTCACACCTCACACCATAGAGTGAGATGAATTTCAGATAAAAGAAAGAATTAAATCTAAGGAAATGAAATCAAGAAAACAGAGGTGGTTTATTAGTAGTTCTCAGTGTGAAGTTAGCCTTCCCAAGCCCGAGAGCCAAGGAAGAAAGTCCAGTTTATGGTTTCAACTACATAAAATAAAAACAAATTTCTACATGCCCCAATGACCATAAATAAAATTAAAGAGCTAATGAACCACTGGGGGAAAATACTTACTAAGTACAACAAAGCATTAACATCTCATTAAGGACTCATACCAAACACCTTAACAGTCTCACACATTATTGAAGGAAGAGGAAAAAGGAGTGAGTAGGCAAGTGATCAAACAGGACTGAAAATTTGTGAAAAAACTGCTTATTAGTAGTAAAAACAAAAAATAAAAATAAAAACAATCTAAAACATTGCGATACTGCTTTTCAACTATCAAGTGGCAAACCACTTTTGAAATAACACCATTAAACAGCATTTCCCAACTTTGGCACTATTATGTAATATTTTTGGATAATTATTTGTGGGGAAGGGTTATCCTTGTAGCAGAAATTAATTGAGGTACCCCATTGTGTTAGTGCTTTCTCTCCACTCATGCAAACTACAGATTTTCTTTCTTGCTTAATCGCACTCTGAAAATGATTGCGTTCTAGCTAAGGTTGCACTATGTCCCTGATGTTTACTCCTCCAAGATAATACTCCCCAACACTCCTTTCCCCTGGGAGCATTCTTCATTTCAGAAAGAAGATCAAGGAAGGATAACCTTGAGGACCACATGTTCTGGAATCACCTGACACCAGCCTTAATGATCTCAATGCCCCCAGGAGAAGGAGAAGAATGCCAGAACTACATCAGCTCCAATCCTTATCTACAGCTCTGTTTTCCATTCTAAAACTGTAAGGCCTCTTCCAGCTTCCCAGGAAGTGGGGCATAGTCTTGAGAGCGTTAGTCTGTGACCTTCTTTGCCTGCAAAGTAACAAAGCTACTCCTTTCTACCCCTCCAAAGCTCTGTCTCTGCATTTCTATTTGGCACCAGTGAACAGAGGCTGAGTTTGGGGGGCAACATCCTGCATTGAGTCTCTACCCACCAGATGCCCCTTGCACCCTCTCCCTGTGACCCTGAGAAAGGTCTCCAGACAATATCTCATATCCTCTTGGGCCCAAAATTGCCCACTTTGTTAGACTACAAGGAAATTTGCAGTCTTGTGCATTTCTGGCTCAGAGAGATTTTGGGAAGGCAACATGGAAATATTTATCAAAAGACCTGGCAACATACATCCTCTCTTATATTCATAGCATTTATCCCAAGGAAAGTATCTGTGCACTGTCAACTACAAATTGGCTTGCCATTGGCACTTGCCATCCACTTCTACAAGGATTAAATTATGTGCTGCTGCAGTTGCTGATTTTCAAAATCCCCAGAAAGAAGTTCAGGGTGGAAAGCAGAGCTGAGGCTCTTTGTGTCCTGGAAAACCTGGCACAGTGGGTCTTTGGATAGTTAGATATTGTCAGAAACTGATTTTATGAGCCAAATTTTTGTATCTCCTCATGTCTAAAAAGGCACCAAAATCCATCATGGTGATGTCTGCTCCTCATGACTAGCAGAAACCTTCTGCAAAAGAATATGTGCTTCAACAAAGGAAACTATAAGCAAGGCAAAAATACAGCCCTCAGATTGGGAGAAAATAATAGCAAACGAAGCAACAGACAAAGGATTAATCTCAAAAATACACAAGCAACTCCTGAAGCTCAATTCCAGAAAAATAAATGACCCAATCAAAAAATGGGCCAAAGAACTAAACAGACATTTCTCCAAAGAAGACATACAGATGGCTAACAAACACATGAAAAGATGCTCAACATCACTCATTATCAGAGAAATGCAAATCAAAACCACAATGAGGTACCATTACACGCCAGTCAGGATGGCTGCTATCCCAAAGTGTACAAGCAATAAATGCTGGAGAGGGTGTGGAGAAAAGGGAACCCCCTTACACTGTTGGTGGGAATGCAAACTAGTACAGCCACTATGGAGAACAGTGTGGAGATTTCTTAAAAAACTGGAAATAGAACTGCCATATGACCCAGCAATCCCACTTCTGGGCATACACACTGAGGAAACCAGATCTGAAAGAGACATGTGCACCCCAATGTTCATCGCAGCACTGTTTATAATAGCCAGGACATGGAAGCAACCTAGATGCCCATCAGCAGACGAATGGATAAGGAAGCTGTGGTACATATACACCATGGAATATTACTCAGCTATTAAAAAGAATTCATTTGAATCAGTTCTAATGAGATGGATGAAACTGGAGCCCATTATACAGAGTGAAGTAAGCCAGAAAGATAAAGACCAATACAGCATACTAATGCATATATATGGAATTTACAAAGATGGTAATGATAACCCTATATGCAAAACAGAAAAAGAGACACAGATGTACGGAACAGACTTTTGGACTCTGTGGGTGAAGGCGAGGGTGGGATGTTTCAAGAGAACAGCATCAAAACATGTGTATTATCTAGGGTGAAACAGATCACCAGCCCAGGCTGGATGCATGAGACAAGTGCTCAGGGCTGGTGCACTGGGAAGACCCAGAGGAATCAGGTGGAGAGGGAGGTGGGAGGGGGGATCGGGATGGGGAATACATGTAAATCCATGGCTGATTCATGTCAATGTATGAAAAAAACCACTAAAATATTGTAAAGTAATTAGCCTCCAACTAATAAAAATAAATGAAAAAAAAAAAAAAAGAATATGTGGTTGATTGCATGTATTCCTTCTTCACTGAAATCACATATATACTGACCTTACCCCCTGCCTCTTTGGAACAGTTTCCCAGAGCTATCTCCCGGGCTATAGTTCTATCAATGCTCTCTCCTGGGCTGCAGTCCTTATTTTGCCACAAATAAAACTTAACCTGCAACTCTCATGTTTTGCATTTTTTTGAAGTCTGCAGCACTAACATTTGAATGTGTTATAATATTCAAGGCCTGTTTTTAATTGCAAACAATGATAAATCACGTAATCTCCAATAGCAAGGAGTGAGTGGTTTGATACAGAACAGTAACGTCATATCTGGGACCTCTATATAAATAAAACCATGACCAATTGACACAAAGTGTGTAGCTATGAAACAATATTTAGCTTAGGAAGTGGGGAGAGGAGTGGAATATAAATGTGCTCAGAGAAAGACTGCCAATTATCAAACTGTTTGCTGGATGGTAAGTTTTGGTTATATTAGTTATCTACTGTTATAAAATAAGCCACAGATTAACTGACTTAAAGCAAACCTCATTATCTCTTTGTTTCTGTTGGTCAGGAATTCCAGGTGAGTCTGTTCAGCTGGGTGGTCCTAGCTCAGAGTCTCTCACAAGGTTACTACCAAGATCGCAGCTGAGGTTGCATCATCTGAAGGCTTGTCAGTGGCTGGAGGATGCATTTTTAAATGCCTCATTTGCATTGCTATTGGAAGGAGGTATGGATGGAAAATGATACCTCTGTATCAGTAAATGGGCCGTCCAGGTGGCTCAGTGTGTGAAGAATCTGCCTGCAGTGCAGGAGACAAAAGAGATGCAGGTTCGACCCCTGGGTTGGGAAGGTCCCCTGGAGGAGGTCATGGCAACTCACTCGAGTGTTCTTGCCTGGAGAATCCCATGGACAGAGGAGCCTGGCGGGTTACAGTCCATGGGGTCACAGAGAGTCAGATATGACCGAGAGTGCATGCACCCTGATATCAGAAAACAAAGGATGTTGCAACCATTGAACCAATCAGCCACTGCAGCTTCCCCCAACAGTGCACCCTGAGGGGATTCCGGATGGCGACATGAAGGACACTGGCCAAAGATAACTGAGGTGCTTATCAAAGGAATGATTTCAACAAACCCAGACTCTTGCATCTTCTTATACAAAGAAAAGCATTAAAAATCATTCACTTGAGCTATCTGGTTTTCTTTAATGAATAGTAATCTTTTGATGCTCTGATTATCTTTTGTTTTGTTGAAAACCTCCTATATATCCTGGTTTCTCCCTTACTTCTTCAGAGCAGTCCCTCAGAGAGATATGAGAGGCTGCTTCTGGGCTTAAGTCCTCAGTTTTGTCCACCCAATAAAACATCACTCTCAGCTTTTAGGCTGTGTGTGTTTCTCAGTCAGCAGAAGCCTCAATTATCTGCCCCTTGGTCCTTTCCACAGGGCAGTTTGAGGAACTTCATGAGCCTACACGTGACTTCTCTCAAAGCACATGTTCCAGGAAAGGGAAAGCAAGGAGTAAGACAGGATGCCTCCACAGATCTAGTCTCCGAAGTCACACCTCAGTTTCTGCCACACTCCAGGCATTAAAGATGAGTTGCTTTGTTCAGCTTACCCTCCATGGGAGGGGAATTAGGCTTCATCATCTGAGAATTTGGGGGTGATGAGTATAATCCTGGGAAGGTCAGAGAAGGTTTGCTGGGACAGATGGCACATGACCTAAGTTTTCAAGAGTGAGTTCACCAAGGAGGCAAAGGAAAGCGTCTGTCTTTCCAAGAAAATGGGGTTGTACCCACAAAGGCATGGAACTGAAAAAGAGCTCCATCAGAGGCTGCTTTTGCAGAGTTTGAATCTCTGAATATATGAAACAGAGGTGGGAGGCCAGGGTTGACAGGAGACAAGCTTCCTATGAGGACTTAAGACATGATCCTGTAGGGATTGAAAAGTCATTAAAAGTTCAGGCGGGAAAAGAACACAATCAGATTTGTATTTTAATAACATCACTCTTATGACTGCATGGAAGTAAAGGAGGTAAGCAAGGCTTCCCAGGTGGTGCAGTGGTAAAGAATCTGCCTGCCAATGCAGGAGATGCTGGAAATGCAGGTCTGATCCCTGGTTGGGGAAGATCCCCTGGAATAGGAAATGGCAACCACTCCAGTATTCTTGCCTGGAGAATCCCATGGACAGAGGAGCCTGGTGGGCTACAGTCCATGGGGTCACAAAGACTCAGACATGACTGAGCACACATGCACACACATTAAGGAGGTAAGCAAAGAAAATAACTGAGAGATTCCTGCAATATTCTATGTGAGAAACTGATGAGATCTGAACCAGGGTGGTAGCAGTGTGGAAGAAAGGGAAGAGAAAATCCTTATGTATTTAGGGTGAAGTGTCAGTAGAGATTGATGATTAATTCCATGTAGATGGTAAGGAGTAAGGAGTAGGTAAAACTTTGAGAAGATTTTCAAATGCAATGAACAACTAGGGAATTTTTAAGACCATTTTATAGCTACAAGGGGCAGAAAAAAGAAATAGAAGGTATATATTTTGTGACATTATAAAAAATTAAATGTTAATTGCTTATGGAAAGTGTCCAATAGGAACTTGGGAATTCAGTCTGGATCTCAGGTTCAATTTCTTGGATAAATATGGGGCCATCTTTTCATAGTTGCTGGTGGAGGTTGTGATGTCCATAAGATGCCAAGGAGGGTACTTAAAATTGAAGAAAGAATATATTCCCAGAGGATACTTAAGAGGTAGGTATAGAGGGAATTAACCCCACAGATTAACACTAAGAGGGAAATCAGAAAAGGAGGAAAAAATGACAAAACCATGAGCTCATAGCCTCAGGAGGAAGGAAGTGGGTCATGTTAAGTGTTATGGAAAAATAAGACAGATGAGAAATTAAACACATCCTTGAGATTCCTAATTAGTAGGTCACCTGTGACACGATTGGAAATCGTGTCCACAGACTGATGGGGAAAAGATAAATTGCAGTTGGCTGAAGAGTGAAAAATCTATTGAATATTGGCAGACAAAAGAGATTTTCAACAGGGACCCTGGATTCTAGCAGTGAAGGATAAATGGTTATTTGTACTCTACAACCAATTAATGAAAGAGATTTCTACTCTTCAGAAGATTTAGTGTTAGACACACGTGCAGAATAACTACAAAATTAATAATCAAAATTGAACATTTGTTGCAGTGGGAACTGTAGCTTTTAAGGCCAATGGAATGTCAATATTCTGATGCAAATTGCAGGTACTTACATATGTGCTAAGTACAATCAAGAGAGCTAATGTTTATTGAGTAACTCTTATGAGCCAGAAACTTTCCATCTCTTGTTTTATTTCTTCCATCCTTGTAACTCCAGGGTCCTTGTCCCTGAGAACAAATGAGGCATGGACATCGATCCCCCAGTTTCACTTTTGGGGCTCTCCCCTTGTCGCTTCTTCTTTTAGGAGTTGGCACTTGGGTAGAGTTGGAGAAGACGCTATGGTGTTGGCCATCACCCTGTGAAATCCATCTCTAAACAGCTCAAGCAAAATGGTAATTCATTGGTCCATGTTATAAAATGATTTAAAGTGGAGGCACAGATTTGATGTCAAGAAAACTGGAGGCAGGCTCCCAGATTCCCTTGGGATTTTTTTGCTCACTAAACATTGGCTTCATTCTCTTATATCTGCTTCTACCACATGAAGGACCCAGTTACTGGTGGGTCTGAATCTTACAGCCTTACAGCTTTCTTTTTTTTTTTTTTGGATGTGGACCATTTTAAAGTCTTTATCGAATCTGTTACTGTATTGCTTTTTTAAAAATTTTATACTGGAGTATAGCTGATTCACAGTTTGTGATAGTTTCAGGTATATAGTAAAGTGATTTAGTTTTATACGTTCACATATCTATTCTTTTTCAGATTCTTTTCCCACATAGGTCATTACAGAGTATTGAGTAGAATTCCCTGTGCTGTACAGTAGGTCTTTGTTGATTATCTGTTTTACATTATAGCAGTGTGAATATGCCAGTCAAGACCTCCCAATTCATCCCTCCCATATCTTTCCCCCTTGGCGACCACAAGCCCACGTCTTAAGCCTGAGAGTCTGTTTCTGTGCTATAAACAAGTTCATCTGCATCACTTTTGGAGTCCACATGTAAGTGCTATCATATTATATTTTTCTTTTCCTGACTTACCATGTTGCTGCAAATGGCATTATTTCATTCTTTTTTAAAAAATAGGTTTAAGGTATATTTTACATGCAATAAAATTCACTATTTTGGAATGAACAGGTCTGTTTGTTTTGACAAATGTATGTAATAGTGTAACCATCAGCACATCATTAAGTGGGACATTCCTTTCCTTTATTTAATTTTATGTTACAATATTGCTTTTGCTTCTGTTTTGTTTTGGTTTTTTGGCTGCAAGGCATCTGGGATCTTAGCTACCCAACCAGTGACCAGCGATGATCCTGCTCCTCTTGCAGTGGGAGAGGAAATTTTACCACCGGACTGCCAGTGAAGTTCCGGGATCCCACAGCTTTTCAGCCTTTCAGCAAGAAGAAAAAAGAGCTTCTACTTCTAAGATCCAATCTGAAAATTCTCAGGAAAGGACTCTTACCGGCCCTTCTGGGTTACACATCCATTCATTCTATCTATCAGTCACTGTTGCCTCCTGGGTTACGTATCCATTCAATGAGCCAGTCAATGTCGCCTGGAGGAAGAGGGAAGAGCTGGTATGTTGGGTCCAGTATAGACCACAAGCCCAAGTTCATGTCTGGGACAAGCAGTTATAGAAGGATTTTCAGAGAGATTCTGGGAAAACACGCCTATGACTGCAACCAGCTTCCCACCTCTACCATGATGTGCTTGATCAGAAAACCTTCCTGACCAGTCCCACCGCACCTTGCAAGTCAACCCGTGCAAAGCAAATGCTGTGTCTCATCCATCCCATGAACTCAAAAACAAATCTCAGCTTAGAATCAGAGACTCATGTTCACCCCCAACCCCCCATTTACATTTATGGGCCAATACCTTGCCCGTGGCCATATCTGCTCTAAGAGGAACAGAGCTGTGAGCCATCTGTCTGACGGACACAACAATGCCATTCACATATCACACTTTGCAAGATCTGGGGGCTTTAAGTATTTGAGTTTGACGAGGTAGAAATCAGGAAAAACTAACATTTCTGATTTGCTCTTCTATTTATCTAAGGCTACTTCCTTGGTGTCTCAGATGGTTAAAAAAATAAATAAATTTAAAAAACTGCCTGAAATGAAGGAGACTGGAGTTTGATCCCTTGGTCAGGATCAGACACAACTGAGCAACTAATACTTATCTGAGGTTGGAATCAATAATTATGAGCTGACCCTATGGAAAATAATATGGAAGTTTCTTTAAAAGCTAAAAATAGAGTTACTATATGACCTAGTAAGTTTACTCCTGGGCATATATCAGGAAAAGACAAAAACTCTAATTAGAAAAGATACATGCACCTCAGTGTTCATAGCAGGACTATTTACAATAGCCAAGAAACTAAAGCAACCCAAGTGTCCAGCAACAGAGGAAAGGATAAAGAAGATGTGGTGTATATGTATAACTCAGCCATAAAAAAAAAAAAGGATTAAATATTGCCATTTGTAGCAACATGGGTTGGCCTAGAGATTATCATATTAAGTGAAACAAAACAGTCAAAGAAAGACATATATTGCATCATATCATTTAGATGTGGAATCTAAAAAATAATACAAATGAATTTATTCACAAGACAGAAACAGACTCACAGACCCAGAAAACAAACTTAAGCTTACCAAAGAGGTAGAGAAGGGGAGGGATAATTTAGGAGTATGGGATTCATCCATCCATCCATCCATATAGAGTATGGATGCAAGCTCTAATACTATACATAAAATAGTTTTTTAAAAAACAAGTATTTACTGTATGCCACAGGGAACTATATTTGATATCTCGTAATACCCTATAAAGGAAAACTAATCTGAAAAAAAAATATATATATATATATATAACTGAATCACTTTGCCATATACCTGAAACTAACAGAATATTGTTAATCAACTATACTTTAATTTTAAAAAAATAATGAGCTTAAATCCCTTCCATTTGGAGATCAGAAAGCAAGGGTGTGTCTGAAGTATGTGTAATTGATGGTCTGGGACAGGGCAGTAGAACAAGCCAAGCAGTGGGTACTGGGAGACCTGTATCTAGTCTTGACTTTGCCTCCAATTACATGTGCAATCTGGACTTGCCATTGCAGTGTTTGTGTCTTGACCTTATCTGCAAAAAGAGGAGGAAGTCCCCAGAATTTTTGTGTTCATATTCTTGGATATTCTTGAGCACATAGATAACCATTTTCCCCTCCACTGGAGAATGATGCACAGACCTGTGTTGTTATTGGATGTCCATGTTGTTAGTGGATCCCACAAATCATTCCTTTTGATAACCACAGTAGGATTACCCTTGGTAAAACAGTCCTTCCTACTCTCAGTACATGTGGTTTGGGTAGCTTCACCACCTCAAATCCAGTTCAGCCAGGCTATTCCCATACTAGAGTCACAGGAATTAAGCAATGGGCCTGTGGTCCTATTTGAGATGCTGACAGTCAAGCTGAGAAACATCGTTGGAATCATCAGAAAAAGGAGTTCCCTCTCACCTAGCTGTAGATTTGTAAGAGAGTAGCTGCAGGGGCCACTGGATAGGGAGAGGCTGCCAGAGACAGATATCAATACCAAGGAAAGTCAAGCCTGGAGGTGGAGAGAGACTAAGGCCAGGTGACCGCCTGGATCCAGCTATTCCTGAAGGATTCATTCTCCCTCAGTCTTTCAATTTGTGGGTTCCTTTCACTGATGCAGGACAGGGACCACTTGCAATTTCTGTACCCCTAATGTCTGGCAGAATGTAGGTGTTCAATTAGTGTTTATTGAGTTGTGCTGAAATGAACAAAGGATTACTTTGCTGTTAGCAAGGGTTCTGGTTACCCATACTGCTTACCAAACCACCCAAACTCAATGGCATAAAATAGCAATCTCTTGTGTTATGGTCACAGATTTTGTGGCTCAGGAATTCACACTGTAGGGTTGGGTCTCTATTCCACGCTGACCAGGGACTCATTTGGACATGTTGAGCTGGGGCTGACCAGTTAACTAGGGACTGGCATTATCTGAAGGTTCTTAACACTTGTCTATTTGGGGTCTCAGCTAGAGACCCTGAAGATCAGGACTGCTTCCTGGAATGGTGATATATAACTTCTCCATGTGACTCAGTTGTCCCAGGCCACAGGCAATTAGCACCTCAAGGCTCCAGGAGAAAGGGCTCTAGTGAGCAAGGTAACCTACTTTCCCTGATTTACCCTGGAAGGCATATAGCATCACTTTTCTGTTGGTTACTCGGAGGTACAAGCCCATGTGGATTCCAGGGAAAGGGGTAGAGACCCCACCTCCTGATGGGGGAGGGAGTTCAGATTACATTGAAAAGATCAGATGGTTGGGGGCATGGTTGTGGCTGTTTTGGGGAAATATAAGTTTGGGATAAGGTGTTTATTTGGAGGGTGGTGGGGAGAGACTGGCCATATTGGATAAAGTAAATGATTGGAATTACCAGTGATTGTTGCTCAGTTGGTAAAGAATCTGCCTGCAATACAGGAGACTCAGGTTCGATTCCTGGGTCAGGAAGATCTCCTGGAGAAGGAAATGGCAACCCACTCCAGTATTCTTGCCTAGAGAATCCCATGAACAGAGGAGCCTGGCAGGCTTACAGCCCATGGGGTTGTAAGAGTCGGACACGACTTAGCAACTAAACCACCACCACCATTATTATTAGCATTAGTTCAAGTGGTCTTGCTTTCCCCAACCAGCTTGAAGGTAGAACGTAAGGACAAGTGTTTTTTGGAGGAGGAGGGGGGAAGCAGGCACCTGTGCTGACCTTGGAAGAAGATGAAGAGCAAGTGTTCCTTTCTCCAATGAGTCATTTGACTGTGGGGGCGGGGCTGGCACTGACCTTAGGAAAGGGCGCCATCCCCCAGCTCAGGTGAGTAACTCATTTTCTTGCTACACTGAGAAACACTTACATACACACCCCAGCAACACCATTTTAAAATGGCAAGTCTGACACTCAGCTTGAACTTGGAGGTGCAACAACTCAGGAATGAAAGCTGGAAATGCTACGTGACAGAACAGTTTGCATCCCAGTCAGCACTTTTTCCTAACCGTGTGCACTGAAATGAAAAATCAACAAACAGAATTTACACCTGCGGATGCTTCATCTTGGAAAATTCACAAGTACATAAGGTGTCTTATTTTGTTTTTGTTTTCCAAGACTTGGATTTTTTTTTTTTTTTTTTGTGGGAGAAAAGAAAAATTTTAACTGAGAAAGAGCAAGATTCTTAAGCTCCAAGCTGAGTAAAGTTGATTTATATGCATTGTTTCTCTGGCTTAATGATTGGTGTTTTTTAAGAGAGCTCATGGGGGCACGAAACAAGCAAGACTTCTGTTTATACGTCTGATCCTCAGGGATCAGACATACTGATTTAGCATCATGCTAAGAAAATCTGTTCCTGGCTTGGACCCTGCAGAAACCCAATAAATTATGTGGATAGTTATACAGGTAATTGGACAAGGATAAACATAACATTTTGAAAGAAAAATATATTTCTGGGACTTCCCTGATGGTCCGTTGGTTAAAAGTCTGCACTGCCAATGCAGAAGGCATGGGTTTAATCCCTGGTTGGGGAACTAAGATCCTATATGCCATGCAGTGTGGCCAAAAGATTTTTAAAAAATACACTTGTATTCCTGCAGGAAACAGTAACTAGCAATAGCTCTCTATCATAATGCTACTATATTCTAGGGTGCTGAGTATCATGTAGATGCTACATATGGGTTTTCTCAATTCTGTAACAGCCTGACATATCAAGTGATACAATAGCCTAGATTGTTTAAGTTAAGGAAACTGAGGCTCAGAGGGGTTAAGTAACCTTGACCAAGGTCACACAGCTATTAATTCAGATCCAAGCACAGACTTTGCTTTAACCACCCCGCTGCCCTGCCTCAGAATGGCAGGAGACCTGGAAAATAGCCATGTGGTGAGTTTCATATTAAAACCCACCCCTCTCGCTCCCGTGGGAAAGGAAAATATAGACAAGGCAAGTCACATTGCTTCTTTCAGTATCCATTTCCCTACCAGTGAAAGGACTGGTCTAATTGAGCTCCAAGCTGGAGTTCAATGTTAAATTCATTAAGCTGACCAGTTATTCGGCACAAAGATAGGAGGTAAGCAGTCCCTAAGCAGTGTCCCCTTCAAATAGGAAGGAGGATGCACATTCCCTCAGGCTGGGGGAGGTGGGGAAGGAGTAACTGATTCATCTCTCGATTTTTAAAGTTTTTTACTGGCGTGTGGTTGACTTACAATTTATAGTTGACGACAATTGGAGTGTGGTTGTGTCAGTTTCAGGTGTATAGCAAAGTGATTCAGGTCTACATGTATCTATTCTTTTTCACATCCTTTTTCCATTTAGGTTATTACAGAATTTTGAATAGAGTTCCCTGTGCTATACTATAGGTCCTTGCTGCTTCTCTGTTTTATACCTAGTAGTGGGTATATATTAATCCCAAACTCCCAATTTATTCCTTCCCCCTTTTCCCCTTTTATAACTATGTGTTTATTTTCTAAGTCTGTGTGATCTCTTTCTGTTTTGTAAATAAGTTCATCCGTATTTTTTTTTTTTAAGATTCTGCATATAAGTGATATCACATGATATTGCTCTTTCTTTGATTTACTTTCTATGTATAAGTGATATCGTATTATATTTCTCTCTTCGATTTACTTGCTTTTAAAAATGTTACTGAAAAAAAAAAAATGTTACTGAGGGACTGGGTTTTTCTGTAGTGCTCTGAGCGGTGGGGATAGAGAAGTGAGCAAACACAGCTATTGTTCTCAGGGAGCTTGCACTCCAGGTGGCGGAGAGAGACAGGTGTTGACCAATGACAGGAGACACCACACAGGATAAGAGGAGAGAAATCCCTGGAGGTTGCTACTTAAACATTGCGTCTAAGGAAGGCGAAGGGATGCTTAGCAGAGACCGAAGTGAAGTGAGGGAGGAACTGTATGGATATCTGATGAACACGTGTTCCAGGCAGAGAAAGCAGTCTGGTGAGGCAAGATCTGTTGGGACAAATTTTGTGTGGTGGAGGCAGGGGCAAGGCTGGCTGAAGCAGGAGAGGAGGAGGCGTCCCATTGAGCATGGAGGAGGGGAAGGGGATACCCCACCAACAGCTTGAAGGGCACTGTGGGGAATTGAGCTTTTCACTGAGATGGGAGCCACGGGAGGGTCTGATTAAAGAGTGGCATGAGCTGACTCAGTCTTTCCTTGGCCAGAGGAGAAGCAGGAGCTCAACCAGTGGGTCAGGTTAGAGGAGAGATGAGAGATGATCTTCTAGTAATGAGGAGCCAACTCCACCTAGACTAGCTTTAAAAGGTGGAGTTTGGGAACTTCCCTGGTGGCCCAGTGGTTAAGGATCTGCCTTGCAGTGCAGAGGCTGTGGGTTTGATCCCTGGTCTGGGAACTAAGATCTAACATGCTGCGGGGCCACTAAATCTGCGCCCACAACTTAAGAGTCTGTGTCTTGCAATGAAGATCCCATGTGCCACAGCCAAGACCTGACACAGTCAAATAAATAAATAATTTTTTTAAAGTGGAGTTTATGTGAAATTAAGATATTTCACAGAAGGTGAGAAATGACCAGAATGAGGGACTGGAATGACAGCCAGACTTTGTCTCTTGAATCTGTTCTCCTCGTGTTGCTTCCTCCAGATTGTTCGGAGGGGGCAGCGTGGCCAGTGGCTTCTCAGTCTTGTATCATGTAGGGGAATGGCTTCCCCCACACCTCACTTCCCGTGCAAATGTCCTGGGGCAGGGCTATGATGAGTCGGGCTTAGATGCCACTTCCAGACAGGCATCGTGTGGTTGAAGGAAAGCAGTGCCAGACATGCTAACAAGATACACGGTTTGAGAACCTGCCAGTTATTAAAAAGCATCCATTCAGGGTGGGTACATATGTGACTAACTCTAGTGTTGTTAGCATGGAAGTTTTAGCCAAAGTGTAACCTCTTTTTTTTTTTTTTTTCTTAATTTATTTGTTGGTTGTGCTGGGTCTTCCTTGTTGCGCTGGGGCTTTCTCTAGTTGCAGCACACAGGCTTCTCACTGCAGGGGCATCTCTGGTTGCAGAGCACAGGCTTTAGGGCAAGCGGGCTTCAGCCATTGTGGCACGTGGGCTTTAGTTGCTCCACAGCATATGGAATCTTCCCGGACCAGGGATTGAACCTAGGTCCCCTGCATTGTCAGGTGGATTCTTATCCACTGTACCACTAGGGAAGTCCACAAAATGGTAACTTCTTGAAGGCTAAGTTTGTTAAAGAATTTTGAAATGTTTGCTAAATAAATATGTTTTAATCACACAGGTCTCATAATGGATTTTCTAGAAGTCATTTCCATAGTGGTCCCAGTACAAAAATACCAGAATCAAAAACGAAGAAAAGAAAAGAAACCCCAACAGTTTGTATTTTAGTTTATTTGAAACATATAACACCTGCAGATATTCCCTAGTAGTCCCTTTCAGATCTAACTGAAAATGATGACTAGGAGGGGCCAATTTTGATGATCAGAGTGGTTCATGCTCAGATTTCTACTTCCTAAATTATTTTATCCTCATAGCAGAGTTTTTAAAAGGCAGCAACAGCTAAATTAAGGAATTCTCTGTCTGCTCTTTATTTGCTCAAATTCAACACAGGAGGCTTGAAGCAGGAGATGCCGGGCCGTCCCAACTCTAAGGTTCTCTATTTTAACTGGTCATTGCCATTCTCAATGACACTGGTGTGACTCTGGACGTCTCGCGAACCCACAAGTCTCTAAACCATCACATGTAAAGTTCTCGTCTCCAGGAGTCAGACCCAAAGTGCTCCCTATTTGAGATCTCTTCTTATGCAACTCTTTTTACACACACACTTGCACACACACACACACACACATTCTTTTTCATATTCTTTTCCATTATAGTTTGCCTTAGGATATTGAATACAGTTCCCCCTGCTATACGGTAGGATCTTGCTTATCTGTTCTATATATACGAGTCTACGTCTGCTAATCCCACACTGCCAACCCATCCCTCCCCTCCCCCTTGGCAACAAGTCTGCCCTCTTTGTCTGCGAGTCTGCTTTTGTTTCATAGTTATGTGGGTTTACATCACATTTTAGATTCCACATATAAGTGATATCATATGGCATTTGTTTCTCTCCTGATTTACTTTGCTTAGTTTGACTATCTCTAGGTCCGTCCATGTTGTTGGCAATGGCATTATTTCTTTCTTTTCTATGACTGAGTAGTTTCCCATTGTATATATACCTCATGTCCTTTATCAATTCATCTGCTCCATGTCTTGGATATTGCGAATAGTGCTGCTATGAACACACTTGATGCAATTCTTTAACCCCGCCCCCCCCAAAGGTACGGGGGATTTTGCCTTAAGAGACGCATTTGATCCTGAGAAAGTGGAGGAGGCTGTCAGCTTCCTCTTGTTTGGAAACATTCATTTGAATAATCAACATGGTTGCCTATACCTGTTGAAAATTGTCAGCTACTTGGCAGATTTGGGGGCTTCCCTGGTAGTTCAGACAGTAAAGAATCTGCCTGCAGTGCAGCAGACTCAATTTCGATCTCTGGGTCAGGAAGATCCCCTGGAGAAGGGAATGGCTACCTGCTGCACTATTCTTGCCTGGAGGAGCTCATGGACAGAGGGGCCCAACAGGCCACAGTTGATGGGGTGCAAAGGATCAGACACAACTGAGTGACTAACACACTGGCGGATTTTAAAGAACAACCCAAGTTCAACTCAAGTATTACAGTGGGTGCATGCTGTATAAACGCTTATGTTTTCATTTTTAAGTTAATTCCACAGTGTTTTAATTTTCACTGTAGGAGCATATAAGGCTCAAGGTGGTGACTCTCATTCCACAAGACCAGATTCAGAATTTCCTTCACCACAGTCATGTGCTTGGCCACCCTCTTCGTTTAAAATGATGTAATAAATTAAATTTCCAGTTTTAGAAAATATAATTTGGCTATAATTAAAAACATGACAGCCTGTGACTGCTGATTGCAGCGGGAGAGAACTAATTTGTTCTTGGATGGGAAAACAAGATGAGATGCCACCGCTTCGGCACTAGGGGTCGCTGCAGGCCCACTGATGCGGTGAGTCCTCGCGGTGGTGCAGCCGGCCTCCCAGGGGGTCCCAGCGCCGGAGCGCTGCCCCGCTGTTCTTGCCGGCTGTGCAAAAGGTCGTGTTTCCAGGTGCTGCTTTGCAGCCTTTCTGATGTATTAAAATAACAACAAAAACAACATTTATCCAGTGTCACATGTATTTTATTATTTGGGGCTAATGATTTTCTAAATCATTCCTTCAATGATACTATAGCATCAGCCACTGCATTTAAGATCCAAAGAGCTCGCTGATGTCACTGGTTATTTTTTCGAGATGGACCCGTCTCATCTGATAAGACAAAGATCAATCTAAAACAACTGATCGTACTTAATCACATTGGATGACTCCTATGTCAATCAATTTAAACACCAGACAGAGACCTTTTGACAAAATGGAAAACTGCTATTTTAGAATTGTTAGAAATAATCTTTTGAAAGACTTTTTGTGGCTGTTTGGAGGAGGGCACTCTATGTCCTGACTTGGACCAACAAATCTGTGGGAGATGAGACAAAAGCAAGTTATTGAAAGTCCCAGAAGAGAACTATGTACTGTTGAGACAAGTTACCCATAGGGTAAAAAACTGAAGTGTACAGCTGATTTACTTGGTGATCTCAGAGGACTTTTATTAAGGGGAAAAGGTAGGGTTGTTTTTTTTTAAAGCCAGACATCTTCCCAGCCCTATTCTTTCCATTTGTTTATTCCCCAAAGCATCCTTAAATAACTTCCAAATTAGTCCGTTGAAAACATCCTCAAATTTCAGCTTTGAAGCTGTGGAATGTTCGCTTGTAACAACTCCCGGCGCTCAATTTCTCTTTGATGTTGGCAAACTCTACAAATTGCCAAATAAAGCGTTCACTCCGTGGCTGCTCTGAGTTCCTCTGGGGCAAGATCAACTCCCTCTGTGTCATTTTCATAAGCATTTGGCAGAGGGGCAGGGGGAGCAGGAAGCCATCTCCTTCCATCACAACCTGGGATGTGTAACATCTTATTCAACGGTCTGCAAAGGGGCTCATTTGCTCCCTGACAAAGGTGTGTGGAACCCAAGACCCAGCCTTTCAAACCCATTGGAAACACTGATTTCAAAGGGGTTAAAGAAACCAGACCATCTGATGCTGAGCTCAGAAGAGGAAATGGGTCCTTTCGACGTGTCAGACTCAGACTCACCGGGGAGGCTGGTTCAGGCCACACAGACACTGGTGTTCTCTTTCATCTGTGATCAAGTGCTTGCCTGGTGGCTCAGAGTAAAGAATCTGCCCGCAATGTGGGAGACCCAGATTTGATCCCTAGGTCCAGAAGATTCCCTGGAGAAGGGAATGGCAACCCACTCCAGTGTTCTTGCCTGGAGAATCCCATGGACGGAGGAGCCTGGTGGGCTTTGGTCCATGGGGTCACAAAGAGTTGGACATGACTGAGTGGCTAACACTTTCACTTCTCAAGTGCTCTTGAAGAATAGGTGGGGACTGGCTCTTTCTCTGGGAGGGATGCTCTCAGGAATAAGACCTTCAGTCTGACACCCTCATTTTCTTTCTGATTGTGTGCTCAGCGCAGTCTCAACCGAGGAGCCTCGTGGAACCAGGCTAAGAAGTGGCCACTCCTAAGGACCACAGAGGCAGGAGCTCCGTATGGTGGTGGCTACCAGCTGCCCGGCAAGACGCAGTCAGACGAATCTCCAGCTCCGGCCTGGACTTCAATGCTGATCAGCCTCACCAGCCCAGTTTCTCTGCCCTGGAGGATAATATAGCCAGTGCAGGGCATGTATATGAGCCTCATGAATGATACTTGTTAGGTGAGGAATGAACACAGGTGTTTTCAAGCCAGAAACACAGGGACTTGAAATCAGACAGGAAAGTTGAAAGGACTCAGTGTGTTGGTGGCCGGCCCAAACCAGCCACTCCGGGCACAGCAAAGCCGACCTGGTTCTGTGTATGCGATTCTTAACTTTCCAGCCTCCCTGGAACCTGCATGACCACATAGAGGCCCTGTGTTGTGAAAGCAGGAAGGTGTGGGCTCCAGGAGAAGACGAGAGGCTGGAGAACTCATGCTTGGCCCCTGCCTCTTAGGTGCTATTGGAACACCCAGAGACCTTCTAGAAATGTGAATTGGCTCATATGACTTGACATCCCACACAGGCCTTGCTATTCCCTTATACCAACCCAAATCTAGGCTGTGCCTCTGTCTCCCACCTGTCCCGTGACTTCACCTCCCTCCTTGCTCTCCAAGGCTCACTCAGCCCCAGCCCCACTATCTTCTATCTGATTCTCCCAGTTTTTTTTTTTTTTTCGCACCTCAGGGCCTTTGCACTTGCTGTTCCCTCCATCAGACATGCTTAGGACTCAGATCTGCACATGGAGGGTCCTTCTCACTAGCAGGGTCCCCTTTCTAAGGTCACCTTCTCAGAGAAGCCTTGCCTGACCCCTCTGAAGTAGAAGTAAATACTGTCCTGTTTGAGTGTCTTCTTAGGCTGTTTTTGAAAGTATCTTGTTCACTATTCACCTGTCTTCTGTCCGTCCATCCTCAGGAGAATATAAGCTCATGGTGGCTTTTACACTTGCTAAACTTTTAGTGCCTGGCCAATAATAGGCATATGATAAATACATATTCAATGGAGAATGGGATCCATATAAATTCCTTTCCTCAGAGTACCCCAGCCATGAGGACCCTCTCTTGGAAGTTGCAGCACTTCTTCTCTGTGATACACTCTAAAGATCCCAAGAGATCAATATAGACTCAAGTATAAGGGCGGCATGGTGCTCCACACTGCCTCCTGGTGTGGGACCCGGAGCACCTTACATGCGCACCAATTAATGTGGTTGGTGCAGCCATCACTTCAATGCAAAACCATACCTTCCTCCTTTGAGCTCTCCTGATACGTATCATAAGTGATCCAAAGCTTAATTATGGTTCTCTCCACTGGACTATAAGGCATTTCTTGATGAGTAGAGTTGGAGGGGGGTGGGTTTTATTTTATGCTTTGCTTATACCCCACTCCTGCTTCTGTGGGGACAGGCTGAGATCAATGGAGGTGTATTGGTTAGGACTTTTCACATCAGCTGTCATAACAAGCCCTCAAACTCCAGTGACTTAACATGATATAATCTTTTAAAATTTATTTTTATTTAATTAATTTTTTATTTTGGCTGTGTTGGGTCGTCTTTGTGGCATGTGGGCTTTCTCTAGTTGCTGTGTGGGGGGGCTTCTCTAGTTGTGGAACTCACGCTTCTTTGGGTTTGGAGTACCAGCTCTACAGCTCACAGACTCAGTAGTTGGGCTTAGTTGCCCCATGGCACGTGGGCTCTTAGTTTCCCAACTAGGGATCAAACACATGTCCCCTGCATTGGAAGGCAGATTTCCAATCACTGGACCACCAGGGAAGTCCCAACATGATACAATCTTATTTCTTGCTGGCCCTAAATTCAGTGCTGGAATGTGCTAAATCCAAACTTTTCACATTTAGGGGGCCAGCCTCCTTCCTTCTCATCACTCGGCCTTTGCTGGGGCCTTGCAGTTCCCTACTGGACTTTCGTCTCCACCTGGAAGATAGAGGAAAAGAGTCACGCCGGGTGGAGGTACTGTAGGCTCTTTCTGGAAGGAATGGGCAACACTTCCGCCTGCATTCCTTTGGCCACAACTCAAATCTATAGCCACACTTAATGCGACCCCATGGACTGCAGGCCAGGAAATTCTCCAGGCCAGAATACTGGAGTGGGTAGTCTTTCTCTTCTCCAGGGGATCTTCCCAACTCAGGGATCGAATCCAGGTCTCCTGTATTGCACGTGGATTCTTTACCAGCTAAGCCACAAGGGAAGCCCTTAGTAAGACCAGGGCACCTGATTTGGCTACAGGTAGATAAAGGGGGTTTTAGTGAACAGGGAGCATCCATCACAAGCTCCCGTGAGTGAACAAGTGAGTGAAAAGTCCAGGAGGTCTTTCAATGTTGCGTTTATGGCAGAGGCAGCCTTGCAGGCTCTCCTTTCCCTCCGATAGAAGAAGCCTCACCCTTGATGGAAGGGGCTGGTGAGGCTTCAGGTAGAAATGCAGGATTTCTTCCTGACAGCACTGCGTATAACTTCAAAGAAGACTATTTAAGGCCCCGCTGAGCTTTCTGTATTGACCCATGAATCAGTAAAATAAGGCAAAAGGAGCACCCTACTATTAATCTTTGCTAAAACGTCTACTCCCTTAGGTTCACTTTGGGGTTACCTGGCGAGACCAGGAGTCACCTGGTTTTTTAACATCTGCTTGTGTACCCCTGGGAGGACATGAATCAGAAGAAGAGCAGAAGAGTCTACATTTCACTCTGGTGACCCAGAAGACCCCAGAACTACAGAATGGTGATTCTTTTCTCCTGTTGGGTGTCTCATGTGACCTGGAGGGGGCTTTGCCTCCCTAAGCCTGCGGTCTTGGAGCAGCTGTACCATCTCAAGCATGTAGTCAATTCATCCCCCCTTGGCAGGGATGTGGGGAGGTGCAGAGTGGACAATCACAGGTAGATTTGCCACTGCTTCATCTCAGAAGGGCCCTCATCATTTCCACTAGTGTTTAATTGGTCCCCTGAAGCGGGGCTGAGAAACATCGTCATCCATGTGCAGGAAGCAGAGAACAGCAGACCCTGCACCATTCTCAAAAGCACTTCATGGGGGGAGGGGTCTCCAGGATGCTCTGTTTGGAGGGATGACCTTGCCCGGCCTCAGTAGGAAGGGTGAGAGGCATCCCTGCTGCACACAGTGGCCTCCACATCGGAATGCTGTCTCCATTCTCAAAAGAGACAAGTCCTTGGATCTGGCCATTCTATTTCCAGGCCAGCCCACAAATTTTGGGAAACTGAGAAGAAAAGAAGTTTCAGGGGCTTCCCTGGTGGCTCAGTGGTAAAGAATCTGCCTGCCAATGCTGAAGACACAGGTTCAATCCCTGATCCAGGAAGATTCCACACGCCACGGAGCAAGGAAGCCTGTGTGCCACAATTATTGAGCCCTCGTTCTAGAGCCTGGGAGCCACAGTTAATGAAGCCCATGCACCCTAGAGCCTGTACTTTGCAACAAGAGAAGCCACCGCAGTGAGAAGCCTGCACACTGCAACCCCCACTTGCTGCAGTGAAGACCAGCACAGCCAAACATAAATAAATAAAAATAAACATTAAAAAAAATTAATAGAAGTTTTGGAAAGGCTCTTCTGTACCCTCAGGGAGGACTGATCTGGTAGCTCACGTGTCATCCCCATGATTCTCAAACTTCAGGCATTTCTCACCATCCTCCTGAGTTCTGTCAAGGGGGGATGATGACAAATGTCCTTGTGTTACTAGTGATTCAATGTTCTCCTTGAAATAAGCCCAATGCTTCGCAAACTTTGGTAACTTAACTGAAAACACAACTTACACCACTAAAGGGAAACTGAAACATCAAACACATTAATAGCCAAAGTAAAAATAAAACCAGCATTCAAAAATTCTAGCTAGACACCATCACCCTGCACAGAAAGATCTGCCTTCTGTTTTGAAACCAAGGGCATTTATAATCGTGAAAAGTTGTCCTAAGAGTTGCTCAGGCCTCAGCCTTTCTCCTTGATGTGATCAGAAGGGTTGGAAGAAGAACTGATTCTGTTTTAGAGGAGGCCCCATCTTTGTGGTAACCAGAAGCCTCCTATAACCACTCATGGCACAGTTCCCTTCCATCCTGGAATTCCACCTTCATCATTTCCTGGTCTTTCTGGAAACTGCTGCAGAAAAACGTTTTGTTTTTATGGAAAGACGACCCAACCCAAACTGCCTGGTGTCCCAGCTTAATACACAAACTGGGAACAGTTAGTACTGTTTAATTACTGACAGAATTAGGCTTACAGATTGATTTATGGCCTTGCAGAGGAAACAGATATTCTTGGAGAAAAGCAGATTTCTCACAATTAATTTGAGGCAGGCTCTTCGGATGGGAAGTGCTCCCAGAGGTCTGGGATGCTACTGAAGAGCTGGCAGGCCTCAGCCTACTTCTCTAAAGTCTTCCTAAGGCGTTGCCTCTCCCAGGATTAGTTGTGCTAATTACCCAAAGAAGATTAGATATATTAGCTAGAACAGCGTCTTGGAGAGTGAGTAGCCATGCTTACATGGTATTTCAGCCACTGATCCAGTACCTGGAGTTGCAGCTTCCCAAAACTTGAACATCAAAGAGTAGAAAAAATTTTTGTGAGTCAACTGTGTGTAATGGGGAAATAGTTTCCCTGAAATCTGTTAGCTACTTTTTGCCCTGAGGATGCAGATAGAGAAAATTTTTTGCCATGACATACCTCCCTTCCTCTCCCCAAAATGTACTTGGTGATTGCAGTTCTGGGAAAAAAAAAATTAGAATTAGAATATATAAAATGATTGTTTTTAATAAAGCATAGGATCATTACAGTCAATACATTTGAAAAATGTTTTAGAAATGGACTCCATTTCACGTTGAAACGGACTCTGGCAACCTGGAGTTGGCATTTTGTGCAATCTACTGGCTCTGCCATTAAGAGGACAGGTGGAGCTGTGCCAGGGACCAAGCCTCAGTTTCCCCATCATTGAGGTGGAGGGGATAGTGGACTCAACCAGTGGTCCTTGGAAGGGCAGCATCAGTATCACCTGGCAATTGTTAGAAACGCAGATTCTTGAGTGTCACCTAGACTTGATAAATAAGAGGCTCTAGGGGTGGGGGTGGAGGACTCACTATCCCAGGTGAGGTTGATACTTACTCAAATTTTGCAAGCACTGAAACACATAATCTCTTAGGTTCTTTGCTGTATTAACTCTTTAGAGTTTTATATGAGGGAGGTGCAGAGTGAAAAGGCAGAAAGCTTAAAAAGTAAATGAAAAAACCCCAAAACAACAAAACCACCCCGAAAGACAGACAGACATTCAAAAAAGTAAATATAGAATAAAGTAGAAGCCACATCTCACAGAGAATGAAACCCAGACACTCTTGAAAATTTGCAAGCTAAGCACCCAAAGTGTTGATTTATTTTTGCAACGACAGGCATATAAAATAAAACTTCTGTGGCTCCCTTGTCTGAATGATAATGACCCATTTTTACCTACTGAGGTAAAGTCACCTCATTTGATTTGGTTGTTGTCGGTTTACAATATTCTTTAAATATTCAGAACGCTTTCTCTCGCTCTGATTTCTGATTCGGGTAATTCAAAGGCTCCCATGGAGAAGTCCTTGGGCTAAAATCAGAGGCTGATGCTCTGTAGCCTTGGTTCCCGGTATGTGTTAATTAGGCATTCAGGAACGATAAATGTCTTTTATCTTCTCAAGGCCAAGTTGGCCCCTAACGGATCCATTCCCAGTTCCAAATGGGCTAGAGGGGAGTCAGGACGGAATTCTTTTAGGATCAGTGAATTGGTGGTCATTCCAGGATAGAGGCGGGGTGAGGCCAGCATGACCCTCAGGACGGCTGGCAAGTCGGAAGTTCTCCTCCCCAGATATTGTTGGGGAAGATCCAGCGCGGGGGTGAGGGGCCCTTTACAGACATCTTCGTGTTTACTGGCAGGCGGAGAGCCTTAGAAACCCCCAGAACAGAGGACCTGCCCTTAGCTTGAGGTCTGACTAGTAGGAGAAGGTAAATGGCCTTCTTGACACCTGTTGGGCGAGTGGGCAGCTCCCTGCCGCCGCCTCCGAGCTGGCCGAACCGCCGGGTACTAGCCCGCCTCCCAGCCGCTCCACTCCCGCTCCCGAGCGCAGGGAGGGGGTGGCCGGGAGGGTGGGTGAGGGGCAGACCCGGAGAGGTGGGATTGACTGTGCGGATTGGGGCTTGCGGCTGTCACTCCGAAAGGGTGGGGCTTTTTTAAAAAAGACAAATTTTTAAGGCAGACCCCGAGTCCGCACCCGGCACCGTGGCGCTCGCGTCCGTGCCGGATGCAGTCTCGGCGGAGCGCGGCCGGCGCGCGGGCGGCGAGGTCCCCGGGCCCGCGGGTCTTCCTCCGCGCGCGGCTGGCGCGCCTCCCCCAGGCGGCGGGGGCAGCCCTGCGTCCTCGGAGCCGGTCGTGCGCGCCGCGCGCTTAGGGCCCCTCGAGCTTGAGCCCGGGCGGGAGCCGGGCCGGGGCGGGCGGCGCGGGGAGTGACTGCTCCCAGTCAAACTTTGGCGTCGGTGTGCGCCCCGGGGCGCGGCCGGGCGGGATGAGGGCCGTGCGCCCGGGCGCCCTGCGCCGCTCCGGGCGCCTGGCCACCCGGCCGGGGGTCCTCGCGCCGCCTCCGCCCGCGCCCCGGGTGCCGCAGCCCGGCCGCCCCGCCGCCCGTTAGCCTACCCGAGTCCCCGCGCTCCCGGAGGCGCCCTTTGGGGGCCACCTGGGGGCCAGTCCTCGCTGGGTAAACGGAAAGGAACAAATTCGCGTGGATGAAAATAAAAATATCCTGGTGGGGGTGAAAGGGAGGTGGGGTTTGCCTGCGCGCGCGTTGGACTCGGGAGAGCAACTCCGGAGCCGCGTGCGGTGTCGCCTCCCGGCCGGCCATGGACTGGCGGGAGGAGGGCGCAGGGCGCCGCGGCCGCTCGCGCCCCTAGCCCGGTGCTGCCTCGCCTTCCCGTCCCGCTCCGACCCTCGGGGAGCTTGGCGACCGTGTCTTCATCGCCCAGACGGCGCCGGGGAGCCGAGGATCTGCGCTCCGGGTCTCCGGGATGTGCGCGTCTGAGATGGGGACGCTATGGCACCATTGGTCCCCCCTGCTCATCAGCCTGGCCGCCCTCTTCTCCAAAGGTGAGGAGACGCCGCCGCCGCCGCCTGGGGCCCCGGGACGAACTTTGCTGGGACTCAGTGTGTGGGAGGGTGTGCGTGGATGGGGGTGGCCGGGAGAGTGGGTGTGGGTGTGCGTTGGTGCGTGTGCACGCGCGCGCGTGCGGCAGCCAAGGTCCCCAGCGGCCCCTTTGCAGCAAGTGCCTCCCGGGGAAGACTTGGGCGGGAGGCCCTGAGTGAGAGTGCCAAGGGCGGAAAAATAGCCCGGTCCACCTGGCAGCCTCGGGGAGGGGGTCGCGTGGAGAACCTGGAAAGGAGACGTGGGCCCTGCGAAGGCTGAGGAAGCTGTCCGAGGCAGGGATTGACATGACCTCCTGGAAAGGTTCTGGAATTTGGACTTGAGTTTTTCTGCTGGCAGGCACCCGTGAGGATATAATTCCAGAGCGCGCCTCTGTATGGGAATGCAGTTGAGTGCATCCGTCGGCTGCGACGCCTAGGAGATGGGGCCAGCTCTGGAGAGGTGGCCCTGAGTTTCTCCAAGAGAGGTTTTGGGGGCAGGCTTCTCTTCCTTTGCATTCTGTGGCTTTTTGTCCGGGGGCAGCATCCGTGAGGGTTGGGCGCAGAGTTTAAACCGTGCTTATCACCTGTGTTTCCCCAGCAGAGCCCCTGATTTGCAGCTGCCAGAAAAGCCGGGATTCCCCATCTGCTTCCCTTCTGTTAGCATCCCTCTCTGTCATTGGTACAGCAAGTTGGAATGCTCAGGACACGAATTCCTTGAAGGGAAATTATTTGATTCACACGTGAGGTTGTAGAAAGGATCAGCAATTCTTCCTGCTTACTGATCAGGACTCTTTATTTGTGTGTGGTTCCTTCTCTCAAGAGCCTCTTTCCTACAGAGAGAGAGAGATTAGAAGAAATGTGGAGCTTTTTAGCAGTCTCCCATGTGTGTCCCCAAATCCCTGTAAACAGATTTTTGTTCTCCGGAGAAGATTTCCTAGATGAGATCGCTCTCAGAAACTTCAAAGCCAATTATCATGCACAGAGCCTTTTAATTACAGGAATTTTCTGTTCTCAGAGCCCTTCCGGCATCGCTGAGGTTACATTGCTTTAGATCTGACAATAGCCGGCTTTTGTGCTGGTGTGATTTAGGAAGAGGGTGACCCATGCCCACTCTGCTTGGCTGTCTTTTCAAGTGTGGTCTAATGGGCTCATGTCTCCTAATTATGAGTTAGAACAATTCTGAGGGCCAGCGCCTCGGGGATTTTTGATGTGCACAAGAAGACACAACAAAAGGTTGATGAATTTGGTGAAGCCAACCCAGGCAGACGTGAGGTTAAAAAAACCTGAATCCACAGCAACAGCAGCCCAGCAGACTTGCCTATTGCTACGAGGCATGTTTTTTATTGGTTGTCGCTTGATTTGATAATAGGAATGGACTCCTGTGTTTTATGCTGCAGTAACAAGGTTTTACTAAGAAAGGTACAGAATAGCTTTGTAAATATGACCAAACTATTGCGTTTCCTTGGTTAGGTACTTAGTTCTCTTACTGATCTCCTCATTAGACCGGGTAGGGTTGAAAAGAAATGTATTTCCCCTGATAGTCTCTTGAACTTTTTCAAGTGGAAACACTAAAAATGTCCTTAAAATGAGAAACTCTGATGTGAAGGTCTTGGCTTGTGGAAAGATGCCATAAGCCCAGCCTATGGCATATTTTGAGTTGAACACCCCTAAAACCATTCTGTCCTATAAAATTTCTTGGTGCGGATAATAATGGTGTTTTAAATGCAGGGACCGTGCAGTTCTTTTTCCATTAGGTTCAAGTCACTTTGCGCTCTCAGATCCTCTGACTGCCTCAAAGTTCTGAACCAGCTTGAAATCCAAGATGGACTGTATTTCAGAGGATTTTGATTGGAAAAAAACATATGCATAGACACACACCCATCCAAAGTGCCCAGTTTATCTGGGTCCAATGGAAAGATGGAGATTATTACCAAATACTAAGTAATGCTTCAGTATATTATTGTTTTTACTGCATTGCTCTAGTTCTTTCTAAAGATGAAGCCTTAAAGGAACAGATGTGCACATTTTAATAACAGGCTAAAGTCTTTGAACTTCACATTTGTTTAAATTTTATGCACAGGAAGTGATTGGACATATAGCAACCTCATAGATCTTTTGAACATCAAATAAAAATAAAATTTCATTGCTTGCACTTCTATCCCTTGGGAACTGGGAACTCTACTGTGACACAAAAAGTTTGATCAGCACTGTTGTCATAGATCTTTTGAAAATCAAATAAAAATAAAATTTCATTGCTTGCAGTTCTATCCCTTGGGGACTGGGAACCCTACTATGACACAGAAAGTTTGATCAGTACTGTTGTCAGGCGGTCCCAGCCTTTACTGGAGAATGGTCTTTATGTCAAGTCGTCAGAGGGCTTGTGTCTTAAGTTTAGGATATAATCTTACTTGAAAACTTCATGCAGATGACAGCTATGCCAGCTTGCAAATGTGGTTTACTATGTTGCTATTGGCCTCGTGGAAGGGGGCAGGGCATGGGAAGGAAAGGGGCCCAAAGACAAATTAATGAGACTGTTAAGGCAGGTTCACCTGTCGGCCACAGAGTGAGGCCAGACAAACTGAAACGTCAGAATTTGGAACAGAGAAAGGTTTATTGCAGGACCATGCAAGGAGACAGGTGGCTTCTGCCCTAAAAAGCCTCGAGCTCCCTGAAGAGTTTTGGCAAAGCGTTTTTAAAAGCCAAGTAAGGGAGGTAAGGGTGGGGTCACAGGGTACCTGATCAAATGGTGCACAATTCTCTGGCTGATGATGAGGGAACAGGGCGGGGTCACAGGGGTTACCTTTATCTATCTTTAGGCTCCGGGGAGCATAGGGCTATGTGCTCTCCCGTCCTCAAGTAGTTAACATCTTCCATTTGGTGGTGGGGTTTCTTGTCTGCAAAACAACTCAGGAAATGTGCATCAAATACTACTACTTAGGTACTTCAGAGAGGAGCTAAAGCAGAGGATATGGGGAAAGGCCTGTCCCAGGAAGGTCCCAGGGGTTCCTTCTCTTACAAGACTGTGCGTGTGTTAGTCGCTCAGTCATGTCTGACTCTTCGTGACCCCATAGACTGTAGCCTGCCAGGCTCCTCTGTCTATGGAATTCTCCAGGCAAGAATACTGAAGTGGGTTGCCATTTTCTTCTCTAGAGAATCTTCCCAACCCAAGGATCGAACCTGGTCTCCTGCGTTGCAGGCAGATTCTTTACCATCTGAACTACTAGACTTACTAGACTAGCGAGAGGCAAAGAGCTGGGCAGGCTTTCAATACAAAATCAGGAAGGTGGCCAGATGTAGGCTGCTTGTCATGACCCTGACCTGCATCCCCCAGAGTTGTGTTTTCTTGCAACTACCAATGAGAAGCAGACACTCAGAGGCCTGGAATCCCAGGAGAGGAGCTGCTGGGGTGATGGGGCACCGTCTCCAGGCTGTGCCGGTCATGTGCTCCACCTGCATCCAGAGCAGTACAGCCAGCCTGCTGGGCGAAGGCATTGTGAGGTCACCTTCTGCAGAATGTTTCCACCTTGATAGCTTTCTTCTTAGGTCAGAACTGAAGTATCTGGGTGGCCAAGCATCACCTCTTATTTAGGAATATCCTCCCACATCCTATCCTTCTGGACTGGAAGGAGCTTCAGTTTACAGTGACACTTTGTCTGGGCTCTCGGGGAGGAAGACATATTCCAGGAGGGAGCATTTTGGGGCAGGGGGCTGTGTTTGAGAGAGAGAAACTAGCCTTCATTGCTTACATTTAAACAGTGTCAAAATTAAAGGGCTAGGAAATGGGGAGACCATGAAATTTCATTTTTCCTGAATTAGAAACTTAAATGCTAAATATGATTTTATAAAAAATACTTAAATGCATAGAAAGTTAGAATGCTAAGTATTCAGATCTGCTTAATTTAGTTCAGTTCTGAAAGCCAAGGGAAAATGAAAAACAAAACAAAAACTCTGAAAATACCCTATTGCAGAAGCTTACTTGTTGTTCAGTTGCTAAGTCATGTCTGACTCTTTGAGACCCCCATGGACTGTGGCATCCCTAAACTTCCCAGTCCTTTAGTATCTCCCAGAGTTTGCTCAAACTCATGTCCATTGAGTCAGCGATGCCATTCAATCATCTCATCCTCTGTTGCCCCCTTCTCCTCCTGCCTTCAATCTTTCCCAGCATCAGGGTCTTTTCCAGTGAGTTGGCTCTTTACATCAGGTGGCCAAAGTATTGGAGCTTCAAATTCAACATCAGTCTTTCCAATGAATATTCAGGGTTGACTTACTTTAGGATTGACTAGTTTGATATCCTTGCTGTCCAAGGGACCCTCAAGAGTCTTCTCCAATACCATGGTTCAAAAGCATCAATTCTTTGGCACTCAGCCTTCTTCATGGTCCAGCTCTCACACCTGTACGTGATTACTGGAAAAACCATACCTTTGACTATATGGACTTTTGACTTTTACATTTTTACACTTCTGCACTTTACCCTTGACTTTTACATTTTTAAAATTTATCTATCCATTTGTCCATTCACCAGTTTATTTAACCAGTCATTATCCATCCATCTATGTGTTCATCCATATATCCCTCCATTTATCCATCCTTTCATCCGTGTCTCCATCCATCCATCTATTCTTTCATCTGTGTAGCCACCTATCCATCCTTAAGTCTAAAAAATTTGATAAACCAAAAAAAATTTCAAAGAGCACAGAGCCATGCAGAAACTATTTGCCAGTGTTCTGAGGACACAGGATTAGGAAGGTGTAAAGTCATTGCTCGGAGAAGGCAATGGCAACCCGCTCCAGTACTCTTGCCTGGAAAATCCCATGGACAGAGGAGCCTGGTAGGCTGCAGTCCATGGGGTGGCTAAGAGTTGGACACGACTGAGCGACTTCACTTTCACTTTTTACTTTCATGCATTGGAGAAGGAAATGGCAACCCACTCCAGTGTCCTTGCCTGGAGAATCCCGGGGACGGGGGAGCCTGGTGGGCTGCCGTCTATGGGGTCGCACAGAGCTGGACATGACTGAAGCGACTTAGCAGCAGCAGCAGCAGCAGCAGAGTCGTTGCTGGCCATTTCTCTAGCTTGTAAAGTGCACAAATCATCCACGATTTTAAGTCGTGAGCTCAGACCCCTCCCGTTCCGTGTTCAGTTCCTTCTTCCTTTCCTCTTCTGCTTTTCTTGGTCCCCTCTGCTTCCTTATTTTATCACAGTAGCTGCTTTTGGAGCACCAGTTGTATTATTACACACTTTATGCTGGCCGTAGGATTCCAGCAGTGAGAAGAACCCACACCAATAAGGTTACTATCCTCCCAGAACTGGCAGTGTATAGAGGAGACAGAGAGAAGTGTTTAACTGTATAAAATTGTAAGACTTCTCTGGTGGTCTAGTGGTTAACACTCCGCACTCCCAGTCCTGGGGGCATGGGTTTGATCCTTGGTCTGGGACCTAAGATCCTGCGTGCTGCTTGGCACAGTCAAAAAAAAAAAGTAATTATCCATTATGTAAAAATGGTATATAAAGAAATGCCTGCTTTCAACTGCAATGTGCTAGAGGCACAGAGCAATCACCTCTGAGTACAGGTATGTTGGCCTTGAACTTCGCGCATCTGAGGAGTGGCTTAGTGTTAACAGAGAGCGGGTGTATGAGAGGGAGGTGCAGACCCGTACGTGGACTCCAGAGAGCAGTGTGGCTGGGCTGGAGCTTGTGGTACTGCATGAAGGGACAGGATGGCAAGGGGCCACCCTGACCAGGGGACAGGCGGCAGTCAGGTGGGGTGTGGAGGTATCCATGGCATCCAACGCTAGTCTCCTGCATTGGCAGGTGAATTCTTTACTTCTGAATCACCCAGGTGACTCTAGTGGTAAAGAATCCACGTGCCAATGCAAGAGGCATAAGAGGTGTGGGTTCTATCCCTGGGTTGGGAAGATCCCTAGAGGAAGGCATGGCAACCCTCTCCAGTATTCTTGCCTGGAGAATCCCAGGCTATATGAGGCTAGTGGGCTACAGTCCATGGGGTTTTGAAGAGTCAGAAACGACTGAAGTGACTTAGCGCGCACTCATGAGTCACCAGGGAAAGCCCAGATGTCAGGCACAGATGAACTTTAATAAGAGGGCCTGTAAATTTCTTATAGCTTCCTTAACATCTTACCACAAACAAGGTGACTTAAAACAACAGAACTTCATTCTAGCATGGTTCTAGAGCCAGTAGTCCAAAATCATTGTCCTTGGGCCAAAATCAAGGTGTTGGCTAGAGGCTTTAGGGGAGAATCTCTTGGCTCCTGGTGACTGCCTGTCGTCCTTACTTTATGGCAGCATCACTGCAGTTTTCAAGGTTGCTGTCTTCCCATCTCTCTCTGTTCCATCCTCAAACCTTCTCTTTTGTGTCAAACCTCCTATGCTTCCCTCTTACATAAAGATACAAGTGATTGGATTTAGGGACCCCTGGGAATAATCTGGATTGTTTCCCGTGATACTGTAATCACATCTATGAAGACCCCTTCCCTTCCCCCTTCCCCCTAAATAAGGGAACATGCACAGGTTCAAGGAATTTGCACATAGATATCTTTTGGAGGGCACTTTTTACAGGGGTAACATTTTATTTATTTATTTATTTTTTCAATTATTTTTATTAGTTGGAGGCTAATTACTTTACAGTATTGTAGTGGGTTTTGCCATACATTGACATGAATCAGCCATGGATTTACATGTGTTCCCCATCCTGATCCCCCCTCCCACCTTCCTCCCCATCCCATCCCTCTGGGTCGTCCCAGTGCACCAGCCCCGAGCACTCGTCTCATGCATCCAACCTGGGCTGGTGATCTGTTTCAGGGGTAACATTTTAAAATTATTTTCTGTCTCCTCTCTAAAGTTTTCAGTACCTCTAGAAGCAACATCTGTGTATTTTTCTATCTGCTTTCTCTCCAGTACTTACTATAGTACTTTGGACCCTGCAGGGGCACAATAAGTTTTTAAGTATCCTTAGGACTGTAAATTACTGTTAAAAGAAACTTTGTGCGACAGTAAAATGGTTTGATGCTGGTTTCATTTTTTTCTCCAGTAATTCAAAGTGCCGCAGGACATACTTTGGTCTATAATAATAACAGCAAATTTTAAAGTAATTATTGCATGCCAGACACTGAGCTGAGTGATTGATGAAAATGGTTTTTGTGAATTTGCAAATAAACCCAGTGGGATGGATTTTATTCACCCCATTTTGTAGATGCAGAAATGGAGACTCGGAGAAGTAGCATCCAAGATCTTACAACTAAAGCAGCACAGTCTGAATTCTGACGCCGAAGTGCCTCACTGTTAGCTGTTTTACATCCTGCTCATGTTTATGTATGTTACTAAAAACGAATCCCTTTGTCAGGCAAAAATTACGTCTGGTGCTGGACTTGATAAACTTTGCGTACAGAGTGGTTTCCCTGGAATTTCAGCTCCGAGCCTTGGATGTGGTTGGCGCTCATTATTTGTTGCAGGAAATGAATAAGTGAATATCCTGTTTTTTTTTTTAATTTTCTCAGTCTTCATTTTTCCAACTGCAATTGGCAAAGATAGCAGAAAGGGATTAAAACATAGATTTTTAAATATAATTTTATATATTTATTTGGCTGTGGTAGGTCTTGTTGCTGCTGCGGGCTCCTCTCTCGTTGCGGTGCGTGGGCCTCTCTGCGGTGGCCTGTCTTGCCGTGGAGCGTGGGCTCTGGGCACATGGGCTTCAGTCGCTGTGGCATGTGATCTCTAGAGCACAGGCTCAATAATTGCAGCTCATGGGCTTAGTTGCTCCGTGGCTTGTGAGATCTTCCCAGATCAGTGGTTGAACCCGTGTCTCCTGCACTGGCAAACTCAGATTCCCCTTTGCTGAGCTACCGGGAAGCCCCTAAAACATCGATTTTAATCCCAAGGCTGTCACAGGGGTGGAGGAGGTGATCTGATGATGAGACTTGGTGTGGTTGTCTCCGAGGCCAGGATAATGAAGCATCTTCGGTTGTGCTGCCTGAATCCCAGGATCCCATCATTCATTCATCACCTCAGCTAACACGCATGGGTCCTGGTGGAGGGGAGACTGACGTGACCTCTGTTCTAACAAGACTAAAACTCTGGGTGACTCAGGTGGCCCTTTAGTACTATTGTAAAAAAAGAGGAAGAAGCGTGCAGCATGAAGGCAGACAAATATTTTTCCTGTTTCCAAAAGGAGAATGTTAGATTCTGTGAACATATGGATCGGCGAGTTTAACTTATGATGCCAGACCACAAGCTTGAATGAGTTATGGGGAGAATATTGTGCAGGTTCTGGCAGAAGTGAGTGGTGATCACGGGAAACCAGGATGGATTTGTCATGACATGAGACCAGAGACTCAAGATATTTTGATAGCACTTTTATCATTCATTTAAAAATCTGCTTAAAAAAAAATCTATAGGGAGAATTAAGAGGAGCAGCCAACAGGTTGAAGCCAGGGTTGTATTCATTTCAATGTCAGTTTTAAGGGTCCCTTTTATTTATTTAAAAAAAAATTTTGGGGGGTCATTTTAATTGTACTGTTTTTCAAGATTTGGCAACTTTTAAAATCTTATTTATTTAAAAAATGTATATGTCAGGGTACTGATATGTTCTTAAAATTTTTATTATTTTTTATTGAAGGATAGTTGATTTACAATGTTGTGCCAATCTCTGCTGTATAGCAAAGTGATTCAGTTATATCTGTATAGACATCTCTTTTTTATATTCTTTTCCATTGTGGTTTATCACAGCATATTGAATATAGTTCACTGGGCTATACAAGATAACTTTATTGTTTAATATTTTGCATTTGCTGTTCTCAAACTCCCAGCCTTTAACTCCCCCTCCTCCCTTTGGGAACCACAAGTCTGTTCTCTATGTCCGTGAGTCTGTTTCTGTTTAATAGGTTCATTTGTGTCATTTCTTAGATTCCACATGTCAGTAACATCATATGATATTTGTCTCTCTCTTTCTGACTTACTTCCTTTATCTCTAGGTGCGTCCATGTTGCTGCAAATGGCATTATTTCATTCTTTTTTATGGCAGAGTAATATTCCCTTGTATATATGAACCACATCTTCATCCATTCATCTGTTGATGGACATTTAGGTTTCCATGTCTTGGCTATTATGAATAGTGTTGTTATGAACACAGGGGTGCATGTATCGTTTTGAGTTATAATTTATCTGGATATGTGCCCAGGAGTGGGACTGCTGGATCATATGGTAATTCTATTTTTAGTTTTCTGAGGAACCTGCACACTGTTTTCCATAGTGGCTGCACCAACTTTCATTCACACCAACAGTGTAGGAGGGTTTCAAGGGTCCCTTTTATACAAATGTATCACCCAATATCTCTGTCCTGTTAACTCTCAGAAATTAAGAGTCTATAGGGAAGGAAGGCCCTTGAACTTAAACAAATCTGTGAAATATAGTCAAAAAGAGATTAAGCATATTTTGTCAGGACAGGACAGCAGTAACCAAGGTGAAAAATACATTTGAAAGAGTTGAAAGGGAATAAAACTTTTTTCCCTCTCTTTTTTTTTAACCAAAGCCTAGAAATGAGACTGAGATATACATTTGAAAAGACAGGAAAGGAATACACAAAGAATTTTTAGCCATTAGCGACATTGTTGTTTTCCATGTGAGAAACATAAATTCTTATGTTTTAGGGAGAGTTGCTGAGCAGACTTACTAAGTAAAGAAGGTGGAGGATAGATTTCATTTTTGTTGTTTTTGCTTCTGTGTTGGGTCAGGAAAGCAATGTTGGTAGGTTGGGGGGGATGCTTCAATTATAACACAGCTTGCTGAGGTTCTCAGATTCTGGACACAGGGACTTCCCTGGTGGTCCAGTGGCCAAGACACCACGCTCCTAATGCAGGGGGCCTGGGTTCGATCCCTGGTTGGGGACGTAAGATCCCACATACCGTGGAATGACTAAGCCCATGAGCTCCAACTAGAGAGTCCTTGCGCTGCAGCAGTCCCAGGTGCCACAATGAAGACCTGATTCAGTCAAATAAATAAAATAAATATTAAAAAAAAATCTGTCTCCTTTCCAAGTTGCTTTTCTAAGAAATCCTTCTTAGGCCTTAGTACCAGGAAAAAAAAAGAAAAGAAAAAGCTATGTTTATCCTGAGAAATACTTTACACTTCATCCTAAGAACACCATGAATTTTCTAAGTGAATTTCCAATTGTCTGTCTTTGCTTGAACTCCTAGGAGTCTCGGAGCCAACTTCGCTATTTATAAGTCTAGGAACTTAAGAGACATATCTTGTGACTCAGCTCCAGCCTTGGCTTTATTTTATTTTCCTTATTCTGTCTCTCTTGTCTGCCTCCTTGCCTACTTTTTCTATCCCAGTGCATTTATTTTTTGTATGCTGCTTCAAAGTAATCCTGACACAAGAGAGAGGTAAAAATAAATAATCTCACTCCCTGAAGATGACTGCTGCAACAGTTTGATGTCTTTCGTTTTAGTTGTTTCTCTATGAATTTTTGAAACAGTTGTGTTCACATGGTCTCTGGGACACATAATTGGTTTTTTTTTTAACTTTTTATGAGTTCATATGTTTATGTAAGCATATTTCTCATGTTTTAAAAATGTATCACAAATATATTCTTAATGTCTGTGCCATAGCTTAAAATTTTCAACTCTTGCTACACAATTATATAATTTATGGGTTTTTTTTGGCCATTGTGAGGAAATCATTATCTTTGAGCATAATTTTTGCTTTGAGTTACTTTCTTAGAATCACAGTAGTTAATGATGGGGCCAAAGAATATAGATAGAGATTTACTGCCAAATTCTTTTCGTACAGGTGTTAGCGACACCTGAACATGACCATCATGTTGAACCCTGTTGCCCTTAGTGGTGGCACTGTGGGTGTCTTCTGTTCCCCCACAATCTTTGCAGAGTGCCTTGGTGGCCCTGAAAAGTATTCAGAACATAGATAGAACTTATGGATGCCAGGGGGAAAGACGAGAGAAGGGATCGTTAGGGAGTTCGGGATGGACATGTACACACTACTCTAAATGGAAAACCAACAGAGACCTACTGTAGGTAGGAACTGTGTAGCAGGAATCTCTGCTCACTGCGATGTGGCTGCCTGGATGTGAGGGGAGTTTGGGGGAGAATGGATACATGGATATGTATGGCTGAGTCCTTTCGATGTCCACCTGAAACTATCACAACATTATTAATCAGCTATACCCCAATATAATATAAAAAGATTTTTTGTTGTTGTTGTTTAAAAAAAGACACAACATGGAGGGAGTCACATCAAGAATGTGGCTTCTATGGGCCTGAAGATGTTTTCCTTGAAGTGTGGTCGAGCCGCCTGAGATGCTCTGTGTCTAAGGGTCACAGTCTGTGGCCAGTGGAGAAGATGCAGAGTTGTTTACAGGGAGTTCTTCCTGGGATGCTTTGCTCGGAGGACCTCAGTCAACAGGTATCATGGAGGCAAACAGACTGTGGCTTCAAGGTGATGAGGGAAAATGAAAATGCATTTAGAAATGGAGTAAGAAGGATTTGATTTAGTTACCAGGGAAGATGAAGCCCCTCTAGGATGAGCTGTTTGTGAATCACCGTTATAGAACAGAATCGAAACAGCAGGTGAACATTTAAGCCCAGAATTCCTTGATTCTGGGATGTTGATAGAGTTTGAAAGGCCCCCGCTGCCTAAATACAGCAAAAAATATTCAAGTTCAGCCCCGAGATTGACCTAGTTCTCATATTTTGTCTCCAACTGGGATTGTCACTCATACTGAGCACCAAGGGCTTTGATTTATTTATCCAACAATTATTTTTTGAGGCCAAATTATAAACACAGTGAGACAGACTCTGAATACATAGCAATGAATATGAAATCAACTCTGCACTTGAAGTGAGGGAGACTGAGATGTGAACCCCTACCTGTCTCTAGTAAGCAGCTGAATGCAGATAAGGAAAAGTCATTGATAAGGTGGAGAAAGGAAGGAAAGCAGCCTTGATTTCCCCTTAAAGACCTTTAGAGTTTTTTTTTTTGGCTGTGGCATTTGGCATGTGGGATCTTACTTCCCTGACCAGGGATTAAACCCAGGCCTCCTGGAGGGGCAACGCAGAGTCTTAACCACTGGACCACAGGGGAAGTTCCTAGAGATCTCTTCTATGGGCTCTGCTGGTTCTGGTGTTGGCTGAGGTTCTCAGTTGCTGACAACAGACTGCTCCGGCAGAGATGGGTTTCCTGGATTGTGTGTGTGGAGGGGGTGTAGATATGCCGTGTGCACCAGGGACCCAGCAGCAGCAGCTGGCAGAGACCCCCACAACTACAGAATCAGTTTCTGCTCAGATCCCACCATTACTGTTGCCTTTCAGCTCCTGTGGGATCTCAGGGTGGCCCTGACAGAACCAAACATTCTTCTACTTTCTGACTGTAAGCAGGACTGATCTCATGTGTAGCTACTGCCTCACCTGCTCATTTTCTCCCTCCTGGGTTTCAAGTGGATGCATCTGTTCAATGGTGCCCAAGCCAGATCTGGAACCCAAGCACCCAGAGATTCCTGCCAACCTTGCTATCAAAACTCCAGTCCCTTCGGTTCGGAAAGGCACACCAGAAGGGATCTGCAGTGGGTGTGAAATGTGCCCGTCTTCAGTGTCTGCAGAAATTCTCATCTTGTTAAAACTGATTTTCATGACATTGCAAAAAGTCATGTTAGAGTATCTCAGTTGTGTTCCTTTTCTCTTCCCAAGAGGCCTGTGGAAGGAAACACAGACCTTAATGTGTGTTTCTCACGTTCATGGTCATGGTGTTGGTGAACAGGTGCTCAGTGAATGGGCTGATTCGATTTTGATTTTTCTAAACAGCCTTCTAGGATTTGAAAGTATTCCTTGGGTTTCTTTGAACTGGAGGCTCTCAAGAGGAGATACTGTTTTATCCTCCCAAAGGCCTCTAGATTACTGTCTTCAGTCAACCTTTAACAGATGCTGTGAAGGGAGAAATCAAAGTGGGTCTTCAGCCATGAGGATCCTTTTTTTGGAAATAGGGAGCAAAGTGTAAGAGAATTCCCCAAGAAGCCATGGGTTGGATGGGAGAATTCCGCTTGAGTTTGATTTATTTAAGGAAATACTTTCTAGCGATGAATAACTAGACATATTTTGGTTGCAGGTACAAAACAAAAATCTAAAATTGCCTAAGGAATACATTAGTGAGGATGGGCTAGAATGATGGGTAGGCTATGATGTAATATATATGTTGCACATATCTCAATATATTACATACATACATAATACATACATACATTACATGCACTCATATTCATATATGAATGTCCATGTTTCTGTGGCATAATTTGACAAAAGTTTATTTCTTGTTCGCTTAGAGTCCAGTCAACCCTCTTTGACTTTGTGGTTATGCCATTCTGGACATGTGGCAGCGGGGATGAGAGAGCTAGGGGATTTTGTGGGATGCATTTAAGGTCCAGATGTGGAAGTGGCTTCATTGCACCCACATCCCATTGATCAGCATTAGAAACAGAGCCTCCATCTAACTGCAGAGAGGCCTAGGACATGTAGAGAAGATTGTATATAGTTGTTCAACATTAACAGTCTCTGCCTAAGGAAAAGAGAAATGAACTGATTTGCACAACTGAAATCCCAAGCATCAGGCAAGGCTTGATCCAGGTACTCACCTGATGCCTGGAATCTCTTTGCTCTTCTTTAACTATATTCATTCTAGTCTAAGACACACTGCCCTTATTTAAGCAAGATGCTCCACCAGCTCAGAATTATACTCTTTAACCCTAAATTTAGTCATTAGAGAGTTTCTCTTAACAGTTCCATCAGAGTTCTGGTCCTGACGCTTAAAGGCCCACATTACTCCATGAGCCTTCCTGAATCAGTCACTGAGCACAGAAGGATGGGATAAGCAGCCTGATTGGCTCAAGTTTAGCCAATAAGCTCCCCCTTTAGAGCCTGGAGGAGGAACCTACTGAGACCACCTGCTATGAAAATGAAGGGCAGGTTATGAAAATAATTCAGAATACTTTTGCCAAAAGTGGGGAGATGGATGCTGGATGGTTGATAAACAGCAGTATTCCACTGTTACGATCATTTTCATTTTCCAACCTAATATGAAAATATTCACATGTTCTCTCCTTTGTTGTTCAGTCATTAAGTCATGTTTGACTCTTTGTAACTCCATGGACTGCAGCCCGCCAGGCTTCCTTCTCCTTCACCATCTCCCTGGAGTTTGCTGAAACTCATGTCCATTGAGTTGGTGATGCTATCCAACCATCTCATCCTCTGCTACCCCCTTCTCCTTCTGCCTTCAATCTTTTCCAGCATCAGGGTCTTTTCTAATGAGTCGGCTCTTCGCATCAGGTGGCCAAAGTATTGGAGCTTCAGCTTCAGCATTAATCCTTCCAGTGAACATTCATGGTTGAGTTCCTTTAGGACTGACTGGTTTGATCTCCTTAGTGTTCAAGGGACTCTCAGGAGTCTTCTCCAGCACCACAGTTCGAAGGCATCCATTCTCACACGGAAGACAACTCCCAGTACAGAACTGTCCCCTCTCTGATAAGTTACTTTATCCTTTGAATGTTTGTTTAAATGTAATGTATGCTTTCGTTTCGAATGATTGTAATTTTTCAGAGCCCTTAATGAGATGTAAAAACTATGCACAATGGAAATTACCATTGTGAATAAATATTTGCATTATGGGCTGTTAAAAGCAAGCATCAAAACACACAATTGCTTGTTTTACAAGCATTCAATATTTTGAAATGTGAGATCAGTGAAATGACTGAGAATTCTATTGAAAGGGAGAGAGAGCAGCTTAAATCATATTATTTACATTTTCAAGGGAGCGGCGCCAAACAAAAGGAGGGGAAACAGTGATTTTGATGTACAGAAATGTGAAAGTGGCTCACCACCAAGTTCTGCCTTAGCCCTTTAAGTTCTGCATGTCTGGTTCCCATAAAGCTAGCGTTCTGCTTGATTTCCTTAATTAGGTAATACACATTAGGGAGTTGGGTTTTTGCCTGTACTTCAGATAAATGTAACCTTAAAACAAAGGGGGAAAACAGTTTCCAGGGCATTCTGGTATTACAGATAACCTAATACTTACATTTTGGAACAGACCAAAGCTTTGCAGTGCACATTTGGGCCAAATGTCACCTTTTTACTATCCTAAAGTTATTTTCCTGGAATTGTTTCGGATGTGGTAAAGAGATGTTTAATAGGGAAAGGACATTATTACTATTCTTTTATGATTGAAATTTAAAAGCAGGCCTCATGAATCTAAAGGATGCAAAACAAATAAAGTGATAGGGTGCCATGAGCTTTTAACTGGCAGGGAAGGAAAAATGCTTTTTTTTTTTTTTAAAATGCTTATTGAAATGTAGTTGATTTGCAATGGTTGTGTTAGTTTCAGGTATACATCAACGTGCTTCAGTTATACATACGTATGTATATATGTATATACATATTCCTTTTTCACATTCTCTTCCATTATAAGTTATTATAAGCTATTGAGTATCTTTTTAACAAGCCTTCAGATTTCCTCCTGTACTTGTATGTCAGAGGTGTGGCTTTTTTTTTTTCTAAACTTGTTTTTTTTGTGTGTTGGAGTATAGCCAATTAACAATGTTGTGATGGTTTCAGGTGGAGAGCAAAGGAACTCAGCCACACATGTACATGTATCCTTTCTCCCCCAAACTCCCCTCCCATCCAGACTGCTCCATAACATTGAGCAGAGTTCCCTGTTGCCATACAGTAGGTCCCTGCTGGTTATCCATTTTAAATATAGCAGTGTGTAAGCGTCCATCCCAGACTCCCTAACTATCCCTTCCCCCCATCCTGGCAACATTAAGTTCCTTCTCTAAATCTGTGAGTCTGTTTCTGTAAATAAGTTCATTTGTATCATTTTTTTTTTAGACTCCACATATGATCGATCTTATACAATATTTCTCCTTTATCTGACTTACTTCACTCATTGTGATAATCTCTAGGTAGAGGTGTGCCTTTTGATTGACAGATAAGTGTGGGGTACATGTGGCCTGCAGATACATTATATGTGGCTTTCGCAGTGAATGTCCTGTCAATATTTTGAGATAGGAGATTTTCATAAGGTGTGGATTTTCTGGTTTCTTTTCAGTGATGAGCAGCCCTGATATTTCTGCATGTCAACAGTGGTTCCAAGCTGGGCATCTGCTCTTCCTGCCAGTTGCTCTGCACTGGGTGCATCTTACTACACATCTCTTCTTTTTGTTTTCCTAGTTACATTATCCCTGGACTTGAACTACTAGAGAACTGGTACCCTGGGTTTGGGTGTCTGTCAAAAGTGGGGAAATGAACTCTGGATGGGAATCCCTCTGTTTCTTGAATCCACAGAGCTTCACTCATTTTTATTATTTTGCTGGGCTCTGGAGATGTGTGAATTGACAGTCCCTGCTGGATCTTATTTACCTTAATTTCCGGGAATTGTTTGATTTTGTGTTCTGTTTTGTTTTCACCTTGTTTATTTATTTGGAGCAGTGCCCTTGACATACATTCTAACGTATGCACGGAGGGGTCATGCAAAGACCTTCCGAGGGGTATGTAAGTGGAGATGTTTTAAAGGAGATACATTTACAAATCCTCAACGTCTGTATGTATTCACTCTTAAACTTGACATCCGTAAATTAATTTGCAGTTATGCTGTTCATCTTCTTTCTCCCTCTGTCTCTCTCTCCTGCCCTGTCACACACACACACACTCACACATGCACACACAGAACTTCTTTGATTTTACAATAAAAAGTTAACCTCTCATCCATCTAATGTCTTACTATGATGCATTTCTCCCAGGTGTTAAAACCTCCTCAGTCCCCCCAGTAAAATTAGTAATTAGTTTAACCAGTGCAGCATAATACTCCCCCCACATAGCTGATTGAGAGGTACATTTACACGAAGAGAATTACTTTTTATTTTTTAAAAAATTATTTATCAAAATGTGTCATGTACTTATGTTGTATCATCATCATGATTGTAACAAACTTGATGAAGTTTGTGAATACTGAGAATTTTACAGTCTTAAGAAGAAATGAAAAAACTTAAGTTCAGTATCCACACCTATATTTTTATTGTAGGAATGTATTAAAGGTGATGGGTATACATTACTTTCAAGATTAAAAGTATATTACATTAGGATATTTACATGTCTTGGCTATTGTAAATAGTGCTGCAGTGAATATTGGGGTGCATATATCTTTTCAGATTATAGTTTTCTCTGAATATATGCCCAGGAGCAGTATTGCAGGATCCTATGGTGGCTCTGTTTTTAGTTTTTAAAGGTACCTCCATACTGTTCTCCATAGTGGCTGTGCCGATTTACATTCCTACCAGCACTGCAGGGGGATTCCTTTTTTTCCACACCTTCTCCAGCATTGTTATTTGTAAACTTTTTGATGCTGGCCATTCTGACTGGTGTGAGGTGGTACCTCGTTGTAGTTTTGATTTGCATTTCTCTAATTATTAGTGATGTTTAGCATATTTTCATGTACCTTTTGGCCATCTGTGTGTCTTCTTTGGAGAAATGTTATTTGGATCTTCTACCCACTTTTTTTATTAGGTTGGTTGTAATTTTTAAAAATATTGAGCTGTATAAGCTGTTTGTATATTTTGAACATTAATACCTTGTTGGTAGCATCATTTAAAGAACTTATATATAAAACAGAAATAAAGCCCATGGACATAGAAACTTACGGTTACCAAAGGGGAAATGAGGGGGTGGGGAATAAATGAGGAGTTTCAGATTAACAGATAAACACTACCGTGTATAAAATAGATGATCAAGAGGGACCTACCATATAGCACAGGGAACTATACTCAATATTTTGTAATAACCTATAAGGGAAAAGATTCTGAAAAATATTATATTTATTAATATTACATATATATGAGTCACTTTCCTGTGCAAATGAAACTAACACAGCATTGTAAATCCACTGTAATTGAATTAAAAAAGGTATATTACATTAGGATAAAATTCTGTAAAGGAACCAGAATGGAAATGTGAGTTTAGGGGGAAAAGGAGCAGTGTACCATTTTGATTGTTAATGAAGATTTTTAAAAGATTTTATAAATGGATGATGGTGGGTGTGGAGTCATTCTGTTATTTATATTCCAATAGATGCATTTAAAAGAGTGATGTAACAGTTTCATTTGAAATGTCAAGATTTACAGTACACTGCGAACTTTATCCTTAGCAACTATTCAAACTCTGATGAAAACTATTAGAAATCAGTTTTTAAATATACCAGTGTGAGCTTAGTCGCTCAGTCCTGTCCGACTCTTTGTGGACCCCATGGACTGTAGCACGCCAGGCTCCTCTGTCGATGGGGATTCTCCAGGCAAGAATGCTGGAGTGGGTTGCCATTCGCCTCTCTAAAATGTGCCAGTGACTACATAGTTTTAGAAGTTTTCTCCCAGGAGTGAGAGGAACAATCCTCTTGGAAGACCATTGCCTTTGGAATAGTAGTTCTCAGCCTGGGTTACACATTACAGTTGCCTCTCAACCTTTTCAACATTGTTACCCAAGAAAATCAGAATATCTTTGAGTCACATTCAAGCATTGGGGGTTTTGAGAGATCAAGGCTGAGAACCATGAAACAAAACCATCAAGAGAAAGTCATCTGTCCATGTAGAGATGAGGTACACAGATTCTGAATTCTGGCTGCACCCTGAAATCTCCTGAGAAGATATTTGGAGTGGGTGTCAGGTAATATGAGGTCAATTTGCATGGCATACAATTCACCTCTTTGTACAGTTTTGTAAATTTTGACACATGCATATAGTCTTGTAACCATTGCCACAGTTAAGATAGTGAAGATACAGAACATTTCCATCACCCACCCACCCCAAGTTTTCTCCTTTAGCTTGTCCCTCTCTCCACCTTCATCTCCTAGCAACCACAGATCTGCTTCCTGTCCATGAAATTTTGCTTTTTCCAGAATGTTATATACATGGTACCATCCCTTATGCAACTTTCTGAGTTAGACTTACTTCACTTAGCGCAATGAATTTTGTATTCTTCCAGGTTGTTGGGCATGTTACCAAGTCCAAGCTCCTATTGCTCACCACAGGATGAGATGATAAATTGAGAGGGAGCCAAGGTGTAGTGAGTTTATTCAGAAAGTCAGGAAGTCCAAAAGTTTGTGTTCCAAAGAGCCAGCTTACCCAGGTAGAACTCAGACCACTTCTTTTTTTTTTTTTTTGGAGTGGTGTATTTGAGTTAGCGTTTTAATTAAAAATATTTCATTAATTTTTTTGGCTATGCCAGGTCTTAGTTGTGGCATGCAGGTTCTAGTTCCCTGACCAGGAATTGAACCCGGGCCCCCTGCTTTGGCAGTGTGGAGGCTTAGCTACTGGACCACCAGGGAAGCCCTCAGACTTATTTTTAAATTTTTTTTTTTAATTTAAATTTAAATGTTTAAATTAAAAGTTTTTTCATAAAATCTTGATAAACTATATTTTATTAAAGTATAATTGCTATACAATATTAGATGTTATAGGTATATAGTATTATGGTTCAAAATTTTTGAAGGTTATACTCCATTTATAGTTATTACAAAATGTTGGCCATATTCCCTGTGTAGTACAGTATATCCTTTAGCTTATTTTATACCTAATAGTTCGTACCTTCCACTCCTCCACCTCTGTGTTGTCCGCCCGCCCCGTTCCCTGTCCCCACTGGTAACCAGTGGTTTGTTCTCTTTTTTTGTGAGTTTGCTTCTTTTTTGTTATATCCTCTGGTTTGTTGTATTTTTAAGATTCCACATATAAGTGCTGTCATGTGGTGTTTGCCTTCCTTGTCTGACTTATTTCACTTAGCATAACGCCCTCCAAGTCCATCTGCTGCTGCTGCCACCCCCCATTTCCTCCTCCACCAAGTCCATTTACATTGTTGCAAAGGGCAAACTTTCATTCTTTTTTTGTGGATGAGTATTGTATATATTTGGGGCTTCCCTGGTGACTCAGTGGTCAAGAATCAGCTTCCCAAGGCAGGAGATAGCGGGTTTGATCCCTGGGTCGGGAATATCCCTTGGAGAAGGAACTGGTGACCCACTCCAATATTCTTGCCTGGGAAACCCCATGGACAGAGGAGCCTGGCGGGCTACAGTCCATGGGGTCACAAGAGAATCAGACATAGTGACTAAACAACAGCAGCAATTGTATATATACTGTATCATCTTTATTCATTCAGCTGTTGATGGACACTTAGGTTGCTTTCTTATCTTGGCAATTGTAAATAATGTTGCTTTGAACATTAGTGTATCTTTTAAGTTAGTGCTTTTGGTTTTTTTTCCAGATACATACCCAGGAGTAGAATTGCTGGATCTCTTTTTAGTACTCTAGGTTTTTTGAGACACCTCCATATTCTTTTCCTCCGTAGCCGCATCAATTTAAATTCCCACAGATAGTGTACTAGGGTTCCCATTTCTCCACTTCCTTTAAACATTTGTTTTCTAAAAGGGGAGGAGGTGTGGCTGGTTGTTGAAAACTTCTTGGGGAGGCCAGACCCTGAAGAAATGTGATAATCCTTTGTTCTTGCAACTGCCCATGTAGGTCTGGTCACAATGGCCTTTTAAACCTTCAACACTGGCAATTGTTATTTTCTGTTCTGCAACTTTTCTCTATATGAATATAAAAGGTTATACCGTTAAAGGTCAAGCCTGGGAGGCAAAGTGTTGAGAAAGGGTTATTATGTGTATTTCAGGCACTGATTGACGAGACAGAGGGTGCAGACCCAGCATGACTCAGCCAGAGTAACAGAGAACAAAAGTAAGAATAGATCCAATATGGAGGCAGGCTTGTTCCTCTCTGCTACAGATGTGTCAGGAGTTCATTTCCGGGAAGTAGTATGCCATGGTACAGGTGTACCAGAGTTTATCTGTTCTCCAGGCCACGGATGCCAGAGTGACTAATACTTTTGGCTGTTATGAATAAAGCCACTCTTAAGTGGTTGTGGACAAGTTCTGGTGTCAATTTATGTTTTCATTTCTTTGTGGGTAAGTATCTGGGGGTGAGATTACTGGGTAAATGTGGACCCTGCATGTTTGACATTCTAAGATAGTGCCAGGCTGTTTTGTAATGGATGAACCATTTGGCATTTACACCAGAGCTGTGTGAGGTTCCAGCTGTTCTTCATCCTTGCCAACATGTGATGTTTTCACCTTGCGATTTAATTTTAGCTACTGTAATACATGTGTAATGGTATCTCTTGGTAATTTTAATTTTCATTTCCTTAATCACTAATGATGTTGAGCAGTTTTTAGTGGCTTATTTGCCGTCTGTATATCTTTTTTTCTTTGTAAAGTATCTGATCTAATCGTTTCTGTTTTAAAATGGGCAACTAATTTGGGTTATCTTACTCAGTCTTGAGAACTGTCTGTATATCTTGAATATAAATCTCTTATATATGTGGTTTGAAAATAGTTTTTCTTAGTCTGTAACATCTTTTAACAGATGTTTGGCAGAATAGACTTTTAAGCATTTTTTTATTAAAATTTTTTTTAGTGTTTTTAAGTTTCTGGCTGAATCCCACGGCATTTGGGATCTATAGTTACCCGACCAGGTTTAGAGCCCATATCCCCTGTATTGGAAGTATGGAGTCTTAAACAGTAGACTTCCAGCAAAGTCCCCAGACTTTATTTTGATGAACACTGAGGTACTGTTTTTTTTTTTTTTTTTTTAAATGGAATTGCTTTTATCATCATATCTTAGGTATCTTTGCCAAAAGAAAGGTCACAAAGCTTTCCTCTTGTTTAATTTTCTAATAAATTTAATAGCTTTAGGTTTTACACTGAGGGCTATGATTCTTTTGGTTTAATTTTTGTATATGGTACAATGTATGGGTCGTGTTTTCTCTTTTTACATATGAATGTACCAATTGATCCAGCATATTTTATTGTTAAAGACTGTTATTGCTCTCTTAAATTGGCTTCATATATTTTTGTCAAGATCGTTTAACTATGTATGGTAGGCATATTCTGGAGTCTGCCTTGTTCCTCTGACTTATGTGTCTGTCCTTTCACCAGTACAAGTCTGTCTTGATTACTATTCTTTATAATAAATCTTGAAATAAGATAATGGGGATCATCTAACTTTGTGCTTTTTTTTTAAAAATTGTTTTGACTATTCTAGTTTCTTTGCAATTTGCAATATAAATTTTGCAACTAGTTTCTTGATTTCTGAAAAAAGATCCTGGTGGGATTTTGATTGGAATTGCACTGAATGTGCAGAAAACACACCTTCATAATAATGAGAACATTCATTTTAATAGTGATGAACTCTCTAATGCATGAACATGGTATATCTAACAATTTATTTATGCTTTCTTTGATTTTTTATCATCACTCTTTTATAGTATGCAGCATACAGATACCACACAAAAGTTTTAGATTTATGCCAGAGTGTTCCAGGGTTTGGGGTACTATTCGTGAATAGAATAGTATTCTTTTTAAAACTTGAACTTATGACTTTTATTGCAAACATGCAAAATAAAATTGATTTTCATATGTTGACCTTCTATCCTAAAGCTACTTATTCATTTAATAACTTTTTTTGGGTAGACTTTTGGGGACATTTTATGGACAGTCACGTCATCTGTAAATATAGTTTTTATTGCCCACTTTTCAGTCTATATACCTTCCCCTGCCTTGCCCTTCTCTTTGCACCGGCTAGAGCTGCCAGTATAATGTTTGTTGAAAAAAAAAACTACACAGCATTAGTGTTGTAGGTTAAGTTTTATTTGGGGCAAAATGAGTCCTGCATTGTGGGGGAGGGCACTTCAAATAGCTTTGAGCAACTGCTCTGAGGAGCTAAGGGAAGGAGCTAGCACATGTAAGAGTTTTGCAGCAGAGGGCAAGTAGTCAGTAATGCCAAAAGATTGTTATTAATTAAAGAAAACCAGATATCTCAAGTTAAGGGATTTAGGGCTTTTCTGTGTATGGTAAGATGCAAGGATCTGGGCTCACTGAAATCTTTCCTTCTATGTGTATCTCAGCTATCTGGAGCCAGGATCTTGTGTTTTCACATCCTGAGTTTCCTCAGGGCTCACCAGCTTGCCATCCGTGGTGGCTGCAATCGCTGATGACCGGGACATCCTTTGTTTACAGATATGGCAGGAAATATTCCATTTCTCACGTTGAATAAAAGTGGTGAGAGTTTTCGTCCTTATCTTTTCCCAGTCTTAGGAGAAAGACATTCAGTCTTATGCCACTCTCTATGATGTTGGAGGTTTCTTTTGGGCGTATATATATGTTATGAAATATGTAATTTCACAAAATGTTGAGATGAACTTCTGCTCGCTTCCTAATTTGTAGAGAGATTTTATCATAAATGGATGTTGAACTTTGTCCAGTCCTTTTGTGGCATCACTTGCCACAAGCTGATTTTATTTTTAAGTCTGTTGATACTGTGGATTACATTGATTTTTCAAATATCAAATCACCCTGTATTCCTTGTACCAACCCAGCTTAGTCATGGTATAATTTTTAATGCATTGGTGTATTTCATTGGCTGATACTTTGTTTGGGGCTTCTGTGTCTGAGTTATTTTCTGTACTTTTCTCTTAAGTACTGTTTTGTCTGGTTTTTGTATCAGGGTAATACCAGTTTTATAAAAGGAAGTGTGAAGCATTTCCTCCTGTTCTGTTTTCTGGAGGAGAGTGTATAAATTCAGCGCTACTATTTCTTTAAATGTTTGGTTTAAATTTTCTGATGAAACTGCTTTTGTTTAGCGATTTATTTTAGAAGCTTTTAAATTGCAGATTCAATATAATAGTGTTAAAACTGTTCAGATTATTTTATTGAGTGAGTTTTGGTAGTTGTGTGTTTTACAAATGGATCTGGTTTATCTAAATTGTTGAATTTGTGAAAGTAATGTTCACAATGTTGCTTTACTAGCCTTTTTCATGCCTTGAGATTTGTAGTGATGCCATTTATTTCATTCCTGCAATTAGTTGCATGTTCTTTTCTCTTTTTTCTTGGTCAGTCTGGCTAGAGGTTTAAGACTTTTATCTGTCTTTTCAAAGAAACAGATTTCAATTTTCTTTTTTTTTTTTTTTGTTTTCTATAGTGTGTTTATTGATTTTTGTTATTTTATTTATTTTGTGATTTTATTATTTCCTTTGGTGACTTCAGCTTTAATTTTCTCCTCCTTATGTAGTCTCTTCTCCTGGAAGCTTGGATCAGTTTCTCAGATACTTTTTTTTTCTAACATAAGCATCTAATGCTACCCGTTTTCTTCTGGGCACTGTTTTAGCTCTGTCTTCCCTCTTGGCTCAGCTGGTAAAGAATCTGCCTGCAATGCAGGAGACCTGGGTTCGGTCCCTGGCTTGGGAAGATCCCCTGGAGAAGGGAAAGGCTACCCACTCCAGTGTTCTGGCCTGGAGAATTCCATGGACTGTATAGTCCATGGGGTTGCAAAGAGTTGGACACAACTGAGCGACTTTCACTTTCTTTCTCAAACTTTTATGTTATACTTTTGTTTTCATACAATTTATATTTTTAAATTAATTTTTCTGGTTACCTCCTTTTTGCCTCATATATTGTTTAGGTTTTTGTTTACTTTTAAAATATTTGAGAATTTTCTGAATACCTTTCTGTTATTGACTTGTTGTTCACTCACTAAGTTGTGTCCGACTCTTTGTGACCCCATGGCCTCCAGCCTGCCAAGCTACCCTATTCTTTGCTCTTTCCTGGAGTTTTCTCAAATTCATGTCCATTGAGTTGGTGATGCCATCCAGCCATCTCATTCTCTGTTTCCGCTTTCTCCTCCTGCCTTCAAGCTTTCCCAGTATCAGGGTCTTTTTCAGTGAGTCGGCTCTTCGCATCAGGTGGCCGAAGTATTGGAGTTTCAGCTTCAGCATCAGTCCTTGCAATGACTATTCAGGACTGATTTCCTTTACGGTGGACTGCTTTGATCTCCTTGTTGTCCAAGGGACTTTCAAGAGTCTTCTCCAGCACTACAGTTCAAAAGCATCAATTCTTTGGGGTTCACCCTTCTGTATGGTCCAACTCTCACAGTTTTATGTGATTACTGGAAAAACCATAGCTTTAACTATGTAGACCTTTGTCGGCAAAGTGATGTCTCTGCTTTTTAATATGCTGTCTAGGTTTGTCATAGCTTTTCTTACAAAGAGTAAGTGTCTTTTAACTTGATGACTGAAGTCACTGTCCGCAGTGATTTTGGAGCCCAAGAAAATAAAGTCTATCCCTGTTTCCATTTTTCCCCATCTGTTTGCCATTAAGTGATGGATCTGATGCTATGATCTTAGCTTTTTTTTAATTTAATTCTGTTTTACTCAGAGAATATACTTAGTAGTATGTTAATTCATTTATATTTTTGAGTATTTTTTTATGTTCCAGAATATGGTGTATGTGCTACCTACTCCTTGTGTTCCTGAAAAGAATATTATATTTATATTGTTGTCTAATATTTTATATACTTACTGATTTTCTGTTTATGTGTTCCTTCCAGTAGTGAGTGTTGACCCTCTAACTAAATTTGTGATTTTTGTGTTTCTCCTATTAGTATTGTGAGTTTCTATTTCATGTATTTTAGAGTTCTGTTGTTAGGTGCGTACACATTTAGGATTGTTACATATTGTAATTGAATTGGCTCCTTTATGAACATATAATACTTTCCCCCCCTTGTATTAGTGCTTATTTGGAAGTCTGTTTTTTCTCATGTTAATGTAGCTCCTTCTGTATTTTTGGTTAGTGTTTGCATGTTATGCTTTTCCTGTAAAACTTTTTAACCAGTTAATATCTTTATATCTACAATGTGTAACTTATAGATAGCATCTAACTGGGTGTTGCTTGATATTCACTCCAGCAATCTGTTTTTTAATTGGTGTGTTTAGACAATTTTCATGTTGTGTAATTTCTTATTTAATGGTTAAAATCTACCATCTTCCTAGTTCTGTGGTATACACTCTGATCCTTGTGCCCTCCCTTGACTGTTTTTTAGTTAATGAAACATTATTTATAATTCTGTTTTATCTCTACTATTGGGCTATTACTTGTGCCTTTAAAAAAATTCATTACAGTGACTGCTCTAGAGTTTTGAATACAGACTCTTAATTTATCACAAAACTAATTTCCAAATACTATTATACCACATAGAGTGTAAGAAGCTCTAAACAGTATATTTACACGTTTTCTTTCTCACTTTTAGTTATATTAATGTCATTTTAAATTTTTATACATGCTATAAACCCACAGTATATTGTTATTTTTTTTTTAATATATTTTCTTTAATAGAAAAAAATGAAATGGGGAAGGAAATGAACATATATTTAGTTTCTATCTTGGGTCATGATATCAAGCATTTTATGCTTTTTCTTGTTATTATTTTTGTTTCATACACTCAGTCATCTTTTAGAGCAATTGTAAATAAGAAAAAAATGGATTTTGTATCTACCTATATTTTCACAGTTTCTGGAAGTCTTCATTTCTTTGTGTAGATCCAAGTTTCTGCCTGGTAACATATTCTTTCTTTCTGAAGAACATCCTGTAACATATCTTTTTGTCAGAGATCTGATGGTAAGGCATTCCTGGCTTTTACTTTTCTGAAAATATCTTTATTTTTATTTCTGAAAATATTTACTTAATGATGTCACTTCACTGTCTCCTGGCTTATATATAGGTTCTGACAAGAAGTCTACTGAAATCCTTATCTTTGTTCTTCTGTATGTAATGTGTCTTTTTTTTCTTGGGTTGCCCTTCATTCTTTCTCTTTATGTTTCTGTTTCAGCAGTTTGGATATGATGTGTCAAGATGTTTTCTGTCTGTCTCAGCTTGTGTTGATTTCCTTATTTGGCTGTGCCACTGTCTCAATTTATGTTGATTTCCTTATTTGGCTGTGCCAGGCCTCAGTTGTGGTACGTGGAATCTTCCATCTTCATTATAACGTGCAAGATCTTTAGTTGACATGTGAACTCTTAGCAATGCAGGTGGGATCTAGACCAGGGGTCAACCCTGGGCCTCCTGTGTTGGGAATGTGCAGTCTTAGCCACCGGACCACAGGGAAATCCCAAGATGTGCTCGTTCGAGTTTATCTATCCTGCTTGGGATTCTCTGAGCTTCTTGGTCTGTGGTTTAATAACTTGCATTATTTTGGGAAGTTAGCACATGCTCTGTTTTCAGTTATTCCTTCTTTTCTCTCTCTCGTCTCGTACAGTTCCAGTTACACCTGTGGCAGACTTTTTCATATTGTCCCCGAGCTCCTGGATGGTCTGTTTTCTCACTCTTCTTTTTGTCACTTCGTGTTTCAGGAAATACTTTTGACCTGTTTTTCTATCACTAACTCTTCTCTTAGCCATTTTTAGTTTATGAATAAACCCATTGAAGATATTCTTCATCTCTGACTGTGTGGGCTTTTCATTATTATGTTATTTTTAATGTTTCCATCTGGACATTTTCTTATTCCTTCTCTTCACCCAGATTGCCCATGTGGGCATGCAGTTGTCCACCTTTTCCACCAGAGTCTCCTTGCATAGCGCCTGGAGTGTTTTCTACCCAATCTTTGGCCCACATGAACCAATGTCTGTTGTCTTCTTGGAGGAACCTCTTCTTTTCCTGGATTTCAGGCTAGTTGGTTTCTCTGCAACTTCAGCTCTTTGATGTGTTCCAGAAACTCTGTAGTTTATCTAGTGTTTTTTTGTTGCTGTTGTTGTTAGGATGGGCTCAGTCCTTTTTCCCATTCTCTGCTTCTTAGACAAAACCTTAAAAAAAAACAAAAAACAGATGCAGAGATTCTGATTTATTTGATTTGTGGTTGGGCCCAGACAAAGATCTAAGTTCTAAAAGCCTCCCAGTAGTTTTGATTCTGAGGCTCAAAACTGTGGGGCTGTGGGGCTGTGATGTGGGAATGAGGTGCAAAGTCTGATGTTTGGCATTTTTTTCATGACGTTTCCCTAGTGCAGTTATTTTATGTATCCCTTTTGGTTTAACCAGGAGGACAGAATATATGTAAAAATATTGTCCACATGTGCAGTTTAGCAGAAGACATCACTTTAGTAGGAAAAAAAAGTCAGTCTCAGCTCTGGACAGCAGTGATAGTTTCCTGTTGGTCTTTCTTTCCGATGGTGAAGGAGATTCTTTCTTCATACAAATGTACTGCATTCTTAGTGGGGAGGAGGTTCGCGCCCATCGTTATGGACAGAAAGTGTGTTTGCACACCCAGCCTCCGTCCCACTTCTCACAGCACCGTTTTGTTTCATTTTGGGGGAAGCTCAGAGAATTCAGAGATTGCCTATGGCAGGGACCCCTGCCATCTCCAGGCAGAAGGGACAAGGGGGGGAGATGTGTCCCCACGGTCCTGTTTCCAGGGCAAGTATTACCTTCATTGGTCCAGCCCTCCTACAGCCAGCTGACATGGGAGCCTGGGAAGGCAAGCTGCAGGGGTCAGCTGTTCATCACCCAAAGACCTCCTAGATAGCTGCCTAGTTAGGCAGAGAAAACTTTATTACCTGCTGCGATATAGTTTAAAGAAAGCACTTCTTGGGAATTTCCAGGTGGCCCAGTGGTTGGAACTTGGTGCCTTCACTGCTGGATCCTGGGTTCAGTTCCCGGTTGGGGAGCTAAGATCCTGCAAGCCACGTGGGGTGGCACCTGTATCCCAAAAGCATCTCTTCAGACTGTCAGTAGTATCCCAGAAAAGGGAGGTCAGGGATGGATATTTAGAATTTTAGGGCCCAGGCCCCAGTAGCTTAAGGTGAGTCTGTCACTTTGGGAATCAGGTAGATAGTAGAGTGAGGGGCTTGTGGGGAATCTGGATCCCCAGTTTATCTTATAAGTGAGCTTTGAGGCCAAGTGAGCCATCTATTGTTCTGAAAAGGGGCCTTTTTGCCCAGGTGAGCAATAGATGGTTTCCCTAAATCAGTTTCCAGGAATCTCCTAGCCAAACAGTGAGGTTACGTATTATTTCGTAGTCTTATCTTCCTGAATGGGAATTTCCTGAAATGGATAGTAAAGCCATTTTGATATAGATGATCTCTTATTCGTCTTGTTGGTTAAGCTTTGGGGATCCAGAGGGTCTCAGTTCTTAGGACAAAAGGGGCAGAAACTGCCACTCCCCATCTGTAAGATAGATTCTAGGCTTCATTCATCTCTCTGGGGTTGAAGCTAAATCAGTGCAGCCTCACGCGTGTATGTTCTAGTGAGTGGTTGATATGAAGACATTAGAGTAACTTCTGGTGTGCTTGGAGGAGAAACAGCTACTTCTGAGCCAAATCACAGATACCCAGGAGTCTGCTTTCCGAAATGGGTTGTCATCAGTGCTAACAGCTCTGCGGGGAGACTGCAGGATGAAGCTTTAGGTTATTGCTCTGTGTGTGTGTGTGTGTGTGTGTGTGTGTCTGTGCATGGGTGTTTGTGTGTGTGTCTGTGTGTCTGTGTGTGGTTAACAGGTAGAATTAGGCTGCTGTTCTTCAGTAGAGGTGCCTGCTGTTTAGCCGCTGTTTATTTGCAGGCTGACCATGGGAGGCAGATGAATGACACTCCCTGACCTTATTTGTCCTGAGCGTTTCGGGATGCTTCTTAGCTGAGCCAGTAGGACATATGCCCCCACCTCTGCTCTCAAGTGCCTTGTAGAATCAGCTATTGATCAGCTGGGTTCCTGGATCTGACACGTGTGGAGGAAATGGCTGGGGCTGAGGAAAGGTCACAGCATTTCTCTGTAATTCGTCTCACTTGTGTGTGCTTGTCCAAATGTGTGTGCACCGTAGCAAACATTCTTCTTCACTCGGTCTCAGCTCTGGACAGTAGTGATGGTTTCCTGTTCTTCCTGTACCAGGGCAGAAGGAGGTTGTTTCTTCATAAAGATATGCCGCTTTCTGGAGTAGGGAGGAGGTTCGTATCTATCGATGTGGACAGACAGTGTGCTTGCACACCCAGTCTCCATTCCACTTTTTACAGCATCATCTGGTTTCCTTTTGGGGGAAATCACCCCATCCCCTGAAGCTGAAACTGAAGCTCCAATACTTTGGCTACCTGATGCGTAGAGCCGATTCATTAGAAAAGACCCTGATGCTGGAAAAGATTGAAGGCAGGAGGAGAAGGGGATGACAGAGGATGAGATGGTTGGATGGCATCACCAACTCAATGGACATGAGTTTGAGCAAGCTCCAGGAGATAGTGAAGGACAGGGAAGCCTGGCATGCTGCAGACCATGGGGGTTCTCAAAGAGTCACATCACTGAACAACTGAACAACAAAACTCCATCCCCAGTATCAGTTCGTGGAGTGAGCCTTGTTCCAGAGGTGGGTACATGGACCCGGAGTGAGGCAGTCACCCCATTTCATCCATCCGAGCACAGTGATTGAGCAGGGGCTTTGTACCTGATTCAATTCCAGTCAAGGAGAGACAGGTTCATTTTATAGCTTTTGGTGGAAACATCAGAAAAGGTAAGGTCACATTTGAACCTGTGCATCTCGGATTGGAACTTGAACCTGTGTGCTTGGGACTCAAACCCAGCCAAAACCCATGTTCTTTTTTTTTTTTTTTAATAGTTGGTTATTTAAAAAAAATATTTATTTATTTTTGGCTGTGGTGGGTCTTTATTGCTGTGTGAGCTTTTCTCTAGTTGCAGCGAGTGGGAACTACTTTCTAGTTGCAGCGCGCAAGCTTCTCATTGTGGTAGCTTCTTTTATTGCAGAGCATGGGCTGTAGGGTGTGTGGGCTTCAGTAGCTGCTACCCGTGGTCTCAGCAGTTGGGGCTCCCTGGATCTAGAGCACAGGCTCAATAGCTGTGACTCACGGGCCTAGATGCTCCTAAGCATGTGGGATCTCTCCAGATCGAGGATCGAACCCGTGTCTCTTGCACTGGCAGGTGGATTCTTTACCTCTGAGTCACTAGGAAGCCCCAGCCCATGGTCTTTTAACTGAGATCACACGCCTTCAGGACATAGTGAAGCTAAGGTTATCATGTCTCATCAGAGAAAAAATTAAGTGAGAGACAAAGTGATAGGTAAGAAATGGATTTATTTAGAGAGAAACACACTCCACAGACAGAGTGTGGGCCATCTGAGAAGACAGGAACAGCTTTGAACTATGGCATGGTTAGTTTTTATGGGCTGGGTAATTTCATAGACTATTGAGTGGGAGGGTTATTCCAACTATTTTGGGTAGGAGGTGAGAATTTTCAGGAACTGGGCCACTGCCTACTCTTTTTGTTGCTGGTCAGTTGCTCAGTCATGTCCGACTCTTTGTGACCCCATGGACTGCAGTATGCAGTCCTTCCCTGTCCTTCACCATCTCCTGGAGCTTGTTCAAACTCATGTCCATTGAGTCGGTGATGCCATCCAACCACCTCGTCCTCTGTCATACCTTTCCCCTCGTGCCTTCTATCTTTCCTAACATCAGGGTCTTTTCCAGGGAGTCAGCTTTTTGCATCAGGTGGCCAAAGTATTGGAGCTTGAACTTCAGCTTCAGTTCTTCCAATGAATGTTCAGGGTTGGTTTCCTTTAGGATTGCCTGGTTTGATCTCCTTGCAGTCCAAGGGACTCTCAAGAGTCTTCTCCAGCACCGTAGTTCATAAGCGTCAATTCTTTGGCACTCAGCCTTCTTTATGGTCCAAGTCTCACATCCTTACATGACTACTGGAAAAACCATAGCTTTGACTATATGGACCTTTGTTGGCAAAGTGATGTCTCTGCTTTTTAATATGCTGTCTAGGTTTTTCATAGCTTTTCTTCCAAGGAGCAAACATCTTTTAATTTCATGGCTGCAGTCACCATCTGCAGTAATTTTGGAACCCAAGAAAATAAAATCTGTCACTGTTTCCATTGTTTCCCCATCTATTTGCTATGAAGTGATGGGACCCGATGCCATAATCTTTGTTTTCTTAATTTTGAGCTTTAGGCCAGCTTTTTCACTCTCCCCTTTCACCTTCATTAAGAGGCTCCTTACTTCCTCTTTGCCTTCTGCCATAATGATGGTGTCACCTGCATATCTGAGGTTATTGATATTTCTCCCTGCAATCTTGATTCTAGCTTATGCTTCATCCAACCCGGCATTTTGCATGATGTACTCTGCATATAAGTTAAATAAATAGGGTGACAACATACAGCCTTGACGTACTCCTTTCCCAATTTTGAACAAGTCTGTTGTTCTGTGCTCGGTTCTCTTACTTCTTGACCTGCATACAGATTTCTCAGGAGGCAGGTAAGGTAGTGTGGTATTCCCATCTCTTGAAGAATTTTCCACAGTTTATTGTGATCCACACAGTCAAAGGCTTTAGCATAGTCAGTGAAGCAGAAGTAGATATTTTTCTGAAATTCTCTTGCTTTTTCTCTGATCCATCGGCTATTGGCAACGTGCTCTCTGGTTCCTCTCCCTTTTCTAAATCCAGCCTGCTCTTTAGTCTTTATGATTGGCCTTAGAACTGTCTTGGTGCCTGTGGGTGTGTCCTTTAGCTTACTGATGTGTTACAGTGACAGTACCCTGAGACTCAAGGTCTAGTGGAAGTCAACTCGTCTGCCATCTTGGACTTGTTTGGTTCTCATCAGTTCATGTTGCTTCCTCGGGCTTTGTCATTCTTTTAAATGTTGGGTCCTACCCCATTTCACATTATGTGAGGATCCACTGGCAGTAAGGATGAGGCAAGCTGGGGCTGTTGGGGGCCACTTCACAGAGCCCAAGAGTGAAGCCAACACAAAGACACAGGGAGAAGGCAAGCATGATGGTGTTACTTGAGGCTTGATCCAGCCATGCCTGAATCCCACAGCTTGACTCCAGAACTGTTCAGTTACATAAGTTAATAAAATCTCTCTCTCTTATTTCCTTTAAGCTAATTTAGGTTTGTATCATTTGTTGCTAAAAGAGTCCTGACAGATATGCTCATGGAGGGAGTATAGCCATAGTCATGGAGACAGCTAGGAGAAGTGCCAGTCATCACATCATCCCCAGCCGTTTTTCCTCCTGAATCTCAAAACAGACTTCTAAGTGAGAGTTCTTGCTGAGTTGGAAATAATGATTTGTTGAGGATGCTTAGGGCTTAGTATAAATCACCAAACAGTTGTATTTGGAATAGAATGAACACTTCTGGGCTCTTATCTTGCCCTTTTAGTTCTGAAAATTCATGTACAGCACGGGGGGGACACCACTTAACCAATGCTGAGAGCATAGCTGCAGAAGGACTTGCAAAGCTCTTGGTAAATAATGAACGAGTGCATATAGGAACGTTGATTAATTTGGAAATCTCCAGGCCAGAGGACATAGTGGCAGCTGATACATCAGACATTGCCTATAGACATGTGTTGGATCAATAGATGTTGTTTTCTTAATTAAATTGTCAGCATTTTCAAATCAGGAGAATTCACATGCTGTTGGGTTTCTGGTGACTTTGAAAGTCGTAAGTCCAGGTGGAGTTGGTATTGCCACGGTCCCCTCTCAGTGGAGGTTGAAAGGCTGCTTCCTCCTTTTGATGATGCGTGCACACCTCTGTTTGCCTCATACACCCCACGAAGCTAGTCTCACTCATTTTGTTATCTGTTTCACCCCTGAACTGCACGCTAGGCCTTTGAGTTGTCAGGATGGCAGTATCTCTTTTCTGAGCCGTGCCTGCTCGATGTCCCTCTGTCTTCCCTTTAACATACATATATATATATATGTATGTTAAAAAAATATATATGTTACATATATGTTAAAATCTTTATTGAATTTGTTAGAGTACTGCTTCTGCTTTATTTTCTGGTTTCCCCTGCATTGGAAGGCAAAGTCTTGACCACTGGATGACCAGGGAAATCGCTTAACACTGTCTTAATTTGAACCTACAAGGCCTTTCTAAGTGTGAGTCAGGGCAGCATCATTTCATGAGTTTTTGAGTCTGTTACTACTTTTAGGAAGAAGATGGAAGAGGACCAGAAATGAAAGAAGTGCCCAAATTCTATTATGCATTTACATTTACATCTAATAATTAATGGTTCTCTTGATGCTGAAAACTCAGCTTCAGTGCACTGGTGCCTAATTGAATCTCAGAGAGAGTTATGGGTAAAGTAGAAAAGAAAAGCTTTATTGCTTTGTCAGGCAAATGAGGACACAGCGGGCTCCTGCCTCTCAAAACTGTATCCCATCCTGGGAGGATTTGTTGAGGAGTTTTCCAGCAATGGTCCAAGGATGGGGTTGCTGAAAAGGATCAGGATATGTGTGTGCAGGGCCTACACCCCTTTATTCTGACTTCAGATGGTCTCCTGATAAATTTTTCTGGTTCCCAAGGCTATCAAATTATGACCTTCTCTCTGGGATGAAGAATGCTAATATCTTCCATTTGTTGGGGGACTCAGTTCTATAAAAGAGCTCAAAGATGTTGTTACATGTATCCCTTGAGGTGGAACTGGGTCCCTGCTCCAAGGCTGCACTATTGTTTCTTGACTGTTCCTCCCTTGTCTCATTAGAAGGACTGATGCCGAAGCTCCAATACTTTGGCCCCTGATGCAAAGCGCCAACTCATTGGAAAAGACCCTGATGCTGGGAAAGATTGAAGGCAGGAGGAGAAGGGGGTGACCGAGGATGAGAAGGTTGGATGGCATCACTCACTCAATGGATATCAGTCTGAGCAAACTCTAGGAGGTAGTGAAGGACAGGGAATCCCGGTGTGCTGCAGTCCATGGGGTCGCAGAGAGTCAGACACGACTGAGAGATGAACAGCAACCCTTGTCTCTGCATCCCCTCCTTTCCCTGATTAGTAACTGTTTAAAAGGCTTCCGGGCTTAGGAGCCCCACAGGGCCCTGCTCGGTGCACTCACATATACACGTATAAACATAACTACCCTGGTGGTCCAGTGGCTAAGACTCCATGCTTTCAGTGCGGGGGGCCTAGGTTCGATCCCTGGTCAGGGAACTAGATCCCACATGCTGAGACTAAAGACCCCCACATACCACAGTGAACACTGAAGATCTCATGAGTGGCAGCTAAGACCTGGTGCAGCTATATGAATAAATGAACAAATAATAATAAAAAAAACACATACTGCACATTTCACATCTCATTTGTAAGCAGTATTAAATGTTTATTTTCCTAGTAAGTCCTTTGGGAATGGAAGTTCGGGCCAAATAGCTATCTTGGTGCTTTCTCTGCTGTAAGTTTTTTTCATTCATTCAATATTTGATGAGCGCCTGCAGGTACAGGGCACTCTGGTGAACAGGACAGAAGTGTCTGCCCCCATGGAGCTGATGTTCTAATGAGGAGGCTGACGATAAAAATAGTGGCATGTCGAGTAATTTCAGAAATGCTGTATGCTAGGAAGCAAATAATGCAGAGTGAGTCAAGAGTGAGGAGGGACAGTCTGTGGATGGTGGTCAGGTACATCCCCATAGAGGTGATATTTAAGTAGAGACCTGTTACGTTTGTGTCTCCCCCAGTTTCCTATCTTGAAACCTTACCCTCCAATGGGATGGTCTTAAGAAATGGAGCCTTTGGGAGGTGATTAGGATTAGATGAGGTTGTGAAGTTTGGGCCTCTGTAGATAGGATTAGAGCCTTTACCAGCGACAGAGGGCTGGTATCCTACCTCTGCATTCTATCATGGAGGATACAGTGAGAGAATAGTTCCCTGCAACTTGGAAGGAAGAGTGTCTCCCCCAAAATGGACCATGATGCTGCCGTGATCTTGGGTTGCAGGAAAGAGAGCGGGGGGATGGTGCCAGGGGATGATCACATCCCAGGTCATGGCTAAGTCCCTGGAATGGCCACCAGATTGGGTTCTTGGCTTCATGCAGGAAAGAATTCAAGTGTGAGCCATGGTAATGTGAAAGAAGATTTATTCAAGGAGGTAACACACTCCCTAGATGGAGTGTGGCCCATCTGGGAAGGCAAGAGAGGCCCCAGGGTATAGGGTTGTCAGTTTTTATGGGCTGGGTAATCTCCTAGGCTGATGAGGGGGAGGAATATTCCAACTGTTATGGGGAAGGAGTGGGAATTTCCAGGAATTGGGCCACTGCCCTCTTTCGCTTTTCAGTTCAGTTCAGTTAAGTTGCTCAGTCGTGTCCGACTCTTTGCGACCCCATGAATCGCAGCACGCCAGGCCTCCCTGTCCATCACCAACTCCTCAGAGTTTACTCAAACCCATGTCCATTGAGTCGGTGATGCCATCCAACCATCTTATCCTCTGTCATCCCCTTCTCCTCCTGCCCCCAATCCCTCCCAGCATCAGGGTCTTTTCCAATGAGTCAACTCTTCGCATGAGGTGGCCAAAAGTATTGGAGTTTCAGCTTCAGCATCAGTCCTTCCAATGAACATCCAGGACTGATCTCCTTTAGGATCGACTGGCTGGATCTCCTTGCAGTCCAAGGGATTCTCAAGAGTCTTCTCCAACACCACAGTTCAAAAGCATCAATTTTTCGCCACTCAGCTTTCTTCACAGTCCAACTCTCACATCCATACATGACTACTGGAAAAACCATAGCCTTAACCAGATGGACCTTTGTTGGCAAAGTAATGTCTCTGCTTTTTAATATGCTATCTAGGTTGGTCATAAGTTTCCTTCCAAGGAGTAAACATCTTTTAATTTCATGGCTGCAAACACCATCTGCAGTGATTTTGGAGCCCCAAAAGATAAAGTCTGACACTGTTTCCACTGTCTCCCCATCTATTTCCCATGAAGTGATGGGACCAGATGCCATGATCTTAGTTATCTGAATGTTGAGCTTTAAGCCAGCTTTTTCACTCCTCTTTCACTTTCATCAAGAGGCTTTTTAGTTCCTCTTCACTTTCTGCCATAAGGGTGGTGTCATCTGCATATCTGAGGTTATTGATATTTCTCCCGGCAATCTTGATTCCAGCTTGTGCTTCTTCCAGCCCAGAGCTTCTCATGATGTACTCTGCATGTAAGTTAAATAAGCAGGGTGACGATATACAGCCTTGACGGACTCCTTCTCCTGTTCGCTTTAGCATCCCCCTTAGAACTGTCATGGGTTCTGTGGGTGTGCCATTTATCTTGTTGATATGTTACAATGGAAAGCTAGTCACCATCTTGGATCTGTTTGGTTCTAATCAGTTTTTGTACTGTCCTTGGGCAAAAGTTAAAGTTCCTGCCGGGTCCCCTCCTTGTCTCACTTGGACTTTGACCTCCAGAACTGTAAGGAATATGTTTATGTTCTTTCTAAGCCATCCCATCTATGGCACTTTGTCATGGCAGCCTGAACCGGTTAAGCCAAGACCTGAGGCCCTTGTGAGGATATCTGGATGTGAAAGAAAGTGAAACACACTTCATCAAGTCCTACTCTTTGTGACCCCGTGGACTATATAGTCCATGGAATTCTCCAGGCCAGAATACTGGAGTGGGTAGCCTTTCCCTTCTCTGGGGGATCTTCCCAATTCAGGGATCAAACCCAGGTCTCCCACATTGCAGGTTGATTCTTTACCAGCTGGGTCACAAGGGAAGCCCAAGAATACTGGAGTGAGTAGTCTATCCCTTCTCCAGCAGATCTTCCCGACCTAGGAATCGAATATGGGTCTCGTGCATTGCAGGTGGATTCTTTACCAACTGAGCCAGAACTTCCTAGAGTCCTAGTGAAGGCAGGCCCTAAAGTGTGAGTAAACATGATGTTCTAAGCCAGGTTCAGCAAACTTGCATGTTTTTGAGACTTTGTGGGCCCTACGATCTTTATCAAAATTAGTCATCTCTGTTGCAAGGCGAAAGCAGCCAGATATGTAAACAAAACGTCCCTGCCTCTCTTCCAATAAAACTTTATTTATAATCTCTAGCATTGGAATTGCATATGCTTTCACCCACCAGGTAATATTCTCCACCCCCCCCCCCCCCACCCCCCGCTTTTTTTTGAACCCTTTAAAAAGATGAAGACCATTTTCACTTTGCAGCTGTATGGAAACAGCAGTCTGGATTTGATCCAAGAGCCCTGATTTTCTGACGCCTGTTGTAAGCAGGTTGCTGGGGGTGGTATGTAGCCAATACAGAGAACAGTAGGAAGTGCAATCTGAGATGCAGGTAGACAACAGTTCACAGAGGGTAAATCAATGGGAAATTGATGGGAGTTTTTAAACCTTTTATTTTATATTGGCGTAAATCTGATTAACCATGTTGTAGTAGTTTCATTTGGACAGCAAAGGTACTCAGGCATACATATACCTGTATCCATTTTCTCTCAAGCTCCTTTTTTGGGGAGTTTTCAAAAAACAGAAAGACATAATCCAATTTACATTTTTAAAAATGTTTACCATCTCCTTAATTCCTAAGTTCTTCCTGGAATACTTTTCTCTCTCAAATTATATGAAATTTATCCTCAAAAAGAGCCTGTGTTTTTTGTTTTTTTTTTCTACCCACAAACATGAAAACAAGGGTACGCTTCTGCTTTTGTATAATCAGATCTTTGTGAGTTTAAGTGTTGGTGTATTTGATTCTCTGTAATTTATCTACTCCTTGAGTCTCTTTGTAAAGGAGCTGATTTGAAATAAGGTACTGCCCTAGTAGCTCAGATGGTAAGCAATCTGCCTGCAGTTCAGGAGACCTGGATTCGATGCCTGGGTCAGGAAGATCCCCTGGAGAAGAGAATGGCAACCTACTCCAGTATTTTTGCCTGGAAAACCCCATGGACAGAGAGGCCTGGCGGGCTACAATCCATGGGGTCACAAATAGTGGGACACGACTAAACAACTAACAGTTTTCACTTTCAGATCATCTTAAGGAGCTAGCTACATCTTTCTTTGTGCAAGGGGTTCACATTGGTTTAGAGTCTCACCATTGGAATAGTTCAGCAAAGAGCCGGGCTTTTAAAAATTCTTTTGTTGAAACTTCCTGCTGCTTTTAACAAATCAGCTTAAATTCCTATTGTTTGTTTTTATAATCAAGTAGGCGACAGCAGTCTGGTTCTCTTTTAATTGTCTTCATTTCTGCCCTTACTGGAGTTGCTGTAAATCAGTGAAATGGTGTGATAATGACAATCACAACAGCTTTTTTTCCCTCTTGGCATGCAGGGCTCCTTTCCATTTTGTTAATCACAATCAGAATAGTGCATCTGCTCAGAGGGCTCCTCTCCTATCAGATCTTAGAAGGAGAGACAAAGAGATTTGAAGATAAATAGTCTTTGTTGCATGTCTGATGCAATGAATTAAAGGAAAAATAACTGTCTGAACTATTCAATCAAAATAGTGCCTCCTTTACAACAGTTGTAGTGCAAGAATTTTTAAGAGTTTCTCCAACTTTCTTTTTGTAATCGAATGATCAGAGGCCAGAACTGTGACTGGCTTAGGGTCTTCCCACAAGATGAGAGGAAGATTTAAGTATTCCCAGTAGAGCTTGCCTACTCTGTTCTGAAAGAAGAAGCCTTTGCCTCTGTGGAGTATGCTTTCTGATGTTTATTGAAAGGCATTATGCAAGCATGGACAGTCAACATCCCATTCAGCATTTAACCCAGAAACTTGTGTTTAAAGTTACACCCTGTAGACATAGAGGTATCTGAAAATGGTGCACAAAGAACTGTAGCTGAAATTCAGCCTCTGTACCCTGGTATCCAGTAAACCTGGGAGACAGAGTTTCAATGAAGTAGAAAAGAATAGCTTTAATACTTTGCCAGGCAAAGGGGGTCAGCGTGGGCTGATGCCCTCAAAACTGGGTATCCTGCCCTGGATAAGGTAGTGAGGGGTTTTATAGAAATGGTTCAAAGAGGAAGGCATGATCAGTTCATGGACACTCTTCTGACTGGTTGGTGGTGAGATAATCGGGAGTCAGCCTTATCAACCTTCTGGTTCCAACAGGTCTGGAGTCTACTGCTGGTGAGCAGCTTACAGTTAACTACTTCCACTTGGTGGGGGTTTTAGTATCTGCAGAATAGTCAAAGATATTGTTCTGTGTATCCCTTAAGGACTGGAAAAGGTCAGTTTCCATTCCAATCCCAAAGAAAGGCAATGCCAAAGAGTGTTCAAACTACTGCACAATTGCACTCATCTCACATGCTAGCAAAGTAATGCTCACAGTTCTCCAAGCCAGGCTTCCACAGTATGTGAACCGTGAGTTTCTAGATGTTCAAGCTGGATTTAGAAAAGGCAGAGAAACCAGAGATCAAATTGCCACCATCCATTGGATCATCAAAAAAGCAAGAGAGTTCCAGAAAAACATCTACTTCTGCTTTATTGACTACGCCAAAGTCTTTGACTTTGTGTGGATCACAATAAACTGTGAAAAATTCTTCAAGAGATGGGAATGCCAGACCACCTTACCTGCCTCTTAAGAAGTCTGTATGCAGGTCAAGAAGCAACAGTTAGAACTGGACATGGAACAACAGACTGGTTCCAAATCGAGAAAGGAGTACGTCAAGGTTGTCTATTGTTACCCTGCTTATTTAACTTATATGCAGAGTACATCATGTGAAATGCTGTGCTGGAGGAAGTACAAGCTGAAATAAAGATTGCTGGGAGATATATCAATAACCCCAGATATGCAGATGGCAGCAAGCGAAGAAGAGCTAAAGAGCCTCTTGATGAAAGCGAGAGAGGAGAGTGAAAAAGTTGGCTTAAAACTCAACATTCAGAAAACTAAGATCATGGCATCTGGTCCCATCACTTCATGGGAAATAGATGGGGAGACAGTGACAGACTTTTTGTTTTTTTGGACTCCAAAATCACTGCAGATGGTGACTGCAGCCATGAAATTAAAAGACACTTGCTCCTTGGAAGAAAAGCTATGATCAACCTATACACCATATTAAAAAGCAGAGACATTACCAACAAAGGTCCATCTAGTCCAAGTTATGGTTTTTCCAGTAGTCATGTATGGATGTGAGAGTTGGACTATAAAGAAAGCTGAGTGCCGAGGAATTGATGCTTTTAAACTGTGATGTTGGAGAAGACTCTTGAGAGCCCCTTGGACTGCAAGGCGATCCAACCAGTCCATCCTAAAGGAAATCAGTTCTGAATATTCATTGGAAGAACTGATGCTGAAGCTGAAACTCTAATACTTTAGCCACCTGATGTGAAGAGCTGACTCATTTGAAAAGACCCTGATGCTGGGAGAGATTGAAGGCGGGAGAAGGGGATGACTGAGGATGAGATGGTTGGATGGCATCTGATTCAATGGACATGAGTTTGAGTAAGCTCCAAGAGTTGGTGATAGGCAGGGAAGCCTGGTGTGCTGTAGTCCATGAGGTCGCAAAGAGCCGGACACGACTGAGCAACTGAACTGAACTGAACTGATCCCTGAAGAAGGAGCCAGGACCCTGCTCCAAGGCTGCACTGTTGTTTCTTGACTGCTTCTTCCTTATCTCTGCATCCCCTCCCATCCTTGATTAGCAACTGTTGGAACTTGCCTGTTGGAACTTGGGGAAGGAAGGTCCTGGAGGCTGAATGAAGCCTGTTTCCTGCAAACAAGAAAATAGTGGGGTTGGGTGGGCCAGGGGCAGCGGGGAAGAGAAGGGGGACACAAAAAGAGTTGCGTCCAGGAGCTAACAGGGTCCTGCTTGGCTTCAGAACTGTTCGTTGTTTGTTGGCATTTGCTGTGAAATTTTCACAGTTTTAACTTACAGATGGACATGTAACACGAACAATGTGCCTCTAAACAACTTCTTTGGATTTGTTTTCTTCCTTGAGGGGAGCATATTTGACCTTTAAAGCTTTCAGACTGGGAGGAAGATAAGTTCTTAAGTTATCCTGCAGACAGATATAAAGGCTTTTTGAACAGCTAATGCTGGGGAGATAATACCGCAGCTGGGGGCCCTGAGTGGAGTCTGTAGCATGGTGGATTGTGTTGTTCAATTTGGAGATCAAGAAGGCTGCTTGATCACAAAGTTCACTTTCCCCGGGCTGTAAAATGTCTTCCATTTTTCCACTCCCTGTACAAACTGCATTAGGGATTTTGTACCTTTCAACTCCCATTTTTTCATGGAGAGTGTTCCTCCTATCAGGAAAAAAGAGAACAGTCATGAAAACAGGTTCTGCTGTCTGTTTCTTTAACATCAACAGAGCAAGATTTCATCCTGTGTATATAGCCTGCTGTCCATGATGAGAACTCCCTCAGTTAGAACGTGGTTTTGTGTTGATGTTTGGTGGAAATTGCTGGGAGGAGCTTGGCAGCATGTGTTGTCTAGGCAGCTCTGAAGAATCTGAGCCTTTGGGAACCCGTATCTTTGTCTGAGTCAAGATGGTGAAAAAGGGAGGCAGCTCAGTGGTGACTGTAGACCCAACAGATGTGGCTAGGACGCTGCATTTTTTACCCGTCCATTTCCCCTCCAGTTCTTGGGACCTGACCTATGGAGGCTGGAAATGGGGATGTTGTTGTTCAGTTGCTAAGTTGTGCCCAACTCTTTGTGACCCCATGGGTTGGAGCACGCTAGGCTCCTCTGTCTATGGGATTATCCAGTCAGGAATACTGGAGTGAGTTGCCAGTACTCCAGGGGATCTTCCTGACCCAGGGCTCGAACGTGTGTCTTCTGCATTGGCAGGAGATGTGGGTATTGATCATGTTTCTGACTGAATGTCCTACAATTCAGTTCAGTCCCGAATAACTCCCCAGAGTCAGTGAAAACCCTCACGTTCAGGGCTTAGTTCCAACTAGACCCCCCCTCATTTCAGACACCAGCTGCAAGGTGAGGGAGGCTCCCCAGGCTACCCGCATTTTTCTCCAACTGACTGCAAATTTGGGAGTTCCCATGATGTTGGCTTGGGTTTCATAACTTGCTAGAACTGATGCCTAAAGCATGGCCTCTGTAAACCGGCGCCAAATTGAATCTCAGAGACAAGAGTTTTGAGTGAAGTAGAAAATAATAGCTTTATTGCTTTGCCAGGCGACGGGAGGCCACAGGGAGCTCCTGACCTGGAAAACTGTGTGTCCCAACCTGGGAGGACTTGATGAGGAGTTTTATAGGAATGGTTCCAGGGTGGGTTTGTTGACAAGATTAGGCTGTGTACAGGGTGTCAGGTGGTCAGTATCTTATTCTTGGCTAGCTTCTCTGGTCGTTTAATCTTGGCTCAGGTAGTTTCGTGACAGCTCCTCCCTTGATCAGTCAGGGAAGGTCATGGAGGCTGGAGTCTTATCTACAAGAATCAGGGGACAAAAAGATCTTCTTGCCCGGTAGGCCCACAGGGTCCTGCTTGGTTTCAGAATGACTCACAGAACTCATGCAGAAAGCTGTCCGTATCAATCCAATGATTGCCTTATTATAAAGGCCATGACTCAAGAACAGACAAATGGAAGAGAGGCACAGGATAAGGTCTAGGGGGTGGATGCAGAGCTGGGATGAACTTTCTTTGTGGAATCTGGGCAGATGATCGCAGCTCTTGATGGGTTCCTCCATGGGCAGTTCCACTGAGTGTAGAGGTCTGGGATTTTTTGTTTGTTTTGTAATGTTTATTTATTTATTTTTTATTTTTTGCCACACCATGCAGCATGTGGGATCGTTGTTCCCCAACCAGGGATCGAACCTGTGCCACCTGCAGTGGAAGCATGGAGTCTTAACCACTGAACTGCCAGGGAAGTCCCAAGGTCCAGGGTTATTATATGGAATCCATTACTTAGGTTTGGCCAGTTCACTCATTGGTTGACTTATCTCCCAGAGATTGGGGTGTGAGCTGAAAGGTCCGTCCTGCTTGCTGTTTCTGGTTTGGGCAATTCCTCCACTGATGTTTTCTAAGGGTCCACCCACAAATCACCTCATTCGCATAAACTTCTGAGTTGTTGCTGTTGTTCAGTCTCTCAGCCATGTCTGACTCTTTGCGACCCCATGGACTGCAGCACGCAGTCCTTCATTATCTCTGCACGCCAGGCTTGCCTGTCCTTCACTATCTCCCGGAGTTTGCTCAAAGTCCTATCCGTTGAGTCAGTGATGCCATCCAGCTATCTCATCCTCAGCCACCTCCTTCTCCTCTTGCCCTCAATCTTTCCCAGCATTGGGGTCTTTTCCAATGAGTCAGGTCTTTGCTCAGGTGGCCAAAGTATTGGAGCTTCAGCTTCAGCATCAGTTCTAATGAATATTCAGGACTGATTTCCTTTAGGATGGACTGGTTGGATCTCCTTGCAGTCCAAAGGACTCTCAAGAGTCTTCTCCAACACAATTCAAAAGCATCGGTTCTTTGGCGCTCAGCCTTCTTTATGGTCCAACTCTCACATCCATACATGACTACCGGAAAAACCATCACCTTGACTGTACAGACCTTTGTTGGCAAAGTGATGTCTGTGCTTGTGAATAAGCCTGTTATCACTGGGGCAGATTCCAAGGGTTTTTGAAGCTCCTGACAAGGACTCAGACCGAGATCAGGTAGAGTCTTTATTATATTAGATATGGATTTAAATATGGGTATGACATACATGGGTATAGATAGAGATGTGTGTGTACATTTGTCTTGTGCTGCAATCCCATTGGTGGAACAATTCATCATTAAACCCTTTTTTCCATAAATCTCCACTGGGAAATGCAGAGCTCAAGAAGCATAGCAAGGTAATTGCTCCTAATTCAGATGAAAAAGGATTTTTGTGCCTACTTTGAAAAAGAATTATGTTTTCTCATTTACTATATTTAATTTGGTGCATAAAATGAACCTGAAAAAGACAGGCCACTCCATGCCTTGGTGCTGACTTTGAGCAGGTGTTTGCTTGCTGTGGTTTGTGTAAAGAAGTTGATGGACACGTATCTTTAGGCACCAGGAGGTGTTTTATTCTGCGGATTGACTGGGCATAGGACAAAGTATAATGGGGTGCATGGTTCTGGAGAGTCTTTTCCTGCCTTAAGACATTTACATTCAAAAATAAATAAGAAACAAAGCAAAACAGAAACACTGTGATGCTGAGAATAGTTCTAAGGGCTGGGTATAGTGAGGAAGTGACTGGTTTGCAACCCACAGAGAGGTGAAGCAGGGTCCAGGTCCCTGGAAGTTTGGATCTTCGATGTCAAGCTGCTGTTGCTCTGTCGCTGGGGGCGCCTGCCTTGCTCCTTGATATGTCTCAGCCAGACAGGCATCTTTGAACTCATTCCTTCTGCTGGAGGACAGAGTGCTGGGGGCAGCATGGGGGGGGCGAGGTTGGCATGGGAGGGGCAGTCTGTTACATCCTGAGCTGCCTGAGAAATGAGTTTCCAAAATATCAGCTTGTTGTAGCCTTAAAAGGCCAGTCCTGCAGTCTTGGGGTTCTGAAACATCTGGCCGGATTTTGCTGGAATCAGCTGTGCATACAGCTGGCACCTGCTCACAGGCGTGCAGGGCATAGTGGTGGGATGGAGTGGATCAGCCTAGATACTTTCGCTACATGAAATCCTGCATGGATGGAGTTTGCCAGGACTTCAGGGACTGACTGAAACAGCGTTTTCTCATGCATCCATCTTCCAGGAGTTCCTCCTGGAGGTTATCAGATGGCTTTTCATTGTGTATATAGTATGTACCCACTGAAATCCAAAGAAGTAGTTATTTACTAGAAGTGAACATAGACTGAACAAATTCTAAATCTGTTTTATTGAGGTGTAATTTGCATACAATCAAACAAACCCATTTCAAGTGTATAGTTAGTGATTTTTTGACACACATACACACAATGTCAGCATTGTCACAACCAAGATATAGATGATTTCTGTCATGCCAAAAAGTACCTTCTACCCCCTTGATGTCAACCCTACTGCATCCCTGGCCTCGTGCTGCCAACTGTTTATTGTCATAGGTTTGGTTTTGTCTGCACCATACATTTTTACCTACCCCCAGGTGTGTTGAATGGAGCCACAGAAGTGTGATAGGAAAGCTCAACTCATCCCCTAACAGGCCTCTGGGTTGTTGGTGGACACGATCTGAAACAGCAAGACAACCCCTGTCCCAAAATATAGTAAGGGAAGTGTCACTCAGGAATCAGGATCTGGAACCAGACTGCCCGGGTTCAAATCCAGGCTCCTCAACCCACTAGCCATCTGATCACAGGCAAGGGTGTTCCTCCATTCCTTTGACTGCAAAATGCAAATTAGAAAATACCTCCTTTGTGAGATTGTGAGAACTAAGTGAAATGATACCATAAAGAGCTTAGAGTGGGCTCAGAAAAGTGATAGTCACTCAGTTGTGTCCAACTCTTTATGACTCCATGCACTGTAGCCCGTTAGGCTCCTCTGTCCATGAAATTCTCCAGGTAAGAATACTGGTGTGGGTTGCCATGCCCTACCTCCAGGGGATCTTCCTGACCCAGGGATTGAACCCCGGGTCTCCTGCATTGCAGGCAGATTCTTTATTGTCAGAGCCACCACGGAAGCCCATCAGCGAGTGGGCTCAGAGGAAGCCCCAGTAATCCCATCAGGTGTAATGTCAGCGCAGCCTGTGTATTAACCTGATGGTTCATACTCCTGACAATTCATTCTTCACACGGCAGCCAGGATGCTTAAAAGGAAATGCAAAAGAGATCATTACACATACAGTAAGCCCAAATTCCTACTGTTCACTGCAGAGGTGGTCATTCTCTCTTCTTGGACTCAACTTCTGGCATCCCATCTCCTTCTCTATGCTCTAGCTACACTGGACACATTTTTCTGTTTGTGTAAGCCCAGCTTCAGGTTCATTTCATTCCCATGGGGTTTGCAACTGCTGTTTCCTCTGCCTGGAAATCTTTCCCCAGGCTTCACACCTTTGCATTCGGTGCCAGCCTGATTGTCATGCAGTGAAGGGGTCTTCCCTGCCGAGTCTGTGCACGTAGCTCCCCAGGGCCACACACTTTTCTGTTTCATGGCATGCATCTACACCTGGAATTATCTTGTGTATTTATTTGTGTGTCTCCTTGTTTTCTGGATTTCTGTCTCCTCCCAATGGGAAACAGGTTCTGTCATAGGAGACCCTGTAAGGAGCAGAAGTTCATGACAGTGGGTTCTATAAGGAACTCACATGGAGTTTGGATACACCTCACCTCTTCTGGACTGTCTTTCCCTAATCCTTAGTCTAATTGGCTGTGGCTAATGTAACAGGGTTGTTTTGGCTCCAGACATTTGGACCTACCCATTTACCTCAGAAGGACATAGCTGATCAAGCATACTCTGTAGTCTACTATGCTAGGGGCAGCCCAGGGAGCACTGGGTGTGTAGAGTCGGGGGTTTTTGAATAGCTAATGAGAGGAATCCGACCCAAACTGACTTAAGGTAAAAGCACAGGTGGTGAGACGATATATTGTTAAGCAACTAAAAATTCCAGAGTGGCCTTCAGGTATAGCTTGATCCAGGAGCTCAAATGACATCATTAGCACTCAGTCTGTCTCCGTGTCTTGCTTCTGTTCTCCAGATTGACTTTTCCTCAGGCAGTCTGCTCACGTGGTATCCTCCAGTAGGTCCTGAGTTATATCCTCCAAGCCTCATGTTCAGCAGGAAAAGCACCTGTTTTTCCAGGCTTACAACAGAAAGTTCGTCCTCCTGTTGGCTTGCCTGTGGGCGCGTGCTCAGCCCTTGTGTTGTTTATCAATTGCTCAATAACATACAGCCTCTGGATGATAACAATGACAGAAAGGAACAAACAACTTCCAGATGGTGACAGTAACGTCAAGCAAGATGAGCATTTATCATTTCAGGTAGTGCAGAAATTCAGGCGGGGCCCTGTGGCGGTGGCTTGTCTTTGCTTTATGATGTCCGGGTCCTCAGCTGGGAGACTTGAAGCCTGCAGCCTGCAATCATTTGAAGACTTGGCTGAGCTGGAGAATCATTCATCTCTCCTGGCAAGTTGGCTTTGGTTCCTTCCCAACTGGGCCAGTTGTCAAGGCTGTTAGTCTCCTTCCAAGGCAGCACTGGTTCCCCCAGAAAGAGTGACCCAGAGAGGGCAGGCCGGGAGCAGCAGTGTCCGTTGTGACCTCTGCCGGAGTCACCATGTGCTACTTTGGAAGGTAATAGCAGTTCCAGCCTCACTGGGGCTGCCAGTGCTATAGTCAGGCTGCGACTTTAAGAGGATGAGTGGTAGAAGAATTTACAGGTGTATTTCCAAAGCACCACAGTCCTAGACTAAACACAGTTGCTGGACTCTGGTGATTGATGCTGCAGCAGTGCATGGGAGTGCTGAAACCAGCAAAGGACAGAAGGAAAAATTCTGTTATACCCGCTCCTGGAAAAAACCCCCAAACCATGATGTCACCACGCTGGGTATTTATATTCTTCTTCTCTAGGGAAAGCCACTGATTTTCCACCAACCTCCAAATATATATATATATATATATATATATATATATATAATATACACACACATACATATATGTATGTATATATTTTACATTTATTTGTTTTCTAATTTAATTTATTCATTTATTTTTGACTGTGCTGGGTTTTCATTGCTGTGCAGGATTTTCTCTCGTGGTGGTGAGTGGGAGGCCCCTCTCCATTTGCGGTGCAGGGGCTTCTCCTTGCAGAACTTGAGCTCTAGGGTGTATACAGGCTTCAGTAGTTGCATCACATGGACTATGGTAGTTACGGCTCTCGGGCTCCAGAGCACAGGCTCAGTAGTTGTGGTGCACCGGCTTTAATGGCTCCACAGCATGTGGGATCTTCCTGGATCAGAGATCGAACCCACGTCTCCTGCCTTGGCAGGCGATCTCTTTAGCACTGAGCCACCAGCGAAGCCCTGTTTATTTACTTGTGTTCACTGTTAGTCTAGTTGATTTACAGTGTTGTGTTAGTGCCAGGTGCATAGCAAAGAATTCAGTTTATATATATACACACACACACACACACGCACACACACACACACACACACACACACACACACACGCACATACATACATACTTTTTCAGATTCTTTTCCCTTATAGATTATTGTAAAATCCTAGACTTAGTTCCCTGTGCTCTGGCTTTCTAGTAACTGTTAGGACACATGTGTTACCCTGAAGCAGGGCTCAGCCAGGCTCATGGATGTCTCGCTTGGGTGTGAATGTGTAAGGGCTGCTATAGCAAACTTGATATACACAAAAAACAAAGACAAAACTCCATCCTTGTGAAGTCAGAGTATTAGGCTCTGTAAACTAAGGCTCTTCATTTTACAAAAGAGATGACCGGCAGGTTACTTAAAGTAGCAGACTCTGCATTTTGACGTGAAATGTCAGGCACTCTGCACCTCAGTCTCTGCAAGGGTAACCCCATAGGAAGGAAGGTGAACACCTGTGAGTTTCTTGGGAAGGATGCAGTTTTGCCTGTGGGCATCTGCTGATTTCTGTGACCATGGGCTGGTCCCTTAGCAGTGGTACAGGGTCCATCCTTTTCTGTTTTGGAAGGATTCCCAATGTTCCGCACCAGCATTCCCATAGAAGAAGCATCTCCTTTTTTATTGGGGCATAGTTACAATATTTTGTTAGTTTCTACTGTACAGCAAAGTGAATTGGCTATATCTCTACATACATCTGGGTTTCCCAGGTGGTGCTAGTGGTAAAAATTCCCCTGCCAACGCAGGAGACATAAGAGACATGGGTTCAGTCCCTGGGTTGGGAAGATCCCCTGGAGGAGGGCACGGCAACCCACTCCAGTATTCTTGCGTGGAGAATCCCATGGATAGACCCCTGGTGGGCTACAGTCCATAGGGTCATAAAGAGTCAGACATGACTGGAGCGAAAGCGCGCGTGCAGGCATATACGTATGCCCTCCCGCTTGGACCTCTCTCCCACCACCCCCATCCCACCCCTCTGTCATCACAGAGCACCGAGCTGAGCTCCCCGTGCTATCCAGCAGCTTCCCACTAGCTGTCTAGAACCATCTCCTTTTAAACCCAGCTTCTAAGACAGACACAAAGTCTGTAATTAAGACTCTTGCCCAATTATAGCGACTTTCATGTGACACAGTTCGTATTTGTTGGACAGCCAGCCACCCTGTTGCCTGTTCCAAGTTGGTTCCTTTTCTTTCTTTTTTTAAATTTATTTTTAATTGGAGGGTAATCGCTTTACCAGGTAGTATTGGCTTCTGCCATACGACAACGTGAATTGTCCGTAAGTGTATATGTATCCCCTGTCTCTTGAGCCTCCATCCCACCTCCCCATGCCACCCCTCTGGATTGTCACCGAGCGCTGGGCTGAGCTCCCCGTGTTACACGGCAGCTTTCCATTAGCTATTTATTTTGCATGTGGGAATGCACATGTTTCAATGCTACTCTCAGTTCATCCCACTTTCTCCTTCCCCCGCTGTAACCGCGTCACTTCTCTATGTCTGTGTCTCTATTCTTGCCCGGCAAATAGATTCAGCCATAAAAAGGAATGAATGTGAGTCAATTGAACTCAAGTGGATGATGAACTTGGAGGCTGTTTTACAGAGTGAAGTAAGTCAGAAAGAGAAAAACGAGTATCATACATGAACGCATATATATGGAATCTAGAAAGACGGTACTGATGAACCAGGTTCCTTTTCCATGCCTCGATTCTTGGGATGGACTGATGAGTGACCTTGGATCCCCATTTCAGTCTGCCCTGGAATTCCTCCATTGCTGGTCTACATCCACCAGTATCCTCTTTTCACTGAGAACGCACAGCCTGTTGTTAGGTGCTTCAGCCTTGTAGCTTGGCTGCTGTGGCTTTTTTTTTAAACTAAGTTCATCTCGCTTCATTTTCAAACAGCAAGCATTTAACCTAGGCGGTGTCAACTTTCAATGGTGTTTTTATTTTATTACCATGGAATGGTTCTCGGCAGCGCATAGGTAAATGTCTTAGCTAAGTGCTTTTGAATCCCAGGCCCATTCTTGGATTCTACTTGTGTTCCCTCTTGATGGAATTCAAATAAACAGTTCTCTGGCGTGAAAGGCCCTCTATTAGATTTATTTCTAAATTCTCTTAAGGATGTCAGCAGGTAGCACCCCGGGATGTGAGGAGAAGGCACAAGTGATCAACTTCGGTAGCTGCGGTGAATTAGTCTGAATCTATTGGAAATGAAAAGTTCAGACAGCACAGAAGGAATAGATTGAACTAGTGGCTTGGAGTAAATGGAAAGGACAGGTGCACTTTGTGCTTTATCGGTGGGGAGATGCACGTGCATCGAGCATGTCATAAACGTGCAGCATCAGGACTTCCCTGACAGCCCGTGCATGCTTGCGTGTTAAGTCGCTTCAGTCCTGTCTGACTCTTTGTGACCCCATGGACTGCCAGGCTCCTCTCTCCATGGGATTCTCCAGGCAAGAATACTGGAGAGGGTTGCCATTTCCTTCTCCAGTGGTTGATACTCCCTGCTTCCACTGCAGGAGGGTGCGGGTTCAATCCCCGGTCTGGGAACTAAGATCTCACATGTCCCTGGTTGATTATTGAACTTGAAATTCCTGCCTGATTTAGGGGCCTGAAATGTCGGGGTGAGAGTGTCTGCTTTTTGTGGCTTTCCAAGTCAGCCTTTTATTTTATTTATTTAAAAACTATATATGTATGTATATGTGTATGTATATATATATATATATATATATATATATATATACATTTTCTATTTTTATATATTTATTTGGCTACACCAGGTCTTGGTTGAGGTACACAGAATCTTAAGTTGCCGCATGTGAACTCTTAGTTGCGGCATGTGGGATCTAGTTCCCTGACCAGAGATCAAACCCTCACACCCTACATTGGAAGTGTGAAGTCTTAACCACTGGACCACCAGGGAAGTCCCTTATTTTATTTATTTGTTTATTTTTACTATCCTTGCTTCCCTGGAATAAATCCCACTTGATCATGGTCTATGATTCTTTTATGTTGTTAATTTCATTTTGCTAATATTTTGCTGAGGATTTTTGTATCTATGTTCATCAGGGATATTGGCTTGTCATTTTCTCTTTTGTGGTGGCCTTGCTGGTTTTGTTATGAGGGGAAGACTGGCTTTGTCAAATGAGTTTGAAAGTGTTTCCTCGTGTTCTGGGAAAGGTCTGGATCCAAGTCAGTCTTTTCAAAGCAACTTTGCAAGGAGAGCATCTCTAGCTTTATTCCATTGGAAGAGTCAAAGGTTGGTCAGAATAGAAAATTCTAAAAAGTGTGATTTTTTCAAAACATTGTTGTTCAGTCAGTCATGTCCACCTCTGCAACCCCATGGACTGCAGCACACCAGGCTTCCCTGCCCTTCACTATCTCCCAGAGTTTGCTCAAACTCATGTCCAGTGAGCTGATGATGCCATCCAGTCATCTCATCCTCTGTCCGTCCCTTCTCCTTCTGCCCTCAGTCTTTCCCCACATCAAGATCTTTTCTAATGAGTTGGCTCTTCACATCAGATGGCCAGAGTATTGGAGTTTCAGCTTTAGCATCCGTCCTTCCAAAGAATATTCAGGATTGATTTCCTTTAGGATCGACTGCTTTAATGTCCCTGCTGTCCAAGGGACTCTCAAGAGTCTTCTCCAGCACCACAGTTCAAAGGTGTAACATTTTCAAAAGTTCAAAACATAATGGAGCAAAATAAGCCAAATTTGGAGTCGGTGACGTGGTAGAGCTAAAGAAAAGGGGATTGTGAGAAACTGATACATAGACACACACACAGACACACACATAAATTCAGTGGAAAAAGTAAAAGGATGCTGGAATAGAATTATAAAGTTTGATGCCCCCTGGGCATTAAGAAAAATCACTTCTGAGGTTTTCTTTTCCATGTGGCAGAAATGATTTGCATCTCTCCTGGACAAAAGTCGTTTTCAGCTTGTCAGTCTTCTGCAACTTAGCATCTCTATTTATAGAGTCTGGGCCCTGATCAATAGTAAACAGTGAGTCCAGTGGAGTCCTCTTTCCCAGGAGGATCCCGTGACATTTTCACGTGGCTGTTGAATGTTCCCACATGATCTTGAAACGGCACCTGCTGAGCTTGTAGCCTTACTTCCCAACTGTACACAGTTTATCTTAACAGGTTGCATTCTTTAAAGGCAGATGGGGTGATGGAGAGATTGGAGGAAAGGAGGCAGAGTGAGGGTGGTGACCAGGGATCTGGACGCCCTGACTCATGGCCAAGGACTCGTTCCCAGGTGCGGGGTGAGTGCCCTGTGGGTAGAACTTCCAAGTGCCCACAAGAGACTGTCAATCCAGGTCTTTATGGGAAAAGTCCCAGTTTTAAAAATTTGGGCAACTGGTTCATTAACAAAATTGTATAATGTATGGAGTTTCAGGGAGGGGGAGATTCTTTGCACCCCCACCTTTCTTGAGAGCTAGTGGCTGAACTAATAATGAAATGGACACAAGCAAATGAGCGGAGCAGGGGGGCGGGTGGAAAGAAACACATTTTAATTCATGTGCATGGAGGTCTCATAGAAATGGGGCCTAAGAAGTGGCCAAGGCAGGCAGCTTTTACACTTTTTTGACAAAGAAACAATGCCTTTATTGAAATTTTATTTTTTAATTTTTTTATTGGAGTATAATTGCTTTACAGTATTGCGTTATTTTCTCTTGTACTGAAAAGTGGATCAGCTATGTGTGTACATATATCCCAAGAAACAATACATTTTGAGGTTGGCAGGAAAAAGAAACTTAGGTGTGGGTGCTGCTCAATGAGCAGAGAATCTAGACAGAGTTGGGGCTTGGGGTCATCAAGTGCAGAGGTAACACGGTTTTGTATGCAAGCTTCTTGACCTGAATCCCCCATCTCTGGTGACAGTGGTGTCCTTCTGTATGCAAATAAGGGGAGGGAACCTTTCTCATGGGACCGTTATGTTCTGCTTCTGGTAGACAGAGAGGAGGGTGAGAGTGTCCCTCTTGCATTGGCCGTGTCTTTTTTAAATTTTATTAAAATGTAATTGATTTATGATGTTGTATTCATTTCTGCTATACAGCAAACTGACTCAGTTATGCAATATATATTCTTGTTCATATTCTTTACCATGAGGGTTTATCACAGGATATTGACTATAGTTCCCTGTACTATACAGTAAGACCTTATTGTTTATCCATTTTATATATGAATAGTTGCATCTGATAACCCCAAACTCCCACTCCCGCCCTTCCCCATCCTCCTCATTGGCAACCACATGTTTCTTAAGTGATTTAAATTCAAAATGGTATGCTGTTGAGATGCATTTTGGGGCAGCCTGCCCTGGGCCCCAACAGGGCCACATGATGCCTCTGAAAAGTGATTGACTAGACCCTGCTCTGGCTCAGTTGGGAGAGCGGTGGGAATCAGGGGCTGGGGAGTCAAATGGTCCATTCACATCCAACCCTGGGGTTTGCTTACTGTGTAAAGATGCTCTAATGGGTGGTAACTGGGTACATTGTCATTCCCTGGTGAGGCTGTTACCGAATCTGGCCTCTGTGCACTGATGCTGAATTGAATCTTGCAGCCAAGAGTTTTGGGTGAAGTAGAGGAGAAAACTTTATTACTTTGCAGGCACAATGTGGCATGCCGAGGATGGGCTAAGCCCTCAAGACTGTGTGCCCTGCCCTGGAGGCGCTCTGTCAGTTCAGTTTAGTCACTCAGTCGTGTCCAACTCTTTGCAAACCCATGGACTGCAGCACGCCAGGCCTCTGTGTCCATGACCAACTCCCGGAGTTTGCTCAAACTCGTGTCCATTGAGTCAATGATGCCATCCAACCATCTCATCCTCTGTTGTCCCCTTCTCCTCCTGCCTTCAATCTTTCCCAGCATCAGGGTCTTTTCAAATGAATCAGTTCTTTGCATCAGGTGGCCAAAGTATTGGAGCTTCAGCATCAGCATCAGTCCTTCCAGTGAATATTCAGGACTGATCTCCTTTAGGATGGACTGGTTGGATCTGCTTGCAGTCCAAAGGGCTCTCAAGAGTCTTCTCCAACACCACAGTTCAAAAGCATCAATTCTTTGGTGCTCGGCTTTCTTTATAGTCCAGCTCTCACATCTATACATGACTACTGGAAAAACCAAAGCCGACTAGACAGACCTTTGTTGGCAAAGTAATGTCTCTGTTTTTTAATATGCTGTCTAGATTGGTCATAGCTTTTCTTCCAAGGAGCAAGTGTCTTAATTTCATGGCTACAGTCACCATCTGCAGTGATTTTGGAGCCCAAGGAAATGAAGTCATCACTGTTTCCATTGTTTCCCCATCTATTTGCCATGAAGTGATGGGACCAGATGCCGTGATTTTACTTTTTTGAATGTTGAGTTTCAAGCCAACTTTTTCACTCTCCTCTTTCACTTTCAAGAGGCTCTTCAGTTCCTCTTCACTTTTTGCCATAAGGGTGGTGTCATCTGTGTATCTGAGGTTATTGATATTTCTCCCAGCAATCTTGACTCCAGCTTGTGCTTCATCCAGCCCTGCATTTCTCATGATATACTCTGCATAGAAGTTAAATAAGCAGGGTGACAATATACAGCCTTGACGTGCTCCTTTCCCTATTTGAAACCAGTCTGTTGTTCCATGTCCAGTTCTAACTGTTGCTTCTTGACTTGTATACAGATTTCTCAGGAGGCAGGTAAGGCGGTTTGGTATTCCCATCTCTTTCAGAATTTTCCACAGTTTGTTTTGATCTACACGGTCTAAGGCTTTGGCATAATCCATAAAGCAGAAATAGATGCTTTTCTGGAATTCTCTTGCTTTCTCTGTGATCCAGCGGATCTTGGCAATTTGATCTCTAGCTCCTCTGCCTTTTCTAAATCCAGCTTGAATATCTGGAAGTTCATGGTTCACATACTGTTGAAGCCTGGCTTGGAAAATTTTGTGCATTACTTTGCTAGCGTGTGAGATGAGTGCAATTGTGCGGTAGTTTGAACATTCTTTGGCATTGCCCTCCTTTGGGATTGGAATGGAAACTGACCTTTTCCAGTCCTGTGACCACTGCTGAGTTTTCCAAATTTGCTGGCATATTAAGTGCAGCACTTTCACAGCATCATCTTTTAGGATTTGAAGTAGCTCAACTGGAATTTCATCACCTCCACTAGCTTTGTTTGTAGTGGTGCTTCCTAAGGCCCGCTTGATTTCACATTCCAGGATGTCTGGCTCTAGGTGAGTGATCGCACCATCGTGGTTATCTGGACGATCTTTTTTGTACAGTTCTTCTGTGTATCCTTGCCACCTCTTCTTAATATCTTCTGCTTCTGTTAGGTCTATACCATTTCTGTCCTTTATTGTGCACATCTCTGCTTGAAAATGTTCCCTTGGTATCTCTAATTTTCTTGAAGCTATCTCTAGTCTTTCCCATTCTATTATTTTCCTCTATTTCTTTGCATTGATCCCTGAGGAAAGTTTTCTTATCTCTCCTTGCTATTCTTTGGAACTCTGCATTCAAATGGGTGTATCTTTCCTTTTCTCCTTTACCTTTTGCTTCTCTTCTTTTCTCAGCTATTTGTAAGGCCTCATCAGAGAACCATTTTGCATTTCTTTTTCTTGGGGCTGGTCGTGATCACTGCCTCCTGTACAATGTCACGAACCTCTGTCCATAGTTCTTCAGGTACTCTGTCTATCAGATCTAATGCCTTGAATCTATTTGATACTTTCACTGTATAATTGTAAGCGATTTGATTTAGGTCATACCTGAATGGTCTAGTGGTTTTCCCTACTTTCTTAGGGAAGAGTTTTATAGAAATGGTTCAAAGAGGAGAATGTGATCAGCTTCTGAGCATTCTTCTGATTGGTTGGTGGGGAGGTAAATAGGAGTCAGTATCATCAACCTTCTGATTTTAACAAGTCTAGGGTCTACGTGCTGGTGGGGAGCAGACAGTCAACTTTTCTTACCTAGTGGGAGTTTCTGTATCTGCAAGACAACTTGAAGGACTTGGCTCAGAATATTATCTATAGCCTTTGAGGAGGAACTAAAGGTCCTTGACTTTGTTTAATGGCTAAAGTATTATTCTTTTGTTTTGCTTGACTGTTTTCCTTTCTGTGTTTTCTCCTTAATCTGATTGAATTTATTCTTTGACTAAACTTTTTCTACAGACAAAAGACAGGTGGAGGACATGGGAGGGAATTTATTCTGGGAAGACCTCATGGGGTCCTGCTCAGTTCCAAGGTGAAGATGGCATCCATGAATAGGGGCATGCCTGGCATCCAGTATATGCCACCTTGTGTGTCATGGGGGAAAAGGATTTTAAGACTCTCTCCTGGTGGACAGCATGCGTTATGGTTTTGGTTTGTTCCATGAGGTTGCTTTGTCTTGCGCTTTGCTTCATCACATTGGAGTGCCTTTCCTGAAGAGCTCTAGAGTGTGGAGAGATGCTTATGGATCCAGGAAAAGCCTGCTGTTCTTGGCACAGGTGGAATCTTCCTCCTGCCCATCACTGATCCTATTGCCTGGGGCTCCATCTCATTATTCCTTCTGTAAAGTGGGGTGACTGTAGTGCTTATTGCATCTGATGGGTGAGATGATGTATAAGAGGTGATGTATGATGTATGAGAGGTGATACACATGAAGTGATGTATGAGAGCCCCCGGACCACCTTGAAGCCTCATCAGCTCACCTTGCATACTGAACACTTGGACAAAGAGTGTGATACAAGTTGGTTCTGGGAGGGGAGGGGTAGGAGGACTTGATTGAGCGCTAGCTCATTTTACAGATGAGAAAACTGAGGACAGCCCCCTCCCCCTGTGGTGACTCTCTTAGTTTGCATCATTGCATTACTTTCCTGCTTGGTCACGATGGTCACCTAGTGTCATGCCTGTGCAACGTGATGGAACGCTCTTACTTGGAAGTCGCTCAGGGTTTTTCTCTAATCCTTGTGAGGAGTCAGTGGAGATGCAAGTGTGCTGTCCTTAATTTTAGGTGCCAAACAAAACCTTCCCCTTCCCTAGAACATACTTCCATCCCCAATAAGATGCAAATCTCAGGTAGACAACATCTAGCAGGGACCTAAGACCAAGGGCAAAAGGGTTCATTCCTGTAGCTCTGCAGAGAACAGAGTGGTTTGCATGTGGACCTCTTCAAAATTCACACCTGGCAATGTCAACCCAGTGCCTGCGTGCAAAACATGTGACAGGTGCTTGCAAGCCTCGGTTCTCTGTTAAGACTTGTATTATGAAAACAGATCTGTGACTTCCCTGGCAGTCTGGTATCAACTTTGCCTTCCAATGCAGGTGGTATGGGTTTGATTGCTGCTCCAGAAACTAAGATCCCACATGCCTCCAGGCCAAAAAACCAAAACATAAAACGGAAGCAATATTGTAACAGATACTTTTAAAATGGTCTACACACACACAAATCTTAAAAAAGAAGAAAATAGATCTGTTATAGAGTGGATAAACAAGGTCCTACTGTATAGCACAGGAAACTATATTCAATGTCCTGTGATAAACCATAATGGAAAAGAATATGAAAAAGAATGTGTATGTATATATAACTGAGGCACTTTGCTGTATAGTAGAAATTAGCATGACATTGTAAATCATCTGTACCTTAATGAAATTTAAAAAGTGGAAACTGACTTTGGATTGTGTAGAAGCTTTGGTTAATGCAGAACAGGTGAAACTTCTGGACAAGCAGGCCAACTTGAGTGTTGGTCACCAGCGATGGCCCCCAGGTAGTGACAGCCAGCCTAGGGCAGAAGGCTGCTTGCAAGGTTTCCGTGTATAACCTTTCTTTTGTCTTATCATGTGGTTCTGACGCATCAGCAGGCATGAGAATTCTGCACTAGAATATGTACTGTGTGTTAAGGAAGCTTAAAGGATTTTTCAAGATGATCTGGAGTATGTACAGTTTTTACTTAGGTTCTCACCTCGTTTTCTGGCTTTGCTGGAGCACCGTTCCTTTACTGTGCTGTGTTAATTTCTGCTGTACACCAAAGTGAATCAGCTGTGCATGGACGCATGTCCCCTCTTGCTAGGTTTCCTTACCGTTTAGGTCACCACAGAGCACGGAGTCTAGTCTGATGTGCTGGAACAGGTTCTTGTTGGTTACCTATTTTATACATAGTACCAATAGTGTACGTAGTCTGTCTCAATCTCCCAGGTCATCCCACATCCCCCTACCCCTTTGATGTCCACACATTTGTTCCCTATGTCTGTGTCTCTGTTTCTGCTTTGCAAATAAGATCATTATACCATTTTCTAGATTCCACATAGGGCTTCCCTGGTGGCTCAGATGGTAAAGAGTCTGCCTGCAATGTAAGAGACCCGGATTCGATGCCTGGGTGGGAAGATCCCCTGGAGGAGGGCATGGCAATCCATTCCAGCATTTTTGCTTGGAGAATCCCATGGACGGAGGAGCCTGGTGGGCTACAGTCCATGGGGTCACAAAGAGTCAGACACGACTGAAGTGACTTAGCATGCACGCATGCAGATTCCACATATATGATAATATACGATATTTGTTTTTCTCTTTCTGTTTTATTTCACTCTGTCATACATAGTAAACGAGGTTCTCACCTCTTCTCTCTCCTCCACTTCACATGGTAAATGTTGGGATCCTGAGACACACAGATGTACTATTAAATAAATGAAATTTATTCTCTTTTATCTCTTTTATGTTTTTAGGAATATCAGAGTCTAGGATCTCTCCATATCAGAAAATCAGTAAACATCCTTAAAAGACGAAAGTTACAAAGCAGAAGGTGGTCCAGTAGTATTCTGGAACCTTCATCTGTATCCTGCTCTATGGCTGTGCATAAGTTTTTTCTGTGTCTTCCAGACCTCCTTCTATTCCGTGGGCTGTTTAGTTGAGTTAAAACATCACACTTGAGCTTTCCATGGTGGCTCAGCGGTAGAGAATCCACCTGCCAATGCAGGAGACACAGGTTCGATCCCTGATCCGGGAAGATCCCACATGCTATGCAGCAACTGAGTCTGTGGGCCACAACTCCTGAGCCTGCGCCATAGAGCCCCAGGACCCACAACTGTGGAGCCCACGTTCCACAACTACTGAAAGCTGAATGTGCTAGGTTTGAATGCGCGTGCTCTGCAACAAGAGAGGCCATTGCAGTGAGAAGCCTGTGCACGGCTGGAGAATAGCCCCCACTCACTGCAAGCCGGTGCAGCGACAAAGACCCAGCAGAGCTGAAAATTAATAAATGTATATATATGTACGTATATTTTAAATCCCACTCATTCTGAAGACTCAGAAGAAAACACCTGCCCCAGGAAGCTCAGCAGGTTTATTACTGGTTCCTGTAAATGTTTGCAATCTTGAGTGGGATGTGGGAGATCCAGAAAGAGGAAGAGGAGGGAGAGGGATGAGGAGGAGGAAGAGAGGAAGAGAAAGGGTGAGAGAGGTTGAGAAATTGGTTCTTCCAGAAATAACTCTAAAACCAGGGGTGGAGAAATAGCTGATCATACAGATACAGCACAGAAACAGGCATCAGAATTAGAAAGAGGAAAAAGAGGAGAAGGAGAGAGTAATCCAACATGTGGAGAAGTAGACACACATACAGAGAGAAAGAATGATTTGGGGCCATGCTGGTCCTAAGCCTACGTGTGAGATGCCCAGCATGTGATAACCAAGCGGCTGCCAGTGGCAGGACACTTTGAGTCATTTTCAGAAAGAGACAAAGTCTGTCACATAAATAAATGTTGGAAAAAGACAGAAGTACCAGTGCATCTGCAGTGATTTTAAAAACTGCACGGAAGATGAGATACATAATTGGATCCTGAAGGAGCTGAGGGCAGAGTAGGGGAATGGATGCTGAGGGCTGGCAGTGGGCATCTGCCCTCCTAGACAGAGGCTGATGGTCCGTTTGAAGGGATTCAATCAAAGAACCCCCCCAGAGCCTCTTCTATTTCCACATTCCCAATCAATCCCACAGCAGGCTCTTCAAGAATGAGGCTCAGTCTACAGTGAACGGGGAGGAGTGGCCGGGCTTCTGACACCAGCCCCACTAAAGCTTGAAGAAGTCATTACTTTCCGTGAGATCTCTCCTCTGTAGGCTCGTGGCTGGGTGAGGAGTTGATCTTGGGGGCCTTTGCATGTGGTACACCATAGCTCTGTCCTTCCAGCCGGCTGACTCTCCCCCTTATCCCTGGCCTGTATTTTCTCTGCTTCTCTTTGGAGGTTTCGGACACCATAGCCTCCTTGTCAGTGTCTAGGAAGCCTTTGTCTCTCATTTAAAAACAACGTTGACTTCATTTTAAAACAACGTTCACTTCCCTGGCAGTCCAGGCTCCCTGTTTTCACTGCAGGGGGCATGGGTTCAATCCCTGATTGAGGAACTAAGATCTTCCATGCTGGTGAGGTACAGTCAAAAAGTTAAAAAAAAGTGTTGATTTTCAAAGTTAAGTGTACACCAGAGTGGATTATATAGAGCAGTTTTTTGTAACTTTTCCCTTTAACTGCCAGTTCCAGCAAGCATGATAGAGGTGAGATACAGGACGAAGAAATCTTCTTGTGGAGTCATTTTTCAATGGGCATTTGTTAAACTGTGATGGGATTGGGATCTCAGCTCTTTCTACACAGTTTGGAAAAAGTTTCCGTCCATCTCTTTTCCATCATAGTGAAAGGAGGCTTTGCGACAGTGATGTGGACTTAAGGGTGGTATTTTAGATGTGATTGTTTGATTACTGCACAATTTCTTTCAATTTTTAATGACCAGACTCAACCTCTTGATTGTTTTAGGGAAGTTTGGAGAGTATTGAAAAGAAGGAAGGTTAGTCTCTCCAGGAATCTTTTCATCTTTCCATCAGCTACTGTAATAGACACACTGGAAAAGTTCATAAAATATCAATGACAGTTTCGTGAATTGTTATAAAGCTCTGCTTTGTGTAACCACTTTACAGGACAACATAGGAGACCTTGTAATCCCAATGTGCTGCTTCTTAAACACACTCTTCCTGTCCATCTCCAGGTGGATACCACTACTCAGACACACAGGGGGGTCACTTTTACTTGAGTGTGGACCCCAAACAATCAGCTTTAGCTTCTCCTTTTATAGCCTTTGGAAAGAACTGGTTGTGTATTTCTACTGAGAAAAAAGCATACACTCAGCAGATAAGGGAAAACTTATAAATTCTTACCGGTACCCCCACCCCAGAAGGTTTTAGAGATAACAGGTGTTCGCACTGAGGTGTGAAAATCCTCCAACTTTGTTTCAGCAAAACAAGATTTTCATGTCAGGCAGTGCATTGAACACAAGTTCATTTGGCAACTTTCGACTTTCACACAGATCAGGGTGAGACATCTGTGGCTCTTCGGTCAATGGTCATTGGCGGTCTGACACCTGTTTTTTGGGAGGCCCTTGAACTAAAAGCAGTTTTCACATTTGAAAATGGTTTAAAAATCAGAAGAATGATATTTCATGCCAGGTGAAAATTAGATGAGATTCCCATTTTAGTGTCCGGATAAAAAGTTTTATTGGAATCTGGCCACACTCATTCAGTTGTATTTTTGTCTGCTTTTTGCTGCAGTGTCAGAGTCGAATGGGCTTCCCAGGTGGCTCAGTGGTAAAGAATCTGCCTGACAGTGCAGGAGATGCAGGAGACGTGGGTTCAATCCCTGGGTTGAGAAGATCCCCTGGAGGAGTAAATGGCAACCCACTTCAGTACTCTTGCTTGGAAAATCCCATGGGCTGAGGATCCTGGTGGGCTACAGACCATGGGGTCACAAAGAGTCAGACACAGCTTAGCAACTGAGCACACACATAACGCATAGTTGAGTAATTGTGGAATTGACATTATGGCTTGAAAAGCCCAGAGCCTCGACTATCTGGTCCTTAAGAGTTCCTGCCCGTGATATAGATGTGGATTCCTGCTGAAATTATGCAGTGCCCGACATGCGCAGCTGTAGGGAAGCGGCATGTAGACATACACGTGTTTTACAAAATCAAACAATGCTGTCCTGTAATTTATTTTATAAAGGCAGACACTTTGCTTGTCTCTGGGCTTCCCTTGTGGCTCAGCTGGTAAAGAATCCACCTGCAATGCGGGAGACCTGGGTTCAATCCCTGGGTTGGGAAGATCCCCTGGAGAAGGGAAAGGCTACCCACTCCAGTATTCTGGCCTGGAGAATTCCATGGACTGTATAGCCCATGGGGTCGCAAAGAGTCGGACACGACTGAGTGACTTGCACTGCACAGCACTGCTTGCTTGTCTCTAATTTTTCATAATGGCAAATAATGCTGTAGTCAACATCCTTGTTCTTTTAGACCAGCTTCTGCATGTTTCTAAAGTTACAATGATCTCCAGCCGAGAGCATGTGTGCCATGTCATCCACAATGTGGCAACTTGTGATAAATGAACAATTTTTCAATTTACTATTTATGATGGCAGCTTGAGAGAGGAAAATCTCTTCTGAGTGGCGAAAAGAGAACAAAAATGTCTGTAATGAGTTGGGAGGTTTTCAAATTGTAAATGTGAAAAGAGAGTCAACTCATTTCCAAATAATGGGGAAACTGTTCAGCATGGAGAAAATATCTTGTTGCACGTGCCAGGATTAGCTCCGTATGCAAATTGAGTCCTGATTCCCTCTGTAGAAGTCAGTTTTCCCTGCGGGTAACAACATCTGCCTTGGTCTACATCTAAGCTGGATGTTTGGACAAAAGGATCCAGAATAGAGACTGTATCTTTTGAACGGCGCTAATATTTGCAAGAATATTGAGATATTGTTCTCTCCAACGTAAATAATTGACCTGAGTTTCACCCTTATTTCAGCGCTGAGATCAACGTGCACCAGTAACTGCTCATGAAATGTGTTTTTATCATGACGGAATCTGCTAGAACCCATCAAAGTGGCTGCTGCTGTTTCTTGATGGCCCTTTTCTTTTAAAGGGATTTCCCTGAAGGAAATCAACCCTGAATATTCATTGGAAGGACTGATACTGAAGCTGAAACTCAGCTTTGGCCACCTGATGCGAAGAGCTGACTCACTGGAAAAGACCCTGATGCTGGGAAAGATTGAGGGCAGGAGGAGAAGGCGGCAACAGAGGATGAGATGGTTAGATGGCATCACTGAGTCAATGGACATGCTTTGGAGCAAACTCCTGGAGAAGCCTGGTGTGCCACAGCCCAGGGGGTCGCAAAGAGTTGGACATGACTTAGCGGCTGAACAGCAGGAACAATTAAGAAAAGTATTTGCTTTGTTTTTTGCCATGGAAAGGTCCTCAGTTTGTGTGTCCTGGCTTACATATTACCTACTCATAGTGTTGCAGGAAGGGGGACCCCTTCCAGGGCCCGAAACTGGATTCTTGTCTAACACTTGGAAATGAACTGTCTGAGGAGACACATGTGCTGACAAAGCAAGAGATTTTACTGGGAAAGGGCACCCGGGTGGAGAGCAGGAGGGTAAGGGGACCCAGGAGGGTAAGGGGACCCAGGAGAACAGCTCTGTCACGTGGCTTGTAGTCCCAGGTTTTATGGTGATGGGATTAGTTTCCGGCTTGTCTTTAGCCAATCATTCTGACTCAGAGTCCTTCCTGGTGGTGCAGGTCTTGTTCAGCCAAATGAATGCCAGAGAGAAGGATTCTGGGAGGTGGTCGGACAGGTGGTGTCTCCTTTTGACCTTTCCCGAACTCTTTCGGTTGGTGGAGGCTTATTAGTTCTGTGTTCCTCACCGGGACCTGTCGTAAAACAACTTATGCAAATGGTTACTATGGTGCCTGGCCAGGGTGGACGGTTTTAATCAGTCCTCTAACAATAGTTCATAATAATTAAAACATCCCCAAAGCAGTACCAAATATGTAGCTCAGCCTGTTGACTTGCTAACCTTCCTAAAAAGTCCTAATCCATCTGCAGAAAGTTCCTCTGATGGACTGACCCCTCAGGCTCTTTACTCAGGGAAGTATTTGAGAAAACATTTGGTTTCACAGAGAATATGTTTGTAAGATGTCCTATTCACACCTGGACCTCTATAAACAAAGAGAAATCGAAACAATGTTTAGTAGCTCAACACTCCCCCAACGACAGTGGATGAGATGGTTGGACAGCATCACCAACTCAATGGACATGAGTTTGAACAAACTCTGGGAGCTGCTGAAGGACAGGGAAACCAGGCGTGCTGCAGTCCATGGGGTTGCAGAGTCAGACACCACTGAGCGGCTGAACAACTCCCCAAACCCCACACAGTGTACATCTCATATTTACACGAAACTTGTCTGTTGGTTTGGTCCCTCCTCTGTCTTAAAGTCATGCTCCACGTCAGGACCCCAACAATGTCAGTGTGAGCCCTGGAGAGATATCCACCCCTGCTTTTAGACCTGGGCATCTACATTCCTCAGTTCTCACATTCAGAACTCCAAAAATTAAGTCAGAGGTCCGAGTTTTCAAAGCTCAGGTCTACTAATAGATGGAAGCTTCCATTGCAGTGAAAGCTCTTAGCAAACAGAAGGCTGCGGTTGTGTCTGTGAGTGTTTTTCTCTTGGCTGTTACAGATATTCCCACGTATCCCTATTTGATAAGCTCGGAAGTGGTATGCAGTATGGCATTTTGGAGAGCCTGTGCATTTGGGTGCATTCAGGTGGTCATTCAGCGAGACGGGAAAATTTCAGCTCTGGTTTTTTTTTTTTTTTACCAATTTTATTTGAAATTGTATTCATGTTTGGCTGCACTGGGTCTTTGTTGCTGCATGCAGGCTTTCTCTAGTGGCACGCGGGCTTCTCATTTGTTGTGTTTTCTCTTGTTGTGGAACTTGGGCTCCAAGGCACGCAGGTGCAATGGTTGTGGCACGTGGGTTTAGTTGCTCCAAGGCATGTGGGATCTTCCCAGGCTAGGGATTGAACCTGTGTCCCTTGCATTGGCAGGCAGACTCTTAACCACTGGACCACCAGGGAACTCCTGCATATTTCTTTTAAAAAATACTTTATTAAAGTATAGTTGATTTACAATGTCATATTAGTTTCAGGTATACAACAAAGTAATTCAGTTATATGTATGTTTTGTATATATACTCTTTTTCATATTCTTTTCCATTGTGGTTTATCACAGAATATTGCGTATAGTTCTCTATGCTATAAGTAGGTCCTTATTGTTTATCTTTTCTATATATACTAGTTTGCATCTTCTAATCCTAAACTCCCAATCCACCCCTCCCTCACCCTCAGTGGCAACTACACGCCTCTTCTCTGTCTGTGAGTCTGTTTCTGTTTCATAGATAACTTCATTTGTGTCATATTTTAGATTCCGCATACAAGTGATATCATATGGTATTGGTCTTGCTCTGACTTACTTAGTTTGATCATCTCTGGGTCCATCCCTTATTGCAGTTGGCATTGCTTCATTTGTTCTTATGGCTGAGTAATATTTCATTATATATATGTACCACATTTTCTTTATCCATTCATCTGTCGATGAACATTTAGGTTACTTTCATATCTTGGCGATTGTGAATAGTTCAACTCTGCTTATGTATTAACTGTTCAGCGTGAACATCCTCTGACTCAGTTCTCTTATCTGCTTAATGGGTATTTGGATATGTTAGTCATGGGGATGTTGCAAGGTTCAAATGAGACATCATGTAGGAAATACTGAGCCTGGTACGTGGCAAGGAGTTGACCTCTATAAAAATCAGTTCCTTACTGCTATTTTGTCTCCAGCCTCCCTGATCGGTAACATTCACACAGTGACCAACTAGACCAAATAGGTTTTCTAAGTGGTAAAACTATATATTTGCGGGGGAGTCAGTGATGTTGTAATTTAGTAATTATATTGTATATGTATGCATCATGGGTACTATATCCACACAAATGTAGTAAAACCAAATCTAATTATATAAATAAAACAGTTTTTTGTAAAGTCAAAGCATACTCCATTCCAAGATTTTTGGCCTTGGTTTGGTTTTAGATTCATGACTTAAACAAAAGGAGGGATTTGCTTTTTCCTCTAACAAACAGAAATATGGTTTTATGCTTGTATGTGCTTGGTATTTAGTTATACATTGCAGAAGAGCTCATTTGTATCCTTAAAAGTAGTATTTTAAAAAGCTGTATGAAAAAGCTATATGTTTATACAGAAAAATGACAAAAATGAAATCATTTGGAGTTTAGAACATGAAAATGGATCAGATGTGGCCATGCTACCACATGGGTAGCAAAGGGCTTTGAGATGTCCGTTTGTAAAAGTGGAAGTTGGAAAACCAGAGATGCTTATAGTCTGATTTGTTGCATTACAAACTCCTACCCATGATTGTACAGATAACTTTTTTTTTTCCCTCTCAAGCATCCGCCTTTTTTTTTCCATTTATTTTTATTAGTTGGAGGCTAATTACTTTACAATATTGTAGTGGTTTTTGCCATACATTGACATGAATCAGCCATGGATTTACATGTGTTCCCCATCCCTATCCCCCCTCCCGCCTCCCTCCCCATCCAGTCCCTCTGGGTCTTCCCAGTGCACCAGCCCTGAGCACTTGTCTCAAGGCTTCCACCTTTTAATTACTGAATCCATACTCCCATCTGGGGCAAGAATGATTTGCAACCTGAAAATGATAATTTTCCAATTATAAGAGGCAGCAAGAAAGATGGTGGGAGTATAACAAGAAAAGGGGTATTGATAAGGACAATGGGATGAAATTGAGCAAAGCATAAAAGGAAGATGTGGGGACTTCCCTGGTGGTCCACTGGTTAAGACTCTGCACTTCCATTGCAGGAGACATAGGTTTGATCCCTAGTTAGGGGACTAAGATCCCACATGCCTTATGGTGCAGCCAAAAAAAAAGGAAGCCGTGTGAGAACATGGTCCTATTTCTTCCCTGTGGGTTCTTGGCTCCGGGATGTGCTGATCTACATGACTTGCTGCTGCTTAGTTGCTCAGTCACGTCTGATTCTTTTTGACCCTTTGGGCTGTTGTCCACCAGGCTCCTCTGTCCCTGGGATTTTTCAGGCAAGCCTACTGGAGTGGGTTGCCATTTTCCTCTTCCAGGGGGGTCTTCCTGACCCAGAGATTGAATCAGCACCTCCTACTGTCTCCTGCATTGGCAGGTGGATTCTTTTCCTCTGAGCCATCAGGGAAGGGACCTTAAAACTGGTTGACTTCATCTTAAAATACTCAGGGAGTCAGTTGAATCATTTGAGAGTGATGACTCAAATGGCCACTCACAATTACTTTTAATCTTCATGATTTAAAATGAGAAATTGAAGAAATTGAAGTAACCAGTCAAACTAAACTAAAACCAAAGTGCTCAGATTTTCCTGAAATAAAACTTTTCATTTGCAGATGCCTCATCCATGCCTCTGCCCAAGCCAGTTGTCCTGGTTGAGAGTCATGTGGCCTGGTTTCACCTTCATAGGATATTTTTCTTCGTTTTTCCTCATTGGAAAAAAACTTTAAAAAAAAAAAAAAAATTTCAAATCTCCTTGCTGCTAGGGCCAACTTATCAAAAGAAGCCATTTTTATCTTAAGACTAAGCTGGAGTGTTTATGTATTAGGTGACAGTTCTTTTTATATATCAAGGAACAAAAATTGTCACTTCTGTGTCCTGATTCCTCCTCAGTTTCATTTAAGGGCAGATCCTTAAGGGACCATTTTCACCTCAAGTCTTTCCAAAACTGCTGTGATAATGTTCAAAGGAGCCATGAGGAAATTACCTTTGAGTATGTCAGATATCAAATATAAAGAAAATACCGGTAGCTCAGAGGTGAAATCCTCGTGGAATGAGTTATGATGCTTGTGGTCCATCCAGAGGGCAGTCAACTTTCGCTTATTTACAAGTTCAGTGAATAGATTAATAATGTGCAGATGATGCAAAGTCGTGGCTAAGCCACAAATTACACGTAATGCTAACTGACTTAGAGCCAGCATACTCGTTGCAGATAATATTCTGTGTTTCCTTCTTTAAAAACGTGATACTTTGGGTGACTGAAGGTGAACGACTCACTTTGGAGAAAATGTCATGTTTGGATGATGATTTACTTATGAATAAAATATAGTAAAATGATGGTGAACTTGGGGAATGAGGATTTTCAATGGAATTCTACTCTTAGGCTTGAAGTTTATCATCAGAGAATTGTCGTCTATAAAACTTAGTTACATGTTCAACACATCAGGATGTGAGTTCCTTGAACTTCTTCACCATCTTTGGCTACTTCTGTGTAAAACCCTAGTTACTAAGGGGACTGGTCTCTGGCAGTGATCATAACATAGGAAGTTCTGATTGATGCCATCAGGATGAGTTGTGATCTGCTACATTAACAAATAGCCCTCTGAGTTTCTGGTGTTCAAAACAACAAATTGTATAGCACAGGGAACTATACTCAATATTTTGTCATAACTTATAAGGGACCATTCTTTTGTAGAAAAGAATCTACAAAATCTATATCTATATTTATATCTATATATATCTGAATTACTGTGTTGTACACCTGGAACTAATATGATATTGTTAGGTTGAAATACTGTCAACCTCAATAAAAAATAAATGGATTAAAATAATACACATATATTGAACTGTAAAAAATAAAACAGCAAAAGATTTATGTCTCTTCACTCTATGCAGCCTTTGAGTTTCAGCTGTGGATTCTGGCACTCTTCTACCCTGGGGCCCAGGCTGATCACATAGTGGAAGGAAAGAGAGGGTAGCAAAGTGTGCCCTGGCTCTTCACGCCAAAGGGACATACGTCAGTTTCCCACCTTTCATTGGCCACGACCAACCACATGGCCAGGGGAGGAAAGTGCATTATTAGCACATGCCAGGAAGGAAAATGGGAACCAGACATTGTGAAGAGCCTTCACGATTGTCATTCCATGTCATTTATGGAAATGACTTTGTGGAGAGAAGTGCAGATGCATGATGTTGGGGTGAACACTATGAAGAAAGTTAAAGACAGTGAAAGGAGTGAAAAATGACAGAGGATATTGTTCAACAGCGGAAAGTTGGAAAGTGCATCTCTGATGAGCTAACTTGATAAGAGGCCTGAATGGAATAAGACCAGCCTCAAGGTTCTGTCTCTGTTACTTTGACACCGTGAAAGTTGTTGGCACTGAAGGCTTAATGAATGATTTTATGGTTGTCATGGACACGACTTCTATTTCCAGCTGTGTGATGGGATGTCTCGAATTAGACTGAGTTCTGATTACTGAGGTCAAGCAATGACATGCAATAACATTTTATGCACCTACCCACGCACCCACCCTCCCACCCACCCACACACACACATACACCTGTGTGCACACACACTCTCTCTTTTACTGGAGAGACTACCAGAAGGCTAAAACTTGAAGAAAGAAGATGTATGGTTATCTGTTACAGAGAAGCAAACCACCCCCAGAGTTAAACTATTAAGACAATACTTTATCAATACTCTGTAGTGGCTCCAATGGGAAAAGAATCTAAAAAAAAGAGTGGATGTATGTATATGTATAACTGGTTCACTTTGCTGTACGCCTGAAATTAACACAACGTTGCAAATCAGTTTTACTCCAATAAAAATTTTTAAAAAATTTATTGTTATCCTTCATGGTTCTTGGAGTTGATGGATTCAGCTGGGTCATTCTTGCTTGGGGTCCCCATTACCATTATAGGCAGATGGTGGCTGAGGCTGGAGTTACTGAGTCTTCTCTAACCTCACATCTTGTCTATTCATGTGGCAAACTTGGGTTTCCTCAAGCTTGGTGGTTTTAGGGTAGTCAGACTTCTTTAAGAAGGCACCTCTTTTCTTGCAGAACAATTACTCCCAAGGGACAGGCAGGGGAAGGTACCAGGCTCTTCAGGCCTGAGCCTGGAGCGTGGCAGAGCATCACTTCAGCCGTAGTCTACAGGTCAAAGCAGTTGCAGAACCTGCCCAGCTACAAGGGCAAGCCTTTCCATGGATGTGCAGATATCTATAACCCACGGCAAGAACTACATGCACTCGGGCACTGAGCATTCCTGATACTCTGAACTACTTTTTGACTCAAGGCACGTCCAGATTTTGAGCCCCAGTTGAGAAGGAACAAAGGAGATCACAGCTGTTGAAAGTCTTTTGGACCCGGACGGATCAAAACTGAAGTTCAAGGTTCTGAAGGCAGCAGGGACTGAGATTAAGAACCCAGGCAGAAGGGAAAAGCTTAGAAGTGAGCCCCACATTCTGCATCACTGCTTCTCCTGTTTCTCTTGAGGTATTTGCCAACTAACAGCAGCAATTGGAAGGCTGAGGAATTGAAGAGCAAGTGGCGGCTCAGAGGCTGGTGAAGCTGATAGGCAAGGTCTCAGCAGGCACATTATGCATTTGCTCGGGAGAGACAGAGACGCAGTTCAGGACCTGCCAAGGAACCTGGGCCCATAAACATGCTTTTAGTTTGGACTCCCAGTGGACCAGAGGCCAAGAATAAGAGTGAACCAGAAACAGACTAACCCTTACAAAAAACTCAGCATCAGGCTTGAAATAGTTCAGCGGCAGGCTGGATTAAGCCTTCGTGAAGCAAAATAAGTCCTCTCTGGGGAAGTTAACATACTCCACAGAGTCTTTACAGATTTTCATATACATTGTCTGAAATTCAATAAAAAATTGCTAGGGACACGAGGGGCCAGGACCACTGGCGGAGGGGGCAGAAAGAGACCCAGGGGTGATCCATGTGGTGACCCCAGGACGAAGGAGCAGATAAAACCAAGGAGAGTCTTGGAATGCAGGAATGGAAAAACCAGACCCTTACCGTCCTTCCCTCCCCCATGTTGGAACTATTAACAGATTTCAGGTCCTCCTGAGCAGTATAACCTGTCTCCCCTCCTATCCCATAGGGAGAAGATATTTGCCTTACTCTTCCCCCCGACCCAATATATGTGCCTCATCCAATCAGCAAATGACCCAGTGGTAAAAAGTCCACCTGCCAATGCAGGAGCTGTAAGAGATGTGGGTTGATCCCTGGGTCGGGAAGACTCCCTGTAGTAGGAAATGGCAGCTCACTCCAGTATTCTTCCCTGGAAAATTCCAAGGGCACAGGAGCCTGGTAGGCTACAGTGCATGGGTTCACAAAGAGTCGCACATGTCTGAGCGACTGAGCACTCAGATCTGAAATACAGGTCACAGAATATAGTGAAGAGCCAAGAGGAGAGGGAGAGAGGAATTTTTAAAACTGATGAAAAACATGAAGCCATAGATACAGATTCAAGAAGCGCTATGACACCCCCCAGCATAGATGCAAAGGAAATCACATCTAAGTATATCATCATCAAACTGCTAAAAAGAGAAAAATGACATTTAAATGGGAAGAAACCATAGTAAGACTTACGGTTGACTTTCAATAGAAATAAAATTCAGAAGACAGTGGAACCATGTATGTAAAGTACAGAAAAAAAATTAACTGTTAAAACCTAAGATTTGATATATAAAAAATATATGACTCAAAAATGAAGACTAAATAATGATATTATCTGACAAACAGAAGCAAAGAGAATTTGACACTGCAGACCTGCAGTGAAAGGGATACTAAAATGTATTTTTTCAAATAGAAGGAGCATGATTCACAGTGGGAAGCATACAAAGGCAGAATGTGATGGAGTGATGGTAGATATGTGGGTAATCGAAATGACAATGGACCACACAAAGTAATGAGAAACCTTTTTTTTTTTTTTTTTTGAGAAACCTTTTTTTATCTCATTTGAATTTGACTAGAAATTGTTGATGGAGTCCCAGGAGGCTCAGTGGTAAAGATCTACCTGCTAGTGCAGGAGAGGCTGGAAAGGAGGGTTTCCATCCCTGGGTCAGGAAGATCCCCTGGAGAAGGGAATGGCAACCCACTCCAATATTCTTGCCTGGAAAATCCCATGGACAGAAGAGCTTGGCGAGTTACGGTTCCTGGGGTCGCAAAGAGTTGGACACCACTCAGCACACACATAAAATCTGTTTATGACACTGTGATTTTGCTCTTGAGAATCATTTTATTTTGGCATAAATGTAATATGAATTTGTAGCTAACTTTGGAGGCATGCCTTGCCTGTGTGGGGCAGCTGATTGGTCTTTGTGGGGATATTTGAATACAAAATATCCAGGATTTTGTAAGTAAGGTAGAGGGCGATTTGTGGTGATGATCTGTATGATCTTGTCTTTTGTTTTCCCCCAGATGGTTATAAATGGTTTTCTTTTATTGATTTCTGACTGAGACATGCTAGTCTTAATATTTCTAGAACACGAGGGAAAAACATTCAAACTTACTTTTGTTTTAGAAACCACTCTTAGACTCGGCTATTTTTTAGCAGTTTATTCTACATCTCAACATTCTTATAAGAGTCTTGACAATTAGCCATTGCTGAAATACTAGCCACAAAACAGATTTATTTTGGATGAATGTTTAAAATGTATTGTTGTTCTGTTGTCCATAAACTAAGTCATGTCCTATAGTTTTCGGCCCCATGGACTGCAGCACACCAGGCTTGCCTGTCCTCCACTATCTCCCAGACTTGACTCAAATTCATGTCCATTGAGTCATTGATGCTATCTAACTGTCTCATCCTGTAGATAAACAAAATATATATATTCAATTTCACGTTTATCTCCCTTTGGGTAGTTTGAATATTTTGTTTTAGCTATTGAAAAATAATGAATAAGGAAAGTGGCTGACCTAACCAGTTCTCTCTCTACCAACAGGTAAACTTCTTGCTTGAGAACACAGAGAAAGGGAGTATTTAGATTACTTCACCTGTTTCCTGCATGAGAGTTTTTGTCAGAAAGTCCCAAGCTTGCTTACTGACCTGACATCAGTGGTGAAGGAGGTCAGTGCTGGCTGATGATGGAGCATAACAATGACCCAGTGTCCTGACTGTCCCTCCTGTCTCATGAATTAGGTGACTCCATCCTTTTTAAAATGGAGAGCACTCCGTGTGGCTTACACCACTTAAAGCTAAAATGCAGTGTGCATTCTAACTGGACATACTATTGTTGTTAGTCAGTGAAGGGCTGTGATTCAGTCCCTTGGCCAAGAGACAGATTCGTTCTGGAACTATAAGAGGGAGAGGGCATGGCTCTTTTGGAACGAAGAACATGATTTCACTATTGTGGGCTTCAGGCAGCTGCTTAGACTGTGCGTATATGCTAAGTCCCTTCAGTCTTGTCTGACTCTGTGAGACCCTATGGCCGCAGCCTGCGAGACTCTTCTGTCCCTAAGTTTTTCCAGGCAAGAATACTGGAGTGGGTTGCCAAACCCTCCTCCAGGGGATCTTACAGACCCAGGGACTGAATCCACGTCTCTTATGTCTCCCGCATTGGTAGGCAGGTTCTTTACTTTAGGGGCTTCCCTGGTGCTCCAGTGGCTAAGACTCCATGCACCTGGTGCAGGGGCCCTGGGTTCAATCCCTGATCAGGGAACTAGTTCCCGCATGCCACAACTAAGAGTTCATGTGTTGCAGCTGAAGGTCCCACATGCTGCAACCAAGACCCGGCACAGCCAAATAAATAAATGTTTTTTTTAAAAAAAGAATTAATAGCAACAATAACATTGTCCCTAAATGTTGGGATCACACTTGTTTCAGTAAGATACTTGCTGTCTGAGAGATATGGGGGACTCAGCAGTGTGAAAAGGATAAATGTATATGTCTTCATCTCATACTCCTGCGAGGACAGAGGCTCGTTTAGCAGAATAATTAGCAGGCTTACCTGCATCTTTTGGGCTTCCCAGGTGGTGCCAATGGTAAAGAATCCACCTGCCAATGCAAGAGACACAAGAGACACAGGTTCGATCCCTAGGTCTGGAAGATCCCCTGGAGGAGGGCATGGCAATCCACTCCAGTATTCTTGCCTGGTAAATCCCAGGCAAGAGGAGGAGCCTGGTGGGCTACAGTCCATGGGATCACACAGAGTTGGAGGCGACTGAGTACGAACACATGCACCTGCATCTTTTAAATTATTCTGCCTTTCTCTCCCTCTCAATTTACAAGCACATAAAATGAAATTGGTTTAAGTTGCTGTATTTCACTGAAAATAAGATGTCATCCTGTAAGATTTATCTTGTTTTCTGATATGTGAAAATGTGCATCTTCATATTGACAAGATAGAAAAAGATACCTGTTCTGTGGACCAGATAAGTTCTGATAGATTCTAGGTTACGCATTAGTTAGATGGTCATGAAAGTATCTTTCAGTTTCTATGTTATTAGTTTATCGGTAGTCATTTTTTTGTGTACCAATGGTGTTTTCTTACTACAAACACAATCTATTTGCAGTAAAAAAAAAAAAAAAAAGCTTTAAATATGCAAATTGTCACTTGGACCCATCCTGTAGGTGGTCTTTGTTCCTGCTCAGAAAAGGGGAAGCTGCCCTTCACATTATCCAGAAAGGACTCAGTTCTCACAGAAGCACAGCATCGATTTGACCAAGTATTTCATAAGAATGAAAAATGGAGAGGTTTTAAAGTCCAGAAACTGCAGCAAACTCCTCAGATCTGCGTTTCACCTCTTCTCTTCCAAGCATCTTGCCCACAGACCCCAGAGCTGTTTTTTGTTGTTTGTTTCTTCGGGTAATTTAGATCCTTTTCCCCTTTTGACTGTAGTACTTTGTCAATATCATTCATTTCAGCATTTGACGGTTTTCATTGGGTCATTTATTGTGTTGTTCCCCATTCCCCATATTTGAACTATGTCTTTTGTTTCCAGGGAAATTATAATGACTTATGAGCTGGACTCAATGGTTTTTAAATATTTCATGATGGTATGAATGTGATACCTGTTTGAAAAATGCGTATTTGTAGACTCAGATATTTTCCATAGGTGTGTTCTTAAAAATCTTCATCTGTTAATGAGTCATATTCCTGTTTTATTTAAAGCATGTTATTTTTCACGTTTGAAAACATTCTGAAATGACGGGAGCTCCCTGGAGGTCCAGTGGTTAGGACTCAGAGCTATCACTGCTGGGGCTGGGTTCAGTCCCTGGTCAGGGAACTAAGATTCCACAAGCCACGTGGAATAACTAAATAAGTAAATAAAAATAAATAAATCTAGCTTCTTTAAAAAATTTTTGAAATGAAAGTCTAACAAGGACTGATTTAGGGACACTGTGTAGATCAGTCTTTGAAGAGTCTTCTCTAGAAAGTGGGTCCTGCCATCATGTATTTTGAAGAAATACCATCACAGTGAAGCAGTCTGTTGAAGACAGTACTTTTCAGACACTACACATGTTCATGAGCCTGGCCAAAGATTTCCAAAGTTGAGTTATTTATGTCTTGTCTTTACAATTTTTATCCTATCTGAAACCAAAAGTACTATTGTTAGCTTAATATTCTTTTTTTTTTTTTTGGTAGAGAAATATTTTTTAAATAAAAATTAATTTTACAGTAAAATTTATATTTTAAATATAAATGGGAAACCTGAATTATTTATGAAAAATGGAAATAAAGTTAAACACAGTGAAAGGACCCAAGGTGAAGATTGTCTCATTAGATACTGTGATCTGTTCTAGCTCCATTCAAAGGGCAGGTGAGCAACCCGAGAGAGACCAGAGACACAGCAGCAGGAAAGAGAATGTTCTGATGTAAACCAGGAGAGAGGGAAAGCCATGAAAGAGAGGATAGCTTCCTCCTCGTGGGGCTTTGTCCTATGTGATGCCAGTGTGTGGCCCACCTGAAATCCCTGAGTGGACCTTCAGGGGTGCCTATCGGACTCAGTGGGAAAACGGGATCTTGTCATATTAAGTTACATAAAGTTAAAACACAAAGGTGCAGGATCTGGCTCTGAGTAAGCACTTAATGACTCTTAGCATTATGATTATTGTTACTATTTTATTAATTGTAATCAATACACAATATAGGACTATATTAATTATATACAGTTACAGTAAATGTATAATCGTTAATATTATTTCTTGTCTTATATCTTACATTAGTTTTTATTAAAGGGACTAGAGACCTATTTAGGGCTTCCTGGGTGGTTCAGTGGTAAAGAATCCACCTGCCAATACATGGGTTCAATCCCTGGTCAGGAAGGTCTCCTGGAGGAGGAAATGGCAACTCACTCCAGTATTCTTGCCTGGGAAATCCCATGGACAGAGGAGCCTAGCAGGATTAGTCCTTAGGGTAGCAGAGTCAGACACGACTGAAGTGCCTTAGCATGTATGCACATATAAATATATAATTATTAATATTATTACTTCTCTTATATCTTACTTTAATTTTTATTTAAGGGACTAGAGACCTATTATCCAACAGAATAGTCTTGAGATTATTGCTTTTCTACTTTGGGGGATTCTCCTTTAAATACAATTAATATTTTAGTGTTGATGGATTCATCTCTCAGCCTCTCATTATTCCTATTTTCTCTCTTTGCCACTCCCTGTGAATCCTAACTTTGTCTATTAAAAGGAGGGAACTTAGGGCAAAAGTTTAAGAAAGACTTTAAACGAAAATTCAAATAGCATTAACATTTCAGCGCACTTCATTATTACCATAGAGGAGGGCAGGAAACACAAAAGATAAAATTAACACAGTCTTGGCTCAAGTTCATGACTTTGAAAAAAAGTTTCCTCTGAGGAGCAGGGGGCTTAGGGTTGATTAAACTGGGATTTCCAGCATCTCTCAGCTCTGATGAGAGAGACGAAAAGTCATTCAGTCTAATTAGACAGTCTTATGGGGGCTTCCAAACACCCACCTATGCTGCTTTTTTTCTTCTTTTAATCTTGAAGTGGATTTTCAGAGTCTTTTTTTCTTCAATTGCAATTTGGTACTCTCCATGGAGGAAACAGGATTCTTCACACCTTGAAAAATTTTGTGGCTACTTTATTGACACTTTTAAAACATACAATATCAAAATATAGTGGAAGTGTTAGTTGCTCAGTCCTGTCGGACTCATTGTGAACCCATGGACTGGAGCCTGCCAAGCTCCTCTGTCCATGGGATTCTCCAGGCAAAAATACTGGAGTTCCTTCTCTAGGCGATCTTACCCGCTCAGAGATTGACCTCGGTTTCTCATGTTGCAGGCAGATTCTTTACCATCTGAGCCACCAGGGAAGCCCTTTGGTGGAGACGTTACTTTAAGTGGCAGTGATCACACACATGAAACACTCGAAGTCATGTCTTTCGTTTCCTAGCAAGTGTCTTTGAATCAAATTCTTTTCCCCTCTGCGTGAACAATAGATGTTTTCCCCCTTTCTTTTTGCTTTTTCATCTTTGCATTGCAAAATATAGTAGGTATAAAATTTGTATATAATATATACGTATACACACATACCTGCATATGTGTGTATGCATGTGTATACAGCATATATATTATGTGATCTTAAATAATGTGTTTTATATGTATATGTTTCTGGATATATACATATATGTGCATATATAGTCTCTGTGTGTGTATATATATGTTCAGTTCAGTCATGTCTGATTTTTTTGTGACGCCATGGACTGCAGCATGCCAGGCTTCCCTGCCCATCACCAATTCCTGGAGCTTGCTCAAACTCCTGTCCATCAAGTCAGTGATGCCATCCAACCATCTCATCCTCTGTCGTACCCTTCTTCTGCCCTCAATCTTTCCCAATCAGGGTTCTTTCCAGTGAGTTAGTTCTTTGCATCAGGTGGCCAAATTATTGGAATTTCAGTTTCAGCATTAGTCCTTCCAATGAATATTCAGGGTTGATTTCCTTTTGGATTGATTGGTTTGATCTCCTTGCAGTTCAAAGGACTCTGAAGAGTCTTCTCCAACACCACAGTTCAAAAGCATCAATTACTTGGTGCTCAGCTTTCTTTGTAGTCCAACTCTCACATCCATACATGACTACTGGAAAAACCATAGCTTTAACTAGATGGACCTTTGTTGGCAAAGTAATGTCTCTGCGTTTTAATATGCTGTCTAGGTTTGTCATAGCTTTTCTGTCAAGGAGCAAGTATCTTTGAATTTCATGGCTGCAGTCACCATCTGCAGTGATTTTGGAGTCCCCAAAAATAAAGTCTGTCACTGTTTCCATTGTTTTCCCATTTATTTGCCAGGTTTCCCTGGTGTCTCAGATGGTAAAGCATCTGCTTGCATTGTGGGAGACCCGGGTTCAATCCCTGGGTTGAGAGGATCCCCTGGAAAGGGAAATGGCAACCCACTCTAGTACTCTTGCTTGGAAAATTCTATGGACGGAGGAGCCTGGTAGGCTACATTCCATGGGGTCTCAAAGAGTCGGACACGACTGAGCGACTTCATTTTAGTTTAGATGGGGCCAGATACCACGATCTTAGTTTTCTGAATGTTGAGTTTTAAGCCAAATTTTTCACTCTCCTCTTTCACTTTCATCAAGAGGCTCTTTAGTTCTTCTTTGCTTTCTGCCATAAGGGTGGTGTCACCTGCATATCTGAGGTTATTGATATTTCTCCTGGCAGTCTTGATTCCAGCTTGTGCTTCAAACAGCCTGGCATTTCTCATGATGTACTCTGCATGGAAGTTAAATAAGCAGGGTGACAATATACAGCCTTGATGTACTCCTTGCCTGATTTGGAACCAGTCCATTGTTCCACATCCAGTTCTAACTGTTGTTTCTTGACCTGCATACAGATTTCTCAGGAGGCAGGTCAGGTGGTTTGGTATTCCCATCTCTTGAAGTATTTTCCACATTTTGTTGTGATCCACACAGTCAAAGGCTTTGGTGTAGTCAGTAAAGCAGGAGTAGATGTTTTTCTGAAACTCTCTTGCTTTTTCAATGATCCAACGGATGTTGGTAGGTTGATCTCTGGTTCCCCTGCCTTTTCTAAATCCATTTTGAATATCTGGAAGTTCACGGTTCATGTATTGTTGAAGCCTGGCTTGAAGACTTTGGGCATTACTTTCCTAGGTGTGAGATGAGTGCAATTGTGCGGTACTTTGAACGTTCTTTGGCATTGCCTTTCTTGGGGATTGGAATGAAAACTGACCTTTTCCAATCCTGTGGCCACTGCTGAGTTTTCCAAATTTGCTGTCACATTGAGTGCAGCATTTTCGCAGCCTCATCTTTTAGGATTTGACGTAGCTCCACTGGAATTCCATCACCTTCACTAGCTTTGTTTGTAGTGATGCTTCCTAAGGCCTACCTGACTTCAGACTCCAGGATGTCTGGCTCTAGGTGAGTGATCACACCATCGTGGTTATCTGGGTCATTAAGATCTTTTCTTTTCTATATAGTTCTTCTGTGTATTCTTGCCACCTCTGCTTAATTTCTTCTGCTTCTATTAGGTCCATACCATTGTTTCCAAATTTGTACCCCTGCATTGTGATGAAGCCAAAGTTATACTATTCCTAAAGACTCCCCCAGTTTTGTGACCAAGCAAGCTCAATGAATGATTATTTTTAAATTTAGTGATTACAGTAACAGTAATCCTTTCAAGTATTTAAACATGTACTGCATGTTAGTCTTTGTAGTAGGTGTTGTCTTTTTTTTTCAATAATTTTTTTTTCTATTGAAATATAGTTGAGAAGATCCCCTGCAAAAGGAAATGGCAACCCATTCCAGTGTTCTTGCCTGGAAAATCCCATGGACAGCGGAGCCTTGCAGGCTACAGTCCATACGGTTGCAAAAGAGTCAGATACGACTTAGCAGTTAAATAACAGCAACAACATAGTTGATTTACAGTATCATGTACAGTAAAGCGATTCAGTTGTGCATATATATGTGTTCTTTTTCAGATTCTTTTCCACTGTAGATTACGACAAGCTATTAAGTATCAATACATTGATATTCTTTTGCACTGTAGGTTATTTAGGTTATGACAAGATGTTGAGTATAACTATACTTCCTGTTGGAGAAGGAAATGACAACCCACTCCAGTACTCTTGCCTGGAAAATTCCATGGATGAAGGAGCCTGGTGGGCTACGGTCCATGGAGTTGCAAAGAGTCGGACACGACTGAACAACTTCACTTTCTTTCTTTCTGTAGTTCCTTTTGGAGAGGGAAATGGCAACCCACTCCAGTGTTCTTGCTTGGAGAGTCCTGTGGACGGAGGGGCCTAGTGGGCTGCAGTCTGTGTGGTTGCAAAGGGTCGGACACGACTAAGCAACTAACACACACATACTTCTTGTGCTGCACAGTGGGTCCTTTGGGTGTTGCCTTATTGAACTGTCACAACAGTCCTTTGTCAGGGGCTGGTCTCTGTCATCTGTGCGGGGACAGATTAGGGAGAGAGACCTTAGAGCATCAGTGGCTTGCCTACTCCCTGGGTGGTGAGGGGTCAGCTGGACCCACCTCTGCAGTTGCTAGAGGAGGAATTGTTTTAAAAGTCCCCACTGGGGCCTCAGGAAGTCCTGGGGGCTATTTGTACAACACAGGGAGCTGGACATTTTATTTGCACTGCGTGCATTTTAGAAAGTCTGCATTATCCTTCTGTTTTTACTTTTGTCTAAGGATTATGTACTTCCTGGGTTGAACATGGAATGTTTTTCTTTTTTATTTCCACTTGTTATGTACTGAGAACTCAAAGTATTCAAATAAAGGACTCCCTGGGCACCAGAAACTTGATACATGCCTGTCACTAATCATTACTGATTGTCACTCCAGGCCTGTTAGAAGGGTGCTGTTTGGATTCAGATGGATAAGAGGACTGAAGCCTGCGGGGTCGGGGGGAGGGGTGTCACTGCCCAAGGCCACCTGCTGGCCAGCAGTCTTCCCTTACCAACCTCACTGCTTTTCCAGGACACCAGCTACATTTGAAAGGAGTGGACTCCAAAGAGAGTGACGGATGGTGGCCGGGACTGTGGAAGGAAAATAGTGGAGCTTCTTTTTACATATAATTTATGTATTATCCTAAACAATATTTTCATACTGCCCCATCACTTTGTGGCAAATCAATGGGGAAACAATGGAAACCATGACATACTATTTTTTTGGACTCCAAAATCACTGCAGATGGTGACTGCGGCCATGAAATTAAAAGACGTTTGCTTCTTGGAAGAAAAGCTGTGACAAACCTAGACGGCATATTAAAAAGCAGAGACATTACTTTGCCAACAAAGGTCCATCTAGTCAAAGCTATGGTTTTTCCAGTAGTCATGTATGGATGTGAGAGTTGGACTATAAAGAAGGCTGAGCGCCAAAGAATGGATGCTTTTGAACTGTGGTGTGAAGAAGACTCTTGAGAGTCCCTTGGACTGCAATGAGGTCCAACCAGTCAATCCTGAAGGTAATCAACCCTGAATATTCATTGGAAGGACTGATGCTGAAGCGGAAGCTTCAGTAACTTTGGCCACCTGATACAAAGAGCTGACTCTAATGCTGGGAAAGGTTGAAGGCGGGAGGAGGGGCTGACAGAGGACAAGATGGTTTGGGTGGCATCACCGACTCAATGGGCTTGAGTTTGAACAAGCATTTGGAGATGCTGAAGGACCGGGAGGCCTGGTGTTCTGCAGTCCATGGGGTCACAAAGAGTTTGACGTGACTGAGCAACCAAACAGCAACAAACAATTTTTAGAAAAGGGGATTTATAATCTACTTTATTGAAGTATAGCTAATTTACAATGTATTTTGCTGTACAGCGAAGTGATTCATTTATACATATGTATACGTTCTTCTTTTTTATTTGGATGCATGTGTTCTTAGTTGCACATGGGTTTCTCTCTCTAATTGCAGCATGCCAGCTCAGCAGTTGTGTTGTGGGGCCCTGGTTGTCCTACAGCCTGTGGGATCTTTGTTTCCTGAGCAGGGACCAAACCCACACCCCCTGCATTGACTGGTGGATTCTTAACCACTGGATCACCAGGGAAGTCCCTGCATTCTTTTTCATTTTCTTTTTCATTATGGTTTATCACAGGATAGAAAAATTTTGCGATTCCATTTTGTAATGAACGTAATACCTTATTACAGTACTTTGTGTACCTAATTCACATATAAGGGAAAATATAAGTATATAATATTTTATCATATACATGTATACCTATATAGTACAGAATATTTGGTATATACATATGTAGGGCTCCCTTGCTCACTCGCTTGCTCAGTCATGTCCGACTTTTTTTGGCCTCTTGGCCTGTAGCTTGCCAGACTCCTCTGTCCATAGGATTTTGAAAGCAAGAATACTGGAGTGGGGTGCCACTACCTATTTCAGGAGATCTTCCCAATCCAGGGATCAAAACGGCTTCTGTTGGGTCTCCTGCATAGGCAGGTGGATTCTTTACCACTAGCACCTGGGAGGCCCACTTATATGTAAAGATATATAAATATTGCTTCTATGTGAACTATGTGATCTACTACTCTACTAATATACTCTTGCACTCTATATGTGTTGTATGGAGTATATATGCTTACGTAGAGAATATATTTGTGTAGAATAATGTGCGACTACGTTTAGACACAGACACAGACACAGGCACACACAGAGACATACACACAGTGGGTATTTAAAATACTGTTTACTGCCCAGGGTGCATTTGATTTTACAATAAGAAATTCAGAAGCTGGTGGGTTGAATCCTTGCTGGCCTGGTGTGTGAGTCTAGAATTCGGGGAAGTTTGTCCTGGCTTGCCTCACATGTTTTATTGCTAAAATTAGATGCACCCTGGGCTTAAACACTCTTTGAGCGCCCCTTATGTGTCTGTATAGAAGGCCCTGGAAGCATGCTTTCTCTCTGCCTTCAGACTTTCCAGGTGACCTCCTGTAGTTTGGTGCAGGCTTTCTTATCTTTCTGCATGTTGCCAAAATTCTTCACCCTCTGTGCACTGAGGACCAAAAGGAATACAGAGAGTTTCAGAGGAATGAGAAAAATGGCTTTATCTTTGCCTAGTGAAGGGGAATACATAGAATTGTGCCACCCCTCTGGGTGAATAGGGAGAGGTTTTATATCCCAGTGAAGATCTTACCTTTTTTTTTCCCTCTGCAGAATTTCAAAATGGCCACAGCTTGACAACTCAGCAGTCAGGTCTGGTGTCCCTCAAGTTATCAGCCTCCGACCTTCTTTCTGAGACACAAAATGTTGTAAGAGAGTGTAGGGGGAGAAGAATGCTGGATGCAGTGTATCATCTATATGGAGTCAGAGAGTAATTAGCTTTGTTAAAGACAAATCCAGCTACAAGTGTTTGTCAGTAGTAACGGCTAAGAAGTGATCCAGATTGCTTAACTCTTGAAGGCCTGTTTGGCTGGTATGTACCAAAAGCTGTTCACTCACTTCTGTTTTTGCTCCAGCAGTGAGTTGTGCTATGATAATTCTCTTCATATCCATATTCTACAACATTTGTCCAATCTTTTAAAAAGGCATTTGCCCCAAAAGTAGAATTTCTGGGGGCCAAGAGTATCTTTAAAAGTCTTTCATTTTGGAAAATGCTATTCTACATTTGCCTCCAAAGTGTTGTAGACATCCCCACGACTTTTATCTGTGTGTATATCTCAGTTCCCTGTCCCCTTGTCTACATTGGTATCATGATGAGAGGAAAAAGGATATCTCTTTATTCTTTTTTCTAAACCTTTGTTTGTTTGTTTTTAGTAGCCCCCTGTGGCATGTGGTATCCTGGTTCCCCAGCCAGGGATCGAACCTGCACCCCCTGCAAGGGAGGGCAGAGCCTGTGCATTGGACTACCAGCGCATGTGCGTGCACGCTCAATCCTGTCCGACTCTTTGTGACCCCCTGAACTGCAGCCCACCTGGCTCCTCTGTCCGTGGAGTTGTTTTCCAGACAAGAGTACTGGAGCGGGTTGCCATTTCCTACTCCAGGGGATCTTCCAGACACAGGGATCGAAGAAGTATCTCTGGTGTCTCCTGCCTTGGCAGGTGGATTTTTTACCACTGTGCCACCTGGGACGCTTATCTGGACCAACCAGGAGGTCCCCAAATTCTTATCATTTATATATCTTTGATGGCTAGTAGGTTAAATCATCTTCTTGTTGGTTTCCCCCCTTAATTTCTTTTGGGAATCAACTTTGCATCTTCATATCCTAGGTTGATTTTTGTTGGGGTGTCCATCTGTTTTAAAAAATTAAAGGTTCTTTTGTGTTGAGGACAACCTTGCTCAAATATATCACACATATATGTGTGATATATATATACAGAGAGAGAGGTTAGCAATAATTTCAGAATTGCATCTATGTTAACCTGGTCTTTTTTTTTTAAACTACCTTCCCTTATAATTCAGTAAGGAGGGACTGATTGAAAATTTGAGAGGGTGATGGGGAATCAGACTTAAGAAAGATGGCAAGGGAGGCATCAGTCATTCCTGCAGGTGGAGTTCTGTGATGTGGCTTCCAGCTCTGCAGATGGAGAGGTTGCTGAATTCACTAAATTTGGGTCCAGACGGGATAGGCAGTCTTTCACTGCCAATTTTTAGGAAGAAGATTAGAAGTGGTTTCCTATTGTAGAGGACACCTCAGGGCAGTCTTATTTACTTATTTTTATCTGGGCTGATGAGTGATTTAGGGAAGATGGTATTGACATCTTTGAGTTAATAGCCGCTCACCCATGGCTTTTAATCCTGATTTATGGCTATGGTTTAAGAGCAGGAATCCAGTGCAGCAATTTATGTAACGGAGCGAACCACTGCCCTGAAAAGCAGGCTGAACGTTCAGAGGTTATTAGTTCATAAAAACGTCAGAGGTGCATATCTTTGTTTGGTGGGACAGCTGTTTAATTTGAATTCTGGGAAGTTGCTTTATTTTTTGTCTGAAGAGAGGGAAAAAAAATAGGTGTTTTGGATTACATTTTGTGTGTGGTTCTGTATGACAGATACATTAAATTAGCCTTAACAAGGCTTTTGGAGTTCTGCCTCCACACTGTAAATTTTACTTGACTTTTTCATTTGCAGGTGGCATGAAACCATTTCATGTATATTTCATGGGCTCCAAAGAGCCAGAAAAGTCCGCGCAGTAATGTGAGGTCTCAGCCCATTCATTCTGAAGCAGACGCGGTCTTGTGATGGGGGAATAAATTGTCTGCATTTATGTTTTGGGTTAAAAATATTAATAGCAAGCCCCAAAACTTTTTGTTTAGTGGAGAAATAGTAAGGTCTGAGTAAGTTTAGAGTAGAAATACGGTTCCATCTTTATTTTTCCATCGAAAGCATAGATGCTTCTGTTTAGAGAACTTGCCTCATGGAGGAAGACAAAATCAAAGTGCTGTTTTGAAACCTGATTCTACTACAAAAAAATTTAGAAGGCATTTTGTTCGTAAACCTAGTAATTAAACTTATTTGCATGTGTGAATTTTGTACTCAGATCTTCACCACTCAACTCCCCACCTTGGAAATTAACACTCAGGGCTTGAATTTAGTTTGGGCATTTCCAGATTTATTTCCCATTAAAAAGTAATGTTGAGAATAAAGTCTTTTGGGAGAGATGTCAGATGAGAAAATTATCAGAAAGTATTTGCCACAAATGTACACATTTCAATTGAAGAAAGTGGTGCCTTTAAAAAAATAATTTTCAGATTTGGTTGGCACATCTGTTGCCGTATAAATTACATAATTTCCCCTCGGAAACATTACTTTAAGTGGCAGTGGTCACAAACATGAAACACCGAAGTCATGTTTTTCATTTCCTAGCCAGTGTCTTTGAATCAAATTCTTTTCCCTCTGGGTGAAGAATAGATTTTTTTCCCCCTTTTCATTTGCTTTTTCTTCATTGCTTTGCAAAATTTGGAATCAATTAGGGGGATAGATTTGTTGACGGTCGCCTTAATTAGTTTCGTAATAGCTACAATCACAAAGTAATTTTTTCCAAGCTGCCTGAATCTTTAGGTTTGTAGAGATATAAGTATAATAATCATTGCTTCAGAGTGCTGTATTTTGCTAACAATGTATGTAAACATCAATAGACAGCCAGGGAGTGGTTTTACTGTGGTAATTCATCTCTTTTTATAGTGTTGGGGAGGGGACCCTTTTTCTGATTTTAGTGATTCATGGGAAGTGTTTTTATGTGCGTAGAAGGAAAATAATGCCATTATTTTGGTAGGTAAGCTCTACTCTTGCTTGATAAAGAGCTAATGTATATGTCTTTACATTTATGAAATGCAGAATGTACTTGTGTAATTTACCAGCTCCCAGTTGGTATTCCAGAAAAACACCTACTTTTGCTTTATTGACCTACTCCAAAGCCTTTGATTGTGTGGATCACAGCAAACTGTGAAAAATTCTTAAAGAGATGGGAATACCAGACCACCTGACCTGCCTCCTGAGAAATCTGTATGCAGGTCAAGAAACAACAGTTAGAACTGGACATGGAACAACAGACTGGTTCCAAATTGGGAAAGGAGTATGTCAAGGCTGTGTACTGTCACCCTGCTTATTTAACTTCTATGCAGAGTACATCATGCAAAATGCCGGGCTGGATGAAGCAAAAGCTGGAATCAAGATTGCCAGGAGAAATATCAATAACCTCAGATATGACACCACCCTCATGGCAGAAAGTGAAGAAGAGCTAAAGAGCCTCTTGATGAAAGTGAAAGAGGAGAGTGAAAAATTTGGCTTAAAACTCAACATTCAGAAAACTAAGATCATGGCATCCAGTCCCATCTCTTCATGGCAAATTGATGGGGAGATAATGGAAACAGTGGGAGACTATTTTTTTGGGCTCCAAAATCACTGCAGATGGTGACTGCAGCCATGAAATTGAAAGATGCTTGCTCCTTGGAAGAAAAACTATGACCAACCTAGACAGTATATTAAAAAGCAAAGATATTACTTTACCAACAAAGGTTCGTCTAGTCAAAGATATGGTTTTTCCAGTAGTCATGTATAGATGTAAGAGTGGGACTTTAAAGAAATCTGAGCACCTAACAATTGATGCTTTTGAACTGTGGTGTTGGAGAAGACTCTTGAGAGTCCCTTGCACTGCAAGGAGATCCAACCAGTCCATCCTAGAGGAGATCAGTCCTGGGTGTTCATTGGAAGGACTGATGTTGACACTGAAACTCCAGTACTTTGGCCACCTGATGCGAAGAACTGACTCATTGGAAAAGACCCTGATGGTGGGAAAGATTGAAGGCAGGAGGAGAAGGGGACAACAGAGGATGAGATGGTTGGATGGCATCACCGATGCAATGGACATGAGTTTGAGTAGGCTCCAGGAGTTGGTGATGGACAGGGAGGCCTGATGTGCTGCAGTGCATGGGGTTGCAAAAAGCTGGACATGACTGAGTGACTGAACTGAGTCGGTATTCACACACAGACGGACACACACAGGTATGAAATAATAGTACCAGAGACTTTTAAGGACTTGGCAGCATCCATACCCTTAGAGGCTTCACCTGTGTCTTCTCAGTTATATGAAGCCCGCTTGCTCCTCATTAAATGTGATGAATAGATAAAAATATAGTGGTTGTATCACAAATGATGTGTCCCTACAGTTACATCAGTTGGGACTCTTGAGACCTGCTGAGTTCAGCTCAGGACTGAACATGGCTTATTTCTAACCTTCATCACACGTTCCCTGCAGGTTGGTAGAGTCCCCTCGTTCAGGGTCCAGGCTTGTGGAAGCTCGGACAGCTGGTTGCTGTTCCCTCTGGCTCAGAGGCTCCCTGTGGCAGGGAAGAGTGTGCCTGGTCACACACCAGCTCCACAGTGCTGAGCTGTAAGACTCAGTTTTAAGATCATGCTCAGTTGAAAGATCAGTTGTAATGCTCAGCTGTAAGATCATGTCGTGGTCTGTGGAAACCCTTGTCACAGCTGGTCATGGGCTTGCATTTAACCACAGAGGTACTGGAGAAATGGGGAAAGCAGATGGTTATTTGTCCTTCAGCAAATGTCCTGCCATGTAATTTAATAACTCTACATTTCAAGGTTTTTTCACTTTTCTAATCAATACAATTTTTTCATAGAATAGTCTTTTGCATGATTTGCTTTCATGACTTTATATCAAATGCATGCATCTTGTGAAAGTCACTCAGTTGCATCCAACTCTTTGCGACCCTATGGACTGTAGCCTGCCAGGCTCTTATGTCCATGGAATTCTCCAGGCAAGAATACTGGAGTGGGTAACCTATCCCTTCTCCAGTGGATCTTCCCGACCCAGGAATCGAACCGGGGTCTGCTGCGTTGCAGGTGGATTCTTTACCTTGCATGCATGCTAAGTTGCTTCGGTCATGTCTGACTCTTTGTGATCCTGTGGACTGTAGCCCACCAGGCTCCTCTGTCCATAGGATTCTCTGGGCAAGAATCTTGGAGTTGGTTGCCGTGCCGTCCTCCAGGGGATCTTCTCAACCCAGCATCTCTTATGTCTCTTACATTGGCAGGCAGGTTCTTTACTATTAATGCCACCTAGGAAGCCCTTTATATCAAATACATATTAATAAATGAAAGAAGCCAATCTGAGAAGGCTAATGCTGTATGGTTGTGGATTTATGATATCCTGGAAAAGGGAAAACTGTGGAGACAGGGAACAGATCAGTGGTGGCCGGGGCTGGGGGTGAAAGGATAAATTTGGCAAAGCCCAGGGAGGTTTGCGGCCTTAATGGTGCATGTCATTGTCCATTTGTCCAAACTCATAGAAGATACAGTACCTAGAGTAAACCCAGATGTGAACCATGGGTGACACACATGTATGTGTCAGTGTGGGTTCACCAATTGTAACAAATGTACCGTCTGGTGGGGGATGTTGACTGTGGGGAAGGGGCACTGTATGCCTGTGGAGGCAGGGGGCAGGGAAAACTTGGTACCCGCCCCTCTCTTTTGCTCTGAGCCTAAAACTGCTCTCAAGAATGGTCTTTATAAAAACAAACCAAAAACCTCAAGTACAGAAAATTGAATTAACCTAACAGTTTAAGGTCAGACTGTCATTAACCCCTAGCAAGACCCCTTCTTGCTTTATTTTCTGCTTTTCCCTTACCTCCTAACCCTAGTCCATTTCTCTTCCCCATGAGTTCCTGTCCTAACGCATTTGATGCGGAGCTGCCAATATTTTGTATCTTTGTGAAATATGTAGTCATGGTGTGTAAGTATGTGTTAAGGCATTTGATGGGTATTATTTTACATCCTTGCTTCTGTTTCTTCTTGTTTCACTTGGTATATTTTAAGATCTAGGCGTGTTGTTTATCTAAACTTTTGTTTGGTTGTCCATAACATTCATTTGCCATGTTTATCATCTTCTGGCAGAATGTGGAAAACCTCTGTTTGTGTGTGCTAAGTTGCATCAGATGTGTGTGTGTCTCTTTGCAGTCCTATGGACTGTAGCCCACCGGGCTCCTCTGTCCATGGGATTCTCCAGGCAAGAATACTGGAGTGGATTGCCATGTCCTCCTCCAGGGGATCTTCCTGACCCAGGGATCGAACCTGCAGCTCCTGTATTGCTAGGTGGGTTCTTTACCACGAATGCTACCTGGGAAGCTCAGCCTCTAGGCCTTGAGAATAAAATGGTCCAGTGTGCAGCTTGTGGAGAACTAGAGTGTTGTGGCAGTCAGGGTGGGGGTTGGAAAAGAATTTCTAGGCACAGAGTATTGAAGAAGAGAGCGAGTTTATTAAGATCAAAGATCAGAGATAGTGTGGGTTCTGCGATCATAGTGGGCTGACCTCCTGACCGGCCAGGGAAAGACAGCTGGAGGGAGAATAGAGTTTACTAGAGTAGGAGATGCTCTTAGAACTGCGGGTGGTCTCAGGGAGAGCTGAGGCTTTTTGAGGGCAGTTCCTGTTCAGTCACTCAATCATGTCTGACTCTTTGTGATTCCGTGGACTGCAGCACACCAGGCTTCCCTGTCCTTCACTATCTCCTGGAGTTTGCTCAAACTCATGGCCATTGAGTCAATGATGCCATCCAACCATCTCATTCTCTATCTATTGCTCAGTTCTCCTGCCCTAAGTCTTTCCCAGCATCAGGGTCTTTTCCAGTGAGTCATCTCTTTGCATGGGTTAGTAGCCAATTTTTATAGCCTCATGACAAAATTCACACTGGAAGGGTGGCATTAGGTGATTAGTTAGGGTGCTGTAGAGTGAGTACCTTACATTTTTGCCTAATTTGGTGTCAGGAAGCTGGCCAGTCAGGATCGGGGGGATTTTGGCAATGGTCACAGTGGGGCTCAGTTAGTTACAGACATGACCTTGGTTGTGGGCTCCACACTTCTGTGGCCTTCGTGAAGGGCCTCACATCTGTGACCTAGGTATGGGACTCCACATAAAGCATGCGATTTCCACTTATGATTGTTGTTGTTCACTTGTTAAGTCATATCCAACTCTTTGGAACCCCATGGATGGCAGCATGCCAGGCTTCCTTGTCGTTCACTGTCTCTCAGAATATGCTCAAAGTCATGTCCATTGTATCAGTGATGCCATCCAATCATCTTATGATGGCTGGATTCAAATTATTTAAAATGTTGTGCTGGTCCACAGTCCCCCTGTGGGCTGGGTCCCATCTGTAGATCTATTGCCCTTGATGCAGGAAAATTTCCAGACAAGCTCCAGACTCTGACTAGCTTCCCAAAGTTCCCCCGGGCAGAGAGCAAGTGGGCTGACGCCCTTGCCAGCGATTCTAAAACCAGCCTGAGCTGCAGGATCTTCTGGAGAGTTTGGTTCCAAAGTAAAGAATTCTGGGCATACACACCCCTAACCCCCACTATGCTGCATACAGAAATTAAAAAAAAAAAATCTCCTTAGTTTTAGGGCTGTGGGCATTTGGACACAGCAGTGGAGATCCACAGACCTGATGTTTGTATTGGCTGGGAAGTCTGTATTTCTTGAAGACACACACCAAGTGATTTGATGTGTTGCTTCAGGGGAGAGGGTGGAAATTCATGCTGCGTTTGGAAGGTTTCTGTGGTGCAGGGGAGTGGACATCCCATTGGTGTAATTTTATTAGTTATAAAAAGCACTCATTCAAATTAAAATATAAAATCAGGTTTCCCTGGTGGCTTGGTGGTAAAGAATCTACCTGTTAATGCAGGAGATGAGCGTTTCATTCCTGGATCAGGAAGATACTCTGGAGAAGGAAATGGCAACCCACTCTAGTATTCTTGCCTGGGAAACCCCATGGACAGAGGAGCCTGGTGGGCTATAACCCTCGGGGTTGCAAACGAATGAGTCACAACTTAGCAAATAAACAACAACAATGAAAAATATGACAACGAAAAATATGAAAACAGATAAGTAAATCAAACAGGAAACATTCTTTAATGGTGTGTTAAGGGAAATAGGTTTGCATTTGGGTGTGTGTGTGATTGAGTATGGTCTATATTAAAAATAATTCCATTGCAAATTTCACAAATATACCCAAGGATAGGTTTAATTAGAGAAATGTCTCAGGGGTCAAAGTACATAGAAACCAAAGGGCAACCTAAACTCAAGCAGGAGGGTTTTTTAGAACAAGCAGTGGAAATCTGCACGAGCTGTCTGTAATTTGCAAGTGACTTCCCTGTGAAGAATCCTGTGTATCAAGAGCAGTTCTCTGCTGGTGACCAACTTGAGTTGGGATAGATGCTGAACACTAGAAAGCTTCAGAAGATTTTTCTAGTTCTTTGTGAGAAAGATGTGCAGTGGAAGGTCTGGACCACATGGACAAAAGCTCCCTGAGAGGCAAAAGTGGGATCTTTCCAGTCATCATTTATGATGCACTTCCTGGGACTCAGAGATGTGATGACTCAATAAAGGAAGTTTTCTGGGGAATTATGGTCAGGTTTGGGGCAGCGGTTGCAGGCAGAGCTGAATACATCATGGCATCAGACTCAGCTGCATCTGAACTTACCTACTCAGCCCTCCTTCCTGCAGGTGACAGATACAGAGACACGGAAGGCAGAGAGATGGTGCTGGTGTTTATCTGTTGATGGGTAAGCCACAGAGCACTTCCATAAGCATCATCTGGCTTAGTTCTCCCACTGCTCTGTGCCAAAAATTGGACAGATGTCATCTCCATGTTATGAGTAAAGAAGCTCCTGTTGGTTTAGGACACAGGTTGGCAGACTTTTCCTATTAAGGGCTCAATAGTGTTGTTGTTGTTGTTTTTTGCAAATCACAAATGGTCCCTGTTACATCTCCCTTCACCTTGATCCCTCCAAGGTCAAGGTAGCAGAGGGGCTGCTTGTGGGTGGAGCTGACTCATAATCTGGGACTGGGAGGGAGGAGAAAAGGAGGGAGGTGGAGAGAGGGAAAGAAAGAAAATACTGAGACCATTTGGACACTTGAACCCATTGCCACTAGAAATTTAAGTAACATATAAGCAGTGAAGATCACTCTTCGCCTGTGTCCAAATAAGTTGACTCTTCTGTCACCAGTTACTGAAAATTCTGGCTAAAACACTGAGGTTGTAATAATAATAAGTAAACCTAAGCCTGATAAAATAATTTCTGTATTCCATGAGCTATTCTGGAAGACATGTGCATGCGTCATCCATCTACCCACCCATCTCTCTCTTTCTTTCTCTGCCCTCTGTCCTCTGTCTTTCTCTGTCTCCTCTTTCAATCCATCCAACAACTGCATGGAGTAGCACAAGATTATTACCAGGATAAAATTATTCCCCTAAGTTTATAGTTGGAAATGGAGGTGCCAGCAGGCAATGTAGCCTGATCGCTGGACCATTCTGTTCCAGAAAGACACAGAACTTAGTGAGACTGCACACTGAATTCTATTTCACAAGTAAGAAATGAAATGTAACCCGAAAGGAGATGCGCTTAGAGCCTGGCATTACAGCTGGAGTTTTGAATGGTGTTGGCTGTAGCATTCTGAGCACTGACACTGGTGATTGCTGCCCTCCCTCTCTCCCTTCCCTCTTTCCTCCCTTCCAGCCAAGAGGGAGGATAAGGGTCTTTGGATTACTCACCACTCACATTTGCCACAAAAAATACCATGGATTTAATTTGTGCGTCATATGGTACCAGCATCATAGATGACGGCTGTGATGTTGAGAGGGGAAGAAAGACCATTGTAAATGCTAATAGACATTTGGAGATGTGGCCACGTGGATAAATTAGAATTGTTAACATTATTTATATGGATAATTATATAATTTCTAAATTCACAGAAATAATTTGGCTTAATGATTTCTAAATGCACACAGTATCACATTAGGAGGCTTTTATTAATGCTCTTCATGTAGGGAGAAACTAAGACTGAGAATCCTGAATCTTTAATATGCCCATAGAACAGACTCTACAAATTTCTCTTGCCTTGTGAGAGGAATTTCTGAGCCATTGCAAAGAGGCCAGGGTCATTTCACAAAGTCTTTGCAGTAGTTTCTGCTTTGGAGGCCCCTCCCAACCCCCTGCTTTGTCATTATTTGGAGACTGTTGGTACCTTTGCATATAATTTGCATACAGTCATTTTCACTGCAGTGAAAGAATACAGTTATTCATATGCCCGCTCAAAACTAGGGTGAGCAAAAGCTTTCATTTACAGAGTCTGTCTTTAGGGCACACTTCATTTCACTTAGAATAAATTATCATACATTTATCATTAGTTAGCAAGTTATTAACATTAATATAAACAAATATGTGGCACATTTCTTTGGGAAGATTGCATTTTTAATCACTTAGTGAATGTAGCAGGCAGCGTCTACATATTTTATTTTTTAATGGCTGTGCTTTCTCAGTTTCCATATTCACATTAAAAACATAATTCCAGGCACTTTGCATCAGTTAGCTCAGAATGCACTTAATTGAGGTGAGGGGGGTTAAAAAGGAACTTCTCTCTTCTAGTGACAAACAACAACTTCCTCAGACACCTTTTTTACACTTGAGAGTTGCTCTAATTTGTTGGTTAAGGATGTCTGCATCTACAGCGAGCAACGTTTTAAAATTTAACTTCGTGAAATGTCAGAGTAGGAAACAAGAAATGTTAGGTTTCCTTGGAGGTTCCTTGCTCAGAAGATGGGTTATAACAACTAATGTACCTAATTAGGAAGGACAGAAATTACTGTGGACTCTCTTTAATAAATCATAAAGCTTCAATTACACTAAATGATATTTTGCAAATTTTATTCCTTGCTTATATGAGAACAAAGTAAATTGTTTGTATTTTTTATCCAGTGTTCTAGAGTTCTCAGTTCTCTGATCATTTAAGGATGAAGGCATGAATTTGGGGCCAAGGAAAAATAGATTTTACTGTTTGTTAACTGGATACCAATTGGGCAAGTTACAGGATTTCGTCAAGCTTCAATATCTTCATCTGAAAATGGGTATGCTAAGGACTGATGCTGAAGCTGAAACTCCAGTACTTTGGCCACCACATGCAAAGAGTTGACTCATTGGAAAAGACCCTGATGCCAGGAGGGATTGGGGGCAGGAGGAGAAGGGGACGACAGCAGATGAGATGGCTGGATGGCATCACCGACTTGATGGGCATGAGTTTGAATAAACTCCAAGAGTTGGTGATGGACAGGGAGGCCTGGTGTGCTGAGATTCATGGGGTCGCAAATAGTCGGACGTGACTGAACGACTGAACTGCACTGAACTGAACTGAGTAATAGTATTTATTTCATAGGGTCACAGGAAAGATTTAAGGACGTCAGGCATGCATAGAGCTTAGCATAAGAGCAAAGAGAAAGGGACTTCCCTAATGGTCCAGTGGCTGAGACTCCGAGCTCCTAATGTAGGGGGCATGGGTTTGATCCCTGGTCTGGGAACTAGATCCCACAAGCCACAACTAAGAGTTTGCTTGCCACAACTAAAGATTCTCCATGCTGAAATTAAGACCCGGCCCAGCCAAATCAATAAATATTTTTTTAAAAAGAGGAAAAGGAGAGAAATGCTCAATTATTACCTTCTAGCATTAATATTTATTGCCGCGTGATGTTCAGTTGCTTCTTCTTCTTGTTCACTTGCTCGGTTGTGTCTGACGCTTTGTAACCCCATGGACTGCAGCACACCAGGCTCATTTGTCCTCCTCTGTCTCCTGGAGTTTGCTTAAATTCAGTTCCATTGAATTGGGGATGCTGTTGAACCATCTCATCCTCTGTTGCCCCATTCTCCTTTTGCCTTCATTTTTTTCCCAGCATCACAGTCTTTTCCAATGAGTCAGCTCTTCGCATCAGGTAGCCAAAGTATTGGACCTTCAGCTTCAGCATCAGTCCTTCCAATGAACATTAAGGGTTGATCTCCTTTAGGATTGACTGGTTTGATCTCCTTGCTGTCCAAGTGACTCTCAAGAGTCTTCTCCAGCACCACAATTCAAAAGCTTCAATTTTTCAGCCCTCAGCCTCTTTTATAGTCCAGTTCTCACAACCATACATGACTACTGGAAAAACCACAGCTTTGTTTTATTTTATCTCTTTCCTCCTCTTCATGGTTGGCACCCCTTGTGACCAATCCTGGAGGTGAGCGATGGGGAGGTGCTGGTCACAGTTCCGACTTGCTGTTGTGTAGAGTGCAGGAGTCTAGAGAAGAATGGACAGCATTCGCAGCTGCAACCATCATACTGTATTTTTGAAATTTACTTAAAATTGATTTGGCTGGATCTTAGTTGAGGCAGGCGAACTCTTAGTTGCAGCATGTGGGATCTAGTTCCCTGACCTGGGATTGAACATATACCTCCTGCACTGGGGTCTCAAAGTCTTAGGCATCGGACCACTGGGCAAGTCCAAGTCATACTCTATTGACTATTGGAAGCTAACCAAGAGATTTGGAGATTTCAGTGCTCCTAGCCACCCCAAGATGGAACCTGTGTGAAGAGAAGGCAGATTAATCAGCTTGATGATAGTGATCGTTTCCCTTATACACATAGAGCAAAACATCACGTTGCACACCTTAAATATATATGATTTTTATTTAAAGAAGGACCCCAACACTTCCCTATTTCACGACAGTATTCTGGGGGCTCCCTGTCTCGGATCCCCACAGTGCCTTGTGACCAGGCTGAGTATTTTTCACCCTGTGAGGTCAAGTCCCACCCCTATACTCTGGCTTTTGAAATTCCTGCGTGATGTGCCCACGTGGGGCACCTGGGCGGCCTTTCCTGACCGTGAGTGGTGGCCGCATTGTACAGGAGTCCCAGCACTTCCTTCAGCCCTAAGTGACTACGTTCTCCAGCGTCAAGTTCAAAGGAGAAGACCTCGTTACTCTTGATAAAAGGCTCTGTGTTCTTTTATCAGGCTGAGTTCTGGGTGCCTTCCACCATCTAGAAACATCGGAGGAGTGACAGAGGTCGACACTGAGGGTCACACGCTCCTCCTGTCACCTTCCGGGGGAAATGGGCTCTGTTGTGTGTGTGTGCATGCTAAATTGCTTCACTCATATTCAACTCTTGGTGACGATATGGACAGTATCCCACTAGACTCCTCTGTCCATGGGATTCTCCAGGCAGGAATACTGGAGTGGGTTGCCATTTCCTCCTCCAGGGGATCTTCCCAACCTAGGGATCAAACCCATGTCTCTTAACATCTCCTGCATTGGCAGGCTGGTTCTTGACCCCAAGTGCCACCTGGGAAACCCAGGCTCTGTGACGTTGTATCAACAAACAGCCACAAAACCCCAGGGCTCACCACAAAGAAAATTCCTTTCTTACTCGTGCTAGGAGCTTATCCTTGGTCAGCAGGAGGATCCAGTTCTTTTTTCTTCCATTTAAAAAAATTGAAGTAGCGTTGATTTACAGTGTTCTGTATGCTTCAGGGATACAGCAAAGTGATTAAAAATATATATATATATATATATATATATATATATATATGTTTCATCTTTATCCATTCATCTGTTGATGGAAACTTAGGTTGCTTCTGTGTCTTGCCTATTGTAAATAGTGCTGCTCTGAACAGAGGGGTGCAAGTATCTTTTTGAATTATAGTTTTTTTCCCAGATATATGCCCAGGAATGTGATTGCTGGGTTATATGGCAACTCTAGTTTTTGAGGAACCTGCATACTGTTTTCTATAGTGGCTGGACCAACTGACATTTCCACCAACAGTGTAGGAGGGTTCCCTTTTCTCTAGAGAGAGAGTTTATTATTTTCAGACTTTTTAATAATGACCATTATGCCTGGTGTGAAGTTGCCCTTCATTGTAGTTTTCATTTGCATTTCTATAATAATCAGCAAAGTTGAGCATCTTTTCCCATGCTTATTGGCCATGTGATTGTCATCTTTGGAGAAATGTCTATTTAGGTGTGCTGCTCATTTTTTATTGAGTGGTTTGCTTTTTTTTGTTATTGAGTTGCATGGGCTTTTGGTATATTTTGGAAATTAAATCCTTGTTGGTCTTCACTGGCCTATATTTTGATGGTGCAGATTACATTTTGCTTGGTCATTTTCACTTGTTAAAATTCAAAACTCTCAGAAGGTCGGCCTTCTAGTTTCTTCAGTCATTCTCTATCTCGTTTGTATTTGTGGATATATTTCTGAGAAAACCAACCCCATGAGCTTCTCCATGACATGAAGTCCTCTGTGGTCAAATGCATTTGAGAAATGCAAGCTTACAGCACATGTTGTTAGGCTAAAGATTCTAAGAAATCCCGCAGGGAGAAAATCCTCTCGTGTTGAGCCCAGTGTTTCCCAAATGGTTTTGACCATGGACTGCTTTTACTGTGGCATGTATAGATCAGAATCAGACCCAGAACATGCCATCTTAGGTGTGGTTAATTTCAGTCCCTTCTTGGAGCAGGGTTAGAAAGGATTTAGGTAGGGAGGAGGGCTGGAGAGAGAGAGGAAGGGGAGAGGGGAGGAGAGGGAAGAGAGAAGGCTAGAGGACAGACCAGAGAGGCTGCAATCACCGGGCTACGTGTAAGACAGTTCAGAGCTTGTCTTGACTCTTTTCAGATTTATTTAAAAATTGAGAGTTACTTAATAGAATTTTGTCTTTTGCTCTAGTTTTTTTTTTTTAAATTGAAGGATAATTGCTTTACAGAATGGTGCTGTTTTCTGTCAAACCTCAACATGAATCAGCATAGGGGTACATATATCCCCTCCGTTTTGAAACTCCCTCCCATCCCGCCCATCTAGGTTGATACAGAGCACCTGTTTGAGTTTCCTGAGCCATAGAGCAAATTCCCGTTGGCTATCTATTTTACATACGGTAATGTAAGTTTCCATGTTCCTCTTTCCATACAGCTCACCCTCTCCTCCCCTCTTCCCATGTCCATAAGTCTATTTTCTATGTTTCTCCATTGTTGCCCTGTAAATAAATTCTTTAGTACCATTTTTCTAGATTCCTATATATGTGTTAGAATGCGGTATTTCTCTTTCTCTTTCTGACTTACTTCACTCCGGGTCATATCTTTAAACCTAGAATATAAGCTCCTTCATAGGGGAGCCCTCAAATGTATTTTATTTACAGTTGAAACTCTCCAAATACAAAGTATTGGGCATAAAACATAAGTATATTTTGAACTAAATGGATTTCTGGTCTACCTCCAATGAACTGCGAACATTCTACTTGGAAAATCTTGACTAAATCTGACTGTGAGATCCGTATAATGTACAGGCAAGTGTTTCAGAGTGGAAACAATGCCAGATTTGTGTGAAGAGCACTGGGATTGTGTCCCAGCTCTGCCACACTTGAGTAAACCCTGAAGACTCCCCACCCTTGACTGCCTTACCTGCAGAGGGACATCCAGGATCCCCACTAAGCTGACAGTATTGTTGGGAGGTGCCAATGAAGCAACAGATGGAAAAGAACTTTGTAAATTCTTATGATGAGGTTGAAATGCATTTCCAACAACCAGTTCTTGAATTCCTTGTAGAGGGAGAATGGTCTTCAGAGGGGAAAAAAAATATCTTGGAAAGAATTCAGGTACTTGAGAGGGCTGATTTCTGCTGTGGCCAAGATTTCGTAGGTTGGAGAATTAAGGAGTGAGAGGAGGGAGGGGAGGGGAGAGGAGCCAGAAGAGAAAGTGACCCTTGGCTCTTCGTGGAGGAGAGGTTGAGAAACCATAGGTAGTGTCAAAAAGATTCTGAGAGCAGGAGTGGCCGGGGTACCACTGGGAGCTTTTGCTTCCAGTTAAGTCTTGGGATTTCTTTTCATCTTCAGCCTCATCCCCCAAATACTGTGTATCACACTCGTGAATACATTTGGGTGGGAACTACTTCCTTTTTGACTATTTAAAGAAATGTACCAAGAATGAGAAGAAAATACAGAATTAAACAATAGTGATGATCATAGTAGTAGTTATACAAGTACTAGTTAGCCCTTACCATGTACCAGGCACTGTTCAAAGCAGGTTATACTTATTATCAATGATAAGCACTGTTTTTATTTCCATTTCACAGGTGAAGGAATTTTAGGCAGGTTAAAAAAAAACTGCCATAGGTCACATTCCACAGGCTCCAGAGTCTACACACACACACACACACACACACACACACGGACCTTAGGATGGATTCATACCTTCATATATGGTGTTATTGGGGCTTGAATCAGTTTTATCCAGATCTCAAGAGCTAGAGATTCCCCACCAGTGGCTAAGTTAATGTCTACATGGTATTAAATGATTTTTTAGCATATTTTTTGATTAAATTTTTTGATAATTATTTTAAATTAGAAAAACATGAATATTTTTAATGGTAAAAGATGCAGTTCACAAAGAAGATAGACATCATAAACCATTAGACTCCTTAACAACACAGAAACAAAGATACATAGAGCAAAAATCAGAAGAAATATAAGGGAAAAGAAAAATAATCATAGTGAGACATATTAACATGTCTCTGAGAATATCAAGTGCAGAAAAAATAAGAATGGGGCATCTTTAATGATATCATTAATAATTTAAATATAATAGATTTATATTTAATTTATATTAATCCTACACAAAATATATTTAAAATTCTGTATCTCATACATTTTTATTAGATATCCATAGGACATTTAGAAAAACTGGCAAAAAGATAAAACATTACTAAATTTCAAAAAGTAGAATTTTTTTTTTGTGTGTGGTTCACTTATACATATACACATATATTATTTTTGAAATTATTTTCTGTTACAAGTTATTACAAGATACTGACTATAGTTCCCTATGGTATACAGTAAACTTTTGCTGCTTGTTGCATATTTATTTTTTTTAATTAGAAATATAGCATTCTATTCATACTAAGTCAAACAAATGGAATTGAAATGTCATAAATTTTTTTAGTTAGGCAAAAATTTGTAAGTTTTCTAAAATATATATATTATACATATTTATATGTCTGTATACAAAAACTTTTCTACTGTACTTAATAATTACAATCACAAGTCATCATGGGAACATGATTAGCCTAACAATATAAAATAATTGCATATAGTCTGGAGGGTCAAACAGAGTAATGTGGTAAGTGAAAGTGCCTGTCTCCTCCTGCTCGGCAAGTCTGCCTTTTGGTTTGTGCATTTAATCCATTTACGTTTAATGTAATTATTGATGTAAATGCTCTTATTACCATTTTCTTCATTGTTTTGGGTTTATTTTCTGTAGGTAGGGCTTTCCTTCTCTTGTTTTCTGCCTAAAAGGAGTTCCGTTAGCATTTGCTGTAAAGCTGGTTTGGTGGTGGTGAATTCTCTTAACTTTTGCTTGTCTGGAAAACTTTTCATTTCTCCATCAAATCTGAAGGAGAGTCTTACTAGGTAGAGAATTTTTGGTTGTAGTTTCATCCCTTTCATCATTTTAAGTATGTCATGCTGTTCGCTTCTGGCTTGTAGAGTTTCTGTTGGGAAATCAGCTGATAGCCTGATGGGAATTCCCTTGTATGTTATTTGTTGTTTTTCCCTTGTTGCATTTAATATTTTATCTCTGTCTTTAATTTTTGTTGGTTTGATTACTATGTGTCTCAGTGTTTTCCTACTTGGCTTTATCCTTCCTGGGACTCTCTGCACTTCCTGGACTTGGTTGATTTAATTTCCTTTCCTCATGTTCAGGAAGTTTTCAGCTATTATCTTTCAAATATTTTCTCAGATCCTTTCTCTGTCTCTTCTTCGGAGACGGCTATAATGCAAATGTTAGTGCATTGAATGCTGTCCCAGAGGTCTCTTAGGCTGTCTTCACTGTTTTTCATTCTTTTTTTTTTTTTTCTTTCTATATTCTATTCTGAGGTAGTGATTTCCACCATTCTGTCCTCCAGGTCGTTTATCTGTGCTTCTGCCTCAATTATTCTGCTATAGATTCGTTATGGTGTATTATTCATCTCTTGTTTCTTTGTTCTTTAGTTCTTCTAGGTCTTTGGTAAACATTTCTTGCATCTTCTCAATCTTTGCCTCCATTCTTTTTCTGAGATTCGGAATCATCTTCACTATCATTATTCTGAATTCTTTTTCTGGAAGATTGCCTATCTCCACCTCATTTAGTTGTTTTTCTGGGGTTTTATGATGTCCCTTCATTTGGGACATGACTTTCTGCTTTTTCATGCTGATTAACTTTCTGTAACGTGGTTTTTGTTTTAGCTGTTGTGGGATTGTGGTTCTTCTGGCTTCTTCTGTCTGCCCTCTGATGGAGGAGGCTAAGAGTTTTACGTAAGCTTCCTGATGGGAGGGACAGGTGGTGGGAAAAACTGGGTCTTGCTCTGGTGGGCAGGACCTTGCTCAGTAAAGCTTTAACCCAATTATTTGCTGATGCGTGGGGTACCTTCCTTGGTAGTTTCTTGGCCTGAGGCCACTGGGGCCTGGGGTCTATGAACTCTATGGTAGGGTTAATGGCAAACTCCAAGAGTGGTTTATGCCAAAGGGGACCTTCCCAGACAGCTGCTGTCAGTGCCCCCGTTCCTGTGGTGAGCCTCTGCCAACCCATGCCTCCACAGGAGACCCTCCAACCCTAGAAGGTAGTTTTGGTTCCGTCTCCTGTGGGGTCACTGCTCCTTTCCTCTGGGTCTTGGTACATGCAAGACTTTGCTTGTGCCCTCCAAGACTGGAGTCTCTGTTTCCCCTAGTCCTGTGGAAGTCTTGTGACCAAATCCCACTGGCCTTCAAGACCAGATTCCCTGGACAAAAGGATTCCCAGTCCTTTGTTAGATCCCCAGACTGGGAAGCCTAACGTGGGGTTCAGAACCTTCATAACAGTGGGAGAACTTCTTTGGTATTATTGTTCTCCAGTTTGTGGGTCACCCACCTGGTGGGTATGGGATTTGATTTTATCGTGATTGTGCCCCTCCTCCCATCTCACTGCAGCTTCTTCTTTGTCTTTGGACAAGGGGTATCTTTTTTTGCTGGGTTGCAGTGTCCTCCTGTCGATGATGGTTCAACAGCTAGTTTCCATTTTGGTGCTCTCACAGGAGGAGATGTATGCACGTCCTTCTACTGCACCGTCTTGAAACAGAAAACTCAGCATATTTTATTTACCCAATTATTGTTTATTGAAAGTTGAACCTGGAGGTCAGCTCTCCTTTCTAGCTCTTGTTCTTGATAAGTCAGCCTCTATGAGTGAAGTGGGCTATTTGGCACTCTGGGATGGGGTGGTTTGAAGAAGAATAAGACAAATTTCCTTGTCTTTAAACACTTTATATTACAAGAAAGCACTCTTGTATTTGATGACATGAACCTGTGTTTTCATTCCCTGTGAAGGCTTTCTTCAGCAAGGTAGGAACTGTATGCAGTGGACAGGGGAATAAATTCCAGAGGCTCCTCAGGAATGAGAACCACACATTCTACCCTGTGTCCCATGGACCCAGGTGCGGAGTGTGCACATAAATGTGTACATTTATCAATAATAGCCTTCAAGTATTAAAGACCATATTTCCAACATGGTGGGTTCAAGCCAATACACCATCTTGGAAAAATCCATAAACATGCATGTCTTCTTATCTTCACTTTTTGTCTTGATTTCTTCTATTCTTCCTGTTGCGTGAAATGTAGCTCTGATAGCTTGTGATGAATGATGAACGGTGTCAGATTCTTGATCTCCGAAGAAGATTTAGCTTCGGGATCAGGGACCAAGCTTGAACACTTCAGAGCTTTTGTGTAGCAGAGTTTTATTAAAGTATGAAAGGGGGCAGAGAAAGCTTCTGCATAGACATCAGAAGGGGGATGGAGAGTGCCCCCCTCATTAGTGTTAGCAAGGGAGCTATCTAATTTTTAATTAGTTACTACAGTAAATCAAAAGAATGTCTCAAGTTTGTGAAAATTTTACCAGACCCACTCCCACAATTTACATTTTAGGATAATAGGATTAGAATTTAACGATAGAAATATCCTGCCAGACTCACTCCCATAGTATACATTCTAAGATATCAGGATTAGTCAGGTTTTCAGGAAGGAGAAACTGTCTTCAAGCAGGATACATTGTTGTTACATAATCCCTAGTACAGAGTTTAAACTGAGTTGTGTAATCATCAGTCTGTGCTTAAAGAAAAAAGGGTTTTATGTGTCTAAGACTAAGGAATGTAGAGAAAAAAAAAAGATGTTTGTTCTTTCCTTCTTGAGAATCACAGACCCCTTTCTCCTTCTCAGAAGCCCCAGACCCCTCTCTCCTCCTCGGGGACCCCGGACTTATCAACCTGCCTAGGAATTGTGCTCCTTCACTTCTCAAACTGAAAATGGATCCAGGACATTCTGAGGCTTCCCAGATAGAAGACACTTGGTTGGTCAAAATCCAGCTTGATTTTTCCCAAGCTCTTCAACACAGTGCCTGAATTTATTAACTTCTGCCTCTGTGCATTTATCTCTTTTGCTTCTGGTCTCCCAGTGAAGACTGATTACCAAGAAGTTTATGGTCTTTAAGCTTCCTGGTGGCTCAGCTGGTAAACAATCTGCCTGCAACGTGGGAGACCTGGGTTCGAGCCCTGGGTTGTGAAGCTCCCCTGGAGAAGGGAATGGCAACCCACTCCTGCATTCTGGCCTGGAGAATTCTATGAACTGTATAGTCCATGGGGTTGCAAAGAGTTGGACACGACAGAGTGACTTTCACTTATGGTCACTGACTGCTAAAGATCCCTGTCTCATGCAGAAAGAAAACATTAGAAGAACCTAACAATGTCTGACATTTAGTAGGTCTTTAATAAATACACATTTGGTGAATGAATGCATGAATATATTAAGGTGCCATGAAGTTGTTACTGCCAGGAATTTTCATTGTAACCCTTGCATATTGATAAGAAATGAACATACGATCCCTCCAATTTTATACAATGTTATACCAGTTTTTACCATTCTTTTCCAGTTGTAAACAGTTTTTCATGTAATCCATTTCTCTTCTTATTAATGTCAGCTAGTTATTAAATTGACTCCTGTCTAATTAGCCAAGTGTTATTCTTGGATCAAATTGGATGACTATAATAAAAGCTGACTCATTATTTGAATAAGAAATTATGGTACCTATTTATGTTCCTGTTTGTGATTATTTTTCAGATTTTTTGTCTCTGATTAAATGATCTCAGGATTTTAGAAGTCTTCATTCACGCATGAGAGCATCACATGCGTGTGTTTTGGCAAATGCTGTAATCAAAGGCCTCGTATCAGTGAAGAGACAGAGGCTACAGAATAAATCATCTTAGGATGTTTTCACAAGGAGCCCATGACGTGTCTTAGAAGTAAACCTTTCTCTTAGACTTGGGAAGACTGATGATTACAAAATAGATCTTTTTCCCCTTTCATCTTAATTGTGGTATTCATCATTTTTATCATCCTTTTATGGCTCAGAGATAGAATTTGCCTCTCTTTTATTTGGACTTTTCCTGTTTGTGTGTGTTTTATTTTGCGCCTGTTTTCCTGTGATTAATATTTAGTTTTTCTGTGATGCAAGCAGGTTGGAAGATCGTGTATGCCTTTTGCAATCACTTAGTTCCACAGTGTCTAAGAGGCGAGCATTGGTTAGTTCCCTGACATAGTAAGTGACTCAGTTTTTCTATCTGGAAAATGGAGCTAGTACCTCCCTGTGTTCTTGCTTCTTTGTGTGGTTTATAAATGACAGATATTCCAACACATGGTGAGAAATTCACATCCTATTTGTTAAAGGGTGAAGTTTATATTTGTAGTCTCATGTATACAGATATTTATATTCTGGCTGATACTCTTTTGCATTCTGGTGACTCAGTCGGTAAAGAAGCTGCCTGCAGTGCAGGAGACCACCTGCATCACTGGAGACCAGGGTTCAATCCCTGGGTCAGGAAGATCCTCTGGAGAAGGAAATGGCAACCCACTCCAGTATTCCTGCCTGGGAAATCCCATGGACAGAGGAGCCAGGTGGGTCACAGTCCATGGGGTCGCAAGAGTCAGACACGGCTTAGTGACTAAACCGAAAAACCAAAGAAGAGGGCAAGGGCTCTAGAAAATATATTTTGAAGTGTTGAGGTAGAGGTAAGGCAGTTTTCTTGAAAAAGAGTCTGACCTTGTGTTCCTGCTTGGTAGGTTTTCTTGTACGAGGTAGGTAGGCAAGAGGTGATCATGGTCAGCGCAGATTCCTGTTCTGACTTTCCTTCACCATCCTATCCTTTGCCAGTGGTCTGGTGTAGAGGAGAGAGAAAGTCAGATGACCTAGCAAATGGTTCTGAGTCATCTGGTTTGTAGTGACCAACTGATGCTTCTCGGTGGCCAGTAGCTTTCCTGAACTGACACTGAATTCAAACCATCTCTCAGTCACTGTCTTTGTTTCCGAAGAAAAGGGACTCTGATTTCTAATTGGAAAAAGAATACAGAGTCATTGTAAGGAATTCAGACAGTGCAGACAGGCCTAAAGCAGAAAAACAAACAGTATCTGAAATCCCACCACCAGAAGAAAATACTGTTCATGCTTGCGGGGACTTTCCGACAGTCATACGGACAGACAGACACACACCCAAGCACACACATGCCTATGCTTAGAAACAAAGATTAAGTCTTTGACAGCTACTGCAAATGCACCTGTTTGAACAGAAATGCTTGAAGTCATCTGATAGAGTATTGGTAAAATGGTCTTCTAGTGATGCAACTAGAGCTCTGGAGGGTGGGAGCAGACCTAGAACATTCACCTGTCCGAATAGCTGCAGGCATGGATTGGTCCTGCTTGCTGTGTCCGTGTGCAAACCACCTGGAGAGGTGGCAGGGACTTATTTATTTATCACGTTGCTTAACGATTCTCCCAAGTGGTGCCTGGAAGGATCATATCATATTTGCTGTTTTGCAGCCTGCTGTTTTCACTCAGCAATATATTCTGGATTCTGCCATGTTCTTATAGAACCAGGAACTAAATCACTCTCTTAATGGCTGCATGCTCATCTTCTGTCTGTACGTGCTAAGCTTTATATAACAAATGCCCTTAGGTGAATCATTCCAGCACCATTAACACCCTTGTTTACATCTTGAATAGTTTGACAATAAACAGCCATTATGCATCTTGAGTGTTCTAGGAAAAATCTTCAGTTTCTTGGAACTCTTAGGAGTAGTAGAGGAGTCTGAGGAAAAGCAGGGGCGACCGTGATTACAAATGGAAGGAAATGAAAAGGCAATCTGATGGAGAATAACAGGTTATGGAGGAGCTTGAGATAGGCTTTTCTGGAGCAGCCTCCTGTTAAATTTAAACTGAATTGTGGAAGATGCGAAGGTGTCAGTTAAATGCATAGCAGGAGAAAGGCATCGTGGAATGAAAGCAGAGCTCTGATCTTGGGTAAAGAAAGAGGATCATGAGATGGAATGAACGCTGCCGGGCATGATCAGTGCTTTGCTAGTAAAGTGGGTGATACCTGGGAAAGGCTTTGGCCTTGGAAAAGTCACTGGGAAGCTAACCTAGAGTTCAGTGCCCATAGGACCACGGGACCAAGGACTTTAGTTTATATTCACAGTATGCTAAGAAGCCAGTGAAGGGTTTTAAACAGGAGATGAGATGGTCTTATGTTTCTCAGTTCACACTGACAACTGATAAGCATGAATTGGAGGGGAGGAAGGAACAAAACCAATGGTACTTCTTTGCCATGGTCTGCAAAAGTGATGAGAATGAGTTTGACCGGGGTGGTGACTGGATCTGGAGAGAAGTGGACAGGTTCAGGAGATACTTAGCAAGTAAGTATCTCCGATTGTCAAGGTTTCGAAGGATTGAGTGGTGAGGGAGTGGAAGCCATGAAAAATGACTCAGCTGTTTCTGGTTTGAGCAACTGTCACTGAGAGGGTACCACTTATGGAGGTGGGAAAAGTGGAGAGTTAAGGATCAATACATGAGCTCGATTTTTGAACTTTTGATAAACTTGGATGACATCTGAGTGACTCTGTCAGATAGGCACAGGATTTACAAATCCAGGGTTTCATGAAATTTTTAGACTCAGGTGTATATGTTCAGGAAGGAACAACTTGTGGATGGTGCTTAGATTCAGGAGATGGATGCGCTCTTCTTGGGAGACATTAGAGAGAAACTTGAAGGGCGATGCCTTGAGTGATGCCAGCATTTAATATTTGTTTGGCAAAGCATTATCCAGGCAAAGAGGTTGAGAAGTGGCCAGAGAGAGAGGTAAAAGGAATATCTGGAATTGGTGGTACCCCAGAAAGAACGATGCTCCCATGCTGGGAGAAGGGCTGATACTACCAAATGCTGTTGAAAGTCTAGACAGGATAGATCCTGTTCGGATGATTCAGAGACGAGATGACTGGTGATCTTGGCAGATGTGGTGGAGGCAGAAACCACACTGGAGGGACTTCTCAGGTCGTCCAGTGGCTGAGAGCCACTCTCCTAATGCAGGGGGCCCAGGATCGATCCCTGGTCAGAGAACTAGATCCCGCATGTGGCAACTATAGATCCTGCATGCTGCAACTAAAGATGCTGCATGCCACAATGAAGATGGAAGATCCCACGTGCCACAGCTAAGACCTGGCACAGTCAAATCAATAAAGAAACTATTAAAAAAGAAACCAAACTGGAAACTCTGGAGGACTGAGCTGAAGGAAACAGAGACAACTTCCAGAGACGATTCTTAGAGAGGTTTGATGAAGAGGGTTGAACGAGGTGTTTAAAATGGAAAAGGGATTTTTTTTTTTTTTGGAAGATGCAGAATAGTAGGACATGATTGTGTGAGTCGGGCTCTTTGATACCGATGAGCAAAGCCACCCTGGTAACTTTAAGCAGAAGAATGGTTTTTTAAAAGAACCTTTGCAATACACAGAGACTCTGAGAGGGTTGTTGAACCTCCACAGCCAGGAATTATGCTCATTGATAGCACAGGGGTGCTTTTTGTGGAAATACCACTGAGATGGAGAGAATTACCTCCATTAGGGCAGAAGAGGGGTGCTGGTCGGGGGGGAGAGCTTCAGACAGGACTTGATGGTGAGAGTGTGGGTATTTGAGGTCTGGTGCACTTTCTTATAAAGACTGAGTGGGAATGAATGGCAGAGTGGATGAGATTTCTTCAGTGTGTTACCCCCAGTTTCTCTGCATCGGAAGTCCCGGTGAGAAACCAGCTAGAAAACCAGCTCAGTTTTCTGCCCAAGATCTCACAGGGCTAGGTGTCTGCCTGGGCTTTTGACTACAGGCTTTGGGGGACCGTCTGCTTCCAGACTCAGTCAGGCTATTGGAAAAGTCCAGTTCCTGGGAGGGGTAGAACTGAGGTCCCCGTTGCTTCCTGGGATCCCCCACCTTCCTGTCTCCATCCTCAAAGTCAGCCTTGGCACGGTGCTGCCTTCTCACTTTTCAGCCTGGCTTCCTCTCTTGCATCTACTTTTAAGGGTTCCCCAGATAACACGGAGTCTGCTGGAATGATCCAGAGTGACCGCCCTATTGTAAAGACAGTCAGTGAGTCAGTAACCTTAATCACATCTGCAGAGTCCCTTTTGCCATGTAAGGCAATGGGTTCACAGATGGTATCTCAATATCTTCATGGTCCCTGGGATTGGCAAGAATCTTCTGGGGAATCAGTAATTCTGCCCAGCCCAGGGGAAGGTGGAATGAAGGAACTCGGAGCCCAGAGGTGGGAGGCTCACTTTTGTGACTGTTGAGGTCACTGTGGATATGACAGGCCCTGAGGATCCAGGTGAAGCAAGGATAGGGGGAGGGACCCCCAGCGGGACGTGGGGTATCATCAACTGGTGGGTGCCTCAGAGGAAGGGGATGGGGCCGCAGGTCAAGCTGACCCCAGTCCCTGCCCTGAGGAATACTGAATGTAGGAGCAAACAGATTACTTTAGAAAGGAACTGACATCTGTCATTTTTTGACCAGACAATTTATATTCCTCACTAGAATGTAAACATTTTCTTAGAGAGGTCTGACAAATTTCTCATTAATCTAGTCTTTGATGTTGTATTTTTCTCTGCAAATTATGAATGGAATCTTTCTGTCACTGCATTTATAACCACTTATGTATTCTTATTAAAAAATCCTTGATTTTGTGGGTTTTTAAATTAGTTAATTTAAATTAAATTAGAAGGGCAGAAGGGGAAGAGGTCATCAGAGGGTGAGACGGCTGGATGGCATCACCGATGCAATGGATGTGAACTTGGGGGCAAACTTCGGGAGATGGCGAGGGATAGAGGGGCCTGGTGTGCTGCAGTCCATGGTGTTGCGAAGAGTCGGACACGACTGGGCGACTGAACAACAAATTAATTTATTTTTGGCTGTGCTAGGACTTTGTGGCTATATGCAGGCTTTCTCTAGTTGTGGTGAGTGGGGCTCCTCTCTAGCTCAGGCCCCCAGCTCCCCTCTAGGTCCTCTCAGCTCCTCTTAGCTCAGTGAGAAGCATGGGCTTCAGTAGTTGTGATGCACAGGCTTAGTTGCCCTGTGGCATATGGGATCTTTCTGGACCAGGGATTGAACCCATGTTCCCTGCACTGGCAGGCGGATTGTTAACCGCTGGACCACCAGAGAAGTTCCCTGATGTGTTTTAATTATGTTGATAGTTTCTTCCTTGAATGCCCTTATCATTCCTTTCCTGTAGTTTTGTTTTCTTACTGGCATATAGCTTTATAATATTGTGTTAGTTTTAGGTGTACAGTAAAGTAATTTGGTTAGATTGTGTATATATATATATTTTCAGATTATTTGTATTGTAGTTTATTAAAAGAGTTAAAAGATAAGCAGCCATGATTTCATGTAGCTTTGATTGGATTTTCTATGCATGCACTGTCATCAGTGGTAAATATCAACACTTTGTTTTCTTTAAGAGTATCTATTTCTTTTATCTTGCTTTGTTAGGGTTTACTTTTTAGTTAGGGAGGTTTTGATTTTTGTTAAATGGATCTATGTGTTTCTTCTTGACTCTATTCATGGCCTCGAATGGTTCCATTTAGATATAATCCTGCCAAAATTAATTTGATTTTGTAAGTCCTATCAGACCATCCCCATGGAAAAGAAAGGGGAAAAGGCAAAATGGTTGTCTGAGGAGGCCTTACAAATAGCTGTGAAAAGAAGAGAAGGGAAAAGCAAAGGAGAAAAGGAAAGATATTCCCATTTGAATGCAGAGTTCCAAAGAATAGCCAGGAGAGATAAGAAAGCCTTCCTCAGGGATCAGTGCAAAAAAATAGAGGAAAACAGTAGAATGGGAAAGACTAGAGATTTCTTCAAGAAAATTAGAGATACCAAGGGAACATTTCACTCAAAGATAGGTTCGATAAAGGACAGAAATGGTATGGACCTAACAGAAGCAGAAGCTGTTAAGAAGAGGTGGCAACTCAGATTGGGAGAAAATAATAGCAAATGAAGAAACAGACAAAGGATTAATCTCAAAAATATACAAGCAACTCCTGAAGCTCAATTCCAGAAAAATAAATGACCCAATCAAAAAATGGGCCAAAGAACTAAACAGACATTTCTCCAAAGAAGACATACAGATGGCTAACAAACACATGAAAAGATGCTCAACATCACTCATTATTAGAGAAATGCAAATCAAAACCACAATGAGGTACCATTACACGCCAGTCAGGATGGCTGCTATCCCAAAGTGTACAAGCAATAAATGCTGGAGAGGGTGTGGAGAAAAGGGAACCCTCTTACACTGTTGGTGGGAATGCAAACTAGTACAGCCGCTATGGAAAACAGTGTGGAGACTTCTTAAAAAACTGGAAATAGAACTGCCATATGACCCAGCAATCCCACTTCTGGGCATACACACTGAGGAAACCAGATCTGAAAGAGACACGTGCACCCCAATGTTCATCGCAGCACTGTTTATAATAGCCAGGACATGGAAGCAACCTAGATGCCCATCAGCAGATGAATGGATAAGGAAGCTGTGGTACATATACACCATGGAATATTACTCAGCCATTAAAAAGAATTCATTTGAACCAGTCCTAATGAGATGGATGAAGCTGGAGCCCCTTATACAGAGTGAAGTAAGCCAGAAAGATAAAGAACATTACAGCATACTAACACATATATGTGGAATTTAGAAAGATGGTAACGATAACCCTATATGCAAAACAGAAAAAGAGACACAGAAATACAGAACAGACTTTTGAACTCTCTGGGAGAAGGCGAGGGTGGGATGTTTCGAGAGGAATCGGGTGGAGAGGGAGGTGGGAGCGGGGATTGGGATGGGGAAGACGTGTAAATCCATGGCTGATTCATATCAATGTATGACAAAACCCATTGAAATGTTGTGAAGTAATTAGCCTCCAACTAATAAAAAAATTAAAAAAAAAAAAAAAAAAAAGAAGAGGTGGCAAGAATCCACAGAAGAACTGTACAAAAAAGATCTTCATGACTCAGATAATCATGATGGTGTGATCACTCACCTAGAGCCAGACATCCTGGAATGTAAAGTCAAGTGGGTCTTAGAAAGCATCACTACAAACAAAGCTAGTGGAGGTGATAGAATTCCAGTTGAGCTATTTCAAATCCTGAAAGATGATGCTGTGAATGTGCTGCACTCAATATGCCAGCAAATTTGGAAAACTCAGCAGTGGCCACAGGACTGGAAAAGGTCAGTTTTCATTCCAATCCCTAAGAAAGGCAATCCCAAAGAACGCTCAAACTACTGCACAATTGCACTCATCTCACACTCTAGTAAAGTAATGCTCAAAATTCTCCAAGCCAGGCTTCAGCAATACGTGAACCATGAACTTCCAGATGTTCAAGCTGGTTTTAGAAAAGGCAGAGGAACCAGAGATCAAATTGCCAACATCTGCTGGATCATCGAAAAAGCAAGAGAGTTCCAGAAAAACATCTATTTCTGCCTTATTGACTATGCTAAAGCCTTTGACTGTGTGGATTACAATACACTGTGGAAAATTCTGAAGGAGATGGGAATACCAGACCACCTGACCTGCCTCTTGAGAAACCTGTATGCAGGTCAGGAAGCAAGAGTTAGAACTGGACATGGAACAACAGACTGGTTCCAAATTGGGAAAGGAGTACATCGAGGCTGTATATTGTCACCCTGCTTATTTAACTTACATGCAGAGTACATCATGAGAAACGCTAGGCTGGAAGAAACACAAGTTGGAATCAAGATTGCCAGGAGAAATATAAATAAGCTCAGATACGCAGATGACACCACCCTTATGGCAGAAAGTGAAGAGGAACTAAAAAGCCTCTTGATGAAAGTGAAAGAGGAGAGTGAAAAAGTTGGCATAAAACCTAACATTGAGAAAACTAAGATCATGGCATCTGGTCCCATTACTTCATGGGAAATAGGTGGGGAGATAGTGGAAACAGTGTCAGACTTTATTTTTGGGGGCTCCAAAATCACTGAAGATGGTGATTGCAGCCATGAAATTAAAAGATGCTTACTCCTTGGAAGGGAAGTTATGACCAACCTAGACAGCATATTAAAAAGCAGAGACATTAGTTTGCCAACAAAGGTCCGTCTAGTCAAGGCTATGGTTTTTCCAGTGATCATGTATGGATGTGAGAGTCGGACTGTGAGGAAAGCTGAGCGCCAAAAAAATTGATGCTTTTGAACTGTGATATTGGAGAAGACTCTTGAAAGTCCCTTGCACTGCAAGGAGATCCAACCAGTTCATCCTAAAGGAGATCAGTCCTGGGTGTTCATTGGAAGGACTGATGCTGAAGCTGAAACTCCAATACTTTGGCCACCTCATGCGAAGAGTTGACTCATTGGAAGAGACCCTGATGCTGGGAGGGATTGGGGGCAGGAGGAGAAGGGGACGTCAGAGGATGAGATGGCTGGATGGCATCACCGACTTCATGGACATGGGTTTGAGTAAACTCTGAGGAGTTGGTGATGGACAGGGAGGCCTGGCGTGCTACGATTCATGGGGCTGCAAAGAGTCGGATGTGACTGAGTGACTGAATTGAGCTGATCTTAGATACGTTTCTGTATTGTATTTTTCTAGAATGTTCTTTCTGTGTGCTGGGGAACAGATTAAATAGTGATGGTGTTCCTTGAAGGTGTAAAACAGTTTATGTCTGAAACCACCAAGAGTCTGATTTCCACCCCCTGCTACCCTTTCTTTGCTAAATGTTGAGCACACACATACGTACATAAATATACACACACACATATGTACATATATGTACACACACATACGTATATATATATATATACACACACACATAGACAGGTACTGACACAGACAAAAACACATACCACACACACAACCAGAAGCAGCATAACAATCACTTTTTTTTATTGACTATCACAGAAGTGTTAACATTTTCTGTTTTTTTTTCCTTTAGATTTTTTAAATATGTAAAAACAGTATTTCAGATTTGTGGAGTAGCTTAGACTTTTAAAAATACATGAATACTTTGCAGAGGATAATATGTGTTTTTTTTTTCAAATCCAGTATGTCTCTTGCATATTTATTTTTGTTTCCTTGCTTCACTAGATCTCTAGTGATCAATGCTGGTGATAGAAGTAGTCTGCCTTTCTTCCTGATAAAACTGCTGGTCTCGTTCCCCCGTTAAGATGAGTTTTGTGTTTCATTGTAGGTCTTGGTAGACTGCAGGTTGGAGAGTTGCCTCCTATTATTGGTGCTCCACTTCCTCATCTCCTTCTAATTACAAATGCTTTTTCTTAGGAACAGTTCCTCAATAAGTTTTATAACTTATTAGACACTTATTTTTACATTTTAATCTTTTTTCCCAAGTCCATTTTTGTATTTTTCCAGCTTCCTAGAAACATCCCTTTGCTCCAGCTTTTCAAATTTATTAACTTTGGGTTAATTCACACAGTATGATAAGCCTTTAAATTTCCTGAGCATCTGTGTTTATTTACTCTTCCTCATTTTTAATTTTCATCATTAATTTTTTCTGCTCACGTTTTCTAGATTAGGTTAACTGGAGGCGTAGCATTTTTTATTACTGGTCTTTCTACAGAATTCTTTGTTATTTATTTTAGGATTCTTTTTTTAAAGAAAATACACATCAGCTACCATTTTCCCCAGAGATTCAGGTCTACTTTATAATTGAATTGCATTGAGGATCAGTAGGTTTTCAACAACAAAGGGCTTGGTAATATTTATGATGTGTTTATTACATAGCAAGTGTTAGAGAAAGACTCTACCCTACTTCTTTGCAAGAGACTGTCTTCCAGCCAACCCAGTGGACCCTCCTTCAGTGACTCATGGAGTGAGTTCCCCAGGGGTGTCTGCTGTAGGCTTCCATACATCCTGTTCTCATCCAAATGGTTTATTAGCCAGTCTACAAGTGCCTTTGATTACATTATGACCCAAGATTTGCTTGAAGAGCAAAGTAGTTGGCTTGTTGGTTTTATTTTCTTCCTATTTTATAATAGCAGAATATTGTTACCCAACTCAAGTTCAGCTGCTCACTGTTCAAAAGCCAGCCCTTGAGAGGCAAGTATTGGCAGAAAGGAGCATTGCTTTCATGTGCAAGCAGCTAAAACCAACTTCAAACTTATCTGCTTGGGCATGATAGTTTTAAAAAGGGGAAAAATAGTGGGGAGAATCTCAAGAAATCATGGAGGCAGGATGGTGGGCTCGACTTGCTTCTCCACTCGGTGCAGACTGGCTGGCTCTCTCTGTAGATGTTATCTTGCCCATGTGATCTCTTGCAGGTGATAAGGTGGCTGCTGGGGTTAGATCTCTGGTCATTCTTTAACTACTTCATACTTCATTCTGATTTCTTTTAATCTAGGAAAGAATCAGTAGGTTACAGTCTGGTTTTCATTCAGGAGATCACAAGGCAATTACCTAGTGATCTCATTCCAATTATTAGGTTCTTTTAAGGTCAGAGGGGAACAGAAATGGGCAAACAGGAAAGGGCAAAAGAGCTATTTTCAGAATCACTAGATTGTGGTCTAAAAGTTTACTCTCTTATTTCTTCTTCAGGGATTTATTGACATTTCTTGTGAACATTTTTCCTAAATGGTTTGGCACATTTGAAAAAGTTTACCACACAACATTGTAAAGCAGTTATCCTCCAATTAAAAATCAATTTTTTAAAAAAGAAAAAGTATAGTCCTTGTAGTACTTAGCTTCATGTGTAGAGATAGCTATTAACTAAACTTTGTTACTTATATTTTCCACATTCTCTGTAGCTCTTTTCTTCCTTAACGTTTTTTTTTTCATGCACATAATCTGTCAGAAGTAAATGTAGTATGTTAAGTATTTCTTGTTTCTACTGAGTTCTGCCTAGTTTCTCCTTATTTCTATGTTTATCCACTTTTGCTTTATATATTTCCGTATATAATTCTGCTTTCAATATTTCGGTGCTATGCGAGTAAGCCCTTGGGCATTTATAATCACTGTGTTGACATTGTACATTTTACTTTTTGTATTCATAACTTGTCTTTGCCTCGTTTCATTCTTTTGATCTTGAATTTAACTTTATCTCGTATTCTTATTGCAACCCCTGCTTTCTCAATTAACTGACCTGTGTTCAATCTTTTTTTTACCCTTTGCAGTTTTCATAGTGGTATATTTTGTTTTCTGACCCAATTTGACAGTATTTTTCTTTTGTTAATAATAGGTGAATTATGGCAATTTGAGATCTCTTGTTTTTATACTACGTCTCTATTCCAGATCTAATTCTGCTATTCCCTTGACTTGGATAAAGAATAGTGTTCACTAGGCAGAAAGGGTAGGAGAGTGTAGTTGTCTGTAGATGTCTGTGATTAAGCTGTGTTGTACAATATTTGCGCGATTTAAATTTCTTTCATCATTAACAGTAATATTCCACATGCACCTCGTTCCTTTCAGCTGAGAATTGAAATCATTGTTTCCTCAATAGAGTCCTATATTTTGTAATGACATGGTATTAAGTCAGAAGCCAAGACTGACAGTATGAGTTTTGTTAGCCAAAATAATTACATTTTCAAGGTTTTTCTCATGCTAATTCCCGAGACTTCCTGCTGCTCTGGAGTTCATTGTTCGGTCTAAGTCAGCACCCTTAAGTCAACCTCCACAGATGACGCTGAATGTTAAGCCAGAGTGCTATCTAAGATAGCACGGATTGCTGGAAAAAGAGTAATAATGAAATAATGTTGAGCAGCTGTAAGCAAACGGCTATTTGGTTGTTTTTCAGCTACTCTTGGACCTCAGTCTCATGGAGCTATTTTCATCCCCAGTGGTACAGCCTAATCAGAATCAGTTCAGTGTGAATTGTTTTCAGGTAGAACACCAGGAGAAACCAAAGATGGATTTGAACAACCAACAGGATATCCGCTCTTAACTTTACAAAAATAAGCTATAAAAGCTAACAGCAGCAGTGCCAAATAGAAGCAGTTTCTACAGGGGGACTGTGAGAGAAAAAGGATTGCATGGTATGACCCATTGAGAAACAATATTCCATTTTTACTTTTCCATGAAGCAGTGTTGTGGGGACTGGGTGTGTAGGGGGGGTTGGGGGTGGAGAAGTATGTCTGTCCATCTGTTCACTTCAGTGGAAGGATGAGAGTCTTGTGGATGCTATGTGAATGCCACCTTGGAGGGGAGTGGGCATTTATGGCCATACGCCTTCCTGGTCAGGCAGTAACAACGCAGAACAGAGACCAGGGTGATGTTCTAGGAGTGGGTGGGGCCTTCATTTCTAGGAGCAAGCTGGCCCCGGCTACAGGTCAAAGGTCATGATGGTCACAGCAAATGGATGTCCAGTTGTGTTTAGGCCTTTTTTTTTTAATAATTAATTAATTTTTGGCTGTGCTGGGTCTTTATTGCTACATGGACTTTATCTACTTGCAGTGAGCAGGGGCTACTGTCTAGTTGTGTGGTGTGCGGGCTTCTCATTGCGGTGGCTTCTCCTGTTGTGGCGTGTGGGCTCAGCAGTTGTGGCACCTGGGCTTAATGGATGTGAAATCTTCCCAGACCAGGAATCGAACCTGTGTCCCCTGTGTTGGCAGGCAGGTTCTTAACCACTTGGACCACCAGCCACGTCCTGCTTAGGTCTTTCAGTCTTGGTTGCCAAGAGAAAATCTGCATCTTCATGTAAAACTCTCCCTTTTCACTTGGCAATTAATTTAAACCCCAAGATGGGGAAAATCCACTGTTTACCAAGTTCTACATGTTCAGACATGTCTGTAGGCCTCACAGGCTACGTTGATTAAAGACCAAAGCATTTTCTGGCCATTGTCAAGTTCCTCAGGGGGCGGTGTGTACCTCTTACTCCTTCCGTGAAGCTCTAAACGTGGTTGCCGATCGCAGGCTCCCACACACCACGTCTCCCCTATGTGTACCGTGAACGAGACAGAATTGCTGGTTCCATATCTGGAGTGCTAGCCACACAACTCCAGGAAGAGAGAGATCCAAGAGCTCAGGGGGGCCTCAGAGTGTGGTCAGGGCCTGACATGCAGTGATCTCAAAATAGACTCGTTGGAAGATGAACGTTTTTTCCTTTGTTACTTTAATTTTCCATTGTCTCCACCCTGGGCCTCATTTCTGAACTCCCCTCCTCTTAATTTAGGAGTTTAGACTAAAAGCTTGGCACTTGCCCTCTGGCACAGCAGGTAAAGAATCTGCCTGCAGTGCAGGAGACACAGGAGACGTGAGTTTGATCCCTGGGCTGGGAAGATCCCCTGGAGGAGGAAATGCCAACCCATTCCAGTATTCTTGCTTGGGAAGTCCCATGGACAGAGGAGCCTGGTGGGCTACAGTCCATGGGGTTGCAAAGAGTTGGGGACACGACTAAGTGACTAAGCACACAGGTGCAGACTATATATAGGCTTGGGTTCTAAATACACCCTCCTTTACACATTCCTTCCCACGGTCCCCTCCATCTCCCATTTCAAATCTTGGAAAGATTAATAATGTTGATGAAAGTAATCAATAAACAATCTATAGTAGGTATAGAAAATAGGTTTATTTGAGACAAACTGAGGACTCTAGCCTGGAAAACAGCCCCTCAGATAGCTCTGTGGAGTTGTTCCCTCCCCCAAATCAGGGTTTTCAGCACAGTTTTATGTCTTCTCAGAACAAAAACCATCAAACAAGTCAGAGATGCATCTCTTTAAGTTTAAGAAAACAAACAGATTAGCGTGTATACAGTAAGTCAGCCTGGCCTTGACACCTGGGAAGGGAGTCTTGTCTTGAAGGAGGACCAGCACAGGTGTCCCAGGAAGGGAGGCATTTAGTCTTTATTTATTTTTAAATTAATTATAATTAATGCATATTTTTTCATTGGAGTATAGTTGCTTTACACTGCTGTGTCGGTTTCTGCTGTAAAGAAAAGTCAATCAGCTCTACTGTTCCATTGCTAAGTCGTGTCTGACTCTTTGCAACCCCATGGACTGCAGCATTCTGAGCTTCCTGTCCTTCACCATCTTCCTGGAATCTCCCTATTCATTCTACCCTCTTAGTCTTTATTTTTATCATGGTCATTCTTTACTTCTGGTCAATGTGCGCTTTTCTTTAATATTTAAAGCAGCTAGACAATGCATGTTGGACAGGCCACACACAGGCTAATTTAGTGAGTGTGAATTCAAGTGAACTCATGGATAAGCAAGAATGACTTCTCCGTCCCTCAACATGGGGACATTTCTTTTATCCCTAGCAAGATGTCACCCCTCGTGAAGTGTGTATCTTAGCATTTCTGGAGAGATGGCTCTCAAGCCTCGTGTTCACTTCCTTGATGATGGACTTTCTTTGTTGGGAACATGCAGGCATCAGTAGGGCGATTGGGGGTGGGGTGTCATGTCATGGAGAAAGCTCTCTTGGACTTCGATGATCACCAAGGACGTTTTCCATTCTGTAGCTGGTATAACAAATGCACACGTAAGCCTGAGGCGGCGTGTCCTGGGACCAGAGTGTTTTTGTGCCAGCATCTCGGGGTGAAATGAGTTTTGACAGAAGTAGGATGAGGGCTCATACAAAAAGCCTGCTATGAGGGGCACAGTCCAAGGCCCCAGGCTGCAGAGCTGAGCACAGGGGACCTTCAGAGGACAAGTACCACCCCACCGTGGGTCAGCCTCCCAGAGGCTGGGGGAGAAGGCTCACCCTTTTCTTGACAGATTGTCCTGATAATCCACAACATCACGGTCTCTTGGTTTCCCTGCAGCAGGAGTGAAAAACGCACACACTCAAAAGGACCAGGCAGATCATGAGAGTGAGTGATGCGTGCAGGTGTGAGACCCAGTGACTCAAAACTGATGGGGAGGAACCAGGTGGAGGAGGGCACTGTGTCTCACCAGGGGCTGGCTCCACCTTCCCCAGGTGACAGCTGGTCCTGGAATGCAGGCCCAGCATTGCCAGAGCTTCCCAGATCTGAAGGATGCCTGACATCTTCTGTTTGTTTATTTTTGGCTGTGCTGGGTCTTTGTTGTGCCGCACGGGCTTTTCTCTGGTTGTGGCGAGCAGGGGGCTACTCTTCGTTGTGATGTACAGGCTTCTCATTGTGGCGGCTTCTTTTGTTGCAGAGCATGGGCTCAAGGGTGTGCGGGCTTCAGTAGTTGTGACTCCCGGGCTTAGTTGTTCTGCGGCATGTGGGATCTTCCCCAACAGGGATCAAACCTGTGTCCTCTTCACTGGCAGGCAGATTCCTAACCATTGGACCCACGAGGGAAGTCCCTGAAATCTCTTTTTATGTGAAACCTTCCAATTCTTGTTTTTGTGTGTGCTGGGTGTGCTGTGTGGCATGTGGGATCTTAGTTCCCTGACCAGGGATCAAACCTGTGCCCCCTACAGTGGAAGCAGAGAGTCTTAACCACTGGATCGCCAGGGAAGTCCTTGAAATCTTCCAAGTCTTAAAAACTCATTATTGAAAAAATGTTGTACAGACCAGACAAAACCATTGGGTATGTTGGATTTGGTCTGTGGGTCATCAGTTTGCAACTTTCGTTAAGCCAGAAGGCAAGAACCCTGGAAACACTGTCCTTGGAAAGTCAGACTTAACCTCCCTTCCCTATCCCCACCCCACTCACCTCTCTTCATTCCCTCTCAAAGATGCTCCGCCAGGTTAGAGCGACCTTGGGTGGCAAGATCCCCTGAGTTCACACTGGAAGCCTGTCTCCCATTTCCTGCTTCTTCCAGGGCAAGCACAAATTAGATGGGGTTCTGATCGAGAATTGTGCTGCTCTACCTAACCTTTTTTTCTTTAATTGAACTAATTCTATACAGTTAACTTAATACTAATTCAATGAGCTTAGATATGTTACTACTAATTATTGTAGCTCTATTCATTCCTTTACAGAACTTGAAAACACTTAACCTATTTGGCTCTGCAGAATGTTTAGATTAATAAATATAACATGTCAATTTAATCATGTTCCTGTCTTGTTGCCAAACTGCAGAGATTTTGAAAAAATGTGTTACTTGGTGTTTCTCATACAGGATGAATGAATCCAGTGGTAATGCAGAAATTGAACCTTTTTAAAAAAAAAAAAAAACACTACCAGCAAATGGGGTATTCTTACGAAGATAGGCATGGGACCCAGAATTTAGAATATCTGTAGCCTTCTGGGCTGTCAAGGAAAGTGTTCCTGGACAGAGCTTTGGTGAAGCCCTCAGCCATGTTGACTTCTTCCTGGGTACAGGATGCTATGGGAGGAGACTGTGAATTTTCATAACTCATTTATAATTTCTAACAAATGGCCTGGAAACATTTGTGATCCTTAATGATAAATGCACAGCAGATACTTTTAGAGCCTTCTCCTACGTGGCCTCCCCCACTCAGAAATCCCCCATTCCTATTAACCTGAGATTGTAGTTAGTGAAGTACTGAAGCATCTGTGCAGGCGGACAAAGGTACCAGCAGCCATGGTGAGAGGTGAACCCAGAAGGTCTATGGGAACAGGATGCCCTGGATGCTCTTGGGAAGGGAGTAGCTGATAATGGTATGCCATGATGCTGGGAAATTAACATTTCTCAAAAAAGTACTATAAAAAAAAAAGTACTACAGGATTAGGGAATTATTCCAAAGGACAACAGATGCCCCCAAAACATGGAACTGAAAACATTTAATGTGGGTTAGACCAAAGGATACTTTGCAGCACTGTTTACAACAGCCAAGCCGTGGAAGCTGCCTAAATGTCCATCAACAGAGGAATGGATAAAGAAGACATGGTGCATATCTACAATGGAATGTTACTCATGAAAAAGAATGAAATAATGCCATTTGTAGCTACATGGATGGAGCTAGAGATTGTTGAGTGAAGCAAGTCAGACAGAGAAAGGAGAAATATCATACTGCATCCCTTAAATGCAGAATCTAAAAAAAAAATGATAGACATGAACTTACAAAACAGAAACAGACTGATGGACATAGAAAATGCTAAGGGGTGAAGAATGAGGGAAGAGGTACATAGGGAGTTTGGGATTGACGTGTACACACTGCTATATATAGCAAGGAACTACTGTATAGCATAGGGAATTCTGCTCAATGTTATGCGGCAGCCTGGATGGGAGACAATTTTAGGGGAGAATGGATACATGTATGGGCTTCCCTGGTGACTCAGATAGTAAAGAGTCTGCCTGCAATGCAAGAGACCTGGGTTTGACCCCTGGATCTGGAAGATCCCAGGGAGAAGGGAGTGCAATACTGCAACCTCCTCCAGTGTTGTTGCCTGGAGAATTTTCATGGACAGAGGAGCCTGGCAAGCTGCAGTCCATGCAGTCACATGGACTGAGCGACTGACAAGGCTGAACGACTAACGCACGCATGGATGCATATATGTGTATGGTTAAGTCTCTTTAGCTGTTCAACTAAAACTATCATAAAATTGTTGATTGGCTATACTGCAATACAAAATTTTTAAAAAGTTTAAGTTCTTATTGAAAATTGAAAAGAAAAAGATTTAAGTAGGGGATCTGAAAAGCAAAGAGGAAAGCAGTAAAATATCTTCAGAAAAGATCTTCCATCACCCAAATAGTACCTGGGCTGGGTAGGAATTTTAATCAAAGTTGAAGAAAGAGAAACAGTAACAGAATAGAATGATTTGGTTACATAATAGATGAAGAGTGTGGTGTTAAGGATGCAGAGGGTGTTTATGGTTTTGAAAGAAAATGTTGATGCACAGGACAAGTAAATGTTAGAAGACATCATATTAACATTTGAGAAAGGCAGACTTTATAAAGTAAGAACTGGAAGTTGAGATAAGGTAATGGAGTTGGATGAAATTGGGGAAAGCAAGAATTAAAACAGCTAGATATGATAAGAAAAGTGTTTACAGAAATGAAATCTACAGAAACAGTAAATACTATTGTAGGTAAACTTTTTTTTTAAACAAAAACACAAATTGTTATAAATGAGTTTGTAACCAAAAACCCAAAGTATTATGAAATCTTCCTACTCTGAAAAAACAGATTGGGCCTAGGTGTTTTATATTATGTTTTCCTGTAAACTTAAAAGAAATGTTCATTTCCATTGTATATTAACAGAAATAAATGGAAAGGAAATATAAATAAGTCATAGGCAAAAATAAAACTCTTTCAGTGAATCTTATGAGGCCACATAATCCTCAAATGAAAATCGAAAAAATAGTAAAAGAAATTTTAAAGAAAAATCTCACCCATAAAAATAGCTGTAAATATCCTCAATAAAATACTGACATGTCAAGTGAAGTAATATAATACATCCATAAAGCCAAAAACTTTTAAAAAATCTGCAAGAATGGTATAATATTAAGAAATGTGTTAGTAAAGGTGACTAATGTCAATTGAGGTAGAATTGATTTACAATGTTGTGTTAGTTTCAGGCGTATAGCAAAGTGATTCATTCTTTTTTAGATTCTTTTCCATTATCGCATATTACAAGATATTGAAATAGTTCCCTGTAGGTCCTTGTTGCATATCTATTTTACATATAGTGGTGTGTATCTGTTAATCCCAAACTCTTAATATTTCCCTCCCTCCCCCATAAATTTGTTTTCTATGTGTGTAAATCTGTTTCTGTTTTGTAAGTAAGTTCTTTTGTATCATTTTTTTGGACTCCAGATATAAGTGATGTTTGTCTTTCTCTGTCTGACTTAGTTCACTTAGTATGATGATCTCTAGGTTCATCCATGTTGTTGTAAATGGCATTACTTCATTCTTTTTTTATGACTGAGTAGTATTTCATGTATAATTTTCTTTATCCATTCATCTGTCAGTGGACACTTAGATTGCTTCCATGTCTTGGCTATTTGTAAACAGTGCTGTTATGAGATTTATGTGTCTTTTTGAGTCAGAGTATTTCTCTTTTCCAGATATATGCCCCAAAGTGCGATTACTGGATTATGTGGTAACTTGATTTTTAGTTTTCTAAGGATAAAGCTGACTTCTTGATTTATATCAATAATTTTGATTAAATCCAATAGGTGTATCTGGTTTAAAGAAATAGAAACAGTATTATAGGAATTGGGTGATCCTTTCTCAGAGTTATACACTGTATCTATCTGAGTCCAGTAACTATATTACAAAATGTAAGTGAAACACAATGTAGGATGCCAGGTTGTGGATGCAATGGTGTAGCAGTGATGTTGTATGCTTCAGTGCCGTAAAATACTGTTTTGTGAGCATCACTTGTGAGGTTGGTCAAAATGACTTTTTAGATTACTGTGTGTGTTTATCAATGTTTGTAAGTGTTTTACTGTAGAGGATATAGTACCTGAACAACCTGGTCTTTCCTACCCAGCCATTGTCTGGCTTACCTTCTCAGGTGTGCGTTGTAGCTTCTGCCTGAAGTGTCTGCATTTCAGGAGGTGCACTTTGCATGCCTGGGGATGTTCTGGGCCTGTGAGCATCCTCTATCAGGCAGAGGCTGAAAACAATCAAGAATCATATTATATTGGGGCTTCCCTGGTGGTCCAGTGGCTAAGACCCGACGCTCCCAATGCAGGAGCCCTGGGTTCCATCTCTGGTTGGGGAACTAAATTCCATATGCCACAACTAAGAGTTCTTATGCCATAAATAAAGATGCTCCAAATGAGACCCAGTGCAGCCAAATAGATAAATATTTAAAACAATCATATCATCGTTAATGCAAGGAGTCAAAAAAGGATCAGACTAACCACTGAAAATGATGAAGAGGATTGTAAGCTGTTATTAATGTCTTTAATATGAAGAGGTATAAAGAATACAATTCAATAATTCACTTTCCTTTGGTAAACCTCCCTCATGTTAAAAATAACAGTAGCACATGTACAAGATTATATTACTCAAATTAATATATATATATATGCATTGGTGACAAATAAGAAACCAAAGCCACTTTCCTTCAGCCTGCCTGTTCACATGAAATAGTTTGGTACTATTCTTTAAGTTTCTTCCAGAAATGCATGTACATATATGTGTGTGTATTCTTTTTTATTTACCCAAGAGGAAAATCATTATTAAGAGAAGATATAATGTGATATCATTTTAGGGGATTAGAGAAACTCAGACATCTGTTGTTTTGCCCCAAAATAGCAACAATTACTTTGCAAATGACATGGAAAAAAGATCCCACTCGAAAATAACAAAAATATAAGCGATCTAGGAAGAACTTAATAAAAACGTACAAAATCGAGCTAACTGGTTCACAAAACTAAGATCTACAAAGTGTAAATGAAGACAAAAAAGACCACTTAACCTGAAATTATGGAAGGATAGATATCATAGGGGCTTCCCCAATGGCTCTGTGGTAAAGAATCCCCTGGCAATGCAGGAGTCATGGGGTTGGGAATATCCCCTCGAGGAGGAATCCTGGAGTGGCGATCCACTCCAGCATTCTTGCCTGCAAAATCCCATGGATAGAGGAGCCTGGTGAGCAACAATCCAAAAGGTTGCAAAGAGTAGGTCATGACTGAGCAACTGAGCACAGTATTATACAGTGTAATATTCTGAAATTAATCTGTGATCTTACTTTTCCAATCAAACTAGCAGTGTTTTATTTAAGGATAACTTGGCAAAGTAATTTTGAATTTTATTTAGTAAAACATATGACTATATGTAACGAGGCAGATATTTGAAGGAAGAATAATTTTGAAGACACTGCACTGTAAGGTATTAAAACACCCTATAAAAATAAATAAGATACTGCAGTAGAAGCTTAAGAAGGAGAAGTTTAATAGAATAAAATAGAAAGCCATAGAACAGAAGGTCATAGTGTGTGTGTGTTATGTGTATGTATTTAATATAAAAGAACAACTTTGAAAACATTTATTGCTCTGATTACTTATGGACAAAAATTGCATATATTTAAAACACTGTATTCAAGATTTTAAAAGTGAATTTGTTGCGTTCAGTTGCTCGGTCATGTCTGACTCCTTGTGACGCCATGGACAGCAGCTCACCAGGCTTCCCTGTCTCTCACTATCTCCCAGAGCTTACTCAAACTCATGTCCATTGAGTCTATGATGCTATCCACCCATCTCATCCTCTGTTGTACCCTTCTCATCCTGCCTTCAATCTTTCCCAGCATCAGGGTCTTTTCCAATGAGTCAGCTCTTCGCATCAGGTGGCCAAAGTATTGGAGTTTCAACTTCAGCATCAGTCCTTCCAATGAATATGCAGGGTTGATTTTCTTTAGGATGGACTGGTTTGATCTCCTTACAGTCCAAGGGACTCTCAAGAATCTTCTCCAACACCACAGTTTGAAAGCATCAATTCTTCGGTACTTAGCCTTCTTTATGGTCCAACTCTCACATCCATACGTGACTACTGGAAAAACCATAGCTTTTTTGACTATACAGACCTTTGTTGGCAAAGTAACATCTCTGCTATTTAATTCGCTGTTTAGGTTTGTCATAGCTTTTCTTCCAAAGAGCAAGCATCTTTGCTGACTTGCTGACCTGTAACAACATTTTCAAAATACCTGACAACATGCACTGTGCTTTTATTTTTTATTTTTTATTATTATTATTTTTTTCCAGTGGGTTTTGTCATACATTGATATGAATCAGCCATGGATTTACATGTATTCCCAATCCCGATCCCCCCTCCCACCTCCCTCTCCACCCGATTCCTCCGGGTCTTCCCAGTGCACCAGGCCGGAGCACTTGTCTCGTGCATCCCTCCTGGGCTGGTGATCTGTTTCACCATAGATAGTATACATGCTGTTCTTTTGAAATATCCCACCCTCACATTCTCCCACAAAGTTCAAAAGTCTGTTCTGTATTTCTGTGTCTCTTTTTCTGTTCTGCATATAGGGTTATCGTTATCACCTTTCTAAATTCCATATACATGTGTCAGTATGCTGTAATGTTCTTTATCTTTCTGGCTTACTTCACTCTGTATAATGGGCTCCAGCTTCATCCATCTCATTAGGACTGGTTCAAATGAATTCTTTTTAATGGCTGAGTAATATTCCATGGTGTATATGTACCACAGCTTCCTTATCCATTCATCTGCTGATGGGCATCTAGGTTGCTTCCATGTCCTGGCTATTATAAACAGTGCTGCGATGCACTGTGCTTTTAACAAGTAGACTAACATTGACACACAGTAACACTGACACAGAAGTAAGATTGGCTATTGATAGGCAATTCACAAAATGATTTAAAATAAAATCTGAAAAATACTGTCATCTTTATTTAAATGGAAGGAATAAGAATGATGTGGGACTGCTTCTCCCTAATGCACTGACAGAGGTTTAGGGGCCTACCATGAAGTAGAGCAGAAAGATGCTCCCACACTCCTGGTGAGAGTGGAGCTTGGAAAATCAAACAAAAGTTTCAAAGACAATTTAGCAGTTCTTAGGAGAGACATTAAAACATTCCTGCTGTTTCATGCCACAACCCAGCTGGAGAATTTTTCCTATGGAAATAAAATCGGATGATTTGCAAATATATTTTCCGCATATTTATTCATTAGAGAATTCTTGAGGGCATGGGGAAGGGCTCACAACATATTAGTAAGTAAAAATGATAGTTCTAATTCACACATTCATATACAGGGGTAGGAATTCATGTGCGTGGGTATATATCATGTCGTGTAATATATATTTTCTAGAGAAAACATTTGGTAGAATGCATACCCATTTGCCTCCTGGTGATGGATCATGAGTGATATTAATTTTCTTTGGACTTTTCTATATTCTCTTGTATTAGTGAAAATGTAATAAATTACATTCAGAAAAAAAGTGCTATACGTGAGCTTTCCTGACTCTTCCCTCTGATGATGTATGTTCATCCTTCAGGCTTCATCTTAAAGTCACTTTCTTGGGACAAATTGAGAGAGTAGCGTTGACATATTTACACTACCGTGTGTGAAATAGACAGCTAGAGGGAAGCTGCTATATAGCCCAGAGAGCTTAACTCAGTGCTGTGTGGTAACCTAGAGGGCTGGGATGGGGAATGGGTGGGAGGTCCATGAGGAAGGGGACATATGTGTACATATCAGCTGATTCACACTGGTTCAGCAGAAACTAACACAACATTGTAAAGCAACTATACTCCAAAAAGAAGTCACTCTTTTTAAAAAATATTTTTATTGATTTATTTGGCTGCACCAGGTCTTCCTTGTGGCATGTGGGATCTAATTTCCTGACCAGGTATTGAACCCAGGCCCCCTGCAAACACCAGGATAATCTTCTGAAGTCATTTTTTAAAGAGCTTTCCCCCTCCCCCAAAATCCCCAATCTGAGTGAGTTTCCTTCAGTAAGTTTCTTACAGAACCATTGTTCTTTTCTAGCAGTTATGACAGATTTTATTTCTGTACTTACTGGTGTACTGATTTGTTCAGTGCCTATCCCTCTCCACTAGATCGTGAGGCCTGTGTTCCTGGGGACTATGGTCATTTCCCATACATTGTGCTTAGCACCTGGCAGCTAACGGGTTCTCAGTAAACATTTACTGGATGAAGAATGAATGAATGAATGAGTGAATGGATGAATGCTCATTAAAATGGCTAACATCTATGGAATCTATGGAATACTTCTCATGTGTTATTCATTTCACATGTCTTGTTTCATTCATTCCCATCACAACCTTGTATAAATGGCTCACATTTTGCAGGTGAGGGAACTGAGGCTCATTGAGATGAAAGACCCTATGGAAGATTCCAGAGATGGTGAGAAGGGTAGTTTAGAATGAACTCTGACACTGGGGCTTTTGACTTCTTTGCCCTCCAATGTCCAACAGAATGGAAAGGAAATTTAACAGCAGTGCACATAAAGTGAGCTAGGCTGCCATGGGGGGTCATGTCTTACGCTGAGATGTTTAGTCTGTCTGGAAATCACTGATGTGGGACCTTTCTCCCAGAGTGATTCAGACATTTACTTTGGAGTCTGAATGGCACCTTCTGAGGTCAGTCAATTTTCTTATCCCTGTAACTTAGCACTGTAACAAATAACACTTTTCTAGCACCCTGGAAAAAAAATGGGATATCTCTCCTCTTCAAGGGGGAGTATCAGAAAAGGAGGTCCGATAGCTTCTTTTGGTCTTTGCCCTAATATGTAGCAAAATAGGTGCTTTATTGAAATGATCTGTGGATTTTCTTACTCTGCTGATGGCTGTTAGAATATTTGCTTTTCAAATTGATTTTTTTTTTCCAGCCAAGATTCCAGGCATCAGTGGCTAAAAAAAACTCAAAGCTGGCCTGAAATGGAGAGATTCATTTGGTAATTAGATTTTGAGAAATCATGACCTTGGTTCTTGAGATGTGTGGGGAAGCATAGATTGGATAGTGTGAAAGTTAATTCAGTCGTTCCTCCCAAGGAATAGGGGATGTTTGTGATTGGACCAGAAAAATATCTAAATTAAAATATTTTCCTTTGCATTCTAAAGCGGTGAGAGTTCAAGGCAATGATAGTTTCTTAAGCCATTTGAACCATTTTTCACTACCTCTCTTGCTTGACATTCAAAATGAATAGCTTTACTTCTCTCCATTCCTTTGCTTTAGAAGCAACATTTTATTTGAAAAAAAGGTGAAACTGGTTGTATGATTTTCTGTGCTATTCAAATGTTCCACATAATTAATTGTTAAAGGTCAATTTCTCTTTTGTCATCAGTGTGCAGGTATACTTTCATAAATTTTATTTCTATTTTGCTTTTGATCAATATATTTAAGACCTTGTTGCTTGGAGCAGCTCAGAAAAATGTAAGTCTTTATGAGTCTAATGAGACAGGACCACTGATTTTTACTGTCTGTCTCTCCTGTTGCCTTTACCAGACACTGCAAATTTGATTGTGTCTTGCAAGGCAGTTTACAAAAACTATTGAAATGAAAGAAACGTATGCAATAGACATTAAACTTACGACATGTCCAGTGGAGATGGAAATGGGAATGTGTCAGCAGAGTATGGATAACAGAAAGGAAATACTGGATTAAAGGTCTTCGTATCTTTGACTCTTGGCAGGTTGCCGGTTTACAATTTTGTTTTTTTCCTGTTGAAAACAAATTCAGAAACTCCTAAAGCAAGATAATCTGATTCTCTGGAGCGTTATTAAGATGCAGTTCAACTAGTGTCTATGAAGCATTCTTTGTGTTTCAGACACTGGGCTTGCTGGGTGGGGGAGATCTAAGATGTTTTATTTGTAGAGAAAGTAGAATTGTGATGACGGCACAGCCAGTGCAAAAAGTCGTCAGCGTGCTCACTTACGGAGCGTAGATACACGCCATCCGAATGGACCACCCAGGATGAACGACGCATTCTGTTTCTGTGGCTTTCTAAGGGTTATTGAGAGACTTCCATGGTTATAAGATCTTAAGGGACAGATAAATTAGAAGTTTGGGATTAACATATACACACCACTATATATATAAAATAGATAACCAACAAGGACCTACTATATAGCACAGGGAACTCTGCTCAATATTAGCTATAACCTATAATGGAAAAAAATCTGAAAATTTTTAAAAATTGAAAAGATGTTGAGACTCCTTATATTGTGGTTTTGGAGAAGGGAATGGCACCCCACTCCAGTATTCTTGCCTGAAAAATCCCATGGACAGCAGAGTCTGGCAGGCCGCTGTCCATGGAGTTGCAAAGAGTCAGACATGACTGAACACATAGCACATTCATGTGGTGGTTATAGCACAAAAACGTAGAAGACACCCGGTAGACATCCATAGATCCTCAGTCCATTGACCTCTCCTGTCTCCTTGACCCCATCCATCCCCAAGCCAGTATGTCCTTGCCTGGCTAGTGCCCCAGCCTCCTACTGGGACTCCCTGCTGTAACCTTTGTCCTCCACACTCATCTCTAATCATTCATTGAAAAGAGCTGTCAATGTATAAACATAAGAAGATTGCAATCATGGTTTGCAATCATACTTAGAACTTCTTACTGTGACTCACTATAGGAGCTGATCTCTTTTTATCTCCCAGACTTCTTCAGTCATTTGTTCATTCCTCACAGTGGTCAAGGCTCACTAGTCTTCTCTCTGTTCCCTATGAATACCAAGCTCCTGTCTGTCTATTTTAGTCTTCCATCAAATTAGAAAACTCTTTCCCCAGCTCCTTCCGTAGCTGGATTGCTTGTCCTTTAAATACCAACTCTTTGGAGGCAATGTTGGCTCCCTTGCTGGTGACTGACAAATCCCCCCAAACCTAGCACAATATCTAGTGCAAAGTATATGCTCCATAAATGTTTGTTCTATGGGTGGATAGACCATGCCATACCCTAGGTCATATTTGTCCCTCCTGAGTTTAATCATAATTTGGTTAAATATTTTGTGTGCAAAAGTCTTCTTGAAGACTTGAGTTAGGTGTATGAACAGTCTTCTAAGTTGAGTATGGTGATCTTGGTGTGTGTATGTGTACATATGTATCTGTCCATCTTGCTGAAAAATAATGGTTTTTTTCTTTCAAAAAATAGAATGGGCCATAATCTCCCATCCTTGACTTTGAACCTCCAATCTTTGATTCATTCTTCCTATCTTTATACAGCTACATGCAGGTTATTAAGCTACACGCTTTTGAGGATGTTAGTACTCAAAAGACAAAATTCCCACTGTCACATAGCTTCTAATCTAGTGTTTGGAATTGATCCCAAGGATATTCATTAGAACACAGGAAATAGTTGTTTGAACCGAAAATTCTAGAGGGGGGTCTACTCTAAGCTACTCTTCAAGAAAATCCAATTCCCTGAATGGCTTTGGGTGTAAAAGAGAAAAGGGATATCCATTGTTTTAACTGGATAATTGCTTTACAATGTTGTGTCACTTTCTACTGTAAAACAACGTGAATTAGCGATATGTGTGCATACATCCCCTCCCTCTTGGACCTCCCTCCCATCCCCGCCATACCCCCTCTGGGCCATCACAGAGCACTGAGCTGAGCTCCCTGTGCTATACAGCAGCTTCCCACTTGCCATCTATTTCACACATGGCAGTGTATATGTGTCAATGCTAACCTCTCCATTCATCCCAGCCCCCACCCCACCCCTGTGTCCACGTGTCTTTTCTCCACATCTGCCTCTCTGGGCACACCCGTATCTGACGACGTGCTGACCTTTCTCATGGTTTTGTCTCACGATCTATGAATGAGCTGAGAGGAGGCACTATGTGAATGCCTTGGTCTCCTTCATCGTCTTCCCTCGTGGCTCAGATGGTAAAGAATCCGCCTGCTATGCAGGAGACCTGGGTTCAAGCCCTGGGTCGGGAAGACCGCTTCGAGAAGGGAATGGCTATACTCAGGCTTGCGTGAATTCCTTGCTTCCTGAGTGTCTGGGTGGGGGACGGCAGTCACCTGGGTGCCTGGGGTGGGGAGAGGGAGGGTGGTGGGCAGGGGAAATCTGGATTGGTGCACACACTTTGAATCATTTTTCCTGTTCTCAGGCCCCTGCTTGACCCCACACCTCCCTTGGTACCTGCTGTTTCTGCCTCTGGGTCTTTCTGGGATGAGCCGGCGCATCCTCTCCCTCCAGCACCGCCCCTCTCTGGGGGCATCTTGGCTGCTGACTGCTCTGCTCCAGAAAACCAGTTGCCCTAATGCTTCATCGGTGTTTTATCTTCCCCAGGCAGTTATCACCCATCTGATGCTGATACTGTTTTATCTTCCCCAGGCAGTTATCACCCATCTGATGCTATCTCTCCTGCATTCTCTTTGTCCTGGTGGCCTTCTTCCTTTTGCTTCTTGAACTCCATTCACTCACATTCATAGGATTTTGGGCGAGCAGAGAGCAGAGATAAGCCCACCACACACTTAGCCAGGAGCATCTGGAGTGGTTTTTCCTCTTTGGAGGAAAGCGACCTTTCTTGAAGTGCATTGGACTGATTTTTTTTTTTTTTTAATGTTTATTGATTTATTTGATTGGATCTTAGTTGTGGCGTGTGAACTTTTAGTTTTGACATGTGAGATCTAGATCCCTGACTAGGGATGGTACCCGGGCCCCCTGCATTGGAAGCACAGAGTCTTAGCCACTGGACCACCAGGGAAGTTTCAGGACTGAGATTTTAGGGAAAAATCAGTTAAATGTTGTCTCTACTTTCAGATCAATTTGGACAAATAAAACTTCCCCTTTCTCTGTAATAAGATTGAGCTACAGAATTTTTTTGAGAACATCTACTTCAATGCTTCCATATACCGGGAGGAAAGAGGCCCAGCAAAGAGAAAAGATATCCCTGAGGTCACAAAACCAGTGTTTGGTGGAGTTAGAGTTTAGAGAGAATCCTAATACCATCTGTGAAAGGGGGAAGGCCCTGTCAATGGAAGATATTCTTTTTACTTACTTCATTCCTTCCTCCTCTCTCATCTGCCCCTGTGATCTCTCCCTTCTCCCTCCCTCCCCTCTCATTGATCTGGGGTGACCTTGGCCAGCAGTGTCTTGAAGCAGAGTTTTTATTCCCAGCCAGAGATTGAAGTCAGGCCATGGCAGGGAGAGCACTGAATCCTAACCACTAGACCATGGGAGTCCATGGTCAGTGACAAGGCCCTGGCCTGTTGGCTCTGTAGAAATGAATCTCCACAAAGAGATGGAAAGAAGTGAAACAAGTAAAGTGTTTATTAGAAGGAAAAAGAGTTTGTGTGGATAGACACACGAGCAGACTCGGAGAGAAAATCGTGCCTTTGTGGTACAGTAAGACCCCTACATATGAACCTTCAAGTTGTGAAATTTCAAAGATGCGAACATATGTTCACGTGTCCAATCACCTAAGTGAGTTCACATATCTGGTGTATGTTGCCCCGTGCATGCCTCCTGTACAAGTGATGATGCTTTTTTGCACTTTACAGTACTGTATGCATGCGTGCCAAGTTATGACTTAAGTTGTGTCCGACTCTGTGCAACCCTGTGGACTGTAGCCGGCCAGGCTCCTCTGTCCATGGGGTTCTGCAGGCAAGAATACTGGAGTGGGTTGTCATGCCCTCCTCCACGGGATCTTCCCGACCCAGGGATCGAACCCACATCTCTGTGTATCCTGCATTGGCAGGCAGGTTCTTTACCACTGGCTCCACCTGGGAAGCCCACAGTACTGTATGTGGCTGTATACTGAAGTATACAGTACTGTATAGAGTACAGTGGGACAGCATCTTTATTTCAAGCCCAGGATGTCCAGGAGCAAGTGTAAACGCAGCAGTATATAGCTGATTGTGTTAATTAGGTACCTAGACTGACTTTGTTGGACTTACCAATGCTCTGTCACGAGGGATCTCATTCATATGTAGGGGACTTACTGTAGTCTGAATCACTTATATGGGGCATTTCCTCTGGGTTTCCTCTGGCCAATCATGTTGCTTTGTCTGACTCTGAGCCCATCTTTGGTATATCAGGGTCCTCACCTGTGTGCCCACACATCTCTTAGCCAAGATGGATTCTAGTGAAGAGGCCCATGGATGGGTTGACACCACCTACTATGGGGTGGCGCCCCTCCATTTTTGGACCCACGGGGAGCCTCTCTGTGCACCTGTAGTTGGTTGTCCTCAGCCTCCAGGATAAGAAATGTGTGGTCTTTCATCTGGGCAGTACTCAGCTCCTCTCTGTTCCTGCTATTATCTTATCTTTGTCTTGAAGTATCCATCCACAATGGACAGATTCCAGCTGCTCAACCTGGGGCCCATCTGCCTTCTGCCTCACTGTTACCTCCCTCCTTCTTTCCCTCCTTCCTTCCATCAAGTCATCAGTAGCCAAAATGTTAATGTCTGTAAATTTAGGATCATTCTTTAATAAGAGGAAAGCATTTTGAGTAACACGGTTCCCATTTTTATTTATTTGTTTTGGTAGAGATTGCAACAAGGAAGGGAAGTAGTGTTTCCTGGGTTGACCTCCCCTGACCTGGGGGAGGCAGAGCTTTCCAAAGCCACTTCCCCTGCCTGTTATGTGGGCTTCCCTGCTGGCTCAGATGGTAAAGAATCTGCTACAGTGAAGGAGACTCAGGTTTGATCCCTGGGTCGGGAGGATCCCCTGGAGAAGGGAATGGCTACCCACTCCAGTATTCTTGCCTGGAGAACTCCATGGACAGAGGAGCCTGGTGGGCTACAGTCCATGGAATTGCAAAGAGTTGGACACGACTGAGCTGCTAGGGCTTTCACTTTTTTTTTTCATTTATCATGTGTCCTGCCTGGTCCCTTCTATTCTTGTGTGAGTAGAGACCCCATTGGCCTGCCCAGCATCTTATCATTCTCAGATTTGCCCATGCAGATGTACTCAGAGCTCCCATCTTCACTATTTTCCTTACCCTCTTTTATTTTGTATGATAACAGGAAACCCTCCAGTTGGATGAAATCATTGCCCTGGAGTGAAGGAAGAGGCATGTCATGAGGACATAGAGCGTGTGAAAGTTTCTCTTTTCTGCTGTCAGGGAGCTGATTGATTGCACGTCTTTTTCTGTAGGTTTCTTTCTGGTACGTGGGGTCTTTTCCACTCCTTGGCAGCTATGATTGACAAGTATCAGCCGTGAAACTTACAACCCACATATTTTTGATAGAACAGATAAAATAGATTCTGATACATGAATGTAATAAGTCGAGTCAGTAAAATTTAAAAACTGATGAGGCTAGCTGTCAGGAAATTCAGTAAGAATTAACTCCATTTCTGATTACCAAGGAAGTCAGGGACACATTGAAAAGTTTGTGGAAAGGGGCATGCTTTCCTGTACCCTAGAGACTTTATGCTTTGTTCAGACCAAGTGAAATGGAATCTTTTAATCTAATCAACTTTCATAGGCTTGCCCTCTTGAGCAAGTTCTTTAAGAGAGAAAGATGGGCTAGGGTTTGGGGGGTTGCTGTTAGGCAAAACACTTTCAGGTCAAAAATCTGTATTTTTAATGCCTCAGTTGTCTCTTAGGAACTGGTGAAAGAGTGTAGCTTTGTGAATAGCTCATCCCCATTGTATTATATTTTATTGTTCATGAAGGAGTTGTGTAATTTATACCTTTCTCACCAACTTGGGTTGTGTGTTCATGCCTGAGTTTGATAACATTTTCTTCTCTTTCCAGTTTTGTTTTGTTTTTTTCCTCTTTTCAGTTTTACTCAGCTCAGACAGTGATGGTTCACACTTTCAAAATGAGTACCAGTTTTTAAGTTTTCATTTAAAAATCTTAATGCAAAACTCGAGTCTCTAATAGAAAGATAAATGGGAGTGCTCTAATCCACGTGATGGGAGCCATGTTTATCCACTCATCCTGATACCTTTTATCCACAAAAGCCCAGTACTGGACCATTGCTGAAGTGTGGGCTTTAAACCCCAGGCTTAAATTCATGGCATCATCCAGTGCATTGATTTATGCATGCATCTGTTTATTCCTGGTGGCTCAGTTGGTAAAGAATCTGCCTGCAATGCAGGAGACCCAGGTTCAATCCTTGGCTTGGGACGATCCCCTGGAGAAGGGATTGTCAATACATTCCAGTATTCTTGCCTGGAGAATTCCATGGGCAGAGGAAACTGGTGGGCTATAGTTCCTGGGTTTGCAAAGAGTTGGACATGACTGAGCTACTTTCATTTTCACTGTTCATTCCTGGTTCTTTCATGAACCCATGTACCCATGCATTCATTTATTTCAGCATTCATGCATGCATTGTTCACAAGATAATTGATTTACACATCGACTTATTTTGGCCACCTGATGCGAAGAACTGACTCATTGGGAAAGATCCTAATGCTGGGAAAGATTGAAGGCAGGAGAAGGGGATGACAGAGGATGAGACGGTTGGATGGCATCACTGACTTGATGGACATGAGTTTGAGCAAGCTCCAAAAGTTGGTGATGGACAGGGAAGCCTGGCATGCTGCAGTCCATAGGGTCGTGAAGTACTGAGCGACTGAACTGACTGATTGACTGATCCACTTATTCCTGCACTTATTCATTTACTCATCCATTCACTGCATAGTCTTTGGGACTCATTGCATGCCAGGCACTGTTCTAGGCCCTGGATACACACCAGTTGAAAAAAAAAAGATAAAAATCCTTGTCCCCAGGGACCATATAGTCTGGTGAAGGCAGACAGAAAAATAAGTAAAATATAAAGGATGTGGGAGAGGGGACAGGAAGTGGGGTGGGTTGGGCAGTACTCACACTTGTATCTGTTTTAATGCATGTGGATTAGAGCCTGAAGGATGTAGGATGACCAGGGAGCTTGGGGCTTCCTATAGTGTCAGAAGTAGATGAGGATAAATCACATTACTGAGTAGTTCTTTTTTAAAATTTATTTTATTGAAGTATAGTTGATTTACATGTTAACTTTGGCTGTACAACAAAGTGATTCTGCTATGCATGTGTGTGTGTGTGTGTGTGTATGTATGCTCTTTTTAATATTCTTTTCCATTATGGTTTATCACAGGATACTGAAGGTAGTGCTATCCAGTAGGACTTGGTTGTTTTTCCATCCTATATGTAAGGTTGCCTCTGCGAGTCCCAAAGTCCCAATCAAACCTTCCCCTTCACCTGTGGCCACAAGTCTGTTTTCTATGTCAGAGTCCATTTCTGTTCCATAGATCACTTTATTTGACAGTCACACTTATTTTAAAGAGGCAACTTAAATGTTTACAGTAGGAAAGAGCATAGTGCATCCCTCAGCCAATATTTATCCCGTATGAGATAATGGATTCATCCAGGTGGGCTGCCGTAACAAAGTACCATAGACTGGGGGACTGAAGCAAGAGAGATTTATTTCTCTCAGTTCCAGAGGCTGGGAGTCTGAAGTCTGGGTGCCAGGCTGGTGGGTTCTAGTGAGGATTCCCTTTCTGGCTGCAGGTGGCCCCCTTTTCACCATGTCCTCAGAGGGTAGAGAGAGAGCGCGCTTTGGTGTCTCTGCCTCTTCTTATTAATATAAAGGGCTTCCCAGTGGCACAGTGGTAGAGAATTCACCTGCCAATGCAGGGGACACAGGTTCAGTCCCTGAGTCGAAAAGACCCCCTGGTGTAGGAAATGGCAACCCACTCCAGTATTCTTGCTGGGAAATCCTCATGGACAGAGGAGCCTCATGGGCCCGTCTATGGAGGTCCCAAAGAGTCAGACATGACTGAGCAGCTGAGCCCACAGCACACACAATCCCTTGGGACTTCCCTGGTGGTCCAGTGGTTAGAACTCCATGCTTCCAATGCAGGTTCAATCCTTGGTCAGGGAACTAAGATCTCACATGCCTCAGGACATGGGCCCCCAAAGAAAGAACCTTAATCTCTTCATGGGGCCCCACCCTTATGACCCCATCTATGCCTAGTTCCCTCCCAGAGGCCCCCTAACAAACACATCATGGGGATGGCGTTAAGGCTTCAATGTATGCATCTGAGAGGACACAGTTCAGTCCATGGCAACCATGGAAGATGAAGCCACCTTTTATAATAACCTCCCCACACTGCGTGAGAAGAGCTATAAATCTGAACAGAGTCTGGTGTTCTTAAAGCCACTCTGTCTCATGCACGCAGTGTTCCTTGGCATATTTAGCAACTGAGCAGATAGAGTGTGATTGAAGTCAGGAAATACCACTTATTTAGCACCATCCCTATACCAGGCAGTCCTGTGTGTTACCTTAATTCTGATGGAGTCTACGGAGGTAGATACTGTTATTTCCACTTTAATTATTTATTCACTTATTTTTTTTTAGTTGCACTGGGTTTTTGTTATTGCACTCGGGCTTTCTCTAGTTGTGGCGAGTGGAGACTGCTCCTCTGAGGTGGGAGGGCTTCTCACTGTGGTGGATTCTCTTGTTGCTCTAGGGCGTGCGGGCTCAGTAGTTGTGACAGAGGGCTTAGGTGCTCCACAGTGTGTGGAGTCCTCCCAGATCAGGGATCGAACCTGTGTCTCTTGCATTGGCAGGCGGATTCTTTACCACTGGAACACCGGGAAAGTCCTGTGAGTTCCATTTTACTCTTGAAAACACCTGGTCCCCTAAAGGTTGTACGTGCTCAGACATCACAGTCAGCGAGGGGCAGGGCTGACCTGAGAACCTACAGAACAAGGAAGATGATCTCAATGAGTGGATCAGACTGGCTGTGGGATGCAGCGGCCAGACTGGGGGCTCCAGGAAGCCCAGATGCCCTCAGCTCAGCTCATCACTGTAGTCCTAGCACCTTGGACAGTGCCTGGCACCCAGTGATACATCGTAGTTGAAAGGGGGCTCTGAGGCCACTTGTGCAAGGGAATTTCGTGTGAAAGCTTGTGATTCTGAAAGTTCTCAGTAAACGGGCAGCAACAAAGATAAACTTATCAGTAAGTGGGCTGAAAGTACATTATTCAAGTATTAACAGTGTTGGGTCTCATGAAATTCATCCCGCCAGTGTTTCAGCTCTCTGTCACATGGCTGGTGCCAGAGATGGCTTTCGAGGATTAGCTAGAAGGCTGTGGCTCATCCTTCAGAAAGTTACTTGTGTGCACACGTGGTGTGATGTTTAGCGCAGGGGGACTTCCTGACTGTCCGTGGTTTATGGGGTGAAAATGCAAGCCCCCTGCTCTGGACCCTGAGGAGCATTCGCTGCAGGATAAGCCTTCTAATGATGGGAGGTAAAAAGATCGATCTTCAGCTCACCCAGAGGTTGTTCACTAATAGGAGGGAATTAAATCAGACACTTTTCAAGTTCATTGACTTTGAGTTTAAATATGTGCTTTTGGACACAACAAAGATAAGAGAAAGAGAAAAAGAAATTGTGTGGTCGGCATGCTGGCTGGGTGTGGGTTTATTACCTTAGCTCCATGGAAAATAAAGACTCATGCCATACCATACCATGAGAATAAATACTTTTGAAAAACATGAATGATAAATGAAATGGATTTTAAGGAATTAAGAACTGAACAAGGAAGATGAAAAAAATAAAAACCACCAATGAGGGCAATTACATCCTATTAAAGCGAATGGAAGCTGCTTCATTTTTCTCTATTTTGATATAAAGTTCCCACTTAACATTCCTGGAATGAGCTTCCTGCTACTCAGAGAGTAATTTTCAGATTTCAAGATGAGTCTTTCCTAGAAAAAGGGCACTAAATGCCAGCCAGTGGCTTTACCTGGAGATGTGCTAAAGAAACAGTCATCTCCTCTGATCTTGGAAGAGGAAACAGGTGGATAAAAGCAAAGAGGAATTTACTTTTCTTACTCTGTTGGAATTATGGAAAGACATCATCCTGATCATTTATAATGAGCCTTGCTGAGAGATTTCAAAGATAATCTGTGACGCTTTCTTATCTCACAGATAGAAATGATCTTTGCTCTTAGGCTTGGCACAGGATACCAGCAAGCACCATTCAACCAGTTGTTAAATAGTTTGATTATTTGTATTGTTTTCACACTGGCTTTAGTGTTATCTACTGACTTTACTTTTCATCAAATACCGAGCTTTTGACTCCAACCAAAATACTCAAAATTAAAGTTATTCCAAACATGGAGTTCCAATGCAAACAACTTTCAGAACTTGAAGACAAAAGAGCTGTTTTCCCAGTTGCATTTTTCTGCAGCAGTTGCCCTGGACACCCTACAGTGAAAGTAGTTGAACCTGGAATAGAATTCTGGTTTGACCACACAGGAGCCCTGTGACTTTCCATGAGAAAAAGGTGATTCCAAGACTGTATCATGTCTGTGGGATTGTCCTGAGAATAGAACACGGATGATGGGGAGGAAAGTAATTTATTATCAACAACGTCCTTTGCAGAATGAGATTGTATTTATGATCCTATTTTTGACAGTTTGCATCTTTGAACATAGGACATGTTTACTGTTTTGTTTATTTTTTCTAACCCTGCTGATCCTCTAAGGTGAGACCACAGCTCTTTCGGACTTACTCCGCTATGTATAACAGACTCTAGGTCCGTCCACGACACTGCAAATAACTCAGTTTCATTGGTTTTTATGGCTGAGTAGTAGCCCTTGTATATCTGTACCACGTCTTTATACATTCACGTGTTGATGGACATTTAGGTTGTCTCCATGTCCTGGCTATTGCAAATGGTGCTGAATGAACACTGGGGTACATGTGTGATTTTGAATTATTGTCTTCAAATATTGTATATTACCATATGTATATGGAATTTAGAAAAACAGTGCAGATGAACCTATTTGCAGGGCAGGAATAGAGATGCAGATGTAGACAATGGACATGTGGACATGGTGGGGCTGGGGAAGGGGAAGCTGGGATGAATTGGGAGAATAACAGTGAACATATATGTGCCATCATATATAGAATAGACAGCTAGTCAGAAGCTGCCGTATAGCACAGGGAGTTCAGATCAGTGCCCCATGAGGTCCTAGATGCGTGGGATGGGGAGGGTGGAAGGGAGGCTCAAGAGGGATGGGATATGTTTATACATGTAGCTGATTCAGCTTGTACAGCAGAAGCTAACACAAGATTGTAAAGCAGTTATATTCCACAAAAGGAGACAAGACCCAAGCTCCCTAGTTTTTACTTAACTATGAACCAAAGGTTGAATAAGACTATCCCCAGGCTCTCAGAGTTGTCTGTTTGGAGGGCTCGGGAAAGAAAACCTGTGAATCTGACAGGGTGACTCTTTCCAGAAAGCTCTTGCATGAATCGTCAAACTGCAAAACTTTCAGAAACTGGGAATGACCATTTCAGAGAAGCATAAAGGTACTCAGTTTCCAAGATTAGGGTGACACTTACTAGCAAAGATTTCACTTACTGACCACAACGACCAAGATAACAACAATAATCAAAAAAGTGCACAGCCTTGGAAATAGAATTGGGGGTTCTCAGGAGCAGGAATTGAGCTGCATTGCGGAGTGCTTGACCCTGTTGGAATTTTCAGAGCACAAAATAAGTCAAGACTTCATTTCCCAACCTAGGTGAAACTGTGACTCATTTCTAGCCACAAAGATGTGAGTGAGAGTAACACGTGCCTCACCATGGACATTGATTTGTAGGAAATAAGCATGGGTTCCTGCCATCTCCCCCTTCCCCACTGTCTGGGAGATAGGCAGGATGCTGTGGATTGAAGTGAGGCATTATTTTATAGCTTGGCAAGCATTATGCTGTTGCCAATAAAGAACAAAGGCACAGAGGGGTTGAATCACTTCCTCAAGGTCAAACAGCAGGAAAAAGAGTGGAAGCAGAACTCAAATACATGTTGCAGGACATCTGGTCCTGTCTAAAAGACACTTACTCCTTGGAAGAAAAGAAAAGTTATGACCAACCTAGACAGCATATTAAAAAGCAGAGACATTACTTTGCCAACAAAGGTTCATCTAGTCAAAGCTATGGTTTTTCCAGTAGTCATGTATGGATGTGAGAGTTGGACTATAAGGAAAGCTGTGTGCCAAAGAATTGATGCTTTTGAATTGTGGTGTTGGAGAAGACTCTTGAGAGTCCCTTGGACTGTAAGGAGATCCAACCAGCCCATCCTAAAGGAGATCAGTCCTGGGTGTTCATTGAAATTACTGGTACTGAAGCTGAAACTCCAGTACTTTGGCCACCTGATGTGAAGAATTGACTCATTGGAAAAGACCCTGATGCTGGGAAAGACTGAAGGCAGGAGGAGAAGGGGACAACAGAGGATGAGATGGTTGGATGGCATCACTGACTCAATGAACAAGAGTTTGAGTAAACTCCGGGAGTTGGTGATGGACAGGAAGGCCTGACATGCTGCAGTCCATGGGGTTGCAAAGAGTCAGACACAACTGAGCAACTGAACTGAACTGACTGAAAATGTTCCTAAGACATTTGGTTCCCACCCTGATAACTCAGACAGTAAAGAATCTACCTGCAGTGCGGGAGACCTGGGTTTGACCCCTGAGTTGGGAAGATCCCCTGGAGGAGGGCATGGCAACCCACTCCAGTATTCTTGCCTGGAGAATCCCCATGGACAGAGAAGCCTGGCGGGCTACAGTCCATGGGGGTGCAAAGAGTTGGACACGACTGAACGACTAAGCACACAAAACGCCCTTGAAATTTGGTCCTGTCCAAAATGTCCATGAGCATATTTGGCTTATGGCAAATGGTTTTGGACAGGACTAAATATAAAGGATGGATGTTATCACCGACTCGATGGGCATGAGTTTGAGTAAACTCCAGGAGTTGGTGATGGACAGGGAGGCCTGGCGTGCTGTGATTCATGGGGTCGCAAAGAGTCGCACGTGACTGAGCAACTGAACTGAACTGAACTGAAATATCAAGGACATTTTGGAGTTGATCAAATACCTTATGTACATTTCGACAGGACCAAATATCTGCTAACCCCAGTACAGAGGGCCCAACTGCAGAGTGCATAGTCTGAAGTGCTATGCTACACATGATTCCCTGTATTTTATCTTGGGGATCACATGATGCGTTAATCTCTTCTTGAATGTCCATCTGTCTTTTTTTTCTAGAGTTATTATTTCCGTGCATATGAGGTTGTATTCAGAAAGGCTATGAATGTTTTGGACTTTTTGTGTTTTAAATTTAGAAAGAGCACCCTTCTCTAGTATGAATGTGACTGGTGATAGCTTACCAGGATCTTTTCTCACTCTCTTCAATGATGTAGCTCCCAAGTTTTAGCTGGGCACTTGGATATAGCTCAAGTTTACATTTCCTGACCTTTGTTACAGTTCATTGAACTCCAGGGATTAAACTTTTACCAGAGAGATATGAGAAGTAGTTTAAAGTGCTTCCTGGATCTTTGCTTCCCACTGTCTCAATATAGATGTGATGGTGGGAACTGAAGCAGCCACTTTGGATCCAGAGTTAGAAACCATATGGTGAGAGTTTGGAACTGCCTTACTAGCTCAGGACTCTGTACGTGAGAAAAAATATAAACTTGTGTCTTGTATAAGCTGCTGTTTTGGAGGGTCACTTTTGTATTGTACCCCAAGTGGTACACTCAGAAGTATGCCTCAAGTCTGGCCATCTGTAGAATTTTCCCCAGACTGCTTTGCACAGTCCCTCTCATTTCATGCTTGGAGCTGTTTCTGTCACACACAAGTTAGAAATTTTGTGAGGGGTGCGTGAATTAAGACAGATGAATCACTTCAATATTTATAGATAAAAGGCTAAGAAAAACAAATGTGGTAATTTCTGTATTGTTAGTTTCTACTAGGATCCTTAAGAAACTTAAAACCAAATCCTGATCTTAGAATTTTATGTATTTTTATATATTTATATAAATTTTATGTATTTTTTAAAATGTATTTTGCCACAGAGCCTTTGACTAAATAACCCTTTGTATTCACATTGCAACTCTGAAATATGCCTTGGAGCCCCCAAAACTCAAAATGCTTTCACTTGCTGGGAGTGAATGGCCATTGCAACCCAGAGAATCTCCTCATTCATATATTCACGAGCTAGTCTGAAATTCATTTATTGGGAACATTCCTGATAATGGCTGTTACAGGAATACCACTAAGTTCCGTGTTAATAAGCTCTCTCCCCAGAAACGTGGTTATTAACATCCCTTTGCTGTAGATCAAAGAGAGATTCCAGCCACTGTTTCAATTTTCTCTTCAATTTAATGATGATAAAAAGGTCCTGGATTAATAGCCCTGAGGTGCTTTTTAGTTATTTATCTATGTAGCAGGTACTGGGGTTTGTAGAAGCTTGAAATTCAGTTATTACAGCCTTTTGCCTGGAGCTTAGCTCCCTGTGTAATTTCCCCCCTTCCCATGGGTCATAAACTCAAATGCCCACAGAGCCAGGCAGGGAGAGTAAATTTAAGTGAAGCAGGCCAGGTGGAAACTTGGTCTCCATGGAGATGCATCCTGGCTTAGGAGGCAGTCAGTTCTCCATCCTGAGTGGAGTGTGGACCCAGGGTGACTGGACCATCCTCTTTCTTAAGAGAAGACAGGCAAGCAGATTTTGATGAAAAACCTGACTTTTAAAGGTGAATAACTAATTTCCACAAAAGGTTTTTAAAACATTTTGCCCACCCCCCAATAAACTGTGAGCTAAATTAAAACCCTGGCTGCCTGTTTACGACTGGCTGGCTTGCAGATGCCTAATGGATAAAAAGGTCATAGCTCATCACAGTGCCCTGCACATAGTCAGGCTGAAAAATTACTTGATTGGTTGAATCACGTCATTCAAGTGAGACTGGGCATGTGATACCTCAACGTCAGAAAAGCAGGGAGTCCCCAGGCTTGGGCGGCTGGGCAAGATGCATCTAAGCTGGCTTGAGGCCAGGTGTGTGAGGACCAGAATCAGTGGGAAGCGGTACACTGAAGGGCATCTCTGAGGCTGCAGGGTGCTCCTCGCCTTGGAGGGGACACTCAGCTCTTCAGACATCCTGCTGTGTCAGCTTGTGCAGCTCCAAATTCTGGGCCCCCGATTCCTCCCTGATGATGCTGAGTGTGCTACCTTGGAGGATGGTTCTAAGAATTACATGTAAATGCATGTGGTCCCACAATATCCAGTGATTAATAATAATAGTTGTTATTATTATTATTAATCACTTTGGATGGTGACTGCAGCCGTGAAATTAAAAGATGCTTGCTCTTTGGAAGAAAAGCTATGACCAACCTAGACAGCATATTAAAAAGCAGAAACATCACTTAGCCGGCAAAGGCCCGTATAATCAAAGCTATGGTTTTTCCAGTAGTCACGTATGAATGTTAGAGTTGGACCATAAAGAAGGCTGAGTGCCGAAGAATTGATGCTTTTGAACTGTGGTCATGGAGAAGACTCTTGAGAGTCTCTTGAATAGCAAGGAGATCCAGCCAGTCCATCCTAAAGAAAATCAACCTTGAATATTCATTGGAAGGACTGATGCTGAAGCTGCAGTTACAAAACTTTGGCCACCTGATGAGAAGAGCCAACTTGTTGGATAAGACCCTGATGCTGGGAAAGATTGACGGCGGGGGGAGAAGGGGGCGGCAGAGGATGAGATGGTTGGATGGCATCACTGACTCAATGGTCATGAGTTCGAGCAAGCTCAAGGAGATGGTGAAGGACAGGGAAGCCTAGTGTGCCACAGTCCATGGGGTCACAAAGACTCAGCATGACTGACTGAACAATAGCAGCTACAATAATAATAGTAATAATAATAAACCGTAAGTATATGAGACTTGCCAGCACAGGGGCTGCAATGGAAAATAGCTAGAACCCTTATTGTGAGAGTCTTCTCATTGTCTCTCCCAGTATATGTTCTCCTTCCTTAAAAACAGGACCCTAATTTACAACAAGCACATGCCACCTAGTGTAAATGCCACATTTCTTTGTAGCTAGGTATAGCCATTTGATTGTAAGCAGAAGTGTCAAATGGAAATGTCCAATAGTGTCTTTAAAATGCAGGTGCCTCTCTTTAATCTTCTATCCTTTCTGCTGTCTGGATTTTGGATGTGATGACTGGAGCTGTTGCAAGCACTTATGTTTTATAAGAATTTTAAAGACATAGGTGGGAAAAGATGAAAGGAGCCAGGCTCCTTTCTGATCATGAAGGCACAATTCCAGCCCTAGAATGCTTAGCACTAGATGGCATTTACATGACAAGTAAACTTGTTGAAACCACTGTTCATTTTTTGTTCATTTGGCCTCTGTTATTGTCCTTTCACTCATACATGAAGTCCATTGTCAAGTGCAGTAGAAAGAGTTGTTTGATGATGATGGACCAGTCCAGGGGTGGTTGAAAGTGTTAGAACTCCCATCCCAAAATTAAAATAAAAATTTCAAAGCCCCCAAAATGTACAAAAACTTAAGCTCCTCAATGTTAGGATTATAGATAGCACCTTCCTCCACACAGCACTGCATTCCCAAATAAGTAAAAATAAAACTATATCTGGGTCAGGATTCAAGCTACTATTTTTTTATAGTCACCTGTTCCAAACATTTATTTAGTGTAAAAGTCTCAGATTGTCAAAAATCATCCCAGTGCAACAAGCGACTTGCAAACAATTTTCTAAAGCATCTTTGATGCACGGGATTTACTGTACCCAGTGGGGTGACTGAGTCATATTAATGCTACCGAGTCTGCAGAGGAGTCTTCCAGGAATGATAAACAGCTGGGAATAACTACTGACAAATTCTCCAGATGCTTTTTACCAGTATGCTGGCAGCTGAGTTCATTTTAGATCAATGCATATTCTCAAGACTTTTATAGGATTGAACCCAGAGTCTACAATCCTATAAAAGTCTTGAGAAGTTAGTTTCTCAGTGGTAAAAAAGCTGCCTGCCAATGCAGCAGAAGCAGGAGACGCGGGTTCCATTGCTTGGTTGGGAAGATGCCCTGGAGTGGGAAGTGGCAACCCATTCCAGGATTCTTGCTGGAAAAATCCTATGGACAGAGGAGCCTGGCGGGCTGCAGTCCATGGGGTCACAAAGAGTCAGAGATGACTGAGCGACTGAGAATTTACACATCAGAGTCTACCCCAGGTTTTCTGAGCATCATGCTTGGGAACGGTGTAGTCTGGGTGGCTAAGCTTGCACCATAAATTAGGAAAAGTGTTTAAAATTGAAAGAGGAGAGTTTATGTTAAAATTTACTTTATTGAAGTGGAGTTGATTTGTGTTGTGTTAATTTTTAATACAGAGCAGAGTGATTCAGTTATATATACATACTCTTTTTCACATTCTTTTCGACTATAGTTTATCACAGGATGTTGAAGGTAGTTCCCTGTGCTATACAACAGGACTTTTTTGTTTAATCTATACGTGATAGTTTGCATCTGCTAACCCGGAACTCTCAATCCACCCCTTCCCCACCTTCCTACCCCTTGGTATCCCCAGGTCTGGTCTCTGTTTCTCTGAATCTGTTTCTGTTTTGTAAATAAGTTCATTTGTGCCATATTTTAGATTTTGCATGTAAGTGATTTTGTATGGTATCTGTCTGTCTCTTTCTGACTGACTTCTTTAAGTATGATCATTTCTATCTAGGCCCATCCAAGCTGCTGCAAATGGCATTAGTCTTTTAAAAAGGGCAATTGATGAGACAAGTTTTCTTTTCTGCTGGGGTAAGGAGACAGGATTTCTATTGGTTTGTCCTTTTGCATAGATTCTTTTTTGTCTTAGGTTGTTAAAAATGATACATGCTTTGTAGACTGATTTTAATGTGTCATTTTTCATTTTACCCTTTGAATTTAATCACATTTAAATTTCTTTGCATTTGAGAGATTTTGTTTGATGTTTGGGGTGCTCTTGGTGATAGTTGATGATGCCCTTGTGTTTTCTGAAAGAGTGATAAGAACTCAGTGTATTACAAGAAAAGAAGAAAGTTCTTGAGAGGCGCTTCATGAAATCTCCCCAATGGTCCCATATTCACAGGATGTGAAATGGTCACTCTTTGGTGGGTCTGATGATGAAAAGTCAAGAGATGGGTTGGGCACGCTAGGTGACAGTTCTGGTCCAGTGGAGAACCTGTTGATTAGAGGTTGAACTTGAGAACATACAGGCTGAATCTAACTCAGAGTATTTTTTTTAACTTTTTATTTTATGTTGAGGTATAGTCGATTAACAGTGTTGTGATCATTTCAAGTGAACAACAAAGAAACTCAGCTACACATGTACGTGTATCCATTCTCCTTCCAACTTACCTCCCATCCAGGCTGTCACACAACATTGAGCAGAGTCCCATGTGCTATACATTAGGACCTTGTTGATTATCCATTTTAAATATAACTGTGTACATGTCTCTCTCAAACTCCGTCTCTTTCCCCTTTTCTTCCTGCCTGGTAACCATAAGTCTCACAGATGTATTTTATTTGTCCTGCTCAGAGTTTTTGTTTTTTTTTTCTTTTTTAAGTTTGGATTACCTGCCATTAAAAAATCTGTCAGTGTCACATGGGGGAAAAATGGTGTCTGGCTTCTGTATAATGATCAGCAGAGTCCTAACTTCTTGAAATGGGGCATGAGCTCCAATACCCTGCAGCTCCTACCTGCCTCAGTTTTCACCTGCACAATATTAGACTCACCCTGAACCCATAGGAGTTTGGGTTTCTTATTCCTGCTTAGCTGAATGCCACAGGTAATAACAGTAACAAACATCACAAATGACACTTTGCCCTGGGGCCGCCTAACAGTGTATAGACCCAACTCGGCTATTCTCCAGGGTTTTCTAAAATGTCTGAATTGAACATATAAATATGGCAGATATTTAAAAACACCTCTGTTAATAAAAAAGACATCCTGGTGTCTGACTTTGTTGTTAGAAATGCCACTGTTTAAAGGTATAGATTTATTTTCTTACTCAAGTGTGTAGAGGTCGATTAAGAGCAGCTAATGAAGCAATGGACTTGATGATTAAAGAGGATGTCTTTTTTTTTTTCCCTCCTTGGAAAGATGAAAATTTTTTGAAGCCTATTATCTAAAAATGTAGCTGCAGACCTGACAAGTTGTTCTTGTTACTTTTTTTTCCTAGTTAAGAAGCAAGAACTTGCATAAATGATGAAGGAATGCAGTCTTTTCCTTCTTAAGTATCCAGTTTAAATATGTTTATCACCAAGTCTGCTTGAAAAAATGAATTGAGCAATTTTTACAAAACAGCTAGCAAAATAGAAGCAGCAAGGTAAGGCTGACATCTTTCTGTGATGTATCAGGAATGGCAGGTTAACACCTTGCTTTCTTAACTAGTAGCGAGTGGGTGTGCATGTGTGTGTTGCGGGGGGTTGCACACACACTGTTTGCCTGTGGACTCACAGCCAGGAGGTATTCAGAGCTCATCTTAGCTCACTTCCCTGTCAACGTAAGGAAGAACCGAAAGAGGAAGAACCTGAGGAAGAGCCGAGAGAAACTTTGGGAAATTGGGGGCGGAATGAGGACAGTGGGGAGGGGTGGTCACTCGTATTTGAAAATAATGAAAGAACAAAATTGTTGAAAAGAATGGAGCTTTTCCATCTCAGCTTCTGAAAAGGCTTCCCAAACAGCAGTCCTAAAATCTCCTCCTTACTAACCCTTTGAACTCAAAGCATCAGCTCTGTTAAACCAGGTACCCTGGGGGTAGAGTTTTCACCCAACTAGGTGTTTCATGGTTCCTGGGATTGAAATCAAGGGATTATGGAGTATTTGGCATCTTAAAGGAGATTCACAGCATCACCGCACAAGAATATCATCTTTTCCTTTTTTCTTTCCTAAGGTCTTATACTTACAGAGCAAAGAGTTTAAAGCTACCTGCCTTTTTTCAACCTTCCTGGAATGATTTTTTTTTTTTTTTTTCCAAATCACAGCACAAATACAAAATTCATTACAGCTCGGTTTCAAGGCTCGTTAGTTGTTGGATCTTGGTTTCTCACCAAGACAGGAGAGAATTTTTTTCCTTATTGTTTAAGTAGCACAGTATAGAGTACACAGTGTCAAAAAACATACATATGTGTGTGTGTATATACACATAGATACACATACATATATACAGATATTTGGACACATATATACACATGCGTTTGTATGTATATGTGTGTGTTTATATATGTGTATATGTATTTGTGTGTGTGCATGTATTTTTTTTTATCATAGTTGCAACTAGTGTGTGTGTGTATTTGTGTATGTGATGCATTTAATGCCTTTGGTAGCTGCTATATGGCAAGAGTGCAAAGGGAGGGAAGTCCCTGGGGGTGAGCATGAAATCACATTTAACAGAGTGCCACTTGATGTTGTCTATGGTTTTACCCTCACTCCCTTGATTTTCTTCTGCGCTTTTCCTTTTTGTACGTATCTGCCCCCATCTCTTCTATAGACCTGGGTTGCTTTGTTAATTGGCCTCAGTGTCTGTCACAGAAATGCTAATGGCAGCAGAAATGTGACAGCCCCGAAAATCCCTTAGTTACTCTGAGTCTGGAACAGAGGCCATTTGTACTTCCCTCCAGCAGCCTCAGAGCGATCCCTCTGTGCAGCCAGGATGGGCTTCAGAAGCCCGATTCTTCGGGGAATTAGGATGTTCCCTTCAGCCAGATACTTTGCAAGATCGATGCCTGTAGTGTGCGGCTGGGGAGCCATCAGATACATTGAGCCCGAATGTTTGATTTTGTGAGGGTTCTGCTTATACATAGCCCTGGCTGCAGAAGGGTGGGGGTGCAGGACAGGAAAGAGTGCGGGAGAAAAGAAGGGATGCCCTGAATAAAGTCAGGATATGCATCAGAATTATGCTAATAGCGACACCTCTCTAACTCCTCTCTAACCTCTCAACAGCTGCAGAATACAGGTCTTTTTTTCTTTGGATTATTGAACTTTGGTGGGAATTAAAGTTAAGCACTTATGCAGAGTTTTCTTTCTGTTTTTCAAGCCAAAAAAATAGAAAAACTTGAGGAAAGAAAAGGAAGCTGCAGTCCAATTAATTCCAGGGCTCTGGCATTCATGGCTAGCACTGACTCATGCTTTCCAAATGAATGTAGGCATTGTTCTCTGCCCCTTGTTTATCCTAGTCATCAGCAGATGCTCTTGGTCAGTGAAGAACATGCTGTCATTACCCCCACTTTTGCAGATGGGGAAACTGAGGCACAGGGACCACTCAGCTTGCCCAGGCCATCCACAGAGCATGGCAGGGACTGGGTGGAATCTGGTTGATTCTAGAGACTGAGCCAGTGACAGATTCAGTGCGATACTTTGTCTCCTGTTTCCATCTGTTCCTTCCTAGTTTTTGCCCACATCTGCATGTGTTTTATTGTAGGTACAACTCTTGTGTAAATTTGTTTTCTGCTTTTGTTCACCTCTCATTTTATTAGAAACTCTGCATTTCTGTTTTTATTATAATCTGTGAAACAACAACAGTCATATGTTTAGAGTGTCAGCCCAGGTTACACTTCAGTCCCTAATTTTTACCATCAGTTTTTGCTTTTCCATCCCTGTTTATTCTCCACCCCATGTGACAATGATTTCAACCACAGCACAGCAAATACAGTGACACTCCATCTCACCTTGGGATAATGCCTGACTTAGGTAGCATCCATGAAAGTCTTTTCCTGGCAAACACAGACTTGGCACCATGGTCGACAGACTATATTTGTGACCCAAGGTGGATTTTCTTAACAGTTTATTGACCAGAGATGTATGGATACATCTTTTGTTCCCCAAACATTATTGACCAGAGTGCTTCAATATTCTTTTACATAACAAATCACTAGCCACAGGTGTTAGTTTCTGCAAAAATCCCTCCCCCCCCCCCCCCCCGCATGCCCATCACCCCGCCCCCCCTCCCCCAGTCAGTAATTTGTTAAGAGCTATAGGATGGGTCCATGAAGTAAAGGGGCTGCTGTTGCTAAGTCGCTTCAGTTGTGTCCGACTCTGTGCGACCCCATAGACGGCAGCCCACCAGGCTCCCCTGTCCCTGGGATTCTCCAGGCAGGAACACTGGAGTGGGCTGCCATTTCCTTCTCCAATGCATGAAAGTGAAAAGGGAAAGTGAAGTTGCTCAGCTGTGTCCGACCCCCAGCGACCCCATGGACTGCAGCCTACCAGGCTCCTCTGTCCATGGGATTTTCCAGGCAAGAGTACTGGAGTGGGGTGCCATTGCCTTCTCCAGAAGTAAAGGGACATGGGTCTGTAAACGGAGAAAAGAAGAAAGAAATCTGAGTTCCAAAGCAGTGGAGATGAAAGACAGGAAATGGAGCCCATGAACACGTGTAATGTACTGTGTTCCCAAGTGAGCATGAGAAATTGTCACCTCCTTGGGCACACCTTCCTTTCCCACCTCCCTGATTGGATCGGTGTTCTTCTTGATGTTGCCACAGTGCCCAGCAGTTCTCAACCACAGATATTAGGACAGATGCAATTTTCCATTGATTGTGTGATTACTTGATCGATACTCTTCTCCTTTTTATTTGCTATAGGATCACCAACCCCCGCCTCATAATGACAGCCAACATTTACTGAGGGTGTACTATATTCCCAGCACCACGCACAGTTTTTATAAGCATTTAAAACTCACAATAACCCACAGAGCTACATTATTATGCCCATTTAACTTCTGAGAATATGGAGGCATTAAGAAATTTGCCTAAGTTCTGGTGGATTGTAAGTGGTAGGGCTGGAATTTACATCCCATTCATCTGACTGGTGTCCAGGGTTAATACAGAAACATTGTATCCAGTGATGTGCTACTGTTTGTTTAAACTTTCTTGCATTCATGGGCATTTAGATTGGTTCCATTCTTCCCTAGTCTGGATGATCACAGTCTGAACATTTTTGGGGGTGTGTAAGGATACTCTGTATGGATGTGAGAGTTGGACTGTGAAGAAAGCTGAGCCCCCAAAAATTGATGCTTTTGAACTGTGGTGTTGGAGAAGACTCTTGAGAGTCCCTTGGACTGCAAGGAGATCCAACTAGTCCATCCTAAAGGAGATCAGTCCTGGGTGTTCATTGGAAGGACTGATGCTGAAGCTGAAACTCCAATACTTTGGCCACCTGATGTGAAGAATTGACTCATTGGAAAAGACCCTGATGCTGGGAGGGATTGAGGGCAGGAGGAGAAGGGGATGACAGAGGATGAGATGATTGGATGGCATCACCGACTCGATGGGCATGAGTTTGAGTGAACTCCGGGAGTTGGTGATGGACAGGGAGGCCTGGCTTGCTGAGATTCATGGGGTCGCAAAGAGTCGGACACGACTGAGCGACTGAACTGAACTGAACTGAAGGATAGTCTTTCTAAAAAAAACGGTTTTTAATGAATTAATTTATTTCTTTTGGGTTGCACTGGGTCTTCTTTGCTGTGCTCAGTCTTTATCTAGTTGAAGCCAGCAGGGGCTACTTTTTGTGGTGGTGCACAGGCTTCTCGTTGCAGTGATTTCTCTTGTTGAGGAGCTCAGACTCTACGCATGAGAGCTTCAGTAGTTACAGCATGGAGGCTCAGTAGTTGTGGCTCAGGGGCCCTAGAGCATGAAATACTTGCATAAAAATCCAAAAAGGTATAGTCAAGCAATCACACGTTCAATATGGAAAGCCTACTGAATGGTATGTACTGTACCAGGGCTGCAAAGGTGAATAGACAGATCTGCTGCAGTGGAGGGAGGGAGACAGACAAGACGGAGAAAGCAGCAGAGGATGCTAAGTGCTATAAAGACAACATAAAGTGAGAAATGAGCAGTGGCAGGAAAGGTATCCAGTTTCGTTGGACTCAGGAAAGCCTTGACCCAAGAGGTGGAATTTGAGCAGAGGGCTCTGAAGTTGTGGTGCAGAGATTTAGTGCTCCACTGCATGTGGAATCTTCCCGGACTAAGGGTCCAACCTGTGTCCCCTGCATTGGCAGCCGGATTCCTATTCCCTGTGCCACCAGGGAAGTCTCCAAAGGTGCTCTTAACCTACACACTCCAACCTCTTAAACCTTTCTGTTCTTGCGAGAAGACACACTTAACCCTACCCCAGGGCCTTTGCACTAGCTGTTCCCTTGCCTGTAACATTCTGCTACTTCCATATCTTCACCCACCCAACTCTTTCTTGATAGGCAGCCCTCTGCTCAAATTCCACCTCTTGGGTCAAGGCTTTCCCGAGTCCATCAAAACTGGATGCACTTTCCTGCCACTGCTCATTTCTCATCTTATGCTGTCTTTATAGCACTTAACCATCCTCTGCTGCTTTCTCCGTCTTGTCTGTCTCCCTTGCTCCACTGCAGCAGATCTGTCTATTCACCTTTGCGGCCCTGGTACAGTACATACCACTTAGTAGGCTTTCCATGTTGAACATGTGATTGCTTGACTATACCTTTTTGGATTTTTATACAAGTGTTTCATCTGAATGAATCCCCCAGGAATGGGATTATTCTACCCAGAGGGCATTTGTGCCCAAGATCCCCAGGCACCCGGCGTGGCCAATGCACAGAAAAGCAGCCTGTGTTCCCTCCAGGCTCCCTCAAACAATCCCCTGCCTCTTCCTCCCTACTGCCGCTCAGCCCCAGAGATGAAAAGAGTTCTGTTTCCTCTCGCTTCCCTTTCTCAGTGGCACAGCCATGAATCTTGTGTACTCTGTCAGCGTCTGTGTCTCCTCCATTCCTCTAAGATGTTAAGGAAGATCAATGATGGGGGAGAAATCCCAGCTTCAACTGGCTTAAGGGCATGGTGCTTCTGTTCTTACAGGTTCAGGAACCTGGGCTCACCCAGACCTTGGAATTGTCAGCAACACTGTTACATAGTCCTGTGTTTCTGCTACCTTAAATTATCTCCTTTCAGGCTCTGATAGGACTTCCTTTGCCTTTTAGAAACAGAGATTGAATGCAACTGTTATTTTAATGTGAAGCCCTTTCTGCAAGTTGTGGGCAGGATTTAAATATTTGAGATATAGACTGAGTGTATACATTTACTTGCTTTGAAATACTACACTTGTCTCTATCTTTGATCTTCTGACTTTTTTTTTCAAATTAAATGGCCCAAGTGACTCCAAGTACATGGAATCGGAAGAATTAAATCATTTGGAATTCCAAGTCTAAATCATTTGAGGTATATGGAATCAAAATTATTAAATCATCTGGAATTTCAAATTCAAATCATTCCAAGTGTCTGGAATCCAAATAATTACAAAAAAAAAAAAAAACCCTTCAAAGTTTGTGTTCTTACAAAAATTATTCTTACTCAAAATGTATAAAAAATATATATTTCCATGTACATCTTATTATATTTCATTTATATATCTATAAAATTACTCAAAAAATCCTATTGTAGCCATAGTTTGGGACACTGTATACCTGTTAAAAAGAATGAGGCCGTTTTATAATTTTTCACACAGAAATAATCTTAGGACTCATTAAGTGAAATAAAGACACATTTCATGTCCCTGTGGGATCCCATTTGCGAATCACAAGAGGTACACCTCAGTCCATTTATCTCCTCCTGTTGGTACTGGTGGGAATGTAGTCCCCACACCCCCCAGGTTGGTATCAGCATCATCCATTGTGTGTGTGACTTTGGCAGTCACTCGAGGAAGATGGGATAACAGTACTGACCTCATGCTGCTGTTGCTGCTGCTAAGTCGCTTCAGTCGTGTCTGACTCTGTGCGACCCCCTAGACGGCAGCCCACCAGGCTCCCACATCCCTGGGATTCTCCAGGCAGGAACACTGGAGTGGGCTGCCATTTCCTTCTCCAATGCATGAAAGTGAAAAGTGAAAGTGAAGTTGCTCAGTCGAGTCCGACTCTTAGCGACCCCATGGACTGCAGCCCACCAGGCTCCTCCGTCCACGGGATTTTCCAGGCAAGAGTACTGGAGTGGGGTGCCATTGCCTTCTCCGACTGACCTCATAGAGTTGTGCAAATTGATGAGCTAGTATTTGTGAAGTACTAAATGTTTTGTTAAACTTTTTCATGTTAGTGTGATTGATAGATTTACCCTAATCCCAGCTATCAGAGATTCTACACTGTATACAACATGCACCTAGTAGAAACATCTCGTGGTTAAGGGGATTATAGAAGTGGGCTCAGTATCTGGAACTAGATTCCAAAGATCATAGTGTGAACTTGAAAGTTTTCTTTCTCTTGAGACTTTGGTGTGAGGGAACTTGGTGGCTTTGACAGAAACACTGAAGATTATTCTGAAGCTCATATATGGTCTTCTTGTGCAAGTCTGTTGGACTTCCCTGATGGCATAGACAGTAAAGAATCCACCTGCATTGCAGGAGACCTGTAGTTTGATCCCTGGGTTGGGAATTTCCCCTGGAGAAGGGAATGGCTACCCACTCCAGTATTCTTGCCTGGAGAATCCCTGGACAGAGAAGCCTGGTGGGCTACAGTCCATGGGGTTGCAAAGAGCTGGACATGACTGAGCAACTCATACACACATGTAAGCCCAACTGAGGTGAGATGAGTGGCTGCTTAGGTTGCAATAGTTTCTAAGACATGCTGCTATGATTCACCATGTTGATAGCAATAGCAAACACTGATATGACAATTATTAAACACCATCTATTTTACTTCCCTTCATCATTACAGAAACCCACTGAGGCAGGTGCCTCATATTACATTTTATTTTACAGATGGGGAAACTGAAGCACCAAGAGGTTAAACCTATTCAGAACCACACAGCTGAGAAGTGTTAGCGCTGGGATTTGAAATACTAGCCTTGGCTGCCTCTCAGGTGTGCTTAGTCACTCAGTCATGTCTGACTCTTGTGACTCCGTGGACTGTAGCCCACCAGGCTTCTCTGTCCATGGGATTCTCCAGGCAAGAATACTGGAGTGGCTTGCCATTAGCTCCTCCAGGGGGTCTTCCCCACCCAGGGATTGAACCCACGTCTCCTGCATTGTAGGTGGATTCTTTACCAGCTGAGCTACCAGGGAAGCCCTGCCTCTCAGGTGTGGGTCTATATGAAATCAAGTAGTACTGCCACCTGCCTTGGGACCTGGAATGCCCAGAAGAGGGGACCTACAATAGGATGCTTACCTTGGATAAAGTTAGTGATGTATGCCCTTGGAAGAGAGTCACCCTCCTTTCTTTCTGCACATGGAGCGTGGAAGGAGGTTGAGCTGGGAGGGAAGAATGAGCTGTGTTCTCAGAGGCCCTTGGTGCTGTGTATCTCTCAGATCTCAGTGAGATGTATTTATTTAATTAAACATAAGACACCTACTGCAGCTGGTTCCCAGTGGCATATTTTCATGTCATATTATAATGGCACTGAGAGAATTTCTGTCTCCAACATGGTACACGGATGTGACTGAAATAAGGAAATCAGCCCATCCATCATCAGCAGAATTCCACTCTGTGTATCCTAACTCACCTCTGTGTTTGCATGCTCAGTTGCCCAGTCATGCTGACTCTTTGTGACTTCGTGGCTGTAGCCTGCCAGGCTTCTCTGTCCATGGAATTTTCTGGGGAAGAATACTGGAGCAGGTTGCCATTTCCTACTCCAGGGGGTCTTCCCTATTTGTATCCTTAATGGTTTGCATCCCTGGACAACTGTGTGAATTATTCTCTTTCTTTAAAAAAAATTATTTGGCTGCATGTGGTCTTAGTTGTGGCACTCGGGTTCTTTAATTTCAACATATGAGATCTAGTTCCCTGACCAGGAATCAAACCCACACCCCCTGCATTGGGAATGTGGAGTCTTAGCCACTGGACCACCAGGGAAGTCCCCAACTGTATGATTTCTTTACATCCTCTATTATAGATCCTCCAACTCTTCCTGGATGAGTACTGGGCCTTCATTCAGATGCATGTGGGCAACACCCCTTTCTAATGGCCTTCTTAGGTTAGCTTCCAGAGGAGTCCTTCCCAAGAAACATCTTTTGTAATCTTCTCTTTCAAAGTGTGAAGAGGTCTTTCTTCTCTCTGCAATCAGAGCAGTTCTTGAGGAGGAGTCTTGTGTCCTCAAGTAATAAAGCAGCCTGAAATTGGGCTGTGTTAGGAACACAGGGGAGGGGGCACCAGCTTCTGGCTGACAAGCATCTCCTCTTCTAGCTCATCAGCATGGTACTCATAAAATGAAAATATCTTTTTTTTCAACCCCAAGTCAGTCATCTTTTCCTCGGTACCAGCCAAATCTATAGAACCTTACTTATGTCCGCCATATTGCTGACTGCATTTTATTTGTGTTGGAGGAGATTTTCAGAGATAGTTGAAAACAAATATGATTTCCTCCTTGCCTGGTGACTTCAGAACTAAACTGCCAGCATAGGATGTGACCCCAACATATCCTAAAAGTTTGCTGAAAATCCTCTGTAGCTCTCTTATTACTTGATGAATACTTTTGACTAAAAAACTAGAAAGCCCTATTTATAGGTGACAACTGAATTTGTGTGTATTGCAAAAAGATGCCTGTCCCTCAGTGTTCATAGCAGCCTTATTCAGAAGAGCCAAGACATGGATACAAGCTAAATGCCCATTGAGAGAAGAATGGATAAAAAGATGTGGTACATATGTACAATGGAATATTACTCAGACATTAAAAATAATGAAATAATGCCATTTGCAGCAACATGGAGGGACCTAGAGACTGTCATACAGAGTGAAGTCAGACAGAGAAAGAGAAATACTGCATGATGTCTTTTATATTCAGAATCTAAACATAAATGATGCAAATGAACTTATTTACAAAACAGAAACAGACTCACAGACTTAGAGAATGAACTTCCGGTTCCTGGAGAAGAAGAATGGAGTAAAAGGATAGTTAGGGAGTTTGAGTCAGCATGTACATGCTGCTATATTCAAAATGGATAACCAGCAAGGACCTACTGTATAGCACAGGGAACTCTGCTCAATGTGATGTGGCAGCGTGGATGGGAAGGGAGTTTAGGGGAGAGTGGCTACATGCATGTGTATGTCTGAGTCCCTTTGCAGTCCACCTGAAGCTATCACATCATTGTTAATTGGCTGTGTGTGCATGCAAGTTGATTCAGTCCTGTCTGACTCTATAAAACCCTATGGGCCATAGCCTTCCGTGCTCCTCTCTCCGTGGGATTCTATAGGCAAGAATCCTGGAGTGGGTTGCTCAGCCCTCCTCTGGGGGATCTTCCCGACCCAGGGATTGAACCCTGTCTACAGCTCCTGCATTGGCAGGCAGGTTCTTGACCACTAGCACCACCTGGGAAGCCCATTAACTGCTCATACTCCAATATAAAATAAAAAGTTAAAAAATTAAAAATAAGAACAGCAAAACACAGAAATAAAGAAACACACACAGTGTTTTCTAAATGACACAAGTCATTCTAAAATGACTTTGCCATTTTATTGGGGAATGGGAGTGGGCACTACTGAGGATAAATTATCTAACACCTAGAGTTGCACAATAGCTTCCATAGAATCAATTGACCCCAGGGCTTCCCTCTAGAATCTAGACAATACACACTTTACCACAGAAGTTCATGAATTTTCCTGTAGCCAGAACTAGATCACATGCCTGCTTTTAGACCAATCCCAGGCCAAAAATCAGTTCTCCCTGGTTAAATTAGACTAGGGGAGCTGGTGTAGGGTTGGCTACTGCCTGGGAGGAACGCATATGTCTTTATGACCTGAACAGGTAGAGTGTTTATTTTCAAGGAAGTGATAGAGGTTGATTGTTAGCATACAATGAATAGTCTGCCATGTTGCCTTATGGCACCCAGACGTTCACATGTGAATATGTGTGTGTGTGTTTGTTAGTATTTTCTCCACAACGAATACATTATTGATTTCTCAGAATCTGATTGTTGCGGGAATATTTGTAACCTGTTTATATCCATTGAAAAGATCCCTGGTGAGAAAAATCTATAATTTGTGAAGTTCTTTTTCAAATTATTTTTCTGTTGTGTGGAAGTAATTTTGCTTTTTCACCTCTATCGACCCCACTGTTTTATTAGAGTTTGAATTTGGAGTGGAAATCCAGGAGGAGAGAAAGGACTTTATGGTTTCCTATTTTCCTGTCCTGATTATCCATGTGCGTTATGTTAGTATGTGTTACAGGCTTCTAATTCTTAGGAGGCTAAAGAAAGATAAAAAACCGCATATGATGAGATGATCACAGTTTGCATTGTAAACTCAAAGGGTTTCATTTATTCAAAGCTTTTCTCAACACTGTCGTGTCTTATTGGGGAAATTTTCATGAACAGTCAGTTTCTCAAAATCTAGAAACCATAACAAAAACAAGGCATGCTTTAGTTGTTTTTAAATTTTTTTAAATTGAAGTGTAGTTGATTTATAATGTATTAATTTCTGCTGTAGAGCAAAGTGATTCAGTTATACATATATGTACTTTTTCATATTCTTTTCTATGATGGTTTATCACAGGATATTGAATATAGTTTCCTGTTCTACACAGTGGGACCTTATTTTATCCATTCTAACTGTAATAGTTTGCATCTATTAACCCCAGACTCCCAATCCATCCCTATCCCACCCACCTCCTCCTTGGCATCCACCAGTCTGTTCTCTAAGGACATGCTTTGAAAGAAAGTTTTACGAGCTCTCAGAACAGTGGGTTGCTTTTAGGCTGGTATAAAACAATGGGAGTAAGAGCCTGTGGGGTTTTCCTCGTGGCTCATTGGTAAAGAATCCACCTGTCAATCACTGCAGGAGATGTGGGTTCCGTCCCTGGGTCAGGAGGATCCCCTGGAGGAGGGTATGCCAGCCTACTCCAGTATCCTTGCCTGGGAAATCCCGTGGACAGAAGAGCCTGGCGGGCTACAGCCTGTGGGGTCACAAAACAATTGGACATGACTTAGTGACTAAACAAGAGAGCCTGTGTAACTCCTTGCCAACTCATGATAGGCATTCTGATGCCACACCCAGGGAGGCTGATGTTCTACTACTTTGGAAAAAAAAGCCCAAAGTTTAGATTTCCATGTGGAAATTGTTTTAAAAATTTGAGTTCTAGTACAATTTAAAAAATCATTTTAAGCATTTTAATATAGATCACCTTTAAGCCTGTTTGCAGTCTTTACTTTGGTAACTAAAATGTAATTGCTAAAAACTGTACCCTATGAGTTAGCAGCCTGTTAATTTTATCTGCACAGAAAGGATCCTTTTGTACCTTTCAAGCAAGGTGTAGGAAAAACAACTCTTAAGAATTCAATAGATGTATTTCCACCCACCCTAGTGTATTTGCCTGGATGGCACAAAATACACTGGATCGCTTTTTCAGTGGCTTGATGCACGGGGCTGTGAGAGTGACGATTGCTTTTCAATCCATCTCTCCAAACTGGGATAAACCAGTTGATTTGCACAATCAATGGCTGAAGACTCTAGAAACAGTTTGCCTGACTCTGGTGAACTGGGCCAGGCTCTTCAGTCAGGAGAAGGTATGCATGACAGGAGGCCCCTGGAGTTTGCCGCTTTGATGAGGCATCTTCAGCCATTAGCACTGTCTGTCTCACCTACTTGCTTATGAAGGCAGAATGCTAATGCTGCCCTTAAAATGAGCACAACTGCCAGAGACTTCAGGAGGGTGAGAAGGAGACAGAGGCAAAATACCTGCACAGAACAGGGACTGTGAGCAGCGTTGGAATAATTCTCTGTATTCTGATGGGATAGTCACTGCAATATAGCTTGATTCTAGGATTTTAGAAAACCCAACCCTTTTGGAGAAGCATTGCTGATTTTTAAAAGAACTCAGTCTGCTCATCTTAAGCAGGCAGAAGTTGTCAGTTCTTGTTATCATTGGGATTAGTGAAACCTTTTGGGTGTCATTTCGAGAGCTCCGGAGAGCTCTGGTACCTCAGTCCTTCATGTCTCAGCGCAGAAAAGAATTCAGTGAGAGACAAAGTGATAGATAAAAAGCTATTTATTAGACTAGGATGCTTGTGAGACTTACAAGTGGGCGGGTGAGAAAGGCCATGCTCCGAGAACTTACTAGGCTATGGTTTTATAATCAAAGGAAAAGTGGGGATGGGGACAAGACCGTCTTTGTCTTTCTCGGAGTAGATGTCACGCTTCCATCGTGAGTTCTTCCTCCAGGTTGAGCATGGAGGTTTTCTTCTCTTTACATGGTCAGGCTGGGTACACAGATGATTGTCTTTCGTGTGTGCAGAGAGCGTGTCCTAGGGATCATTAACGTACCGAGTTCACTGGGCAGAATGTAGGTCTCGTGCCACCGTTGTTTTACTGATTGGGGGCATGGCTCATGCTTCTGTCACGTGGTTTTGTTGCTAAGCAAGCCTGCTCGGTTTTGCCTGTATGCAAACCTCTCTTGAGTAATCGTTAACTTATAGGGGTCTCCCATATTTTTCTACTGACAGTCCCCTGGTGGGATTAACTATTTAATCACCCACTTTGTCTCTTTACTCTCATTAGGAGATTTAGATTTGAACTATTTTTTGCAGTCATATATCCATCCCTACCTTCATTGAGCATGTTTTGTTTGCAAATGACTGGAAAGACAAATCAAACTGACTTAAGCAATGAGAAGAATTTATAGGCACATGTAATTGAAACACTTAGGGGTTGTCAGATTTGGGTATAGATTGATCCAGTGGTGTAACGGTGCACTGGAAGCTCTGGCTTCACTTCTTTTGGTTTGTCCCAGTTCTGTTCTTGGCTTGCTTCCTCCTCAGGCTAGAGTGTCTCATGGCAGAAAAAAGTCACTGCATTGACCCCAGTCCTGAAGGGAAGTGAGCACATTAGTCCAGCCTTTGAGTAGTGTATCTTGATGGTCACCCTGTTGGGATCCATGTCGGCCATGGACTCACTTATGTACCCATCCCGGTCATCAGGAAATGCAATAGTCTGATGACCTAGCCCAGGACAGCAGGTTCTTCTCCTGGGAAGGGATATTGACTCAGCTTCTAGGAACCTGTCATAGCTGCAAACAGAAGTTGTTGGAAGTTAAAACAGGACATGGAGAGACATGGGTGCTCAGGGTTGTCAGCCCACCTTCCCTAAAAAGCAGACCCTGAGACAAAGCTTGCCCGCTGTCACTTTTCTGTGTGTTTGGGTGGGGCTGGGCAGTCCAACTGGGAGGATGGAAGTGGATCGATCTGCCGATTCTTTATTGACTCCCAAATATTAGTGGAAGAAATGCCCCTGCAATTCCAGATGTTATCAACTCTTCTCAGGCAGATATTTGGGAAGGCAAATCCATGGTAGTGCTCCAGGTTTTAGTTCACAGGTGGTGGGGGAAGCCATATTCTCCAGGTTCATGTGGGGTGGTCCAGCCCTGGGGCTTATCTTGGGATCTAGGCTCTGAGCACAGAGTTCAGGCTTGTGGATTCAATCTGAGGATCAGGGAGGGGAGAGGGTACATATTTTTAACTGTTCATTTTATATTGGGATATAGCCAGTTCACAATGTTGTGATAGTTTCAGGCGAACAGCAAAGAGGCGTAACCATACATATGTTGCTATTGTTGTCCAGCCTCTAAGTCACGTCCAAGTCCTTTGCCCTAATAGACTGTAGCCCACCAGGCTTCTCTGTCCATCAGATTTCCCAGACAAGATTACTGGAGTGGGTTGCCATTTCCTTCTCCAGGGGATCTTCCTGACCCAGAGGTTGAACCCACGTCTCCTGCTTTGGCAGGCGTCTCCTGCTTTGGCAGCTGGATACTTTACCACTGAGCCACGTGGGAAGCCCTCCATACATATACATGTATCCTTTCTCTCCCAAACCCCCCTCCCGTCCAGGCTGCCACATAACATTGAGCAGAGCTCCTTGTGCTATACAGTAGGTCCTGTTTGCTATCCATTTTAAATATAGCAGTATGTACGTGGCAATCCCAAACTCTAAATACCCCTTCTCCCCATCCTCCCCACTGCCAACCATAAGTTTGTTCTCTAAGTTTGGGAGTCTGTTTCTGTTTAGTAAAAGAAGTTCATTTGTATTACTTCTTTTTAGATTCCACATGTAAGGGATGTCATCCGATATTTAGAAAGAGGATGCATGTACCAGGCCTGTGTGTGGGGCAACCAGCCCCATGTTGGACAGTGGGAGCGTCTGCTCCAGAATAAAGCTCTCTCCTCCTTCTAACATTATAGCAGACACGTTCTGGGAGCAAAACAATATTTAGATGTTACAGTTGGATCCGTCAGCCCATGTTTACTGAGTTATTCTTATCATTTATAAGGCACTTATCTCCTAATGGACTAAAAGAGTGAAGATACACAAACCATAGGAAAATTAGTGTTTCCTAAATGCCTTCAATGTGCCATGCACTATGCCAGATGCTATTAAGTACACTTATACAAATGGGCTCAGGATGAGTGTGCTTATTTTGCTAAATCCCTGTATTTAAAGTGTGTATTCCTCCTCAGTCCATAATCATAGCCACATACATCATTTCTCTCAATGTGTCTTGATATCATGATGATCCAGATAAAGTCAATGGCAAAAGCTTAATCCCCAGAGTGAATTTGGCTGCTTGATTATATGTTTTTACTATTTTAAATTTTATTTTGAAATGAAATATGACTTATGAGTTCTATTCATAGGACAGTATTATAGGAAAACATGGACATAAAATTCACAATATTATATTCAGATATAGCAACTGTTGACGTTTTGGTGAATATCTTTCCATTTTTCTATGCATGTTTATGAATTGTTATTTATCTGGGATCATGAACAGATTTATTTTCCATTTTATGTATGCATTTTGGCATAGCTATTCATCAAGATAGGAGAGGTTTGGTTGCAGTAACTCATAAATTGTGACTATTAGTAGTTTTCTACAGCAAATGTATATTTCACCCTTATGCAAAGTCTCTTTTAAAGTTTCTGGTTGAAGCATCTCTCTTGAGAAACTCTTTCAAGTGTTGACCAAGTATTCGGGTTGTTTGATCCTTCTGGAACATACGGTTTCCAGGATCCATGTAAAGAGAGAAAAGAGAATTGCACATCCAAAAGGGAGTGATTTTTTTTTTCTAGCTGATATTTCTTGGAAGAGCAGTTGACTTACATGTTGTGTTAGCTTCTGTTGACAGCAAAGTGAGTCAGTTGTACATTCATACACACACACACACACACACATATATTCTTTTTCATATTCTTCTCCATGATGGTTTATTACAGGATACTGAATGTAGTTCCCTGTGCTATACAGTAGGTCCTTGTTGTTTATCCATCCTATGTACAATAGTTTACATATGCTCACCCCAAACTCCCAATTCTTCCCTCTCCCAAACCCACTGCCCCCTTGGCAACTACAAGTCTGTTCTCTGTGTATGTGAGTCTGTTTTTGTTTCCTAGACATACCGATTTGCATCATATTTTAGATTCCACATAAAAGTAATCTCATATGATATTTGTCTTTCTCTTTCTAGCATACTTTGCTTAGTATGATAATCTTCAGGCCCAATCATGTTGCTGCAAATGCATTTCATTCTTTTTTATGGCTGAGTAGTATTCCATTGTATATATGGACCACATGTTCTTTATCCATTCCTCTGTTGATGGATATTTAGGCTATTTCTGTGCCTTGGCTGTTGTAAATATTGCTGCTCTAAATGTTAGAGTGCATGCATCGTTTCCAATTAGAGTTGTGTTCAGATATATGCCTAGGGATGGGATTGCTGGGTCACAAGACAACTTTGCTTTTAGTTTAGTTTTTTTTTTTCCAGGAACAAAAAGGCACCATTTTAAGGTCCAGGTTTAGAATTGGCATAATTGCCTCTGTCCATTCCCTGGACTAAATCTCAGACGTGTGACCCCTCTCTGAATCTCAGGGTGGACTTCCTGTGCATCCAGAGAGAGGAAATGTCATTGTCCATAACCGCATTTAACGGTCTCTGTCGAATCTGATTTTAGTGGTTTGTCTGGTCTTCTCTCACTGGTTTATTTGCCTAAAAGTGACTTTGTGCCTGATATTTCCCTGTTGTCAATGATGTGTCAGTAACCATGGCGATACACATCAACTTTTGCTTATCTTTGATTTTTCCTTTTGGATAAATCCCTGCATGTAGGAGTGATAGAAATAATAACAGAAATGTAATTCCTATATGTGTCTGGCTCTGTAATACTTAGATGCTCTCTCATTTAATGAGCAGGACGTTGTAATAATCTCCGTTTTGCAGATGAGTTGGTCCAGCCTTTGAGTTCTTGTCTCCCGAGGGCAAAGCTTCCTCTCTCTCTGCTGGTTCAAAGGGTCTTTGGACTTCAGAGCCAGTTTCTCTTCAGAAAAATTATATTAATTTACACTTTTCACAGCATATAAAAACAACCAAAGGCCCAACTCCAACAAATGTTTTTCTTACATTTTGTCCGTAGAAATAGTCTCAGGGTAGGAACACAGCTCAGCGGCCAGGAAATGAAGGGAGTGCTGCAAGGTTGAGATTTACTGAAGATTCACTGTCCTTCTAGAGGTTCGGTTCATACTTCTATAAAATTAGTAGATCACCTTGAAAGATCTGAGGCTTGGAATGCTCAGAAATTCCAAAAAATGTCTTCCAAAAATAACACTCTAGAAAGTTCCAAGGCATGAAAGTTTCAATATTTCTAATTCTGGACCCTTCCAGAAAGTTCCAAGGCATTGAGATTCCAATATTTCTAGTTGTGGAGGCTCCCGGAAAATATTTCGGTTGGAAGGATTTTTAAATAAGTATAAAAGCTGCCAAATGAATTAAATTTCATAACTGTTATTAGGGGAATTGGCACCACTTTGGATATATGTTATTATCATCATTCCTTCACTCATTTATACAACAAATGTGTGTATTATGGCTGTCTCTTGCCAAGCATTTAGATGTTCTGGAATTACAGAGGTGATTTAAAGAAGAGTAACCCCTCATGGGATATTTATTCTAGTGTAGGAAGCAGAAACCAAGTCGCATTCCTAATTAATTTCTTTTTTTGGTTTTATATATATACACATATATGTATTCTTTTTCAGATTCTTTTCCCATTTAGGTTATTACAGAATACTGAGTCGAGTTCCCTGTGCTATATGGTAGGTCTTGTTGGTGACCTGTTTTATATATAGTAGTGCATATCTGTTAATCCCAAACTCCTGATTTTACCCTCCCCACCACCCTTCCCCTTGGGTAAGTTTGTTTTTAAAGTCTGTGCGTCTGTTTCTACTTTGTAAATTAGTTCATTTGTATCATTTTTTTTTTTTAGATTCCACATACAAGTGATATCATATGATATTTGTCTTTCTCTGGCTGACTTAGCTCACTGAGTAAGTAAGTAATCTCTAGGTCCATCCATGTTGCAGCAAATGACATTATTTTGTTCTTCTTTATAATTGAGTATTATTCCATCATATTCCATTGTGTACATGTACCACATCTCCTTTACCTATTCATCTGTCCACGGACATTTAGGTTGCTTCCATGGCGCTCTCTCTGTCTCTCTCTCTCTATATATATATATGTATATGTATTTATATATATGAATCACTTTGCTTTATAGCAGAAATTAACACAACATTGTAAATCAATTATACTTCAATAAAAATAATAAAGTGAAAAAAGGAATAAAAATTTACACAAATTCAGCTATTTGAGCTCAGAAATAAATAGTTTAAATTAAGAAAAGCCCGTGTGGGTAACACAGAGAGGGCAGGGGAGCAGGTGGTGAGAAGGGCGGTTAGTAGGAGGCCGGGGAAGTGCAGGGTGGACACATCTTGGCTTTTCCTAAGCTGTGGATACTGTTGCAAGCTTTTCAGCAAAGGTGAGGCAGGATCATGTTTCCCTTAAGGAGAAACAAACAGGGACTTTCCTGGCAGTCCAGTGGTTAAGACTCTGTGCTTCCACTGCAGTGGGTGCAAATTCGATCCTTGGTTGGGGAACTAAATCCTACAAGCTGTAAGGTGTGGCCAAAATAAAAAAGAGGGAGAGAGAAACAATAGTTTACTTTCATTGCACTGGAAGGCAATTTGGATTGGGGTGATGACAGTGGAGAGGAGTGGATGGATTTAAGAGAACCTGGCAAATGAATGACGTTGAGGTTGAAAGAAAAGGAAGTGACAAGGAGGTCCCCAAGATTCCCATTCTCTGCTTAGACAACAAACTTTGGCCAAGAAGCAGGTGGGGGCGGGAGCAATCTTGAGGCTGGCTGTGGACAAGTTGTGTTTGGGATGCCAGCAAGACATCCAGAAGAAGCTGGTGAGTAGGCAGCTAGATACAAGGGTCTGAAGCTCACAGGCAGGATTTTGGCTGAGATTTTGAATTTTTGAGTCATTGGCATATAGATGGTATTTGAATCCACAGAC